>NC_143133.1:8800000-10050000 GCF_059928025.1 Delphinapterus leucas | reverse complement strand
TTATTCAAGCCTTGTTTCATCTTTTATATTTATTTTTGCATGGGAGACTGAAAAAATTTCACAAACTAAAAATGCCTCTTGATGTGTCATGAAAATGGGAACTAGTGATTTCAAACTCTGCTATGGCATTGATGTGCTGTTGGCTGACTATATCCTGTTGCTTTTTCTTTCAGGTGAAGTGATTTTTGACTCATGTAGCCTTTATTTTATAAATGTGCAAATCAAATGATGGAGAAATGCAAATACTGTAAATGTATGAATGGGTTTTTTCCATGTATCCTCCCAAATTCCATAGTTTTTTATACATGAAGGGAACAATAGAGTATTTTTAATATAAATTTTTTAAATGAGTAGTTTGGAAAAAATCCTTGATGCCTCTTTTTCTCTCAAATTATATGCTTAACCCATCAGCTAGTTCTGTTCTACTTTTAAAATATATCTTGGACAAAAGTTTAGCACAACCTTCACCATTAGCACCAAGTCAAACCCACCATCAGCTCTTGCCAGGACAGACACCTCAGTGCTCACCAACTGGTCTTCTGGCTTTCTGTTTTCCAACCTCACCCTTTAAGTGGAAACAGAATTATGCCATCCTTCAATGACACTTTTAGAATAGGATTCGAAGTCCTTACTCTGTCCTACAAACTCTATAACCTGAATCCTTGCTCACCTTAGACCTTCCTTCTTACCAATTTCCCTCTCCACTCTCTTGATTTCTGGGCACACACACCCCCTCTGTGTTCCACAAACACATCAAATACACTCCTACATCCAGGCCTTCTCACCTCCTGTCCCCTTTGCCCGCTCCCTTCTTCATACCGGCTTGTTGCAACTCAATCACCATTTTTCCTTAAAGCCTTTCCTGGACCTATCATCTAAGATGCAAGTCCCTGTCCCTGGTGATTCCTTTAACTAGTTTATTTTTTTTAAAGCTGTATATGACATCCTTCTGTATGTGTATTTATTTATCTGCTCATTTTCTGTCTTCTCCTTGACAGTGGGAGTATTTTTATTCTCTTCTCTGTTTCCCCAGCACTCAAACAATATCTGGCACACAGTGAATTCTCATAAAAAGTTGGCGGACTGAGTGAATATGAATGACCAAGATGAGAAATGGTTCAAAGACTCCTGAAAATGGAAATATATCAAATAATGTTATGAATCATTCTAAGAGTATAAGTCAGTAATAATCAAGCATATTATAGGAACTTCAATTTTGGTAATACCTTGTTATTCATGCAAAATTTGAACACAATATTTTACTGCCAATGTGTTTACCTCTGAATTAAAAAGGTGCTTTCACAAAACTGTGGATTATATTTTGTAAATATGGTGAACTCAACATTAATCTGTTATACCTAATGAAACGTTAATATTTTTAGTAGTTTAATCCTTGTAATCCATTGGTTCAAGGTTATTTATTGTTTCTTGCTGGTGTTCAATGAGAAAGTAAGTTTACTCACCAGTGTCTTATAACTGTCAGAATTTTGAGCTCTTTATTTTAAAATGTATGAATAAATACATGTAATTAAAAACAAATTTCTAAAAACTGTGGCTAAAAATGCAAATTAAATAAGCAGAAGTGCAAAAATAATGTTATCATACATAATTGTTAGTTCATTTTGTATAATAATGTTCTGCTCACTTAAATATGAATAGTCCCTAGAAAAATAAAAGTAAAATTCTTTTCAGCTATTAATTAAATAACTTTTTTCTTGGAGTTCTTAATGCATATTTTTGGACAGAGTACCCTCAAAATTCTTTACATTTTTATAAAAAATTCAACATATCCTGAAAAACTAAAAGAAGAAAGTTCAATTTATTGCTATACATCTGTTTCATTACACATAAAACATTTGTTACGTTGAGAAAGAATTAGTATTCAATTGTTTTATATAATACACTTAATATAATCCTTGAATATTTATTTTATGCATATAGCTACAATTTCCAAATAATTTTGTAAAAATCTAAATACTTGTGTTCCTTTAGTACTCTGAACACCGATTTTTTTTTTTTAATTTGGGGATAAGAATGATTTGTAATCGCTAATTAGCACTCACAACTAAACTAATATTGAAACTGCAGTTTTATACTCTGTAACTGACTGGTTAAAAATGATCCCAAAGACAAATCTAATCTGAGCAGCAGATTTAAAAGATCTACAGTTCTTATATACCACAAAGATTGCAAACACATTACATACTAAAAGTCAAGAAATAAATAACTGATTACCACCAACTACATTTATTGAAGGCTTGCTGAACCCTAAACATTCTGGAGAGTTATCAAAGGAAGAAGTTACCTATCCTCAAGAAAATCTAATCTTTTATATATTTTCTACTTTCCCCTCAGAATGTAGATGTAAATTTAAAACTCTTATCTGGATTATATTTTTCAATTTTTAATTAAATTTTGTTTTTATATATAAAGTGACTCAGACTTAGTGATCACATACAGTGATTCTAAAGTATGAAATGAGCAGTAGTGAGAATCTGTAACAATTATTTTTAATCAGAATCTGAGATGCAGTTATTTAAGTAACTCTGCTAATGAGAGTGACAGATTTGGAGGCTTCCTAGCCTGTTGCTTCTCCACTACCATGTTTGAACAACCCATTTTTCTACAGGCCCCAGAATGGAGAAATTTATTTAATATTACTTAGCTAGGGACTTCCCTGGTGGTCCAGGGGTTAAGACTCTGGGCTTCCACTGCCAGGGACACAGGTTCAATCTCTAGTCAGGGAACTAAGATCCCACGTGCCATGTGGCGCAGCCAAAGTAAATAAATAAATAAATAATAAAAATGGCCAGAACCAACATTTAAAAAAAAAATTACTCCGCTATTGGCCAACTATGAAATCAGGAATTTTTGCTAAATTTGATTTATTGCCAATTACTAATAACTAAACAATTTAGGTAATATTAATACAATCTAATTCTATGGATTATACATTCTCAGATTTTCCAGGTTAGACAATAAAACAACAGACCTGAGGGGACATTGTTTTATGATTACAAAGAGTCTCCCCATCACATTCAACTTTAATAGATTTACATGAATAATAGAGAATAACAAGATATATATACCCCACTTGCATTCAGTAAATATGGGACCAGTAAAGATAAAAATTAAAAATGTGTTATTTTCCAGGAATTTTTAGTTTCATTACAAAATTAGTGGGACAAACAAATACTCCTTTCTTCTTAGAAAAAAAAAAAGTTTTCCATTTTCGGCTTATCCAGTTTATTCAATGGCTACCATTTAAAATGATGCTTAAAAATGTATCTTCACACATTGACAAATGGAAGCTAAATTTCTGGTGTTGAGCACTTTGTAGTGTACACAGAAGTAGAAATATAATGTTGTACCCATGAAACTTATATAATATTATAAACCAATGTTATCTCAATAGAAGTTTCCATGTAAAGAAACTTGGGAAACAATGAAACACAATTTTTTTCAGCTTTTATTCTATTTAATTCAGGTTCAATTGCCTAAATGCACTTAGATTCAACATTTTAAAAAGCATAATATTGCCTTGTTCATAAAAGGAATACATGTTTCAGATTTTGAAATAAATGTATAAGGCATCAATAGAGACACAGGGTCAGTATTCGAATTACTGGATTATTTACTCAGAGTAAATGAAAAGCTTGTAAAATATACATATTTAAAATACGATACATATATATTTAAATTCCTACAGACATTCCTCCTTAAAATATTTATATTTATATATTATCCTTATTTCATGTAGAACTTTGAGAAAAAATTTGTTCATTTATAATCAAATAATTATTGTGTCTATATGACCTAAGATCTGTGTGAGGCACTACAGAGTCAGTGATTTAATCAAACATATATGCCCTCTGGCAGCAGGGAGCTTGTGAATTAATGAAAAAAAAAGACCAATGACCTTTAAAAACTGCATGATTACAAAGATTACAAATTATCTGCTATGAAACAAAACTAGGGGTGTTATAAGACATTACAATAGCAGACCTAATTTTACATGGAGTCAAGAAAGGCATTTTCAAAGAAGTAACATTTATTTAATACAAAGGTTTGGTGGAATGGAGGACCAGAGGGGTTAGCAGGGAAGAACATCTAGGGGAGGCAGAGAGAGAGAAAGACCTTGTAAAAAAGAGGAAAGACAGTGAGCTTATCTGAATGCAGTTAAGCCCTGAGATAAACAGGAAGAGTGACATCAGATGAAATTGAAGAGGTTAAAAAGTCAGAGGATGCAAATTTTGGCAGTTGAGAATACTCCAGTGTGAGAGTATCCAGTAAAGCTAATTGAAGCAGGGACACAATTTCACTGGTATTAGAAATAAGTAAATACGGATGAAGAGACCACTCAGGACGTTTGAAGCTGTGTCAGAAACCCAGGAGATATGATAATGATTTGGACTAGGGTGCTGGTACTGAGCACGGAGGGAAGCTGAAGTACATAAAGGTGTGTGTGTGTGCGCACATGTGCGTGCACATGTGCATATAATTTAATTCGTTTACCTATATCCCTTACTGATCCAGAGCATAAATGTGTAGAGTTAAATCAAGTAAAAGAAGAAAGAAAAAACAACTTTGGTTTTAAAGTGGATTTGAGAATGACATTAAGATGCTTACTTGCTTTAGGTGGGCCACAGATTTGAGCTTTCAAATCTGAGCTTTCAAGCCATCAATTCAGTAAGAAAAGACTTATTAGTTATAAAATTTACCCAATAGGTGAATAGATAGATAGATAGACAGAAGTAAAACCAAACTGCTTTTTCGGGTGTATGACCAAAGACATTCAGATCTAGTAGGACTGAATAGGAGTTTCTCCTAGAATAGTCAGATGGTTAGACTAGATAAATTGCAGAATGGAATAGTAACAAAAATTATACCTTCATACCTAGGGTTGTGTGTGTGTGTGTGTGTGTGGTGTGTGTGTGTGTGACAGAGAGAGAGAGAAGGAGAGAGAGAGAGAGTGATAAAATCCTTTAATCAGTTATCGTAGAAATAGTTACACAAATATTAAAAATGTTTTAATACGATACCCAGCTAGTATTTTATTAGTCATTGTTAAAAGAACTCTGAAGGTCAAAAGAACTCTGAAGGTCTTAAGGAAAGGAAATAAGGTTGAATGTGAAATAGTGTCATATGCCTTGCAAGTACAAAATAACATGAGTGATATTAAACACATCACCTGTAGACATTGAGTTCCTTTTGCAAGATTAACTTAACTCATCAATAAATTATAAATGGAGTTAACCAGATTATTTTTAAAGAACAAACAAGGAGATAAACACTTTCGAATCAATACCTGTAATTAAACCTTTTACATGTTACAGTCATTAGTTTCATAGTTTAATAGATGACAGAAACTTCTATTGGAACCAAATTGAATGTGCCTGTTAGTAACAATGAGTAATAATGACGTACAGGGCTATGTAACAGAAACAAATGAAACAAATCCTAGAGGGGTGGGATGGGGGGGTGGGAGGGAGACGCTTGAGGGAGGAGATATGGGGATATATGTATATGTATAGCTGATTCACTTTGTTACAAAGCAGAAACTAACACACCATTGTAAAGCAATTATACTCCAATAAAGATGTTAAAAAAAAACAAAAACAAATGAAGTGTAAAGTAAAATAATAGAAGAACATGACAAGTTCAATTTTGTGGGTTTTTTTTTTTTTGCTGTGCAATGTTCTTGGAATAGAGTACATCATAAACAAAAAATTCACTTTTATATCTGCTAATTTCATGGACAGAAATATAATGGATAGATCAGTTAAACTGCTTTGCTGAACTTTTTTAAATAGAATAGCAGACTCTATAGCCTTCATGTAGAAAGCATTTGATTCACATTATTTGACATAATTAGGACAGCTACAAATTATTTTAAACTGAGTATCTGTTGCAACTCTCTTTTATATCTCCTCTCTCCATGTTATAGAGAGGTTATTTATTCAATATCCTACTAAAAATATAAAATTCTTCCTCAAAATATGTCTGACTTTTCAATTTCTAAACTTCTGTTGATATATTTAAAGCAACTTTATTTAAGCAAATTAATAATAGTTATAATAAAAATGTGAACAGGACTTCCGTGGTGGTGCAGTGGTTAAGAATCAGCTTCAAAGCAGGGGATACGGGTTCGAGCCCTGCTCCCGGAAGATCCCACATGCCACGGAGCAACTAAGCCCGTGTGCCACAACTACTGAGCTTGCACTCTAGAGCCCGCAAGCCACAACTACTGAGCCCGTGTGCCTAGAGCCCGTGCTCTGTAACAAGAGAAGCCACCGCAATGAGAAGCCCATGCACGCACCACGAGGAAGAGTAGCCCTCGCTCACCGCAACTAGGGAAAACCTGCACACAGCAAAAAAGACTGAACACAGCCAAAAATATAAATTAATTAATTAATTTTAAAAAATGTGAACAAACGAATAGAACTCAGAAATAATCAGCAAAGATTTTAGAGACACTAAATGTAATAGCAGAATCTGGTATCCAAAGAAATAGGACTAATAAAGCAAACAGGTTAAGATTTTAATAGTACTGTAAAAAATATGACTATAAGTAGTGGAAATGGCATCTTATCAATTAAACAAAAATGAATGTTCTGAAAAAGAAATCATCTCTGTTCTTTCAAACCTAAAATATAACCCTCCTCCTCTTAAAAATGTATATTATTAAGTTAAACAGGAAAAGAGAGCCTAATTAAGTCAGATGTATGAGCTGAAAAATAGAGTCAAGGGATTTTTTCTAGCACAAAGAGTTAAAGGACAGATGGATGAGAAGTAGAAATGACAAGTTAAGAGGAATAGTGGAAATATCCAGCAGGTCCAATATTTATTGGTCAAATAGGAGTTCCAGTTGGAGATACAGTGAAACCAGAGATGACATTCATCATCCAGCTCACAAATATTTAAGTGCCTGCTTTCTTCCAGTCACTGAGTTATGCACTGGTGACACAATGATGACAAGGGAGACCCCTTCCATAGAGGGAGCAGACTGTGAATCATCATAGAAAACAACAAATTTGATAATTCCAGGTACATCCAGATATTAAACTAGAAGATAAAAACCACAATGTGACAGAGAATGATGGTGTTTGGATGAGTACAGCTGAGATTATGTAAGATGGTCAGTATTGTGAATGACATTTGAGTTCAAAAAATAAATATGGGAAGAGGGTTGCCATGTGGCATCTAGAGCAGATTAGATCAGCAAGTATAAGAAGCTTTGGAAAATGAATGAGGGTGGCATGCTTGAGAGAACAGTAGGCAGGGGGAGGCGGTTTTTACAGAATGGGATGAGGTCAGAAATGATAAGCGAGGCCTTATCAAGTGGAACTTTTGTACAGTCCTACAGAGGTAGGGTTTTATTTGGGTTGTGATGGGAAGTCGTAGGAAGATTTTGGTTTTATGCTTTAAAAAGATGGCATGCTGCTTCACAAGAACCATTTCCATTGGTGGGTCGAGATGCTGTTGAAGATCTAAGGGGGCAAACTGAAAAGGAGATGAGTCAGATAGCTGTTGAATGAGTCTGGGTAAGAGACAATGGTGGCTGGCATATCCAAGGTTGGAGGAAACTGTGCCTGTGAGCCATACGGAGATGGCTTCCTGAAGCCTAGGACATTCTCACCTTTGTCCCTAACACCTGTCATTTCTGGGGCAGGTCTGTGAAGACATACCACGCTTTGGACAGTCTTATTTAATTGGTCATCAGGTGACACTAATGGTTTTGATTATAGAGACTCTATTTTAGTTTGCATTTGCAAATTACCAATTTTTCTAGGATATGTCTACAGACATTTGGTCTGAATTTTACACAGTAAAAAAATATTTCAGTGAAACTTTAAAGTTAGATAATGTTCTCATTCAATTTTTGCTCAGAAACAGAAGTTACAAAGTATAAAATGAAACAGTGTATGGCATGACACATTAATCAGCAGGTAAATATTTTTAAATGGAAAATTTTGCTACTATTACCCAACCAATTTAAAGAGATTTCTGTTTCTATCATGAAGAGATTTCTTTGGATGTCTACATCATGAACAACTTTAGATTAATAAAATTTAATAATTTTGGCTAATGTCATATTTGTCATTAAAGTAAACAGGGAATTCACTGAATTTTGTATAAGAGATTAATAAATTGTATTACTTTAAAATATCATTACTAAAGAAACTGAGAAAATATGTATTTTTTTAGAACCCATGCATGACCAGTAGCTAATTTTTCAAGTTTATTGTGTCAGAGTTGTGCTTTCTGGATTTCAAAATCAATTAGATTGAATTAAATGTTTGATGAATTGCATTAAACTGGGGCAAACGTTTTTAAAGAATTTACTGAAGACCAAAGAACAAGGAGAAATTCAATCGACCAGTTGGTATGGACAGTGCTTTTAAGGATGAGGCTTAAAATCTTAATGTAAAATGCCCCTTACTTCTGAATTACCCAAATTTAGGACTAAGTTTAGGGAATGTCCCATTCCTTTTCTCTTTTCAGATAACACTGACAAGTATGCTTTGTTTGGGGATTTATTAGTTAAAGGGCAGACTAATCTACTGTAAGAAAGTAGCCCAAAATACAGTGATCCAAATATCACAAAAATGTATTTCATCATCTTTTAGGGTTCAGAAGGGAGCCGGACACTGCTCGGTAGCCAACAGCGTTTCTTAATATGTGGTTTTACTTTTAGGGAACAATGAAATCAATACCTTTTTCTATCTTGCATATCTATTTCATTTTTTAAAAATTTAAAATGATTCCCACCATCTGTCCATATATTTTAGAGATAATGTTATAGGATGGACAGACCAGTACTAAGATAAATTAAAAATTTACAATTCTTTGGCTAAATAATTTATTGTGCTATAAATTGCAGTGAAGAACATTCACCTTCACAAATATGTAAAAATTTCCCAAATCATACTGTAATTTTCTTAATCAAATTTAGGTGTCTGAAAATTTCTGTATAACTTATTTGTAAATGGCTAACTATATTTATATTACCCATAGATAAATATCACCATTAAAATGTTATAAAACAATATACCTCCCATATAAACAGATCAAACACAGACTTACTATAATTAACCAGTAGAATTCCAATTTGCTTAACTTCTTAATGCAGAGTTAAATGCTCTTAAAATATCATATATATATTCCAGTTGTTTATACATGTATAAACATACATGTATATTCTCCATTTACTTTTATTTTGTAGAAGTAACATGTTCTTTTAAATAATAATTAAAAATACAGAAATGAATGAATGGCTAGTTATTTTTCACATGTTTTCCTCTTCCCTCAACCCTGATTCTAAATTTCTCCTCAGAGATCTTTGCAAATAACAGTTTTGTGTAGCTACTTGTATTTTTATATGCCTTTAAATATGTTTTTATTTATATATTTATAAGCTACGTGGTGTTCTTTGTGATTTCCTACAATTGAAATTAAACTGTCATATTTTTATGAAAGCTTTTTAAAATTGGAGGTGCCTTGCATTGGACGCCTTTTATTTTAGTACAAATAATTTCATTTATTTTAAAATAATTACTTAAAATATCTTAAAACTAACAATTGCATATGGTAAAGAAAAACAAGAAAGCTATGTAAGACCGACACAATATATAAAACAACCTTCTCTTTCACCATTACTGACAGTGTTTTGTGTATTTCCAGTATAAGATGGCATTATATTACATTTTAACTTGATATTAGTTAAAAATATACTGTGGAATGCTTCTCATTTTAAGACTGCTTACCTATGTCATTAACAGGAAATAACATAGTTCTTGAAACAATCCACTCCTTGTGGGAGCCTGTATTGTTTCAAATTTTCTGTAATTACAAATGGTGTTTTAATGACCATGTTTATATACAGCTAACTATATTTTATATCTATCTTATGTGGTTTAACATAAGTGCTTTTTAAACTTTTGAGTGTTTTTCAATATCACAGACTTTTTGGAGAGACAACATTTGAGAGAGGAAAATCCAAATCTTTCTTTACAGATAAAGGAAGTCTGGTTCTCCAGTGTCATTCAGTAATTTCACTACCACCATTAAAAGCATTTTTTTTCCTTGGGATTTCTTCTGTGTTTTTCTGCTTCATATGAAGAACAATGCACATTTATTGATGGGATATAAACTGAGGGCCTCTAAAGATCCAACATCATGCCACGTTTCAGCTTGCTGCCGACTTGGAACAGCCTGAGTTCTGCAGATTTTTTTCCTACGCTTCCCCGTTCTGAAATTACAAACTCCCCTATAGTGTACCCTCATCAATCCGTATCCTCTTACGCAGATTTATTTTCTTTATAGCATTTATCACCTTAAATTACTGTTTTGTTGTTGTTGTTAACTATTTTCCTTCACTTAAAATATAAGCGTCATGAAGAAAATGTTTATCTTTTATTTTTCCGGTTCAGAAACAAAGGAAAGTTTTATTCCCTGATCAGAGAATGGAGTGGTGTGAGCTGGGGATCTAGGGCACAGGCTCTCCCTGACAGGCTGCCGCTGGGGTTGCTTTAAAGGGATCTTGTCTGTAGGGAGGGGGCGGCGTTCTCGAGGGAGGGGCGCAGCTGTGCCGCTCAAGCTCCAGATCGCCGGGCACAGCATCCCTGCACACGGCCTGCGGCCGCCATTTTGAATTGAGGTGCTGTGCACAGCGCTTCTGCACATGCTCCCCATGCTGAGGTGCTGTTGCAGTGGTTTAGCGCGAGGGACTCTGGTTGGAAGGGCGAGGGACAAGGCTTCTACCCGCGACACCCTATGAGCAAGTGAAACTAGACTCTTTCACCTACAATTGGTCTCCAGTCACATGGCCTCCTTACAGCTCCAAGAATAAACCTGGTAAATTCTAATGGTGGTCTTCTTTGCACGCGTATAGCTCTAGCACTTAAAATGATGCCTAAGGGCTTCCCTGGTGGCACAGTGGTTGAGAGTCCACCTGCCGATGGAGGGGACACGGGTTCGTGCCCCAGTCCGGGAAGATCCCACATGCCGTGGAGCGGCTGGTCTCGTGAGCCATGGCCACTGAGCCTGCGCGTCTGGAGCCTGTGCTCCGCAGCGGGAGAGGCCACAACAGTGAGAGGCCCCCGTAAAAAAAAAAAAAATGATGCCTAACTCATAGCAGGCACTCAAATATTTGTTGAACAAATCTTTTTTGGCTGATGCAAGTAGCATTTTCCTTCCGTCAAAAATGTCACCATACCCTGTGTTATCATGTACCCATTTTTAGTTTTTTAGATATTTTTCTGAGTCCTGTGGCTACCTGTTCTAAAAAGAGACGATTTTATTAAGATACGTTCTTTGATTCTTTGCTTTATTTTTTTCTGCTTGGCAATTAGAGGCTGTCTCATTTCAAAATTCTTTCATTTTCAGACATAGGGCTTTTTCTTTCATAATGTCTATGAGTACTCCTTCCCATTCTATATTTCCTTTCATTCCTATTTAGTTACTTCCCAGTAGAGCAAAATTTAGCCTTTTGGATTTATACTGCGTCCTCTTACCTTTTCTCTCAATCTTTTGTATACCTTTGTCTTTCAGCTTTATGTTCTGGAAGGTTTCCTTGATATTACATTTTTCTTACTTTTTCTATAATTACATTTTCATTACCAAGAATTTTGTTTTGTCTTCTGAGTGTCCATCTTTTTGTAGCTTTATTTTCTTATGTTTTAGATGCAAGTATTTTCTTAATCAATTTGAAAATACTGAGTAGAAGTTTCTTCAATTTCACTCTTATTCCCTGAATGATCATTGTTTTCTCCATGATTGATTTTTGTTTTCTTTGTACTTCTGTTTCTTCAGTTGTTTGGTGATACTGGTTATTTGTTTATATTTTTGAATGAATGAGAAGATTGGTTCATCTCTCTTTGGGTAGGTTTATTTCTCCACCAACTTCCTCTGAATGGGATGGCTGACTGAGTACTCAGCACCTAAGTAAGCAGTGTTAGCAGGTAGCGTTCACTTTAGTGTACAAACTCCTGTATCCCAATACATGCACTATGCTCAGAAAGGTTTTCTCTCTTACCCTAACATTCCCACGAGGAGCCTTAGCCAAATTCTGGCAACTCTTCAGAATGCAAATTCTGTCTTTGCTTTGAGAGATAGCAGCACTTCAGCTGTTCTCCCTGAGTGTATGGTCGTGATAGGATATCTGGCCCAGTTGTTCCAAATGTGATTTCTAGGAAGACTGTCCTACATCTCATTCCCACTATCTGAAGACCATCCAAGTTTGGGACTTTTCTGAAGCTTCACGGGACAGAAGGTTTTCCAAACTAAGCCCCTCCTTCTCAGTATTGTGAATGTGACCTTCTCCTCTTCTGCCCTCTCACCTGCTTCTTTGTTAAGCTGTCCTTAGCACCTTTAGATACTCTTACCTTAAGTTTATTGTGGCTGTATCAGAGCTATATCTACTCGATTTTGGACAGGCTGCTCCAATTCCAATGAAATTTTGGGAGGAAGAGGTGAACATATGTGTGTCTCGGCATCATCTTAAATAGAAAACATGGAATCTCTTTTATATTTTGTCTTAATATTTACTCCATCTGGCAAATAACATTTCAAATCAATCATCTATTTTCAAATGGTCAAAAATGTAAATATTACTAAAAGAATATATGACAAAGGAGATTTTTCCTTCAGCCTTAGAGATACTCTACATATTGTTTTACATTTAATTCCTTCTGAATATTAAAATTTTATGAGATATGTATGTCTACTTTAACTTTTAATGGTCAATATTCTTTTCTATTTCTCAATATTTTTAACAGGAATTCAGTGTTTCTAACTCTAATAAACATGCATTCTCCATTAATTAGCAATACTTATAAACAATTATTGATAGTTTTAATTTATTTCATGCATAAAATTTGTTTCATACCATGTAAAATGACTTACATGTATAAGAAGAAAAAATGTTAGTATCTTCATTCATAGACTCTGGAACCATATTAATTATACAATGGGTTCTCATGGGCACATGAGGGTAGTAACTGGTTATTATAGGACATGTGCTTGAACAAATGTAAATAGAAAACTACAAATGAGGCTTATGTTTTTCACTTTAAGTATTTTACCATGCATATTTTTAGTTGCTGATGTCTATAAAAGGGTTAATTCTACTTTTTCTCTATTGATAAAAAATTAGGTAGTGATTTATTTTCTAAAGTCAATTGTCTCTTGTAGTTCTGGTGATTTTCTGTGGGACTGGCTACTAGAAATTGCTGGGAACTCGGTGGAAAACATTGTGTTTGATGTTATATCCACAGATTTTGTGCTTCATTTGGTCTGTAGAAAAGTGAACACAAGCTTTTCAAATAGCCGTATCTTGCTCAAATGTGTTTTTATGACCTAACTCTAAAGCTCTAACTAAACCCTAAAGCTCTCCAGTACTTTGCCTCACCATCAAGAGTAGCGCTGTAAGCAGCAATACCATAGTATAGTATTACTTTTGTTATTTTATGACCATCTGCAGGCACTCCAGAGAACTGGATTGGCAATTCATATAATTCTACCACATAATGCAAATTTCCTTGAACTACAAGGCAGTATGTGTCTTAGTAGTAACATGAAGGTGAACACTGAGTACTGTAGAAAAGACTGTGATTTATGATCCATGGGAATGATTCTGCCCCACCGGCTGGTTAAGTGTGGGGCTTTAACAGCTCTAGAGCATAAATCTACTGTCTACGAGGCTGCTCAGTTTTATCACTATTTTTCTAACTTGAGAATTTTCCTTTTGGGGATAGAACCACCTTCTCTCATCATTTATTACTCATGCTTTTTGTTACAGAGTGAGTCTGCATATGGTGGTATTAGAATTGCCTAGTTGTACGTGGCATAACTTGGATCGATTCTCTCAGGCTCTCTCATTCTCTTCTTTATAGTTTAAGGAGGGTGGTTGGTAGTAGAAGGAAGTATATCAGTGCAAGATTCAAGACAATGAAGTGTCCAATTTCAAAACACTAGCAAAATAATGCAAAGAAAATCTGAGGTATTTTTGGTAAGGAGAGAAAACAAAAAAAGCAAAGAGTAAGAAAGGAGTGCTAGTATAATTCTTCTTAAAAGAAAGAAAAGAGGGCAAAAGGTAAGAGGAACAGAGGTCTTTGAAACACTGGATGTGAAGTACAAGAGTTGAATCTATTTCTGCATGCAGTTAATGTCTTTATCTGATCATTTCTGCTCCTGTTTTCTTCCACTTAGGATCTATTTCTGGCAATTTCTTTATTCAAGTAATACACCCTTTTAATGTATTCATTTCATCAAAGTGGAAAATGCATCCCTCATATTTTTAAGCTTTTGTTTAACAAGTGAATGATGTGTAGGTACGTGTGTTTATGTAGCTGTCATCAGGTACTGACACTTCTCAAATAGGCATTTTTGAGTTTTGTGGAGTCCCATGTAGAGATGTTGCTCTATTTCTAAATATTGCTCTATTTCTCCCCATAGTAAATGTTGGCTTTAATCAGAAATAACCTCCTCAAATGGGCAAATCACAAGGTGGTTGTCAATGGTTAATGCCAAAGTACATGAACATTCCATTTTATCATCTCTAGCAGTTTTCTTTGTATGAATATTGTGACGGCAGCAGACTTTGGTAGAAAAAGTTTTCTTACAGGAGTCTGGTGGCCTATGTTCTACCCCAGCTTCACAGCTTATTAGTTCTGTGACCTTGAGCATGTCCTTTTATTATCTTAACTCATTTTCCCCAATCAGGAAAGAAGGACAAATAATGTTTCCCCAGTTGCCACCTATTGCTACTCTGGGTACAAATGGATATCATACTCGAAAGCATGTACAGACTTCTCAATACCAGAGAAATATAAACAATCCTTAGAGTGTGGAAGAATATACTGTACATATGCATATTATTATATCATTTTTTTGATTTTATATAATACACAGAAGGTTTTCCTTTGATTATAGTTTTCTACAGTAGAACTTCCTATGAGATTCTTCTGTTACTACTATAAATCTGATAATGTTTCAGGACAAGCTTACTTTATAGCAAATCTATAATTGTTAACAAATTATTATAATATACCATACAAGTAAGCACATTTCCATAAGAAAATATAGAATATGTGTCACTAGTAAATAGCCCAAGGAGTCATCTGCCATCTTGTGATATAAATTTTCATTTCTTAGCAATAATAAGAGTTATCTACTTACATTGGAATTTTCATTACTAAAGAACTGATCCAAACATAAAATATATTTTTAATATAGTTAATGTCTGTCTGGAAGACTTCATTATATAACTATGATTTTACACTATTGGCAAGGTTTGAATGTAATTCATTGACAGGAAAATTAAATTTGAATTATATTTATTGACCTTAGATTACATGTTTCAGTTTTTAATTTAGAAAAACAATGAAAATGAATCATTCAATCAAACCTAATCATAACCAGAGATATATGGTATATACTCAATAACATTTTACTGTTATCTTAAGTATACATTGCTACTGTGTTTTAAAACTGGTGAACAATAAGTTTAAAAATTTGAGGGAAAATTTTCTTTTTTTGATTGTTTTTAATTGAACTATAGTTGGTTTACAATGTTGTGTTAATTTCTGCTGTACAGCAAAGTGACTCAGTTATACATATATATACATTCTTTTTTTAATAAAAATATTTTTTAAAGGTGAAATTTTATCATATGTCATGCTTTAAATGTTTAAAAGTTTAACAAAGACTTAAACAATGACAGCAAATTACTCATTAGTAATTCTGCTTTGAGAAAAAGTGGAAATATTCTCAATTGCTTAAAGTATGAAGCTATAACAATTATATGATCATTAATGCTGTTGATAGTATTTTCTAGAAATAATTATGAAGCCTGAAAATGCACAGGTCATATGCATTATTTACATCATACAGGTGATTCATATATATGCAGCAATATAAGTGAGGCACCCATATAATTGAAATCAGTATGATTTTCCATTTTATTGAACTTATTTCAGTTTTATTAGCAATATGGTATCACTTTTCAACATAGATCAACATTTCATTGATTAGTTAATTTAATAAAGATAGTTGCTGCTTTTCTCAAACCAGTCACATGCGGAGACATGGTAAGCAAGACGATTAGACATAACTGTGTACTAAAAATGTATTCTGGAGATCTGGGATCACATGCAGCTATCGTTGAAGAATGGAAAAGGTCACTTGCTTCATTATATTCCTTAGTGCTTGGCTAACATTCAAAGTTCACACATCAGACATTGAGTTGAAGTATTTATTTTCTCTACAAAAACAACAAAACTTTTCAGAAATAGGGTCCAATGAGAAAAGCTCAAAATTGAAATAATTTTGTAGCTTTTTTCCCCATATGCTATAACTAAACTAATCATGTAAGCTAATTAACTAAAACCCTTTAAGCAAGGCCATGTTTTAAATATAAAATTATTGTCTGTGATTATTATGTTGAAAGGCATTTCCAGGTCAAAAATCTAAATGCCTTGGAAAACTGTGGGAAAAGTATTGTTTTGGGAGAGTTGAGAATATATTGTGATGTAAACAAGTTTTAACATGTTGAAAGTAGAATATCTGCATCTGAGTGGGCAGGATTTGCTAATGGAATGTTTCTTGCTAATATTACCTCCAGGGCCTGAATATTTCTGGGTGATATGTAAGTTGATCTTTCCAAAATAATGCAGCTGAATAATATGTCAGAAAGAAGGACGGGGTTGTTTAAGATGAACTGGTTATGGCTTTTATAATTCAGTACATGAAGAAAAAACACGTTATTTATAAAGACAGATGTGAATGCACACTGCAGTGAATTCACTGAAAGTTTTAAATAATTTACAATGACATATTGTGCTACAGTTTAGAGTCTAAATTTGTATTGGATTTTAGAGAGTTGTTCTCCAAGGATTCTTGCAACTCGAAAACTTGAGTAGGAAGGACGCTTGCTGCATGCAGTTCCTGTGCCTCTATGGTCAAAGCCTATTGAAATTTTTCTCTGCCATGCCAAGCATTCTCCAAGAAATAAAGTGAGGTTACCTGCTGAAGGCTTCCACATTTGTATGTTCAATCGATATGTCGTTGTCCTACACATCTTTGTGATGTATTTTAGTGTAAATGCACTATCAGTTATCCCTGTCTCAAATATTGTCAATCCAAACTGAAAGGAGAGCAGATTTATTAGCACAGCTGCACACTTGTGATGCAGCTGCCGATAGTATTTGTAATGAAGTTCAATATAGTTTTAGAAATGTAATTGTAAGTACACTTGTTCCAATTCTTCTCAATTTGTTCTCTTATTTCAGACTCACAGTGTTCTTTTTTCACCCTGGGTAATAACATTTATTTTACCAGAAGTTTTATTTAGCAGTTATCACTCAAGATTAAATAGCATTATTATCCCTTGCCTCATGCTGTACTTTTGGAATCGTGGTACTGAAATAGAAATTATGAAAATTTCCATTGAGTGCAAAATCAATGGATGAGATGATAATGCTTTCCTACTCTGTGTTTTTTTTTTTTTAACCAACCCTCTCTTGAAGTGTTTTTGGAATTCCTTTGCTAAGAGCCACTATCCTTGGGCGGAAAATAAAGATACTGTGTGCTCACTGTAGAAGCAAATTGCAGTTTTTGACGTAATTGATGGACCCTTTTTACATCAAAGATTGGGTGAGAATGAGTTATAAATAACTGAGCGCTCAGAAAAGTTCCAAATGGAAGCTCACATTAGCATCTCCAGCCTGCTGTACTATGATCATTCTAATGTGATTTTCTCAAGTGTATAACTTAGTTTGTTGCTCTGTCCTCTTACCCTTTCTTAAGGGTAGGAAAGAACATGAATGGGCCATCATTCACTATTAGGGTAGGAGAGAAGTAAGGCAGCAGAACTTTGGGGATTAAAAGGGAAAATGATGAGAGTTTGTGACCTAACAGTAGAAATAGTTTTAGGGACTGTCAGGTAAAATGTGGAGGGAAAGGATATGTCAACCTGTCATTGTTAAGGAATGAAAATCATTAGGATTTTCATCCACTCAGTTACATATACTTGCTCATCCAGCCATCGATTTAGCCTTAGCAGTAGTTGTTTTTGTGGTATATTGTTTTGCGTTGCTTTACTTTGTTTTACTCTCTAAACGCTTAGGAAATTTTCCTTTATTATACTGATGTGTAGTATTGAAATTCCATTCATTTTCTAGAGTTTATGTTTCTTTCCATAGAGTCTTGTGCTAACTAGTCATAAGTTGTAATGTAATTCAGATCACTTGCATAGTTTTATGTCTAGGGAAAAAAATCTTTAATAACTAAAGGCAAATGAATTGACTAGAAAAAGACAAATTTCAGAGTTCCATAATTTCAATGTGTTGTCTTTATTTGGGATGCAAAATTCACAAACATAACCAATTCATTGCTTATTAGAGTGTTTTGAACAAAATGTGTCCTATTTGCCATCCCATAAACATATTTTCTACATTTTATGTTAGGGGGAAAAAAACTCACTAGCACTGTTTTACAGCTCACTAGCCATATGCTTCCCATATTCTTTCCCCCCAATACATTCTTACTCTAGTAATCCTTAAAAGCGTGTTTTCTTATACCCATCCTTTGTCTCTGATTTTACCAAAACATCAAAAATGTTTAAGCTATATGGATTTGTATTTTTATTGGTCTATAGCCTATCCTGACAGCACCACTACTGTAGTTTTCTAACCCCTGGGAAAGCCTAAAACAAACTCTTTTCTCAGTTGAGCAGAGTCAGAAATTAGAAGGGGGCATTTCAAAGGCATAAACAGCATCCTTTTGTGGAGTATATAACAGACATACACAAGTTTGGAGTTGTTCCTCACTAAATTAGTTTAATCTAAGGGTATACTTTTTTTTTTTTTTTTGCTATAACTTACCAGTTGTAATTACATAGCAGTGGTGCGTTATTTGTTAATTGTCTGTGTTCCTAATGAGAGCAGATACTGAATCTGCTTTGCCCAGCTCCTATCCCCGCTACTTAGAAGAGTACCTGACACTTGGTAGACACTCTAAGAATTTTTGAATTAATGATTGTATCTTGGACATCTGGTCTTATCATGAGCTCATGTGTCACCTTCCAGGATATATATGTTAGAATGTTGGGTTTTTAATTATGGAATTAACACTACATTAACTAAAATGCTTTAATATTATTTTATATTTAAAACTGCATTTTAATAACCAGAACAAAATCATGAAAGATACAAATTAATAGTCCCTTTTTAGTTTAGTTTTCAATAAGAGGTGGTGAAGTTAAACATTTCATAGTATCTTTTTTGATTCTGCACAGGCACTCTTACTTTGGTGTTGACCCTCTTTTATTCTCTATTTCCTACTATTTCCTACTATTACTATTTCCTACTAATTCTAATTAATTTAATTTATAATTTAGCCATATGAAAAAAAATTGAAATATAAAAGGATTTAATAAGAAAAACAATTTTATATTATTATTGTTTCTTAGATTTCAGTTACCATTTTTAAAATAGGCTAACGTGTTTCAACCTACAGTCCAATGAATTCAGTAGATATTTTAAAGTTTATATCTCCATATATAACGATTTTTAGATAATAGCCTAATGATATTCTATAATTTTCATGGTAAACATTTTAATTTTGAAAGAAATATATAAATTTTATACTTTGTATTCACAGATATGTGTTTTATTTTTCAGTCTTTACCTTTGACATATTTAACATATTTCTCTTAGTGTTTAGCAATGAAATAATTATGACTATTTTTGCAAGTTAGGTGCCTTATACTGAACTGTTAAGAAGAGTTATATTGTGCCCTATAATGTATAAATTCAATGGTAGAGATGTTATGGTTAATTTTATGTGTTAATTTGGCTGGGCTATGGTTCCCAGATATTTGGGCAAACATTATTCTGGATGTTTCTCTGAAAGTAGTTTTTGAATGAGATCAACATTTAAATTAGTAGACTTTTAGCAAAGAAGATTGCCCTCCATAATATAGGTGGGCCTCATCCACTCAGTTAAAGACTTTGATAGAAAAAGCCTGACCTCCTCCCATGTTTAAGAAGGACTTCTGCCAGGAAACTGCCTTTGGACTTGAACTGAACTCTTCCCTGAGCCCTGAGTGTCCAGCCTATTGGACTACCCCATCAGATTATGGACTCACCAAGCCTCCATAATTGCATTGTCCCATTCCTTAAAATCTCTAAATCTTTCTCTCTCTCTCTCTCGATATATATGTATGTATGTACATATGTGTACATATATGTATACACACATATTTTGTTGATATAATACAACATATTTTACTCATATTATCCTTGAAGCAGACATATCTGGCAGTTCAATAATTCAATACTATGTTAGGCACTAGAGTCTATTTAAGTATTCTTTTTCCTGCTACTTCTATAACTGCTTTGTAGTCTGATATGAACCAGAAAAAAACAGAGTCCTACTAAGTTTGTTGTCAACTCAATAATTTGAGTGGTTTTTTTTTTTTTTTTTTTGCGGTACACAGGCCTCTCACTGTTGTGGCCTCTCCTGTTGCGGCCTCTCCTGTTGCGGAGCACAGGCTCCGGACGTGCAGGCCCAGCGGCCATGGCTCACGGGCCCAGCCACTCCGCGACATGTGGGATCTTCCCGGACTGGGGCATGAACCCGTGTCCCCTGCATCGGCAGGCGGACTCTCAACCACTGCGCCACCAGGAAAGCCCTTGAGTGGGTTTTTGAAGACACTAAATATATAAATTTAAAAATTGCTTATATGTGACAACCTACTGATCAGTATTTAGGAGTAAAATTGCAGGGTACCACTATTTTACTGCAATCACTTGTTTTCACATTTCTCTTTAAATCAATACATTGTTGACAAAAAAGGGGAGTGCCATGAATGCTTATTACTCAGCTGTATCCTTGATGCCTAACTCCTAGCCCTGGTAGTTCCCAAGGCATCTTCACTGAACCTTGCTGATTCTACCGCTTCAGTTTAAAAAACATTCACTAGGGAATAGTTCTATCTGTTCCTCTTTTCTTACGGTGTTGTAGCTGCTGCAGTTGTTGTTTTTAGTATGCCAGGTATAATGTCATCATGTCCTCTGTTTTGAGTGTCTTATTTATGTTTTGCAATAACAAGTGCCCAATAAATATTTCATAAACTATTCAAGTCTAGCTGGAGTTTCAAGTAATATGCTCTATCTGCAAGTCATGTGACCAGTCCTAAAAGACAATTATATTGATCCAATTTAAAGTGAAAACAATCACAAATTGGAATGGAAAAAAAAAAAAGCTAGCAAAGAAATGGGGGGAAAGAAGTTGGGACAAGTTGTGGAGACGGCTAGAATTGTTCAAAATTTTAATTGAACATGTTAGGTAAGCTGGGCTATAAATTAACACAGTTCTTCAAATTAGTACACATTATGTTTGTTTTCTAGCATGTCTGTCTTATATGCATGCCTTTAATGTTTAACTCCTTAGATCACATTGTCTTACTTTATTTAGTAATATATTCATTCATCTGTACCCATTTCCTAAGCTGTTATGGAATGGGTGTACATCTGTTTGCCCTGGTGCTATGGGTTTTGTGGTAATGCCTTCCTTAGGGTACTGTGTAAGGTATTTTGAATCCCTTAAAAATTCTGAAGTGGACTGTAGTTATGATTCATTTTTATTTGATACAAATACCAATTTTTGATTGAAATAATCTAATATACTGTCATTAATGATGCAGACACCAAGAGTTAGAGGCAACAGTAGATGGTTTTTAAATTGCAAAATATCTATCATGCTTCAGAGATTGAATTCTCATAATAGGTGATAACAGGATGGCAGGATATATTGGCATATTTTTATCCACAGGAAGATATATGTTTTTTTGAAGTAAGCACTGTTTCCCAATTTAGCCGTAGTCACAATGAATATCTGAGTCAATGAATCTTGATATTGACCTTAATAGTAATCAATTCCTACTTCATATTGCTGAAGTCATAAATCACAGTTATATGGCATACTGCTGTTACTGTTTTCTAATTTCCCATGGCATTCTCAGATCAATACTTCACTACTTACTAAATGAAGAAAACAATTTATTCTGATAACACATTTGTAGTACATAACATTTTAAAATTACAAAGCTGATATTTTAAGTTTTCTAATTCCTAAGAGGCATTGCGAGATGAAATGCGTTCAAGAGAACTTATTTACCTGACACCCTTAAATCTTAAATAACTTGATTTATAATTGATGATTGATGTACATTTTTATTTCTAAGTGTGAAGGTTACATAAACAAATAGGTAGTTACATTATTTTATTCAGAGACATGCCATTTAAAGTAATATTATAAATGCAAAATACTTGAAATTGAATTAAGCATTTTAAGCTGAGCCATAAAATTAGTTGTTGGAATGCAGAGTTAGAAGATAATTGCCAGATTTCAGCATCACTATGTATGATTTTCTAAAACTTTAGAAGTGTTATGACAGTAGTTAAACTATAAAAAGCTGCACCTAGATGAAATTGACTTATCAAAAGAAATATACAGCAAAGAGACTACAGAATGGGCCTGGAAAATTAACAAGGCCTGGTGCTCTCTGCCTAAATCATTGTTTCACACTAATTAGTGCTGTGCCCTGATTTGAGGCTTTAAAATTGTTCCTTTGAAGATTTTCTTAAAATTGTATTCAAAGGAAAGGCTCTTCTTTAATAAAACTGTATAATTCTTCATTCACTTGGGAAACATAGCTTCCCGGCATAATGCTGCTTGAAAACCAGGAGCTGACTTCTAATAGAGGTGCTAATTATTAACATTCCAGCATCGGCCAAAGGCTGCATTTTCTAAGACTGAAATAAAATAAGAGTGCACAAATATTTCTCCTCCATTCCCAATAAGTACTTGAAAAATTCAGTAATGTTCATTAAATACATAAGTGTGGATATTAAGAATAAATATATATTCCCTGTGTTTTATGATGTGCTTTCTGAAGAGCAAAGCTGAAGGCAGTCATCATTATGTGGCATAAAAAGGAATTCTTTGGCTGTTAATTATAATGGAAATTTATCATTATACCGGGAGAAAAGAATGGCTTCATATTTAAAACCATCAGGCATGGCTGGTCACTCAAAATATAGATGCATTAATCTTTAATAATTCATATAGTACAGTATGGACAAAGAAATATAAAATGATGAGATACCTTAAAATGACTTAAAAGAAAGTCCTAGTAATGGTCTGTTATAAATGGAAACTTGACAGAAGAAAAGAGGGTATTTAATTTTGTCTTTTAGAAGATAGAGTAGTTAATATGAAAATTTATACAGACTTTATCTCCACACATCTGCAAATTACCTTATTTACTACTGTTTTTTTTTTTTTCTCCACCAGTTTTGCAATGACACAATGTAAAGTCCCTTTCCTAAGTGAAGAAAGTTATCATTGTCATGTTAGAAAAGGAAGGACCTTGGACTGGGAGTTAAAATAATGAACTTGTTTAAACATTAACTCTCTGTGTGTCTTTGGGAAATTAGCTTACCCTCCCAGGCACTTTATTTCCTCATCCTACTCAGTGCAAGTAGGAGAAGTTGATTTCCAAATGTTCACAATGCAAGTGAAATCAAGGCAGCTTTCACCCTGAAAAGGTGAAACAGGGTTAGTGGGTAATTTTGTATTGTGTCAATTTAAACTGGAATAATATGATGCTTTCCAGAATTTCCTTCCTTGTGTGGTTTCAGGTAAGGATTGACCACAAGAGGTAGTTGTTTGAAGTTGGGGAGAAGAAGGTGAAACAAAAGCCATTGTACTTTGAAAGCTGTCATTAGTTTAAGCAGTGAGAGACAGATGCAGAGTTTTAGCTTGTTCTCAATTTGCTCCATGGCCAGCTCACCTCATCAATTTCTGGCCATACTGAGCAACTAGATGCTTAGCTGTCAACTCACAGAGACAGCAGCAATGAAGAGCCAACAACTTTCCAAGGATATCTACCCTGCCCACTTTGTGGTTCCACCCTTGCAGCTTCCTGCCAGTTCTGACTTTTTCATCTATATTAGCGCTATTTGGTGACATTTTCGTAATCCTTTCTGGTCCTTTAATTCTTCAGTTCCTCCAACAATTGTGTAACAACTAACGTCTATAATAAGTTCCTGATTTTCTAATATCCCTTAGTGATCGTGATTTCCTGTTGAAATCCTAACTGTTATGGTTGGTGAATGTATGCATCAGAGCTAGCATATTTTAAAATGTTCATAGATAATATATATGTAATGGTTAAAAAGAAAGTAAATGCCTACATAGCTATAGTAAATGCCTATTGATCCCATAAAATTATTAGATAATACAGAATTCCTAAGTATATTTAATCTTGAAAGTAGTGTTAAATCCATGTACTCTTGGTTTTACATTATTACACTTTTCTGAACTTTGCCTTATCTTTGAAATTGTTTTTTAAGTTTAACTAGTTGATATCTTAAAGAAAACTTTGAAATAAACTTGAATTTGATATTCATATAAGCTAACAGAAGATGAAGATAAATTTTTAATGAAAGTAACAATTCCTCTATAAGGAAATGTGATAGGTAATTTCCTAAGAATATTGCTAGCTATCAAAATCTGGGGACTTGTGGAAGCTAATAGAAACAGTAGACTGATGTGTATCCTATCAGTTTGTGTGATTGCCTTAACTATATATATATTTTTTTGCGGTACGTGGACCTCTCACTGTTGTGGCCTCTCCCGTTGCGGAGCACAGGCTCCGGATGTGCAGGCCCAGCGGCCATGGCTCATGGGCCTAGCCGCTCCGTGGCATGTGGGATCTTCCTGGACCAGGGCACGAACCCATGTCCCCTGCGTCGGCAGGCGGACTCTCAACCACTGCGCCACCAGGGAAGCCCAACCATATATTTTTATTTACAGTTTTCAAATTCAAAGCTGGTGTCTGCTTATGACCTGTGACTTTCAGAGAAACTCAAGCTCATGAATGAGAATTTCTCAGAGACAGTGTGCATAATGATAGTCCTGAAATATCTGGAAATTGAGTTCACAGTTAAGGTCCCCAATAAACTGAGGGAGTCAAAAAAAAGTATAATTAGAAGACCCCAGGAAAGGCAATGGAGGAAGTATAAATAGGGAGACTGCCCATCTTTTTCCATCTTTTTAGAAAGGTATGCAAAAAACTTCTAGGATATTAAGAAATTCTCAGCTTTATCCTATCTCCTAGAATGCCTATTTTTCATTTTACTTTTTGTGAATTAAACAGTGTATTATTCTAGAAGCACTGAAGAAAGAAGAGATAAAACAGGACCCTCTCTCCCCAAATAATATTCTAAACCCATGCCTTACATATATTGTGGCCAATAATCTTGTTCTTTACTGATGGAAAATAAAGTGAGAAAAAACAAACTGGAGTGGGACAGGGGAAGCATAATATAAATATTGTTTTTCCCAAGTATTTATGGTAAAATGCCAATTTTCCATGACTTAGAGCCAAGACAAAACAAATTATAAAATATTTTCATGAAGCCAATTCCAAACTAGCAATCAGTTTCACAGCCAAGAGAGGAAAAGACATGAATTATCCAACTTAGATGGGTTATCCAAAAAACAGCTAACAAGGTCACAGGGAGAAGAAGTTACGATGAACAGGGTAAGAGGTAGGAAAAAATAAATAGACACAGGTGAACAGCTGTGTGGTGTTATTGTCTACTGTCTATAACAAAGGGGAGAATAATCACTGTATTGTTAGAATTAGATTTGACTGCAAGTGTTCAAAACATGAAGATCAGCAGGATAAGTAAGATATAAATATTTCTTGTGCAGAAGAAAGACAAGTTTCAGCAGCCAGAACTAGTCTAACAATTTACTTGGTGGTTTTACAAAATTGTCAGAGTGGTGGACAGAATTCTAACATGACCCCTAAGAGTCCTGCACACTAGTGTACATACCCTATATAATTCTCTTGGTAGGCAGAAACTGTGACATTATTCTAACCAGTAGAATATGGAAAAGGTAGAGGTAAATGGATTTTGCAATTTAGGTACCTAATCTATTGACTTTGAGTTTTCAAAAGAAGCTTATCCTTTGTGGGCCTGACAATCAGATGAGCCCTTTAAAAGAGGTCCCAGACTTTCCCTAAGTTAGACTTGAAAGAGCAGAGACATTCACCTGTTAGCTTCAAAGGAGCAAACTGGCATATTATGGAGAAGGGCACAAAGCAGGGAATGGCAGCAGCCTTTAGGGTTTGAGTGCCTCAGTCCTGCAACTGCTAGGAACAGAATTCTGCCAACCACATGAGCCTAGAAGAGGCCCTCAAGAATCAGAGGAGACCACAGTCCCAGCTGACACCTTGATTACAGTCTTTGAGACCCTGAACAGAAGACCAGCCTAAACCATGCCTGAATTTCTGACTCCAGAAACTGTGAGATCATAGATGGCTTCTACCTCATGATCCAAGACAGTTTCTTGAATTTTGTCCTTATATCTCTTACGTAAAAAGTAACACAGGGCTTCCCTGGTGGCGCAGTGGTTTAGAGTCCGCCTGCCGGTACAGGGGACACAGGTTGGCGCCCCGGTCCGGGAAGATCCCACATGCCGCGGAGCGGCTGGGCCCGTGAGCCATGGCCGCTGAGTCTGCGCGTCCGGAGCCTGTGCTCTGCAACGGGAGAGGCCACAACAGTGAGAGGCCAGCGTAGTGCAAAAAAACAAAAAACAAAAAGAAGTAACATAAAAGGAGGATTAAAGAAGAATGAGGAGAAGAAGAAAAAAGTGCCTCTTTTTAAGGACACTTCCTAAATTTTACACCCAACAATTCTGCTTATATCTCACTACCTAGAGCATGGTCACTTGACCACCTTTAGCTGCAGGTTTCCTTCTTCTGGGTATTATTGAGGATTCTATTACTGAGAAAGAATGTGAAGATGGATATCAGGGAATATTGAGATTCTCTACCACAAATTCATATAATTTAAAGGTGTTAAAGGGGAGTGGGTAGTGAGACAGGTATGCCTATCCAGGATGTGACCAGAAGAGAGATCTACCCCTGGCAGAGTTTTTCTATATTCAGTCTGGTCAGAAAATAATGACAGAGCAATCAAGTGTCTTATAAATTATGAAATGCTAAATTCTACTTATGATAATAGTAACACAAGACCTGTAGTTGTTTTTAAGTTAAAAACATAAATCTAGGCAATAAAACTATAATACTCTAAAAAAGAGAATCACTTTCAATCAAGCATATTAGAAAAAAGACTGAAGTATCATTCCCTACATTCTATTGGAAAAAATATTTTGTGTTGAGGTTTGGCTAAAATACTTATATGCATTGGGTTGTTGATAACATTTCAAAATATTTACTTTAGAGGCTCCTTAGTCCTGATATTGTTTGATTTGTGTACAACAATTGCATCACTTTTGAATCTATTAAATTTTACTACCATAATAGCTTCCTTTATCTCTACTTGACTTCTCATGCTTTCAATATAGCCACTCCTTACACTTGGTTAATTAAATAATGGCATTATTTAACAACGGTAATATATATGTTACATATATACAGTCTAACTTCACCATGCAAGATGGGATATTAATCTACTAAATATGTTTCATTTTAAAAATCCTTGCAAGTGAGCATAGTGTAACTAGGTCATGAAACTGATGCCATATTCTTCTAATCAATGTGTAACTTTTCAGTGGAACATAATATGTTTTATACTTGCTCTTTTCATTGTGATTATAGAAACACTATTCACCATTTTTGGACTTGGGACTTGGAAGTCTTGGTTGGACAGTTTTTTTCACAATCTCCAAGAAAGCCATGTTACAACTCTATTTTACATAAATCAGCTATCTCAGCTGTGAAGATATATTAGGCATAGATTTTTTAATTTAGTTGTAATTCAGCAAGCAAGCTATTTTAAAGCTATCAGCTTAGATCACTCTGACTTAGTAAAGTTGTTCAGTGGATACAAGGGTCTTATTTTTTATGTTCTTAAGTTTCTCTGAAGTTTTTCTGCTCTAAATGAACTCTATTCTCCTTGTTAAACTGAAGGACAAAGGGTCGCAAAGATTGAACTCAACTGGAAAAAAATTAAACTGACTTTAGTTTCAGCTAATATAATGTGGCATGGATCTGACATTTAATTCCCATTTGTTTACAAATACCAGACAATATGGAGCTTCTGAAACCTCAAGAGGGGCCCCTCTTACAGAAGGAAAATATATTAAAAGAAAAGTAAAATCTCTTTTATCTTTTTCCATTTCAGTACTCAAACTGTGATTTTAACCCATTTTATTTAATTCAAATTCTCTGTGTTAGAAAAGAAATTTGAAAGCAAATATTTGTTTGATAAAATATGTAAGCTATAGAACTAGCAAATTGTCTAAATGAATAATATGTTACTGATCGATAATTATTAGTTGAATTTGGAAATTACATTACTCATTTATTTTAATAAGAAGCTGTTGTTACTTGAAACAAATGTGCAGTATTATGTGGAGAGACATGCTGGAACTAGGAGAGAGGTGGGATGAAACCCCAAAACTGACACCAGATAACCCTCTCAATTCTTCATAAACTGGGCAGATACGGTTAGCCAGCAAATAAGGAGGAATAAAATTACTGTCATCGGGGCTTCCCTGGTGGCGCAGTGGTTGAGAGTCCGCCTGCCGATGGAGGGGACACGGGTTCGTGCCCCGGTCCGGGAAGATCCCACGTGCCGCGGAGCAGCTGGGCCCGTGAGCCATGGCCGCTGAGCCTGCGCGTCTGGAGCCTGTGCTCTGCAACGGGAGAGGCCACAACAGTGAGAGGCCCATGTAACTACTGTCATCCATGAAGACTCTATGGCTACCTCTTCCCTGTAGCTTTACGACCTCCTTGAAGTGAGTGTTTTGAATATGGAAGTTAGAAAGTTTCATGCACTTTCCCAGATAGAACTTTAAGCTTCAAAATTCCTGGGTTGGAAAATAGCTTGAAGTCTTGTGATGATGAGGGAACTATTCCCAGGGCACTGAAATGTTCCCGAGATTACTCTATATTTGTCTATGACAAGGTCTGAAATGTTTTCATAGCGAACTCATTTATAGATCGTGGGATATAATCTCGACTCGTGAGGTGCCTGTTCCTCCCACGTCATCTCTAAAGGATCAGAGAGCCAAGAGTTTGGATGTCAAGTCAAAGTGATTGTTGCATCTTTCTGACAACAGATATGAGGCAGGTAAATTATTATAAAAATGATCTGTCCTCCAGAACCTATAATTTCATTACTGCCTCACCACGGAGCAGCCTTCCCAAAGAATCCTGACACAAACTTATAGGTCCATTTCATTTCATAATTTGCAAGTTGGTATCATGTTCCAGAGTTTGAACAATCTTAGCTCACCTTCATATACTTTATCTTCGAAGCAGGACATTTTGTCTGGGGATATTTCTAGGCTCGTCCCTATAGTGTGCCTGAGATTGGGATACCCACAAAACCTTAAGCCCTTGGTGTGATTGCAGGTATCACCAGCCCAGATTGCAGCTTCCTTTAGGGAAAATTTTCACTTAGAACCCTTCATATATTTTCAAGTCAGAAGACAAACTTCAGGTGGAATCATCTCTACCTTTTAAAAGGTTCTGATAAAATGAATTGTCAAAGGAAAATAGTTTCAGTGTGTCTCAATAAAATTCCCTAATGCATATTTAAATACATCCTCTCTACCATATACCAATACATACCAATAAGTGTGAGGAGTGGTACAACTTTCATCAAATCATGAATGACTTTGTTACACAGGACAGTAAATACCTACTGACTTCACATTTGTAGAAATGAGACTTCATGCTGTGTTTTTTGCCATAAAAACAAAAATAAGCTACAGCTACAAAATGTCTTGCTGGAGTCATTGCACAGCAGGTTCTACTACTCTGTTGTTAATTCAGCATCCCCTTCTCCCAACCCACTCAATCTAACAAGTTTTGAAGGAGGACAAAGTCTCAGGCTGTTAGAACAAACTAAAATCATAAAAAGGCTCAATAATTTAATATTTTATTGTATTTTATAATTTTATTATAAAAATTTCCAAAGTTGAAGAAATTTTATAGAGATGCCCTGTATACACACCATCTAAGTCCTATCATTATCATTGTACTATATTTGATTTGTCATATATTTATCCATGTATTTATCTGTCTATGCATCCACTGGCCAGATTTATGTTTTTCTTGGTGCATTTCAAAAATAAATTATAGATACTTTCCACTTAAGGTATAAGAATGTATATTACTAGATAGCCTTTAATATTGGCTTAGCTTTTCTTATGATGTAAAATGTATGTAAAATGGAATGCACTCATTTTAATGCACATTCTCTGAATTTTGCCATATATCTACATAACACAACTCTCTAGCCATGTACAGTCATCATCACCTCCACCCTCCAAAAGTTGCCTCTTGTCCTTTCCTAGTCAATCTGTGTCACATCCCCAGGTAAGAATTGTTATTGTTAATTTCCACTGTATATTCAATTAGCCTCTTCTAGAAGTTCATAAGTATAGAATGATTATGCAATATGTACATTTTTTAATAGACTTTTTTCATTTAGTGTAAAGCTTTCAAAATTCATCCATATTGTTGAATATATGGGCAGTTTATTCCCTTTCTATTGCTGACTAAAAATATATCATCTTATGAATATAGTATAGTTTATTAATTGTCTTATCAATGGGCATTGTGGCCGTGTCCAGTTCTTTGCTATTATGAACATTCTTATACAAATTTTTATGACATTTACTTTCATTTCTTTTGAATAAATGTCTAGGATTAGAATTAATGAGCGGTAAGGTACATATATGTGTAATTTCCTAAAAAAATTGCCAAAATTTTTCCAAAGTGGCTTAGTATTTTGAAGTTCCACCAAGAATGTATGGAGATTCTTGTTGTTCTACATATTTGTCAGTATTTCATGTGGTATGTCTCTTTTGCTTTAGTCACTTTGGGTGGATATATAGCAGTAGCTTGTGGTTTTTATTTGCATTTTGCTGATATCTAATGATACTGAGCTGTTGACACCTTTCCATATGCTTATTTGTTGTTTCCATATCTTCTTTTGTGAAGTGTCTGTTCAAAGATTTTGCCCATTTTTGTTATTGGACTGTTTGTCATTTTTACTATTGAGTTGTAGTTGTTTTCATAGTCTCCTATGATACTTAGATACCGGTACTTTGTCAAAAATATATTTTTGTAAATACTTTCACAAGGACTATACCTTCTTTATTTATTTTCTTAAAGTTTCATTCTATAAGTTTTTAATTTTAATAAAGTCTAATTTATCATTTTTTAGAATTATTTATTTTTATGACTTATCTAGGAAATATTTACCAAACCCTCCAAATCAAGAAAACATACTCTATAAGTATGTTTTCCTCTATAAGTTTTATAGTTTTAAGTCTTATATATAGACCTATGTTCCATCTCAATTTAAAATTTTTTGTCGAATGCAAAGTAGGCATCAGAGTTACTATTATTATGCTCATGTACATATCCAGCAATTCCAGCAATATTTGTTGAAAGTCTTTTTTTGCCCCATCAGCTAGCTTTGAAGCCTAAGTTGAAAATTAAATTGTGTAAATGTGGGTCTATTTCTGGGCTTTCTGTTTTCTTTCATTAATGTGTAGTTTGATTCTTATGCCAAAACTGCATTCTCTTCATTACTGTAGCTTTATAACAAGGTTTGAAAACAGGTGGTCTAAATACTCCAGATTTGTTTTTCAAGATAGCTTTCAATATTCTAGGTTCTTTGCTTCTCCATACACATTTTAGAATCAGATTGTCAATTACTACAGAAAACTTGCTGAGATTTTGATTTGACATTGCGTGGAATCTGTATATCTATTTGAGAGGAATTGACTTCTTACCAATACGGAGTCTCTCAGTCCGTGACAATGACTTTTCTTACTGTTTATTCAGTTCTTCATTTAGTGTAGAGGTCTTGGCACATATTTTGTTGTATTTATTTCTAAATTCTTTATGTTCCTTGACACTCAATAGAATTTTATTATTATTTTATTATTATCATTATTTATTTATTTATTTTTGGCTGTGTTGGGTCTTTGTTGCTGCACGTGGGCTTTCTTTAGTTGCAGTGAGCGGGGGCTACTCTTCATTGTGGTGCACGGGCTTCTCATGGCAGTGGCTTCTCTTGTGGCGGAGCATGGGCTCTAGGTGCATGGGCTTCAGTAGTTGCAGCACATGGGCTAGGGAGGCACAGGCCCTAGAGTGCACGGGCTTTAGTAGTTGTGGCTCATGGGCTCAGTAGCTGTGGCTCGCAGGCTCTAGAGAGCAGGCTCAGTAGTTGTGGCGCCCAGGCTTAGTTGCTCTGTGGCATGTGGGATCTTCCTGGACTGGGGATCAAACCCGTGTCCCTTGCATTGGCAGGTGATTCTCAACCACTGTGCTACCAGGGAAGTCCTTAATAGAATTTTTTAAATATTTTGTTGATAGTATAAAAAAATCATTACTTTCTGTTTATTAATCCTGAATCTTGATATCTTACTGAATTCACTGATTAGTTCTGGTAATTATACTGTAGATCTCTGATGATTTTATATGTAAACAACATGCCTTCTGCAAATAGGTTTACTTCTACACTCTTACCTTTATGCCTTTATTTCTCACTTTCTGCAGTGGCCAGGAACTCCACAGAAGTGTGAGAATGGGCATTTTTTTCTTGTTCCCTACTTCAGAGAAGGTATTCAAATTTTAAGTGTTAAATGTCATGTTAGCCTTAGGTTTTTCATGAATGTCCTTTTTCAAGTAGAGGAAATTTCCTTTTATTACCAAATTGCTACACATTTTAATTTTGAAGGAGAGTCAAACTTTATCAAATGCTTTGTTTCATTTATTGAAATTTAATTTGTACTTTTTCTTTGTTATTCTGTTAACACAATGGACTACATCAGTTGACTTTGGAAAGTTTAATTGATCTTACATTCCTGTGACAAAATCTATTGGCTATGATACATTACCCTCTTATAATGCTGGATTTGATTTTCTAAAATAATGTTAGTTAAGCTTGTCTATAGGTTTATAGTGGTACTTTATCAGTCTCTAGTAATTTTTTATTTTAATATTTTATTTTAATTTTTTTAATTTTGAAATTGTTCCCTTCTCCTCTATATTGTGAAAGAACTTGTGCAAGATTGATATTATTTCTTCTTTAAATGTTTGAAAGAACGTACGGTGATATTATCTGGTTTTGGAGTTTTCTTATTGGAAAGTTTATGAAAATGGGTTCAGTTTACTTACTAGACATAGAGTTATTCAAATTTTGTCCTTTGTTTCCTGTGTGTTTCAGTAAGTTACATTTTTCAAGAAAATTGTCCATTTGATCTAAATTATTGAAGTTGTTGGCAGAAAATTGTTCATAACCTCTTATTCTGTATGTACCTGCACTGATAACCATCCTTTAATTATTAATAGCCGTAATTTGTGTTCTTAACATCTTTTCTTGATCAATCAGCTTAGAAGTTCATAAATTTTGTTAATCTTTGCAACATTTAACAAAGGAAGTTTTCTCTGTTGAGCTATTCTGCTAGAGGCCTGTTTTCTATTTTATTGATTTCTGCACTTAAATTCATTATTTCCTTGGGATTTGTTTTGCTGTTGCTGTTGGGGTAGTGTTGTATAAAAATCAAAATAGGTAATTAGTGGTGCTATTCAAATCATCCATATCTTATCAATTTTTTGCTTGGTTGTTCCATAAATCAATCATTATTTTTACAGAATATGTCACACATTCTTAGTTCTTTGTATGTAGAGTAATTGGTTATATCCTGAACATTGTGAAAGTGACATTCGTCCAAAAATTGTTGACTTTTTGGTTTGTATGGTTTAGTAGGCATTTAACTTTGTCATAATGAAAATGCAAACTCTCTCTTAGGCAACTAACAAACCCCAGGTTAGGTCTTTTCTCTCTAGCTGAAGTCTGTCTCTAGCATGTGCAGTTCATACTAAGTGAGAGATACAGCAGAGTTTATATATAGAATTTGGGGCTCCTTCACTTTGGTTCTCTCTTCTCTCAGCTTCATCCTTCATTTTATAACCACTGTCATTGCCCCAAACTCTGTCTTCTGCTTTTTCAGGCTGAAAATACTGCATATTTTTTAAAGTATAGTTGATTTACAATGTTTCAGGCGTATAACAAAGTGATTCGGTTATACATACAGATATATATTATTTTTCAGATTGCTTTCTATTATAGGTTGTTACAAGATATTGAATATAGTTCCCTGTGATATACAGCAGTTCCTTGTTGTTTATCCATTTCATATATAGTCCTGTACTACACTTTCCATTTTTGTGCCACAGAGATCTTCCTTAAAACTTAAAGCCAGCATACAACTGTAAAGCTAGTCCAAGCCATTTACTTTTTTTGATATTTGACTCCTCTCCTTAATCTGCTGTATTTGTTCACACTCCAGTGCCTTTGTATTTTGTTCAGAGTGATCTGTGTGAAGATAGGTCTAGCAGGAACTTCCTCAGACATACCAGAAGTGGAACCCCCCCCCCCCCGCCAATTGTACTAACTCAGAAAGACTCATTATACTGATATTCTAATTGCTTACTGAAGTGTAGTTTTTCTAGTGAGATAGAATATATTTCACTATATATTTCTAGTGAGATAGAATATACCTGGTAAACTTATCCTTTGACAGTCAATTATTTCAAGTGTCAAAAGAGAAACAAATTTTATTACTTGACTACTTATTTTATATATAACTCAGTTGATAGTTGCTATTTATGTATCCTGTATTAAATTTTTTGACAAAGTTTTATAGATTTATTCAGAACAGGAATTGGCCAGTGGTGGTTTTCAGGTTAAATCTGGCCCACTGCCTATGTTTGTAAATAAAGTTTAATTTGAACGCATTTATTCATTTATTTGTTGAACACCTTACTCATTTATGTATTGTCTAGGAGTGATTTCTCACCGTATTAGCAGAGTTGAGTAGCTGAGACAGAGACCATAGAGCCTGCAAAATCTAAAATATTTACTCTTTCTACATACTTTATAGAAAGCTTCACTAAACAAAATATATAATATAAACACCTCAAGGTGATTTTTTGCTAATAGAAGAGTCCAGAGCATGTACAAATTGTGCAGCTTGTGTACAGGTGACAGATAAAGCTTCTTTCTAGTTAGAAAGCAGCCCTTTTAGACCTTATTGAGCTTTACTACTCCCTCCCCAAGCCACTGAATTGTGAATCATAAGATGTTTTATTTGACCATAATTATTATTCTATTTTACTGTAATGATTTCCAATTTTTATAAAATGGAGTTATTAATAACTTCAGCTGTCCTAATACTGTGTGTATATTAACATGCTCAGAATATAATTTTAAAGAAATTATAATGTATTTTCTTTATATTGTGGAACTAGCCTACATAAGCATAGAAAGGGCTCTTTTTTCATAGGACTAATGTGCCTTTAGTTTCATCATGTCTCCTATTTGCTGCTGTTTCAATATTGTATTTTTAAAAGCACATTGCCAATGAATGTAAGGAATCTAGTAATCCCTTATTTCTCATAGTGAATGACTAAACAGTTTATAATAGTGTATTTCTCAGAGCAAGTTTCTCTTATGATTTTCATTGGTCGTTGTTCAGGTAAATGCTCTCTAATATGCTCCCTATAATTGTTTTTTTCTGATGGACTTCATCACTGAGTTGAGTTGGGGATTTAAAGAGTACAAAGCAAAAGAAAAGGAGGGAAAAAAATTTACCTTCCCGTATGTATATAATTTTTCTTTTAGACTTATACTGAATTTGTCTATCTTCATTTGGGCAGAACACCAGGGAATGAAGTGAAAAAGACTGTCTGCTCCCCTAATATTATTCAAATTTTATCCCACTTTTAACTTCTAATTTTAAGATTCATGTGAATACTAGCATTTGTAAAGTTACATTGCTCTGTATCTGTTTCTTCCAACCAATTTCCTTTCTGAAAAATATTGAATTTCGTTTTACAGGGTCTGCTTTAAAAAGAAAAATCACAGGATACAATAAATTCATTTAATCTTCCTAAGTCCACATTTGGCCTTAATCTCCTTGTTCATTTTTGGACACAAGTATCCAGAATAGAATTTTATTTTCCTCAGAGCAGAGAAACACTTTCTGTGGCTTTCATGTTTAACAACTCAACAACCTTTTGCTCAAGATTAAATACTTCATTGTGTCTACGGGCAGTTGCATATTTATTACTCTCGAGGCAGTGGTATTTGAAATAAATGGAATCGAATGACTCTGTGAAATAGTTTCTGAAATCCATATATCATGAATTGCTCTATCTCAAAGGAAAAGAAAACATTTCCAATCCCCACTATAAGAAGAACAGTCCATGTGAGACATGCCAAGGCTATAATAGTAAAGGACATTTTAATACTGGTCATTGTGTCTCAGTTCCTTTCTTGCTGTTGGTCGGAATTGTTGGAATCATAGAAGTGGTTCTCCATATTATTTTTTCTTTTCTTAAGACTGAAAGTATCTATTTCTCAGGATTTTTAAGTTCACATATTAAAATTTTACAACATCCTTCAAGTACTAGTTAATCATCTTTGTCATGTGACTATTCGCAAAAGTAAGTTTGGAAAATAAACATATATATGATATTTATATATAATATTCATATGGAATAAGAGTATGTATTTTTTGACTCATTTATATTATTAATTTCAAAGCTCAATCCCACCATACTGACATCCATACTTTTCCGACATAAGTCCCAGGACATGACTACACCTAGGGCTTTTCTTTTACTCTTCCCTCTACCTAGAATTTTCCACCAAATATATGTGCAAGATTTTTCCCTCTTTCTGAAGGTCTCTGCTCAAAATACCCTCATAGAAAAGTCACCCATGACTCCTATCCTACTCTGTCACCTTCCTTCATTATGTTTCCATAATTTTATCGCCCCCTATATAGTGTCTTCATTTGCCTGTTCATTGTCTGCCTTCCCTCACTAGAATGTTAGCTCCATGAAAGAAGGGACAAATCATACATATATGGGTATATGTATCTCCACAGACTTACAACAATATGTGGAACAAAGCAAATGGATTGCTTGAATGTCGGATAAATCTTTTTTTGTTGCATACTGAACTCAGTTAAACACCCTGAAATTATTTAATTATATAGTTTGTAATTAAGTTATAAGTGTAAAACGTAATTAAATGATTATAATTAGAAAAAAAAACCCTTTAAATTCTTCAATGTAAAATAGTCCTCTTTCAAAAATAACTTTTAAGGAATTCTTCAAAAATGAGGCATTGGGCTTCCCTGGTGGCGCAGTGGTTGAGAGTCCGCCTGCCGATTCAGGGGACACGGGTTCGTGCCCCGGCCCGGGAAGATCCCACATGCCGCGGAGCGGCTAGGTCCGTGAGCCATGGCCGCTGAGCCTGCGCGCCCGGAGCCTGTGCTCTGCAATGGGAGAGGCCACAACAGTGAGAGGCCCGTGTACCGCAAAAAAAAAAAAAAATGAGGCATTGCCATAGTTTTATTTTAGTAACTCTTAAATCAGAAAGCAAACTGTATTCTCAACAATACTTATCGACAGTGTGTTAAGTAGTCAATATACTGAGTGAGCAAAGAATGTTAAATAAAATAATGGCTTAAATATATCAGAGACGTGTATGAATATATTTAAATGAATAAAGTAAATAAATAAAAGTCAATGTTTTATTGCTTAAAATGATAAATTGCAGTTATCTCTGAATTTTGTTGCTCTAAAGATTCTAATTTCTTATCAATGGGGAGAGTTCAGTTACTATTTTGTCTTGCTAGTCAGTCAAATTTTTAAAGTAAATAGGTGTCTAGGATCATGTTTGACTATGCCTAAATTCCTAACTGATCAAATATTTTTACTTGTGTAGAAATATTTCCTGTTTCTCTCAGAGTTTTTATGCTTCCACCTTGCCAGTAGTGTTAGAATTAAATCTTTTTAGCAACAACAACACAAACAGAGCTACTTCTTCATTTTAAGAGATGACCATGTTTATTAGGGCAAACAATGTTTTGCTACAACGAAAACGCTTAGTTACTGAGCCATGGAAGTTGAGGTGAGAACTGAACCCAGAGGTATCCTTCTAATTCCGTTTATCACTTCCTTTTCGTTTTCACCAAAATAATTTTCACCATACATCTATATTATATATGTGGATGGTTGTCCTTATCACATATTCAACTCCAGGCATTTCAACAACCCTGCTTTCCTATTGTCATGCGTGTGTGTGTTTCTTAAACAAACCACATGATTCCTTTGCCATGTTCCCATGACAAAATTTATCTCTTCAAATCTCCTTCAAAATGATTTCTCCTAAATTTTATTTATCTGTTTGTGTTGAGATTCATTTCAATTTACATTTGTAGTCATTATGTTCTAAGGCAGTATATAGAGAACTTAGTATTATTCATGAACCCCTTTTAAGTATTTTTCACCTAAAAATCACTGAGTGCCTACACTTTTATAGAATTTTTGTGTGTTGAATTGAATATTGTTCTTATTTTTATGTGATTCTGTAGATTTCTTTTTTCTTGATCTTTTCTTGTCTTTCCCTAGAATTTCTCTATAATTCTTTGGATCAGGTTTGGAAAATCAGAATATTGGCAAAACTATCTTGTTGTTTTCCAAATATTTTTAGTTCATGCTATATTTTCAAATACTCTGATTTTGGGCAATATACTAGAAGGAATCACTAGCTAGATCAGTAATGATTATAACATAACATTCCTACAGTGTAGCAAAATCTCACCATGTCTGTGTGTGTGTGTGTGTGTGCAACCACTGTTACGATATTATTCACTCTTGCTATATGAATTTCAGTGTTTATTTCTTTGATCTTATTGTATTATATATTCATAAGTCAAACTTTGGTCTCCATAAATAGATGATTTTTTCAACAACCTGATATGCCACTTATTTTAAATCTTACTGCATGTTATACTTCATTCTATCCAGCACTGCTTAACTTGCTCAGCTCAAAATCCGCCTGACAGATATTTGTGTAATAATATATACATTGTGTTGTTCAGAAATTAATTTTTTATATGGATGAGATCTTGGTTGCATACATGTGACAATCCTGCATTTCACCAGTATGCCATGCCACTCCACATAAGTGGAGAACCACTGGTTGAGAATCCTGACTTTTAAGTCAGTTATGCTTATGTGTGAATCTAATCTTCCATGTATACAGTGTCCTTTGTCAACTTAGAAATCACCTCTGTGATTCCATTATTCCTCAATAAAACATGGATTTTTGCAGTACTTCCATATTGTGGCAAGATATATGTTAAATGAATAATATAAAGTTTTAGCATAGCAAACATTAATAAATGCTAATATATTAGCTATTATTATTATAATTATAGCTATAGTTCTGAGGCTCCTAATAACTGCTATTTTCCCATCTCCATGAAATGCACTTGAACTGTTGGCATCCATTTATCATCTTGGCATCACAATTCACAGTGAAAAGTATGAAATTCAAATCTTTGATACCAACCACTTAACCAGCTGGTTAATTCTTGTAATCACCTTCCTATTTCTAAGTTAAAAGTTGCCCAAATTCACTGCCTGGATCCTTTAAGTTCTTGACTCAGAATTTCAGAATACTGAAGATTTTGTATTTCCACATCACAGTATTTAATGGAGCTTCACAGGGTTTGTGTTATAGGTTAAAAAAAATTAGGGAAAAGCAAGAAAAAAGAAAGAGAGAGAGAGAGAGAGAGAGAAAGGAAGGAAGGAAGGAAGAAAGGAAGGGGGAAAGAGAAGGAAAGAAAGAAAGGGAGGGAGGGAGGAAGGAAGAAAGAAAAGGAAGGAAGGAAGGAAGGGAGAAGGAGGAAGGAAGAAGAAAGAAAACGTAAAGATAGGGTTTATCCCAGAATTGATATATTGGCTGCATCAGTTACATAATTTGCCTTCCCTTTTTATCCATCAGTAGTATTTACCAACCACTTGCATATCTTCCTCTTTCTCCTATATCTAGAAACAAGATTATTCTGTTAGCTATCAACTGTTAATTCTGCAAGCAACTTTTTTAGAAGGTTTGAATTTATTGTCCATAAGTAAAATGTAAAAACTTATACTTTCAAAAAATGTTTTTTATAGTGATTCGAATATGCATTTTCGACTTAACTTTTGACCCTCTGACTCCCAACACTAAATATAGTTTTATATTATCTCATGGATGGTGTAAACAAGTTTCTAGGATGATTACCAGAAACATGGAAAAATAGAGGTTTACACCAAGTAAGATAAAAATGACAGTATTTGCATGTCAGACAGATATAAAAGACTCAGTCATGCTAGGATGGATATTTACTACGGCTGGAAAAACCAACCAGAGAACTGTGTTCCAGGGAGGACACAGTGGATACACCATTTACCAAACCAATTAGAAATCTGCTAGTGAGATTCACTAAGATACTCATGAGTTGCTTCCCTCTAGGCCAGGGCTGGCAGTAAAGGGATGTCTTTACAATACTGGGCTCACTGATACTGATGGGAATAACAGGATCCTAAGACATTGGCCAGGTGGCAGCATTTAACTGTTAAAGGATCTTTGTTAAAACTGTTCAAAATGTCTTTGAGTACATATTATGTGACCACTGATAAGGTGAAAGTATAATTGTCAGAAACAGCTCAGATTTACTTGGACTAGAAATCAGTATACAGTTGCAGTCTTTCCCCAAAACTGTGAACTCTCCTGCTCTCTGTCATCATATAGTTTGAACCAGGACCTGCTGAACATCTCAAAGAATGTCTCATTGCTCCATCATACTAATGATGTCATGCCATTAGACTGGATAAACGAAATGAAACGTATACTGGGGTCCTTGGTAAGAATGTGTGCTACAGAGTGATAAACTCCATGAAAATTCAGACCTCTGCAACATATTAAAATAGCTGTGAGGCATGCAGGGATGTCTGCATTCTAATTGCATCTGGTACTTCCAACCACAGAGAAGAAAGCACAATGCCTTCTAGGCTTCTTTGGGTTCTGACCAGCATATACCATGGCTGGAAATACTGTTTGGACCTAAACACTAGGTGAGAAAAAAGGCTGTTAGTTAGTGGGGATCACAGAAGAAAAAACTCTGCAGTACATTCATGCTGCGCCACAAGCAGCATTGCTTCTTGTGCCATATAGCCCAGCAGACCTTGTGGTATTAGAAGACCCTGTGGCTTTTCTTACAAGCCCAATGGGAATATCTAAAACAGACCCCAGATTTATGGAGCAAGCCTATGCCATCTACAGTGCAATATTATATACCTTAAAAAAACCCTCGTGTGTTTCTAGGTCCTGAGAATGACTACTAATGAAATCTAAAGTCATCATGCAGTCAAAATGGCTTACTATGAGCTGAATTTGTCTAAAAACTTGGGCAGGACCAGCAACCATCTATCTAGTAACCTGGAATTTGTACATATAGGATCAAGCATGAGCAGGTTCAGGTGGTATAAGTCAGCTACATAAATACTTGGCCCAGAATCTCACATCATCTACCATTGTTGAATCAGAGCCTCTTCTTTAGCTGTTACCAATGTCTGTATGAGGGATATCATAACTTAATTACAGTGGAAAAAAATGCCTGAGATTGGTTTACAGGTGGGTCAGCTGAAAATGAATGGTGATTACATTATAGCCCTACTCAGGAGTGACCTTGAAGGACAGTGGTAAGGAAGAATTCTCCTAGTGGGCAGAGCTTTGGGTGGTACATTTCATCATCCACATTGTATGGGAAGAGAAGTGCCCCAAGGTAATGGATTCATAGACGGTGATGAGTGACTCTTTGGCTGGTCAGAGGCCAGGGAGGAGAGGGCTCAATTTCCTCTGTTCAGTCCTACTTCCTTTTCTTCCTTTCCACAGATGCTGATATCAAAGCAAACCTCTAATAAAATCTCTGCACACATGTTTATCTCAAAGTCTGCTTTCCAGGGAACCCAACCTGCCACAAAGCCCATGGTCCACCCATGGATGCCTTCAAATCCAATTGCTAATGTGTTATTTTACCAGCCACAAACTAAGGGGTACAGAAACACAGCTTTCTTCATTTTCCTATAACTGCCTAGAGTATAATTAGGGGGATGGGAATCGAGGTAAGTGTCAAAGCAGAAACCTTAATTTAGTCATTTTCAGGTAGAACTCATCCATATTTTTATTTCTTATTCATTGTGTGTAACGTAGTCAAATTCTAAATTTCTTCCTTCCCTCTCTTTTACTCATTAAACTGATTCTAAATTCTGAGGCTAACGGGAAACTTGGATGGTTCTTAAACTCTCCTGCACAAATATCTCCTAGTGTATACAGTCATACATGGTGACTTTTGGACTTCATCATGTCTGCTTCTTAGCTGTTGACATTTCTCCACTGGGACAGGAGTGGCTGTGTGGGTGGAGATGTGTCACTGAGTTCATTGCATCTTCATCTGGCCTCTTGTTCATATGGTCTACCCTAATATCTTAGGCTACAATGGCCTTATGATCACAAAACCCCTTTTTGGCTGGTAGTTTGCTTATCCAGCTGTTTGGCTTATTCTTTGGGGGAGCATGAAATATTTCTACTGCTCCTCTATGTCTTTGTCAAGCCTCAAGGGCCTCAGGCTGTCATCATGCCCTCCCTGGCCAACTTCACATGCATCTCTCTATTCTCCTGCCCGCTCACAGTGATACCTATGGCAACAGCCACCCTCTGAGAGTTCCAGTTCCAAAAGGCAGCACTAGTGGCAGGTACTCACAGATCCCTAAGATTAAAAAGGCACTCCAATATTATTGCACGATGGTTGTTAAGATGCGTAAGGCCCAGGACCTGTCATAATGGTGTCAAATCATGTTTATCATCCCTAGCACATAGATGCTTCGTCAAGTCTAGAATGTGAAAATTATCTCATATTGGCAAACGTTCTTCCCATATCTATTGTTTATGGCATAAACATCACTTTGGCATTCAAAGCCAGATCTCAACTTATAGTTTCTTCACAAAGCTTCAAAAATTCCTATTTAGAGATCTAAAAGTTAAGATTCTTGGCATACATGCTCTATCAACCATCCACTGAAGGCAGTTCGTGTTAGATCTCTTCCTTTGCCCCTCAAGAGATAAGCAAGGCAGAATATACCTGTGAGTTTGCCCCTGTAGAACATTTCCCCAAATTCCTCACCCAGCTTTGTCCAGAAGGATGGCCTCTAGCTAACATGTTACTGTCTCCCATGCCCTCTGGTTTCCTGTTGGACTCCCCAAAGGGGAGTTGCAGCAGAAGGGTAGAGGGAAAAGGCATGAGATCAGGGTATTTCCCCCTAGCTCTCTCCCTGCAGGGTTGTCTAGAGTGGAGCTAGCTGTGGCCTACGACACTGCTTCTCTCAAGGCCACAAACTCCCCACACAAGCTTCCTTCCAAATCCCAGGAAGTGCACCCACCCTCCGTGCTTTTGACTTGGTGTGCTAACTGCTTACCTGCAAACCTGCAACTAGACTACAGGTTACAGCACTACCACTTGGGGTTCCTGTATACCTTCCCCTCTGTAGATAATTAGTTCTTAAAAGAAATCCACTCTTAAATTCTTCAAGAGTGACATCACTTTTCTGTTTGAAGAAAGTCCTCACTGCTGCCTGAAGAGTGAAAGGTTACCGATAATAGAAAGTCACTGGAAAAAAATATTTGTTAATATGAAAATGCTATACATCCCCTTAGGCTAACACAGTTACAGACAATAGTTATAATATTTCAACCATGTTTTCAGTTGTGAAAAAAAGTAGAAACCTTCTCTAAATTTCTGTTGCTATTCAGGATTTCAGCGCTCAGAGAATGGCTACTACATTCTGGGAGCATCCACATCATATTATCAGGGTGAAGCATCTGGTCTATGATCATTCACCAGCCCTTCTCTCTCATATTTCAAGAAGCTAAGCATGTATACCCTTTAGATGGTTTTCTTCCAAGCCTATGTGAATTTCTGTTTCTCCCCCTGGGACTTGTCACTTAGGAGTGAGTCTCTCTATTTTCTTAAACTGCCAATGTTGCCTGAACTTCTGTGATACGGGGACATGTTCTGTTTTTCTATGTGCAATGGTAAAGAAGTACCCTTGTGCAGTTGCCTTAAAATTATCCCCATTTTTAAAGGTGACTGAGTTCCCATTCTAGTCCTGAATTTTAAAAGCAGAACCAATCCCTTGCTCATTGAATTCCTGGGGCAGGGGAAGCCAATGACAGAGCTTCCTCTTTGAGGAAGACTCTAAAGACTTCTAAAACTAGTCTCCCTCAGATCCTTCTTTGGCTCAGGCAGACTTTATATAAAATATGTTATTTTGGTCACATTTTTTCCCTCTTGTCTTTTTGTGCCACTGTGGTGGTAAAGCGCCAATTCCCTCAGAGCATTTTTTCCTATCTGCTTGTCATAGAAAATTCTAATGATCTTTTCAAAATGCAAGTTTGATCATGTCATTGCTCCTGCTTAAAATACTCCAATGGCTGCCCTGTAATCCAAGGATTACATAATATATATAAATTATATATATATATATATTTCACATATATAAATCTTTCACACGGTCCGGAAGATATTGCATAGTCTGGCTCCCGAGGCATTCTCTATCTCGTTTGCTATCTTGTTTGTGTATTGCTACACAATATTGACCTAATATTGATTTCTTGGAAATATTATGCTCCCTCCCATATGCTTGCATGTTCTCTTTCCTCTATATTCCCCTTTTCATACCAGCTCTCATTTTTAGTTTCAATCTCAGTTTAAGAATTTCTCTCAGGGAAACTTTTACTGACTTCCCAGTTTAAGACAACTCCTTTGTTGCATCCTCGCATATTACTAGTATAGACATAATCTTTGTCCTATACTTAAAATGAGTCATAACATTTATCTTTATAGTTATCTGTTCCAATTTTGAAAAGAATCCAACTCAATTACTCTCCAGTCAATCATTTGGTTGATATTTGTCTCTACTACTACAGTATAAACTCAGAACAAAAACCTTGTCAGGTAAGACATGATAAGTTTCACTATTGTTTTCCCAACACCTAGCAGAGTGCCTGAAACATGGTGGGCTTTCAACAAACAACATGGGATAGGAACAGTTATATGTCAACCTTTGCTCATGCCTTCCTCCTTTGCACTAAGCTTCGGTCCACCTTTCATTTACTCTCAAACAGGCATAATCTTTTCCTTTCTTTGCATATTATTTTTCTTTTCACTTTTTTTGCCTAGCTCCATTTATTTCTTCAAGCCAGAGTTTAAATATTGCTTTCTTATAGAGATATTCTTGGATCAAAAGTTATGAAATAGGTCCACTGATATTTTTCACTTAACATATATACATTTCACTCACAGCAATTATTTAATATATTTGTTCCTCAGTAAACTGTCATAATCATAAGGTATGAAAAATGCCCTTTTTGGATATCACTTTGAACACCTCACACCTAGTACAAAACCTGGCACTCCATAGGTGGTTGCTGCCCATAGCACTACTTATGAAGTTGCAGGGTTCCCGAATTAATATACTTCAAGAGGATTCTTACAGTGAGATGTGTTTGGGCTGTGTCATCAAAGAAATGACATTATTGACAAGGTAGATCTAGGGCTATTTCTTATATTAATGCCGATGAAGGAGACAGTTATCTTGCCCAGAAAGGTAAGAAACATTGCCAGGGGCATCTGAGAAGCCATGCTTTGTAATCCAATGTTCTCCTAACTTCTAGTCATGCAGAGCTTTTTTCGTACAGTCCAGTCATTTCTATTACATATTTATTGTGCAACTTCTATGGAAAACTCATTGTCTAGGGTATTCTGTAGGATAAAAGGAAATGTAAGACATATTCACTGAGTTCATAGTGCTTATGGTTATGTAGATGAGAATGCAAACTAACATTATGCTATTAAGGCCAAAAATTTACAATGTAAACACAAAGAGCAAATGGTCTGGTCTTGAAATGTAAGAGCTTAAAGAACAAAGTGATCACTAGAGGTCAGAAGAGACAAAACAAATCAAATCTCTTGAAGGAACTAGGACTTGAGATTTTTCCTGAAAACTGAATAATATTTGCTGTACAGGACAAGGAGGATAGTGTCCTGGATGACGTTTACAGAATTATTGACCATTGCAAAGCCCCTAGTTTTAAAAAATAACATCAAAATAAATAAATAAATAAATAAAATAAAATAAAATAAAAAATAACATCACCTCTGCCCTCTACAGTCACAGATATGCAAAGTCATACCAGTGAAGACACATCACCTCTTGAGCTCCCCTGCCGCCCTACTTACCATTAACATTTCAGGTATTGCTTTTTAAAAATAAATTAGAATATGTTATAAACACAAACTTCATTATGATTGATTCAATCCTATTTTTGTCTCCTAGAGCCAGAAGAGAATACATTATTTATTGATCTCTTACCTACATTCTTCTGCTTTACTATTACTAAATGAATTTTGACTTATGAAGAATGACCCATGGAGTCAAGTGTCATCTCCTACTCAATAGAGTGCTAATTCCTGTTGCTAAAATGGTCTTTTTCTTATCCTAGAAATGTAATGCATATGGTACTTATTATAGGATTTCAATAAAATATTGATGCATTCGTACCTTATCCACTTAAAGGATGTGAGGTCAAGGGTTCAAGAAGAAGCATAGTCTATTCAGAGCTTCATCATAGAAGGATGCTCAAAAGGCAGAGGCTCTGGATGGAAGAAAGAAGGATTCCCCACTGTCATGCGTTTCATGGATTTTTCTCTAATAAGGTTTGTGCCATCTAACAGTTCTGGAAGGGACTCCATGAAGTGGGAATTTGAAGTAAAATTTATTATATTACGTTAAACGGGTCATATTGAGATTTTTTAACGTGATTATCATTTTATGCTATTGTATTATTATTTCTTTATTTCATACTTTATATTTACAGGAGTATAGCACAGAAAGTATAAAATCTGCTTTAGATAGCAAGTTCTAATTAATGGACTTAGCCTATGTTAGGTGAAAAAAGTCTTTATTATTAGAGCCAGACAAAATCCCTTCACTCAAATATCTATGCACAATATTAACTGCAAATTTTAAACTTTTATAAAAATTGCAAAATAATTTATTGAAATGACTGAACTATTTGAAATGAGAAACACACATTTTTAAATATATCTATTTTTTTTTTAATGAAAAAGACATTCAGTAAGTTCTGGTACCATGCTCCAATTTTCCTCCTAATGATCTGGTGTAGTTATCTGAATAATTTATTTTCTAATTTGTCCTTTTGTGAAGATTCAAGTAAAGTTCTTGTGATTGCTATCTAGGCTGGATGTCTGCCTCAGGGGTCTCAGTCCTCGCTTTATGCAGTGGGTCAAAGTACAGTCTTTAAAACACATTTTTTTCAGGTGTCTTCTACGGACAGCTTTGCTTCCTTCCAATATAGTCTGCAAAATGCTGGCTTGCTGTTTGACTATTTAATGGTGAAGTTGTATCTCTTAGCCTGTCTCTAACCTGAACTTTCTGAATCACTGTGATTGACAGAATTTTATCTGCTGGCTGCATTCTTACATCCACAACTTGCTTTCTGTTTTTTATGAGTGTGTGAGCAATATTTTTAATCCTTTGGGCTGGAAGCAAGTTTTTATTTAGCTTAAGAGCTGAAAATAATTACCCGGTTCTTACCTAGCTCCACAGCATGTCCTTTCTAATAAATTAAATAACCTTTCATCAATAACGATGGCTCTGGATCTGTTGTTTAATCACCTCATGACCAGTTTTATGTAGACTATACCTTTTCAGATACATTATTTAACTTGCTCTTCATCTGATATGTTAGGAAAAGAAAAAAAATACACACGTACACAACGCAACGTATAGGACGTGATGTGTTTCTTTTTATTCTGTTGCTTTGGTCCCTGTAAAACTATTCCTTCAGGCTAAGGTGTCTGGGGCTATTGCCTCAGATAGGGAATTACGTAGCAGAATACAGAGAATAGAGTGAAATTACACACTTCAAAGTATCTAAATAGCCTTGAAAAGCAGGGTTTTGATTTGCAAGGACAAATCTTTTTTAAGAGAGAAAAGGTTTTGGACTTTAGAAAGCCTGTTTTTACATATCAAAAGCAAAATCCTAAAGGAATCAAGGCTTAGGGCTTCTGCCACTATAACTTTTTTTTTTTTTTTGAAAAGCCAATTTCCCCATTTCTTTACCAAGCAAAACTAGAAAGATAGGGGAAAGCAATTAATTATTGGCTGACATGAATTCAGAAATTGGTTCAGACCTATCAGACACTCCCTCCTCAGGCAGTGGGAAACAGCAAAAACCCAGATAGGGTTTGGTTTGAATAAAGGGCTGCTAGAGCCCTATATGTCACTTGCCATTGACACCCTGAGAAATGGGGAGACTTGTAGAAAAATCTCATGTGCCAACATCCTGTGGAGGTAGGGTTGTTGACATAGTGTCAAGAAAGATTTAGGCAGAGAAGGCCTGAAGAAGCTTCCAGTCCCTGTGGGTCAAATTAGGGAGAATACTCAAATGAGAAGGTAGCATTTATCATTCAAACTGGAAAACTTCTAAGAATAGAAGTGTGCATGATTATTTATTAAGCCAGCATAAACCATCCAGTCCAGGGAAAACAGAACATTATAGTAACCTTATAGAGGAGCCTAAATGTTCTAAAAGAGAGCCAGAGGATCCAGTATGAAATCGCAGATGGCACAAAATAGACTATATTTGATGCTGGAACTATGAATATCTCTTTAGATGCCAAAGGGAACAGATACTGGTAATGAAAGGTCATGGAGGGAGTATAGACATCTTAAAATATAATACCATTGAACAGAAAATGACTACACATATGCAAAGATTCCTATATCCTCTCAAAAAAAAAAATATCATCAATAGTCAATCTAGGGGCTTCCCTGGTGGCGCAGCGGTTGAGAGTCCGCCTGCCGATGCAGGGGACATGGGTTCGTGCCCCAGTCCGGGAAGATCCTGCATGCTGCAGAGCGGCTGGGTCCATGAGCCATGGTCGCTGAGCCTGCGCGTCTGGAGCCTGTGCTCCACAACAGGAGAGGCCACATAGTGACAGGCCCGCGTGCCGCAAAAAAAAAAAAAAAAAAAAAGTCAATCTAAGAAAGAAGCAGAAAATTTTATTTGAGCTAATCTGAGGATTATAACCCAGGAGATAGTCTCTCAGAGAGCTGTTTTTGGAGAGATAAAGGGGGAGGCCAGTGTCCACGTGATTCTGCTGAAGGGTATATGTGCATTCGAGCACATATCTCAGCATAAGGTCGCTGCTAGTCACTAGGAACAGACATCTTAGTTAAGAGTTTTAGTGCTTTTCTAATTGTGGGAAGATGCAAGAAACTGGGTTTATAAAATTTTCTCTTGAAAATATCTATCTGAAGATCTGTTTTACCAGTTTTGCCAGAGCACAGACTGGCTCATACTGGTCTTTACCTTGAATTCTTTTGAGGGTGTATTTTTATGTCAGCCACTGCAGTGGCTAATGACTTGATTCTTGTAGAACTGGATGGTGGGCAACATTCTTTATTTTACAATCCCTTCCCTTCAGGTCTTAATTGCAGCCAAGGTTTGGGAGGCATTTCATGATCAATTAATCCCATGGCGTTAAGAATCTTATCCCCAGGTCAGGCGAGGTATTCATTTTGTTGATGGGTCACTCAATGTGCAATTACTGGACTAGCCCCTGTTAACAATGACAAAAAGCCTCTGGACTGCCTGTCTTACTAGTCTGTTATGATCCAGGGAAATGGTTCCCTCTTGTTGCTTCTTCCCATAGCTAGAGTTACACTATAACAATGATTGCTCTTATAGAACCATATTTTTGACAAACTGTTTCAAGTCGCCTAAATTATCATTAATTTTATCTGAGGCTTAGTCACGTATTTGGTAATGCAAGTGCCACCCCTTATAGGATTGAGAAAGGAATATTATCTTCTAAGGAATTACATGGCTGGCATGGGAAGAAGAAAAATTGATCTTTATGGTTGAGCAGGTATTTCTGCCTCTGGGGAGGTCTGGTTAACACATAACGCAGATGCACAATGCACCCTAGAGGGGAAGGAGGAGGCCAAAGCGCAGAGAAAAAGTTTTATTAACTTTTTCATGTCTTACCTTAAAGTGTGAATTTTTATTTCATCAATCCTAGGTAAGACCATGTAACATAGAAGATAGACAAGGAAGCAGAGAGTCAGAAAATTATAAAAAGACTAAGAGAACTATTCAGTATTTAATATTAAGTTTATACTTACCAGCTAACAGATGTATGATGACTTGAGTCAGAATTTAAGTTATAGAAAGTCAGGCTTACTTTTATTTACCTGAGTTTTTGGCTTCAGTACAGGAAGTATTGATTCCATTTGTTTAGACGAAGAAAGTGAGTCTCAAAGTCATTTACAGACCAACCCCAAATCTCAAAGCATGTAAGGCATGGTTCTGGGACAAGAGCTGCATCATCTGGTTCTTTGTGCAATATTCACAATAATGTTTCTTTCTTTTATTTCCCTGTTTTTGCTAATGTAATTATCCCTTAATCCACACTCTCATAAATGTATCTTCTTTTCCTTGAGACTGGGAGTAAGTTTGGGGGATCAGGGTAGGATTCTGGATTGTTGTAATCAAGATAATATGTAATTTTTTTGACATTTTATTTTATTTTATTTTATTGACAGTAAATATTTCTAGTAAAGGGTCTGGCTTCTTATTTTTTCATGTTTCTTCCTAACTCATCACTGTCTCTCAAAATCTAGTCATATTTGCATGTATTTATTATCCACACTCTACTCCATCATTAAAATGTAACTTCCATAAAAGAGGGAAACTTGTCTTTTTTGTTCACTTTTATATTTGTGGCTGAAACACTGCTGCACACATAACAAGCACAGAGTAACAATTTGTTTAACCCATTCATTAATGAAGAAGCAGTTGAGCCTCATCAAGTGTGACACTAGAACAAACAGAAAACTGACTAATTTCAAGTTTAATTTTCGTGAGTACCATTTAATTAATTATACTGCATGTGAACACACTATTATAGATATCTCTAGAAGGGTCATTCTCAAATTCTATCATGCTTAATGATCACTTGGTGAACTAGTTAAAAGTGTAAATCTTCAAACTCATCGTTAAAAATTCTGCTGTAGTGGATTTGGGGTAGACCCCCCCAAATCACTTAGCAATCATCTAATAAATACTCTAAAGAATATGGTCAAGTTATCATTTCAATTCAGGCTCCAGAGCTTTTACTCAGATTTCACTAACTATGTAAGGTGAATTTTGTATACCTGCTAGCATATTCTCCCCACTATTTGGTACTGATTTTTATTAATTATACACCAATAAAATATACACCAATTTCATACTGTATTGAAAAATATGAAACATGAAATCAACTTTGATAAAAAAGTAACATGCTCTTGACTGACATTGCATGCAGACAGGGCCTACATTTTAAGCATGTTCAAGTGGTGAGTTCATGAGATAGATTTAGTAATCTGCAACGAGTACTAGATCTAGTATCCAAAGAGGCATATTCGCAAACAAACTGGGATTGCATTTTAGAAGAAAACATGTGTTTATAGCAAAAGGTCACAAGGATGATAGGAATACGTTAATCACAAAGTTTGTTCTGCTATCTGTTCTCAAGAGGACACACAGACATGAGCTCTGAACTCTAGATGTATCTTACCCTACATATTCTGATACTATATGTCAATACATCTTACTTGGATTTACTCTAATAGATACTTAGTTTCCAAGGTCATGAGAAGGATGTAATTATAACATGAGCACATCCGTAAAAACTTATGGCACGGTTTATTCTAACATGAACTGTCTGTTGTCTTCATTTGATTAGATCCATGAGCAGCTTTTTACATAGTTGACTTCTGATACTGGCAAGACCTAAATCTCTAGCTCAGACCTACCTCTCCACCAAACTCCTAGTTCATATATCCAATTCCTTAGTAGATATTCCCTTTTGAAAGTCTAATTAGGCACCTCAAAATCAATTTAACTTATCCCAAACTGAATTCCTCATCTTCCTGCAACCAAATATGTTCTGTCAACAGCCTTCCCCATCTCAGGTGACAACTTTTCCATCTCTTCATAAGCTCAGTTCCCAAACTATATTTTTATCTTTGAGCACTTTCCTCTCTCTCATGCTTACTTATAATCTTCTAAGAAATCCTACTGGCTCTGCTTTCCAAATAGACACTATTTCCAATTACTTTTCACTTCTTCACAGCTACCAAACTGATCCAGGCCTTCTTCATCACTTCCCTTGTTTGCTGCAATACCCTCTGAAAATGTCTCTGATCTTCTACCATTGTTCCATTGTATTTTATTTTAAACACAGAAGCTGGAGGAAGCCATTAAAAGCATAGCTCAGAATACATCATTCCTCTTCTTAAAGTCTATAATGGATTCTTATTTCATTTACAGTAAGTCAGAATCCTGAAATTGACCTATAAGACCCTATGTGGTCTGACTCTACTTAGGTCTCCTGAAAACTTTCCCCCTCCTTCACTTCCCTCCAGCCACACCAGTTTTGCTGCCCTCCCCCAAAATTGCCAGGTACAATATTATCTATGGTCGTTGCTCTAGGTATTCCCTCTTGTTTGTCTCTGCTTTGTCTTCCAATGTATATGTGGTTAACCATCTCACTCCTTCTCAGTCTTTGTTCAAATCTCACATCCTTAATAACGTCTATTCATCCTATTTAATATCACAACCTGTTTTCCCCTCTCATCATCACTCACCATAGATAGGCATTTTGAGCCTCATTGCCACGTTTTCCTTTTACACAGCTATTATGATCATCAAACAAAATACACAATTTCCTTATTTATTCATCTCATGGAAGCACACTACTGTAAGAAATAGTACACAAATATACATGTAAAGCTCAAAGAATGATCACAAGCTGTGTAATTGCCACTGAGGTTAAGAAATAAGCATTGCAAGCAGTCCGGAAGTACTCTCATGCCCTCCAATTGTTCTTCTCGCTTTCTTCTGCAAAAATTATTACCCTGATTTCTCATGCTTTGATTAAATTCTGTAGGTTTTGAACTTTATATACAGTAGCGTGTGTGTGTGTGTGCGTGCGTGTGTGTGTGCTTTCTTTCAATAGTATTTTTGGGAAACTCATCCATGTTGCTCCATGCAGCTGTAGTGTTTTACTTTGCACTATTGTATAATTTTTATTGTATAACATATGACAATTTATTTGTTCATTCTATCAGTGAAAGAGCATTTGAGATTATAATCTTTGTTGTTTGTAGTCTATTTTACCCTGAAGTTTTTAAGTTTGTTGAGGATAAGATCTTTACTGTTTTATTAATTGATTAACACCAAAAACCTAGAACAGTGCCTGGGACATTGCAAGTAACTCAATAAATATTTGTTGAGTTAAAATAAGTTAATTGGAATGTGAACAAAATTCCACGGCGTATTTTGAAGTCCATTGTTGGAAAACAATGCAAATCCTTATGTTTTGCTTTATTTGAAAGTTTTTACTCATATGTCACTTGTACTTTTATAGCATTTACAGGCAACTGGCAGATAAAATAATGATGTGGGGAATACATTATCAGTGTATTTAAACAATTTGGAGAAATAGAACTGAAATTGGTTTTGATGACCTAAATATATCACAATGGAAACAAGATTTGACCAGAATTGTCAAAAAAGTCTGACACTAGTATTATATTAATAAGATTGAATTATCAAATGTCAATAATGCAAACTCTCATAAAATATTTAAAACTTGAAAATATCTAAGAAACATCCTATTCCAACATACTAGGCAAAGTAGGAAAATTTGTTTTGCCTAGTCATGGAAAATAAGTATCACAGACACGAAACATTTAAATGCATAAATTTAATTTCTCTTTTATTGTATTGTATGTATTTTATAACATCCAAGAGAGGTGACTTATCAAGTTATTAATGACTTGTATAGTACATATTTAATTAACTGAATAATGATCAGTGGCATTATAGGAGCTATCTGATTCATTTATTATATAATAATATACTGGTTAACACTTAAAAAGGTGAGCAGTCATTACCACTGTATCATTGTGCATTGTGCTAACATTAAAAGGATCAAATTAATGTAGTGTTACTTTTATCTTAAGCAGGTTTTAATGAACATTTCATCGTTTCAAAATGTTGCCATGACATATTATCAAAATACCAAATGCTTAACTTAAGGGTTAGCATAAAAAGGTTCGTTTGGTACTCATGTTAATGAGAACTTTGTTGTTACAGGTATAATTAAAGACAGGTATTATAAAGGCTTTTTAAAATTACTTAAATATATAACAGGACCACCTTCAAAGTTGCTCTTGTGAGAAATAATAATACATTTAAAACTATGGAAATTCTTTTTCACACTCCACTTTTAGCCAGTTGATCAGTTCATTTCTATTAAGAGACAGAACTATGACTTCATATTAATGATGAAATCAGAACAGATGGAGCTATCTAATGGTTCAGGCAGGAAATTGGAGTAGGAATTATAGCTTCTTACCCTTTATCTACTCTGATTCACTAAATGACCTTGGGCAAATTACTTAAGCTGCCAGGTCAAATTTTCTAAGTGCACGTCTTCTTTTTTTATTCCCAGAGCTCATATTAACAGAAAAGGAAGTTCTGGAGATATAGAAAAAGGAAATTATATAATATAGAGTGGAGGAAAAAGCCTTTGGCATGAAAGAGATTAAGTGGCCTACCCAAAGTTTCACAGTTAGTATGTGGACCACTGGGCATTCTACTCAAGTATGTGACTCATTGGCCCTCATTTACCAAACTTCTACTGTCACCATAATAATAACTGCCCTGCTTTGGGCTATGATAGTATATACTTAAGATTTACCTGGCAAATTAGCTGTCTAATAAATGTTTTAGTCTTTTCTCCAACACCAAATGCTATCAATTTTTATTCTTAAAACAGCTTTTAGATATATGTGCTCGTTTAATCCAGATTCCACTGTCATAATTCTAATGCTTATCATTCCTCATCTGGGCACTCATTCATCTAAAAATTGTTGTCAGTGACTCAATTTCTTTCACATTTATTCCAGCTTTCATGTTTCTTAATACCGGTAGATAATATTTAAGACCATCGAAATGTTGGGAGAGCACGCAGGAAAAAAAGAGGTCAGAACTCTTTAACATGACTTTTTACCAGTCATGTAATAAAAGAACCTGTAAAGGAGAGTGAAACACCCTGTTTTTGTCTTCTTTTTTGTTACTGACCGAATTCATTAAATTAACACAATACACTGATTTATCTCTACTATATTGTCTGAATCTATCGACAAACCTCCATCCAAACTGGCATTTTTCTAATTCAGGCTTATATTATTCCTTGGGAGTTTTTGACTAATCCCCTTGTCTCTAATGCTTCCCCCTCAAAAGTATCCTCCACATCACCTATACATGTGCCTCTGATCCATTTAACATCCGTTTTAATCTAGCGTATGAATCTCAAATAAGTATGAACTTCTAATTTCCTGACTACACATAATACCCATATTTCTTTGTTAATGCTTTTTTTCTCTGCTGGAATGGCCATACTCTTCATGTTTCTAATATTCACCTTTTAAAACTTGACTTTACTTTCACCTCCAGAAAGCTTTCATTCTTTGTTCATACCAATTATTGGTGTTCTCCTTTTGTGTTTCCATAGTATACTGTACATATCACTATGATTACACTTATTTTTATAATTAGGAGATTCCCATCTATTTTTTCTATCAAATTTTTTCCTTTAGAGATAGTGATATATAAAACTAGTTCAAAATGTCAAGGAAAAATCACACCAGATGAATTTAAACAGGCAAAAAAACCCTTTATTCAAGACTATTGCAGTAGAGGAGAGAGAATGAACCCAGCTGTGTTGCAAGAAAAGATGGGAGACTTTTTAAGCAATGAGATGAACCAGTCAAAAAGTACTGGAAGGCATTAAGGGGGCGGTTGGTCAATGTGATTAGGCCATTTTTTAATGGCTTTGGTCCTTACAGGAGTGTGGCTCCTACCCTGCAGCAGAGAATGGGAGATGGGGTGCTATCTTCCTCAATCATTACATTTTAAAGGGATGGCTCCAGGGTTCTTTATGAAGAAAGATGTTTCTGGGTTATAAAACAGGCAAGAAGCTAGGAGAAGGTTTACATTGAAAAGAGCAGAGAGGATTTACACTTGCAAGTTTTCTAAAGTAAATACACTAAGAAAAGGCAGGTCCAGGTCCTAAAGTCAGGAAGAAACCTAAAGTTTGGTCAAGCTGAGGAGAATGTTAAGGCATCTCGGTCAATATATATATTCACAGTTCTGAGACATGTTAAGCACTATAAATTTTACTTTGCTGTTACATGCTACAAATTCAAATGGTATTCTAGCACAAATATTTTCTTTAAAAATCTCATCATTATCCTTGCCTAATCACAGGTACCCTGGGCATTAGATGTTGGACAGAATATGCATTTTTTCCTGGCTTTAGTTCCCTTGTTTGGATGCTAATGAGTTTCTTCTTTCTTCTTTTCCCTCACTTTTTTCCTTGATGCCTTTTCTGTAGGTTCTGGCTCCTAAGAGCCCTTACTGCTGGCTTTTGCCAAAGAGGTCAAATAACCTCTTATATCTAAGTGCCAAACCGATTCCTGGCTCTGTCCTGGGAAGTCAGGGACAATTCTTACTTTAAACTAAGCAAAAAAGAAGGCACTCTCATGATAATATTGATTACTACTCATGGCCTAATAGATGCTACATTATGCTAAAGCATACACACACAGAGAGGCATGTACACATGCACACACTCACCCTATGCATATGAGGTAAGGTTGAAAAGAGCTGGAGAGGAAGGGGGTGAAGTCCTATCCTGCCGCATAAATTAATGTTGACTAAATAAGTAAGTGGATATTGATACTTGATTATAACGTTATAACGTTAGCTTACAAACATCACATACAATACATAACTTTTCACATATGTAGGCATACTATTTCAAAGCCAAGAGTCTTAATCTTCTGAAAAGTTTTATGGAGAGAATGAAATAACTGCATGTTTTTTTCCTAAATGACTACTACGTTATTACTAAATAATTATTTCAGTCATAGACATAAATTCAAAGATTTATTACTTTTGTAGAATAGCAGTACTATTCTTTATATACAGAATAAAATATAGAAATATTGTATATGTTTAAGTTCAAACCTTATTTTATGTAGAAATCCTAGTTTTCAAAAGAATATAGGGAATCTCCAGGTTCAAATTTGCCATAGAAGAGCTTGGAAAATGTCACTCCTAATCATACAGGAAAAAACTGAACAAACTGAAAATCAATAATTTGTCTTGGATCCATCAGAGAACAGAGGTTTCAGGACAAATCACGACTCAGAAAGCTGGAGAGACAGAAGAATCCAGGGAGTCACAGTTGAGAACTGCTTACCTGGTGAAAGGATACCAGTGTCATAAACAGGTAGGGATAATTAAATGGTCATTTTGAAGAACTGCTGTAGGTTGAATGTGAACTAATGTGAGAGTGAGAAACTCCTAGAGCCACAGTTTTAGGGATATTCCACAGCTTTGTGATATTTTTACCTCCAGGTACTCTACCAAGTAGAGTCCTGATGAGAGAAAGATCCTGTCCTGAATTCAGAAATGGAAGGAGAGGAGTAATCATTGCACATTTGCCATAAAAATAACTTGCTGTCCAGTGGGGAAGATTTTACCAGAGCCTATCCCATGTGGGAAAGGGCGTCTGTCCTTCTCCAGGTCTCACCTGAAATGGGGAAGAGGGAAAGTCAAGAAACACTTGTGAAGTGATAGTCCAGGGAGACAGACCCACTAAAAGACTAGGATTTAATCGTAATGATATGAAATATGCTTTTGCTCCTCAATCCTTACCACCACACCAACAGGCTTATAGTTGAATAGCGAATGACCGCTGAAGGCTGCAAGACACAGACTCTCTCAAAGGGGGAATACTTAAGCAAACTCAGAGTCAACATGGGAGACAAAAACAAGAACATTAGAGGACGTAGAAGCCTCAGGTGCCTACAACTATAGCAATATTAAACACAGTCCATCTCTCTGCCAGCTTAAGTTACAACTTCACACCAAAGTCCTACTTACTAAATTTTTAATACCAACATTTTTGAGTCCTAAAAAAAAATTACAGTGTGTGCTAAAAGGCAAAACAAAGCACAGACTGCACAAAGTGTGCTTAAGAACTAGACTCAGATGTGGCATAGACTTTGGAATTATCAAACAGGGCTTAAAATAACTATGATTAATATGCTAAGGAGTCTAATGGAAATAAACAATATGTAAGACCAGATAAATAATGCAGGTAGGGTGTGGAAACCCTAAAAATTAAAAGGAAGTGCTAGGGCTTCCCTGGTGGTGCAGTGGTTGAGAGTCCGCCTGTCGATGCAGGGGACATGGGTTCGTGCCCTGGTCCGGGAAGATCCCACATGCCGCGGAGCGGCTGGGCCCGTGAGCCATGGCCGCTGAGCCTGCGCGTCCGGAGCCTGTGCTCCACAACCGGAGAGGCCACAGCAGTGAGAGGCCCGCGTACCGCAAAAAAAAAAAAAAAAAAGGAAGTGCTAGAGATTATTTTACTGTAATAGAAATGAAGAATGCCTTTGATGGGCTCGCCACTAGATTGTACACAGCCAAAAAATGAAACAGTGAGCTTAAACATTAGTTATAAACACTTCCGAAATGAAATGCAAAGAGAAAAAGAATGAAGAGAAAACCAGAAGAGAACACCCAAGAACTGTGGGAAGCTTTTTAAAGTATTCACATGTGTAACTGGAATATAATAGTAGATGAAAGAAAGAACGGAAAAGAAGAGGTATTGAAGTAATAATGGCTGAGAACTTCCTCAAAGTAGTGATGGATACCAAACCACATATCCAGGAAGATTTGGGAACACCAGGCAGCACAACAACATCAAAAATACACCTAGGGCTTCCCTGGTGGTGCAGTGGTTAAGAATCCACCTGCCAATGAAGGGGACATGGGCCCGAGCCCTGCTCCGGGAAGATCCCACATGCTGCAGAGCAGCTAAGCCTGTGTGCCACAACTACTGAGCCTGTGCTCTAGAGCCCGTGAGCCACAACTACTGAAGCCTGTGTGCCTAGAGCCCATGCCCTGCAACAAGAGAAGCCACTGCAATGAGAAGCCTGCCCACTGCAACAAAGAGTAGCCCCAGCTCACCACAACTAGAGAAAGCCCACACGCAGCAACAAAGACCCAATGCAGCCAAAAATAAAATAAACAATTTTATTTAAAAAAACACCTATCCTAATAAGCATCCATTATTTAATAATCAGCATTAAGTATTTTGAATAATGGTATAATTATGAAATGTAAAAAATGTCTTCATCATTCTCTTCAAAAAAAGTTGAACATGTAAAGGTCCTCAATTAATTTTAATTATAGATGTGTGTGTTTGAGTGCAGAATTTTATTTTGATGTTTGCACCATAGCATAGCAGTAACAACAGGTTGTAATTTGAGATGGCTTTTGTTTTTACTTTTCTTGGGTTTTGCATTTCTAGCATTTTCTGTTTGCTTGACCCATGCTGATGCACTTCATTGTAGCTAGCTGTAGCTTTTTACCCTGAATTGCCTATTGTACTTCCTGCTGATACTACTCGGTTAGAAATCCAGCATTAGTCTTACAAACCACTGGAGGACTGGCCTTTGGCTACAGTTGTCTGTAGGGATTCCAGGTGCCCATACATTCAGCATTAATGTGTGATATAGTCCATTAGCCTCAAGTCTTTATGAGATCCTCTGAGGTTAGGTGAATGTTCCAAGCTGACTTTAAATAAAACAAATTTATTGACCTAGTGTAGAAATTTATTGCCTGAATCATTTTCGGACTGCCTTTGAACATTTTTATTTGTTAATGCTTTTGTCATTTTTACTCCTTACATGCTGTTGAATTCTGAATATTTTATTGTCTGTGAATATTATATTTGGTTATCTAGTGTTCTCACTTGTAAAATCTGTATTAAATTGGAATCATACACACTAAGTGTTTTGTTTACCATTTTCCTTTAATGTAGAACTACATAAATTTAAGAAGTATAGAAAATTTTTCTGTAAAAGTGAAGTAAAACACAAATGTAATAATTCTTTATATTACTTAGCTAGAGAGCGCTTTTAGGCAAAATACCTAAGGGAAGAAATGGGAAAGTTGTAAATTGGTACAACCACGTTAATATATTGATTTAATAATATTTACTTAATAATTTGAGGAAGGTGATAGAATTGGTCTTTGGAAATATGATTTTTCAAGATTCTTTTTTTTAAATGTTACATTTATGAGTCTTTAACAACTTCCCATTTACTACAATTTTCTTACCCACTGATGTAGCCATGTGTGTAAATCTATAGCTATATGTCATGTGACATATATATTTTATGCTTACAGAGGTAAATTCTATTTTTATGTAGATGGTGACTTTTGGAAAAATTAAACACAAACACAAACTTTCAGCATCTTCTGCCTAAATTACAATCCAAAAACCAGGTCATCAAGAAGGGAAAAAAAAACTGAAACACTACCTAGTTCCATAGCAAAATGCAGAGGCAGGGTGTACTACAAGCTGTTTCTGTATAAGTATGGAAACATTCTATACCATTGGATCCATTTCTGGAGCCCATGAATAATCAGGTAGAGACTGCCCAGGAAAGAACATTTCTCAGAACCCTAAGCATGTTGATACACAGATAAAATCACATTCAGAAGAAGAGTGTCCCATCTTGCATGGTGAAAATACTGGGAAAGGTCTGAGATAGGGTACATTTGAACACTGGAATGTTGAGAATTGAATGGAAGGAGCTTGAGAGGATGCTGAAGCTGAGGAGACAATCTTAAGGAGGACCACTGAAGCTAATGGTCCTACGAAATTAATAGAGATGAATAGAGATTCACAAAATCAGAAAAACAAGCCCTCTTCACTAAAAAGGTGAAAATGATTAATGAAATTGCACCAGGCTATACTAAGAAACAAAGTCACTCTCAATGTAAGAAATCAAGTCAGCCACACAGGACTGTTACTCCTGCCTACATAGAATCACTTCTTATTGCTGGTCAGTTTCCAAATGAACAGAAAACAGCTAACAACATCTTTACAAAACTTTTATAAGAAGAAAAGAGAAAACAATAATAAATCTTCATGATGAAAATCCCCACTCCATCATCCCCCCACAAACATAAAAGCAAACATAAAGCAAATGAAAAGTATAACAAGATGCCTCAAACACATCTTTAAAGAAATATGTGTAGAAATAAGTACAAATCCACTGCATCTGAAATCAAACACGAGAAATCAGAAATGACAAAATTAGAAATATATCAAATGAGAGCTAATGGAACTCTGTAAAAATGCAGGTAAAATTACTGGAGAAATGACTAAATTTCAAAATATTCAAGGGAGAATAATTTTGATTAAAATGTTAAAGTGCATTTTTTTAAATTTGCAAATCACATCTCTGGTAATTTTTTTATTTAATTTAATTTATTTTTTTATACAGCAGGTTCATATTAGTCATCCCTTTTATACACATCAGTGTATACATGTCAATCCCAATCTCCCAATTCATCCCACCACCGCCACCACCCCCTTCCACTTTCCCCCTTGGTGTCCATATGTTTGTTCTCTACATCTGTGGAAGTGCATTATTAAAACATAATGAAGTGCAGTAAAGTGCACATTGACAAGTATTAACTGATAAACCAAAATTAATATAAAAATTAAAATGAAAAAGAGACAAAATAATGATCAGAGAAGCTATGATGGAAGTAAAAGACCAAGAAGATCCAACATGCATTTAAGTAAAGTTTGTGAAGACTAAGAAAAATAAATGAAACAAAACTAATCATTAAGACTATAATCTGAGAAAATTTTCCCCAAATAAAAGAGAGCCTGAATCTATATATTGACAGTAAACATATGCACCTGGGTGAATTGATTCACAGCCATCAATTTCTAGGCTTTACCCAGGTAAATTAACAGACTTTAACATTAAAAGAAAAAAATCCTCTGAACTTTCGATCAGAGAAATCACTTGTGTGAAAGCGAATTTGGCTGTAACCAGAATCCTTGTTAGCAATGTAAGAAAGAAGGGCAGGTTGAGTAACATTTTCAAGATGCTCAGGAGAGAAAATGCAAATCAGGCATTTAATATCCAAACAAACTATCAAGGCAACACCTAATTAAAGCAGAAACTATAAGAAATGAAAGAAGGAATAGACAGAAATACACTAATATTAGAAGACTAACACATCACTGAATCAAAGACAGGTCAAGTGGGCAAAAAGTAAGTAAGGATAATACAACTCAAAATAAATGGACATGTATATCAAAATTTCCAAGGTGATAATAGAGAATATACTTCTCAAGATCACATGAAGCATCCTAGAAAATTGACCATATGTTAAGTAAAAAAAAAAATTAGAAAAAGCTTCAACAAGTTCCAAAATACAGATATATTACAAATACAATCTGGTCACAATACAAAAAACTAGAAATTAATATCAAACATTTTCTTAGAGAATTTGAAAGTCTTAAATAGCTTATGGGTGAAAGAGAAATACAAACCCAAAATACAGTCTTTATGTTAAAATTGATCATTAAAATATTTGGTATCAAAATTTATGAGTTAAAATTAAAGCAGTGAGTAAAAGAAAATCCATAGCATTGTGTTATCAGTAGAAACATATATCAATAAAAAGAAAAGAAGGAAAATAAATTTTAAAAAGTCTCAAAAGAAATTGGCTGGCAAATGTTAGTGAACAAATAAACAGAAGAGGAAAGTGATACACATAAAGCAGAAGTTAATACAGTTTGAAATAAAAGCAGTAACTAAATAGTATATAATATAGCTTAAAATTAAAGCAGTAACTATGTAGTATATAATATACAAATATGTGTGTGTATATAGATACATAGATAGATGGAGTCTTCAAAAAAAAATGAAAAAAAAATAGGTAAACCACTACCTAATCTTTAACAGAAAAAAGGAAAGTAGATTTTTACAGAATAGTAAATAAAAAGGAAAAGCTATTTAAATAGAGTATATCAATAATCTTGACTACTTGAAAATTAACTTAAAATCTGGATAAGCAAATATCTTGGAAAATTTCATTGACAAAACTTTTTAGAGGTAATTTTTAGAGATTTAGAAATAGAGATGGTTTAAGCAGATAAATTTCTATAGACAAAAGAGAACAAAAGGAAAAAGCTAACAGAAACAGAGAAGGCCTGATATTCAAATTAACATTATTAATATTAATGTACACATGTATGTCATGCATACCAACATGGAGAGTTAGATAGATGAGGTGGGAAAATGATGATAGTTGATGAATCTAGAGTGAAGAGTATGTGAGTGATTATATTTAACATCTATCAACATTTCTGTAAGTTTGGAAATTTTTAAAAATGGAGGAGGACAATAATACAAACATTTTCAAAAATCTCTGGCTAGATTCAATTAAAAAGAGTCATTGTTAAAATAGCAAAGGCATTGACCTACTTTTTTTTCTAAATCGAGTTCCAGAGGAAATTTCTAGGAAAGGAATTTCTTATATTTCAGTGAAAAATTCATGGGATCAAGACCACTAAGAAGCACTTTGGCTGAAACATATTCAAAGTGTGTCAATCTCTGAAAATTTGTGGTTGCTACAGATTATATTAGTTATATTAACCACAGATGACATTTTATGAACAAATCTAGCTAAGCATCCTGAGTATTTAATATTTTTATTAAAGCATTTAATATTAAGCATTTAATATTTTTGTAAAATAGTTTTTACAATCAAAATATATAACACTAATTAAGACATGTTTCCACAGTAGATTATGGTGCTCCCAACATGGTTGGAATTAAGGATTATTTATTTATTTATTTATTCATTTATTTACTTAATTCTACCTATGAGTAAAGTTATGCAGTACTTGTCTTTCTTTATCTGACTTATTTCACTTAGTATAATACCCTCAAGATCCATTCATGTTGTTGTAAATGGAAAGATTTGTTTTTATAGCTGAGTAGTATTCCGTTGTATATATACACCATATCTTTATCCATTCATCCATGGATGGGCACTTAGATTGTTTCCATATCTTGGCTATTGTAGATAATGCTGTTATGAACATGGATGTACATATAGCTTTTCCAGTTAGTGTTTTCTTCTTCTTTGGATAAACCCACAGAAGTGGAAAAGTTGGATCATAAGATAGTTCTATTCTTAATTTTTTTTTTTTTTTTTTTTTTTTTTTTTTTTTGCGGTACGCGGGCCTCTCACTGTTGTGGCCTCTCCCGTTGCGGAGCACAGGCTCCCGACGCGCAGGCTCAGCGGCCATGACTCACGGGCCCAGCCGCTCCGCGGCATGTGGGATCTTCCCGGACCGGGGCACAAACCCGTGTCCCCTGCAACGGCAGGCGGACTCTCAACCACTGCGCCACCAGGGAAGCCCTATTCTTAATTTTTTGAGGAATCACCATACTGTTTTCTGTAGTGGCTTCATCAATTTACATTCCTACTAACAGTGTAAAGATATTTTTTAAACTGAAAAGGAATGATAATTGTAAAAGATAAACTAATAAAATATTTAAAACATGAGACAGAATTACCCAAGGTCTGCTATTATGCATAATAATTCATTATCTTATAATATCATAAAATTTCTTTGTAGTTTGTTATATTTCTTAAATCTTGGCCTTGACTTTTCATATAAATTTATTTAATTAAACTTTCTAAAATAAGAAGTGGAGGTCATAAACACTGAAACAACATCAGAGCATCATTTTCCTAGTTTTATGAATAGTTTTTCTTTGTCCCTCATCATCTTTTTCATGATTGTTTATATTCCCTTCCCTATTATGCCTCTTTCGTTGTTATATATTTCCTATATGATCAACCAAGCTTTCATTAACAAATAGAAAGTCAAACAAAGTATTTATTAATATGCAGAGCACATGGGGAAAGAGAAGATTTAGTCTTAACTCTTATTTCTTAAACTTAAAAAAAGGAAATTACATTGTTCAGTGGGATAAAAAAGGATCATGGAATTTTGGTGATACAAAATTCTGAGGAGAGTTGGTTAAATAAAATCTCCTCAATTTAACTCTTTTTCTCCTATACTCACTTTGAGAATGAGAGAAATTGATCAATAACTTGTTAGAAATCATTTGTCATGACATAGCAAGCTTGAAGAAGCATCTTTTCAGCCACATGTTTTTAAGCTAATATATTACTATTAAGAGTATTTCATAATTCCTGTTAATCAGGTGTGATTCATCAGGTTTGAATGGAAAGACCATGCAGTTGGGAGCTACAAAATAGAGCTGCTAGTTCTGGCTCTGAAAATGATTAACTATCATTTGGGACTAAGTCATTTCATTTCTCTTGCCTTGCTTATAACTGTCAGAATCTGAAGTAGGTGAGAACTGTTGGGACTCCATATATGTTCAATTTTGGAACTCCAGCAAAAAAGAATTCAATGATTTCATAGGAATTTAATTTAATTAAAAGTGAATTATTTAAACAATAATACTGGCTAAATATCAAGTGTTTGAATAAAATTTGTTAAGAAAAAATTTTGTTTTATTTTTACATGTGTTTTGTAGTTTATTCATACTCTAACATTGCAACTAGTCTCGAAAAGGATCTGTAAAATAGTATTGGGAATTAAATTATTTATGATTATATCTGTTGATAAAAGGCAAAATTTCCAATGAATAATCAGGTACATTGATATAATAAATGATGTAAAAAAATATATACTTTATCTAATGGAATTATTGAGCTGTAAAATTTACTGGGCTCAAAATCTTAGTTTTAAGTTATTGAAATAATAAAAATAAATCCATACATTTTTGCTTTAGAAATTACTGAAATGAAACTTTCTGCCATTTAATTACATCTTTCAAAGGACCATAATCTCTTAATCACCATGAGCTTCTCTTTTATCCCAGTAACTGGCATTTATGCACATTGCATTCATATTAAACTTTTCATGTCAGAAAGTAAGGCTGGCTGCAGAATTAGAGGCTCTTCAAAAGTAAAGCTTTTGCTCTTTTAGTTTATGATATATGAATCCCATTGAATATCCCACCAAATATCACCCTTTGATGGGGTTAATATATATGTTAATGGTTTCTCTATTTTCTGTGATATCTTGGCCTTTTCATTTATTTAATACATTGTATTTTTGCAGTTTATATTGTTTAAAAAGAAAATTTGCAAATCAGTGAAGAGGACAGCATACTCTTTGATGACAGGGAAATTGCATTCTGTAAAACTTGTGTTTAAATACTGTTAATATATTCAAATTATGTTAAAAACTCCTTTGAAAGGGTTTTTTTTTCTGTAATAGAAAGACTTATAGGAATTGCAAATAGATCATGACAGGGGCATAAGGGGAGAGTAGGTACTAAGTATAAAACCACTGCATAGGACCTGTATAAGGTCTGTCATATTTTAACATTCAAAGAAGAAAGCAAGCTCAAAAATTATAGCTAACTGACTATACAACTCTATACCCAGAACACTGAAGCTTTAGAGATTGTCCAAAATCCCCTCACAGCTGGGCAGATACAACAGGATAAGTAAGAAAGAAAGTGGCAAAGAGAACTGCTAGGCCATTAGGAAAAATCACCTCTTCTGGAAACTTGTTTTATCTAAGAAAGCACAAATAATAAGGAAATTAGACCTAAGATAATGAACTCAGCTTCGGAGAGTTTTCAATAATCGAGTCATAGTCTCAAGGTAGCTCTTTACTTTAGAAATAAATAACATAGACTATAAAATAGAATACCTGAGTTTAATCTGCACTTCATTTCTATCTATGCCTTCTCAGTGGAATTAGTTTCAAAATTCCTATGTCTCAGTTTCCTCATCTGTATAATGAAGAAAATATGTGTCTGTGGAATGAGTTTTTGAAATATATGAAGACTAAGTGAGATGATGCATATTAAATTCTTAATATTTCCTGGACAATGAATATCAGCCAATATTGGCATTATTAAGATAACTTTAGGGACAGCTACAACCTCATCATTATGCTAAGTGTATCAGCTACTTGAGATCAGTCGCCTAAATTTGTTCCTCTCTATGCTAATAATTGGCCAAACTGAGACTGAACACACAGAAGTCATGTGGGTTTATTTGCCAAAATTAAATGCATATAACAGGAAATATTTGATTGCTTTGGTCTTAAGAAAACTTGGACTAAATGTGTAACTAATTCATTCCACACAGAAGTAATGTCACAATATACTTCCACATCTCTGGAATGACTTACTTTTTTTGTATAATTGAGATTTCATTTACATTTTATAAATATATACATTTTAAATATTACATAACTCGCTATATTTTACTTATTATAAATTAAAACGTATCAACCAAAGCTAAGTCTCGTTTGACTTTGTTTCTCCTCTCAAACGAACATCCACTATTAAACAAATGGACTGTTTTTCCAGTATTTTTGCTATGCATTTATATGTTTTGTGTGTGTGTGTGTGTGTGTGTGTGTGTGTGTAGGAGGGTGGTTCTCTACATGGAAAGTATCATGCTCCTTGAATCATTATACTGTTTTTTCACTTAGTAACCCATTTCAGGAATATTTCTCTGTACATACAGGTCTGCCTCCCTTTGCAATTGTTCCAGAATCCTTACCTCACAATATTTCTTTGGTGTATAAACTAAATGTGATATGACTTTCTTTCTGTTTCTGAAATTGCCCAATCCAGTTAAAAGTTAGTCCTAGACAAAAACTTAAGCATGCCTTTTAGACAGTTTTTGTTTTTGTTTTATAAAATCAGTTGCTGAGATATCCTCTCCACTCCTTGAGCAGCTCTTGAAAAACAGATTTGAGGGTGTCAAGTGACAAAACTAAAACAATTTAGTGATGAGTTTGATGTCTTTTATTCAAGGGAAAACAACTTATGGATTGGGAGAATACAGTTCCTCACAAGCAGTGGAGCATTCTTCCAGAGGAATCTGGGACAAGATCGAGTTTTATAGAGAATTAGAAGAGGCAATGGGGAAACAGCATGATTGGCTAGGAGATCAGGGATTTCCTCATAAGGTTAACAGATCCTGTTTTCTAAGGTAAGCTAACTAAAGCTGAACTGGAGGATTGTGATTAGTGTATGTTAGCTTTCTTTGACAGTGAGGCATTCCCCAAAACTGCGGGCTGACGGGTTTAGTTTAGTGACGTGGGCTGGGCCACCGGGGCAGCATCCCTTTTGTGGGTCCTGATATACGAATCAACTTTACTATAATGCACAGACTAGTGAATGTAGCCACTTAGGTACATGATACACACACTACGACACTTCTTTATATAAGTGAGGGGTGGAGGGTATACTGATGGAGAAGTCTCAGCAACCCCTCATCTCTCACTTTCTTTTCCTCCTTAGGTCAAAGTCCTGAGAGAAGTTCTGTTCACACTTGTCTCACCATTTTACTTTTCTGCCTCTCTCATTTTGATTTTTTCCCCAGATTTTCATTATCCAGAAAAGAAACAGTTATTCCTTTACTTGCCCCAAGACATAACACTGATAGTGTCTTAGAGTGACAGAGGTGACATATGTGAAATGAGTTTATTCTCCATACTAGAGGAGAACTCTAAACTGGGTTTCAAAACCCTTAACTAAGAGGAGAAAAAAAGGTAAATGAATTATTTTTCTCTCAAAAACTCTGTTCCTGATAGATACCTTTTTCTTGCATTACAGAAACAGTACTTTTATGTTTGCTGATTGCATTATTTTTTAACTCTTTTCAAAGAGATAGAAGATTTGGGTGAACTGGAGTACAGAGGGCAGGTAAACAAAAATGAACAACATAGTTTTTCAAAATATCATTCACTTTTATCTACCCATTCCCTTAATCATGAAAAATCTTGAATATTTTCACTTTTTTCTATTAAAGCAAGGTTGGAATGAATAGCCTTGTATGTGTCTTCTGTGTGTATGTGATAGCTTCTTTAAGGCAGACAATGAGTGTTGGAATTGCAGGATCTGAGTGCATTTAAAATTTTTATTCTTATGGATAAATTGTCTTCCAAAATGGCTGTACTCATCTATAGTCCAAGGAGCAATGTCCAAGATTCTCATTTTTCTCACATCATTAGCAACAGTTGACATTAGCAAACAAAAATCCATTTTAATATTAATATTTATCATTATTTTAATATTATTCACATGTATTATTTATGGTATCTCACAGATATATACATTTTAAATTTTTATTTTTTTAAATTAAAGTATAGCTGATTTGCAATATTATATTAGTTTCAGGTGTACAACATAGTGATTCAGTATTTTTACAATTTGTACTCCATTAAAAGTTATTATAAGATCATTGCCCTAATATCCTGTGTTATACAATATATCCTTGTTGCTTATCTATTTTTTACATAGTAGTTTGTATCTCTCATTCCTGTACCCCTAACATTCCTCTTCCCCTTTGACACTCCCCACTGGTAGCCGCTAGTTTGTTTTCTGTATCAGTGAGTCTGTTTCTGTTTTGCTATATGCTTTCTTTGGACTTTTTTTTAGATTCCATGTATAAGTGACATCATACTATATTTGTCTTTCTCTGTCTAACTTATTTCTCTAAGCATAATATTCTCTAGGTCCATCCACATTGCTGCAAATGGCAAAATTTCCATCCTTTTTAATTTTATATACATATATATATATATATATATCTCACATCTTCTTTATCCATTCAGCTTTTGATGGACTCTTGAGTTGCTTTCATATCTTGGCTATTGTAAATAGTGTTGCTATGAATATTGGGATGCATGTATCTTTTTGAATTAATCTTTTAGTTTTCTTTGAATATATAACCAGGAGTGGGATTATTGGATCATATGGTAGCTCTATTTTTAGTTTCTTGAGGAACCTTCATAGTATTTTCCATAGTGGCTGTACCAATTTACATTCCCTCCTGTAATGCATGAGGGTTTCCTTTGCCAACACTCGTTATTTTTGGACCTTTTGATGATAGCCATTCTGACAGGTGTGAGGTAATATCTCATTGTTTTGATTTACATTTCTCTAATAATTAGAGATGTTGAGCATCTTTTCATGTGTCTGTTAGTCATTGTTAGGAATTTGTATGTCTTCTTTGGAAAAAATATCTATTCATGTCTTCTGCCTATTTTTTGATTGGGTTTCTGTTTTGTTTTGCTTTTTGATATTGAGTTGTATGAGTTGTTTGTATATGTTATATATTAACCCCTTGTCAGTCATATCATTTGCAAATATTTTCTCCCATTCCATAAATTTCTTTTAATTCTGTCGATGGTTTCCTTTGCTGTGCAAAAGCTTTTAGGTTTAACTAGGTCCCATTTGCTTATTTTTGCTTTTATTTCTTTTGTCTTAGGAGGCAGATCCACAGAATATTACCATGATTTATATCAGAGTGTTCTGCCTATATATCTGCCTATATATATATATATATATACATCTCATTGACATATTTTATGCTTTGTATCAGAATGTTTTTGGATTCAAGTAGTAAACATTATCTCTATTCATTAAATAATAGGAAATGTATCACATAATAAGAAGTCTCAAATATATGGTGTCTCCAAGCATGGTATAGGCAAGGCTCCAATTCCACTTCTCTGCATTTCCTTTAGTTCTGATCTGCTCCCTGTGTTTGTTTTGTCCTCAGGCTATATCTCATTCTGGTCATTTAACGGCAACAGCAGTTTCAGTTCTTGCATCCAGATACAACAGTGTCCAGAGGCATAAAAGAGGCCATTTATCCCTCATGTGCTTGTTAGGAGCAAAACCAGAAAAAAATTCCCAGAAGTCATTCCTTGCCCCCAATAATTTCTCAATAAATATTGATAAAAATATTCTAACGCTTAAGCTAGTCACTGGCAAGGAACTAGTTTATATTATACAGATTATAGGGTTGGTTTCTACCCAAGAGGAACCAGCTCCTTTGGCTAGGAAAGCAGCTGGACTTTCTTGAGGCTCATGGCCATGAGGAAAGAGTGGAAGTTAGACTCATGAGAAGTTCTGTCATGAAAAAATTCCAGGGAAGCTGGGGTGAATGTATCTAGGCAGACAACAGTTTCCACTCTGTTTTTTTAAGAAAAAAAGGGAAAATAACTTTCCCTTCTGAAGATATCCCAAATGAAGAATAAAATGTATTCAAATAAAAAAATATATAGTATTGTAATAAGTATATAAAGAGAAATAAACACACCAGAGGCTAGAATCCATGGAATTTCCTGACACAGAAATTCAATTTATAAAACATTAATGTGTTTTTAAAATACAAAGTTACATGATCACTAATATATCTTATAAAATATATAAATTCATACAGATTATTAATTTTAATGTTTCAAAATATGAACAGGGATGGAACTTAAATATATCTTCTCCACAAGCCAATTACTGAACAAAATATTTATTTCCATAAGACAGGAAAATCAGAACAACAGCATTGTAGGGATCAATATCTGGTCTCTGGTAACAAAAGGACTAGTTGAGTAAGGTTAATCCCATTCTTTTTACCACTGAAAATGTATTTGAAGGTTGACAAAATATTAGAGCTCATAATTTAGGACCAGTGACTATGAATAAACATTCAAGTAAATATGTAATGAACTAAATGTTGATAAGTACTAAGGAGAGGGGAAAAGCAAGGAGAAGGGTTTAGGGAGTGCCAGATTAAGATGGGGTGACTTGTTAAGACTTCCCTTAGAAACCGATACTTGATCAGAGGCCCTTAGGGAGTGAAGGAAGGACTCACACAGGTAACAGGGCATTTTACAATTCAGGTAGAGAGAAGTACCAAAAATTAGAAAAACACAATCAAGTGACATTTTCTAGATAAGATAAAAAAGGGAATGCCACAATGATAGAATTGTTCACTTTGCAAATCTTATTTTTACTTTTTCTAAATTTTTTATAGTCAAGCCCTAGTTGTAGAAGCATGAAATAATGTATAAAAATTTTCAGTATGTATTGAAACTTTCAGTTAGGTTCTTACTCTATTTCACCAAAGATATTATTGCCAAGGGAAAAATAATGGCTACATCTGGATATATATTTATATTAAACAAGGTTTCTTTCTATATTATAATCAGTGCTTCTAGCACTTAGGCATATCTTTAAGTTTACTACAGACCATACCATTTTTCAGTGACAGGTTATGAACATTTAAATAAAGAGATATGGATAAAAATGTGTCAGTGTTTGTAAAACATTTTCTAAGGGAAACACATAATATGTCTGTCATAACTGAGTCACTAGAAGGAGATCCTGGAATGGGCAGAGATAATTATCCAAATCCTACTATACCATCTTGTAGTTTCTCATATGACTCAGTTTTCTTTGAATGATTCAAAAGGTTGATTCAGTAAGATAATACATTTAAGGCTCTTAAAATACAGCATACGCTTAATCAATGGTTGCTATTTTTATTATACCTATTATTCCATTCCATGCTCAACATGCATCTTTGAGATTGTTAGTTTGTTTCCCCACCACCTATATAGGCTTCAACTCCAGTGTACTTGAAGGTGTTGAACATGTAACTATTCTTGGGAGATGCATACTGTTATGTGTGTGTCTGTGGGTCTATGTGTCTGTGTCCGTTTACATGTATATATTTGCTATTCTGCTATAGATCTTATAAGAGTCTGAGTCTATTTTTTGATATTTACTGACAGCTATGATGCTCCACCTCCCCCTTTCCCTTTGCTGCACAGCTGAATAAGCTGATAAGAAAGCATGAGTGTTCTCTCCTTTGGTGCAGATGGGAAGTTCAAATCATAAAGTCCCTTCCCATGCATGGCAACACTCACCCCAGCACACTTCATAACCACTAGAAAAACTCCAACTAGTCTCCTTTTCCTGCTTTATTAAGCCATCTTTTTGACCAGCTTCAGAGTCACCCTGTTTTCCCCTGAAAGTCTCATGAGTATACATCATCAGTTTCAACGTTGCAACCAAATGTTTGACAGGGATCCATCCTCTCTCTGTAGTGGCCAAAGTACATCTCTTTCTGTTTCTTACTTGTTCCAGTTACTTATTTTGTTACTTATTTTACTCAAAATATTTTTCTTTCAAACACAAACACACACATAGGTATATCTACATTGAGATTTTGTTTCCTGAGGCATAGTGTTTACGTGCATCAGGAAACAAAATATTTGTATCCCTATTGGTTGATACTGGTTTGGCATGAATTCTCTACCACTACAAAGGGAATTGGGAAAGATATTTTTGTTTCCTCTCATGAACCTAAGTAATGCTACTTTGGGATATATATCCAGGTCTGGTATTGCATATGCATATCTTTTGTTCATTTTTCTATTTTTGTTCCTTGATTTGCGGGAATTATTTATATTGTATATGTTAAATATTATGTCCTAATTGTGCTTTTCACAAATAGCTTCTTCCAGGTAATTATCTCTCTGTTAACTCAACTCTGCTTCTCTTTCCTGTAAAGGCAATTTTATTTAATGTGAATGAATTCACAACTTCCTTACCATTTGTGCTACATGGGTTCTGTTTAAGAAGTACTTCCCTATGACTAGTTAACTAGGATAGTCTCAACATTTTGTCCTCTAATTTGAGTCTATATTTTTAGTTAATGTAAGATAAGGATCTAGTTTTTTTTTTCTCTAAATAGTGATCCAGTTTTCTCAAGATTAAAAATGAAACATATTTTTTCTTTATTGATTGTAATGAATTCTTTATCTTATTGTCATATAAACATAGGTTGTCTCATTTTTCTATTCTGAACCATTTATTTATATTCTGTAGCTTCTTACTGTGTGTTAATATTTAGTAGGGTGAACCCTCATCATGCTTTTTCTTTTTTCAAACATTATCTATTTAATGATCTTTACTTTTAAAATAAAAATTTTCTTGGAATTGCATTTAGTTACTAGTTAATCAGCCATTTAATCCATTAGCATGTTAAATCTTTTTATTTATTCAACTAATTTTTAATAGAGTACTATGGTATTTCTTTATATAGTTAATAGTTATAAAATTTCCCTGATGATATTGAACATAACTTTTTCTAAGTAAAAATTTTAAAATTCAAATTTATTAGGTTTTATTAGTAACAATTACACAGAATAAAATTCAGAAATTCATCAATGATTGTCACCAGTATGTGCTTCTTTGTGGCTTTTAAACAGTATTTCTCATGAGTCAGATTTATTCATAGAATAGTTGAATTTCATGCATAGCTTCATAATATGGATATAACAGGTCATCCATCCATAAAATTAATGAAAGCATATCTTTTATGAAAGTGTTTCATAAAGAACATTTTTAAAGTTAAATTTATTGAATTTTCATGAATTCATAATATTCACATATGCTCAAAAGAAAGAAAAGGGAAAATGCTTTATGAAATTCATGAGCAACATTTGAACTCAAATTAGGAAATCTACTGTCAATTCTCCTGATTAGCAGTTTAAACCAGTATTAAGTATGAAAGGGTATCAGGAGTCTACAATCAATGAATCTAATTGTGGAGATTTTTATACATGGTTCCACTCAATGCTAAACAATCCTTATTTCATGAAGTACACCGGGGTAGCTATTCCACAATTTTCCTTGGTTATCCAAATATATATATATTTGAAAAATTAGTATATCTTCAGGACATGTTATCTTATTTATACACACATAATATTTGTTCATAATAAGATGGAAGTTTTGTACAGAGTTGTCAGCAAGTTTTAAAGTCTTGCTTAAAACTTGGGTGGTCAAAAATAACCTCGATAAGCAATTGCCCTTAGAATATCTTTTATTGAAGTATAGTTGATTTACAATATTAGTTTCAGGGGTGTAACATAGTGAGTCAATATTTTTATAGATTATACTTCATTTAAAGTTATTACAAAATAATAGATATATTTCCTTGTGCTGCACAATATATCTTTTTGCTTATCTATTGTATACAAAGTAGTTATATCTCTTAATTCCCTACCCCTATATTGCCCCTTCCTGCTTCTCACTCCCCACTGGTAACTACTACTTTGTTCTCTATATCTGTGAGTCATTTCTGTTTTGTTGTGGTTTTGATTTGCATTTCTCTGATGATTAGTGATGTTGACTATCTTTTCAATGTGCCTGTGGACATTTGTATATCTTCTTTGGAAAAATGTCTGTTCAGGTCTTCTGCCCATTTTTTTTTTTTATTGGGTTGTTCGGTTTTTTGATATTGAGTTGTATGAGGTGTTTGTATATTTTGGATATTAACTCCTTATCAATTATATCATTTGCAAATAAGATACTGAAAACTCCTTGTTCAGCTATTTCTAAGATGTTAGAGCTTTCTTTACTATTTTGAGTTATATATGAATATTATATTCTATAATACAGTACAACTGTATGGTAATGCACCTAATTCCAATGTAGGACATTACGTGACTGGCTTTCATTATACTCCTATCAATCTCCATTTACAAACAGGAGTGAGATAAAAAATAATCACAGTTACTATTTTTTACAAGAAGGAAGGGAACAGGGAAGAGATGGGACTGTCCCTAGAGAAATGTTGGGCAACTCGAGGGAGGTAGTGTGTTCCTGAGTCATTACTATTCTTCTTCCCAGTTTTCCTGGATTTGGATCAAAATATAGGTAACAGTCAGGTGGACATCTCTCCAACTGCTATTGTTCTTTGTTGGAAGGGACTGAGTATCACAGCACCAAGAGTCATCCTTAACAAAGTTGAAGCAAGAGTAGACAACTTCCCACTGATGATGTCAAGACATTTACACCAGGCAGCTGAATCCTTCCTGCTCAGATTGGTCAGGGTATTTTATTAACTGGTAATAAGGCGATATTGTTTTCAATATTATATATAATTTATATTTTGTGTCATATTTACCATACTGTGGCAGGTGTTACTGCACTTTCTAATTGCTTATTGCTGGTGTGGAAAAATTCATGTTACATTTGACCAAATATTACCATAATCTCTCAACCACTTGAGCAGATGGTTGATTTCGTTAGGTTTTTCACAGTGATCATCATATTATCTTCAAATAATGAGAACTTAATCTATTCCCACCAACTTTTTTTTCTTTCTACTACCTTGTAGCATTGGAAAGTATAATTTTAAACAATAGAAGCAGGATCAAAGATCCACGTGTTTTCCTGATTTTAAAGCAGGTATGTCTGAAGTTTTTCCATTAAGTGTAATATTTACTGAATATTTTTGGGATGTAGCCATTATCAAACTATAAATATTCCTTTCTCTTCCAAATTTTGTAAGATTTTCTTTTCCTTACAGACAATATGGAATACAAAATTCTTCTGTAAAGTAACACCCTAACATTTTGACTATAAATTTTTCTCTTGTGAGACAGATTCTTGTGTGTCATATCCTTAAAGTTCAATCACTCATAAATCAAATTTCTGAAATATCAAGCTTTAAGACTAATTTTAATCATTGTAATCAAATTAAGAGTTAATCAGTGCATGAGGTTAAAATAAAATCAGTAGATATGTTTTTAACCATCCTAACTACAACAGGTAATTCCAAACTGCCTCAGGATATATAGTTGCACATTTCATTTTGACCAAAACTGTAAGGAATTATTCTAAAAGTAAAAATAATACTGCATTTTTTTATGCAAAGCTAAAATCAAACTTGAATATGCAGAAAACTCCTTTTTGGTTATTTACCACACCTTGTGATTATTCACATACACCTGACTAGTTGCATGTATTAAGTTTTAACAAAATCACTTAATAAGAAACATGTCTTTTGTCTTAAAAATTATTTTTAACTGTCAATGGTCTTATAAATGTACTTTAAAATGGCCTAATGTGTCTTCTTATGAATGTCAATTGCAAATGTTCTTATAAATGTCTATTTTTGAAGTTCATAAAAATAGATTTTGAAATGTTCTTACAAATATCCCTATGATTTGGACTTACTGATCAGGAGAATAGAAATGTTAGAATTGCACTTTATTAGATTTTTATCAAATTGTAGGTAATTATAAGTCCTGCTGTGGAACAAGCCCAGTGATATATAATATAGAAAATGTGTGTGTGTATGTGTATATGCTTAGAATCTCCCTGAGAAGAAATGATTACATAATAAATAAAATTCAAAATAGTATAATCATGTGCAATAAATGTAAGATGAATCTGAAGAAGATAAGTATGCATACGGATTTGAGAAAAAGAGCTCGGGGTTGAGCTGAATATTCAAAGATGTGAAAAATTAGAAAAGTTGATGAAGTAACTACATTTACTATGATGAAGCATCGTAGTAAATGTAGTTAATTTTTATGCCATCATACTGTGCTAATCCGAAAATATCTTAAAGGTTTATTAAGTATCTTTATCATAGAAACAACTTATTTTAACTCTCACTGATACAGGAAGACAAAGACAATCTCTTTCTTCTCTCTCTGTATAAATTATCCATTTATTGATATATAATTCTTAAATAAATTACATCAAATAGTAAAATCTCAGCTTCATAGTCTTCCTCATGTGACTTTTTGTACTCAAATGTAATAGGAACATAACTAAAATAATGCTGTTAGCAACTCCCTTTGTATTGACCTGTATTAATATAAGCCTTTTATACTGATTCCTACAGATGTCTTTTGTGGTAGACTTGTGTTGCCCTAGTGTCCTTCTTTGATTTATATTTCAGATTTGTAATGCATTAAACCTTGCTCAGTATAGCAACAGGGCTTCCCTGGTGGTGCAGTGGTTGAGAGTCTGCCTGCCGATGCAGGGGACACGGGTTCGTGCCCTGGTCCGGGAAGATCCCCCATGCCGCCGAGCGGCTGGGGCTGTGAGCCATGGCCGCTGAACCTGTATGTCCGGAGCCTGTGCTCAGCGATGGGAGAGGTCACAACAGTGAGAGGCCCACGTACCACAAAAAAAAAAAAAAAAAAAAAAAATAGCAACAATGGCAGCAGAATCATCAGTACACCTGGTCATTGCCTTTAAACTTTGAATCTCTATGGATAACAGACAACTATGGGAGAGGAGTGGTCCAAAACTTTCACAAAACAGTGGATTAAGAATCACTTTTACCACTAACTCTTAAAGAATAATGTCTGTAGTCATGGAAATATTGTGATCACTAAAAACAATTTAAAAAATGAGAGACCTGATGAATTTGTCTTACATATATCAGCAGTATTTTTCCCTGCTTATATTTTAATGTAATCATATAATATATAGCCTTAATAGAGAGAGATGAATGCTTTTAAGCGGGGCTTTTTAGACATGACAAAGTTAGCAAGGTCACATCATTGTCAGTAAAGTTTCTAGAATATAGAAGCATTAATTGTTTGGTGGATTTAAAAATAAAGTGATTTATTTGCTTTCCAGTTTTGTACCTGGATGCAGCTCACTTATTAGCAGGTGTGGGCATATTGTCCTCTAATCAAATTTTTCAAATCATCTCTATTAAGAAGTCAGTAAAACAAAGTATTGAAATGCAGATTGCATTGATTTGCTCCAAGTTAATGCAAGGTAAGAGGAAAGAGTTACCTTAGGACAAATCAATATAATCTACATTAAAGTACATTGTCTCTTAGAGTGCCAGGAAATATTCAGTGATCTCCATTATAAAAGTGGCCATTGTGACCACCTTATGTTGTCAGTCCTTAAATTTATGTCCCTTGCACCTCAAGGTAAGCAAGGTTTGTAAACTTTTCACAACCTAAATTTAGATTCCACTGAGTTTCCTCTCAGTGCTTCTAGTTTCTGGTCAGGTAGGGAATTGGTGTCTGGTTAATTTCATCATAAATAAATATGAATATCCAGATTCTAAATATTATATCTTCAACGAATTGATGTTTTTAGGTCACTTCTATACCAAAGCCTATACCTTTATTATAATCTTGGTTATTATGAAATCATGGTTTTCTTAAATATTGGCATCTCAACAATAAATCCATGCTTTTACTCTGATATTCTCTCTAAAAAGTATTTCCTAGTGGTGCTGATGATCTTTATCATTCTTTAAGTAAGCATTTCCCATGTGATATTAATTTCTTTGTATGAATACAAATGAACTTGTAAACTGTTTCTAAGAAAGTATAAAACAGCAAAGTTGAGCTTATTTCATTTACATAAAACTGATTCTTTTACATTATAAATGTATAGGAAGAAACAAAATATAAGACGTTCTTTAATCTCTTCATCGTGATATATCATAAAAATTTCTTCATTTTTCAATTTATAAAACTTCTCAAAATTCTCTTTGATCAAGGGACAAATGCATTTCCATGTCACAAAAGATGATGTTGAATGTAAGACAGAGGTATGGAAAAAGCAGTGCCTTTGAGATCATGTTCATTATTGCTTGATTGAGGAGTTACTTTTTGTAGGCCTGTTCTGAGAATGGGACTAAGATGAAAAATCCTGAGTCTTCTAGAATATTTGAAACAGTTCAAAACTATGATGCTATAGGTCCATAAGTACAAATATTTTGAAAAACTCTGAAAATTACAAATTTGGATAATTTGAAAAGTGACTCTAACCTGGATTTATTTTCAATTTATGTTTGCAAATATGCATGCAAAATTGCTTAACAATTAAAGGAAGCATTCCTGACAAAATGTGATTTTACACTTTTCTTATTTTCTCCATTTTACGTATTGCAGAACTACTTATTAGCTGTCTATTTAAGAGGCATCCTCCTCTTCTGATTTACTCACAGTGCCTTCATTATAAAAATGAGATACCACAATGCTCTGGGAATTTGGGCCCCTAATCTTCTAATTCAATCATAGTACATAATCTTATTCCCCCTTTTCCATGACTGGTTGAAGCATAAGGATATCATTAAACTCTGAAGAATGAAATGTACTGGGATATTTGATGAAACAATTTAGGAGAAAATTTTCCTTCTAATACAAGAGAAACATATTAAAGTAAAATTACTCAGCTCATCTGACAAAAAGAATTTGAGAAAGTTATGCATGCAGTGGTTGCATCTACCCTGTGACCATGTGTTGAGAGAGAATGTACTAGCAATGGCAATAAGAAGGTACGAAGAGGAAGGGATTTTTTAGGTGACCAGTGTATATGCCACTAAATCAGTTGGAACCATCTATCTTCATATTTATTTTAAAGTAAGATAATAAATTCATGTAATGTAAGATAATGCATTGTTTAAAACAGTTTTTGAGTATTCTGTAACTCACACGCCAGTGTTTTCAGATTTACTGAAGTCCACAGATGTCCCAAACATTTTCTTCCAAGAATGAATTCACCATATTTACACATATTTCTATCAGGGGAAACAATCTCCTCTTCAAACAACAATAAAAATAATATAATGTAATACTTATTTGCCCCTATCATCTTTAGGATCTTTTCTTTTACAGTGAGTCTCCATTTTGAATCAAAAGTGAATTAAGCCCACCACTTGTGAACCTCTTTAGCCATTTTTAGGATATTTTTCTTTAGGTTGCACTCTCTCCTGTATCAGTAATGTCTTTTTGTCTGTACATCAATTCCTGCATGCTCTAGTATCTCCCAATTTAAAATAGAAATAGAAAGAAGACCCAACCATTCCTAGATTCCAATTTTGTCCTATTTCTCTGTTCTTAAATGACAGAATTTATTCAAAGCTTTTACACTACTTTTATTTTTTTTAACACTGTTCTTTGTGTTTTCTCTCTCTTCAACCCAGTCTAGCCTGTTTTATGATCCAGCATTTCCCTTACTTGAAAGGATGTTGATTTCCTCCATTTTGAAAATCTCAATGGTCCCTCTGCTAGTCTCCTTTTACTTGCCCAATCAACAGCATCCCAGATAGACAGCGCTTTCCTTGTGTAACACTTCCTTTCTGCTCATGTGACCCAAATATTTTAATTTTTGTTCCAATCAATAGTCTTTGAAAAAGCCCTAGAATTGCTCAATAAAGTTGCCTGGCAATTGCCCCAGCCTTTTCATATAATAAGTCAGCAGGCTGGTCTCCTGGTTTTATTTCTGGAGACCTTTCAGAATTTTCCCAATTAGTGGTTTTCATTGAATGCTGGGACTGGCCTTCACCAACAACCATATGAACTAGCTGATATAAGTCAGAGAAGCCAGGTTGATAAATATAAATGATTATATTAAATTCCTCAACAAATCTGTGAGGATCTTCAGTTACTTTGGGAAAGTCCTTGAGTATGGCTGGCAGTTCAGCTTTAATCCAGGGAGGATAAGAAACTAAGAGTTTAGCCTCTGGGTTTTCAGAAGGCTTAATATTAAAGGGACAGCATCTGGCAAGTTCAGGGGGGAAAGGGAGAGGGGAGAGATTCAGAGAAAAAGGAAAGTTTGGCAAGAGCACTAGTATGGGGGAATTGAGAATGTAGTGGAAGCATAGGCAGTGTGGAAGAGAAGGAGGAAGCTAGCTCCAGAGGCAGAGTCTGGCCAAGAGGAGCTAAGGGGGAAAGACAAGATAACACCAGTGCGGGAGCCTGCGATGAAAAGCCAAAGAAGAAGAGCCTGTGGCTGTAGGATCCATTTTATCTTCTTTTAATCCTTTGTTTGCCTCGATTAATCTTAAAATCTTATTTTTCAGAAAGGCAATTTTAGACGCCTGATGACTTTGGGAAGTCTCAAAGTACCAATCGATATAAGCATTCCACACACTTCTGGAAATTTTTGAGCTACTGTAGTCCAATGGTTTTAAGGAAATTAACTTTGGGGATATCAAAAGTTGTCAATAATGGCCTTTGATATCCCAAATTGCCTTTGGTCAGGTTGGTCCATTTAGTTAGAAATGCTCATTGGGAAGGACCATTATTTTTAAAAATAAAATCAACCGGCGTCCCTGTAGGGGGTCACCCTTAAAATATTTAAATAACTGGGATCTCATTTCTGAGAGGTATTGCTCTAGGGTAAAAGAACAATTTTCAAACAGCTAAATAGCTAACAGCTCAAACAGCTCAATTCAAACAGATTGCAATCCAAATTGTTCAAACAACCTACAGGCTTAATACCAGCCTGTTCTGAGAGAGCAGCTTGTTTCCAAGGAGCCAGGCCCAAGTCTTCTCAGCCAGTTCCCGTAGAACAATCCATACTCCAAAGAAATGGGCTGAAGGGTGAAAAATAGCACAGTTTTGGTGAAACTACCCCTGTTCCCCAAGGAATGGGCAGAAGGTTTCTTAGCCAGTTACAGTTGAAACAGTCTGATCTCAAAATCAGACCAAAGTGCCAAATGAATACTTGCAAATAGGACAAGGCCTTAACCAGAAAGGGCAAACCCTAGAACAGATCATGAAGAAAGCCAGGAGAGCTTCAAACACAAAGAGGGCATAAACTGGAATCTAGGGGACAGATCTTCAAACTCCAGGGTTGGCAAGAGAAGCAGCGAGGGACAATGTGCTCAATTATGGCTACCACACCTGTTTGTTCACCAGTCCTGGGGCCATCAGGTGTCTCCTATGGTCCCGTATAGGGCCACCAAAATGTTGATCTGAAACAAATAGACTGCCAGATATTTCTCCAGCAAAGATGAGTTTGAGAGACTGAGTGTGCCCAGCAGTTAGGGTATCAGTCCTGATAGGAAAAAGAGAGTTTTATGGGGTCTACTTGCTTGTTTGTTTGTTTGTTTTTTACCCGAATGCACAGAAAACAATCATGGGATAATAAAAAAATAAGGTGATGAATAAAGACATGAATATGATAGAAACATGGGTATATTTATTTGATAAAGAACTTTACAAATTCCTTCTTATTAAGAAATTGACTAGGTATCTCAGATATTCATGATTTAAGTGTCTGTAAAAATTGCATATTTACTTTATTCTGAGTTTCAGATTTAGTCATTCTCAATTATTTTGTTGCCTACGCAGTCCTGAGCTAAGGAGCTCCTTTAAATTTTGCTATAAAGATATAAGTAACACACATAAAAATGGAATACAAATTTCAGTGCTCCTGGCAATAGACCTGCAAAATCACACTCTCAACAAAACATGGGAACTCAAGATTAAATTATAAACGGTTCATTTCTAGATGCTTAGCAAGCAGCAACTGTTTCTTAAGTGGATAAAATTGTATATTTCTAGAACAAAACAGAGAGTATAGAGAGAAAATATGGCATTATGAGACACTCTTACAGTATAAACATATTTATTTATTTATTTATATGTTATACTTTTGTTTTTTACTGGGCTTCCTTAAGGTGGCTGTTTCTGGTGGACCATATGATAGGTTTAAGTTTCATTTTTCAAAAAAAAAAAATGCCAAAGGATTTTCCAAATTACTTGTATCATTTTATATTCCCACCAGCAGTATATGAGAATTTAATTTCCTCCACATCTTCAGTAACACTTTGGATGGTCTGTTTTTTTTAAATCTTAGCCAATATAATGGGTTTATAGGAATGTTTTTTATTATGCTTTTGACTTGCATTTCTTTAATAAAATGTTAATGTTATTTATAATGTTAAACATCTTTTGATGTGCTTATTTACCATTCTTAATGTTCATTTGTGAATGAACGTTAGTCTGTTAATTCTTTTGTCTATTTCTCACATTGAGTTGATTTATCTTTTTATTATTGACTTGCAAGAGTTCTCAACAGAAGTCCTTTGGCAGATATGCATGTAGTGAAGTTTTCCTCCCAGTCTGTGACTCGCTTTTTCATTTAATTTGTGAACTGTGAAGAGCAAGGTTTTAGTTTTGATGAACTTCACTGTTACTAAAATTTTCCTTTATACTCTGTGCTTTTGTTTTCTACTTGAGAAACTTTCTATTTGAGAATCATTGGCCACTCCAATGTCATAAAGGGTTTTGCTTATATTTTCTTCTAGAAGTTTTATGCTTTGGGGTTTTATAATTTTAAAATACTTGTAAGTTGGTTTCTTCTTTTATTAATTTAAATATTAAGATAAAGAGTTATCTATCAGTTTTAAGTTTTGCAATTTTATTTTATTATTTTTTTCCAGCGATAATAATGATGTAAATAGATAATTTTGGAGACCTTAACCGTGATCCAGAACTTTTCTACCTGAAGTATTACATTTTCTGCTGAGAACAACTATACGTTACATTCTAATGATGTTTTATATAGCTCTGTATGAAACATCTGAAATAGAAGGTTATGCTTAGATTCACTCATCTAGTAGGTAGTATATTTGAAATCTTCCCAAGCAGCACAATTTCATCAGCAAACTCCATTTCATTAAACATATCATATCTCAAATGTATAATTATTCTTGACCAATGACTTTTAAAATTTTCCACTAATTTAATACGAAAAGCACACTTCAACTTTTGGTTGTTGGCCTTAGACATGCCAATTAATATAAATTTTAAAGTTTTAAAATGTCATGTGAGAAATGATTTCTACTTTAAGCTTTTTAATTTAGTCTGTATATCTATGTTTTGTCTATATTTTTATTTGTTGAGATAGAGTATGCATTTAGGGTTTTTTTTTTTGCTTTTGTTTTTCAGAAGAGAAGATTTACTGTGAGTAGTTGGGGAACCTACCATTTCTGTGTTGAATTGGTCCTTCTGGGATGTGTGCTGTGTAAAGGTGTAAATATACCAACCCAACTAACCTATTTTAAGAAAAGTTTTCATAAATTCTGCAAAGATATACTTAATGTGTTTAAAACAGTTCACTTGCTTCTGTCTTTCTTTGTGAAACAAATGTCACATATGTACCTGTAAATCCACAGCATCAGCAGAATTATATATACTTCATCATTACTCATTCAGTTTTTCTAATTCACTTGACATTTGACACTTGTTACAGGTTTTTCCACTCATTTAAGTGAATTTACATTATTTTTCCCTTATTTGTGGACACATTTCTATACATTGAAGACAAAGATGGATGGAAGTAAAGTAAATGGCTAAGGTATATGTCACATAGGTCTGAAATGATTTCTATAGTGACACTTTATACTCAAAAATAATCTTTAAAACTTTTCTAGCATTAAGGAAAATGCTATAAATATTTGGAAAGTACTTACTGAATGAAAAATAAATTAATTAACTGAAAAATTTCACTACACGTTTATTTGAATCTTTATAATAAAAATAAGTTGAAATCACCATATCAGTACATCATGTTGAATAAGACTGTGGGCTCTGTATCCAGCTATGTTACTTTCTGATGGTTTTGGGTCAAGTCACCCAGCTTCTTGTTCTTATTACCTATTATTTAAAACAGAGATAATAATGACACACTTATTGGATCACTCTGATCTTAAATAATTTACTTATAAAGCACTCTGAATAGTACATGACACAAATTCAGAGCTAATTAAAAGTTAGCTGCTATTATTATTAATATAGATTTCACATGTGTTAGGAAAGAAATAGAAAGCCCCCCTATGTCTTTTTTAGTTAGTACTTACATCATATAGAGGTTTATATGATTATCTTCAACAGCATTTAAAACACATTACCTTGCAAATCCCATTATAAAAAAATTTTAAGGCTTCCTATCCCCTAAAATTTGTGTCAAGAATCAATGACTTCATCTGTCATCTTTTTATTTCTTTCTTTCTTTTCTTTGCTTTCTTCTTTTCGTCTATTATGTATCTATCTCATCTATCAATTCTCGCTATGTGTATATATTATCATTCCCTTTTAAGTTAATGTTTCACGAAGTAGAGTCTTGAAAGCACCTGGATCAAAAGCATCTATGGAGCTTATTAAAATAACGATTCCAGGAGCTCACTCTCAGAGATGCTAATGAGTAGGACTTTGGAAATTCTGAGGAATTTGCATTTTTAACATTTGATCCATGCATCTTAAGCACATAAAAGTTTAAAATTCAATGTTTTGGAAAACCAAACTCTTCGTTATTTTCCAAATGTTCATTCCTCCGTGGATTAAGTGTCCTCTCTATGCATAAATAGCTGTTTCATTAATTATACTCAATCCTCAAGGAATACCATAACTACATTATATTATATATATGCCACATTGGTTATTTCAAATCACATTCATCTTTCAAATTTTGACTCACATCCTATCACTTTCATGTCTACTACAACTTCAAATCCCATGTGAAAAAAAACATGAAATCCTACAGAAACTTTTATGACATCACGTGATATCTTTATGTATTCTAGCTCACATTAATTAATAGTGTATAATGATGGTTAATGTAACATAGTGCATAATGATGGAGAGCACAGCCGTGATAATCAGCCAGACTGACTTGTGTTTGAATTATGATTGTCTTAGTTACTGCAGAAGCTACTTGACTTCTCTAAATCTCACTTTTCTCATCTTAAAATATTTACCAATATTGCCATATTTACTAAATCGATTATGATTAAATATGATTTACATAAACTAATTCACGCTTTGTATAAATTACTCAGTCAAAAAATTTAGCTTCCTATACTTTCACCCCTTTCACTCTTATTTATTTTTAAGTATCACATGTGAGTGTGTGTGTGTGTGTGTGTGTGTGAGTTCCCAACTAGACAAACTCTTGGGACATTGGTTTTGTGTCACTTTGTATCTATAACAAATAACATCAATATTCCATAAATATTTTAATTACTATCATATTCAAAATATTACTTTACTAGAGTGTCAGAGCTGTATTTATCATTATTGACTGATAAAATATATATTAATAGTTTCCATATATTTTGTCTTCATTAGGCTTGGGCTCCTTCTAGACAGTCACTGTCTTATTTATATATCTCTAAGGCCTTCCATAGAACCTGGTATAAACTAAAAACTTTATGTGTATGTGTTGAATGAATGAATAAATGAATGGGTTTTACATTTCTAAAGAAGCAATTTTGAGGGGATTTTGAATTCAGTAGCTTGTTTAGTCCTGGAGCAGAATGATATTTTGTTTGTTTGTTTTTTGTTTTGTTTACCTGATTATTGGTGTGTGCATGTAAAACAATTAAGACCTTTAAACATTCTTTGCTACTCAGTTTAGCTCTTGTGTCATCAATTCTTTAAATGTAGAACCTGGCATCTAGTTGCTGCTGGCTGGGTGAATGAATGAATGAACAAAACACTAAGCTGATGGATGTTTCACAATTCCAATATCCTGGCATTAATTTACAAAATGGCATTTGGGATGGGTTTGAAGATAACTAGTTCAAAGCAATTATGTCCTTGTTTAGATGTAAGAATTTTTCAGTCCAAGGAATGAGGGGATGTCTCCAAGCTCACAAATTTACTTTGAAGACAAAAAAAGAAAAAAGAGAGAATGACATACATATGGACTTTTTTTGTCATTTATTATAACATAAGTATTTTGCATAATAGAAAACAGAAATTTAAAAATAAGCGATGTAATAATTTGGGATGGTGCATACATTTCAAGAAAACATAAAAGTAAACATTAAAAATAGCTTTTTCTCTCTGTGTATAATTATATGTAATTACTCATGATCAGAAAAATGTAGACCTACAGGAAGTAAGACTCAGAACTAATTAGCAATGAATTAGCACTAATCAAGCTCTTTAAATTTTGTCTAAATATTTATTATTTTGGCCAGCAGTGTCACTTTGATGAAACGTTGCTCACGATGAATCACAATTGGTGGGTCCTATATCATGTGACTGTGTAGAAGAAATTTTAATTAAATAGATAATGATAATGATAACTGAATAGAATCACTGAATTATATACAACTTATATATGAATCTACTCTGAGAATGATGGATAGTGATAATGGATAGAAAAAAAGGAAAAAGGACTGTTATTCTTTTAATTAAGATAACAATTTTCACTAGAAATCAGTGTATGTATCACTTACATTGTTAAATTAAAATTCATTAAATAGTGATTACATAAGAACAAGTATCATCACTTTTTTAATAGTTAAATATATTGAGAGTATATTTGTTTAACAGATGTGAACAAAGTTATAGTTTTAGAATTTCAACATGATTTGCAGGTCTATAATATTTAGACCACAATACATCAAGTGTTTCTTGCGTGTCGATTCTATGCCCCGAACCATGACTGTCTCATCCTGAGGGAACTTCAAGAGCAAGTTTGAAGGTTGGCCTGAATCTTCATTGGCTCATAATTGCCTTAAGTCATTCTCAAAATGCATATTCCTGGACCCTTACATTCAGAGACTTCCAATGTGTAAACACATTCATTCCACCATAAAGGTTTTCCACCATAAAGGTCAGAGTGCTATGGCTGCGGTAAAATCTGACAGACCCTTCCCCTTAAATGAGCGGCACGTAAATCACCCAGTAGTTTCTCACTTTTGTAACCCTCTCTGGTACCCTAGGTCCCATATCTAACATTCTGTAGCCAAAAGATGCTGAACCGGTATGCCCTCTCTAGTCTCCAGTCCTTTGAAGATGCTGTTCCCTCAGTCTGGACTGCTTACTGCTTCATCTTTACCTGAGTCTTTTTCTTCTCATCTTCAAGAGGAGAAAAATGATAGGGATGTTTGGGATGAATTATATATAACTCCCAAAATGCGAATTATGTACCTTTGTCATGTTTTAAATTTCGTAAAACAAAAAAACTTGTGAAAAGCGTAAGAAACATATTTTTAGGGACTTCCCTGGTGGTGCAGTGGTTAAGAATCTCCCTGCCAATGCAGGGGACATGGGTTCGAGCCCTGGTCTGGGAAGATCCCACATGCTGCGGAGCAACGAAGCCCATGCACCACATCTACTGAGCCCTCATTGCTGCAACTACTGAAGCCCGCGCGCCTAAAGCCCGTGCTCCGCAACAAGAGAAGCCACCACAGTGAGAAGCCCGCGCACTGCAACGAAGAGTAGCCCCCTCACCGCGACTAGAGAAAGCCCACATGCAGCAACAAAGACCCAACACAGTCAAAAAATAAATTAAAATAAATAAAATTTTTTAAAAAAGAAATATATTTTTATGTATCAAATTTTCTTTTTGGCAATTCCAAGAGTTCCCAACACAAAAATGCTTATTCAGAATTCTATCTGGAATCTTTACTAATTATTAATCTTTAAGCTTATTAAGACTACTTTGGACATAGCACCATAATCTATGAGTTTTCCGTCCTCTACCATAATGGAATTATTTACTTCAACTTCAGAAAATATGAAACAGTATAACTACTTAAAGGAATGGGTGGATTTCAATGAAGGCAAAATCTGATTAATTTTGTGTTGTCATGTAGGTTCCATGCCAGTCATCTCATTTAATATATGAATTTATTGCTAGTTACATTAGTTGAGTATGGACCATGTGTCAGCTACATCACTCCAAAACTCATTAAAACTTACAAGGTAGAAATCATTCCATTGGTCTTATAGCTCAGGAAATTGACACTCATGGAAACTGATTAACATATCCAATGTCATAAAGTAAGTTTTGAAGACAGTTTGCAAACCCAGTTCTTTTGAACTCCAAACCATTGTACCATCTCTCACCATCTGATCAATCTAGTCTGTGATCAATCTAGACTCTTCTCAAAGAGTAATCACATTACACTATTAAACCAAGCTAATTTATTTGTCTCAGAACTATAAATAGGATCCTCCATCTTCAAAAGAACTTTGTTTTATTACCTTTCTCATTAATATTACACATCAAAATGAAAAAATGGCTAGGGAGAGATTTCTGTATTTCCAGTTTATGATTCCAAAGAGCTACTCCTTACAGGGATGTAATCTTACAATTTTCTAACTAATAAAACAGCCACATCAATAGACAACTTGAGAAATAATATCCATAAGGGATTAATAAAAGGAAATATTTCTATATATTTTCTAATCTTCACAGGTATAAAGGGTAATTGTGACATGACAGGCCATACTCAGTGATAACAGCATCACTGAACATAGACTCACAGCAAACCTTAGTAAACTAAGAAAAATTTCAACTGATAGAGATGAAAATGATATTCAGAAAAGATGTCTTAGTAACTGTCAACTAAACAAAGTTATAACTAAACTAGCAATCGTATTCTTAGTTCTAACACATTTTCTTTACATGATATGAAGTATCAATCTTTTACAAGTAAGTAAATAAGGGAAAATATTTTATTAATCTTCTATTATCAAAAAGGCAATACTACCTTTCCAAAGGGAAAAATATTCTATATGTTTCCTGAGTATTTGATAATATAGAAGAGCTATAGAAACATTTATGTTTAAAAACATTCCCAAATGTTATAAAATTGAACTTGGTATTTTGTTTTGTCCTGATTGCAGGTTCCACTGCCTTTCTAAAGGGAATCCAGTTTGCCTTGTTGCTTCGCCGCTTCTCTTTTTCTCTTTCATTTATTTTTTGCTTTATAAACAAACAAGTTTTTTTAATTTAGCATATACTCATAATTGATTATTCACTGAAATTGATTATTCACTGAAATTATTCACTGAAATATATCTACTTTCCATATATTCACCATAATAGGTTTTTTATTATAGTTTACAGTTTATATTTATTCACAGTTTATGTAATTTATACTTTCCATATATTCATTCTAATGGGTATTTTATTATACTTTATAGTCCCTTTATTCAGAAATCAAATTTTTCTCATTACTTAAGAGAAAATTATATATTTTCATCTGGCAAGTCTGAATTTTTTTTCTTTCATTTTTGTGTTTGTTATCCATCCTTTCCCAGTATAACACCTTGTTTTCTTAAAGTAAATTATTAAAATAAATTAAAGCACAGCATGATAAACAGCAATGCAGCAATTGCACAAAGAGAAAAAGATTGTTTTGGGGAAAATAAGATCGTTTATGCAATTTAGCTTTGTTATTTTCTATATTCTGTAGGATTATAAGCATTAAGTTTACATTTGTAGAGGGAAGAAAGAACAGAGGTCTGTCTGGAAAGCAGGCATGGAAATGTAGCAAATATACACCTTTGATCTAAATGACAGAAATAAATTTGCCAATGACATGATAATATTAGGCATTTTAAACTGACCTGTATTACTTGAAATGCAGGTTCAATATTTTTCAGTTTGATGAGGCCGTTCAATGTAAAGTATAAATGAAATTAAGTTGTGTACATAATATCTATAACAGAATTTGCTACATTCACTCTTGAAGATGTGGGTTAATATTTCATTTGCATACATCCTCAAGTCGATCCTGTTCTTTGCCTGAATTTATCACAAGTCTGCAGACATGGCTTGCTGCTGCAAATGGACATGAGCAATTACATTTTCAGTCTGAAATGCAGTGAAAGATTCCACTCCAGCTGCATTTGTTAAGCTCTTTGGTAGCTGTACTGATAAGGCAAAAAGAGGTTCAAGAATAAGAAATCTAAAGTGGAGATGCAAATCTCATGCTCGGTTGCTATACTGTTATCTTAGAAGATGCTGATCCTGACTGGCCTCAAACTAGCTTTACGAGGAGAACGAAAAAAGTAAGAGAAAAGGGTTATGGTTCTTTCTTTCTAAGCTATAGTGCATCCATTTTTTATTATATCACCATTACAGTGAAAAACAATTTCATTAATATATATTTAAAGCAATTTTTGTTTCATAAATTGTTAAACACATAGACTTTAAAAATGCACTCCATTTATATTTCTAGTTGTTACTCTTTTTTTTTTTTTTTTTTTTTTGCGGTACGCGGGCCTCTCACTGTTGTGGCCTCTCCCATTGCGGCGCACAGGCTCCGGACGCGCAGGCCCAGTGGCCATGGCTCACGGGCCCAGCCGCTGCGCGGCCTGTGGGATCTTCCCGGACCAGGGCACGAACCCGTGTCCCCTGCATCGGCAGACGGACTCTCAGCCACTGCGCCACCAGGGAAGCCCTACGGTGGCATTTTTAATGTCACTGCTCCCCAGATAACAATTACTAGATAGTAAATACGTAGACTTGAATACAGCATGACAAGAAATAAAATTTTGTACATCAAAACAATCATTCAAAAAGAGGCCATCGGGACTTCCCTGGTGGTGCAGTGGTTAAGAACCCGCCTGCCAATGCAGGGGACATGGGTTCGAGCCCTGGTCCAGGAAGATCCCACATGCCGTGGAGCAACTAAGCCCGTGTGCCACAACTACTAAGCCTGCACTCTAGAGAACGCGAGCCACAACTACTGAGCCCACGTGCCACAACTACTGAAGCCTGCACGCCTAGAGCCTGTGCTTCACAACAAGAGAAGCCATTGCAATGAGAAGACAGCACACCGCAACAAAGAGTAGCCCCCGCTCAATGCAACTAGAGAGAGCCCGCGCACAGCAACAAAGACCCAATGCAGCCCCAAACTAACTCACTAAATAAATAAATTTATATAAAAAAAAGAGGCCATAGAATCAATATATGATAATTACAAATTTGAACATAGAAAACATAATATTCATCTATATATATGTATGTACTGCTTCATCTGAAGCTACTTCTCTTTTACTATTCAAAGTTCAGTTAAAGCTTACTTCGTGAAGTGTTTGCTCTTTAATGGATTTCCATAATCTCTTCCTGTTACTTTTTATAATATTTATTCTTCCTAACATATTTTGAAACTATTTCCAGTGTAATCTCGCACTCTTCTCTAAGTGTTTCTTATGTACGTTCTTTTTGATTACACACATTGTAAGCAATATAAAAATCATGGGAGAGACATGGGCAACTATTTAATAAATATCCTTTAACTTAATAACAACTCTTTCATACAGGACTAGAAGATTACATCCTACTCCACAAATAGGAAGGTTAAATGGAGAATATGTGGTGTGGCTTTAATTTTAGAATAGATTCATATAATGAACAAAAAATGTCATGTAAATTATATTGGCCAGACCAAAAAAACAAAACTACTATAAAAACAACAATGAAAAGCATTCATTGGGTCCTTATTTAATGTCAAGTTTTACAGATATTGATATTCTAACACAAGTATTACTCCTAGTTTACAAGAGAGGAAAGTGAAACTCAGAGTTTCCATATAATCAGCAAAACTCACCACCTACAAAGGGCTGAGGTAGCATTCAAAAATAGATAAAAATACTAAAAAAAAAATGATGTCTGGCATCAAAACCTGTTCTCTCCCTGCTTTACCACGAGTGTTCTCTTTCCAAAGAAAACACTAAATATATGCTACAGTCTCACCGGCAACGTAATTCTTTGGAGAGCTAGACCTTCATCCTTTTCATCTGGGTGCTGTCGTAGCTACCTGGGTCTGTGATATAGTACATGTCCAAGAAGTATTTGTTGAGGTGAATATGTGTTTTTGAGAAATATTTTCAGCTCCAAATTAAACATCTGTCACAAGTATGTAATAATTTCAGTGGGGCTATAATTTGGATCTCTGAAATTATTTACATTTAACTTAAAATATGATTATACTTTCAGAAAAATATCAATTAAGTTGACAGAATGCTAAGACTATACTACTCAGTTAAGGTCATTTCACGGCTAAATACTCAAGAAAAACCAACTTTGATATTCAAATAGAATACATTCTAGTGAATGTTTCTGAATTTTCAAAATGGTCACTTTACTGTTAGAATAGTAACACATCTATTGGAGGCTTTTATAATGCACATCAAAAAAAAGCTTGTACCTACGCTTTAACCTATGCTTAGAATATCAGAGTATTCTAAGAAATAGCTCTGAATTGGCTCCTGGTAAATATGTTGTTGCATTTTCATTCTACACATTTCTAATTATTTAATGCTATCTTCTAAGGCTTTGTATGTGGGAGGAGGAAAAAAGGAACACTACTTCAAATCAGTTTAATATTGAAATAGTGATTAGTACTGGCATGTCATGTGAAACGAGGTCTATTATCTACTGGATTTTTAATTACCTTTTTTAAAAAAAAAATTGTCCTGGGATTTTACTTTCCTTTTCCTTCATTATACCTGCCAGACCCTGAACTTTTAATTTCAGACTATTAATTACTATGATATCCCCAGGTCATTTCCTACCCTCTGTTTTTGCAAGATTAATATCATTCTAAACATTTACTTAGGTCTCTTTTTCTATCTCCCTAGATGGCTAACTTAACTTTACTCACACTGAATCTTTTCGTTGCTGCCATAACAAATTTCAATTTCTCTCCTTAACAATATCCTTCTTAGTGCTAACAATGTTTCCTAATTTATCACTAAATTTTATTGTCAGGAAGATTCTGCTGTAGAAATTCAATTGTCTGTAAATCTGAGCACCAGTAAAGCTGCTAAAATCATTGTGAGTCTTATTTAACTGTCTGGCACATAAATCAGGTAGATTTTATTTGATTTCAATGGGGTGTTTTTCTAGACCTTAGCTCTCTAACACATACTGATATTAACTAACTACACATTCAAGTGCATATTACTGCTTCAAAGAGGAATAATTCATCCAATAAACACAGCCCATCTTTCTAAATGGCAATTATTAAGAAAAATGTTCTGACTAACGTTATCCTGTGTCTGATATAAAAAGAGACCAGAAATTCAAAGCTTCTTAGTGTTGTCATTACTTCATTCTATGACTGTGGATGAGTCCTTAATGCTAAGCATGTCAGATTCCTGTTGTGTAGCATTCCAACCCATCACTCTGCATGAAAAGTAATATCTTTATCATGTTATGGTAATTTATTATTGTTCACATGCATTTGTACATATGTTAACACCTTTGTGTTCTTTCAATCTATCAACAAACATGTGTAGTAAATATTCTTATCATTTTACTATAAGATCCTAAAACCTGAAATTCAGAATGAAGGCAACTTTTCCATAGTAGAAGAGTTGGTTTGGTACAGGCCAGAAATCAAGATACATATACACACACACACACTCACACACAAACCTGTGTTCAAATCTTGGTTTGGCCTTAACCAACTCCAGTTCTTCAAGAAGAATATATGTGTGTGTATATATCTCCTATATATAAGATATATAAATATATATGTATGTATAATGTACATGTATATCCATATGTATGTGTATACATATCTAAATATATGCACATGAAAATATATATATACACATACATATTCAAAAACATTTATTTATAATTTATTTATTAAGGAAAAATACAGATATGAGGGTATAAAATTAAAATCTTCACAAAAATATGAGAGGCAGAGATGGTAAAGCAATTTGACAAATCCAAATAGACTTAATTTTAAAAAAAACTATTTAATACTACAATTCAGATACCCATGTAGAGTTTAACCAAATGTCACCTTCCCCTCTTTGCTTGTCTTTGCTTGTTGTTGATCATCTTAGAATCTTTTTAGAGAGACATTTTCTAGGACTGTGAAGGTCCCTTTTATGCCTGTGCCCCTTAATTTCATATGAAGCATTCTCTTCAGGTAGCTAAGTTAACCCCATTTAGTACTCTGAGGCATGTAGGGGTGTATAGTTTTACTCTAAATTGCCATCATACTGAAGAAGCCAAAGAATAGAACTGAATGTATTCTTTATCTATGTTTGCTTTTTAAATAATTGCTTATAATAGCAATTTATTTCTATTTACATATGCACACACAAGTTGGTTTTGAAAAGGCAAGGTTCACATAAAGAGGACATATCTCAAATAAGGGAAGCTAGATGACATTACCTAAACCCTCACCAGTTTAGAATGTTAATGCTACAGTAAGTTCCTAGAATAAACAAACTAAAGGAAATAAATTAAAAATCAATTTTTTATGTGAAATATAAGTCAGGATTTAGCTGAGGTAAGTAGGGAAGCAGATTTCTATAAGAAATATTTCTATAAAAATATTATAGGAAAGGAATAGATCTAAATATAGTTTAGATTTAGACATATAGTCACAATTCATAATTTCAAAATTAACAATTTAAAAAAAAATCATGAGACAACATAACTGCAAAAGCTTAAGATACTGGATCTATAAAGTACTACTGCATATAAAATAATAATATTTCTAATATGTAAAGATAAAAAAATAGAGGGAATTGTAAACATGAACAAGGAAAAAGAGATTATCAGAACTGATTAGGAACCTATGAACAAGGATTAAGTAGAATTTTAAACATATAAAATATGATCATTAGAATTAAAAGTTCAATGACTATATGAAAGAAATGTGGGGTCATTCATCACCTGTATGATATTGCTATAAAAAACATCCAAAATATAACATAGAGAGAAAAATGTATAAAACAAACAATTATAAAAGAGGGTGATGGGGATGTCTGTTTTCACTATTTCTATTCAACAATTACTAAAGGATCCAGAAAACATAATTTAAGAAATTAAAAAATAAGTATAATCAGAGAAAAATATATTCTTGGTCACTGATGATATGGTTCCTACTTATGGAATCCGAGATAATTTCCTGATAAGTCATAAGAATATATATGCAAATATAGCAATATGAGATTAGGATGAAAAATTCAATTGCATTTTTATATACCCACAGCAAGGAGTTTTAACATATATAATATACTCCAGATAGATGATGGATAGTTAGGTAGATAGATAGATAGATCTTTACACATGTATATACATCCATACATGCTAAGCACACATACATATGACAGAAAAAAATCCTGCCTCTTATTGCTAGTTTGATTTTCTTTCCATGCTATAGTTCTCCCTAGGTATCAGCTGGGGATTGGTTCCAGGATCCCCTGTGTATACCAAAATCTGTAAATGCTCAAGTCCCTTATATAAAATGGCATAGTATTTGCATATAACCTACACACATCATCCAGTATTCTTTAAATTATCTCTAGATTACTTATCATACCTAATAAAATGTAAACGTTATGTAAATAGATATAAATGCAATGCAAATGCTATGTACATCGTTTCCATCATGCTGCAAATTCAAGTTTTGCTTTTTGGGATTTTCTGGATTTTTCTTTTTTAGGATATTTTCAATCCAAGGTTGGTTGAACCTGTGGATGCAGAACCCACAGATAAGAGGGCCAATTGTACATTGATGCTTACAGGACAAATCTTAATATTTAAATGCCATTAGTTGTTAAAAGGAATAATTCATTTTTGAGAGAATTATTTAAATTAATGGAATGCTTTGCAAAACCAACTTGTCAAAAACATTGGCTGAATAGTATATTTTATTTACTTTAACAGGACAACCAAGGAACACATTTCTACTGTCCAGAGACATATTGGAAATAAGATCTCTTTTTATAAGACTTACCACAAGTTATTTGTAATTAGAGAGGAAGTAAATATAAGGGTATTTATTGGAACACAAAGATGTTGAGTATCTTTTCAGCATACCATATAATAATGTTCTTATTTCTCTTTGATTAGGGAGAATCCTATACAAATAGATGATAGTAGATTGTGTGAAATATCATGAGCCTAGAAACTATTGACTAAATTTATATGTTTGTGCTTCCAGCATGTGTTATACTGTGTTTGTATTATATTGCTAAATTATACTTAAGTATTCACTTCATTAAACTAATATTTATGAACCTAAATCTTTTCTATGACAGGCACTTTTGTATGTATCTCATTTAATCCTCACAACAATCCAATGTGATACAGTGCATTATACATATTTTAAAGAATAGAAAACTTAACTTAAAGCAAGTAAGCTGAATGGTTTCAATTAACATTGACAGAGGGCAAGTAAATGACAGAAATGATGTTGAAAATCGTTTCTCAATTTCTACATAAAGTGTTGTTAGATTGATACATAGCAGATTGATACATAACAAAAAGAAATGTAGCAGTTTTGCATGCATTTATTATTGCTTAATAGTTATTTCTAAAAGAAGTTAAATATAAAATGATAAAAACATTAGTAACAGTATTCCTTTTCAACTCTGAATACACTGTCATGGCACCTGTCCCACTGTAGCATCTGTTTCATGGTAGGCAGTTAACAGGTATTTATTTGAAATTTGCTCTTGCCAGTTTAGTAATTATAACCAATACTTTGTTTTTGTTTGTTGAGATAATTTTTCAGATGATTTATTCAACAATTCATTCATTTATTCTTATAGTGAGTTCGCAAATACTTATTGAGCTCTATATCATGTGCAGACAATGTTCTAATTTCTACCTTAAGTGGAGTTAAACTGGTGAATAAAAATAAACAGTCCAGGACTTCCCCGGTGGCGCAGTCGTTAAGAGTCCGCCTGCCACTGCAAGGGACACGGGTTCGAGCCCTGGTCTGGGAAGATCCCACCCGCCGCAGAGTAAATAAGCCTATGCGCCACAACTACTGAAGCCCCCGTGCCTAGAGCTCATGCTCCACAACAAGAGAAGCCACCGCAGTGAGAAGCCCATGCACCACAACGAAGAGTAGCCCCTGCTCACCACAACTAGAGAAAGCCCACTGCGGCAATGAAGACCCAACGCAGCCAAAAATAAATAAATAAATTTATTTTAAAAAGAATAGCTTTATTTAAAAAATTAAATAAATAAAATAAAGCAGTCCAATCCTCACTGCACTTAAAATATGATGGAGAAAAAAGATTAATTAAATATTCATAAACATATGAAAAAGTAACTATAACAAATGCTAATAAGTGGTATATATTTGGTTCTATGAATTCAGTAAACCAGGGATAGACTTAGGTAGGAGATCCAAGAAGATTTCCCTGAAAATATTACATTTAAGCTGATACATACTGGGTGTCTGGAAGAACAGACCATCCCCGGCAGAGAAAATTGTGTACAAATATTAAAAAATGCATGACAAAGGAGAGGGACTGAAAGGTCAGTGTGCAGATAGAGAAGAAGCAAAGATTGATGAGGATGCCGAGGTAGGCAAAGATCAAATCATAAAAAAAACTTATAAATCATATTAATTTTGGTCATAATTCTATTAGCCATGGGAAGCTGCTAAAGAGTTTTAATCCTTGGTATGACATGACCAGATTTAAATTTGAAAAAAATTATCTCTGGAAGCAGTGTGAAAAAATTAGAGGAAAGCCAGATAGGTAGAGAAAATTTACTATTCTGGGAGTCTAGGTGAAAGATGGTACTTCCTGGGACTGTTTTGATGAAAACAAGAAAAGAGAGGAACAAATAGTTTCAAGAGAAAGTTAGAGCAATGATGGATAGAACTTAGTGATAGGTTTGTTATATGGAGCTGAGAAAGAGCTCTCTAGGATGGCTCCTTGGTTTTTTGCTTGATCAACTGAGTGAAGAATGGTGTACTTGAATAAGATTAGAGATACATGAAAAGACTTTGAACTTCGTGTGTGTGTGTGTGTGTGTGTGTGTGTGTCTATCTGTGTTGAGGTAGGTACAGCTTGTGCAGTTAGGGGTCAATGGGGGAATCTATGTCTTGGTTTTAGATATGCTGAGTTTGAGATGTTTGTGAGGCAGGCTAATATGTAAGTATTGAGGTCAAAAGAGGACTCTAGACTGAGTGACTTGCAAATAATTGAAGAAAGTGGTTTGAATAAGTTTGTTTAGAGAGCAAAATAAGGAAGACAACCTAAACCTGGATCTAAAGGAACTCAAAAGCATGATGGAAGGAAAGGAGAGTGTGCTTGAGAGCAAGTGCTTCTAGTTTTAAATGCGGCTGCACATTTCGTTGTGGTATGCTCTAATATAAAAAAGAAATGACAAAGATGACATTGATTTTTTTTTCCAAGGGAACGTACAGAAGAATCACACAAGAAAATGGCAACAAATTATTACTCTAATTTCATTAGAGGTTAAATAGTGTCACTTAAAACACAGCAAGATAACTTAAAATTTTAATAACAACTGTCTTATAATTCAGGTCATAAGGCTCTACCTTAAAAAGTTAGTTAATATTGTTATAAAAATGGATTGGGTCTCATTATCTCTGACCTATTCTATGTTTATATTTTAAAACCAGCTTAATGTCTAGTTTTTCACTATCTAGACAAAGTTAGTGGGGCTTTTTTTGTCTGTGGAATACATAAAGTTTAAAGAGCATTTATAAAGGGATCAGACTTGTTCAAATGATAATGTGAGTGCTATTTTTAACTAAAACTAAAATGTACTGTTTAATAATTATTTTTCTATTAAATATCTTCAATAATGTGTGTGTGTGCATATGTGTGTCTGTGTATTACCTTACACCCAGTCATCAAGGAAATAAAAAGAGGTGTATTTATGTTCATGTTTCTTCCTAAACTGGTGAACAATACATTTGGCTATTAATTTTCAAGTTTAAGTAACTAGAGAAATCCGCATATAGGTTCCCATATAGAAAAATACACATCTAAACAGAAAATCTGTAATTAATTTGACTTATAAAATGCATATATGAAAGACATTATGTTATCAGATTTGTTACCTTCAATAAAAATCTTTTTACTTTGTTGAATGTATGAGTACTAAAAACGATTATCTTAAAATCAACCTGCTGAATGCCCATCAACAACACAGGTTTTCAATGAAATTCTTGTAGATGGAAGGAAAAGGAGAGAAGTGTGTATAATACAAGCTCTAAGTATTTAAAAATGTATCCTAAACAGCCAATATTCTTGTTATGGAATTAAACATCGCTCTATATTGTCATAATAATTTATGCTTTCACATACAGAGTAGATAAGCAAAATAATACTGGCAAATTGGATGTTTATAGTTATGATTCAGTTAGTTTTTTTTTTTTTTTGGCGATACGCGGGCCTCTCACTGCAATGGCCTCTCCCATTGCGGAGCACAGGGTCCGGACGCGCAGCCTCAGCGGCCATGGCTCATGGGCCCAGCCGCTCCGCGGCATGTGGGATCCTCCCGGACCGGGGCACGAACCCGTGTCCCCTGCATCGGCAGGCGGACTCTCAGCCACTGCGCCACCAGGGAAGCCCTCAGTTAGTTTTTTGATATCAAGATTCAAAACAGTCTATAGTTCAGCTTATAACATATAATTTTATTGTGGATTTCATTGCATTTCAATAGAATTTACTCTTCAAAATTATGAGTTCTAAAAAGGCACCCAATACAACCAAACCAAAATATTTCATCAATTTTTATCTCATTTATCTTTTATATACATTAGTATCTATATTCAAAATGACTACAAATAATATTCATTTGTTCTTTTCATGAGTGATACAAACCCTAAGTCTAACAGGCAAATAAAAACTAACAGCAGGAAAGGAGGAAAAGTCAAATGCTACATTTAACTGCAGGTGGTTGAGGTGACCACCAACTATGTAAAATCAATGATGCTAAATTTCAATTTTGTCAAAATATGTCCATGGTATAAAAAGTATTACTTTCCTTCTTTTGAAAAATGGATCAATGGAATAAGAGACTAGACAAAAGTGCAGACTCCTAGTCTGAATGAATTATGAACTCTATAGTTTTCTCCAGAATGGTCATTACAAAGCAACCTTCCAGACTATGGACTCTTTTCTTTTTCCCAAGTTTATAGTCTTCTGTCTTTTGCCTTATTATATGCTTTTGCCATTTCAAAGGGTAATTTTGGATCTCTCTGATCTCTGGCTGTAGGATAGTGAGAATTTGCTCCTTACTGAATTATGTAGCTGACATGTATTGGAAGATGAGTGGGGAGGATATACTTTAGAAATTAAATGTGATGAGAGAGATTTAAGAATGGAATGTTTTCTGAACTTTTATTCATAATCACCAGATGGCTCACTCAATAATTTCTTTTTCTCTCTCTCTCTTTTTTTTTTTTTGCTTTAAGGCAGTATTACCAAAATATTTACCCCTTTTCTATATATTTCTTTCCCTGAAAACAATATACTATACATCATTTTAACAATGTTTTGAAAATGGAAGACCACCAAAGCATGCATATTTTCAAGCTATGAACATTACCACAGATATCCGAAAATGGAAGGACTAATTAAAAGTTTAAAATTTGCCCTCATGTTAACTCTAATTTGCTTTTTTGTAAATGGAGGCATGTGAAAAATGAAACCAATTCCACTAATTCACTTATAACTTACACACATTGTGGGAAACATATAGACTTATAAATTTAGATAACTATTTCTTTATACAGTTAGTAATGTTGAAAATGGTTTCTCTTCAGTAAAGGTAAAAACAATTAACAGGAAGTTACTAGCACCCAACCAATTTGAATAGCCAAGAAACTTTTTAAAAAAGGTTTGTTGAAACATAACCTATAAAGTGTAGAGAACCTGAATGTAGAAGTCAATTAATTTTTCAATACATTTTTAACTATGTGAAACATAGTTATATTTCACTGTGTGGAACAGTAATGGTCAGATTATATTGATGGATCCGTAGCTAGATATTACGTATTTATCTTTATATCTAGGAGTTGATATTTTTAAATTTCTAGTATTGATTTATCTCCACTGGTTTTACAATTAAGTTCCATATTATCAGTTTTGTCTGTACAAAATTACTTAAAGGGACAAATTAAAAGAAAACCAAGCTGTAATGACATCATAGAGTTCATCTATTCTTATTTGTCTCAGATGATTCCTTTTTTGAATTTAGGCTGTTCAGATGTGTACTGATAGCCAAATTCAGAGTGGAGATTTAAAATATACTTCAGCTACTTATGTAACAGTCTTTCTTTACTGCTTTTTTATATATTGTGATATAACAGGAAAACAAACATACTGCTAACATTTTGTAGGCTAAGGGCTAGAGTGCAAACGGAAACCAATATACATACCTTGTACCAAATTCTTTATATCTAAATATTCTATGTTCTTCTAACATTGACACCAAATTCTTTATATCTAAATATTCTATGTTCTTCTAACATTGACAAATATACCTTAATAAGGATCCTGAACTTCCAAATCTGACCTTAGATTTCTCGGACTCTTCAGCCTTTGTGCTTTGGTTTGCCCCTGTTTTTTCCCACACATGGGTCCCCCCCAGTACCAAAAAGGACCTCTTGTACCTGATTATGGATGTCACAGGCTGTACTGCATATCCAAACTCCATTTCCTCCAAGTAGCCAATTGCTGGCAGCTCTCAGGCCCTCGCCTTGGACCTGAGGTATGTACATCATGGTGTGTCTGCCTTCAGGTAGAAAACTCAGGAGAAAAGAAGAAGAGAAACCTGTAAGTGGGCTCAGGCAGTTTAGACAATTCCATGTTCCCAGGTACAGTGCTTAGAATCTGGAAGTTGGGGGATTCTGTTTACTAATGGACTAATTCTCTTGGCCAGTTGGGTCTTAGAAGTGTGACTGGGTCAGAGTCAAGATGAAACCCAAGGCAGGGGCCCCAACTGCTCATACCTAAGGACAGTATTGTATAAATGTACACACTTTAAATATATATGTATATATAAATATAAATAGGGCTGCCAGTTTTTTTTTAGTACAATTGAGTAGTTTGAGGCAGATGAATATTCCCACTGAGAACAAATGTTTAGCAATATCTAATAATGCAGAACTTACAAATAGTCACTAGTTTCACTCCTAAGTATATACCATCAGATATGTGCATATTCATGCACCAAAAGATATGCACAAGATTGATTATCTTTGTTCATAATTGCCCCAAACTGGAAACAACCAGAGTGTGCATATGTAGAGTGTATAAGGGAATAATGGAATACAACTGAACAATTAAAAGGAACAAACTTTGCTGGATGCAATAACATAAATAAATCCCACACATAATGTTGACCCACAGAAGCCAGACACACACAAAATACATTGTGTATACTTCCATTTACATAAAGTACTGAAACTGGTAAAACTAATCTATGTGATAGAAATTAAAATAGTGATTAGCTTTTGAAAGTATATTAATTGTTGCTGTATATTAATATCCCAAGTGAGGAGCCTGGGTTGCTGGCATTGTTTTATTCTTTGTTTGTGTGGTGTTAATGTTGGTATGTTTGCTTTGTAAAAAGTCATCAAGTTATACACTTATTTTTTTACACGCTTTTCTGTGCATATGTTATATTTAATTTTATGTAAAGGAAGTAAATAACTTAAAGAAATGCTTTGGGGACTTTCCAAGTTTGTCAAAAAAAATTTTTTTTTTCAAATAACAGAAGCAGAATACAGCAATTTCAATTGCTGGCATTCAGACTCTCACATGGTCTTTAATTGAGAGGAAACTCATTAAGTCCCAAGTTACTCCATTTATGTTTTGATAAGCTCTAACAGATAGGTGAGTCTTCCATAAAGCAAAACTGTCTGCCTTCAATCATTTTGGAATGTTCCCTCTATCTGCAGATCTACACAAATTATAAAATCCACTCCCACTCAGTCCAACCTTCCAAATGCTTGAAGTATTGCTGGTTCTCTTCAGATCCTGTCTTTACTAGGCTAATAGATCTAGTTTCTCACATTTTCTTTATAAGATACACTTTCAGGAGGTTTCTCCATTCTGGTTACTCTCCAGTCACCAACATTAAACTAGGACCTGAATCTCAGTTAAATTCAATAGGTGTATTATAAGTAGTACAGACATGAGTTATACCATCATCTCCAATGCTTTGCATTTTGATTGTGATTTCACCTTGCAGCCAATGATTCCATTGGCTTTGCTGGCAGCCATATCATTCTGAGGGAGGTACAAATACCACCAATGAAGTAGTTTAAAATAAAAGATCAAAATTAAATCTGATCAAGCTTCCAGACCTAACTACCATTTTATCAGAAATCTAAGAAAAAAGATCTATAATCAGCAAAATCTACACTGCAGGGAACCCTAGGAAAAAAAGGCAATGCTATTTCTTCTACGACAAAGTTACAAGAAGGGAAGGGATGATTAGGAGGAACCTACAGATTAAAAAGACACTTAAGGGGCTTCCCTGGTGGCGCAGTGGTTGAGAGTCTGCCTGCCGATGTAGGGGACACGGGTTCGTGCCCCGGTCCGGGAAGATCCCACATGTCGCGGAGCGGCTGGGCCCGTGAGCCATGGCCACTGAGCCTGCGCGTCCGGAGCCTGTGCTCCGCAACGGGAGAGGCCACAACAGTGAGAGGCCCGCGTACCGCAAAGAGAGAAAAAAAAACAGAGACTTAAGAAACATAACGACCATCACAATATATAGAAATTATTTAGATCTTGATCCAAACTAACAAAAAAGTAATGTTTTTAAAATAAGTGTTTGGAAATAGGAATAGTGACTAAGTTTTTGATGATATTAAAATACCGTTGTTAAAGTTTAAAGCTACAATAGCAATACTCTGGTTATTACCTTTTTTAGAGTTTTTTTGTTTTGTTTTGTTTTTAGAGATACATATGGAGATAGAGATGAATAGAAATAGAGATAGAGATGAATGCCATGAGATAATGTCTGTGATTTACTTCAAAGCAAGATATATCTTAAAAGATAATTATAAAAACTGGGTGATGAGTACATGATAGTTCATTATACTAATCTCTTATTTTTATGTGTTTTAAGTTTTCCATATGAAATTTTAAATAATAAACAAATATTTTAAAAATATGTTCTTCTCATGTTTTGGGACAATTAAAGGTTTAAAGTGCCAAACTTCCAAAGGATACAGATATAAGTCACAGAGCGATTACTTATAAAAAATACAAAAATCACCTGAAGATGGATTTAGTAAATTCATATGTAAAACAGAAACTTGAGTTACTCACTTAGCCAAGGTAGGATTAGTAGAAAATTTTTCTCTCCGTAAGTTAATAAAAGAACATTTTGAAGAGGAGGGAGTGTAATTGGTATATTATTTCAATGTGTAATTGCAGAGATACTGGCAAACATGGTGAAAGGTACAGTTCAGCTGAAAAGAATAAAATTTGTCTACAATTGCGATTGGATAAAGCACACTTGGCTATATTATAAGGCTGAGCCATTCTCACCTCTCACATCTTGTCTTTACTATCAACTTCCCAGAGTGGTCTTCCTTAAACAAATACCTCACCAAAGAAGATACACAGATGGCAAACAAGCATATGAAAAAATCCTCCACGTCATGTGTCATCAGGAAAATGCAAATTAAAACAAAATACCACTGCATATTTACTAGAATGACCAAAATCCAAAACACTTACAACATCAAATGCTGACCATGATGTAGAGCAAAAAGAACCCATTTGTTGCTGGTGGGAATCCAAAATGGTACAGACGCTTTGGAAGAAAGTTTGGCCATCTCTTACAAAATGAAACATGCTTTTACCATATGTTCTAGAAATTACACTCTTTAGTATTTATCCAAATTAGCTAAAAGTTTTATCCACACAAGAATCTGCTCTTGAGTGTTTATAGGAGCTTTATCATAATTGCTAAAACTTGGAAGTAACCAAGATGTCCTTCGGTAGGTGAATAGATAAATAAACTGTGATAACCCAGACAATGGAATATTATTTTGTGCTAAAAAGAAATAAGCTATAAACTCATAAAAAGACAGGGAGGAAACCTAAATATACATTGGTAAGTGAAAGAAACCAACCTGAAAATGTTATATATTTTATGATTCCAACTATGGGACATACTGGAAAAGGCTAAACTGTAGAGACAGGGAAAATAATCAATGGTTTCCAGGGTTGGGGAGGTGAGAGAGAAATAGGCAGAGCACAGAGGATTTTAAGGGCAATGAGAATACTGTGTATGATACCAGAATGATAGACAGATGTCATTATACATTTGTCAAAACCGATAGAATGTACAACGCCAAGAGTGAACTCCATTGTAAACTGTGGACTTTGGGTGATAATAATGTATCAATACAGGTTTATTGACTATAACAATGTACCACCTTGGTCCATGAAGCTGATAGTTGGGGAGGCTGATGTGGGAGGAAGTGGTGTATGGGAACTCTGTACTTCCTGCTCAATTTTGCTGCGAAACTAAAACTGCTCTAAAAAATAAAATCTACTTAATTAAAAATATATACATTGAAAAATAAATAAATAAATAAAGCATTTTCCAATCTATCACTCCAACTGAAAGCAGTTATGCTTATTTATTTTAAAGTCGTAGAAGGGATATGGAGTGTTACTTACCTTTCCTTCTTAGATTAAATAATAGAAACAGGCAATTAATGACAAGAAAAACATAATGGTACTTTGCACTTGTTCAGTGTTCTTCATCTTTGGGTTCTAGAATGTTTTCACAACATTAAGTAAATCACTTTTTAATTAAATCACTTTGATGAAGAAACAATTTTTGCAGAGTAAGATGGAGGAACTAAAATTATGAATGACTTGCTCAAGGACACAGTGTAGCATGGCTTTAGAATTCATCAGTCAATCTTATGTTTATTTTGGTATAGCATAGCACATTTCCTAAACAGAGATTCATCAAAAGCAGTAATTAATTCTTTTATGTATTCACCTTTTTAGGGATAAAAATATTGATTGGTTGCTCTTACCTGGACATTTGGTATCAGCAAAATTATTGCCTTTCATCTTACTAGCAAGCCTCAAATCACTTCACCTAAAGATTAATTTACCTAAGACAGGTTCGCCTAAAATTCAATCCCGTTAAAAACAATTTTTTTGCACACTGTACTTTTAATTGAGCAGTATTTTTGTATGTCTCCAAAAAATTAAGCACTTTTTAAACATTTTATCTAAGAAGTTTAAAAAAATTAGAATCTGATCCGAGTTTTATTTCTCTTCAGAACAATGCACATACATACCACTTTTATTACCTGTGAAATTAATTTCCTTAAAAAATCATTTTATTTCTGTAATTCTTGATGTGCTGCCCAGATTACCATTCAGAAATAGAGGATTTAAAACCTCAGCAGGGAATGCTGGCATCAGACTGCCTCTCACTGTCAATCCCCACTCAGCTGACAACAGCCTCACACAAACCAAATTGACTTCCTTTGGTGGCGCATCTCCAAAGACCAGTCAATGCCAGTGTAATAAAGACCTGGCCCATTCGCCTCAACTACAGACCACTCTGAAGTTCCAGCTCAATGTCAAGGTTCCACGTGGGGTCACCTGAAGCTAAAGTTAGGACTGCATCACAGCTCAACTTCTCCCTCTGACAAATCTTTTACTCCACAGATCCTAAGAGTACTCCCCAATCAACCTCCTCCACATCAAAATATCTGCTTCTGAGGGAACCTGATCTCAACCAACAAAAAAACATATCAATGTTTCAGTACAAAAATGAAGGATCAATTTCAGGAAAAAAAAATGTTTTTAATGGTGTAAAAAAAAACACAAAAAACCCCACAAAATACACTTCAATTCTAATACAAAGGGAATTCCAAAATAAAACTAATTTTATAGCATTTAAATTAGAAAAACGAAAGTATTGATAATATATAATGGCAATTGCTATATAACTTTTTGGCTTCTATTCAATTTTTACCACTCGGTTTGGTCACAACCATGCCAAAACACTGATTCACAAAGTATGTTTTATCAAATGGAATCAATATTCCCATGACAAGATATACTTATTATTTAGCACTAGTTATAGAGGCCTAAAACAAACATAATTTTAAGCAAAAATAGAGATTTGCTTTTTCCTCATTTATATCCTCAATATCACATGCTTTTCCTGTTTTCCATCTTCATTGTCCTTAACATGAAACTCATGGTGATAATATGACTGCAAGACCACCAGACATCAGGTACATGTTTCCAGCAGTAAGAAAAATGAAGAGGAAACACTAAGAGTTTAATAACTGCTCATATCTTATTGCTATCTCATATCTGAAACACACACTGGAAAACGGAGTCATTTTGTTGGCTGAGGAGGGGGGTGTATATTTCTGCCTCCAATATTAAGCAATCTAAGAAATAAGAAGGATTGGTACTGAATAGAAAACTAGCAGTCTCTGCCACAGAAGAAACTCTTGAATCAAGAGGCACACAATTATCCCCAACTCATTGCATTCCGGTCATATTTTACAATTTTTTTTCAGAAATCAACAGTCAATTTTGGTAAGCTCTGCTAGTGTTTCTTCCTTAGTAACAGAGTTGCAATTAGTCCACATCCCTTTTTTAGTGGTATTAAGGAAAGTTGCTGTCAAAACTTATGTATTTGATTCTAGATGTCCACTGATTTCCACCTGCGGCAAATCTGACAAGTCTTCAAAACACACCCTTCTTCTGCCTTCAATCACCATTTCCAGACAGGCGTGTTGACAAAGTACATGCTTAGCAGCATGTGAGTTTGCAATCACAGAGCCTTAAATAAAAACCGTCCTCATTTGTGTGGCCCCAAAGATCTAATCAGGGAGTAAAGCTGTAGATGAACTCCCTTCAGTCAAGTTGTTGCATTTCAGTCAAGTTCAAAAATGATTTCATTTTGTATGAGAAAATTGTGATATTTCCCAATAAAAATTCTATCGAATGCTTCAAGACTAATTCTCTGCAAATCTAGCAAATTCTCTGAGTGGTAGAGAAGAGCTTCATGTTTTATTCTAGTCACATTCATTTAAAAGAAAACTTTTATGAAGAGGTTGAGTCAAAGCTATAGCTCTAATTATGACAAAGATTTTCATCATGTTTGAAAGGATTGATGGAATAACACCAAAATAAACACAGCAGCACTTGCCAGTGTAGAAATTAGAGAGTCACAATTTTCTGTGCAGCTTCTTGACAAAAACAGTAAATCTAGACGTGTTTCCAGGTATTATATGTGTTTTGCTTATACTGTAACTCAAAGATTTCATTTTTAGACAGAACTATGGTTGGTAAAGAAACTTTCCAAACTTTCAAAATCACTAAATGTATTTTCAGGTTTCTGAAATCTACTCATAAATCAGTAATTCTCATTTTTAATGGAATTAGTATGCATATAACAGGAGGAACGAATATTATTGCCTGGAGGGAAGGCAGTATTTTCAACCCTATTGCATAGTGACTAGAAATGGCATAGCTGCATTTTCTTCAAAATATTCATTTCAAACTATTAAATGATATTTCAGTATTTCTAGACCAAATAATGTAATTTGGTAGCAGAAATGGCTTTGATTTTCTTCCTTTGCTTTAAGGCTTAAACCAACTCAAGCATTTCCAAGACACATGTTCAATTTAGTTATCTATTTCCTGAGCAGATGCTTATGTGGTTTTATCTGCTGCATGTTATTAATAAACTATTTATCACATCCCTGTCATCAAATTTTCAGACCCCTTTCCAGTTGTCTTAATTAAATAAAATGCTAAAGGTTTAGGGGGAAAATATCTCAGCTACACTGATATTTTGCCCTTTCTCTATTTACTCAAGTCTCTATGACAGTTTGGTTCATTGAAATTAATCAGGATGTTTCTAGTTAAAAGGCCTGTTAAAAATAACTCTTCAAAAGTTGATCCACTAACCTGAGATTCTTTTGAGAAGAGATTCATTTTAAGTTGCTTCAAATTAGTTCATTTTGTTTTTCGGTACTTTTGCATTGTCATATTGCTTCAAATTAGAGATAAAAAATATCACCAGATTATCATAATTGAAGTGTTCATTTGTAGCACGGAGGTAACATAAAAATCACAATAAATAGAATAGTTTATAGTTAAATGTATTTACATGTAAATATAAAGATAATACAGGGCTTCCCTTGTGGCGCAGTGGTTAAGAATCCGCCTGCCAATGCAAGGGACAAGGGTTCGAGCCCTGGTCCAGGAAGATCCCACATGCTGCGGAGCAACTAAGCCCATGCGCCACAACTACTGAGCCTGTGGTCTAGAGTCCATGAGCCACAACTACTGAGCCCACATGCCACAACTACTGAAGCCTGCGTGCCTGGAGCCCGTGCTCTGCAACAAGAGGAGCCACCGCAATGAGAAGCCCATGCACCACAACAAAGAGTAGCCCCCACTCACTGTAACTAAAGACCGTGCGCTGCAGCAAAGCCCCAATGCAGCCAAAAATAAAATAAATAAAATAAATAAATTTAAAACAAACAAAAAAGATGAGTTCTAATTTTAATTTTACGTTCAGTTAATTTACTATTATTTTAAATCGGTGGCCCAACTTGTAGCAAATTATAATGATATTGATATGCTAGTAACAAACCAAGTGTTTGCACTCATATTGGTGTGAATTCAAGAAAAGAAATGAACCAACTAATAACTTGTTACCAACATACTCAATTAGATAAAAAAGGCAAATTTTGTTTTCTAGCAAAAAAAGATTATTTTATTAACTTAAGGTAAGAACAAATAGTTTTCCACTCCTCCTGCACAGATGTATACCAGTACCATGTATTATTTTAATTAATTAAATAATTTTAATGAATCTCCTTGAAAATAATTAAAAAGAAGTTAACATTACCAGAACATACATTGGCATACTTAATAGATTATATACTCACTTTTTAAAATATGTTGAATAAGAATTTTGACTTTTAAAATATGTAAATGACTCATACAATTCAATATAAAAGAAATGAACCCAGTTATAAAATAGGCAGAGGACCTGAAGAGGCATTTTTCTAAAAAAGACATACAGATGGGCAACACGTATATAAAAAGATGCTCAACATCTAATCATCAGGGAAATGTGAATCAAAAACCACAATGAGATATCACCTCACACCTGTCAGAATGACTATCATCAGAAAGACAAGAAATGATAAGTGTTGGCAGTGCTGGAGAGGGTGTGGAGAAAAGGGAACACTTGTGCACTGCTGATGCAAATGTAAATTGGTAAAGTCGCTACAGAAAACAGTGTGCAGTTTCCTCAAAAAAGTAAAAAGAAAATTACCCTAAAATAATCTAGCAATTCCACTCCTGGGTATTTATCTGAAGAAAACAAAAACACTAAATTGAAAATATATATATACATATATATATATATATATGTATATATATATACCACAATGATCATAGCAGCAATATTTACAATAGCCAAGGTATGGAAGCAACCTAAGTGTACATCAACAGATGAATGGATAGAGAAGATGTACTATGCTTAGTGAAGTAAGTCAGACAGAGAAAGATACATACTACTGTATGTTTTCATTTATATGTGGAATTTAAAAAATAAAACAAATGAACAAACATAACAAAACAAAAACAGACGTGCAGATACAAAGAAGAAAGTAGTGGGTACCAGAGGGGAGAGGGATGGGGGCAGCAGGGGGTGGTGGCAAAATAGTTGAAAGGGGTTAAGAAGTGCAAACTATTAGGTATAAAGCAAATAAGTTACAAAGATGTAATGTATAGCACAGGGAATATAGTCAATATTTTATAATAACTTTGTATGGACTATATTTATAAAAATATCAAATTACTATGTTGTACACCTGAGACTAATATAATATTGTAAGTCAATCATGCATCAATTAACAAAAAAGAATTTTGACTTAGGAGGCTCTTAATATAAAAGCATTTTCCTATTTTTAAAAGCATTTGATTTTATTTGAACTGGAGTTATTTTAAAAATTTAAAATGGCTATTTTAAATTTAATACACTTCTATCATTATTATACACTGGGTGGGATGTTCTTAATATATAACTCCCTCAAGGAACTTATGGTCTGAAAAAAGAAAACTATATACATCTAAAATAAAGGCAAAATAGAACCAGAAACACATGCAATAAGACACAAAGTGAACATGAACTTATTTATTTTAAAAAGTATAACAGCACTGGGTATAACAAGGCAATCTCAAAGTACAGATCAAACATAAATCTTCTTTTATGATAACAGAGTGTGTATTACTAGTTTATGAGAACAAATATCTGACAATTCACATTTCTATCAGTAAACTAAAAAAAATATTTCAGTAGATTGCTTTACTGGGATTGCTTTATTAGTCATGTGTATCATTGTGTAAGACATATATTATTGTAATAACATTTAACTTTCTTAAGTGATAACTTATGCGTCTAATTTTTTCAAGATTACACATTTGAAATGATCTAGAAAAAAATCTTCCATTGAAAGGAAAGCCTCTTCTTCACTAATTATCTAGCAAAATACAAATAAAGAAATAAATTATATAACCCCCAATATGAAGCAGTAGTATTGCCTGCACATGATAATCAGAATTATAGAAACTATGTCTTACTCAAATTTTTCTAGATTTGTGCATTATTAAATCAGAATAGAAACTATACTTGTTTAGAGGATTGGGAATGAACAAGCAATATATTCTCAACACAAACAGAACAAATTTGTCACTAAGCATATGAACTCTTTCTTAGTCTGACCAAAATCACACTAGCTTTATCAACATGAGCATGGGAAATTTTTTCAATTAAGTGGTAACTCCATACACTGCTGGTGTCTATGTAAATTGGTACATGTTTTGAAAAGCAATATGTCAGTTCATGATAAGAAACTTAAAAATAATTATATTTTGGTCCCATGATTCTAATGTACATTTTCAAGAAATAACAAATTACACAGTAGAATGAGAAGGAAAAGGTGAACTAAAATGTTCAATAGAATGCTTACACTATGGAAAAAGCTTGGTTGACCTCAGAGGTACTGGGTCTTGGTTTGAGTTCCCATGAAAGTAGGGCCTAAGTATGTGCAGCTAATTTATTCCAAAGGTGATCCTAAGAAGCCAGGAAGGAGGTGTTGGAGGAGTGAGACAGAAGAGAAAACACCAACAGAGGGTGAGCTGTTGATCTGGACTGCTTTGAGAAACTGGATTTAGATCTTGCTGTGATCCTTCTGAAAAATCATTCCAAATCTGCATCTTTCTGTCCCTGCATAGGAAGGAAATTTGGGGCATTTATCTACTAATTTGTTAACCCCAACAGATACATATTTTGCTTAGTATTTTAATCTCTCACTTTTCTGGGTTGTCCCATATTCCGTAATTTGGGGAGGAAAAAGGCAGAAAATGTAAAAGTAGCGTCAGAGGGCTTCCCTGGTGGTGCAGTGGTTGAGAGTCCGCTTGCCGATGCAGGGGACACGGGTTCGTGCCCCGGTCCGGGAAGATCCCACATGCCGCGGAGCGGCTGGGCCCGTGGGCCGTGCCCGCTGAGCCTGCGCGTCCGGAGCCTGTGCTCCGCAACGGGAGAGGCCACAACAGTGAGAGGCCCGCGTACCACACACACACAAAAAAATTAGCGTCAGAGCCTTGCTGCTGAGTTACATAGGGACTGTTCACCACAGGTGCAGCTAGAATTAGTAATGGACTAAGAATTTGTGGACCAGGGCAATATACCTGACACATAAAACCACTTGCCACACTCAAATCAGCTCAAGACCACATTAAGTGCACTCAATGTGGTGACTTATTACACTCTAAAAAGACTTAAGACAAGAGGATTAGTGGAACAAATATTGTCCAAACCCTGTAGTTGTTTTGAGACTGTAACTGATGGTCTCAACAACTTCCTCTACCACTGATACTCTGTTTGCATCAGCCTCAGGCATATTTCAGCTTCCCTAGGTTGCATTTATGAATGCTGAAGTCATCCAGTTCCAATTCCTAAGAATAGAGACCTTAGTTTCAATGTCTTGGTCAGGCTATGCTTGCTGAAATTGTTATTCCAATGTTTTCACTAGGCATGGAAGCAACAAAGAGACCCCAGTAAATTTTTCAAGTCCTAGACACACTCATATGTGCCTGCTAGCTACACATGATAATCAAGATAGATTACCCTTTCCAGTATATAAATTTTGTCTTTTCTTGCTAGGTACCGTAAAACAACACCATACATCATCCTATGTTTTAATTTATAAACAACATCTCGGAGCACAGCACTCCAGCTCCTTAGGGTCATTTCAAACTGGCACTTTAGCTGTTTAGTGGTCACTTGTTCTAAGATGACATATGCAGGATTTCACCACTGTAAACCAGGCATTCTGTAAGCCCTCAGATCATGAAGTCATGAACGTTTCTTATCACAATCTATCTTCAAGTGATATGATACCACTTCACGTAAGAACTGTCCAATAGTACACAGTCAACACTATATACACAGTTTGTGCATTCAACCAACAGTGGATTGAAAATAACCACATACACACACACACAAAAAAAATTCAGAAAGTTTAAAAAAGACATGAGGACTTTCTGGGGGCTGACGGCTAGGCTCACTCTCTTGATTGTTTCAAGAATGTATTCATATCTCAAATGTATCAAATTGTAAATTTTAAGCATGCTGTGTATTGCATGTCGATTATGTCTTAAAGTTGTGAAAATATAAAAAAATATATAGGCTGATATGAATTATTTCCAAAAATACTGGAAAATATTTCTAGGCCATTTTCACATTCAAATTTATATATTATGGGTTCTTAGAAAAATTCATAAAAATCTCAATTTTACTGCAATATATATATATATATATATATATATATATATATATATATATATTTTTTTTTTTTTTTTGCGGTACCCGGGCGTCTCACTGCTGTGGCCTCTCCCGTTGCGGAGCACAGGCTCCGGACGCGCAGGCTCAGCGGCCATGGCTCACGGGCCCAGCCGCTCCGCTGCATGTGGGATCTTCCCGGACCGGGGCACGAACCCGTGTTCCCTGCATCGGCAAGCGGACTCTCAACCACTGCACCACCAGGGAAGCCCACTGCAATATTTTCAAATAGAAACTCTTTGAAATCAGCAAGCAAGCTGCCCATTCTACTAAAAGGAAGCAATTCATTGCAGTGATTTTTCTCCTTGCCTTGACTGATGATTTTATGATATGATCTGAAACCAGAATGCATAGACTTGCTGCTATTCCTCTTATCACATTTTCATTTTAGGTACTTCAAGAAATGACCCCAATTTATCCTCTTAGTAATGACTTAACATTACGTTTTCCTCCCTAGGCTGGGTTCTGTCCTGTAATTCTATTCTTTATACCTATTCAGAATTTATACCTAGTTTGTTCACTTAAGGGAATTGAAGTGTGAAACGCTGACCCTGTATATTACAGGTATTTTATCATTAGTGCCTAAAATATAGTAAATATTATAAAATCTTTCCTAAATGGCTGCTTAAATTTATATATATGTATACATACATATATATCCTACTTGCATTTAACATTTTATTAAGCAAACTAAATAATATGGGTCATTCAATTATTTAACAATTGTTTTTTGAGTTTCTGCTCTAAGCCAGATCATGCACTAACCTCTAGAGATTCAAAGATAAATTGAACAAATGTCCTGCTCTTTTAAGGCCTGTTGAACATACTATGACAGTTACCAACCTAAGCTTTGCAATACGTATATTGTAAATATTGTATAATATTTCTGTATACATCATTGTATTTTACTGAGCAGATGTTTATTCATTACATATAATTTCACAGATATCACTAGAAGTCGTGTTCTGTCAAGGTAAAAAGAGTTTCTGTACAATTAATGACTTCTTTGAGTAGGACTAATGGAAGATAACTGAATTTACTTTCCAAGATATAAAATATTTCAGTTTGCTATGTGACATAAAAAGAAATATGCCTCAAAAAATGAGAAAAAATGAATCAGAACACATAAATCTGGCCATTTTTTATTTTAACATACTAACTCATTTATTTGGATATATGACATTTGAAACATTAATTTCAAATTCTTCATTGCCTGTGTTCAAGCAATATTTCTGGACAAAATCCCCATGACTGCCAAAGCCACATTCTCAGGAGAGTCTCTTTCACTTTGGGTCTTATTACAGCAAAATGGATGTAAAAAATGATAAGGGATCAGCAGTGCAGTATTGTTTGGAAATGTTTGGCCTGGTTACCTGGGAGGCACCCAAAGTTTGCCTACCAACAGATTTTTGATGGCTTCTCAATTGCCCGAAGCAGCCTCAGTGGTTGGTTTCACTATCATAACCCTAAAGGACTATGATTGTTGCTCTAGTAAGTGTAAGTGGGACAACTTTAAAGTGCTTTGTAATGGAAATTATTTAACATATATATGATCTGCCACAGGATAAAAACCCATTTAAAGTTTTGTAAAGATTTAATTTGTCAAGGATCACATTGCCTAAATTTAAGCACCAGGTAGAACTGAAATCATATGTATGAAATCATATATAAAAATTATATATGTATATATCATGTAGAATGTATCATGTATTATATAAACATATATGTGACATTGCATCAGTGGAAATTATATGAATAAATATAAATATATTGTCATTGTTTGAATCAAAGTATCCTCAGCGGCCAATATTGGTAAGACATATGTACGATTTAATATTTTAGCATTGGTTATAAATTTATGTTGTACCCTACCTCTTGTGCAGTACCTAAGCCAAATCACAGATAGATCTGAAACTAAAAATAAACTTCCTTTGTGTGTGCACAACAATGTGTGTTTTTGAAAAGTAACTTAGAAACTTACTAATGATAATGTTCTCAGGTAATATTTATACATATTCAGGTATATGTAATATTTATTTATAATATGACTAAGTAATTTTGAATGAATAAAAATCATCTACTTTTTTGTATATGGAAGTGATCAAATTAGCTGTCTCTAATCTAGATTCTTAAGGAAAGTTATATTACTAGTTTGTTACTTAACTATTTCTTTATTTGTATTTTTTTAGTTACTCTTGAATGATATATCATTTAAAGCATCGTGCCTTCAAATTATCTTGATCTTTAGTTTTTATTTAGTGAATACTTAAGACACATTTATGCAGTTTGCACCTGTTTTTCTTATATTTGAAAATGTAGCTGGATCAATACTGCCTTGGCCAGTGGATCAAGGTCAACATCCACTGTGATAAATCAGCTTCATAGTATGTACCCTTCATATGATATGGTGAAAATGGCATTTTATCTCTGTGATCTTCCTCCTGAAAACATAACCCAACCTCATCATGAGAACAACATTAGACAAAAACCAGTATTGGGGTATTCTACAAAACACCTGACCTATACTTCTCAAAACTGTTAAGACCCTCAAAAACAACGCAAACCTTAAAAACTATAACAGCTGACAGGACCCTAAGGAGACATGACAACTAAATGTAATGTGGTGACTTGGATGGAATGTGCTGGAGCAGAAAAAGGACTTTAGGTAAAAACTAAGGAAATCTGAATGAATTATGGACTTTAGTTAATAATAATGTATTGATATTTGTTCATTATATATAGCAAATGTACCATATTAACTTAAGATGTTAATACACAGAGTAACTGGGTGTGGGGTATATGGGAACTACCTATAGTATCTTTTTAACATTTCTGTAATCTAAAACTGTTTTAAAACAAAAATTTATTTAAAAATCAGTAACAGTAAAGATCGATAAATTTTATATATTGTTTAGCACAATGACAGAAGAAGCAGAAGACATAAACATTGTGGGAAAATAAAAGATGAAATTATTCAAATAGTTTTATTTTATTACATTTAACTTAGGTTGCTTCATCATATACTTCTAAGAAACTTACTTATACTCAGGGTTGCTGGAATGAGAGTACACAAATACAACGCCTTTACAACTATACTGTAAAAATTTGATTATATTTTTATGTGACTTATATTTCTATCTGTAAATATACTCTGACAATTTTATATCAGTCCCAATACAGCAGCAGATATTTTTTAAAAAAAATCATATTTTCCCTTCTTATAACAAATGTCACAAATAGATCACTCAACTCTGTAATCCTAATTGTATAATTCTATATCGGGGGTTATATCTTTTTATACTCACAGCTAGTGATTAGCTTTTGTCCTAAATCACAAGGATTCTTATGCCCTTGTAATTTCTTTGTTAGAAATTTTAATAACAATGGATATTTTAAAACAAATGCTGCACCTATTTTTCAATATTGTATATCTATTGAATGCTATAAATTAATAGAAATTATAAATATTAGCAGTGATCTCTTGGGCAAGTCATACTGTGGATAACTATAATAAGATAGCTAAATCATCATCGTCATCTGTCACTGGAAAACTCAATGGTTTCTTTTTTTTCCTTTTTGAATGTAGAATCATTAAAGTCACCTGATCTGCAAAATCATTGATTTGTAGAAAAATTCTTTGCTGAGACTTATTAAAAGCCTATAACTTTGCTTTTCACATTTTATATACAAGTCATCTTGTAATATAATTTTATAGTTTACTCTTTTATATAGGGGCAACTTGTACTCTGAAAGGATTGTGAATACTTAAATATTGCTAATTTCAAAATACACTTTTCAATGAGATATTTTTGATAAATATCTTTGACTCACCATGTTATATATTTTTTTATCGGAACTCCGTAGTGGCATATTTTCTCATCCAATATGTAGAAATATCCATCACACAATTGAATTGGGAAAGCCGAACTCATTGTCATTTCAATCAGTCAAATCAGATTAGCTTCCTGTAAGACAAAAGCCTGACTTTGTTTTTTAATTCAAATAAAGATATGAAGACAATTTCCTAGATTAAGCATTTCTCTTCTTAATTCTAATTTGTGATAATAGCTAGATAAGGCACAGATCCTTCCTAAGATTGTCACATGGAACAAACAAAATACCACTCTCTTCATGACTTTATGCAGATCTTTTGGTTTTTGACTCCTATAAGACTCTCAGAAAAATGTATTCTTTGGCAACAGTAGAGAGTTATCATAAATCCTCCTTCATCTTACAAAATATATAAATTCTGAATATCAGAGCATGGGTCAAATGATTGTGTTTCCTCTGCTTAACTGCTTCCTAAACAAAAATTTATATGATATAGGGGAAGGCAAAGATTCTTACAGTGGATAATTTCATGCCTTGATTAAGGGACCCGCCCAGACACCAATATTATTGCTTTGTTTGGCATCCTAGCAGGCAATCAGCCAAAGTGAAATACACGCTTTTATTTTGTCAAATGGAAAAAGAGGGAAAGGGCGATTATAAGAGAAAAGAAAATGATGATATTTTTATTACAGATATGTTCTCCAGCCACTTTTAGGAAAGAGTACATATAGAAGTGGAAGTTTGGAAAGTGATGTTCTATAGATTATATATGTTCATGTAGCCTTTAAAACACACTTCGTGTATCCCCAGTATTACTAAACTTCTGTCTAAAGACTGTGGATAGATGGTATTATTAGAAATAGGAAACACTCTGACCTTTGATGGTGAGACATGTGAAAGGTGTCTTGTGTATTTTTTCCACATTAAAGAGAAAACAAATTTATTCTTAAACCTAAGAAAGTTTGCATTAATTTACAAACATATGAGCTTTTGTGATGATGGAGCTGTACTTGCTGCTTTAAAACTGACAGAGTTGAAGTCACCTCTACTCCTTTCTACAAAAGGAATGTAAAGCATAATTGAAACCTCCTATTTCAGGACTTCCCTGGTGGTCCAGTGGCTAAGAACTTGTGCCCCAATGCAGGGGCCACAGGTTCAATCCCTGGTCAGGGAACTAGATCCCATATGCCACAATCCTATGTGCTGCAACTAAGACCCAATGCAGCCAAATAAATATATATATTTTTTAAAACCCTCCTATTTCTAAATTTTAAATATGAATTAAACTTAGGCATATGTCAAATATACAGTTAGAAAAATATAAAATTTCAGAGAAAGGATATCGTTAGATATTTTTTTTAGTTGCAATACTTCTCCTAGTAGAGGCATAACTGATGTTTGTTAAATGTTAAATGTATGTCTCAAGAAAGTATATTATAAATACATAATTGTCCCCATAATATATTTTTAAAGTTTTCATACTCTTAGCTTATAATTGAAGCCAAATAAAAATGCTAGTAAATTACTTACTATCCATTTTTTGAACATTAGCAATGTTTTGATCTGACAGTAGAAAAGCACTTATTGTTATTATTATTATTTTGCCAATACTTTTGGAAAGAGTTTCTGCTTATCCATACTGCGGTTCCTTCAACATATAAGAAATCTGTCCTGTTGTTTTTTGAGGGTTTTTTTTGTTATAGAATATCATAAATTATTTTCCTTTCTGTTCACAATAACAACAAAATGATAAAAATAAGCTACCATCATTGTTGCTGTCCTCTTCCATAGATTTTACAAGTGATTGAGCTTGAAAATTGTTAGTGTGGATAATCGAATCCCACTACACAAAAACTTATGTTTTTATTCAATTGCTTCTTGCTGCTTTTCTCATCATATAACTCCTTCCTATTTAACCCAATCATAGGCTTTATTTAATTTGAGAAAAAGCAAGGCATTTTTCATTGAGGAATCTAGACAAAGTATCTACTTTTACACAGCATAACAGATTTTAATAAGGAATTTTCTCAGATCCGCATGCAAACTATTGGTACTTATCTACAATTTACCTCAAAAATTAATGAGGAATTAGTGATTGATGTGGAAAGTAGTGACTGCTGTATAAAGCTTTACTTTATGCCCCCATTGATAGGTTACCTAGAGATTAATCTTCTAGTTCTTGTAAGACAACCTCTATTGAAGCTTATAAAGAGCTACTTATCTACCTTTTCAGAAAACAATGTTCTCTGCTAAAATCTGAATCCATTCTGAAAACACTTGGTCTCTGTGTTAGTCAGGGTTGTCCAGAGAAACAGAACCAATAGGAAGTGTGTGTGTATGTTTGTGTGTGTGTAGAGTGAGAGAGAGTGAGATTTATTTTAAGGAACTGGTCCATGGAATTGCACAGTCTGGCAAGTTCATACTGTACAGGGTAGGCTAGCAGGCTGGAAACGCAGAGAAGAGTCTACCCTGTGGTTCCAGTCATAAGGCCAACTGCTAGTAGAATTCTCTCTTCTCTGGTAAAGTCAGTCTTTTTCTTAAGGCTTTCAGCTGATTGGATGCATCCCACCCTCATTATGGAGGGCGATCTGCTTTACTCAAAGTCCACCAATGTTAATCTCATTCAAAAAATACCTTCACATAATATCTAAAATAATATTTGACCAAATATCTGGGTACTGTGGGCAAGCCAAGTTGGCACATAAAATTAACCACCACACATTCTATCCTTTATTCTTTCTCTCACTCTTAATTTTAAACTTATGATTTAAGTGTATAGTAAGCACGGTAGGCCAGTTTCAGGGTCACACCAAAATTCCAGGTATATATAGTTTCATAGAGATACTGCGTGCTGCATAGTTTAAATGCATGTTCTCTTTGAAAGAAAGGCAGCAAATATTTTTATTTCATGTCATATCTTACTGGTCACCCTATTAACCATGCATAAGGCAGGAGTGAATCCTGATCAACATGAATGAACTTTGGCAACTCTGAATAAACTGAAGAAGAAATACATTTATTGGGATTTTTTTAAATTTAATTTTATTTTTTTTTTATACAGCAGGTTCTTATTAGTTATTCATTTTATACATATTGACTCACGCTGAGAGGACACATACAACGCTGACCAAATCATTGCTTCTAGGTTCTGATGTAAGAAATGAAAAACAGTCATAATCAATGGATTAGTGACATTTGTATTTATGCTGAATGATTTAGTTACCCTCTATCATTTACTTGTCAGCTCAGTAATACAGAGCTGGTGTATTCCTATAATCTTAGAGATGCCCAGGATAAAATTTGTTTCACTAAGATCTGGTTATTATTTTATTCCATATGTTTCCCCCCATAAAGTTTTATTCACTACCCATACAAGGAGAGATGATGGTGTCACATTCCATTTCTGTTTTGCTTATTAGGATGAGTTATGCTGCACACCTTTTCATCAAAGAGCATTTCCAACAGCCAGTGAGTAACAGGAGTAACTCCAGGGCCAGAGAAGTGAAAGGAGAATATAATGTAATCATGTACTTCCTCATTACAATCCTGCCTGCAAACTTATCACAGTCTTTTCCCCTATTTTTTGTGTGTAATTACTTGCTTTATAGAACTATGAAAAACAGACTCCACCAGATCCAGACTTTCCACAATTTTAAAAACACATAATTCATAGGTGTATCTATGGAGATCTGATCTACAAAGCAAGGGTAATACTTAATAAAGTTCATGACAATAATCTCTATAATTAGCTGTAAAATTAAGGTCATCCATAAAATTAAGGTCAAATTTTTCCTCAATTTTCTGACATGTGTAATTGACCACATTGCCCCTGAATGCATTCACTCAGTAGGCTGAAATGTATCTGTGCCATATTATGGACCTTTATTTCCTGCTGTATTTCATTTTGGTGATGAGATAAACATTAGCTTATCCTCAAATTAATTTTCTTTGGAAAAATTTATGTTTGTAATTATTTGTTGTATTTCTAGGATAAGAGGAGACTAAATTTAGAAATCACTTTACGTTCTCTCTACCAATTCTCAAACTCAAACTTAAATTCTTCTTCTAAGCCTCTGTGGGTTTATCTAACTGAAGTAATGACAATCTCAAATGTCATCGTTGCAAAATGTCACTATCTATTTTTTTAATCAAAAAAATTTTTTTACATATTTATTGGAGTCTAATTGCTTTACATTGTTGTGTTAGTTGCTGCTGTATAACAAAGTGAATCAGTTATACATATACATATATCCTCATATCTCCTCCCTCTTGCGTCTCCCTCCCACCCTCCCTATCCCACCCCTCTAGGTGGACACAAAGCACCGAGCTGATCTCCCTGTGCTATGAAGCTGCTTCCCACTAGCTTTCTATTTTACATGTGGTAGTGTATATATGTCCATGCCACTCTCTCAATTCATCCCAGCTTACCCTTCCCCCTCCCCATGTCCTTAAGTCCATTCTCTATGTCAGTGTCTTTATTCCTCTCCTGCCCCTAGGTTCTTCAGAACTATTTTTTTTTTTTTTTAGATTCCATATATATGTGTTAGCATATACAGTATTTGTTTTTCTGTTTCTGACTTACTTCACTCTGTATGTAAAATGTCACTATCTTTTATGCTATGTTTACTAGGGGCTCATAGTCTCTTCGAGGAGACAACTGAATTCCCAACTACTAAATATTTATAATTAATATGTATGACAAATTCATGCTGGTGCTTGTTTCTTACTTGTTTACTCTGTTTTTTTTCATTTATTTTCCCTTTTCAGTTGCTTTTCACCTTTGCTCATCATTTTCTCTCATTTCACTTATTTTCATTTTTCTCCTCATTTTACTGAGAGATAATATGACTTTGAAATTTCTCATTTCCATTTTCCTCGTTTCCTTTTTTTTATTTCACAGGAAAGAGGAAGTCCTATTAATTTGCCCCCCAAACCCTTTTATTGCAATGAGAAAGTACCATGTAGCTGGCAGTGCTACCAGGAAGATAATCCTGGAAGAAAGCAATTCAACTTAAAACTTTCAATTGATTCCATGAGGAAAGAAAGCAATAGGTTTGTAGTTGAATACTCGAAAAAAATTTTCTATATTTTGTTGGGATATAATATATGATTATTTATCCAGGGCTTAGTATTATAGGAACTGAGAAAAGAAAAAGGGGAAATGATGGAGAGTAGTTTGAGGGTAGGAAAAATAGAATTGACAAAAATATTCAAAGGTCCTTAATAAAATAGAACTAAGATTTTGAAAACCACATATTCAAATGCATATTCATTAAAAAGACGGGGCATAAATATTAGCCAGCCCCACCCAATTTCTCCCTTCCTACTTTTCCAGTTTGATCCACAGTTATATAACTGTGGTGTCCTAGACCAACCTATGAACAAAGTATTTTCCTCTCTTCTGTACCCTTCAATATAAAGATGGTAAATAAATCTTATTTCACATGTACACTCAATTTCTGGATATTGACTCCTGGATATTGTTCCTGTCTTGGTTCAGGAACAGAATAATGATGTGTGTTGTGAATTAATGAGGGGAAGAGGGGACACACTACCTACACCTACATTTACATTTTAGATAATACATAATTTTCACATAGGAATTCGATTTATTATTTCATTTGTGATTCATAGTAATATTTAGGAAATTGCTTTGAATTATTTTATAAATGCCTGAAAAAGTACAAAATTTGAACTAGGAAGAAAAAGTGGTGGGAAAATGTACTTTATATAATACATAAAATTATTTTATATATAATATAAAAGATGGAAAAATGGATTTTATATAATAAAATCAAATACATTTTATAATGTTAACTGTATTATTATGAAAGTTCAGAACTTAATTAGGCTAAAAAGAACTACTTTCAGGTATGTGTAACTAAAAATTAACAGGGCACTATGAAATACCTTCTGCTGTTAAACATCCAATTAAAAAGTTATATATGTGCAAATATATATGTGAGCATATACAGTGCATATATAGTTATCTGAAAATCTTTAAGAAAATTTTGTTAAATTTTTAATTGTCCGAGTTTCATTTTATATATATATATATATAATTTTTTTTTTTTTTTTTTTTTTTTGCGGTACGCGGGCAGCACAGGCTCTGGACGCGCAGGCTCAGCGGCCATGGCTCACGGGCCCAGCCGCTCCGCGGCATGTGGGATCTTCCCGGACCGGGGCACCAACCCATGTCCCCTGCATCGGCAGGCGGACTCTCAACCACTGCGCCACCAGGGAAGCCCTTGTTCCTATATTTAAAAAGAAACTTTCTTATGAAAAAAGAATGTTAAATAATTTGATATGTTTCTTCTATGTGTCTTTATGCTCCAGATTTTATATTTCCGATGTTGCCCAACAAATTGAACTGCATATGATTTTCAATGGCTCATTTATAAAATAGCTGATTTGATACACATATCAAATGGAAACAGGCCATTGTTTCAAGACAGGAAACCAATTCTAAATATAGCTCACTGAGATTTCTTTACAGAAAATCCGCTGTTGTCCTTTAACAAACCGCAGAAGTGGATTTAGTGGCTGGGAAAACTGCCAGACAAATAGAAATACAGACCAAACTCCTTTAAACCATAGAATTACAGTATCAAAGGAAGTATAATTAGCACTCTTCATATCCTGGTTCTGCTGGCAACTTCAATTCTGCCCTCACAGAGACTCCAAATTTTTAAGGTGAGAAACCAGGCTTAATTTTGGTTTTAACAAAATCTAAATTTTCTATACTGATATCTGCAGATTAAATATCCTTCTTCTTTTTTTTTTTTTAACATCTTTATTGGAGTATAATTGCTTTACAATGTTGTGTTAGTTTCTCCTGTATAACAAAGTGAATCAGCTATACATATAAATATATCCCCACATCCCCTCCCTCTTGTGTCTCCCTCCCACCCTCCCTATCCCACCCTAAATATCCTTCTTTACATTACGTTTGTTATAAAAAACTAATAATTCTTCTTAAAATATCAACATATATGCAAACTTGTCACAAGCATATATGCATAAATGTTTCAAATTAATAATAAAAAGCAGCTGTCTACTTACAGGTGAAAGCCTAAAGGCATTGAAAATACAGTTAGAATAATGAAAAGGAGGCCCTTCTTCGCGAATAGTTTTAACATAGGTATAAACGTAAAAACATAGTTAAAAAAAGTAATATCAATGTTGCAAAAGAAAATAAGGAAGTTATCAACCTTAAAAATTAAGGTTGAAGGAAGGAAGAAAATTATTAAAATTGATATATATTATATATAACACATATATAATACATAATAATATATTATATTTTTTAAGGTTTGAGATCATATAACACATAAAGTCAGTAGCTTTAATATAAATTAAAAATATTTAAAAATAAATTTCAAAATTGATCCATTTGAAATGATGTGTTTCTTCTGCTTCCTCTATGTGTATATATTTAACTTGTAACAAGTAGAAATGCACAGGGTCTATATGAAGATAAGTAAAAACTACTGTTAAGACACCTTAATGAAGACTTTGAATAAAGGCACATGTAATGGCTTAGAATATTTGATTTTATAAAGGAGCTAACTGTCCTTACAATAATCACCATATTATTTGATCAAAATCGATCATATTTCTCAACATTTCAGGGAGATGTGTGTATCACAATTCAAAGACTTAATTTGTTTAAAAGGTATAGATACATATGTAATAAATATAATATAAAATATATGTAGCAAAATTTCTAAATGCTATGCAGGATTGATTTTATATAACTAGTAAATTTTACACAATTTTAATTTGTGTTATTTACTCAGCTTATTTTTTTTAAACTTTAAAATAAGCTTCCTTTATAAATTTTTTAATTAGAAAAGTTTAATTATAGAAAAAATACTTTCAAAACTTTTGTCATACAAAAGATAAACTCGATGTTGGTTTGTGTGCTCATGTTTGTGTATTTCTGAAGTTCAAAAATGAAAACAGTGCTCCCTTACGTCACTGGGGGGATTCAGATGTGTTGTACTAGGGAATTATAAATTAAAAGAAGGGAAAATGTTCTACTTAGCAAAAATATTTTTAATGTAAATGGATCATTAAAACAATTATATGCTCTTTTCCTATAAATTTGGCCAATATTCACAAGTGTTAAATACCCTTCAATATCTTTTGGAATGATTTCTATTATATCACAAGCATTCAGTACATAATTTTTTTTCTCTAGGTTTGTCTTTACTCTTATATTGAAATAAAATCATTTTACCTTGTTATAATGCCAAATGCATTACAAAAAGCCATGGTTTTTAAAATAATTATTTCATTATTGAAGTATTAGGGGTATTTAAACTATGTTTTCATTCCATTTTATATTACATATTTTATTCCATTTCTCTTCAACCTTGTGCTCTACAAATGATGATGTGAATTTTTTGATCAAAGACAGGATATTTGTAGAAAGACTAAGTACTCCTCTTCTCCTGGTGTCCCCTACAAGCAATTCAGTCTTATTATTGATCAGTTGTTCCAAAATCTATAAAATAACATTCAATGACAAATATCATTGATAACTTATTACTAAACTCTTAGAACATTGTTAATTATCTGGGAATCATGAATGTTTTTATAATAGTAATAGAGATTACTATATTATTCATCATTGCTGCACAATTTGAAAATTATTGAGGGCATTAACTCATTTAATTTAAATAATGGGCATATCATGTATTTTATCTAATTATGTAGTTTAAAAAACTACATATTTAGATCAATTAAATGGCAAGGGTAGCATCAGAGAACTAGAAGTGATTGAGTTAGGGCTGAGATCCAGTTTCTAGTAGAATCCTATCATTTTTTTTTAAATGATAGAATCCTTCGAAAATATTTTCTTACAAAAAAAACAGCACAGGTTTTTAACCACACATGCCATTGTTTTTGACTATTTGTGGACCATGGGTTGTCATACTTCATTTGAAAATTATAAAGAAGAGTGGTATAACAAAGGGATCATATTTCCACACTGCTTGCATCTACCACACCACTTAATGCTTCTAACAATCCCAGAGATGAGGCATTATCCTCTCTGAATAAATAGAAGTTCCCTCAAGTGAGGCAGTTTATTCAAAGTCACTACATTAGAAAATAACAAAACAAGGATTTGAATCCAAACTTATGTGTGCTTCCCTTACAGCACTACTCTGAGTATCAGGCTCTATCACAAGGCTTTTACTTTGAATTCCACAGTAAGTATTTATTTTTCTGTTAGTCTCAGGAATTCTCTTAAGATATATAGCCTTGTATTAGGCCAATAACTTAAGGTAACTGTATATTTTGCTTATTGTAGTATATTCATAGTTTACCCACATAAATTGTGTCAATGTATTTATCAAAAGATTTTATTCTTCAAATTTCTGGCCTATAGATAGCTCTTATTAAGTCGATAGCTGACTCTCTTAAGAGAAACATATGCCTAAATTCTTGGCTACACTAAATCTATATGGGTGAACTACATTCTTGAATGAATCTAGGGTACACATTCTCTTATATCATTAGTTAAATGTTTCAAACAGTCAAGACATTTAATAATTTAAGTAGTTATCATTTCCATTCTCCAATTGTTTTATTACTGGAGAACTCAATTTGGTTCAGAAACTCAAAGTGTAACTTCTAAACTGCAGTCTCCTTTAAAAGAAAGTACAGGTTTTAAAAAGCACTCAGTTGCATGAAAATACAAATGGAAAATACCTCTGATCAAAATCATTTCAGTTGCGTAACAGCCAATTTGTAACCAGGACAATAAACAGTTGCTGACACTAACGTTGGATGGAACATAATTTATCAGATAAAACCTAGAGGTCATGATGCATTTAAGACAGCTATTTGCACAGCTGAATTTTGTTGCATAATAATTTAGTTGCATAGCTAGGACTTTTGAAGCAATTAATTCATTAAAGTCTGCCACTGATCAGCCTAAACAAGACATTTCTCTTCCCTTCAAATAAGAAATAGACTGTTCCAATCTATTAGATTCTCCAAGTATTTTACAGTTTATAGTTTAAAAATTTAGTGAGATAAATAAAAACTAATCACATCAAACACACTCTTAAAAGGGTCTTTAGGAGATATCTACTAATGACTTTCTTTAGCATAAAAATATTTCAAAACTTGAGTTAGACACAAATACATGAGATGGACAGCTATCCCTACAGGTACCATGGCTAATAAAGAAAAAATTGACAGTCAGGGGCTTAGGTAGATGTGTCCTTCAGGACGGCTCAATTTTAGAAAAGTAAAGGGTTAACAAAATAAAATATATCCTTATTTTACTAATTTATACATATTTCTTTAACATAGGATATTTGTTACAGTTCTTTTAATGACTGATAACTACAGTGTTATTATTAGTTACTGTATTTCTTAGAAGGTCCAATTGCAAATACCAGCTGGGTAAGTAGGTCTTAAAAACTGTAGTATTATTCTAGTATCTTCTACAATTCGATGCCTTAAAACTTAATTGACTGCAACCAAATATCTGGTCAGCTGCTTTCTTATAAAATCAAATAATAATTAATAATGAAAAAATAAATTCAAGTACAAAGTATGTTATTCCTTATATGAACTTACTTTGAATTATAAAAATGAATTACTTAGAGAAATTAGAACAGGATCAATCCTTTCTAAACTTTGCCTTTCAAGAGATATTTTCTTCTTACTATAGATATTAACAAATATTTATTGATTTAGTATTGATGTAAGTGGTGTGATAGAACCATGAATTACACAGGGCAGGGCTCTCCCCTTAAGGAATTTATTGTCTAACTTGGAAAAGAAACACACTAATTCAATATTTGCGTATTAGAAGGGAATAAAGAGGGAGATATGACAGTGACCAATGTAGTTGAAGGAATGGAGTGTCTTTTCAATGAATGATCAAGCTTGCCCTATCTGAGGAGGTGATAGTTGAAGTGAGATTCAAAAAATGAAATTAGGCAACTCTCACAAAAATGAGAGGAAATATTTCAGTGTAAAGTGTAATTCTAAAGATTCAGAAGAGAGAAATAACTTGTGTTATTCAAGTGAAACAAAGAAGGCCATTGTGGCTAGAGTGGAATGTACAAGGGGAGAGGTGGTGCAAATGGAAATAGGGAGGTTGTGGGGGATGGTGATCAGACAGGGCCTTGCAGACCACTATGGTCCCCCTTTTCCATTGTTTTCTTCTCCAGGTTAACATTAAAGTAGAATGTAAATGCTAAGATTCCTTCACTGTTGGCAAGAACTGATGCCATACTAAAAAATCCCAGGATTGTCAGGATCTAAAGATGATACTTCTATGTACACACTACCAGTAACATACCAAAAGGCAATTTTCTCAACCTCTAATAATACATGACCCTAAACAAACAAAATGGAATATAATTCAACATAATAAGATGAAATAAAATTTACTTCTTAACATAATATGATTAAAATAACTACATGACTATGTCTTGTATCTACTTTCTCAGAAAATTATTCAAATAGTAAAACGCTAAGTCCTGAATGAAAAACAGAGTGGTATATTAAGTGAGGGACATTTCATTGAGGACAGGAAGTTGAAAAACTCTGTTTTATCAGTATAGTAGGTTTGTTATTTTGTTTAGCGTATGATATGAAAAAATTATCTCACTAAAATTAAGAATGTATACTAACAAAGTGGTAAAAAATTAAAAGCAAAAAATATATTGGTGGTATTTTTATAACTTTATATTTTCAAATAATTCAAGGTTTTATTCCACAAGATCTGTATTAGTTACTACTTAATGGAGTTGTGTATAAGACCAAATTTCAAATGTAGTTGATTAAGCATGTAAAGAATAGTTTTTCCAATGTAAAACTTAGTCCAAAGAGATATAGTCCAGGATTAAAACAATAGTTCTAATAGTATTATGTCTATCACAATAAAATAAATATATGGGCTATGAAAAAGATAATACTATTTGCCACATTCAAAAAAGAACGGAAAAACAATTCTCACACTAATTGTTTCTTAACAGAACGTTCTGAAATGACCTTCATATTTATAAAATATTAAAAAATACATATTAACAAATTAATCAAAGAATGTGTAATAAAGGCTCTTATTGACCACTTAGACACAAAGTGGCACGTTAGTCTCAATGCAGCATACTTTATAATTGAAACTTTTTTATTGAAATATAACTGACATCATATTTGAAATTTTTAACTGCTACCAGAAGTTTAATACAAAATGTGTCAAAATATTGTTCCCTTATTAAATTTTATAAGGATATGTCTACTAGCTAGACAATTTGTGATTTTTTAAATTTCTATATTACACGTTCCAAATATTTATGAAAATCTATGCACTTCTCCCAATTGTCTTTGTGAAAAACACTACAAACCTTAAAGTACACGTTATTTAAAATAAAAAAATATCATAATGCAGCATTATAGACGTGGAGTACTGCTGTTTTCTTGATTATAGTGAGAAAATATAGAATTTCCTTTTTGATAGAAAGTGGTATATACTATATTTAGTAGTTTACAGAATTAAACAATATGAAAAATTAATTTAAGTATCAATTATTTATTGAAGAAAAAGAAAATATGAGCAGCATTTAGTTTCTGAGCATAGATACTTCGCTATAATTTGGAAAAGTCTGTTTGATAGACTATATATACCTTCAAATGACACCAAATCAGTATAAAATGCTGAGTCATGAGCATGCAATTTCAGAACTTGAGCATTGAAAAAACACATAGAATGATGGAAATCAAAATGGTTGAGGTAATTTCAAGCAGAATAATGTGCTTCATTTTTTATCTACTTGTAACATATGGTTTTAAGAACTTTAAAAACTACTTGCCTCATATGTTACCTTTCTCAGCATTTGACTTAATATTAATACATAAATATTTCATCCCTTAACTTTTTCTCTTTTATTTGAATTAGCTGAATGTACATCTTAAATTCATTTGTTATTTTTATTTCAATAATATTCTGTCAGTACCTATTTTATTTCCTCTCCTGACTTATTTTCACTGCCCTGCACCTTTCCAGAGAATGTCAAGTCAATGCTCTGAAGACAGGTCCTTTTGTCTCCTACAGAGCTGAGTCTCCCCTTTCATCTTAGAATTCCTTCATCTACCATAAAAAAAGAGTGAAAAGACTGTACTATCATTTTAAATACAAGACTCTTACTATCCTTTAGAAACTCCTGCCTCCCTTATTTCTTGACGCTTTTAGGTGTACTTGTGATAGGTTTCTTACATTTTTTTTTCTTTTTTTCAGCTTCCTTTATGATTGAAAGTGTTGTAAGGTGAGCACCTTGTATATTCTCTGCAGAGCCCTTATTATCTGACGGTAAAAATTGGTCTTTTCATTGTGCTGAAGAAGTTGATTGTCTGTCACATTTACAAGAGCAGTGATGATGATTTTAGTTTAAAGATATTGACAGTTATAAAATTTTAGTAAATATTATAATATTCTCTTATTCTGCTTCTTTTTCTGTAGGGGAAAAATTAAAATTTCTTCTATACTTTTATACTACTTTCACTTCTTTTTTTTTCCTCCTCAGTTCATTTTCTCCCATTTCTTAAATTTTAGGAGGACAAATGCAAACATATAATCATGTAATTATTGTATAGGTTATTGAGAATAACACCATGTTGAATAGTCACCATAGCACTAAAGTAAAACTAACCAATCACCACCATTTAAAAATCTACATGCACCTAAATTTTTACTTGATGGAATATATCTAAGTAGAGATTTATGCATTTAATCTACACATAAATGGGTATGAGATAATTTTAAAGTACATAACAAAACTATATATATAACATATACATGTTTTTTGATATTTATATATTAAGTAGAAATTTTACCAATTTTGATAAAATAATTTCAGTATAGTTTTCAATTGATTCTATGTTATCATTTTTTCTTGGATTTTTGTATGAGATATCTATTTTTCTTTGGTTTGTAAATAAGAGAACTTCAATTAATTTACTGTTTTATATTATTTTTCTCATTCTTCTTTTTATGAATTCTCCCACTATATTTATATATATTCAAACCAAATTCTAAAACCTATAAACTATTTCTTCTAATAACACAATTCTTTACAGGAGGTCTTCACCAAGGTTGATTTTTTTCTTTCTAAGCTCTGTGCCCAAAAGTCAGATTTGCTTCATGGATGTTTATCCAGCACCTGCTTCTTGCTAGTCAATAGGCTGAATGCTCTGATATACTTACATTTGTTTAATAATTTTTAGGGGATAAACTTTTCCATTAAACACTTTATTTATTTTAAAAACTGCATGTTATTAAATGAGATCTAATTATTCTTGTTTTTATGATAATATTAATAGAAACCCACCTTTAAAAAATAAGTTTAAATATGAAATACCTTGTAAGACAATTCCATTGCATTTAATTTAACTCCATAGTTGGGTTTCCAAAGTGTCCCTTTACTATATTCTTTTATTTTCTAAATTGCTGATAGAAAAGAGCCATAGAAAGAACTGCATGACTTTTTACTTCGCCTTTGATTTTCCCCAATAACTTCCAAAGCAGACATGGTTGATTCGTTAATTTATTGAACACTATCAAATATCAGTGTATAGCCTTGCACAGTTACTTAAACTCACTATGCTTTAAATTCTTAATCTATGAAGTGGGGAAAATAATAACCCTCAAATTCAGCTGAAATGCAGACTAACTGAACTAATCACGTTGTAGGACCTTAATAAGTGATCAATTTTTCAATTGTTTTATTTTTATTATCGGAATAAATATTTCAAACTTAGAAAACTTAAATTATCTAAAATGCTTAGAAGAATTTCTGACAGATAGTAAGTAGGCAATTTAATTTATGTATCTATTAGTAGAAGTAGTAATAGTATTTGTTTAACAGCGTTAAATTTATTTTGTTAGGTTTCCTGAATCATGTGCGAGTTATTTATTAAATAGATTTGTTCAGGTGAGAAACCTATATGAGGGTTAAAGTTAAGCAAGATTGTGGCTTCAGGTAAGCTTTAGGCTCAGCCTCATCCCTTGAAAACTCTAGAACATAGATTGAACTGTAGAGTCTAGCCTGATTTTATTTTTCCCCAGGGAAGCTGAGTCTTTTTTTGTTTTGTTTTTGCGGTACGCGGGCCTCTCACTGCTGTGGCCTCTCCCGTTGCAGAGCACAGGCTCCGGACGCGCAGGCTCAGCGGCCATGGCTCACGGGCCCAGCCGCTGCGCGGCATGTGGGATCCTCCCGGACCGGGGCACGAACCCGTGTCCCCTGCATCATCAGGCGGACTCTCAACCACTGCGCCACCAGGGAAGCCCGGAAGCTGAGTTTTTGATGGCTAAACCTGTCAGCTATTAGCTAACCTCCATCCTGGCAGGATAAAATTTACAGGCAACTCATTGCAGGCGGCTTGACTTACCCAAGAGCAAGTCTTCAAAGACGGTATTAGCTATTAATAGCTCACTTAACTGATAAAGAGAACCCTATGGTTTCTGGACTAGGCATGACAGTCTGCTTTTTTGAACTTTTCGCCTATTCCTCCCACAAGTCTTTGGTCAACTCATTGTTAGTCTTGGTCTTCTCATTTTATTTTAAAGTATTATGCCATAATGAACAGTGCCAAATATATTGTATTTTCTCAATATGTTGAAATGAAGAGAATAACAGTAAGACATAAATAAATGCCATCATCAGTTAATGAGATAAATACAGGAAGATAAGATATAATGTTCAAAATTTAGGGCAGGAACTCTTGTTTTCTGGTTCAAGGAGACATGGATGGCCTTCAAATATGTGTGATCTCTGGAAATTATATAAATGTATGCTTCTAAATATGCATATATTTTTTTCTAGAAATATAATTATATTCTAAAAGGATTTTGTAACATAAAATATTGGAGAATCTCTGATGTAGAGTTTGAAAATGGTTATGGCAATATTAACACGGCACATCTGTGAAGTACTGGCCCCTCCACTTGGTTTAATTGTAATTAATATTTATCTACAAGAATAAGGGGATAGAATTGGCTAATTGCAAAATAACTTGGTTGGAATATTTCCAGCACCACATTTTAAACCCTTGTCCCTAATGTTATGATTAAACAGTGCTACATTTGTTCAGAATTTAAAGTATGATATATTTTGCTTTCTTATCATTTCCTCATGATTTCAGTATTATTCTTTGTGCTGAGATCTTATGTTTCAGCTGTTTAGATGTTATGTCTGGGCAGTAGGAGGATTAGACTAGAGGAACAGAAAGGAAAACCACGATCATTTACACTTTCCCCAATTAATGTGTAAAATTACTAGTCATTTCTAATTGTAATTAACTTATAACATTGAATATGTTTTTCCAGTTTAAAAGGCAGTATAGCTTAGGAGTTAAGAATAAGTTATTTAACTTTTCTTTGTCTGTTTCTTCATTTGTATAATGTAATAACAATAGTAGTTTCTCTCTTGGGCTCTTGTGAAGTTTAAAGAAGTTGATAATTCCTAAGTGCTTCAGTAGAGCCTAGCACACAGGAGTACTCAGTAATTATTAGCTATTTATCATATAAAGATTCCCAATGAATGCTATTATGATGATCATATTTAAAGAAAAATAATTTAATGAAAACAGAGCAGTGTGAAGATGGAAGATTATCTAAACCAACCCCTTTAATTTGTGGAATTGCTTACAAAAACCTTGGAGCATGAGGGGGATCTCATCAGTGTGGTATTCTGCATTTATCCACTCAGAGTGAAGCAGGCCTATGTGAAAGCTATTTATTAGCATCATCATCTCCATTTAATTATCAGCAACAGAAATTAACAATTGCCTAAACAGTAGCATGAAACATTGGAGCTGTCCATCATTACTAATTATGATACAATTCATTATAAAGAGTGATTTTAGATTCCGATACTAATTATAAAGGTGCTTGGTCATCTTCCAACAATTAGAGTTAAATATTCTGAAAATTAAACAATTGTCTTCTTCAAATGATATCTGAATTATTTGACTGTAATTGTACTTAATTCTTATTAAAGACAATCAAATGTTTTTCTGATGTAATTTAGACTTAGCCTGGGTTCACTTAGAATACTTAGAATATTGTAAAAAATAAAAATAAAGAAGGAAAACATATAACTCAGCAAGAAACTGGCTTAATCTAAAAAAAGTATTTTTTAGACTTAACAAAAAATAAAAAAGAAGATGAATGTTTTTATTAGAATAAAGACTGACTACGGAATAAAGACTGACTGACTTTATAGAATCGGGGTGATTATTTTTATTTCTGTTAAATGATATACACATTGTTCTTGATTACTACTGTATAATGTAATTTAATATGCATATCTAATTAACTATAGAGATTAAATTTTAGTCTTCATAATTATATCTGTTTTAATATTGCTCTTTCTGATAAAAGGGCAAACACATCTAGCAGGAATTTTAAAAGAGGAAAGGTCTTTTAACAGAATTTTTCCAAATATTTCAATGAATTTTATCGTAGCTTGCCTTCTCATGATGGTAAATGGTTATGTTCTAAAATTTATTAGCCATTCATTTGTATATCTTTATAAATTTATAGCCTTATATACCTGTTATTTATTTATTTTTTTAAGTTTAGGAAACCATTTTCTAGGCAGTAATCTTAAGGCCTTTTGTAAAACTTTATACTTTTCATTTCCTTGCTATTACCATTCTGTATAATCTCAGACCATATCAGTTATCTCCTTGATTTTTAAAGGATGCCACCCAGATGAGATGGGATATCTGGGAAACAACTCTTTAGAATTAGCCTCACTGGTGTATCAAGACAGATGTACACCAGCTTATTTCCTCCAGGGCTGCTGAGTTGTACTACTTCTAAGGGCACAATTCACATTGTATTCTGGAACTATGCTCTGGGAAAGCATTCATAGAGAATGCAACGAAGATGATGCTCACTGAAATTGTATAAAAAATATAATTTTTCTAAACGTTATTTATTTTTATCATAATTCCTAAATATGAACTAATAGTATAACAATTTTATTTTTCTCATTAACATATTAAAAAGACAATATGAAATATACAGTACTGTCATGATTGTTACCCAAAATAATTCATTAAAAAACAAATCTATAGCTGGATTTATATTTAAATTTAAATCTAAATCTATATTTTACAAGTCCTAGAATATTCTAAAGCAAAAAGATAAATTTTACTTGTATTGCCTTTGTGATCCTACATTTATATAAAATATCTGCTCATCTACAATTTCATAAAATTTTTTATTAGAACAGTTTTTTTCAGTCAAGTAGTTTATCTTCATTATATATATTCTACAACTTTTAGTTTTTATAGTATGCTTAAAAATCCCTCTTCAATATTAAACTGAAACAATAATTTGAATTTTTTAATAATACACACAGTAACTAGCAGATAATTGGACATACAATATTTTTAGTGTAATAGAGCAGGACCTTCCTCCCCAAAAGATAAAGTATTACCAGCCGCAACTGTGAACACAGAATGAACCCGGACTTGGTGACTGACAGACATTCAGTGACAGCTGGCAAGTACCCAGAATACAGCATGTAGTTGAAAGGCCCATCCTCTAGATGCCAAGATGGTTGAAATTCCCTTTGTACTAAATAAACCTGGGAAGGTGGAAAAGGTGGGGAAATCTTGAGATGGCAGGAGCGGCCAGGAGAGGGAGTCAGAACTTTGAATTGACTCAACATTTGCTGAGACTCTTTAAGTCAGAAATATCAAGTCATCTTTAAAACTGGGGCTTAACAATAGTAAGCAGACCAGGGGGCCCAAGAACAAGAAAAGATCGGTAACAGACAACAAGGAACTCAGATTTATTGCACATGTAATTTCTAGTGCACATCTAATTCTTATTGTTCTACATATGTATTTGTTAACACAAGATTCCACAGCTTTGAGGCAGATCTAACCACACACATTTGGCAAACAGGTATTTTAATTAGAAACAACATGCCTTGTACTGTTCTAGTCACTGATGATGAACTGAATAAAAATCAGTATTATTCCTGCCTTTATGAAAATTGCACCTTAGTAGGGGAAGAGAGATATTCGTCAAAGAATAATAATAATAAATTCAACATTAAAAATGAATAATTTTCTTTAAAAAAGTGGAGGAGGGAGCAAAGAACTATAAAGTTTTTAACAAAAGGGCATGCCTTGAACTTGGAAAGCTGGAGGAACTGGGGGCAAAAAAGAATACTCTCTGACCTGTGACCTGTGACCTGAGCTCTGGAGTTAAGGTGTTTTGGAGGGGAGAAAGATCTACTCTGCTCTCTCACCTAGTAGAAAATTTAGAAATTCTGAAAGAGGGGAAAAAAGTCTCCAAATCCCTTGTTTATGTCTTTCGGGTCTTAAAACCCTCTGCTTTTCTTCTTTAACACCTCTTTCTTGAACAATACATGTCTATAATCTAGTTTAAATTGGGGAAAGGAAGGGTGAAAAAAGGAAAAATTAAAAGATTTGCCCTTCAAAATATACTCTTAAGAAAATAAAAAGGCAAGACACCAACTGTGAAAAAGTATTGGTGAAATATAAATCTCATAAAAGACTTATATGCAAAATAAATTTTTAAAAATCTTAATTTATAAAATATCCAGTTTTAAAAATAAGTAAAATTTTAGAATAGATTATTCACCGAAAGATAGCTTAATGACAAATAACTACTTAAAAAGACTCTCAAAAATCATTAGTTATTAAGGAAAAGCAAATTAGAACAGAACCACAATAAGATACCACTACACACTTGTTACAATGGCTAAAATTAAAAACTAATGATTGCAAATGAGAATATGAAGCAACGTGAAATTTCATACATTGCTGTTAGTCATACAAAATGGTACACACGCTTTGGAAATTAGTGTTTCTGTTCTTATTTCTTTCATAAAAATTTATTTACCAAACAACCCAGAAATTTGACATTCCACTTAATGGACATTTATCTGATAAAAATAAATAAATATATTTGTAAAAATATGCAATAATGTGTTTATAATAATACATAATAATGAATTATATGTAGTTTCTAATTATTGAATTCTACTAATTGATTTCTGAAGTCATTTTTATATGAACTTTTCACTTTTAATATGAACTTTAACAATGTTATAAAAATTTTATAAGTATAAATGGAAAAGTTTTGCAAATAGATGCCTTCATTTTATTTATATAGCAATCTATAAATGTTTAAAATAAAACTATATTTCAAATATTCCTTCCTACTTCTGTTGTACTCTAGATTGATGTACAGATACAATAATATGACAATGATAGCAATGACTTGTTTGCTTTTTAGCATGAAAATATGAACAAATAAATATAAAATCAAGCACAATTTAGACTTCACAAATTTAATTATATTGACTATAAAAATGTCCTAGGCCATATGGTAATTTTTTTTCCTCCAAGATTTAACAGTGTTTGTGTAGGGTAATAAGTTTATTAATAGGATATAAAAATTGCAGGTGTTTCAGGACTTTGAATATCATGAAATATTTAAAATAATGGTATTTTATAATTCTACATGTAAAGTATTCCAATAGGTAGCTTGTATATTGTGAGTGAGCAAGTTTATATGTGTTGTGATCAGATATAATAATAATACCAGTGAAAATAGTTAAATATTAGGAAAAAAGATAATGGGTATTGAAAAAAATTCCTCTTTCTTATTTAGATCATTCTTTATTCAAGCCTAGAGATTTTTTTCACTACCATTATAAAGCTATTTATAATTTAATTTTTATTTCTGATAACTGGTTGTATTATTTACACATTGAAACTTTTTCTTATGAAATTGATACATGTTTAATATGTAAATTGCTGTCATCTTGAAAAATGAAATTAAAACTTCCAATAATAATATAACTCAGAAATAAACACTTTTCATATCCCAGTGTATATCTTTCTTGATTTTTTTTATTTGGAAAAAGTTTTATAAACAGTTTTATTCAATTAAATTGATTTTTTTGCCATATCATTAAATATTTTCTGCAACACAATTTTTTTAAAAAAGCAGATGTATCAACATTTATTTATTCAGTGTTCTCCGGTAGGTTACTACCATGAACATACACATATAAATAGTTTGATTAAAAATGAATAAATCTTTACCCATGAATCTGTGATGATTTCCTAGGGATAAATTTCTCAAGATTTGTTTACCAGGTTGACATATGAGAATTTAAAATGTTTTGATAATTAGTTACAATTTGCCTCCAAAAAGATTATAACACAGTAATGTTTGAAAACATTCATTTCACCATATGCTCTGTATCTCTGTGTGTTATCTATTAATTTTACCAATTTTGTAGGTGAAAATGGTATCACATTTGTTTCATTTTACATGATAATGACTACACAAGATGTTAAACATTTTTTCAAATGTTTCTTAGTGAGTTAGATTTCTTATTTTATTTACTTATTTAAACTATTTATTATCCAATTTAAAATTGGGTATGCCCACCCTTTTTTCTTAATGATTTGTTGTAACTATTTACATATGGATAGCCTGTCTGAAATATATGCTCTCTATCTAGCTCTGTGGGTTTTTTTTTTTTTTTGCTTGTTAAAAACCAATAGAATATGAAGTTCTAGGAAATAGAAAGAAAGTCCTTATGTACTATAAAAGAGATTGATTATTTAACCTTCTGTGAATGAGGAAACTCACACCTGGAGATGTTTGATTTCATTAACTTAGGTAGTTACTGAGCGGAGTCCAGAGAATAGTTTGTCCATTTAGTATCTGAACCCTAGTCAAGATATACCTGTGCTTATGGACCTGCTTCTATGACCTGATAGTAGTGAACTATTTTGACCATCCTGACATAAGGAAGTTGTGTACGTACTAGATGCAAGATTTTTTGCTATGCTTAATAAGAACATGAACGTCCTAGTGAAAAAATTCTCAACATTCTAAAATATCAGAATAATTAAAGACTTACTAGGTAGATTGGGAGAAATATGAAAGAGGAAATGATTTTAATAAGTTATTAGAGAGTATAAAGCTGAGTTGACGTGACAGAAAATCATGAGACATAAAACTGAGAAAAGGAGGAGGACAGATTTGGCAGTGAGAAGTTACATGGGACCCGGGATTTTCTCTTCTTCTACAGAGAATTTGGACACTCCTGAGAAGATGAATCATCCTTGAATCGCATATGGCAAGAAGCAGTGGAGAATGAAAAGTTAAAAAGGCTGAAAAGTTAGGAACTTACCACTCAAACTAAAGAACAAAGGCTAAAAAATAATGATAGTTTGGTAGATCAATAGGTAGGTAGATAATGTCTTAAAACCAGAAAGCAGTGTCCCATGAGAGTGATATGATTGTGTGAATATCACCTCAAAAATGAGAAGCAAACAGTCTGGAGTGAAGGTGTAGCAGAATGCTGGCTGCCATGTCCATATATTATGCCATGTATTTGAATAGAATATCTGTTTAGGTATAAGGGATGCTGTTGATCTGGCTTACCTACTTGGTGTGATACAAATTGGATAACTACTATTAAATATATTTCCCTTATGCAAATAGATTTTATTGTTCATCATTTTATCTCTAGTAAATAGTACAGAAATCACTGTTTATTTTGGTTGGCTTTCTTGCAGCATATTTTTTACCAAAAAAAATCCATTTTAAGCACTCTCTTATGCATTTATTCACTGACATTTGGTGTATGATATACATTCATATTGGATTTAATAGAAGGTTAATAATGATTAAATCTACTCTAGAGAGATGTACTTACAATTTCTTGAAAGACAACAAAAATGTATATATTGCTTATGACTATAATAAAGTACTGCAAATTTCTGATATTTTAATTATTTTTTACAAAGGAATAAAGGATATGCTTTCTGTATGTAGCTAGAAGAGGTGGATTTTCTCAGCTGTGTATTCTTAAATCACATTTATTCAGATGAATTTGATTGTTCTGCTCTTATGTGAACCACACAAGCTAGATTAGAAGGGTTAGTTTCTTGTATGGCATCTTTTTAAAATAACTTTTAGAGAATTCACAGTATCTTTACCTACAATTGTACTTAGGTTTCTAATATAATTTCTAAATTTTCACCAAGCCTATTTCCTTAGTTCTAGACGAGTCTTTTTTTTTTTTTTTCTGCAAAAGTAGTGTTGTATAACAGTAAAGACCACAGGCTCTGGAGCTAGATACCTCATTTTAAAACTGGACTTTCCCTTTTACTAGCTATGTGACTTTGAGAGGTTTAAGTTCTGTATATCTTGATTTATCTGGTTAATGGAGATAGTAATAGAACCTATCTCACAAGTTGATTAGAGGGTAAAATGGATTATTCACTGTGAAACACAAGAGTACCTGGCATATATTAAATTCTATGTAAGTAAGTCCTATCTACTTTTATTATTCCAACCACTAGGACTGACATTACTATTACTACCATACATATCAGTATAATTCTTGTTCTTTCAAATATATTCTGCAAAACATCAGCTGAGTAATATCCTTTAAAATATCTTTTCCTGCGCTACTTAATGATCTGTCTTACATGTCATTTGCTGAATTAATAGAAAGTGATGGTAGGGATACATAGTCAATTCTAAATTTCTGATTGCATGGTTATAGATTACAAATTATCCAGCTCTGAATAGAAGGCATCTCTACTGTAATATCCCTGTACTGTTTCATCAGGTGAAAATTGCTATGATTCTTATGTAGATTCTAGATTGAATTTATGACTATTAAAATGGTAGTTTTTCTGTTTGCTTTAGCTTTTTAAAGGATAATTAATTTTTGTGAGCTTTTGGACAGATCTCACAAAAAGGAGAACAAATCAAATAAGTACATGGAATCCAAAATATTGATATCTTAAAACTTCTGCCCTGACAAGCCTCTTAGATAGCCTCATCCACCAGAGAGCAGACAGCAGAAGCAAGAAGAACTACAATCCTGAAGCCTATGGAACAAAACCACCTTCACAGAAAGATAGACAAAGTAAACACGCAGAGGACTATGTACCAGATGAAGGAACAAGATAAAACCCCTGAAAAACAAATAAATAAAGTGGAGATAGGCAACCTTCCAGCAAAAAAGAATTCAGAATAATGATAGTGAAGATGATCCAGGACCTTGGAAAAAGAACGGAGGCAAAGATCAAGAAGATGTAAGAAATGTTTAACACAGACCTAGAAGAATTAAAGAACAAACACCTAGAAGAATTAAAGAACAAACAAACAGAGATGAACAATACAATAACTGAAATGAAAAATACACTAGAAGGAATCAATAGCAGAAGAATAACTGAGGCAGAAGAACTGATAAGTGATCTGGAAGACAGAATGGTGGAATTCACTGCTGTGGAACAGAATAAAGAAAAAAGAATGAAAAAACTAAAGACAGCATAGGAGACCTCTGGTACAACATTAAGTGCACTAACTTTCTCATTATAGGGCTCCCAGAAGATGAAGAGAGAGAGAAAGGACCTGAGAAAATATTTGAAGAGATATTAGTGAGAAACTTCCCTAACATGGGAAAGGAAACAGCCACCCAAGTCCAGGAAGTGCAGAGTCCCAGGCAGGACAAACCCAAGGAGAAACATGCCAAGACACATAGTAATCAAACTGACAGGAAATAAAGACAAAGAAAAATTATTAAAAGCAACAAGGGAAAACAACAAATAACATACAAGGGAACTCCCATAAGGTTAATAGCTGAATTCTCTGCAGAAACTCCACAAGCCAGAAAGGAGTGGCATGATATACTTAAAGTGATGAAAGGGAAGAACCTACAACAAAGATTACTCTACCCAGCAAGGATCTCATTCAGATTTAATGGAGAAATCAAAAGCTTTACAGACAAGCAAAAGCTAAGAGAATTCAGCAACACAAAACCAGCTTTACTACAAAAGCTAAAGGAAATTCTCTAAGCAGGAAACACAAGAGAAGGAAAAGACCTACAATAACAAACCCAAAACAATTAAGAAAATGGTAATAGGAACATACATATTGATAACTACCTTAAATGTAAATGGATTAAACGCTCCAACCAAAAGACATATACTGGCTGAATAGATACAAAAACAAGACCCGTATATATACTGTCTACAAGAGACCAACTTCAGACCTAGGTACACATACAGACTGAAAGTGAGGGGATGGAAAATGATATTCCATGCAAATGGAAATCAAAAGAAAGCTGGAGTAGCTATTCTCATATAAGACAAAATAGACTTTAAAATAAAGGCTATTACAAGAGACAAAGAAGGACACTACATAATGATCAGGGGATCAATCCAAAAAGAAGATATAACAATTGTAAATATTTATGCACCCAACATAGGAACACCTCAATACATAAGGCAAATGCTAACAGCTATAAAAGATGAAATCGACAGTAACACAATAACAGTGGAGGAAATTAACACCTCACTTACACCAAAGCACAGATCAACCAGACAGAAAATTAATAAGGAAACAGAAGCTTTAAATGACACAATAGACCAGATAGATTTAATTGATATTTATAGGATATTCCATCCAAAAACAGCAGATTACACTTTCTTCTCAAGTGCACACGGAACATTCTCCAGGATAGATCACATCTTGGGTCACAAATCCAGCCTCAGTAAATTTAAGAAAATTGAAATCATATCAAGCATCTTTTCCAACCACAATGTTATGAGATTAGAAATAAATTACAGGGAAAGAAACATAAAGAACACAAACACATGGAGGTAAACAATATGTTACTAAATAACCAAGAGATCACTGAAAAAATCAAAGAGGAAATTAAAAAATACCTAGAGACAACTGACAATGAAAACACGATGATCCAAAACCTATGGGATGCAGCAAAAGCAGTTCTAAGAGGGAAGTTTATAGCAGTACAATCCTACCTCAAGAAAGAAGAAAAATCTCAAATAAACAACCTAACCTTACACATAAAGGAACTAGAGAAAGAAGAACAAACAAAACCCAAAGTTAGCAGACGGAAAGAAATCATAAAGATCAGAGCAGAAATAAATGAAATAGAAACAAAGAAAATAGCAAAGATCAATAAAACTAAAAGCTGGTTCTTTGAGAAGATAAACAAAATTGATAAACCTCTAGCCAGACTCATCAGGAAAAAAAGGGAAAGGACTCAAATCAATAAAATTAGAAATGAAAAAGGAGAAGTTACAATGGACACTGCAGAAATACAAAGCATCATAAGAGACTACTACAAGCAACTCTATGCCAATAAAATGGATGACCTGGAAGAAATGGACAAATTCTTAGAAAGGTATAACCTTCCAAGACTGAACCAGGAAGAAATAGAAAATATGAACAGACAAATCACAGGTAATGAAATTGAAACTGTGATGAAAAATCTTCCAACAAACAAAAATCCAGGACCAGAGGGATTCACAGGTTAATTCTATCAAACATCTAGAGAAAAGGTAGCATCCGTCCTTCCTTCTCAAACTCTTCCAAAAAATTGTGGAGGGAGGAACACTCCCAAACTCATTCTATGAGGCCACCATCACCCTGATACCAAAACCAGACAAAGATACTACAAAATAGAAAATTACAGACCAATATCACTGATGAATATAGATGCAAAAGTCCTCAAAAAAAACTAGCAAACAGAATCCAACAACACATTAAAAGGATCATACACCATGATCAAGTTGGATTTATCCCAGGGATGCAAGGATTGTTCAATATACACAAATCAATTTGATACACCATATTAACAAACTGAAGAATAAAAACCATATGAGCATTTCAATAGATACAGAAAAAGCTTTTGACAAAATTCAACACCCATTTATGATAAAAAACTCTCCCAAAAGTGAGCATAGAGGGAACTTACCTCCACATAATAAAGGCCATATATGACAAATCCTCAGTAAACATCATTCTCAGTGGTGAAAAAATGAAAGCATTTCCTCTGAGATCAGGAAGAAGACAAGGGTGTACACTCTAGCCACTATTTTTCAGCATAGCTTTGGAAATCTTAGCCACAGCAATCAGAGAAGAAAAAGAAATAAAAGGAATACAAATTGGAAAAGAAGAAGTAAAACTGTCATTGTTTGCAGATGACATGATACTATACATAGATAATTATAAAGGTGCCACTAGAAAACTACTAGAGCTAATCAATGAATGTGGTAAGGTAGCAGGATACAAAATTAATGCACAGAAATTAATTGCATTCCTATACACTAATGGTTAAAAATCTGAAAGAGAAATTAAGGAAACACCCCCATTTACCATTGCAACAAAAAGAATAAAATACCTTGGAATAAACCTACCTATGGAGTTAAAAGACCTGCATGCAGAAAACTATAAGACACTGATGAAAGAAATCAAAGATGACACAAACAGATGGAGAGATATACCATGTTCATGGATAGGGAGGATCAATATTGTGAAAATGACTATACTATGCAAAGCAATCTACAGATTCAATGCAATCCCTATCAAATTACCAGTGGTATTTTTTACAGAACTAGAACATAAAATCTTAAAATTTGTATGGAGACACAAAAGACCCCAAATAGCCAAAGCAATCTTGAGAAGGGAAAACAGAGCTGGAGGAATCAGACTCCCTGACTTCATACTATATAAAGCTACAGTAATCAAGGCAATATGATACTGGCACAAAAACAGAAATATAGACCAATGGAACAGTATAGAAAGTCCAGAGATAAACCCATGCAACTATTGTCAACTAATCTATGACAAAGGAGGCAAGGATATACAATGGAGAAAAGACAGTCTCTTCAATAAGTGGTGCTGGGAGAACTGGACAGCTACATGTAAAAGAATGAAATTAGAACACTTCCTAACACGAACACACAAAAATAAACTCAAAATGGATTAAAGACCTAAATGTAAGACCGGACACTGTAAAACTCTTAGAGGAAAACACAGGAAGAACACTCTTTGACATAATCACAGCAAGATCTTTTTTGACCCACCTACTAGAGTAATGGAAATAAAAACAAAAATAAACAAATGGGACGTAATGAAACTTAAAATCTTTTTCACAGCAAAGGAAACTATAAACAAGACGAAAAGACAACCCTCAGAATGGGAGAAACTTTTTGCAACTGAATCAATGGACAAAGGAATAATCTCCAAAATATCTAAACAGCGCATGCATCTCAGTATTAAAAAAAACAAACAACACAATCAAAAAAAGGACAAAAGACCTAAGTAGACATTTCTCCAAAGAAGACGTACAGATTGCCAAGAGGCACATGAAAAGATGCTCCGCATCACTAATTATTAGAGAAATGCAAATCAAAACTACAATGAGGTATCACCATACACCAGTCAGAATGGACATCATCAGAAAATCTACAAAGAACAAATGCTGGAGAGGGTGTGGAGAAAAGGGAACCCTCTTGTACTGTTGGTGGGAATGTAAATTGATACAGCCACTATGGAGAACAGTATGGAAGTTCCTTAAAAAACTAAAAATACAAGTACCATACAACCCAGCAATCCCACTACTGGGCATATACCCAGAGAAAACCATATTTCAAAAACACACATGCACCCCAGTGTTCATTGCAGCACTATTTCCAATAGCCAGGACATGGAAACAACCTAAATGTCCATCAACAGAGGAATGGATAAAGAAGGTGTGCTACATAAAAACAACGGAATATTACCCAGCCATAAAAAGGAACGAAATTAGGTCATTTGTAGACATGTTGATGGACCTAGAGTCTGTCATACAGAGTGAAGTAAGTCATAAAGAGAAAAACAAATATCATATATTAATACGTATATGTGGAATCTAGAAAAATGGTACAGATGAACTCGTTTGCAAGGCACAAATAGAGACGCAGATGTAGAGAACAAACGTATGTACACCAAGGGTGGAAAGTAGGGGGGAGGGAGGTGTTGGTGGTGGGATGAATTAGGAGATTGGGATTGACATGTATACACTAATATGTATAAAATAGATAACTAATAAGAACCTGCTGTATTAAAAAATAAAATAGTATTCAAAAATAAAACAAAACAAAACTTCTGCCCCTTCCCAATCACCCTTGCTCACAAATTCTGGAAGAAAATGTATGCATGAAACACTAACTTAACTAATGAATATTTTACCACTGGCTAGGGTCCCGTGTCAAACTGTGAAGTCAAATTCATGGGTTTGAGTAGGCCACAATACAAGCTTCTATTGTCTAAATTAGGCAGAACTAAAGAGTTTAGAATCAAATCAAGTGAACGATTTTTTTTCTCTGTACATCTACTCTAAGCTCAAATAGAATTTCAGCTTTTACCCAGTGGAAGCAAGAGGAGGCCAAGGAAACCATAGTAACCCATAAGAAGAAGAGAGAACAGAAAAGCTGTAAAGACAGAACAAAAGAGTGTTCACCTAATGACTATAGCACAGCAGGTTGGAGCAGAGAGAGGGGTGCTACAGTACTGAGTGAAGAACATAGGCTCTGTGGTTGGACTCCTTAGATTCAAACACAAGGTTATATAACTTTGTGCAACCATTTTCAGACTTGGTTTCTTCACTTTTAAAGTAGGGATGATTCAAACAGCTACCTCATAAGGTTTATGTGAGGGCATTTGAGGATAATACAAGGAATGCACCTATGCAGATTCCTACCACATAACAATTGCTTAATAACTATTAACCATGATCAATTTAGCCTCCAGATCTCTCTCACATTCTGTAGAAATAAGAGCAATAGAGAAGCAGAGGTGGTTTGTGTTTTTAGAGGATTTTCTTGCCCTTTTTATGCTCTATAGATTCATGAAAGGAAGACACGAAAGAAGCAGGGAAGGTGAAGAGGGATGTTGGTGAGCTAGAACATTCATTTATTCATCAAGCCTTTATTGATGGTCTACACTGTTTAGATGTTGGAATTCAGTCATGAAAACAGACAAAAAATCCCTACCTTCTGTAGCTTAAGTTATAGTGTAATGAAATAAAAAATCAAATAAGTAAAATATAATGCGTGTCAGGTGCATCCTGGTAAGAGAAAAAGCAAAGAAGAGGAAAGCAATGTCAAGCAAAATATGCATATTCAACAGAGTAGCTGGGAAAGTTGTCATTGAAAGATGGCCTTCGAAGACTTTAGAAAGGAAAGTGAGGCATGGTTGGGGCCAGATCACAGGAGGTCTAGTGGACTGTCAGGATTTGGGCTTTACCCTTCATATGATGGGGGAAATTAGATAATTAGAGAATGAATATGTCCTGATTCAAGTTTTTAAAGGATCATCCTAGCTGCTTTGGGGAGAATAGTTTTGGGGGTGAAAGGGTTTAAAAGGGAGACTTACTGGCAGAACATTGCAGCAATCTAAGTGAGAGACAATGTTGGCTCAAACTGGGATGGTAACATTAAAAAAAAAAAAATGAGTAAGTGGGAGCATTATGGATATACACTCAAGAGATGTATCAGGTAGGATTTCTAAGAAATTTAAGGGAAATAGAGGGACTTCCCTGGTGGTGCAGTGGTTAAGAATCTGCCTGCCAATGCAGGGAACACAGGTTCGAGCCCTGGTCCGGGAAGATCCCACATGCTGTGGAACAACTAAGCCCGTGTGCCACAACTACTGAGCCTACGCTCTAGAGCCCACGAGCCACAACTGAGCCCGTGTGCTGCAACTACTGAAGCCCGTGCACCTAGAGCCCATGTTCTGCAACAAGAGAAGCCACCACAATGAGAAGCTTGCACACCGCAACAAAGAGTAGCCCCCGCTCGCCACAACTAGAGAAAGCCCTGTGCAGCAACAAAGACCCAACACAGCCAAAAATATATAAATAGATAAATTAATTAATTAAAAAATAAAAGGGAAATAGAAAGGATGTCTTTAAGGATGGGCTTGCCATTTACTGAATTGGGAAACATGAGGGCAGAGCAGGCTGGAAATATGGGAGGGGCATGTGGGATGGGCAGTGCCTAGACAGACAGAGGAGGGTGAGAAATAGAGACATCAGAATAGTTAACCAGAAGGAAACATGCTTTGTTCACTTTCACTTCCCAAGTCATATACACTTCAGAACTGATGGCCAAGTTTTTGTTGAACCACAGAACTGAAATTTCAGCTTCAAAGCTTTGATGCAGCTGTATAAAAGGAAAATAGAACTTCATAAACTGAAAGTCTCAACAGAGCAATCATGCCTCTAGCTCTATAGCCTCATTACTTAATTGATCTTTAATTTATCTAGTCACTAATTTATCTAGTCATTAATTCAAGAAATAAATTTGGAGTACTTTCTTTGTTCTAGGGAATGTGAAAAGGATTCATATGTAGTGATAAACAAACCAGCTATAGTGTCTACCCTTATGTGTTTACCCAACTCACTGGGGATATGTATGTGCATATATGTGTGTGTGTGATAATCATTAAATAATTTTAGGTCAAGGAATTTTGCCATCTTATTTTGTTAAGATGCATCAATATGTCCGTGGGTTAAATGTTCAGAAGCAGTCATTATTATAAGTAATTAGCTATGTGGATGTATACAATGGGGAATCTTAAAAATAGATTTTGAGGGCTTCCCTGGTGGCGCAGTGGTTGAGAGTCCACCTGCTGATGCAGGGGACACGGGTTCGTGCCCTGGTCCGGGAGGATCCCACATGCCCCGGAGCGGCTAGGCCCGTGAGCCGTGGCCGCTGAGCCTGCGTGTCCGGAGCCTGTGCTCTGCAACGGGAGAGGCCACAACAGCGAGAAGCCCACATACTGCAAAAAAAAAAAAAAAAAAAAAAAAAGATTTTGAAAGTGTAGTGGAAAATTACTTTTCACAGAAAGTGAGGAATATAATGTTACATTTACAAGCTTGTATTACAGTATTCATCGTTAATCTCAAGATTTATGAAAACACTTCAAAGGTCCAACCACCAAAGAGTAGCTTAGGACCACTTAAAGATGAGTGAACATAAAAGATATTCACAAGATAGTAATAATTTTTAAAAAATGTTTTATTGGAATTTAAAGACAAGAGACCTCAATTCAGGACGCAGTATTATTTCTGTTTGTTTTTTCTTAAATTATATGCTTAATGTGGTTAGAAAAATATTTACTAATAAAACAGTTTTTAAATTAATGGCATAATTAGCTGAAACAGCATTCATAACAGAACAATCTAGAAATAAAATTAATGATCTGTTTGTATTAATATATGTGCTACTGCACATAAAAATTTTTTTTGTATATTTGTCTTCCAGACATCTTAATGAGAATCTCTATTTTAAAAGTAAATAATATTAACAGTATATAAAAATAATAAATATTTATTCAGATACACACATTTTATATATGTGTGTGTGTGATGCACCATATAAGTTATAAAAAAAAACTAGTAGGTTTTAATTTAAACTTGATTTTATACTAATAATTTAGACAAGTTCACAGATTGTGATTACATTAGGGCATAAGATTTCTATATTGTCAGACTTTCTTCTTTTTTTTCTTTTAACATCTTTATTGGAGCCTAACTGCTTTACAATGGTGTGTTAGTTTCTGCTTTATAACAAAGTGAAACAGTTATACATATACATATGTCCCCATATCTCTTCCCTCTTGCATCTCCCTCCCACCCTCCCTATCCCACCCCTCTAGGTAGTCAGAAAGCACCGAGCTGACCTCCCTGTGCTATGTGGCTACTTCCCACTAGCTATCTATTTTACGTTTGGTAGTGTATATATATGTCCATGCCAGTCTCTTCCTTTGTCCCAGCTTACCCTTCCCCCTCCCCGTATCCTCAAGTCCATTCTCTAGTAGGTCTGCATCTTTGTCTTGCCCCTAGGTTCTTCATGACTTTTTTTTTTTTTTTTTAGATTCCATATATATGTGTTAGCATACGGTATTTGTTTTTCTCTTTCTAACTTACTTCAGTCTGAATGACAGTCTCTAGGTCCATCCACCTCACTACAAATAATTCAGTTTTGTTCCTTTTTATGGCTGCGTAATATTCCATTGTATATATGTGCCATGTCTTCTTTATCCATTCATCTGTTGATGGACACTTAGGTTGCTTCCATGTCCTGGCTATTGTAAATAGAGCTGCAGTGAATATTTTCGTACATGACTCTTTTTGAATTATGGTTTTCTCAGGGTATATGCCCAGTAGTGGGATTGCTGGGTTGTAGGGTAGTTATATTTTTAGTTTTTTAAGGAACCTCCATACTGTTCTCCATAGTAGCTGTATCAATTTACATTCCCACCAACAGTGCAAGAAGGTTCCCTTTGCTCCAACCTCTCTCCAGCATTTATTGTTTGTAAATTTTTTGATGATGGCCATGCTGACTGGTGTGAAATGATACCTCATTGTAGTTTTGATTTGCATTTTGCTAATGATTAATGATGTTGAGCATTCTTTCATGTGTTTGTTGGCAATCTGTATATCTTCTTTGGAGAAATATCTATTTAGGTCTTCTGCCAATTTTCGGACTGGGTTGTTTGTTTTTTTGATATTGAGCTGCATGAGCTGCTTGTAAATTTTGGAGATTAATCCTTTGTCAGTTGCTTCATTTGCAAATATTTTCTCCCATTCTGAGGGTTGTCTTTTCACCTAGTTTGTGGTTCCCTTGGCTGTGCAAAAGCTTTGAAGTTTCATTAGGTCCCATTTGTTTATTTTTGTTTTTATTTCCATTCCTCTAGGAGGTGGGTCAAAAAGGATCTTGCTGTGATTTATGTCATAGACTGTTCTGCCTATGTTTTACTCTAAGAGTTTGATGGTTTCTGGCCTTACATTTAGGTCTTTAATCCATTTTGAGTTTATTTTTATATATGGTGTTAGGGAGTTTTCTAATTTCATTCTTTTACATGTAGTTGTCCAGTTTTCTCAGCATCACTTATTGAAGAGGCTGTCTTTTCTCCACTGTATATTCTTGCCTCCTTTATCAAAGAAAAGGTGACCATATGTGCATGGGTTTATCTCTGGGCTTTCTATCCTGTTCCATTGATGTATATTTCTGTTTCTGTGCGAGTACCATACTATCTTGATTATTGTAGCTTTGTAGTATAGTCTGAAGTCAAGGACCCTGACTCTTCTAGATCCATTTTTCTTTCTCAAGATTGCTTTAGCTATTCAGGGTCTTTTGTATTCCTGTACAAATTGTGAAATTTTTTGTTCTACTTCTGTGAAAAATGCCAGTGGTAGTTTGATAGGGATTGCATTGAATCTATAGATTGCTTTGGGTAGGAGAGTCATTTTCACAATGTAGATTCATCCAATCCAAGAACATGGTATATCTCTCCATCTATTTGTATCATCTTTAATTTCTTTCATCAGTGTCTTATAATTTTCTGCATACATGTCTTTTGTCTCCTTAGGTCGGTTTATTCCTAGATATTTTATTCTTTATGCTGCAATAGTAAATGGGAGTGTTTTCTTAATTTCACTTTCAGATTTTTCATCATTAGTGTATAGGAATGCAAGAGATTTCTGTGCATTAATTTTGTATCCTGCTATGCTACCAAATTCATTGTTTAGCTCTAGTAGTTTTGTGGTAGCATCTTTAGGATTCTGTATGTATAGTATCATGTCATCTGCAAACAGTGCCAGCTTTACTTCTTCTTTTCCAATTTGGATTCTGTTTATTTCTTTTTCTTCTCTGATTGCTGTGGCTAAAATTTCCAAAACTATGTTGAATAATAGTGGTGAGAGTGGGTAACCTTGTCTTTTTCCTTATCTTAGTGGAAATGGTTTCAGTTTTTCAGCATTGAGGACGATGTTGGCTGTGGGTTTGTCATATATGGCATTTACTATGTTGAGGAAAGTTTGCTCTATGCCTACTTTCTGCAGGGTTTTTATCATAAATGGGTGTTGAATTTTGTCTAAAGCTTTCTCTGCATCTATTGAGATGATCATATGGTTTTTCTCCTTCAGTTTGTTAATATGGTATATCACATTGATTGATTTGCATATATTGAAGAATCTTTGCATTCCTGGGATAAAACGCACTTGGTCATAGTGTATGTTCCTTTTAATGTGCTGTTGGATTCTGTTTGCTAGTATTTTTTTGAAGATTTTTGCACCTATGTTCATCAGTGATATTGGCCTGTAGTTTTCTTTCTTTGTGACATCTTTGGTTTTGGTATCAGAGTGATGGTGGCCACACAGAATGAGTTTGGAAGTGTTCCTCCCTCTGCTATATTTTGGAAGAGTTTGAGAAGGATGGGTGTTAAGTCTTCTCTAAATGTTTGACAGAATTCGCCTGTGAAGCCATCTGGTCCTGGGCTTTTGTTTGTTGGAAGATTTTTAATCACAGTTTAAATTTCCGTGCTTGTTATTGGTCTGTTCATATTTTCTATTTCCTCCTGGTTCAGTCTTGGAAGATTGTGCATTTCTAATAATTTGTCCATTTCTTCCAGTTTGTCCATTTTATTGGCATATAGTTGCTTGTAGTCATCTCTCATGATCCTTTGTATTTCTGCAGTGTCAGTTGTTATGTCTCCTTTTTCATTTCTAATTCTATTGATTTGGGTCTTCTCCCTTTTTTTCTTGATAAGTCTGGCTAATGGTTTATCAATTTTGTTTATCTTCTCAAAGAACCAGCTTTTAGTTTTATTGATCTTTGCTATCGTTTCCTTCATTTCTTTTTCATTTATTTCTGATCTGATCTTTATGATTTCTTTCCTTCTGCTAACTTTGGTTTTTTTTCTGATTTTCTTTCTCTAATTGCTTTAGGTGTAATGTTAGGTTGTTTATTTGAAATGTTTCTTTTTTCTTAAGGTAGGATTGTATTGTTATAAACTTCCTTCTTAGAACTGCTTTTGCTGCATCCCATAGGTTTTGAGTCATCGTGCTTTCATTGTCATTTGTTTCTAGGTATTTTTAAATTTCCTCTTTGTTTTCTTCAGTGATCTCTTGGTTATGAAGTAGTGTGTTGTTTAGCCTCCATGTGTTTGTATTTCTTACAGATTTTTTCTAATTGATATCTAGTAATTGATATGTAGTCTCATAGCATTGTGGTCAGAACAGATACTTGATACAATTTCAATTTTCTTAAATTTACCAAGGCTTGATTTGTGACCCAAGATATGATCTATCCTGGAGAGTGTTCCATGAGCACTTGAGAAGAATGTGTATTCTGTTGTTTTTCGATGGAATGTCTTATAAATATCAATTAAGTCCATCTTGTTTAATGTATCATTTAAAGCTTGTGTTTCCTTATTTATTTTCATTCTGGATGATCTGTCCATTGGTGAAAGTGGGATGTTAAAGTCCTCTACTATGATTGTGTGAGTGTCGATGTCCCATTTTATGGTTGTTAGTATTTGCCTTATGTATTGAGATGCTCCCATGTTGGGTGCATAAGTATTTACAATTGTTATATCTCCTTCTTGGATTGATCTCTTGACCATTATGTAGTGTCCTTCTTTGTCTCTTGTAATAGTCTTTGTTTTAAAGTCTATTTTGTCTGATATGAGAATTGCTACTCCAGCTTTCTTTTGGTTTCCATTTGCATGGAATATGTTTTTCCATCCCCTCACTTTCAGTCTGTATGTGTCCCTAGGTCTGACGTGGGTCTCTTGTAGACAGCATATATATGGGTCTTGCTTTTGTATCCATTCAGCCAATCTAGGTCTTTTGGTTGGAGCATGTAATCCATTTACATTTAAGGTAATTATTGATATTTATGTTCCTATTACTATTTTCTTAATTGTTTTGGGTTTATTATTGTAGGTCTTTTTCTCCTCTTGTGTTTCCTGCCTAGAGAAGTTCCTTTAGCATTTGTTGTAAAGCTGGTTTGGTGGTGCTGAATTCTCTTAGCTTTTGCTTGTATGTAAAGCTTTTAATTTCTCCATCAAATCTGAATGAGATCCTTGCTGGGTAGAGTAATCTTGGTTGTAGGTTTTTCTCCTTCATCACTTTAAATATGTCCTGCCACTCCCTTCTGGCTTGCAGAGTTTCTGATGAAAGGTCAGCTGTTAACCTTATGGGGATACCCTAATGTGTTATTTGTTGTTTTTCCATTGATGCTTTTAATATTTGTTCTTTGTATTTAATTTTTGATAGTTTGATTAATATGTGTCTTGGCGTGTTTCTCCTTGGATTTATCCTGTATAGGACTCTCTCTGCTTCCTGGACTTGATTATCTGTTTCCTTTCCCATATTAGGGAAGTTTTCAACTATAATCTCTTCAAATATTTTCTCAGTCCCTTCCCTTTTCTCTTCTTCTTCTTGGACCCCTATAATTTGAATGTTGGTGCGTTTAAAGTTGTCCTAGAGGTCTCTGAGACTGTCCTCAATTCTTTTCATTCTTTTTTCTTTATTCTGCTCTGCAGTAGTTATTTCTACTATTTTTTCTTCCAGGTCACTTATCCGTTCTTCTGCCTCAGTTATTCTGCTATTGATCCCTTCTAGAGAATTTTTAATTTCATTTATTGTGTTGTTCATCACTGTTTGTTTGCTCTTTAGTTCTTCTAGGTCCTTGTTAAATGTTTCTTGCATTTTGTCTATTCTATTTCCAAGATTTTGGATCATCTTTACTATCATTATTCTGAATTCTTTTTCAGGTAGACTGCCTATTTCCTCTTCATTTGTTTGGTCTGGTGTGTTTTTGCCTTGCTTATTCATCTGCTATATGTTTCTCTGTCTTCTCATTTTGCTTAACTTACTGTGTTTGGGGTCTCCTTTTCGCACGCTGCAGGTTCATAGTTTGCATTTCTTTTTGGTGTATGTCCCCAGGGGCTAAGTTTGGTTCAGTGGGTTGTGTAGGCTTCCTGGTGGAGGGGACTAGTGCTTGTGTTCTGGTGGATGAGGCTGGATCTTGTCTTTCTGGTGGGCAGGTCCACGTCTGGTGGTGTGTTTTGGGTTGTCTGTGTCCTTATTATGATTTTAGGCAGCCTCTCTGCTAATGGGTGGGGTTGTGTTCCTGTCTTGCTAATTGTTTGGCATAGGGTGTCCAGCACTGTAGCTTGCTGGTCGTTGAGTGGAGCTTGGTCTTGGCATTGAGATGGAGATCTCTGGGAGATTTTCGCCATTTGATATTATGTGGAGCTGGTAGGTCTCTTGTGGACCAGTGTCCTGAACTTGGCTCTCCCACCTCAGTGGTGCAGCCCTGATGCCTGGCTGGAGCACCAAGAACCTGTCCTCCACACAGCTCAGAATAAAAGGGCGAAAAAAAAGAAAGAAAGAAAGAAGATAAAATAAAATAAAATAAAGTAAAATAAAATAGTTATTAAAAAATAATTATTAAGAAAAAACAATTTTTAAGTAAAAAAAAAGGACAGACAGAACCCTAGGACAAATGGTAAAAGCAAAGCTATACAGAAAAAATTACACACAGAAGCATACACATACACAATCACAAAAAGAGAAAAAGGGAAAAAAATATATATCATTGCTCCCAAAGTCTACCTCCTCTATTTGGGAGGATTCATTGTCTATTCAGGTATTCCAGAGATGCAGGGTACATCCAGTTGATTGTGGAGATTTAATCTGCTGCTCCTGAGGCTGCTGGGACAGATTTCCCTTTCTCTTCTTTGTTTGCACAGCTCCCGGGGCTCAACTTTGGATTTGGACCCGCCTCTGTGTATAGGTCGCCAGAGGGCGTCTGTTCTTCACTCAGACAGGACAGTGTTAAAGGAGCCGCTGATTCGGGGGCTCTGGCTCACTCAGGTCGGGGGAGGGAGGGGCACGGAGTGCGGGGCGAGCCTGCGGCGGCAGAGGCCGGCGTGACATTGCACCAGCCTGAGGCGCGCCATGCGTTCTCCCAGGGAAGTTGTTCCTGATCCCGGGACCCTGGCAGTGGCGGGCTGCACAGGCTCCCGGGAGGGAGGTGTGGAGAGTGACCTGTGCTTGCACATAGGCTTCTTGGTGGCGGCAGCGGCAGCCTTAGCATCTCATGCCCGTCTCTGGGGTCTGTGCTGTTAGTCGCGGCTCACGCCCGTCCCTGGGGACCACATTTTTAGCCGCGGCTCGTGCCCGTCTCTGGAGCTCCTTTAAGCAACGCTCTTAATCCCCTCCCCTCACGCACCAGGAAGCAAAGAGCGAAGAAAAAGTCTCTTGCCTCTTCAGCAGGTCCAGACTTTTCCCCAGACTCCCTCCCGGCTAGCCATGGCGCACTAACCCCCTTCAGGCTGCGTTCGCCAGCCCCACTCCTTTCCCTGCGCTCCGACCCGAAGCCCGAGCCTCAGCTGCCAGCCCCCGCCCACCCCAGCGGGTTAGCAGACAAGCCTCTCGGCCTGGTAGGGCTGGTCGGCACCGATCCTCTGTGCTTTGCCCTCTGCATCCCTGTGGCTGCGCTCTCCCCCGCGGCACCGAAGCTCCCCGCTCCGCCACCCGCAGTCTCCGCCCGCGAAGGGGCTTCTAGTGTGTGTAAACCTTTCCTCCTTCACAGCTCCTTCCCACTGGTGCAGGTCCCGTCCCTATTCTTTTGTCTCTGCTTATTCTTTTTTCTTTTGCCCTACCCAGGTACGTGGGGAGTTTCTTGCCTTTTGGGAGGTCTGAGGTCTTCTGCCAGTGTTCAGTGGGTGTTCTGTAGGAGTTGTTCCTCGTGTAGATGTATTTCTGATGTATTTGTGGGGAGGAAGGTGATCTCCGCGTCTTTCTCTTCCGCCATCTTGAAGCTCCTCCTCAGACTTTCTTCTTTAAATCATTTGGGAAATTTAAACACTCTTCGTGTCAATATTTTTAAATATTTTGTTAAACTAATCATACATATTGCTCATGTCTACCTCGTAGAAATGCCATATTTGTATTTTCATAAACCACTGCCAGATTTATACCCCCTTCTTGTTCCGTGCCATTTATCATTTGAATAAATGCATATTTTTTTTGTAGAATATAATTTCTTTGGCTGCCCTACCTAAGAATCCTCCCTTACCCCAAATATTTATTAAAATGCCCACATAATGCTATGAGCCCTGGAGACTGGGGGGAGTTCTAAATCACCCTGCAGCATTGAAAGTTAAAGATCAGATATTCACTTTTTTATCCTTTTTTACACTAGTACATGAGCATCTAAAATTAGGCAGATGAATTTGACCCAACTTTCGAATAGGAAGCTAGTGATGCAAAATCTAAGTGATCGTAGAGCATTGATTTTGGTGGCAGCCATACAACAGAATCTAGTTTATAGGAGCCATTAATATACATACCAGTCATATACATGGATCGCTTGATGGTAGGTTTGGTTTTCATTTGCCTGTGTGGTAGATTTTCCAAATTTAACCACAATAACACCTCCATCTCACATGCCCTTCTAGACTGTGACCTAGTTATTCCACCACCACTGAAGGCTCCTGGCTTGTCTGTAACCAGTAGAATGGTGTGGAAGGGATACTGTATGACTTCTGAGGCCAGGCCACAAATAGCAATGTTGCTTCTGCTTGATCCAAAGGGCTTGTCGCTTTTGAAGCCTTCAGCCACCATGCACGCAGGCCAGCTTTTCTGAGGCCACCAAGCTGTGAGGAAGCCCAGATTAGCTCACATGGAAAGACTACATGGAGAGGTATCGCAAAGTACTCTTGAAGACAAAGAGATGCCTGGCTAGCTGCCCCAGCTTCCTGCACTTCAAGATTCAGCCATCCTCTTACAGTAGGAGCATGAAAGATCCCAAGCCCGAAAAGCCGAGTTGTGTCTGGATTCCTGACCTACAGAAACGGTGAGATAAAAATATAACCAACAATGTTTTGGGATATTTTGTTATTCAGCAATAGATAAAAAGACTTTCAACTAAACAAAACAGTTTCAAATAGTGCTTAATTAGAAGTATAAATTAAAAATAAAATATATTCTCACCCCTACACTGCCATATCCCTCACTTATGTTACCCTAGTTTATGTTGGAATTATATGTGAGGAGTCCTTAGTTAAGGTTTCCTTATTACTACTATCTGATGTTTATGCTGCAAACCCTAAAATAGGTGTGTTTCTGACCTTCTGTTAAACCTTCTGAGGTGTTATTCCCAGCGGGATATTCCCCTTCTTTGATAAAACCCTGATGTTGAACCTCAGACAATTGCTTTTTTGTTTGAGGGGAAGCATTTTTATTTTACTTACTTGGATCACCGACTTTTCCTTTTAATTCTCTTTAGCTTTTCTTTACTTATCAGAGTATTATTTGCTATCTTCCTTGGGGCCTCCAGAATTCTTTGACTCCTACCCTTTCTATGGCACACTATGTATTATGAGCGTGTTCCATTTAATAAACTTCACATATAGTGTTTTGATAAAGGAAGATGAGATTTTTCTCATCTGTATTCTTTTCTTTGTGAAAACAGTTGCCCTTTGACTCAATAAGCAAACAGAATTCTTACAACCAAGGAAATGGGCTTATGGCCCAGAATAAGGTAGGCCTATTTTCTGTTATGAACCCCTATATTGTGTTTGTCTTCAAGTGAGCTCCCTAAGGACACACTAGGCTTTCTTGCCTGTGATATTGTCTAGTTGAAGCTGAAGCACATTTGCTTTTTCTTCCAGTTCTGTTATCTTTTTGCTAATTTTGCTACCATCCGTGTGCTACACTCCTGTAGGAGGGCTTTCTCTAACTGCAAATGTGCTCTAGTAGTTTATCCAAGATAAAGAGCATTTTATTGTCTAACTAATAATATGCTTTTCCATTATTAAAAGAGGGTTTTTTTGGATACCTTTGTTCTTTCAAATAGATCCAAATGTGTCAGAAACTGGAATTGAGTTTTAAATGTCTGACTGCTTAGCTTGAGCTAATAGAGAAATCTATGCTACAATATGTAGAGACCCTTTACAGTATGCCAAATAGATTGCAATATACATGGGTAGACAGTAAGGAAGATGCAGGAAATGTGAAGAATCAGAAGCTCAATCTCCATGTGAGCCTGTACAGAGAAACACAACAGAGCAACCATCTTCCCGTGCATTTCGAAGGATGTGTACTGTCACACACAGACAGAGCCCAGGGTATGTTGGGAGGCCCTTGGAGACACAATAACCAAGCACTAAACTAAATCCATTCTGCCTTCTCAACTCGGCAGTTCTGCAGCTACCAAACGGGTCTGTACAAAAGACTACAGTAATTTTCAGATGAAAACCATCACCTGTGGAACCCACCACCCAGGGAAACAGAAGCTGCAGAATGCGTGGAGCTGGCATAATTCAGAGAACCTCTCATACAACTAAATGTCATTTGAAACCCAGTGAGAACAAAGTTCATTCTTCAGAAATCTATTACAAGCAGCCACAATTAAAGTGCGAAAGAAACAGCTGTTCGTGTTGGTCCTAAACTCAATATTATTTTTCTTTGCTAAATTCTGAAGGTTATGTCAAAATTTTCAGATATTTTTCTATCTCTATGAAATCTTTCAGTTGGGCTTTCTTCTTGCTTTATGTAGTGTGTTTATATAAAATTTTATTATAAATTCATATTTTATGAACAACATAGATATGATTTATAATTTTAATCCAATAATTGACAGTCCTAAGGACAAAATAAAAAGTTACAATCATTTGATTACCATATTAACCTGAAGTATAGGATGTTGAAGTATCTTTATGGGAAGGACCAAATTATAACCAAATATTTTTTCTTTGTATCCCTAACAGAAATGAAACAAAAGTTTACCTTCAGTAAGACTTAAGTACATTGAAGGCTAGGTGTTTTTGTGTTTAGGAAAGTCTTCATATAATGTACAGAACTTTAATAGCACAAAAGTGGAAAATAAGATTTCCTTTTTAAATTATCAGTTTAAATAATAAATTGTTACACATGGTTTTAAAGAGTAATTGACTTAAGCAATAATATACCTGGAAAAAGTGAACAAGAAAAATGTTTTTATTGTTTGTATTACATTCATGACAAATGACATTGATAAAGAGAACAACAAGATTGAAGTGAAAATTGAAGGAATATTTATGGTAATTCTAAGTGCCTTGAAAAGTTGATCTGAATTGCTTTCATCAAAGAGAAAATAGACTCTTTAATGATCACTTCCCTGACAACTAACAGTAACATCGTTTTTAGCTATGACTGCTAAAATTAGATACCTTCCTCTTGGAAATATGCATTCCCTGACAACAGTACAGGATGACAGCCTTCACCTCGTGATAAGAGGGAGAGTAACAATTCATCCTTAAATGAGCAATTTCTGTGATAAAGGAAAAAAATGTTACTTAAGATGGACTTGATGGCAGAATAACAAAAAAAATAGTGCCACACTAATTACTTTAGCAATTTTTAGTGAAATGTTTGCTTTGATTTTAAATAGAGGGATACAATTTTCAAGATATTCACTTATTAGGACTATTCATACCAGGAAAAGAGATCCTTCTTGGTGACAAAAGGGCTTTTAACAACTGTGTAAAATTATGCTTAGTTGAATAAACTACACAATAGAATGTGCTTGTTAGAAGTGCAAACAAATGACTTTGAAACTGCCGCCTAAGGCTGTTAGCTGTTGATAACTAAACTCGCAGGCCCACACCACCATCATTTCCCCAGCAGTGCAAAGCTAGGCTACGGGACCTTGTCAGGCCATCCATCATAGCTTGTCACCTGAAGACATAAATAAAAATTCAGCATTTCCCAAGATCTGTTAGAAGGCTGGTGTGTCTATTTAGAGTCCCTATGGCAAAATTATGGCTTAAATTCAGCCTTTTAAAATGTATACATTAGTACCAGTGCAGACACAGAGTCCACATTCATTTTGCACACTTAAAACAAAATGTACCTAGAAAATTAGGTCCAAAATGAGAGAAATAGCTACAAAAATATTACGTTTAAAGCCTCTAATTTTATAAATCATGGTAATTTGACAGATCAATGTGTTCATGGGAAGAAATTGCGTCTATTATGGTTATATAGAGTCACCAAAATGTCACAGGAAGAAGGGAGAAAATCTCCTTCCTGTTCTTTGGAAATATTTTGTTAAAACATACTCTAAGTAGAAGTATGAGTTACAGAATTACTCTAAAACAAGAGTCTATAAATGTTTTCTCTACAAGATGACATAGTAAATATTTTAGGTTTTGAAAGCCACATATGGTCTCTGTCACACATTCTTCTTTGGCTTTATTTTGCAACTCAAATATATAAAAACTATTCTTAGTTCATCAAAGGTACAATAAGAGTCCACTGGCCAATTTTGAACCATGGGTCATAATTTGTAGACCCCGTTCTAGAAAATAAACAAATGTTTGTTTATTTAGTGAAAAGAGGCAATATTATAATTTAAAAGACTTCATTCTTGCTTTTGCAGCGCTTATTTTTCAAGTAAAAAAGAATTCTATAAAAATATACCATCATTCATGGCATGACAAAAGTAATTATTAGATATAACTCCTGGCACAAGTGCATTTTAAATCAAATCGACGTTTTTGGCTATACTTCTGCATTTTGAAAGGGAGAATTTAATGCAAGTTAGATGCTACTCCAGGTGTATATTGTTACTTAAAATGGTAAAGATAGTAGTCTTGAGACAAACAGCATTAAATTTAGCTCAATGCCAAAAGCAGCTGTTTGAAATAGTCCTGGCAGCACTTCAGACATGTGTATCTTCATGTTGAGACTCCAAGTCACCTCTTTTAACATGCGTCAGTTTTACTGATAACACAAAATAAACTTTGAATTTTTAATTCCTTTTAAATCTCTGTGTAGGTGTTTGTGTATGTGCATGTGTGTCTACGTACATATATGTATGTTTCTTAGAGCTGCCGGAAAGGTAAAGAATGATCAGCCTTGTTAGATATGTCGAGGGGTGAAAAGAAATAATTGTTAGGGTAAAAGATGAAGCTTTATGATCTATAGGTAAACAGAATAACACAATTATTATGAGATGCAGTGCAATTATTACTGTTTGACATTATTGAAATTATCTATGCTAAATTATACGCTGCTTAGAAACTTTTTAGAAAATCAGCAGAAATTTTGTCAACTAAGGAAAAGTTACCACCTTCAAATAAAACACACTTGTTAATCTTCTGTTTCAAATACCTAGATTTTTAAACAACTTGTTATTGCTATCCTTTGCACCAACAAAAATGAAGGTATTTCAACAATTCCGAAACCATTTTTGAAAATACTAAGTATGAATACCTTTCTTGCTATTATAAAATGAAAAAGTTAAATACTTAGATATCATTGACATTTCTGAACCAAGTTTGTACCAAATTTGCATAAGAATATTCATAAGAAGTTTTTTTCATTAATATCAAAATTCATTAATAAATATTTTCTGTGCTCCAGGCACTGAGTAAGAATTAAGGAATCCAAAACGAATAAAACTTCAAGAATGCATTTTAGGGGAGACAACAGGCAAGGTGTGATTTAGTTTTAATATTCCCTGTGCATAGGACACCCTAGGTATTTTGCATAAGTCTATGATTTAACACTTAAAACAACCCTGAGAGTCACGTCACATGCTGAGGCCTGGGAGATTTAAGCAGTTTAATTTTACTACCTAAAATCAAATAAATAACCAGTAAGTGACAGTTAGGTTTTGAAGACAGGTTTGCCCTGAATCCAAAGTTTCATTTTATTTGTTTATTGTTTGGTTGCTTGTTTTTCCAAGTATATTTCCTAGCCATTTTTTTTTTCCAGGAGCACAAGAAAGCACCCAAAATCATAAGGGAAAAACAATTATAATCATCCAAGGTCTACTAAGATTATTCCTGGATTATATTCTTGTGACAAGATTTTCTTCTCCCCAAGATTTTTGATTATTTGTAACTTTTGTCACCTCCAGATTTTCATTGTTTTTTTCTTCATTGTATACAACTCTCTGCTACCTTTTGATTTTAAATCGTTACCTTCTGCTTTCCACTCCTTTTTCATGCTTCTTCCTGTATAGTTAAAATTTTTTTTCCCAGTGTAGATTTTAAAAAGTGCCAATAAGTAAATGATAGAAAGTGGGAAATGTGAAAGAAAATATTACTTTACACCTTTTAGAAATCTTCAGCATGTGCCCAGCAGAGAGGGAACTCGATGGGTCTCTGTGACCTTGGACATCATTCTTTGTGTCTAGATCTATCTATGAGGCAGTAGACCACTGCCCTTCCATTGCTACCCGAGAGGGAGGCCAGGACACACCAGGTGTGGGAAAGACTTTCCCTCCCCCAGCAGGCAGCTCTCTCCACTTGACCCATGGGTTTCCAGATGAACAGATCCACCTTATGTTTTCATTACGGTTAAGAAGTGAGTGTGTATTTCTCAAGCTTAAACCAAGAGCGTGTTCTTTTACATAATGAGACAGACAGAGGTGTGACAAAAATTCCATTCAGAATTTTTTCTTTACTATTACATGCAAGTAAAATATACCTAAAAACTGCTATTTAAATGGCCAGCAAAATGTTACTAGAGAGAATTTTAAAAGGAATAAATGCTTTTTGGGTCAGTAACTTCATTTAACTATTTCTGATTATTTAATAGCTGAAAGCACATAATACCGATCTTAAAAGAACTAAAAAATTCTAATATTTGTTTGGACACAAAGAGTTTGAAGAATGCTTTAAATTCCTCATTATGGTATGGTGGTTGTTTAGCAGTACTGTGAAGATCTAGTTTCAGCAGAGCACCTTGCAATGAAATAATATTTTAGAGATATTAAGGCAATGTCACTTACATGGAATCACGGTTGAAATTTCTTTGTAGATAGGCTGGATGTACAAATGTACAAAGTTTCAGTTGTGAGTTGTCTAATGCCATAATGCTAGTAAGTGTTACACAGTTTGGGTCACAACACACATCTTCTGATCCTTACTGCAATTTTCATTTCACCATGCTATTGAATAGGTGCAGGATATAGTGGCATTGGGTTAATTATGGGCTTCTCTCTGGAAACATGGAGTTGAGGTGCCCTTGAAGACTGTCTTCCATTCCCATGATGGCTGCAGCCTAATCCCTGGAAGGAAGGAGGTGAGTGGCACCTCCTGATGAGGAGGGAAAAAAACCCCAAACTCCAACACTGTCTTAGAGTTACTTTATTTTACTGTTTATACTGTTGGAAATGATGTTTTGATGAAAAGTGGTCAATAGAATATATCTTCCTTCCTTATAGAAATGTTGCTATGTTATAAAATTCTTATTCACCTAAACATCTATCAATATTTGCTGCTCCAAAAATACTTATAATTTCTTAAAGTTAAAAATAATCTTCTTTTTGCTCTCTTGAAAATTCCATTCTTGTGTACCAAAATGTGCTTTAATGTAGCATGATGTGCCGATAAACTGTCACAAATTTTCTAGTTTTAAATTTCAGCAGGTTTTTATTCTTGATTATGTTCAACATGTCCTTACCCCAATCTCTCACTGAATTAGGCACTCACTTACTCGTCCACGTATGTTATATTTCATCACCTCACTTTTTGGTTTATTATAAAAGAAAGTCTCCCTTTTTTTTTTTTTTACCCTGAGCCAAAACTCCTACATGGACTTTCCTTTACAAAGCCCCTGGGAGAAGTTTGGATTTTCTTCTTTATTGGAATACTTCTAGTATTGTTGTGGCATGACAGATGCTCTGGTCCCTGAACATGAAATTCATATGAGGGACCTCCTCACTCCTTATTAAAATCACCAAATTTTTACCAGGAAGTACAGTAGAATATGGAATGGGACAGGTATTGAAACAACATCTAAATAATATTACAGAAAGGAGGAAACAGAAAGGAAGGGAAGAAAGAAATTGAGAGAAGGACTGAAAATTAAACGAAATATTGTCCAGGGCTTTACAGGTAAGTGAAACACACATACAGGCACAAAGAATGAGAGGTGAGGAGACATACTGAAGGTGGATGATGCTGCTGAATAAGGAAGGGGATCTTAAATGCAGCAGCATCAGTCTCAACTCATCAACACACTCTCGCTGGGCATATCTCCACCATAAGATGTTATTTTCAAAGACTTTATTTACTCTCTTATTCGTCCCTGGAAGAATCACTTAAAGGATTCAATTTCTTTCTATTTCTTTATTTGGCTGCGTCGGGCGTTCATTGGGCATGCGGCATCTTTTTGTTGCGGTGTGCCGGCTGTGGCGTGAGGTTTTCTCTCTGTAGTTGAGGCACGAGGGCTCAGTGGTTGTGGTGCATGGGCTTAGTTGCCCCGCGGCATGTGGGATCTTAGTTCCCCAACCAGGGATCGAATCCATGTTCCCTGAATTGGAAGGTGGACTCTTTACCACTGGACCACCAGGAAAGTCCCAAGGATTCAATATCAATACCTTCAGTAATTATCTCAGTACTTTTAAGAGGCTTCATGGGAATTATTCCCACTAAAGTTTCATGATAATCAACAGGGTTTAAGAAGAAGTTATTTTCCCAGAGGGCCCATAAATGCTATAATTTTATTTATTTTCCCTACGGATTGCCTAACAAATTGGGACTCTACTTGAGGCAGATCTAAATTCTTTTTGTTAAATCTTTTGATGCTCATTGTGTAAAGTATACTAAACTCCCCTCAGATTTCAATTGATAAAGTAAGCTGCTTCTGGTCACAAAACATTGTTTCTAGCTTCTTGTAATAAACCAGTCATTCAATCATTCATTTATTTATTCTCTTATTAATTTATTCATTCAAAAATATTTGTTGATCAATCTCTCAATGACAGGTATTGTTCTACATTCTAGGGACACAGTGACAAGCAAGATAACTCTGTGTCCTCATGGAGCTAAAATTCTAGCTGAAAATAAAAAATGCAAATTCAGGTGGTGATAACTCTATAACAAACCAGAATGTGGAGTTAGAAATGGAGGGGAGGGATACCATTTTAAATAATGCTGTCAGGAAAACTCTTCTGGAGAAGGAACATTTAAGGAAGCAAAGGAAGATGATAAGTCAATGAGATATGACTGATAACAGAGGAATGCGTATCCCAGGGAGAGAGACCAGGAAGTACAAAAATCTCTCAGGGGGTAAGAACTTGGCATATTTGAGGAATAACTAAAAAGTAAATAACAAAAATCTAATAACTTGGCTAGAGCTGAGTGAGGAGGAGAGTGGTAGGAATTGATCAAAGAGGGGTTTAGTTAGGCATCCTTTCAGGCCTTGCTTAAGTGTGATGAAAGCTATTGGAAAAATTGGGGCAGGTGTGGGTGCCGTGATCTCACTTACATTTAAATTTTAAAAAATCTCAAGTTGAACATTTATGTTAACATGTTTATGGGATAGTTATACAGTCAAGCTTTCGGCAACTGTGTTGGCACAGGGAGATCATACAAGATGTTACAGTAAACCAAGTGAGAGATAATGATGGCTTGAATCGGGGAAGTGGAGGCAGTGTAAGATGGTGAAGAGTGGTCAGATTGGAGACCTCGATAATAAATTTTATGTGACATACGAGGGAAAAAGAAGAGTCGAGGACATGTGTTCCCTTGAGCAACAGAGCAGATAGCCACAATGTTGTGGAGAAGGTAAACTTGGGGGTTTGGTAAAGGCAGTTTGGGGAGGGGAATTATGTTTTTATTTTGGACATATTAATTTTGAGATCTATCAGTTATCTAAGTATATTTGTTGAACAGGTAGTTGTGTATTAGAATTAAGAACTTAGTGACAGTCCCTGGACTGGAGACTTCAAGGTTATCAATATACAATGACATTTAAGGCCACATAAGAGAAGAAGAAACATAGATGCCCTAGACTGAGTCCTAGTTTATTCCAACTTTAAATAATTGGAAAGAGAAAGAAAATCTAGCAGAGGAAATTGAGAAGGCACAACAAATGCAACAGAAAGAAAATCAAAGCAAAGTGTCTAAATGTTTAAAGAAGTAGTGGTTTTCTACTTCCAGGAGATGGCACACTAGATGTACAGAGAAAGTCCTCCCAGTGTAGATTCTATAAAAGATGGACATAATATTTTAAACAAAGTTGTTTTCAAGGCAAAACAGAGCAGGTGGTAATGTTAGGGAAACAACCAGATGCCAGAAATGACAAAAAAGCTGCATTCCACAAACATAAGCTAACACTGGAGCTGGTGTTTTCCTTCAAAATATCCTTCTGATCCTGGTGGCCTGGAGCCTTGTCTTGAAGAGCCATCTATGCACAAGTACAAGAGGCAATAACATAAAGAGGAAAACAGGACCTGAGATCCCCATATAGTCAAGACCCCAATGGTTGAACTCAGGAAAAATGTCCCTCAAAAGAAGACTTTCCTGGCTAAACCTTGCTTTTAGTAAAAACAGTGGTAATAATAGAGCCTCCTTTGATAAATCCTAAGCAGTATTCACTCAACTGGTGTCTGAATGCCTTGTATCCTGAAAAGTTGAGAATTGAGGTTAACAATTTTTCTTAGGGGGGGTTACATCATCAGGCTCTAGGCCAGTGCCTGGCAGCTATAACACACTCATCCTTTCTCAAAGAATGCATTTTAGAAACAGACCTAAAAGATATTACACAGAATAAACAGAGTTCCAAGGAATATGAGCTGACAATCAAAAACTACTAAAAATATCTGGAAACAAACCTTGATGTCAAAGACTGCTGAAAGGTTGGCCACAGTGAGGTTGATTACCCAGAAATGAGTGTTTTTCTCTCTGGTTGTGAAGAGGAAACCCTGAAAGGAGTGGGTTCAAGAGAGAATGAAGGTTGTATTTGTTTCCGATTGCTGCTGTAACAAATTACCACAAATTCAGTGTCTTCAAACAACACAAATTTATTATCCTATAGTTCTGGAGGCCAGAAGTCCAAAAAGGGTTTCCAAAATCAAGGGACTAAAATCAAGGTGTTGATAGGAAGAGGCTCTAGGGCAGAAGCTGTTTCCCTGTCATTTCCAGCTTCTATGGGCTACCTGCATTCCTCCTGTTAGAGACCCTTTGTCCATCTTCAGTGCCTCTGCTTCCATACTTGCATCTCCTTCTCTGCCCCTTCGCCCTCTCTCTTGCACCTTTTAAGGACTCCTTTGATTACATCAGACCACCCAGATAATGCAGGTTAATTTCCCTACCTTAAAATACTTAACCAAATTATATCTGTAAAATTCCCTTTTTCCACATAAGAAAACATATCTACAGGTTCCAGGGATTCGGACCTGGACGTTTGTGGGGAATGATTATTCTGCCTTCCATAGATGATGGAGTCAGAAGCTGAAAGGTCAAAGAAATGTTTTGTTGTATATTTTTTAAAAATAGTAGTATTACATTTTATTTCTTATTTTTTATAAGGTTTTAATTTGATGTACATTATAGGGGATGAGTATTTTTTTAAAATAAATTTATTTATTTATTTTTGGCTGCGTTGGGTCTTCATTGCTGTGCGCTGGCTTTCCCTAGTTGCAGCGAGCGGGGGTCACTCTTCATTGCGGTGCACAGGCTTGTCCTTGCAGTGGCTTCTCTTGTTGCGGAGCACGGGCTCTAGGTGCGTGGGCTTCAGTAGTTGTGGCTCGTGGGCTTAGTTGCTCCGTGGCATGTGGGATCTCCCTGGACCAGGGCTCGAACCCATGTCTCCTGCATTGGCAGGTGGATTCTTAACCACTGCACCACCAAGGAAGTCCACATTTTATAATATGCTTTTAATTTGTATTTTTATGGATGATTATTTTAAGTCAGATTTGGATGTTAATTGGCATTATCAATTTGAAAGTGGAAATAATGATGCAGGTGACAGACATATCTGTAGGAACAGCAAGCATCCTTAAGTAGATGAGAGGAGGTGGGAGAAAGTGCAAGAATCAGAGAGTGGCATAAATTGGATGGGGACGATTCATCAAGCACAGGCGTCAAGAGGGAAATCTGGTTAACACAGTAGATTCAGTGCTGGTAAGATTCAGATATGATCTTCTGATTGCTTCTATTGCTTCAGTGGAAAAAGAAGCAAGATTATTAGTAATGTTTGATATATTATTGAAGTTAGCTTCAAATGGAAAGAGCTAATAGCACTGCTCAAAATAAAAGTTACTCTCAGGAAACCAAGAACAAGAAAAATCTCAAGACATTCCAAATTCCAAGTGTCTTGTGACAGATGAAATATAGAGCCAACAGTTAGACTTGGTGGAAATTATACTGAAGAATAGAGACAGTAGAAGCCAGTCAAAGAATTTTGGCATGACCAGCAGAATGCACTGCCTGAATTAAAAGTACAGGACAAAAAAGCCAGTAAGTAAACACCAGAATCTGCAGCTCCATTTACCTCATTGCTGTCTTACATGTAGACCCTGAGTCATATTAAATGTACCTTCTAAAATATTTTGAGTTAACTTTTTATGTCCTATCTCATTCCTACTGCAATATATTTTGGCAAGTAAAAATTGTGCTTTTGGAGTAAAATATTTAGAATTAATATCCTGGCTCCTTCATTTACTTATATTGATACATGGCACTTTAAGAATATAAGCCATAATAATAATTATTATTATCATAATTATTATTTCAAAAATAGAGGTAGTTGTCAATGATGCAATAGTCTTTGTAGTAGGAATAATTAAAACCCTTTCATTTATTGTCTACAATATCGCAATTTACAACTGGTTCTCCAGAATCTATTTTCTATGCTGAAAAATGGAGGCTGAACAATTTTTCTAGCAACAAAAGCAGCAATAATAATAAAAATACTAAACCCTAATATGTACTAAAATGTTTATATCACACATATTCATCTAAATACTTTACATACAGTTATTCATTTAATCCCCTATGAAACGCTAGTAGTGCTGGGTTAGTATCATTAATATCCCTATTTCCCTAATGAGATATTAGAGGCTTTAAGATATAAGTAACTCTCCAAGGTTACACAACTAATAAGTGACACAACCATCCTGGTAGCTCCTTATTCCTTTATGAAGTGTTTTAAGAAATAGTCACTTAAAAGAAAAACCAAAGTTGGGAAATATGTGATGGTTTTGCCTTGACTCCCGGAAAGGGATATACCTTATACTTTACTTCTTTTATTGGCCTCCAAGATGGAAAAGACTACAACCATGAACCTGCATGGATGTTCTGTTTTTGAATTACCTGCAGAGAGAAAAGGCATTTTCCCCCCTAAAACAGTACTGAAGAAATAGAGCAAAGGTATTTCCTATACAGACAGTGTCTGACTTAATTATGGTTTGACTTATGATTTTCAGATTTTATAAGGGTACCAAAGCAATACGCATTGAGTAGAAACTGTACTTCAAATATTTTGAATTTAGATCTTTTCCCAGGCTAGTGGTATGTGGTATAATTTTCCCTCATGATGCTGGGCAGTGACAGCCAGCACAACTTGCAGTCAGCCACGTGATCACCATCAGAGGGGAAAACAACCCATATACACTTAAAACCATTCTGTTTTTCACTTTCAGAACAGAATTCAATACATTACATGAGATAGTCAACACCTTATTATAAAGGCAGGCTTTGCGTTAGATGATTTTGCCCAACTATAGGTTAATTTAAGTGTAAATAATGTAAGTGAGCACACTGAAGGTAGGCAAAGCTAAGTTATGATGTTTTAAGTGCATTTTTTGACTTAATGCTATTTTCAATTCATAATGGGTTTATTGGGACATAACCCCATCAGAAGTCAAGGAAGATCTATACAGTATTTAGAAGTGTGTAAAGGGAATTCCCTGGAAGTCCAGGGGTTAGGTCTCTGCCTTTCCACTGCAGGGGGCACGGGTTCAGTCCTTGGTCAGGGAACTAAGATCCCACAAGTCAAGCAGCCAAACAAAATTACAAGTGTGTAGGAAATTGAGTGACATCTTGACGTGTAGACTCCAGTGCTTGGTAAATTGTATTCCAGGTAATCAGCTTTGATGTGGGGGAGGAACATAATATCACACACCTGTGAAGAATGGAGAAGTAAGGTAGTTTTACGAGATAACCCTAGGTGTCAAGTAAAGTTATGAAATTCTGTGAAAGTAAAAATATTTCTAGGTATTAATAAATTTATTGTAAAGAAAACTAGATGTCTGATAAAATTACTGATCACCTGCTGTTATTACCCCACTCTGACTCAACTATGTGGCAAAAATTGTTATTCGGGTTGTATTCTATTAAAAGAGAAATTTCTTTAATACATTTATAATGCTTGCAGTTTACAGGACTTACTATATCATCATAGGGTTAAAGGTTCATTTATATGATACAAATTCTAAGTATTTGGAAAAAGTTAAAAAACACCTTCTTTTGGGGCAGTAGCATATTTAATTAATAAGGATAAATTTGCAAATTTTTAGGTATGATAAATAAAAGTACTCAACATCATTTCTTCGAAGCATGAGCTATTTATTCTTTTGATCTTTTTATTAAACTTGATGCAGTTAACACATAGTCTATGAACCATGCTAGGAGCAGAAATAGGTATTACTGATGTTGATAACTTAAGCAGTGATTTAACGTTGTTAAATAAGATGGATAAAGATTATGAAAAAATATTGTGGAGAGCAAGGAACTAATTTTGTATATAGGTAAGTAAGCTTTGATTAATTAATTTATTTTCATGAAAGGAAGTAGGCAATGTATGTACTTATCAGCTAGTCTACAAAATTGACCAATTAAGGACAATGAAGATGTGGAATTTGTTTTTAAATCAGATTCCAGATATTAATTATTTTGATCTATATTTTCCCCCTGGGATGCCACATCAACAACAGCTACAGTATTTGGATTAGAAGCCAAACTCTTCAAACAAATGTTCAAGGCTCACCATCTCTGTTTCCTATACTCATTCCTCTATCACCAAATTTAATGCTGGCTTCTACTCCTACTACTCAAAAAGAATAATGACTCTTTTCATTATGTTTCCAATTACCTTCACATCACTAAATTTAATGAACATTTTAATTTCCATATAATTATTTCAGAGTCATTGTATGTTGTTGAGCTGTTTCTTGAAACCTTCTTTTCATTTGCTTCTAAATCACAAAAATCTCCAGTTGTCTCACACTTCTCTGGTAATCCTTTCTTTTATGAATGAGTGATTATCCTTCTCTATGCAAACATTACATATTGTGATTTTTCTTTTTTTGTTTCTAGGGCTTCTTCTCTCTCATTTTCTCCTTAGGCGATCCCTTCCATGCTGATAGCTGAAGTGATGGTCACATACAAAGATGAATCCCCAATTCACGTCTTCATTACAAACCTCTTTGTTCTGAGCTCTTAGAGCTGTACGTTTCAATTGCTTGCAGGATATCTTTTCTCATCTTCAAAGTTACCTCAAATGTACCACACATGAATCAGTGGACAAGATGTTCATCTCCAGGCCAATTTTACTTCTAGCAATTTGTGTCTCTGGATGTTCCCACCATCCTTAGAGTTATGTCAACTCTAAGCATAATATTCATTCTTCAGAGCCAAAGATTTCTTAATATCTTTTCCATATAACTGTTTATTTTCATCTGTACCACCAACATTCCTACCCAAGACACAATCCTCTTTCATTTGGATTATAACAATTCATTTTATTCAGGAACATGATATATGTCTTTATTTATTTTAAGCCTTTATTTCATTTAATAAACCATTATATACTTCCTATGTGCTGGGTTCTATTCCAAGCATTTTAAAAATATTGACTTAATCTTCATAATAACTCTAGAAGATATTTATAATTATTATCTCTACTTTGTAGACAAGGACAATGGGGCACAGAGAGGGTAAGTAACTTGCTAAAGGCTGCCAAACTAGTTTGGGTTAAGCAGTACATAAAACCAGAAGTCTTAACTAATTTTTTATATTGTCTTGTCCTATTTACTAACACAGAAAATTTAGTAACATAGTTTTAAATTTCACAATCAAAAGTTTTTATTTTGAGTTATTTATATTTTCAAATAAGTAATTCCTACTTCATTCCAGACCTCTTAGGGATTTTATGTGCTCACATAAGAAACTCTGGTTGTAAGTCTTCAAATCTTTAGAAAAGGGATCAGCAGTCTAATAGAGTCTATGTATCTTTATTTTAGCCATTTTGCTGAATGGATAACCAAACAATGGTTTTCACTCATAGTTAGGACAAGTTTTTTTTAAAAGAATGCAATAGGCTGTGTATTAGTATCTGCAAAAGCTTTTGAATTTGTTAGTATCCTATTAAGCTGAAATAATTTCATAGATAACTGAATATAATTACAGATTTTTTCTAGGTTTCTTCCCATATCCTTAAAATTAACCAGCTAAAATAAGCTATATAACCACTTGAGCTATTAACCTGTTCATTTTTTATCTTTGGGAAAATAGAATTTTTGCTTTCCATTAGGAATATTCCAGTGGAACAGGATTTTTGCCTTCCATTTTATCCCAACTTCTAAACAATTAATTTACCTGAGCATTTCATTGTTCAGGATGCAATATTATGAATGAAATGCAGACCTTAGACACAAGCAACTCAGAACATCGACCAAACAATTACAAAAGTAAATCTACCTATGAATGAAAATGTTTCCCTAAGTAAGAAGATAGTACTAGTATCTGTACCGGCATATTTAAAAGCAGATAAATATTTTCTTTAAGTCCATAATCATGCAGTACAATGTGTTTCAGGATTGCTATATTAACTATTGTTTGGGATAATAGTTGACATGCTCAGCTCACCGAAGTGTAAGCATGGATGAGCAGCTTCGACAGTATTACAAAGACTTTGAAACATCCATGGGAAAATAATAAAAAGACTTGAAACAGGAGTAGATTCAACAGGCTCTTTGTAGTTAACCTTTAAAAATGCCATTTGAAGCTATTGAAGAGAACCAATACAGTAGTTTTTAAAAAACAGGTGTCATTATGAAATGTTATCCTAAAAAATAATCCTAATTGAACTAGTTTTTCTATCTAGTAGACATACACATTCATATCTTGAACAAGATGGAAAAGTATTACTTTTCTCAAAATGAAAAATATGATAAAAAATGAGTTGTCTATTCTAATGAAGAACAGAAATGAGTTCACTATTTCTTCATGTGAATTTTATTTCAAATATTTTTCTAAGTGTTATGTGTAGTTACTTGAAATGCAAAAAAAAAAAAAAAAATTCACGTAATCCAAACTGCTAAAATGTTACAACACAAGATTGACCTGCTACCTTAACTGGTCTTTGATGAATTAGAACTGATCATCCTGCTAAAAAATGGGAACCTAGAAAATAACAGAAAATAATTTTGTATCAAAGAATATAAATAGGGTTCATACACAAATTAAGAGAAAGACAGATATTTTCAACCGGAAGATTGGTTTAAAACTCTAAAAGGTCTTAGTCATCTTTATCTTGAATGTCATTCGCCTTGCAACACTGGAGAGATAGGAAAGAAAACCAAAATATAAAGAATAAGAATATAAGAAAATATATATTTCTTGAAATCTTAAAATATTTATATTTGCTAAATATTTTATGTTTAAAGAAAACACATATTGTTCTTTCTCCACTCGTATTATACTTTATTATCTGTATGAAGAACAAGAAACTTTGAAGGAGTGGTTATCTATGCCTAGCCTTGCTGTCACTGTTTGATTCTACTTAAATCCTCCTGTACCCACAGGTACAGCTTATCATTTGAAACACTAATGCTATGTGAAAAGTGAAAAGAACAGAGAGGTTTCCTAGCAACTCCTGGGATCCTCCTAAGGCAAGTCAGTTAAAACCATACAGTACGTGGAATGGGTGTAAATTAGAGTACGAAGCTGAGTAGTAGGTTTTCAAATGCCCACTATAAAACACAGTAACCTATAATAGGAGCCGAATTCCTCAAGAAAGAAATAACATCAGAGCTCTGACATCTTAAAGATCATTTAAATAATCCCGCTTAAATTCCACTGAAGATATATAAATCCAAGAAAGAGAACCAAAGTAACAGAGTACAAAATCAAAGTTATTAATGCTTGTGTTCTTATTCTGGGTGTGGACTTTGAGGACTGCTTTATCTTTGCCCACTCCTCTCCTCTGCACACACACACGCACACACACACCTTACACACACACTCCCATTGCCTCAGCTGAAAAATTACTAGTGGAATATATGCATGCTAATATCTGATCAATCAGTTTTCTGTGTTTACATTATACAAGTTGCTTTATGAAAAGAAAATATAGTTAAAAAGTAGTTTAAGTGAAACATTAAATTGCTGGAGAAACTTCTCATTCCCTGAAGCTCTGTAAAGTACAATAATTATGTGTTTTATGACACATAACATTTGAAATAGTACGTTTGCTCATGCTTTCATTTTATATTTACAAAATGTCTCTGAAATAGTGATTATTTCATAGCCCCATTTCACAGACCAAAGAACCAAGCTTAAGAGAGATAGTAAATGCTTCATTAAAGGCGACTTAGCAAATAAGTGGTTGAACCAGAATTCCAGATGAGATGTTCTAACTACAAAGACATTCTGCTTGTCTTCACATCAGGATCTCACCAATTTTCATAGAAACATTTAAAATGAGGCTTTAAAAAAGACATATCCATCTTTCTGATTCATGATCAATGAGAGGTTGCAAGTATAAGAGGAAGAATCCTCACTACCTAAAGACTGCCTTAATCACACCGTGAAAAAGTTTGCTCTCCAGGCACTAAAGAAAGATTCTTGAAAAGTAATTATAAGTAAACATCATTTTGTGCATCTATTAACATATCCTCAACTACTTTATGAAAAAAAAGAAAAAGGGAAATTGTAAGGAGTCTTACTAAAAGCATTAAAGCCAAGGTAGAGAGAGCAGCAAATAATTAGGTTAAGGATTGTTGCTGAGAAAAAGTAAAGTGCTAGCCTAACTGATGTTCCTAGCAACTCAGGCAAAAAAGCAAAAAAATGAATTTCACAAACTTCTAATTAGTAGGTACAATGTCTACAATACTTTCACTTTCTAATACAGAAAACATATATTAATCAAAAGAACTTGACACTTATCTGTGTGAACTTGGAGCGTTAATTTAGATGTACTAATCTTTTCTTCCTAAGTAAAGAGCAGATAATAACACAACATCTATAGGCTAGACTTTTATATAAGAGCTTTTGGAGAGTGAAGAGATAAATATGGAAGTTATTTTATAAATAAGTACTATTCAAAGATATGTCTAGCAGCTGCTAAGGGAGGATTTTATATTGGAGGAAAAATAGTAAATTCTCATTAATAACTATAATATTTATCAAGTATTTGCCTAGAGTTCTTACATATTAACTCTTGTGAAAAGTGTTGAAATGAGAAATAAAGATAGCCATAGGAGAATCAAAATGAAATAAGCATATTAAATAGTTCATTCTATTTTTATGAATGTTTTACACTTACAGTCAAAAAGGTGTTAATTCTGGGTAAAGTGTGTAAGGGAAGATACAGATAAAGCAAAAAGTGATGGAGAGTACTTAACCGTGATTCATGATGGCTTTTTGGTTTGGACAATAAATGTTAGAGATGACCAAGTTCTGTAATTCTTTCTTCCTGTCTATCTATCTATCTATCTATCTATCTATCTATCTATCATCTATCTATCTACCTCTCTATGTATCTATCTATCTATCCATGTCTTTATCTGTTGACTTGTTTCAAAATCAGGTGTAACAATATTTTTATAGCTCATATTTATTCTAAACTATGTCAAATAAAAAACATTCAGGATTTAGCTAAGGAAAGCCTTTTATGTAAAAGGACTGTTGCAAGAGAAGGAAAGGGAGTATTAGGGTAGGGGAGGAAGACGATTGCAGTAGGGAAAACACTGCAACCATGAACTCTGCGTACGCCTCAAAAGTTAGGCAGAAAGCAGCTTTTCTTATATAGAGAAGAGTGAACAAGACAAAAACAACAACAGCAAAAAAACAAAACAAAACAAGAAAGAGCAGCGTGTGCAGAAGTGGGATGAAGGAATGAGTGGGTGGGAGTGGCAGTGATAGGGCAGTAGATCAGAGGATCTGTACCCCGACGCCAGCCAACTCTTGGAGGAGCTGTTAAGGAGGGGTTACACAGGGCTCAGGCTGAGAGTGGGTCAAAGTTCAGGGGCCTGGGGGAAGCAGAGAAGCTTAAGCAAAGTTTGGTTCACAAGCATTCTTTTTCCACTGATAAGCCAGGGCAAAAGGCTGAGCTCATCCTTTGTGAGGAGAAAATAATGAATTTGGAGAGCCATGTCTCTGCCTTGTCATGGGGAGCAACCCTGAGTCTTATCTAATTCATATGAGGGGAGGATTTCTTTGCAATAATTAGCTTCCTGGAACACAACAGAGTGAGACAATTTCTTTAACTATCGCTGTTTTACAGGATCACAAGAACCAGGTAAAGTTAAACATTGCCAAGTACTTTCTCTGAGGCAGCTTAAAACTTGATTTTTTTACATTCACTGTTTATTTATTCTCTAATAATATATGTGTTATGAATATTCAGCTTTGAAACATACTTCTTTATTTTCCTAGGACGTCAAAATAAAATAATTTCCTAGGTACCGCATCCTCGATTTTGGCTTATAGGAGCCTCTATATCATTTTTCCAGGAGGAAAGAAAAGCAAATGAAAACTTTGAAAATATTGCAGTACAGTTCACTAACCTGGCTGTGTGCAGGTTCAATTCTGACCTTATCTGTGCTGCATGCATATTGCCCTAAATGTTCACTAAACCCTGCTGTGCATTTGCAGTATATCAATCTGAAATAACTCATTTAGGATTTTGTCTGCTTCTGGATGATGGGAGCCATTTTCCTGAACACTTGTAGCTTGTTGGTGCTTGGTAATGTGAAGAAACAGAAATCTGCTAAAAGCAAAACATCTGATTTACAGGTTAAAAAATATATATACATATTTATTAAACTAAGTAGTATTATTAAACATATATATATGTAAAATTGTAAAGCCTACTTTTTATGACAATTTCCCTCTTTTCCCCAAGACGTTCAATTACAGTATTGGTCATCCATAATCTTATATTAGGAGAAATTAAGAGGCACACTACATATATTACTGTGAACTAGTTAAACTTTGTGAAGATTAGATACAGTTTACTTCCTCTTATTTCTATCCTTGCAAAAATGCATTAGGCATCAATTTGGTATACCGAATGGCAAATGAGTTTGAAAAAATATTACAGATCAAATAAAATACCACAAAGATTCTGGAAATTTAAAAATTGTGGTAATGATAATAGTTGGTATTAAAACCCAATTCCTTAGGAATTTCTATACCTTTAAAGTTACTCATTAGCATCTCTAATTTCAGTTACCTTTTCTCTCTCTGATGAGTTAAAACTAATGTGCCCCATTTATGTTCTCTGCATTTGTTCACCACCTTCAGTGGGCTGCGACACCTTCTCTTGCTTGTAATTTCCTTCTGCCAACTAAGTACTCCAACGAGAAAGAGAAAAACCAGAATCAAACCAGTTATATTTAAAATCCAGTGTTTTCATTTTTTTTTCTAAAGTGACAACCTAGGTCATAATATACTTCATGAGGACTAGTGTATGTAAATAATTTGCTGGAGGTTTGCATACATAGTAAGATCAATAAATGATAGATTCTGTTATTCATATCACTGTGAACGTGTGACATCGTATTATTACCTGATTTTTACGTATGGAAAAACTGAAGAGGATGCTATATCTGAAGTACAAGTGGTAGGAAATGGCAGAAACAAGATCTGCATTTGTGCCTGTATGTTTTTATAGACTAGCATTATAGCCACTATAAAACACTGTAAAAACACTGCCCTCCTAAAATATTTCCTTTTACATCCAGTTCCTTGTGCTAATCTGGATTGAAAAGTTGGAATTTAATAAAATGGCAAAGATTATGTGGTAAGATTTAGTTAGGCAATGACAAAATGAAAGTGATGGTAAAATGTATGGACACTCAAAGGAACAAAAATAGCCAAGATTTTCTTGAAGAAGAATAACGAGATTGAGGAAATCGTTCTACCAGTCATCAAAATTTATAACACTGTGGTAACTAAGAGAAGGTCATTTTGACTCAAAGATAAACAAACAGAAGAGTGGGACAAGCTAAAGAGGTGCCTGCCTACTCTTGACAGTAAAGATCAAATGAGGTGATACATGCAAGTTTTGCACAACATCTTGTTCATAGGAAGTTATGAAAACATCAGTTTTTATTATATTTTAGTTTTCTATTACTTTCTTATTTCCCACCTGTTAGCAGACCTCAATTCACCGATATTTTAAAAGACAACACCTTGACTTTCTGATACTGACTGCAATCTTCTGTTCTTCTGATTGAGAATGATTAAAATTGGATTTAGGAGATGGAATCTAAAGTCACACAGACCAGAACACCAAATGAGTGTCTGCTGCTAGAAGTCCTAAGACTCTGTGCAAATAATCCACCTGCATTGGCTTCATTTCTATCATTTGCAAAGTACAGTCCAAATGATATTCTTGTAAATACAAGACTTGCAATGACAATGATGATTTCAGTTGTACTGGACATATTAGCTTATAGCCACTGGTTTGTCAAACTTCACTTTGACTAATTTTCTTCTGATATGACTAATCTGTGCTTTCACTATGCAGAATATCATGAAACAAAACAAAAGTCTCAAACTAATAAAGACTATGACAAATATTACCTCATGGAAGAAAAAATAATATGAATTTGTTTTTATTCAACAACATGTTGAAAGGAACAAAATAGCCACATTGAAGTAACTCAGGTTATATTTAAATTTGTCAAGTCTGTGTAGAGGATAAAAAAAACTTTTCCTCTACCCTCTTAGATATAGTAACTGAGGAGTGTGGATTAAACTGACAAAAGACAGATTAACAGGAGAAAAGTTTTATTTTGCATGCACACAGGGTGTTCACAGAAAAGAAGTGACAACCTCAAAAAACATTTAGGTCTGGAGCCTTATACGCCATTTTAACAAGTGGTAGTAAATCGTGAAGAAGTGACTAGACAAAGCAAAAGGGATTTGGGTGTCTAGGGGCAGTAGATTGTGGGAAGGTGAATATATGGGGGAAACTAATGAAGGTAAGGGTTATTTTAGGGAGGTTTGTGCAGACTCAAGTTGGTGCCGTCTCCAATTGTAGAGTCATCTCCATCGACTGAGTCATTCTCTTCCTGGGACAGGAGAGGGAAACACCTTTACAAAGAGAAATTTAGGCAGAAAGAAGTGCAGAGTGTTTGCTCCTGTGTTTGCTGTTCCTTAATTACCTTCAGAACAAACTTTATGCCAAAATGGCATATTTTATGTGGTATATTTTGTGGTGGCATATCACCTGTTTTAGTTTGCTGCAACAAAGTATCACAATTTGGGTGACTTAAATAACACATATTTGTTATCTCACAGTTCTGGAGGCTAGAAATCCAAGATCAAGGTGTCATCAGGGTTGGTTCCTTCTGAGGGCTATCAGAGAGGATCAATTCTATGCCTCTCAGGTAGCTTCTGGTGGTTTCTTGGCAATTTTTGGTGTCCCTTAGCTAGTAGAAGCATCACCCCAATTTCTATCTTCATTTTCATATGGTATTCTCCCTGTGTGCATATCTCTATGTTCAAATTCCCCTTTTTTATAAAGACACCAGTCATATCAGTTTAGGGCCTACCCTAAGGATCCCATGTTAACCAACTGTACCTGCAATGATTCTATTTCCAAATTAGATAAGATTCCACAGTTCTGGATATTAAGAGTTCAACATGTGAATTTTGGGGGGATACAATTCAACCCAAAACATAGCTCTCCTAAAATTTTTACATCCTGTTCATTGTGTTAACCTGGATTGAAAAGTTGGAATTTAATGAGACAGCAAAGATATGTGGTAGGCTTTAGTTAGGCAATGACACCATGAAAGTGATGACTTGAAAAGATGAATTGACTGGAAAAATAAAATACAGTAAAGTCTATTATCAGTGTGATAGAGCCAATATAAGTTGAAAATGTTTTCTACTTTGACAGAAAATTAAAACAGGAAAAACTTTCTTTTATAACGAATGAAGTCATTAAAAAAAAACTTACACAGAAGAATATAATAAAAGTGACTCCTCATTTAACAAGCAGGCCAGGAGTTGTTTGATTTCTTCTCCTTCCTTTGCACTTCTAAGAAGAGACATAGCAGAAAGAAGGTCAGAACACCATAGACCAGGACAAGTTTAGTGAGAGTCTAATGGGCAAATCTCAGGGAGATTGCATCATCAGAGCTCCTCCTGACAGGATACCCAGAATGCTTTTCTCCTTTGTCATCACTGTTTACTCCTACAAATGTTCTGACCTCTACACATGTCACCTGGTCAGAATGCTTTCCACATCTAAAAGAGTACACATCCATTATGTGTCATAGCTCTCTCCTCCCGCTAGAATGGAAAGGAAATTCCATTCCTCTATTCGTTCACTCTGATATCTCAAGCATTTGGAAAGTATATTTTTTGAAGAAGTGACCTTTGCTACACAGTACTGAACAGATTGCAAAGGAGTGGCCGGAAATCCAAGTTCTACTTCCCTTTTTTCATCATTAGCTGCACTCCCTCGTTTTATACATTCTCAACATTTTACTTTCTATTTTCTCTTACCCATTCTTCATTTCCTTCTCCTTTCTTCCCTTTTTCCTATCCTTCTGTGTTTGGATTTTCTCTGTGATGCTTTCTCTCTGTCTCTCTCTTCTCTCTTGTTTCCTTTTTGGGTAGGTATTTTTTTTTTAATTTGTGAATTTCATAAATGTTTTAATACATGTACCACATTTGTAGGTGACCTTGCCTTTGGAGGGTCACTCCATGGCATATAAATAAGGCCAGTTTAGCCCCAAAAGAGGCAGAGCACATAGCAGTTAAGGGCAGAATTACCCTATTTCATATTCTGGCTTGTAGAAGCAGTTTAGCTTTTAAACAATGACTTTACTACAAAGAGCATCAACTTCCTCAAATATAGAGCAAAGATCATGTTACTGTCTTATAGAATTGTCTTGAAGACTGTGAGCTAATAAATTCATGCTAAGTTAGTGTGTCACTTCCTGGTACCACAGCAAGCTTTCAAATGATGATAGTTATTATTATTTTAGTTAGGTCTACAGAGAATACAGAGTAAGGAATTAACCAAATTCATAGCCCCTAATTAACTTGGTGATCAAAGGGTACCCTTTCAGTAAACATTATAAAGAGATATTTTCATACTACTCTAGTTAATTCATGGGAATCTTTGAAATTCCAGCCTTTAATAAAAGAATACTTTTGAAAAGTAAACTTTTTTTTTTTTTTTGAGGTACGCGGGCCTCTCACCGTTGTGGCCTCTCCCGTTGTGGAGCACAGGCTCCGGAAGTGCAGGCTCAGTGGCCATGGCTCACGGGCCCAGCCGCTCCACAGCATGTGGGATCTTCCCGGACCGGGGCATGAACCCGTGTCCCCTGCATCGGCAGGCGGACTCTTAACCACTGTGCCACCAGGGAAGCTCCCAAACATTATTTTTAATTTAGGCTATTTTGATCCAATATTATTGTAGTTCACTTTTATAGCCAACAACATGGTCAGCCATAAAATATAGTTCAAATTTTAAGAAATATTTCTGTTTTATTCTTTAGTATAAATGATATAGACCTTGGTAAGCAAATTTTGGGTGGAGGGAAGGTCTGTCATATTACTCTTTATTCTCAAAATCTTCACAAACATGTTTATACATGTTGAAATTTCCTTTATTTTTTTTCACCATAATAACATAAAGACTGTCTATTGTAAACTATCTCTTGTGGATAATGATTTAACTTATAATTAGTGGTTAGAGAATTCACTTTATATCCATAGCAAATATAAGTCTTCCATTCTCAGATAGGCTTATGTATTTAGTAGGAAGTGATAGATAGTAAGAATAAGTTATCTATAACTCACACTGATGATAGAATTCATTTACTCAACAAATAGTTTTTGAGCCTCACTGGAGGCTCATGCATATTTCAGGAGATACAACTCTAAACATCATGCAAATTTCAGGAGGTACAACTCTAAACAAGGGAAGGCACCAAAGACTTAACATCCTAGTATAGGAGCCACAAAATTAAGTAGCTCCAGAAGAAAAGCAGGATTTCTTAAAAGGTTAGAGCAGGAATAGAAGAAAGGGAGAATTGAAGACTGGAAAATGAGTGATTATATGCCCCATCTAATGACATTGAAATGGAGAGTATTCAATATAAATTAGGGACCATACAATATGAGTCTTTCCACTGCTTTCTATGTGAGACACCAGAGTGCTTACAAATAAAAAAATAAGCTAGTAAAGCCGGGAATCCCAGTATGGAATGATAAATGTCATATTAAGAACATGAATTGGGACAAGTCCCAGAGAGTTAGGGAAGACTTTTCTGAAGCAATTGTATCTAAGTTGAGAGTTAAAAGGAGCAGTTGTGGCTTGATAGAGAGAGAAGGCAGAAGAACACTGCATTCGGAGAGAACAACAGGATGTGAAATTACCTGGAGACAAGTTCAGTTTACTGTATTATTGGATTTGGGAAGAAGAGTGCTAAGAGTTGAAGCTGGGAAGGTAAATAGGGCTCAGCTTGTATCATGAAAAGCCGAGAAAGCCGTGTAGAGTTTGATTCTGGGAACACTGGGGAACCAATAATATAGTTTACCAGAGATGTGACATGATCAGATTTGTACTTTTAAAAGAACATTTTGGCTACGGTGTGGAAAATGGACTTGATCTGCAAACACAGCTTGGGGCAGAGACACTAGTTGGAGTCCATTAGAGCAATTCCAGCCAGAGATGCTGGTGGCATGGACCAAAGTATATCAGTGGAAATGGAAAAGAAATGGACCAAAGTGAATTATATTTAGGAGACAGACCTGACACTATCTGGTGATGGATTAGATATGGGAGATAAGAAAAATGAGAAAGCAGAGGAAGTCTGATGATACATAGTTTCCTGGCTTGAAGAGAGGGGGAGATAGCAGTGCCATTTTCCCTTAAGGAGTGAGAAGGTGGAACATGCTAACCAAGGTTACAATTTAGCTCTCCTTTTTCCCTGTTCAATTTCTTTCATGGCACAATTCCTCAGTTCTGAATTCAGCTTGAGGACATAATATGAAAGTTGTAACTCTACATACTATGTTGCCAAAGTCTAAGTAGCACATTTGTCACATTTTACTTTTCTGAAATCAGGATACCTTATAACCAGTGCCAAAATAACTTTGCCAGGCACCTGGCAGAGAAGCACCACGAGGAAACTACCAGAGGGGCTATACTGTCAGAGATTATACCCATCCCATATTGAGGGTAGTTAATAAGGATGCGTACATGAATTGACAGTCATCTTGGAATTGTTACTGAAAGTGAGGGTCTGGCTGCTCACCGCTCTAAAGAGGCAAGGTTGTTGGAAGGAAAAGTTTGCTTTATTTCAGAGGTGGGCAACCTAGGGGGCGGGAGGAGGGCGGACCCCTGTCCAAAGGCTGACTTACCCCTCCACTGACAATCAGTGGGCAAGAGCTTTTACCGGTGAAGGGAGGGAGCTGCATGCAGAAACAACAGTCAGCTCTGACAGTCATCTTGAAATTGGGTGTGCGGTGGTCTGATCAGTGTCATCTTGATGGTTTTAAGTACAGTTAATCTTCACTTCCAGGGTGGATTTGTTCCCATTTCTTTGAGGCCAGCTCTCAGAATTGTGGCAGCTTATGTCATGGCTACAGTCTGGTCATCATGTAGTTGACTTCTTCCACCTGGTAGGGGTTTTAGTCTCTATAAGACAGCTGAAGTATATGGCTCAGAATATTATCTATAGCCCTTGAAGAGGAACTACAGGTCCTTGACTATGCTTAATGACTAAATTTTTATTATTTAGTCTTGTTGGACTGTTTTCCTTTGTTTCTGCATTTTCTCACTTCTCTGATTAAACTTATTCTTTGGCTAAAGTTTTTTTCACAGACAAAAGGCAGGTGAAAGGCATGGGGGCCAAGGACTGTAGGGTCCTGCCCTGGTTCAGAATCACTCAGAATAGCCTCCACTAGAAAAAGAAGTTGCAAGATTTCCATTTAAGTTCCTGAATGAAGGCTACCACAGGAGGCCAAGTTCAGTCCATGGAAATCACTGAATGTTTCCTCCTGCAGAGGATGTTTCTTTGGAGAAAGGGAGTGAAATTATAGACTTCATTTTTTTAAAATTGAAGTTTCATTAACAATGTTGTGTCAGTTTCTAATATATAGCAAAGTGATCAGTTTTATATATATGTATGTATATACATATTCTTTTCTACTGTGGTTTATTACAGGATACTGAATATAGTTCCCTGTCCTATACAGTAAGACCTTGCTCTTTGTCTATTTTATATATAGTAGTTTGCATAAAATTACAGACTTCTTAATCTGAGATTTAAAATGAACATCTTGGGACTTCCCTGGTGGAGCCGTGGTTAAGAATCCACCTGCCAATGCAGGGGACACGGGTTCGATCCCTAGTCCGGGAAGATCGCACATGCCACGGAGCAACTAAGCCCATGCGCCACAACTACTGAGCCTGCATGCCACAACTACTGAAGCCCACGTGCCTAGAGCCCGTGCTCTGCAACAAGAGAAGCCACCGCAATGAGAAGCCCACATACCACAACGAAGAGTAGCCCCCACTCACCACAAGTAGAGAAAGCCTGTGCATAGCAACAAAGACCCAACACAGCCAAAAAAATAAATAAAATAAATAAATTTTAAAATAATTAAATAAATAAATAAAATGGATACCTTATATACAAAACAGAAATAGACCCACAGACATAGAAAACAAACTTATGGTTACCAAAGAGGAAAGGGGAGGGGGATAAAATAGGAGTTTGGTATTATTATGTACACACTACTATGTATAACATAGATAACAATCTAGGAGCTACTATATAGCAGAGGGAACTATACTCAATATTTTTAATAACCTATAAGGAAAAATAATCTGAAAAAGAATATATATATGTATATATATATATATAATTGAATCACTTTGCTGTATACTTGAAACTAATACAACATTATAAATCAACTATACTTCAATAAAAAATAAAATAAAGTAAATAAAATGGACAAACAGCTTGACACCTGGAGAAGGCTGTGGGAAAATGTTTATGGGTCTCTCAGGTAGGAGTTGCTAGAACTAATCCTGATTGCTAGCAGCCAGGAATGATAAATATATGTGAGTGTAAAAGCAGAATCGAGTGGCTGCTGTATTAAAGACCTAGTTCACACCCCAGCACTGAGAGAATGGTTGTATTCTTCCCTGAAGAACAACGAGCACCGACTAGGATGGAACCAGCAGGAAATCTTTAAATCTGAGAAACCAGATTACCAGTGTTTGACTAATTTTCAGCAGAATGGAATGTGCCGTTAAGAAGCAATAGCAAAAGTCAACCAGTCTGACTCCAGGGTCCACCCTATGTGTGAAATCTGATTTGACCCTTTCGAGTGGCACTGGAATCCTGGGTTGCTGTACAATTTACACAGAGGTCCAGGCAGGTTACCTAGGATTTCTTACTAATAAAGTATTGATTACACCCAGCACAGTAATGAAGAGTTGCCATTGTATGTGTACTCCAGATCTAAGGAGTAGTTTGTGTACATAAGAGGAATAAGTTATGATGGTGTTCTCCTTGTCCCAGAGAGAAATTAGCAGTGTGATGATGTCTCTTCCACTGATTTTCACTGCACTTGACTTATTTGCACTGGAGTTTAATTTAAATGTTTAGCCCTAATTCTTGATAACAAAACCATTAAAATGCCTTTTAAGGGAACACATTTTGATAATCTTAAAATGAAAATCTTAATCTAATTATAGTTTAAAGTCATGTACCAGATAATACAAAATAAGGAAGGAAATTACTATCTTGGAATGTTCAGAGATTTTTTTCCCCTCCAAAAGGGGTTACTATCTTTAATTCTTAACCACTACCACTCTGGTACTTACATCCAAGGTAAAAATATCCTAATGGATTTACACAAAAGGTGCTTATCACATAATGTAAAACAAACAGACAGTGAAAATAGGAAAATATACTATGTGTTTAAACAAATAGCAATTAAGACAAATAGAACAGTGAATAATTGGTTGCTTATGAGTCTAAAATCACAAGCTTGTGTTATAAAATACAGTATCATCATGCTGGTGTGCTTAACCACCAATGCTCAAAGGAATTAGGGAGAGTTTTTAGAGCCCAGCTGTAGAAAAAGAGCTTAAATGCAAATATGTATTGCGATGTATTCAATGTATTCAAACCAAGTAGTATGAATAAATGCAAGATTTTTCCCAGTTATAAATTTTCCGTATGTATGTATTCTATATAATGTTACCATTTCTCCTATTAAACTGTTTTTAAGATGATGCTATGATAAATATTTATCGTTGTTTTAAGTAACTTGGTATTGGGGTTAATTTGTCACACAGCAGTAGACAGCTAAGTAGACAGCAAACACTAATACAGATTTCGTTGGTCTTCGTCCTTTTCCTCTCCCACTTTCCTCACTCTCACATGTATGCTTCATAGGATCATCTCAAAAATAAACTATACATGCCTATGTCTTTAAAAAAATAAAATAAAATGATGCTATATCTAGAAAAATGAATGCCATCATAAAAAGAGAAAAATTATGGTCATGTGTTTTATTTAAAAAGCCACTACCTGAGGTTCTTTGGGGCTAAAGTGGGTTTTATTTTCAATTACATCAACAGAAGCTGAATGTATTAGGGTTCTCCAGAGAAACAGAACCGATAGGAGATTATATATATGTAAAGTTTTATTATAAAGTATTAGCTTACACAGTAAAAAAGACAGAAATGCCATCACCTCCTGTATACCAAGAGGAGACTCAGGAACGCGAGGTCTAGTTTAAAGGTCTGAGAGCTGGAGAGCCAATTCTGGTCTGGGTCTAAAGGTCTGAGAACCTGGATAGCCAATGGTGTAAAGTCCCAGCTTGAGGGTAGAATGAGATTGATGTTCTAGCTCAAACATACAGGCAGGGAATCAGTTCAACCTTCCTCCACATTTTTGTTCTGCTTGGGCCCTGGATGGACTGGATAATGCCCACCCACATTGAGGAGAGCCATCTGCATTACTCAGTTCATCAATTCAAGTGATAATCTCTTCCAAAAACACCCTCGCAGACACACTAGAATAATGTTTAACCAGGTATCTGGGCAGAAATAATGTTTAACCAGATATCTGGGTATCCTGGCCCCCACTTCAAGTTGACACATAAAATTGACCATGACACTGAATCCCCAAAGGAGTTTCTTACACCAAAACTTACAAAAGTCTATATCTCTTAAGCGATGCAATGTGCCTATTGATCCAGCTAGGTACAGGAAAATCTGGATTAAGCTATAAACTTTCAAGATACATAAATAATACAGTTAATGTATACCAAACCCTTATTTTGCTCAAATTCTTTTCACTTTCTTTAAAAAACTACACTATTTTCAGTCTGAAAATCCCAGTAGAGGACTGCACCAATGTTAGGAATTCATAGAGCCCACCCTTCCACTTCACTCAAGCTTTCTGCTAAAATGATGGATATCAAAAATGCCTTCCCTGACCTCTCTAATTACAAGCACATAAAAACATAATTCCTTCCACACCCTCAACCATACCCTCACATATTGTATTATTTTATTTAGCTTTATAAGAATTATTACTATTTAAGATTACTTAAAAATCTATGTGTTTTGTTTACTTTCTGACCATTTCATTAGGACGGTCACAGAAGGAGGGAATAGCAGTGACTTTTCATTGTATCCAAAGCCTATAGAACTGCACCAGCCATACATTAGATGCTCAATGCAAATTTTGCATATATGATTAATCGGTGTGTCCTGTCAAATATGTCCTTGAAGATAACTAGTGATTATAGTCCTAGAAGAGTCATTACAAATACATATGCTCCTAGAAAAATACTTATCTATTTGGACAAGCAAATATTGGAAATTATTGACCAATCTTGGAAAGAATCAACCATAGCCATATGAATTCTACTACTAATAATATTAATCCCTGCTGTTGCCTTGTTTATATTTGAGAAGGCATTTTAATATCTAGTTTTTCTATTTTGCTTCTAGCTTTCAACTTGCTCCTTCACCCCATTAATCCTCTAAATTATTTATCAGTCTTTATATCATTTCTTAGCAGGCAATTAGAATGCTTCCCAATGCTTAAAAATGTCACTGGCTAATTTAAAGGATGGGCTTATGTAAAATAACTATCACTTTCATTTACAAGGATTCCCTAGATTTAAAGACTTCTTTAACTTTAGCTTCTAGGAGACGTTCTCTCTTTCCTTAACTTTGAAAAGGAGTGATTTTAAGGGTAACAAAGGCAACATTCACATACAAATAAACAATGTAATTATATACTTAGAGAAAACAACTGCTAGAAATACAGACAAAATATGAGAATAATGGAAAGAAGAAGACAGGGCTAAAATAATATCTGATTTTATAAATTAGCCTGAGTTGGAAAAGCTCCATTAAATGGATTATTGAAGATGGAAAGCTGGATATGAAGGAGATACTGAATAAATTATTGGATTTAACTGAAAAAAATTTGTAAATTTTATCAATTTGAAAGAAGATTAAAAATAACTCCATTCTTCTTGACTTCCGCCACATGAATCCATGTTAAATATAAAACTGAATATGGATGATGTCGTGCTAGGTGCTGTGGAGAATTTTTATAAGTGCTAAGATATGTATCCTGCTTTCAGTAACGTTAGATTCATGAATAAGATCGAGTGGTGTGTAAAAGGGGAAACACTCAAATGTCAGGGGGGTTCAGAGACAGGAGATTTCTTTTAACTGGAAAGATTAGGAGAAGTTTTATCAAGCAAACAACATTGATTCTTGTCTGGGAAGGAAGAGTAAGATTTAGACATTTGGCTGGGGGCAATAGAGTATTCTGGATAGCGGGAACAATATAAATAATGATACATACTGGAAAACACTATGTACATACGTAGACCTGTGAAAATTCTACTTGCTGAAGTTTGAGAATTGGGAAAGGGTAGATGAGGAGGTAATACTAGAAATTTTGTTTGCAGCTAGATCCTATAAACCTTGGCGGGGAGTGGAATCTGATTTCGCTGGTGATGGAAAAGCAGTGAATATTTTTTCCACAAGGGCCTGGTATGATCATTGTTGTATTTTAGGGATATACATCTGATATCAGTGGGTATGAAAAATATGAACAGGAAGTTAGTTCCAAAACAATGTTCAAGGTCCAGTCACCTATGATAACAAGCTTGGAGCTAAAGTTTAGATGTCATAGCTACTTATGGAAGATGATGAAATAGCAAAAAAAATTAAAGCAATTTTTAAGTTACTATTATTATAACAATGCTTAAAACTTTAATAAAATTATTACATATATGGTGTGTATATATATATATATATACATACATATACATATTGTATATTTTCACTTAATTGGGATTTGTTTGATCTTTTTTATGATTAGAACGGGATTATGAAAAAAATGGGATTATGTCTTTTTAGGAAGAACACAGAATTAAATGTCATTTTCTTTCATTTTCATCGCATCATGTCAAGGACACCTATGGGCTGAATTGTGTCCCCATCAAAAAAGATAAATTGGGGCTTCCCTGGTGGTGCAGTGGTTGGGAGTCCGCCTGCCGATGCAGGGGACGCGGGTTCGTGCCCCGGTCCAGGAAGATCCCACCTGCCGCGGAGCGGCTGGGGCCGTGAGCCATGGCCGCTGAGCCTGCGCGTCCGGAGCCTGTGCTCCGCAACGGGAGAGGCCACAACAGTGAGAGGCCCGCGTACCGCAAAAAAAAAAAAAAAAAAAAGTTAAATTGAAGTCCTAACCCTCAGTACCTCAAAATGTGATCTTATTTGGAAATGGGGTTTTTGCAGACGTAATTAGTTAAGTTAAAATGAGCCAACTAAAATATACATGGCCAACTAAAACAGCTCTTAATAGCCAGACATGGAACAATTTGAGTCACAGAAAAATGCATTATTGGATTATAACCAAAAAATATAGAATAAATGTTCATGAATCCATGGTGATATAACTAAATAATTAAATGAATAAATAAATTAAATAGGGGGAGATCTGACAAATCTCTCATGCAGAAGAATTCCAAATAATTTATGTGTATACTCTGCCTTCAAGGAGGTAAAACATAACTCGCCATTCCTTTAGAAGGGGTTGTACATAGTGACTGTCTTCCAAAATGTATAGCATGGAAAAGGGAAAAAACAGTAACTTATGGTTCAGAAACCTAACACTACCTGAGCCTAGTCATCAACAGTTATAAGCCATGTGAATAGTATGTATCTGCATTCCTTTCCTAGGGCTGTTGTAACAAAGTACCACCAACTGGGTGGTTTAAATAAAATAAAGTAATGATGTCACAGTTTAGAAGTCCAAAGTCAAGATATCAACACGGCCATGTTCTCTCAAAGGCTCTAGGGGAGAATCTGTTCCATGCCTTTCTCTTAGCTTCTGGTGTCCCCAGCAATCCTTGGCATGCCTTGGCTTGTGGCTGTTTAACTGCATTCTTTGCTGTCACCAACACATGGCTTTCTCTCTGTGTCTCTGTGACTTCACAGGCTCTATTCTTATAAGGACACTAGGCATATTGGATTAGGAGCCCACCTTACACTGGTATGACCTCATTTTAACTTAACTAATCACATCTTCAAAAACTTTCTTTCCAAGAAAGATCATGTATTGAGATTCTGAGAGTTAGGACCTCATTTATCTTTTCTCTTGGGGGGTGGGCAGTGTACAAACCATAGCAGCGCCCTTGATATCATAGGATGAACATGGCACTTTACCTCTGTGGTCTTCCTCCTGAAAAAACATAATTCCATTCTAACCATGAAAAAAAAATCAGACAAATCCCAATTGAGGAATAATTTACAAAATATTTGCCCAATACTCCTCAAAACTATCAAGGTCATAAAAAAACAAGAAAAGTCTGAGAAATTGTCAACCAAGAGCTGCTTAAGGAGACACCATAATTCAATATAATATCATGTCCTAGATAGAATCCTGGAACAGAAGAGGGCAATCTGGGGAATTCCCTGGAGGTCCAATGGTTAGAACTCCTTGCTTTCAGTGCTGAGGGCCCGGCCAAAAAAAAAAAGAAAGAAAGAAAGAAAGAAAGAAAAGGACAGTTGGTAACAGCTAAGGAAATCTAAACAAAATATGGACTTTAGTTAATGTATCAATATTAGCTCATTAATTGTAACAAATGTACTGTAACTAATGTAAGATGTTATTAATAGGAGAAACTGAGTGCAGGGTATATGGGAAATCTCTATATTTTCTTTGGATTTTTTTTCTATAAATCTATAACTGTTCTAATATTAAAAGTTTATTTAAAAATATATTCACTATTGCAATTAGAAAACGAGGTAATGCATATAAATACTTTGCATAATGTATTACATATAACAGATGCTGTATAGTAGCTATTATTTATGTAAGGGTCATTATATTTACAAATATTAACATAAAAGTTGAATAGTAATTCTTAACAACAAGTGAAATAAATCCACATTTGCAATGTCAGCCTCATCTTCCTTGTTTTTAATAAAGCATGCTAAATGTGTAGATCTTGCTGGGATCTGCAATGATTGAACATGGTTTAGCAAATTCATAATTTGTGTCAGTTTTCAGATTGCTACTGTGAAAGTTAATAGTCTAAGTAAAAGTTCTGTCTTTAATAGATGGAAATGAGGTGGAACTCTATAAATGCATTATATTTAATAATTCTTTAAATTTCTGGGTAGAGAGACCAACTCAATTTCCATATTACAGATGGTTTTGAAACAGGCTGGGACCTGGGACCTGGGGATCCTTTGCTGCAGTGCTTGCACCGGGGCAAACGGCTCCTCAAGCAACAGAATGCAAAGAAACTATAAATAACTGCGTGCATGCCCAGTTGGGGCAAATTATGAACAACAAGAGACAAAAAGACCAAAAAACCTAACTGCCGCTTTTGAGGTGTGGGGCAAAAGCAGGGGCCTGCGCATTATCCCTGCACAGGGCACCTCCAAGGGGGTGGGCAGACGCCGTCCCTCTGGCCTGACCCCTGGACCCGCCCCTACCTTCACCCCATTTAAGGGACAGGCTCGCACCCCGCCCCCCCACCCCACCCCCCCAAGGGAGCAAGCAAGGGAACCTGTTACTTATTCTTGTTCCCTCGTGCTGCTGCACCAGTCCCAGTAAAACTTTGCCTGAATTTCTTGTCTGGCCTCTTAACAATTTCTGTTGATTAAGGAGTCTAAGAACTCTGGTCAGTAACAGCTGGGATCAAGAAATTTAAAGTAATTATAGTTACTGACATTCCTTGGGGATGTTCATGGGGCTGTATAATCCTGGTTGCTTAGTTCATATGGTTTAAAGAAGAGACTTGAGTCTTCATGGAGAATATTCTGCTCAGGTGATAGAGACCCCAGGCCCTTATTTTGGAAACGCAGAGGAGGAGTTTGTGGCTTCAGGGATCTGATAAGGTAAGAACCAAGGGTCCAGTGCAGGGCACTCTGCAAAGAGTGCCACAGAATCCTGTAACATGTGTCACTCTTTTTTTTGTTGTTTTTTTGTTTGTTTGTTTGTTTTGCGGTACGCGGGCCTCTCACTGTTGTGGCCTCTCCCGTTGCGGAGCACAGGCTCCGGACGCGCAGGCTCAGCGGCCATGGCTCGCGGGCCCAGCCGTTCCGCGGCATGTGGGATCTTCCCGGACCGGGGCGCGAACCCGTGTCCCCTGCATCGGCAGGCGGACTCTCAACCACTGCACCACCAGGGAAGCCCCTATATGTGTCACTCTTTCTTCAGATAGTCCTCATGTCCTTCACCGACTCTGCTCCGAAATCAGGAAACTCATTTCCTATCCTCAAACACACCAGATCACCTCCCTTCTCACCTCAGGGCTTTTGCACTCTCTGTTTGAAACATTCTTCCCTATTGCTGGCTCTCTCTCCTCTTGACTTTGCTCAAGGATTACTCTCAGTGAAGGCTTCCTTTCCCACTCTATTTAAATTGTAGTAGTATTCCCACCCTGATTCCCATCCCCTCCTTACCTTTCTTTCTCCACAGCTGTAGTCTCCCTCACACGTGTCATATAGTGTTCAAAATCTGGCTTATAGATTGTGTCCTTTCACTAAATTGAACACCAACTTTGGCCTGTTTTGTTCTCTGCTGTAATCTACTGCCCAGAACAGTGCCTGACACATGCAGGGCATTCAGTAAATATTTGCAGAATAAGAGAATAACAAAAAATTAATGAATTCATTATTTAATGAAGTTCTATGGTAATATGCTTTAGTCTTACTTTCAAACATAATTTATTGTTTTGCCTACTTAGGAAATTATATTTATATTTTACGCAGTGTGTATAAGCAAATCCAAAGTTCATATTACATCACAAAATTTGCAAATCTTCATGGAATCATTATGAATTCTACAAAGGTGACATTATGGTTTCAGAAAATAATATAATCTACTAGATCTCAAGAATACAGCCAAATACAAAGATACTATGAGGACACATACTATCAGAATATTCTTGCCTTTTAAAACACCTTATTGGTGTCTGAAAGAAGATGGTTAAACATCGCTCTGTGATCTATTTTTTATTTACTTTAGGTTATAGTTCATTATTTTCAGTCGAGGATTTTATATCCTTGAGTTATTAACATAATAGACCGTAAAGATTTCTCTGGCAACATGTTGGTAGGAGATTACCCATTTATATAATAAAATAAAATGCTGTGTTTTTTATTAACATGTCATGATTCCAGTAATGCACTAAAACCCTCACAAAAACATTAATCTTAATGTATGGCATAGATGAAGACTAAGTGGTAAACATGGCAAGAAACAGTGTAAATGATTTAGATCCATGGATGGCCTCTAAATTAGTCATCAAATAAGAAAAAATATGTATAAAGACATCACTGTGATTAAATAAGTGTGGATGTCTGTTCAATGAACTAAAGCACATAAGAAGGCTGTAAGACTGCATGCCACATGGAAAAGACAGTCTTAGTTTATATTTTTATAAATGTGTGGTATTTATTTTCAATAATATATTTCATTTTGGTCACTACACATTATCGATATACTTATATGAATAAAAACAGGTATACATTTTAAAAGATGCTATTACTTTAAGGTTTTGGGGCACATTGTTTGCCATATTCCAGTTCTTTAAAAATATTTATTCTTTTCGCTCTATCTTTTGAACCAGTTAAAACCCAATCATTTGTGCAATTCGCCTGCAGGCAAAGAAAAGAATACACTGACTTTCTTCCTATATATTATGATTTGCTAATGCTATTTATCTTCATAATTAACATTTATTGTATCTTCATGTTTATAAAGATGGCATAAATTACTTAAGAAACTGTTTTTACTAAAATAATTAATATAATAAAACCCAATCATATATACAACCCCCACTCCCTGATTTGGTTTTTATGGAAATTTTATATTTTCTTCAAAAATATTTTAATAACTACATAGTATTTAATAATGGTAGACCACGATGTTTAACTGTTCATGCAAAGTTTTAAACGCTGGCTTTATTTTTGCCATTGTAAATAAGGTTATGATTAAAATCCTTTGGCATTGTCCAATTTGGGTGCCTCGCTAAACAGAGCCGAGAGGAAAGCCTGGGTTCAGGTACTTTATATGTGAGGTAAACTAAGGGAGCAGGGCAGCAAAATTCCCTCCAGGGAATGGAAAAAGCAAGCACAGAGGGAGTATCCATTTAACTGCTGTGGACGGCGTGGCTCAGTGGCCTTGGGGACAGTGGAGGGACTGTGTAGGATATATTCCAGAATTGTCTCTCCTAGGACAAGAGGAGGTTTTGTTCATTTTGTGTCCCTGCTTCTCTCACTTCCTCTCTGCCCTGGACCCAAACTGAGCAAGCTGAGCTGAGCAGGTTTAGTAAGAGGTCTGGGGCAGCAAAGCAGAGACCAAGGTGAGCACTGGAGGTGGGCGTGGTCAGCGCACAAGGGACTGTCCACAGGTGCTGCAGCTGAAATGACAAGTGGTCCCAGGAGTAGTGGCAGAGACACTCTTCCAGTTGGGGCAGAGAGGTGATTAGAAGCCTGGTGCAGTTGGTACTCCCAGGACCCTCCATTCCTCAGCCCCTATTGCCAGGCGTGACCGCAAATCCTTCCTGGGACCTGATGGTGGCAGTGGCGACATCTGAGCTACCTCCCTCCCCCACCCCTGGGGTCCTGGCCAGGCCAGAAAACCTGGACACCTCCAAACTTACAAAGGAATTTAACAAATGTACCGGGTCCACAGTATTCCCTCTCTACTCAGACGTTCCCATTAGCATGCAAAGAAGGCAGTATTTCTTCCACCTTAAAAAAAAAAAAAATTCTCTCTCTCTACTCCCCTTTCCTTTCAGCGATCACTGTGTTTCTCTCCTTTCCTTTACAGCTAAACTGAAAGCTTCCCGCCCCCCCCACTCACTGTCTCAAATTCCTCTCCCATTTCTTTGGAAAACATCTGTCAGTCTTTTGCCGCAAATCCACTGAAACCTCCATTGTGAAGTTCACCAATGACCTCCCAGTTGCTAAATCCAATCTCGGACCTCATCTTATTTGACCTATTATCAGCAGCATGTGACACAACTGTGTCTCTTCTCTTCCCTTGAAAAACTTGTTCACTTGACTTACAAGATTTTTCCCCCCGTGCATCATTGGCTGTTGCATCCGAGGCTCCTAAGATGTTTTCTCCCCAACTCCCCAAATGTCGCCTCCAATTTTACAGTTGGTTTAACCTAAGGCCTCAGATCTTGGACCACACATCCTTCCCATATAGATTCTCTTTCTTAATCATCTCTTCCAGAGTCTTGGATTTAAATACCATCTGCATTCTGATCATTCCTAAATTTATATTTTTAGCTGCTCCTCTATGCTGACTTCAAAAATCATATATTCAGGGCTTCCCTGGTGGCGCAGTGGTTGAGAGTCCGCCTGCTGATGCAGGGGGCATGGATTCGTGTCCCGGTCTGGGAGGATCCCACATGCCGCAGAGCGGCTGGGCCCGTGAGCCATGGCCGCTGAGCCTGCGCGTCCGGATCACCTTTCTTTTCCCTGTGCCTGTAAATCCTACTATCACTATCTTAACATTTGTCATCTCTGGGCACCTTGGTCCAAGCCATCTTCTTTCACTGAGATTGTTGAAAATCTCAGAAGTTGTCTTTCTTCCTCTTTTCTTAATTCTCCTTCGATGTATTCAATGCAAAGCCGTCCCAGTGATCCTGAAAGGACATTCCTCTTCTCAGTGCCCTCAAATTGCCATGCAGTGCTCTAAGTAAAAGCCCATTATCTTTCATAGCTTGTAAGGGTACACATAGTCCAGCTTCCTTTCTATCTAAGAACTCACAACCTATAACCCTCTTTCCATTTTCTTCACAGGACTCTCTAGCTCTTTCTCATCAAGAACATGCCAAGCACATCCAGACCTTATGGTCTTTGTGCTTATTCTTTTCTCTGCCTAAAACGCCTTCCAGCAGTTTATCTGTGTGAGTCACTGTCATTTTCTCTCAGTTACTTTGACCTCCTTATTTAAATTTCCACAATCACCTCTCTACTGCCACTCTATTCCCCTTCCCTTTATTATTATTATTATTTTCCATAGTACCTATCACCATACTACAAATTATACCTATTCCCTTGTGGGACATTTGGTCCTGTCCAAACTCCATAAGACATTTGGTCTATGCCATAAGATCCTTGAAACTTGGTCCTATCCGAAACATCCATGAGCATATTTGGTCCATGCCAAAATGTTTTGGAAAGGACCAAATATCAGGGACTGTTTGGTGTGGACCAAATGTCCCCAAACATTTGCTAACCCACTTATTCTAATGATATTTTTGGTTTCCCAGTTTATTTCAATGTAACCTTCCTGAAAGAAGAAATTATTGTCCATCTTAATAAATACTATATTTCCAGTGATAAGAATAATATCTGATTTGCATTTCTCTAATAATTAGTGATGTTGTGAATCTTTTCATGTGTCTTTTGGCCATCTGTATGTTTTCTTTGGAGAAATGTCTATTTAAATCTTCTGCCCATTTTTTTATTTGGTTGTTTGATTTTTCTGATATTGAGCTGTATGAGCTTTTTGTATATTTTGGAGATTAATCTCTTATCAATGATACAATGAGGTATCACCTCATACCAGTCAGAATGGGCATCATCAAAAAGTCTACAAATAATAAATGCTTGAGAGGGTGTGGAGAAATAGGAACCCTCCTACACTGCTAGTGGGAATATAAATTGGTACAGCCATACTGGAGAACAGTATGGAGGTTCCTTAAAAAAATAAAAATAGAGCTACCATATGATCCTGCAATCCCACTCTGGGCATATATCTGGAGAAAACCATAACTCAAAAAGATACATGCACTGCAATATTCATTGTAGCACTAATTACAATAGCCAAGACATGGAAGCAACCTAAATGTCTATCGACAGAGGAATGGATAAAGAAGATGTGGTACATATATACAATGGAATATTACTCAGCCATAAAAAAGAATGAATAATGCCATTTGCAGCAATACAGATGGACCTTGAGGTTATCATACTAAGGGAAGTAAGTTAGACAGAGAAAGACAAAAATCACATGATATCACTTATATGTGGAATGTAAAACATGATACAAATGATCATATCTACAAAACAGAAACAGATTCACAAACATAGTAAACAAACTTATGTTTACCAGAGGGGAAAGGTGAGGGGGATAAATTAGGAATTTGGGAGCAATATGTACACACTATTATGTATAAAATAGGTAAACAAGGACCTACTGTATAGCACAGGGAAATATACTCAATATTTTGTAATAACCTACATGAGAAAAGAATCTGAAAAAGAATATATATATACACACACACAAGCATATATGTGTTTATGTATAATTGAATCACTTTGCTGTACATCAGAAACTAAGACATTATAAATCAATTATACATCAATAAAAAATAAATAAATAATTAAAAAAGAATAATTTCTGCATTGTGTTAGGCAAATGTTAGAAAATGTTGAATTAATATTTGATTTTCTATGAATGTCTCTCCGCATGTCATTTATGCCTTAACACTTTCTGTAGAGATATGGTTCTAATGTTGATGCATAGGACAAAATTTATGATTTATGAGAAGAGAAACACCCTTCAATGACATATCTGCCATATTACCCCATGTTGAGAAAAGGATATGTGGAGCCCAAACGAAGCAATACAAACAATAAGATATTAAACACAATTTTTAAATTAATCTTTACCTCAAAGTTAAATATGAAAATGAAGGAAAATCTGACTCTGTGTTATTTTAAATTTCACCATAAAGTCATTATTGGGTGCCACAAATATTCATATCAAGGTTTTGTAGCTTCCTTTTCCTTTCTTCTTTCTTTAAATATTGAATGATTGCTTGTTAGGTACTTATGAAAGCAAGTCACCAGTTTGTTAAGGAGCTTCCTGAAATTACTACTCAATTTCCTTGTGAGAGGCAACTATGGCAACTAGAAGATGCAGGAACCGAGCATTTATTCATCCAGGAAGGAGACAGACATAATATTAGGCAGGAGGGCATGCAAATATTGCCCTTATAAATCGATTTCTAAGCATAATTCTACTTCACTGTTTATTAATATATTCATATCTTAATAAAATGAGCAAAGAATATTCTAGCTGTTTTATACTTTCAAATATTTTCTTTAATGTTTGAAAGCAAGACAATTGGAACATGTAGGATAACTAAAAATAAACTTTAACCACAGTTTCATCAAATGCTAAATTGTCTCTACAGCAACATAAAAGCTATTCTCTCCAATAAGCTTCTTCGTTTGAAGAATGGACCATCCTGGAATTCTTATTGAATGTTTAACTCACTAAGCTAAATTTGTCTTTACATTCAGCAAGTTGGCTGCTTAAATTTGTCTTAGAAGAACTTAGAAACTAATCAATAACAAGTAAAACTGAAAACATTCGAAATGATTTAGCATTTCCCCATGAGTAAAAATAATAGAAATAGGGTTATTAGAGTTGTGATTTTCATTAAGCTGAAGATCCATTTATTTTCTAAAGGAAGAATTAACTAATGCTTTCCATATAAATCATCAAACTTTAGATGGTATTATAATGCAAAAATATAACCCAAAGCATATTGAGTTTTGAATTGCAATTTGAAGGAAATTATTTCAAGATGTTTAGAAACTAATATGTTAAGATAATGAGTAGCAGAATATTACCATTTACCAATCGTATACTTAAATGAAAAAAATCTTTGTCTAATGTCATGCATCTAGTTTGCATAAATGAATTATGCATAAACCTAGAAAATATTGAATTTGGTAAAATTAATAATGCCCCTTTCAAATATACGTCCTCTCTATAATTATTACAGTTAATTATGCTAATTCCATCATATTCTAATGTTTAAATTAAATTTTGTTCTAGTCTACATCAAAATATAAGACCACTAAAACACTACCATATTTTAATGTATTTATTTTATTTTGCTAATTAAGAAAATAACAAAATACTTTAATATTTCAAATGATGAACTTCCTACTCTTAATTAGGTGATATACTATATCTATATATCTAGATCTATGTATCTATCTATATATAAACAAGTTCTTAATTTAAAATATGATTTGTTAGAATCCTTTAAATTCATTGCTTACAATTTTTTCAACCTGAATTAATTCCATTAAAAAGATGCTTAAGTTTAAAACATATACTCATATGTAGATTAAGAAGGAATTGCAGTAAACATAGCAATCAGCAATGTTTTCTCTTTAAATCCCAGCAGTTTAAAAATAGTCTCTCTCTAGCATCCTACTATTTTTTTTTTTGGGGGGGGGGGGCCTCTCACTGTTGTGCCCTCTCCCGTTGCGGAGCACAGGCTCCGGACGCGCAGGCTCAGCGGCCACGGCTCACGGGCCCAGCCGCTCCACGGCATGTGGGATCTTCCCAGACCGGGGTACGAACCTGTGTCCCCTGCATCGGCAGGCAGACTCTCAACCACTGCGCCACCAGGGAAGCCTTAGCATCCTACTATTAGTCTTCTGAGTCATCAGATAAATTGGTTAAAATAGTTATTAATTATGTAAAGTACGAGTAACTCTTATATTCATCATTCTATTTTCTCCTTTTACCTTACATCTGAGATAAGCGGAAAGGCTTTGTTTTATCACAACTGTTTATGAGAGTAAGAACAAGATGCTGAGATATAATTTGCCAGATTTCCTATTAAAACCTAACACTAGTAACTAATTCCTGTGTTGCCTTCTGAGTCTGAGTGCATAAAATACTCTTAAAATAAATGGTTAATGAAATATAACATTGATCACCATTTACGCTTGTTCTTATATGCCATTTTACTACTTACAGAAGTTTACCATAATATGCTCTTTTCTGAAACTCTTCATTATGATGGTGAATACCTGCAAATAGGTCTTATCTTGAATAAAAGAAAAGGACAAATTTGAAATTCCTTAGAATGAATAATCAGCTTTGGTGAGTTTTTCTTTGTTTATTTTATTTTATTATTTAATGAATCAGCTTTCCTAATTTTGAATATGTTTGGATACAAAAAAAAAGGTAATGACACCCTCTTCTTACTGAGCATCTGTCAGTGTTAGGCTTCATAGAGCTTTTCAAAGTTTCTCTTTTTAAATATTTTTCTTCAAAATTTTGATTTACATATTATTGTCCCCAAGATTCAGATACAGAAAATGAGACTGAGGGTTTAAATAGACTGCTAAGATTATATAATCAATGGTGGAACGAGCAGAACCAGTGTTTGTTGTGTTTGTTGTACTTTTTCCTGCTAGGGATTACTGCTAACACTTGTTCTTGAAACACATTTTCTTTGCTTTAAAACTTTATTTTCCGATGAGCTTTTATTTATTTGCATTTTTGTTTTATTGAATACATGATACATAAAGAAGTTACAAAACACACAATTTTGTATAAAAGCAATCTACAAAAGTGTTTAAAGGAAGATGGAGAAAAATGCCAGTATGTCTTCTACCAGTTCCCTAGCTCCCTTACTCAGAGGCAAAACTATTCACTCAAGTCTTTTTATGAATCTTTTTAGAGATAACACCTTAAGAACCAATCACACAATTGGTATTACATAATACTCTGATAAAATGTTCTTTATCTATACTTTTCACTAAATAATATATCTCAGAAAGATAGAAGTACTTATTTCATTCAAGTGTTTTGAGTCAATGGTGGAATGACAGGTCACGATTTTCATATGTTTTGTCACACGTTGCACTTTCCTTCACAGTAGATTGGCTTGACTGCACACTGGCAAGGGTACTCCAGTTTGGTTCAGTAACAATTTTTTTTTCTTTTCTGTTATTCATATAAATTTTAAAACTTTTGTTTTTTTGTTTGTTAAACCCTTTGCTAGAGAGTTGGGTCTCACTGGCTCCTAGTAAAGCCTTCTTTTCTGCCTAATACTGTAGGGATCAAATATTCTCCAGGGTCTGTAGCACAAAAAGAAGACATGGTGATTCTTCACGCTTGTTTGTTTGCTTATCACAATACTTTCACAAAGAATGCGATGGAAAATTCTGAACACCCACCTCTGCTGCAACGAGCTCTAGGGAGTGCCACCCAGTTTGCAGAACTTACTCAGAGAGAATTGTCTAAGATTCTTCTCTACTTATCTTTTATCACTGGAGTCTAGTTTTTTGTAATTGGCTCTGTGCTTTGCTCATACCACACAATGTCCTATACGGCAAATATTAAAGACTTTGGCATTTCAGACTTGTTTGCAAAATGTATGTCTGTCCCTATACTCAGACTTCATTGGATGCTTTCATAAGCCTCAGTTTTGCACAAGTAGCAGCTGTAGTTGAGAGAAAAACAGGGCAGATGGTGCTTCTTGACTGTATCTGCCACACCCATTAATGGGTTCTGCCAGTTGATCATACCAGGGAGGGGTCCAACTTGCATTTTTTAGTTTTGTTTTGTAGCCCTATGGTTAGGGAAATCTGAGACATCTGGGTTACACAGGGCTACATCCTTCTCATAGAAAAAGGCAATGAAAACTTTTTTATTAATAAATCTGACCACCCAGTTTGAAACAATCACTTGACTATGTTTCTAGGATTGCTCACCTTAGGAGGACAGAAAAATCAAATTGATGGTGTTTACCGTCTCATTACCCAACACTTATTCAGACATCATTTCCTTAACTTTTGAATGTTCTTATAGTACATTTTGGGGAGATAAGATTTATGTACATAATGTAAGAGAATCTCCTTGCTTTTTGACTCGAAGGAAAATTCAAGCTGATATGCAGCAGCCCTACCCAATTATTGATAATCTTGACCTTCCCTTTTCTGCTACAACCCTAAGAATCAAGGACCCCACACTCTACTGATTTGTAGCAGAGAGGCTGGGTTTACAAGTGTCCTCGTTATTGAAGACAGTGCCCACAGAGAGTGGTTGGAATTGAACTGAGCAATTTCTTAAAGCAGGGTTGGATAATTGTCACTGGGAGACCCACTGCCAATGACAACAAGAAGGCATGCCAATATGGCTCCATAAATTGGCTCCCACTTGCTTTTCTGCAGCAATTTAGGAGCTTGTGCAGGCAGCTGGGTAACAGTTTTTGTTTGTTTGTTTTTTCTATACAGTCCCTGCTGGTCTGGTTTCCATGTCCTGTCTCCTACACATGCCACCTCAGGTTCCAATGACTCAGCTTCATATCCAGCCTCTTTATCCTTGCTCTCTCCAATGTATTGTGTAATTTAAATGTTATTTTTTGCTTCCTTAATTATTTAGCACGTGGGTCTCAACATCCTTTTGTGCTCCCAAAAACTCTTGGGAAAAGATGTTTTGGTTTCCACTGTCTCCTCCTTCCTCCCCCCAACCCCCCACTGAAACGACCTTTTGAGTTGCATTCTTCTAATCAACCTAATGCCCTGGGTACCTGAGTTAATAAAGGTCAAATGGGTGTAGGGAAAGAAAAAATTCTTCCTACCCTTTTAGGTTTTGTTGCTGGGCCTGAGAATTAAACTGATATAAGACAGATTAATAGGAGAAAAGCATACAGATTTTTAAAAATAATTTTACATGCAGGCAGCAATCTTCAGAAGGAAAATAAGGCCCCAAGAAGCAGTAAGAACTTAGAGTTTATGAACTTTTTAAACAAAGAAATGATAAACTTGGGGGTGAGTAACAAGACAAAGGGGTTTAGGCTGGGGCAGTAAATTGTGGGAAAGGGACTAGAAAATATACAGGGGAAACTAATGGAAGATTAGCGTTATTTTAGTAGAGTTGTTTGTACATATCCATTTCAGCATCAGCTCAGCCTCCAGCGATAAGAATGGCATTCTCTTCCTGATACAAGCAGGGCACTTTTCTCACAGAAAATTTTATAGGATATGTTGAGATAGAAAGCGGAAGCCAGAGAACCCTTCTTGCACCTGCTGTTTCTCAAGTGCCTTTAGCTCAAAATAATCAATATGCCAAAGCAGCATATTTTGGGTCCGCATGCTCTGATTCCTTTCATGGTACTAGGTAAAAACCTTAGTGATTATCTCTAAATTTGCTTCAATGGAAAGAAAGTTAGGAGTAGATTAAAAGGGTGATAACTGGATTATTTCCTATAGCCTTTCTGCCCATTTTACAAAACTATTCCTGCCTTGTTCTTTGCCTCATAACTAGACATCGTCTCTGGTACAACCTTAAGGAAACTAGCTAAATGGAAAAACTTTTGAAACTCAAGTTTTCTTCTAGAACATCTTTCCTTGGAATTAAAGAGAATGCACTTGCTCAAATAAAGTTGTTCTATACTAGAATTGAAATAGTAACAACCATTCATTTAACAACTGAGCCCCTACTATATTTATTTCATGAAACTAACAATGTTAATACATTAAGAGCAATAATATACTATTTACCTTCATGGATGTTTATATTAATGAGGTCGGTATTATTAAATATATTTTAAAGATCGTCGAAATGACCAATTTATTTTTTTCCCAGGATAATATAACTAACAAGTAGTATAATTAACTTTTGAACAGGATATATTTTCAAACTCTTTATTTAAATCAAAAAATTATACTTTTTTTCTCTTATTATTCCTAGTCTACTTATAACAACTTAACCCATATTCTAAGCAACATATAAAGTATGGAAAGATTGACTATATTAAAATTTTGAGAAGAAAATATTCAACATAACTGAATCTGGGAGTGAAATGGGGATTTTCTATTGAAAAGAGCTTCTGTCAACATATTGAAGGTAGATTTCTTTCTTGCTTGTTCAGTGGGAAATCCTCATGCATTTTAAACATATTTGCTACCCATAAATCCAATTACCTTCTTGATTTTAAGACCATGTTTTATGGGATTTTGAACAGGTTGGATTTAAATAGAATATCTTAGTATTTGCAAAAATCTTTTCCAAAAATTGTTTTTCTAGAGAAGGCCTAACACACAAAAGTTACAGGCCAGTTCACAGACTCTTCTTATCTTTAATATCATCTAATCTCCATATGGAGCTATATGAAAACATAAATTTACATGAGGGCTTGAGATAATTCAAGTATTAGAATCTGAGAGTTGGCAGTGAGGTGAATAGATTTTTTTATAACAGTTCTCAAGGAATAATTCTCCTCAAGTATAATTTTAATTTCAAATCAGATGAACTTGAATGATTATGAGAGTATATTGAGGAAAAGTCCAACATGGGCATATTTTCTAAGATAGCAGAAGGTCATTTCAAATACCTTACTTCTAGGATAGTTAAAAATTATTTAATTTTTATCCATAAAGAGTTTTCTATTAAATTTAGTCTTCAATAATTGTGCACTTACTAAAAAAAAAAAGTAGTGACGAAAACCCATTTTGGGATTTTTCATGGCCTACATAAGATGACAATTCTATTTCATTTTGCATTATTTCTTCTAATTTTGGTGGTCAAGGATGAACCAAATAACAATGATACTACTGCTATAGTTACTATTACTATTACTAGTAACCATAATAATGAATAACCAATTTGTGTAATCCAGGTAAACATTGGATCAGAAATACATTTAACCAAAATATATTATAATGTTAAACTTAGCCTTTTGTGAAGATATGTCTTGAACATCAGAAAAAATTTTTAAAAACTCCTAAAATCCTCCATAAGTAAAAAAAATTTAAATGTTAACATTGTATTAGACATACTTTCCACCTCATGTCACTAAAGTTCTACTATTTTATGACATTTACTATGTCAGATATCAACCTGCATTTTATACCCTTATAGATAGACAAAATTTTAATTCATTTATTTGATAGAGTAAAAGATGTGAACTCCAAGTGAGAAGATTGTTTATACAGGGAATCAGTAATTTACATCCCCAACAATTCATCATATTAATACTACATGGATCAAGGTGTTAAAGCAACTGATGTGCAACCTACATCTTCTAGGAAAAGGAAAGCCACTTTAAGGAAGAAGAGTGTCTACCTAGAGAATTCTTAGTACGTCCAGATTTTAAAGATGTCAGAAAAATTATTTAAAGTTTGGAAATAACTCAAGACAGGTGGCACATCCTTTCAATGTTATATACGGATGGCATCCATCCAAGGATTGTTTGGGGAAATGTTCTTAACTCACTATTACTCATTGATTAAAGTCTACAGACTTATTACAGTTAGGTGGTAACTTGTAGATTTTATGTAGCAATGGTGCAGATAATTTCTTTTCCGTGGAACAGATAATCCCAAAATTCATGGCCCTATTAGATATAACCATGTACAGCTAACCCAGAAATCCCAATTTGTAAAATACTCTGTTAATCAGTCATAAAATCCCACTACTTTCTTCATTACACCACCTAAAAATCATGAGTTTACTCTTTAATATTATACTGTAACAAAGAACATGTATATACAAAGGAATAGACACAAAAAATTATGATATGAGATCAGAGGGTGTCAGAGCTTTTGGAATACAACATTAGTGAAGTCTTTGAAAAATACTTTGTAAAACAAAAAGACTTTTGAAAGAATAAAATGTATTTAGATAAAGTTGGCTGAGGAATAAATGAATCCATTGTTTGTGGCTCAAGGAGCAATGTAGCCTACTGAAAAAGAATGAAAATAACCCAACTCCTTTACTTACCTTTATGTTAGTTACCTTCATTCTGACTCTAAAAAGAATGGTCTCTCAACTATATCAGACCCATTACTCCCTTTAAAAAGTAAGTAATAGACTTTATTTTTAATAGCAGTTTCAGATTTATAGAAACATTGAACAAAAAGTACAGACAGTTCCCAAATCACACACACACACACACACACACACACTCACACACACACACACAGAGTTTCTCCTATTATTAACATCTTATGTTAGTGTGGTATAGTTGTTACAAGTGATAAACCAATACTGATGCATTAATATTAACTAAAGTCCATAGCTTACATTAGAGTTCATGCTTTGTGTTCTACAGTTCTATGGGTCTAGCCATATGCATAATGTTATGTATCCTTATCATAGTATCATACAAAATAGTTTCACTGCCCTAAAAATCCTCTGTGCTCTACCAATTTATCTCTGAAATCTTGGCAACTACCGATCTTTTTACTGTATAGTTTACCTTTTCCAGAATGTCATATAGGTGGAATCATACAGTATGTCTCTTCTTCAGATTATCTTCTTTCATTTAGTAATATGCACTTAAGTTCCCTCCCTGTCTTTTCACAGCTGGATAGATCATTTTTTAAAATCACTGAATCACATTCCACTGTATGATGTGCCATGGTTTTATTCATTCACCCACCGAAGGATGTCTTGGTTGCTTCCAATTTCTGGCAATTATTGGTAAAGCTGCTATAAATATTTGTGTGAAGATTTTTATATGGAAATACATTTTTCAACTCATTTTCGTAAATACCAAGGAGTGTGATTGCTTGATCTTATGATAGGAATAGGTTTAGCTTTGTAAGAAATTGCCTGTCTTCGAAAGTGGCTTCTAAAATACCAGTTTGCATTCCTACTAGCAATGAATGAGAGTTATCGTTGCTGTATACCTTTACCATCATTTGGTGTTATTACATTACTCCCTTTTTATAACAAATATTCCACAAAGTTCCCATTTATGTCTTGAAAAAAAGTCATGAATGAAATAATCTAAAATGCACATAACTTACAACAAAGAAAGTAAATGTTCTTTCACACAAAAGAAAAATAAAAGTAATTTATTATACAGTAATTTGTATTTTAATATAGAAGTGCTTGGGCTTGAGTAAGCCTGATAGCATACTGTAATAATCAGATTCTTGGACTTAAACAAATTTACTATTGAGAATTCAAGAGCTATAAACACAGACTGATCCTACTAGATTTTATGAGTGACTCAAATATCACAAGTGGTGATAGCATCAGGATGATAATTTTTCTGAAATATGAACAAATATTGGTAAAATTCCAAAGAAACAGTCTTTCCTCATTTTACAGAGTAGTTTCTTCCTGAAAAATGTTAAAGCATATTTAAAAATAAATATGTAAAAATTATATATGTTAATATTTAAATATAGCTAGTTTCAAGGCTTGAATAATTAATTATGAATAGGGTTTTAACCTACAAAACTATTTCCCGGAAAATTTGAAAGTCACAATATGTGATCTCACCCAGTCAGGATGCAGGAAGGCTAGCATCCTTGCCCCTGCCTATAAATTTCAATAACAAAGCCTCTCAATGTAACAACCAAAGTTTCCCCTCAAGTTTATGAAATGCTCCATACTGAGTTTCAGTATTCCAATAAGAATCACTGACCTACATTACACTGGGCAGGCCTAACTTATTTAATTAAAAAATATACTTATAAATTGATAAATATTTAATCTGTTGTAAATCTGATACTTGAGATACTGATGAAAATACAATTTCACATAAGTGCAATAAACTTCAAATTCACAATTTTATATAGGTCTGAAAGGTCAGATTTCCTTACCACGTTTACTACAATTATTCTTCTTTTATTTTTGTCATTGTTTTTATTCTGGATGTATCTTCCCCATACTTTTATTAACAAGACCCCAATCTCTGTTGAATATCATTTCTGATATTTTAGAAGGTAATCTTCCTTACAGATTTCCTGCAACTTTTTAAATCTTATTTTTTGGTCTACAGATAATACTATTAGCAATGGAAAAATCATTGCATGTTTTTGAGAAAGAAAATAATAGGGCCAAAGCAAAATTTCAGGAATACTTATCATTTTGAATTTTGTAGAGTCAATTAGAACATGTATATAGTACACCTTTAAAATAAATAAGGATGAAGCTGTTAGAGATTTCTAGTTTGAAGTTAAAAAATTGTTTACTTGATATGCACAGCCATGAAAGAAAAGGAAGGAATGGGAAAATGCAGTAAATAAGCTTTGGGAAGCTAGGAATTACAGAATTTATTTATGAGGCATGAGGGTACAGTAGATCAGTAATGATTATGAAGTACCTCGAATGACTTCTGAGCAAATGACAGTGATAAAAGGCATAGGGAAATCAAGGGTAGGGGTGAGTTTAGAAGATGATGAACTTGGTTATTTACTCTTCAGTTCATCAGTGATTTGGGGGCTTATTTTATCCAAGCAACATTCTTGGAATAAGAAATAATGAAATCATAATATCTACTCTAAATGTCCTTCAATACACTGGTTTGCATTTCTAGATAAACACCTCCTGCAGTCACTTGGAATGCACAACTAGAATTCTGGGGAGGTGTCAGAATTGTACTCATGAACCAACTCTATAATTGAACTCACAGGAATTCCTGATGTTGCCAAAGGGGAGAAGAAAATGAAGAGAAGAGAATTGCATTTGAAACTTGGGAAACGCCTCAATTCAAGACAGGAAGAGAATGAGGACTTATTTTTATCATTCACTGAGTTGCTTTTAGTTGAGCATCAGTTTGCACCAACACATATCTAGATTCAGGATATTGTTGGGTCTGGAGATGTAAACAGAGGACCACAATATAGATATAGAGTCTGAAAAGGGCTCAAAGTCTAGTTCAGGGTAGAGATGGGCACAAGACACAATATCCTAAGGTGTTAGATAGCCAAATGGAATCATAAAATGGATGGTAGAGATTATTTGAATAGAGAAAAAAGGAGGAAAGGAGGCTGAGGTGAGGAAATACAACACATTCAAAAACTCTCAATATTTTCATTTAAATGGAACATATTGAAAAAAAGAAAATTAGTGGATTGTCAGACTGTCAGGTGTATTGCCAAGTCTAAAGTTCTTACCTTGAATAATGCACACTGCCTGTATATTTGCTTAAAATAGTGGCTAGAGTTGGTTGGTTGTTGTATAGTTGTTTATGACCACAAGAAGTCAATGGCACAATAGATCATTTTTCTTAATTTCATCTGATCTTATTTATATCATTCTTGAAAATAATGCAGTGATTATTTTAATATATGAAAATTTTCTTAAAATATACATCTAAAAATATTCCACCCATACATTTTTAAATGTTTTATATTGTGACATTCTAAGGAAGAAAATATAGACACTTAAAACAAATATCCAGTACAAGCCTGGAGATATTACAATTGAACAGTAAAAAAGAAAGGGGTGTAGTGATCGAACACAGCAGGTTTTTGTTTTTAAATTTTACACTGCTTTTTGTAAAATAGCAGTGAAATCCCAAGAACTAATTGCAATTTCCATGTAAATTAACTGCCATAAGCATACCCCATACCCCTCCTTTGACACTAAAGATACAAATAAATATCCCATGACTATCTAGCTCTAGGTGACAATGACATTTCACGAACTAGTGCTAACATATTAACCTTAAGGAAAATGCACTTAGTTCAATAAAATCTGTATAAATATTTCATTATTTTGTTAGTTAACTCACTTTTATAGCAGCTTGATCACCTTTAAGATTAAATAGCACTTAAAAGAAAAACTAAACAATCAATCACTCTTGTTGAGACTTTTTTGTCATACGTATATCAAGTAATATATTGTCATGGGATATCCTTGAATATAGGTATAGTAACTGGGTCCTTGTCTGTTTTTCTAACAACAATTTATAAATTGTAAAAAAAAAAATTCACCTAGACTATATAGCTATTGACATTTAAAAATATTAAAAATATAAAGCATGTTTTTCTGAATGTCATGTGATAGAATTTATGTGACAGAGTGAATAGTCTTGCAAGCTACAAACTCTGAAATCATTACTTATTATTCACGATCAGATTTTCTGTGTTGTGTATATGGAAGAAGTTTATACATATATAAATACAAAGAGCATATTTAAAACTTCACTTTGCTTACCTGTAAAATGACAGCATGGTTGTGAAAAAGATAATAATAGGGACCACTTAGAATTTACTGTGTGTTAAGCAATGTTCTAAATATTTTATGTATATTACTTCATGTGATCATAACAGTAACTCCAGCACACAGATATTTATTATCATGTCTATTTTCAGATAAAGAAATGAAGACCCATAGAGATGGAGTTGCTGGCCCAAAGTTCCACAGCTAAAAAATAGAACCAATGAATATAAACCTGAGGGACAGTTCCTAGCACATAGTAGGTTCAAAACAATTATTGGCTCTCGTATCCCAGGAAGATATATAGAGGGGTTTCTGTCTCCTGTGACAGGTGGCCTTGCCCTGTATGGGAATCTTGGAGGCTTTGCTGAGTCTTCAGCAGTGACTAAATATATATACTAGTTGTTTTATTTTTCTGTAGAATTACTAAGCTTTGCTTTGCAGACATGAGTCCCGTCTGAATTGGCAGAATGATGTGATCAATAAATTATCTAAATTTAAGAAAACAGTTAAGAGAAATATACTTTCAAATACTAACATTATTATTGTCCTTTTTTCTTATGAAAGAATTTGACATACATTTCGAATTCTTGATCTAAAAAGTCAGAATAGGCATTATAGTGAGGAAAAAATTATTTTTCCTGTACTCATCTCAGGTTCATTGGTTAGGGCCCTGCAAATTAGGCTAATAAAAGATAGATTAATAAGAGAAAAACAAACAAAAGTTTATTAATATGTGCATTGCATGTACATATAGGGGAATCCAGTGATGAGTAACTCAAAGTGGTGGTTAGAACTTGGGTTTGCACAGCGTTTTAACAAAAGAACAATACACTTTGTACAGAAGACAGAGGATAAGGACATTCTAGGGACAGCAAATTGCGGGAGGATAAATGTATTGGGAAAACTAGTGGAAGATAAGGGCTAGTTAGTAAAGTTTGCTATGTAAATTTCCTCAGTTTCCAATGATTAACTTCTGTCCTTCCTAGTAAAGAAATGGTTCACCTTTACAAAATGTTATACTGATTTTAGGTAAATCGGGGAAAACAAAGAGTTTTTCTTGTATCTGCTTCTTCTCAATTGTCTTTAGCTCAAAATAATCAATACGCCAGAGTAGCATATTTTGATATCCTCCAGTATTGTTTTTTTTTTTTTCAATTTCATTGGTAAGAAAACTGAGATCTTTATTTACAGAGACAGAAGAAATATCACAAGCTAGTTAGTGAAAAAACTGGGTTTAAATCAAAGTCTTATGATTTTAAGTTCTTCGGCAGTAAGATATACATGGCTACTAAGTAAGCTATTTGTGCCATTACCAATACATGTTCCTTAATATATTCTGTTCAATAGCCCAAGGAGGTTAAAAAAATTTTGTTCTTAAAGAGTAGCTAAGGAAATTAGATTATTTTTCTGTACTATTTATTTCTTTCTGATTTCACAAATGAATAATAGGCATTCCATCAACTAAGAAAGAAATCACTTCTATAAAAATGTTTAAAATAGTTCCAGAATTAAGAATATAAAAATTACAATAATGATTATTTATTCCAGGAATAGATGCAGGCATACAACTTTATATATTCACAGCCTTAAATTCCTTTTCTACTGTTATTAACCTTCTATTTCTGATATTAATTTTATTAATGATTTTTTATTTTTAAGTTTTTTACATGATACAGAGACAGTCTTAGAACTTGAATTTTCCTGCATCCCTCGTTAGTAAGGTGAGACTGTTTTCACAATGAAAGCTAGGCAAATCTCTACAAAAAATAGCATTGCCAGTTACTTTAGTTACCACAAAAAGTAATAATACTTTCAATCTTTTAAATATTTTTGAAAACTAATTTTACTGTCATTCACTTTTAGAATACTCACAGCTAACATTTAGAGCCTACTATGTGCTGGGTATTGTGGAAAGTACACAATAAGTTTTATATAATTTATTTTAAATGTTATAACAACTCTATATTTCTTAAAGTTATTAATCTTTTTTCTTTGAGTTTGACTATTTTATTTATTTATTTTTATAGATTATACTCCATTTAAAGTTGTTGTAAAATATTGGTCATATTCCCTGTACTGTACAGTATATCCTTGTAGCTTATTTATTTTATACATAGTGGTTTGTACCTCTTAAACTTCTACCTCTATCTTGCCCCTCCATCCTTCCCTCTCCCCACTGGTAACCACTAGTTTGTTCTTCATATATCTGTGAGTCTGTTTCTGTTTTGTTATAGTCATTCATTTGTTTTATTTTTTTAGCTTCCACATATAAGTGATAACATACAGTATTTGTCTTTCTCTTTCTGACTTATTTCACTATTAAAATTATTAACCTTATTGAGTGCACTTATTAATCAGATTAAATAATCAAGCTATCCAAATTAATGGATAGGACTATACCCCATTTCCTCCATACCTGTGAAACCAAATCTCTCCTTCTTAATATGCTAATGATGTACCTCAGACTTCCTTGTAAATTTATTAGCTTAAAAATAGGAAAGTCCCATTTTTATGTGGATATATCTGTAAATCAACCTGGAACGTATAGATTTGTGGGGCATGGCTGGCTGGAGAATGAGCTTAATCATGTAAGCTTTTTTCCTGTCTGGGTACTTAAAGGAGAAAAAACAAAGAGGTTAAACAGCTTAAAAAGCTCTTTGTTGATCAATGTTTCCACACACAGTACTCCACAACACCAAGGGCACTGTAATATGGGAAAGAAGAGACATGTTTTGAGAGCAGTATTTGCTGGGTTTCTAACTCCTCAAAGAAAAAAATGTTTCTTTGTCCCAGAGCTGTGGTATCATTTGAATCAAAGGCAAAGTTTGGTGCTGGGTAATATCCCATGGGTCTGCTGTGAGAATTCAGCATTATACATTCATGCTAACACAATGGAATACTACATTTTTTTTTTCTTATGGTGCTCCTGACTAGAAAGAAATACAACCAACTAGATGTTTAAACATGAATCAGAACGTGCTGACTTATCTCAGCAAGATATATTCAAATATCATTTATTTTTATGCACACTAATTTATTGGTATTCTCCACAAGAAGTAAGATGGTTAGACACGTGTGTTTATTTGCTGTTTATCAGTGAACTCAAATTCATCCATTTGTATAGGTACCAAGAGGGCTGAAACTTGTCTCTTTGTTTACCTTTTTATCCCCAGATTTTAATACAAAAGCCTTTACTAAGTCCACACTCAACAAATATTTGTTGACTGAACCGCTGCAAATTTTAAAAATTATTTATATTTGAAATTAGATAATTTAATATAAAATCACGCTATGCAATATTTGCTTTTCAAAACTATTACAAAGAAGCAAAGAAAAACACGTTAATTTCATACATATTTGTTATTATGAAAGCAGCTCTTTTGCCCTTTTCCTATTTGCCCATTTCTGTTCCCCTCTAACCTTGAAAGAACCTACTTATAGGAATGAGATAACTAAGCAGTTTAACCTAACTCCTGACTTATGCTCTCCTGAATTCACACCATGCCTTGCCTAACCTGCTACTTCTTTTCTTAGATAAAAAGAAGAATAAAGAATTAAGTAATTAAAGAATGACTAGCTCTCTATCCCCCCAAAACCCCTTAGCAATCCTGCAGACAGATCACGTGGGCAAGATAAATCTGAAGAAAGTGTCCTCCAGTCTGCAAGCAATGGAGAATCATGCTGAACCCAACCTCCTGCCCCGATGATTCACTGAGATTCTTCCCCCAGCCCTTTTCCCTTTAAAAACTGTCATGGTTGAGTAGAATCTTCGGGGTTGGTCTCAGGACATGAGTTCATCTTCACCCCAGACTGCCAGCTTTTCTGATTAAAGTACCTTTCCTTTCTACTGATATTTGCCTCTCGATTATTGGCTTTTGAGTGGCGAGCAGCTGAACTTGATTTTGGTAATAATTAGATCTAGGACAGAATAATCCCCCATATGAGGGCTTTAAAAAAAAGTATAGAAAAATACTTACTGAAGGGTGAAAATTTGATTATAAACACTAACTGTATTAAACATATTAAATACAAAAAAATTCCTAAAATGAAATACAGGGTTATTTTCTAAGAAAGATATTAACACTTGCAAAATTTTAAATATTAGGTAATGAATATTTATTAGAATTACTGATTAAGAAGAATATCATAACTCACAATTTTCCATTTGAAATGTCACAATTTGTTTCTTGCATTTTTCCTTTCTTAAATTCTCTCTATGTGTTTTGCTTCAACTCTGTGAACTTGAGTAGAGACCACCACTCTTTTGCTAGAATAACATTGTCTAAAATTATAACTATTTCTCTTCTTTCATACAAACTTTAAGTGTTAAATTTAAATATTATTTAAAATTTACCCATGGCCTCAATGGAAGAACAAAATGTCTATTTAAAATCATTTAAGTGAAAGAGGTTCTTCTACTTGTATCTTATTTGTCTTTCTGCTGACACTCCTTATTCATTACAGAATTGCTGACACTGGCCACATTCCAATATATGAATAGCAGGAAGAAATTTTCTTTTCCTAAATTGTTTTTTGCCTTTCTTCCCTATGTGCCCAGCAAAAGGAGTACCATGGATCAATTTATAGTAGTTATGTTCTATCCGGCTAGGATACAATTTGTTGACATTCTCCTTTTTTTTTCCCCACACAGACAAGTATCTCTTCTAGATATAGTGCAGTCATTGATTTTTCATGTTACCTCTACTAGTCGAGATTTATTCTGGTCAACAGTTTTCTAATGGGCAGATTTTTTCGAATGTGGTAAAAGTCACCTTTCTTTGCCACATCCAATCACCTTCTTTACGTTAAGAAACATTTTCATTATTCCTTGAATCTGAAACTTGCTCTGTTCTTTTTTCTGCTATTCACATCAATCATTCAACCTAATTCAGATGACTACTTCATGGAATTCATGCCCTTTAAAAAGAGTCAATCTTAACTCTTGATCTTATATATACACACAAAAGTTTTTTGCTCAAAGTAAAATTTAAGATGTGTTCACTCTAATTATCTAACGTGGCATAAGGAGGGCATGGAGACAACCAAATATATTTGACATATATAAATTATGACTAGGAAATGTGGCAAAAAGGACTTCTTTCTACTCCTTGCTTTGACCTCAATTTGTAACTATGCAGAGGTCTTTGGAACAATGAGAAAGTGACAGAGACATTAAAATAACAAAAAGATTCATACTGTGCGATGTGTACAGCAAGAAAATGTGCTTCCCCTCTCCCAATATTATTCACTCCGAGGGACTTGCACAGATGTAAAGCCCCTTTTCCACAACGCATAGGGTCTAATGGCCAGCCCAGACTTTTGGAGAGAAGAGAGATTCTGGGGGGATATCTAAAAAAAGGGAACACTTGTTGACCATGTGAGGTAATATTGTAATGAATAACTGATGGAAACGATGAAAAATAAAATAATTATTTATAGCAATCTCTGGACTCAGTTTGTACATATATTTTTCTAAAAGTAAAATTTTAGTTTTGGTAATGAATTGTATCTTCTCACACTCCAAATATTTCATTATAGCTAAGGTATTATAAGTATATAGCTAATTTTTAACAAAGATTGTTGTGATCCCTAAGTAACAAATTCCATGCACATTCTTACAAAGCCCATAGCATTTTATATGGGAGCCCACTAGTCCAGCAATAAGGAATATCTCCTAAATCTGGCTATACATCAGGAGTATACCTGAAAACTTTAAAAATGTAGATTTAAAAAATTTCCCCCAAATTATATTGAATCAAAACCAGATAGGGTCCAAGAATATGAACTGTTAAACTGTTCCACAGATGATTCTTATACAATAGCTCAATTGTAGCCCAAAATCATTTTCAAGGGTTATTACAAAACAATGTTAACGTTGTTGATATTTGTGAGAAATAAATACACAAAATATATTATAAAATATAAATAAATGAATTGTTGTAAACACTAAAACTCACCAACCAAAATTAATGCTATAAAGGAAGGAAATAGGAAGAGATTAAATATAATTTTTGTTTGAATTAATAAGATGCCAGTAGACACTCATTTTTAGCTCTTACAGATAATTTGATAAATCCATATTTTAAAAAAGTTTTTTAAAATGCTTAAAGTGGTCCCTTGGAAAAATTCAATTGAATCTATCTATCATTACTAACCATATATGTATATATATATATATATACATATATACATATATATGTATACACACACATATATACATATATATATATACACACACATATATATATACATATATATAATATTTATGTATTCCATTTGGCAAAATATCAAAATTAAGGGATGAGAGAAGTATATAAATGAATAAAGCAAGATGGTAAAATTAAGTCCCAGCAAGTGCAATAGTTTTCATTGTGATAACAAATGTAAGTAGGTTACTCTTTCTCATAAAAAGAAATCAATGAAGTTCAGTTTTGAAAAGTCAATGACGTTTTCTGTAATAGGCACTCCCCCCAAAACAATGACTCAATGAAATAAAAATAGTGAAATAAAAAATATAAATTGTTGTCATAATGAGTATGGAAAATGGTAGGCTAATGAAGTTAAAGGTCTTTCCAGCAGGACTTTCAAAGCCTTTGATATGATGATGTAAACTTGCTGGTCCTAGCATAAGATATAGGGTCAAACTAATTTGAGATCAGATTTCCTTTTTTCTCACAAAACTTTTTCAATACAAATATTCCTTGAACACACTTAGTAAAGCTGCACCTTGGCCTGATATCCAATATCTATTGTAATATATGCCATTAGACCTCTAACCAAGCACCTTTTCCCTATCTATTCTGCTTTTTTTAGGTGAAGGATAGAATATGCTGTGCCAAAATATACTACTTTTGTATATCGATTATTTTGAACTCTGGCACTTGAAAAACAGTAAGAGGAGGATGAAGCTTTCTCTTGTTAAAGTGATTGAACATGGAGGCCAGTAGTCTCTAATGACCTGGCAGCCTGCGGGAGCAAATAGAAACCTTAGCCAGAGTAATTTCCAATAGATGCCTCAAGGTTAAGAATCATATCTAAAAACAGCCAATCACAGACAACTAGTCTTCCCCACTAGTTGGACCCACATCCAGGCATAGTTTGTCACAATCATACCTCCTGTCTATTCTTCTGAGGGTCCACTCATCTTTCCTAAAAATAATTTACTCTCACCCAAGAGGACTGCATCCCCTCTCTCCTTTCCCTGTTAAGATAGTATTCGATCACCAAGCCACAAGTAACACCGCAGGGAATTACCCATTTTTCCCTATCTCCCATGCACACATGAGGTATACATGTTAATAATCTTTTGTGTGTCTTCTCTTATTAATTTATCTTACAGGGATCTCAGTTATGAATTCAGAAAGGTAGAGGGGAAATTATTTTTCCTTCCCTACATAGGATTTATAAAGTGGTTTACAATGAAACTCACATATCACATTATATGAATTTTGTTTTTCTGATTCTTTTTGTTGTATATTGCTTAGCGACTCTGCATCAATCCCACTTAATATTATACACGTCTGAAGGCAGTTTTTAAGTGTCAGACTGTCTAGACTGCCTGTCATTCTTTTAGACTACCACTGATCCTTCTTTTCAATTGTGACTCATGAACACTGGATAAGATGTGTAAGACTTCCATTCCCTATTGAAATATTATCAACTGTTTTCTATCAAGTTTCATCATTGTGAATCATTCACACATCTAAACAACTCATCTTTGTTCCACTTAATACAAACTATCCTATCAACAGAATCATTAAATGCAGTATTTTTGGTTTAAGAAAAAAATTCACAGTATTAATTTTTATGTGTTTGATTACGATAGAAATTTAAATATATTTTTGTCCAGCTATCTGAGCTTCTATGTGGTTTCAAGTTTGAAATGAACTAGTTTAATTGTGATGTAACTTTTATGTCATGGTTTTATCTGATATTATAGTTTGGCCACGAAGGACTATGAAATCATTTTCACAACATTTTTAGTCGTTCAACTGTTTTATTCCCAAAACTATTTATTTTCCTTACGGTGCATAATAACATTTTATTATGTTCATTTGTGACTTTTTATGACATATTCTGAAACATAATCATTTTATCGTCATTCACTTTGTTGATGTCAATACTGAACAATAATAATAATGTAACAACCTATTTTTGTTTTGCGGTACGCGGGCCGTTCACTGTTGTGGCCTCTCCCGTTGCGGAGCACAGGCTCCGGACTCACAGGCTCAGCGGCCATGGCTCACGGGCCCAGCTGCTCCAAGGCACGTGGGATCTTCCCGGATCGGGGCACGAACCCGTATCCCCTGCATTGGCAGGCGGACTCTTAACCACTGTGCCACCAGGGAAGCCCTAACAACCTGTTTTAATAAGCCTATTATAAGCATTTATGTATCATAATCTCTGTTATGACTTGATATTCATAAGTGGAACTAGATGGTTTATGAAGAGTAAATAATTGAGTAGTACTATGTTTGTAACCTCGGAGATAAAATAGTTGATTGTGTATGAGAAATAAGAAAGTGAACATGAAACACACTGGTGGTCGCAGCTTTTTAGCTCCTGAGAAGTGATTACAAGTACATTAGCTTCTATAAGGCACTGAATTTCATGAGCAGTTAGTGCTAATGGCTTTGAACTGTAAGACATCCCTGGATACTTGCAGTTATGGCATTAAAGTTTAGATGATATTAAGGCTACACTTGATAAATCTGACTGACATCTGTGAAGAATACAGTGACAGAGTAATTGTAAGGTAATTATGGCTGATTCTATATAAGAAGTTATAGCAAGAACAAATTTATGGTTTAAACCACCAAATGTGTTTAGAGTAAATATGCAGATGACGATATTAATGATTATTATGTAAATTTGAAGGAGGTGGTTAGAAGGATTTGAATGACACAGGCTATGTAACATATGCATATGCATGGCAGTCAAAATCAAGCTAAATAAATTCTTGAAATGTCAAGTGTATTATTTTAAAATACATGATGTATCATCAGTAAGTATTCCTACTTCTAGTAAAGTTCAAAAATTAGTAAGAACACCAGAAAGTAATTTTGTTTTCCTCCTGCATCTTTCTCTTTTAAATAGAAAATGGCAGTAAGGGGATGCATGGTAGAACCAAATGAAGTTTTACTCTCAATTAAAGTATTAGGATATGTAATTGTATATGCTACTTCCAGTAGAGAAGAAAATATTATACAGCTAGCTTCATGTCCGGAGTATTGAGTGCATTCTAGGTATTGTATCACTTCATTAGAACCTCATCTCTTTGTAAGAGGATCACTTAAAGGTTTTGAACCTGAGTCCCATTCATGGAGTACAGAGAGCATTTGAACTCAAAAATCTCCTTACAACAATGTGTGGATGTGTGTGTGTGGATGTGTGTGTTTATAAGGGTTAGATGACTTCATTTTTCTGAAGAAGAAGGCTAGCTTTTATTACTAAATATTCTAAATCCAGAGCCCAAGGATGGACATCAGAGGGTAATTGACCACAGAAATTCATTTGGAAGTGTGTGTGTGTGAGTGTGTGTGTGTGTGTGTGTATGTGTATGTGTAGAGGAATTTAGTTTTCTAAAGAAGAGACCCACCTTTCATCAAAGTCTCAGAGTGGATTTATGACATAACCTATACAAGTGGAAAAAAAATTTTAATTATTGAGTGAGCACTTCTCATTTTAGTTACCTGAGTGACATTACCCTGAAGTAGATGCTTTATCAATGTTTGGTCATGAAAATTTATATAATCATGCATATATACATGTGTGCATAATAACCATATTTGTTACTGAATGCTTACAGTTTAAAATAGTAAAACCAAGACAGTTACATAAATAAATAACTTGCTCAGAGTCCTAAAAATGCCAGTGCTTTTTTTTCTAAAGATTTTTTGTTTGCTTTTTTATTGTGGTAAAATGTGTCATGATATTTATTGTTCTAAGCATGAGAAGATTTGTAATTCAGCAGCATTAAATACATTTGCAATATTGTATAAGCATCACCATTACCTAACTCCTAAAACATTTTCATTATCCTCAATAAAACTGTCTACCCATTAAACAGTAACTTCCCTTTCTCCTCTCCCCACAGCCCATGATAATCTCTATTATGCTTTCTCTCTATATAAATTTGGCTATTATAGATACCTCATAAATGAAATCATACAATGTTTGTCCTTCTGTACCTGACTTATTTCACTGAGCATAACTTTTTCAATATCAATCTGTATTGTAGCATATGTCAAAATTTCATTTCTTTTTGTGACTGAATAACGTTCCATTTTATGTGTATACCACATTTTGTTTCTAACGTCTTGCTATTGTGAATAATGCTCCTATGAACATCGGTTTACAAATGTCTATTTGAGCTTATGCTTTTAGTTCTTTTGGCTATATACTTAGGAGTGGAATTGCTGTGTCATATGGCAATTCTATGTTTAACCTTTTGAGAAACCACCAAACTGTTTTCTAAATCTGCTGCCTTATTTTAATTCCTATCAGCAATGCACAAGGGTTTCAAAGTCTCCACATCTTCACCAACACTTGTTTTCTTCCCATTTTTCCCCCCATTATATGAAGCCTAGTGTGAAGTGGTATCTCACTGTAGTTTTGATGTGCATTTCTCTAATGACTAACAATATTGAGCATCTCTTCATGCACTTAATGGCCATCCGTATATCTTTTTTGGAGAAATGTCTATTTGAGTTCTTTGCCCATTTTTTTTTAACAACTTTATTGGAGTGTAATTGCTTTACAATGGTTTGTTAGTTTCTTCTGTATAACAAAGTGAATCAGCTGTATGTATACATATATCCCCATATCCCCTCCCTCTTGCGTATCCCTCCCACCCTCCCTATCCCACCCCTCTAGGTGGTCACAAAGCACAGAGCTGATCTCCCTGTGTTATGCGGCTGCTTCCCACTAGCTAGCTGTTTTACATTTGGTAGTGTATATAAGTCCATGCCACTCTCTCACTTCGTCCCAGCTTACCCTTCCCCCTCCCCATGTCCTCAAGTCCATTTTCTATGTCTGCATCTTTATTCCTGTCCTGCCCCTAGGTTCTTCAAAACCATTTTTTTTAAGAGTCCATATATATGTGTTAGCATACGGTATTTGTTTTTCTCTTTCTGACTTCCTTCACCCTGTATGACAGTCTCTAGGTCCCTCCACCTCACTACAAATAACTCAATTTCGTTTCTTTTTATGGCTGAGTAATATTCCATTGTATATATGTGCCACATCTTCTTTATCCATTCATCTGTCGATAGACTCTTAGGTTGCTTCCGTGTCCTGGCTATTGTAAATAGAGCTTCTTTGCCCATTTTTGAATTGGGTTTTTGTCATTGTTGCTAAATTGTAGGAGTTCTTTATATATTAGGTACTAATCCATTATCAGTAACATGATTGAAAATATCTCCTCTTGTTCAGTAAGTCGTCTTTCATTTTCTTGATCATATACTTTGATGCATAAAATTTCTTACTTTTAATGAAATCTAACTTGCCTATTTTCTTTGGGTGACTATGCTTTTGGTGCCATGTCCATGAAATTATCATGAAATTCAATGTAATGAGGATATTCTGTAATGTTTTCTTCTAAAAGCCTTAAAATTTTAACTCTTAAATTTAGGTCTTTTATGTATTTTGTTAATATCTGTACATGGTTTAAGATAAAGATCTAATTTTATTCTTTTGCATGTGGATATGCAGTTATCGAAAGTAGGGTTTGGAAGTTTTCAAGTATTATTGTAGAGCTCTTTCTCCCTTCCATTCTGTCAAATTTTATATCATAAATTTTGAGGATCCATGACTAGAAGCATAAATGTTCATAATTGTTACATCTTTTTGCTGTATTGAATCTTTTATTAATTTATAATATTCTTTGTCTCTACTTTTTTAAATTAAAAGGCTAATTTTTTTCTGATATTAGCATGGTAAATCCAACTCTGTTTTGGTTACTACTTATCTTTTTCCATCCTTTCACTTTCATCTATTTTTATGTAAGATTAGTTTTGGTTTTGTGTTATATACTATTTATTTTTTCAATTCATTTTTTTCTGTCCACACACTAGATGCATTGTATTTTAAATCACCATGGTTTCTAATTCAGAAGACTGGCATTAAGAATAATTTCATTTCTTAAGAGTAATAATAATAATAGTTGCTATTTATTAAGCACATACTATGTTCCAGTCTCTTCCCCATTTACCACAGGATACCATTCTACTGTGTTTGATGTGTTCTTTCTTATGTATGAGCTCTTGCAAAAAAATAAAAATCATTATAAAAAAGAATAATTTCATTTCTTAACATAGAAATATTTACATGTTTAGTTTTAAAAATTCAAGGGATTCCAACTATAAAATACATTATGTAAAATATTTTTATTTAAATTGAAGTTACCTGTAGATGAATTATGAGACTATTTTTAGAAATAATTGTTAGAAGAGATTGAGAGTAACAATATACTAACAGGTTGAAAGAACTGAAGATTAATCTGTATCAGTATATGATTTGTTTCTGTGTTTACATTTTACTTCTTGAAAATTATTATTAAAGGCATTATTTTAATATTTCAGGATTAAATATTGTAGCTACACAGTTTTTCAAAAGTTTTGTGTTAAGGTTACATTTTGCTATATTGTCTATTAAGAAAGAAAATGAAGGGCTTCCCTGGTGGCGCAGTGGTTGAGAGCCCGCCTGCCGGTGCAGGGGACACGGGTTCGTGCCCCGGTCCGGGAAGATCCCACATGCCGCGGAGCGGCTGGGCCCGTGAGCCATGGCCGCTGAGCCTGCGCGTCCGGAGCCTTGCTCCGCAACGGGAGAGGCCACAACAGTGAGAGGCCCGCGTACAGCAAAAAAAAAAAAGAAAGAAAATGAAGACAACTTTCCTTTGAGTGTGCTGCTCAAACTCGATTTCATAAGTGACTTGTGGTTTGGCCTTACCTTTCATCGCTAAGAACTCTTCTGAAATCTAGTCTTACTCATTTATCTTTTCACCATTGGCTGATTTACATGTATTATTGACTCTGAGTTACTGAGAAACATGAAAAAAAAATGTAAAAGAAATTAATGTGATTCACGTAATTATAGTGAAGATACCCCTTGTACTAGACATCCCAAACATACTTTCTTTTTTTAATTAATTATTTTAATTTTTGGCTGGGTTGGGTCTTCATTGCTGCGCATGGGCTTTCTCTAGTTGTGACGAGCGGGGGCTACTCTTCATTGCGGTGTGCAGGCTTCTCGTTGAGGTGGCTTCTCTTGCTGTGAAGCATGGGCTCTAGGCACATGGACTTCAATAGTTGTGGCACATGGGCTCAGTAGTTGTGGCTCACGGGCTTAGTTGCTCTGCAGCATGTGGGATCTTCCTGGACCAGGGATCAAACCCGTGTCCCCTGCATTGGCAGGCAGATTCTTAACCACTGTGCCACCAGGGAAGCCCTAAAACATACTTAACGTGGGAAATACTGAAATGTTATTGCACTACAATGAGGCGTCATAATTTTCTCATTAACATTTTTCTTCCTTTTTAATCACATATAGCACCAAACACATTATAGGAAACCTTCCTAAAGTTACTTACACTGAATAACAACCACAGGTCATTGGACTATAGCTCTCTTTCGGAAGGCTGCTAAAAAGGTCTTTCTTTAATGGCAAACAGCTTTTACTAACTTCCTGGGGTTCCAGAAATACTAATCAGCACTTCTAGTCTGCAGCACATTTATTACACCCTGACATGCTGAAGACAGCCAGTTACAAATAGAACTGCCTCTTGAAAAATGCTGCTCCAGTGTTTTATAATAAAGTGCACCAATTAGATGCATTCATTAGGACAAACTGCTTGTCTTTTCTCATATTAGAGCTTTTAAAAAAGCACAGTGTATTTCATAGTTCACCCTGCTCTGTATTATTATTAATTGAACATAGCACATTACAAAGTTTTAAGCCAATAACTGTAAATACATAATGAATAATATTTCCTTGGAGACTGTCGGGTCTCTAAGAGTCTACTTGGTTTCATATTCTAAGATAAATAATACAGAAGTCTTTTTATTTTCCAAAGACTTCCCAGATACTTGAGGGATACCAATGCAATAAATAACAACATTGACTTATAATTTAAAGTTGTCATTTCGTTAAAAAATTGAGTCCTCTCCTAAAATATATTCTAATTTATCAGGAGTAAAGAGTCATAACCTTATACATAATACTCTTATTTTTATATATTACCTACTTTACTTCCACGTATAAGGTAATAATTTTTCAATAACGTTATGAGGTTCTGAGTTTCCACAATGGAAAATGGAATCAAATGTTGAGTGTGGACAAGAATTCCTCTCAGGGTGGGCAGGGTACAGTATTATCATACAACACTGTGAATAGAATAGAGCAAGATTGATTGGGCTGCTTTTTCTGCTGGCAAGAACATTATTTCTCAGTGTCCTACTTATACATAAACACATGTACTAGCTGGCACTACTCAGTTCCTCTCTACAAATGATATAATTTGCATGAGGACCCTGACCTGTTTTATAAGAATTTAGCCATCTCTTTGAATGCAGAATCACTGGAGATGAAAATATCCTTGGGCACTCACTTTTATCTATCCACAATTTGTACAGTTTATGTTCTTATTCATTACTGAAAAATGGAAACATTTAGCTCCCATAAAGTTTTTAGGTTGACTTCAAACTGGATGAAGAAAGAGAACAGAAAGCATGGTAGCTAATAAAAAAAAAAGTAATGATCTTACGTATTCTCCAGAACGTGCCATCAAGGTGTTCTGAGTGGAAGTCTAATTTTTTAAAATATTGTAATTATTTTTATTTATTTCGCTCAAAGATAACTTTATTAGTTGCTGCCATTTGTTAATGCAGTACATTTCACAAATCCCAATGGCACCACCCATTATTATAAAAATGTATTTACAGTCACAGGTCTGCTCTAACATTTTGATTGTAAACAACAGTAAGAAATATCTTTGACATACACATGTAAAAATTATATAAATAATATTCAGGGTTGGTATTAAAGACATTTTATCACTGCCTATAGCATCAGAATGGATGCATTAACTCATAAGCGTGCCAAAAATAAACAATTTGTATGGCCACACTAGCTATTACTGGCTGAATAGTAACAAATGCATATACAAACACATAGAAATTTCATGCAATATACTTATCTTTAATATTTGAAATACACCATTTAATCCACTTTCTCCTATTTTAGTCTAATTTATTTCATGTTGAAATGTTAGGAACAAACCACTACATTAATTTCACGCTCCACTGAGTCTAGATATACAATATGGCAAACATTGCATTAGATGATACCACCGTAACATTAAAAAAACCTTCTCTTTTCCAAGGACAAGTGTTCTTTTGTTCTCTTATCATCATCCAAGCACAAAATAGTTAAATAATAGCCCACAAATATTTACTGGGTCCCATCTAGACACTATGCAAGTGATTTGCTATTGTAGCTATCTTTGTCAGTGAGATTAAAAAGATATGTTTTTCTGCATCTGTTTCGCTTTATGCTGTATACATTATTGCAATATTTAGCTGTACATACCAATAAAGAACTTTTCAAAATCATAAATTACTTTAGGCTCCAGAGTTTTATTTTAAGTACTTTGGCATTTTCATGTGTGATTAAGTGTAATTCTAAAAGGGAAAATTCAAGACCTTTTCAGTCTTTAAATATATCAAATATTACATGCATTTCAAATTTCTTTAGCTAAATCTACATATTGAAAGATACTAGCAGCATTAACTGAGTGATAATGACCTTCTTGATAATTGTTTTTCTTATTATAGTATAAAATTTAATGTGACATTCTAAATTCTATAGATCCAGAGATTTTATTTTCAACATCTATGCTGAAGTTTCTAGCATAATGCTGTGATGATTTTTTAAAGTTTATTGATTTAGAAGATAAATATTTCTTCTTCTTTATGGTGTCAAGTGGAGTTAACATATGCACATAATTATGATGAAAAAATAACATAATAGTGACTAATGAGCCATTATATATCTTTATATTTGAACATATTGTAGAGAAACATTGCAAGTAAAATCAAGACATAATTGCTGTCACTTTGAATAATACTGTCCCAAACAGAGAGCCAAACAGCATCTCAATGTCCTCGTATTTCTAGATGTCTTTAGCTTTGCTGTTTGTGATGTAAAGCCTTCATCTGGACGGTCACTAACAACCCCAGTTCAATTTTATGTTATTCTTATATGGTTTCTTGATAGCATTTGTTACACTATTAATTAAACTTGTTTTGTCATTATTCTTCAGATGCATGTGTTTCTTTACCACCGATGTGCAAATATCCGACTAAAGACTATGTATGAAATGCTAAAAAATGTAAAGCCACTAGAGATGCTGTAGATCAGGATAAATATTTTAGTTTTTCAAAGGATTTACAATGTATCTCATGTGTTAAAGTAGTAAAGAAATTATTTTCATCTGATACCCAAACAGAACCCAGAGGATACATTAACTGTAGCCCCACTTGTCTAAGGGAAGCCTTGATCGTGAGCACACCTAATAGAATGGCAGCTGGATACTGGGGGTAAAGAGAATGAACCCCCATGGAGTCAGGGTGGAAAAGAAAGTGAAAGTAGTTCTTGACTAAGCAGAAAACACATGGCATAAAATAAGAGAGCAAGACCTTCTGATAAAGGTTGGATCCCTACATATTTTGCAGGGACAAAAACAGAATATGAATATTTCCTATTAACATCAAAGAAGGTTTTAATACTGGGAAGTGACAGCACAGAGCAGAAAAACAGGGAAATTCATAATAGCATGAACAAGCTATGGGTAAATACATAAAAGAAATATGGAATAGTTAGAATTGAAACAATTCACTTAGCTGTAGGGATGCTGTAATGAGGAGAAATTGGAAATTTATGTCATAAGAATTGTGTATCATGAATAATTTATCTTATACAAATGAGCTTAACTTGACTGACAGTAAATTGGAAATAATCCTCATGCTTTGGTGAGGGTTCAGTAATGTGCTACAAATCCTGTTGACATCTTAATACTGTGAGGCTTCCTCAGTTAAAGCTTCCCTTCGCTGTTCCAAATAGATGGATCTCCAGAGCTGTTCTATCCTGTTTCACTGCTACAATTTCACTTCAGATTCTGATGCCCAGAGATAGCAGGCTAGGTAAAAGGCACTGCTGTCTGTAGAATTTTTACAGTCATATAAAAGATTTACATAGGATAAGGGCAAATAAAAATAATATATGTAAATCATTTGAACCAATGACACAGCTGCCTCAATGACTGACATACTTAAAGGGCAGTTGGTTTGAAAGGGTCTTTATTATTTATAATTCTGAAAATATACCTCATTCAAGTTTGTTTCTGTCTACATTTGGTATGGGTTAAATGCAACACTCATGAAATACAAAGTAAGGAGAACGGTGACGAGACAAATACGTTTAATATTTGATAAAAATCCCTTCTCTCCACCTCAAACCCCAGGTTTTAGTAAAATTCCTCAGTATTGTTCATCTTGTTTATTCATAATAATATCCTTGTCTATATAGTCTGTCTCCCTGAATAATCTTCACTATTATTCTTTCTCTAAAATACAAGCTAAAACTCAAACTGGATCATGGTTTCATCTCGTGATTGCTATGTATACATTACTTTGTGATTCCCTATAGATTGAAGTGATACCCGTGGCTTGATGAATGGTCTCAGGTATTTTAGCATCTCATCTATAAAATGGCCACAGCCTGCTCCTTGGCCATGCTTAACTGTGGAACATTTTCCAGATATCCCACATTCAGTCATGCCTACGTGCCTTTGCATGTATCTTGAATTTTCCTGAAGTCCATTTTCCTCATTTTCTTCTTAAGAAGTGGTTTCCCTCCTTCAGTCCAATTTCTATGTGAAACTGTCTCTTATTATTGTACAGTAATTATCGATAACATTTGTTTTCATTCAGTAGATTATTCAAGAATGTGTTCAATTCATTTTTATGTTCTTATGTATACCAAAACATTCAATAATGTTTGATTCTACATTACGAACTGACTAAATTCTCATCACCTGCTCTTCTGGAAATCTTTAACATTTTAATTTTGTTCAGAAATGCAAGATGTATGCATGCCAGCAATCAGTGTTTCTCCCAAACATTCAAGCAAACCAATAAATAAAAAACAGAGACTCTGACTTGTCTACACATTAAGGGCAAAATTAGTTTTCCTGTGTTATTTGGAACTTTCTTTCTTACCTCTCTAACTTTAAATATATATGCAGCTCCAAATATTTATTTCAAAGTCATCTGGAAATAATGGGTAGCTTTACATTAATTTGTTTACCACATCAGCAAGCTGTTTGAAGTTGATGTCGTCAGTATCCACTATATCAAATTTGAGCTGATTTTTTAATTGATCATTAACCAATTGCAAGATAACCTCAGGTCTTAAAATTTTACTCAGATTCATAAAAGTTATTTAGTTCATAAAAAGCAGCATATTGCTATTTGTAGTGAGGTGGATGGACTTAGAGTCTGCCATACAGAGTGAAGTAAGTCGGAAAGAGAAAAAAAATGCTGTATGCTAACACATATATATGGAAAATATTTTTTAAAAAATGGTCCTGAAGAACCTAGGGGCAAGATGGGAATAAAGACACAGACCTACTAGAGAATGAACTTGAGGACACGGGGAGGGGTAAGGGTAAGCTGGGACGAAGTGAGAGAGTGGCATGGACATATATACACTACCAAACGTAAAATAGATAGCTAGTGGGAAGCAGCCGCATAGCACAGGGAGATCAGCTCAGTGTTTTGTGACCACCTAGAGGGGTGGGATAGGGAGAGTGGGAGGGAGGGAGATGCAAGAGGGAAGAGATATGGGGACATATGTATAACTGATTCACTTTGTCATACAGCAGAAACTAACACACAATTGTAAAGCAATTATACTCCAATAACAAATCCTTTCAATATGCATGCCAATCAATTTTTTAACTCAGCACATTTTCAATCGGTAATTATGAGACTAGTCTCTTAACAATAGGAGAATAATGATAAGCCACTCAGAGTGTACTGTTTAAAAAATAATCAGCTCCCAAAAAAGTTATGCTTCTACTCCATGAGCATATATTTTACTCAAACATGTTAAGCTCATATATTACAAAGTAGAGTTATAAACCATATTTGTTTCATATATGGCAACATTTGGGCTTGGAAATTTTTATAAACTGATATATTTATCTTTTGTTGTAAAAGTGCATTATCACTTATTTTACTTTTTGTTAGCTTTTCCTTGCCAGTATTTCTACATCCTACAATATTAAAAAATAGTAACTAAATAAAATTTCTTATTTTAAAATTACATACACAATTTCATATATAAATATTATAAAAATTAAAGTAGAATATGTATATTTTAAGATTACATATGCAAATAATTCTACATAGAGAAAAATGCCTTGAACATTTAATTTATGAATTATTTAATGGTAAAAGTACTTATTCACATTGAAGTGTCCATCTTTATAAATAGCCTCTTTTTTGTCTTATTTTTTCTCTAATTTGATAATGAATTTCTCTTTAAACTAAAAAATCATCCTTTCAACTCCAAATTCTTCACAATATACTTATGTACCATTCTATAATATACATATATATTATATATCATACCAAGCCACACTTTATCTCTTAGTTGTCTAGTGGATGTTTGTGACTTTCATTTAGAGAGGAAAATACAAGAAGAAGAGCAGGATAGGACCAGCTGTAAAAATTACTATTTCTGTTTTATAAATATTGATCTTAACCTGCCTATAGATAGTTAAATGGATAGCACTCCAGAGGAATGTTATATATGTGTCAGCATCTTTGTAGCTCAGGAATTTTTTTTTTTTTTTGGTTTGGTGACAGATTGGAGCACATTTAAAAGCTTATGAGAATGAGTCCCAGAGAGCCTGAGACTGAAGATACAAGGAAGACAAGAAATGAACGACAAAGTGAGGTTCTTGAGAAGCAAGCAAAGATAGAAATCAGAACCTCGCTAGAAGGAATCAACCTGGAAAGAAAGAGAAGGCTAATTTACATTGTAAAAGAGGAATGAATGTGTTGGTGCAAGTAGGTTTTTTGGTTCAGAGGTACAATTTGAAGGGATTCCTATGTTGTTGCTTATCATTCCTTTTTGGAGTAAAAAATGAGATTATTTTCTTAGAGTAGAATTTTAGGTGAATATAGATGATGTTTTGAAATAATCATAATAAAGGGAGGGAGAGAGGATGGAAAGGAGGGAGAGAGAGAAAGAAAGAAAGAGAGACAGAAAGGGAAGAAGGGAGGAGAGAGGGAGGGGAGAAGGGAGGGCAGCTGGAAGAATGAAAGAAAGAAAGGGAAAGAAAGGGTAAGGAAAGCAAAGATGAACCTGGAGCATTGTTGAGGGTCTACTTGAATCCGGTGATCATGAGTTTAAAACGGAGCCAATCTGCATAGTCAAGTGTTCTCTAACAAGGTTGACTTGGCTTCCACAAATGAGATTTTATTCAAGGCTGGGATTTTTCTAGACAAATATGTTGTGTAGACAATGTGACAAGGTAATTGGGTTCATCATATTTGAAGTGATAACCTATGAACTAGTTGCAGATAAAAGAAAAACATGGAGTACAGAGAGACTGAGAAAATAAAGTGGAAGAGACAAGAGAGTAGACATCCCCAAGTAGTCAAAGAGATGTTAAATTCATTTTTTAAAATTGATAAGAAGATGTGTAAACTCCTGAATCCAGGATGCTACAATAAGTATGCTTCCTGATTTATACAGTTCAGCTATGTAAAACTCACATGCCAAGTTTGAAACATTAAGATAAATTGTCCTACTCTGAGTAATGTAATTAATATGTGTCTAGCTTTGTGGTTGTAAGAACCAGGGACAAGCAACTGCCACTTATATAGCTCTTCCTGATGAGAAGGGACAGTAAGTATATAAGCACATAGCTTCAGAATTTATAGCTGCATATGTTTCCCTCATTGAATGTTTTATTATGTTCATTTTTTACTTCAGTTGAAAGGTTCAGTTTCTAAGCATCAACACATCATGTTTCCACTATAATTCTGTTAAAAAAAATATTCAATAGCAGTAAACTTTGCTTTAACTTTCTATCTGGAGGAAGACATGGTAATAGTGTCACTGTGTACAGTCACTGATAGCACTTGTTTCTTCTGTGTGTGTGTGTGTGTATGTGTGTGTGTGTGTGTGTATTTAAAGTTTTCCTCTCAATTATTTCTTATAAGGCTCTGTTACTGTGAAGACATTAGGAAAGAAATAATTTTAAAGTTGATATTTGGAACTTTTGTGAAATGTAGTTTCCTAAAGTAATTTTTACTTCATCCATCTCCCTTAAAACCCACAAAGAATGAAAGAAAACAACACAATATTTAAAAGACAAGTGTTCCATGAAACAAAGAAACAACTAAAGAAACTAAGCTATAGAGAGTGTTCTTGTCAAATTCTGTAGTAGTTGCACTAAAGTAGAAAAAGATACGTCAGAAAAATAAAAAACTAATGTAACCCAGAACAAAATGCACACTTTTCTAGAAGTCATTATTAGTCTTGAAAATCCCATCTAGAATTCTGTTGATTAGAATAGTATGTCTTAGGACTTACCTGGTGGTGCAGTGGTTAAGAATCTGCCTTCCAATGTGGGGGGCATGGGTTCAAGCCCTGGTCTGGGAAGATCCTAAATGCTGCAGAGCAACTAAGCCCGTGTGCCACAACTACTGAGACTGCGTGCCACAGCTACTGAAGCCTGCGTGCCTAGAGCCCGTCCTCTGCAACAAGAGAAGCCACCACAATGAGAACCTGCGCACCGCAACGAAGACTAGACCTTACTCACAGCAACTAGAGAAAGCCCGCATGCAGCAATAAAGACCCAACGCAGCCAAAAATAAATAAATAAAATAAATTTATTTAAGAAAAAAGAATAGTATGTCTTAGAATCCTGATCAAATCATGAAATGAAACATTTCCCCATGGAGAAGACAGAATGGTGCCAAGGTAAACATTTTGCTTAAATTAAACTTCTATTTTCAATTTAGCAACCTAGCCAGATGTTTCTAAAAATGGAAGGCAAGCAGAGACATCCAGGAAACACAAAGTGCCCTTGTGATTTTAATGGCTTTACTTTCTGCAGCACCAGTCTTTGAAACACTAACCTTTGAAAGCACTATCGCTAAGAAAAAAACAGATTTCATGGGAGAATATTTAAAACAACAAACATGAACCTTATGTGGACATTTTCAGGTCTCTACCTCTCTGCTTTATCTCTCCGCAATAAAATTTTTCAGTAAATTGATGAATATATTTAAAAATAAGTAATATTCTCCAAGATACAATTACATATGATATAAAAAAGATAAAGAATTTATAGCAGAGAAGGATTATTCAAAGACATAATTCCAATTAATAACTCAACAAAATTATGGACAGCATGGTATTACTAAGCAAAACAAAATTGAAAAAATACATCAACAACTCAATGATGAAACAATTTTTTAAAAAAATTAAAAAGTTGACAACTTATAAAAGAGAAGAATAAAAAGAGTTTAGAGATTACTATAACATTAAAAGTCAAAAAATTACAAGTGAGAACATTTGAAATACCTATTGAAAGCCATACCAAATGTTGGGGAAAAGCCAAAAGATATAAATATAAATAAATATTAAATTGCAGAATTGGAAGACAAACAGAAAAGTTCCAATGTGCACAAAAATAATGGTCCCAAATAAGAGAACAGAAAATAATGCAAAAAAAGAAGAATATCAGAGAAACAATCGCTTAAAAAATATGAATATTACAATACAAAGGTCTGTCTTCTACCTAAGCAAATGTGGGAAAAGCAATATTAAAATAAACTCATTAGTTACTCAAGTTTAATATAGAAGACAGAAAAATCAGATTACCTACAAAGGGGAAGAGAAGGAGTGTTATTAGCCTGATCTCATATTTCTCCACAGTAAGAGTAAATAGTTCCAGAGTTCAGATGAGAAGCATTTATAATTATGAAGGAAATAAATAAGGCCCCATGACTTTTACCTTAATCCAAGTTTTGCTTCAATATAAAGAGAGTATGCAAAATTAAAAGGATTCAATTTATAAATATTTATCTAGGGTTTTTGCATGTAACCATAATTGAAATTGTCCCCAAACTGTCTTTAACTTTGAGAAATACCTTTGAGAAATAAAGCTTATACTCTGAAAATGTAAATAGAAATAATACATTGGATAGTTTTTTCTCAGTATTTAGAAATATGCATATAACCTAAATCACAAGAATTCTTTTTCTGGATGTAAATCATAGAGAAACTCTTGTGAAAGTGAATAATTTTACCTGTTGAAGTATATTTATTGCATTGTTTCTGAAAGAGGAGAATATTCAAATGACTAAATGATCAATCATGTTAAAATGATAAATCTAAGACTGTCAATAACATATGTAAAGCACAGTGAACTCTACTCAGTGCTCTGTGGTGATCTAAATGAGAAGGAAATCCAAAAAAGAGGGGATATATATATATGTATAGCTGATTCACTTTGCTGTACAGTACAATCTAACAAAATATTGTAAAGCAACTATACTCCAATAAAAATAAATAAATAAAATTATAAAAATAACATATGTAAATTTCCAAAGAATATGAATGGGAAAAAAGTTTTAGCATATTAACACCATAATAAAAATTAAAATATTACAAAAGATGTTAACAAATTAAAAGCCAAGTTAACAAGTAAATGGGATAATCTCAGTTCAGAGAAGATAGTAAGTTGCATTATTTTGCATAATCGTATAATTTTGCATAATGCAGTACTTTAAATATTATTTAAATCTCATTCTCTCATGAAAAATACATGTATTACTGTAAGCCCTTCCATATATATATGTATATATATTTATAACTACATATAATAAATATGTAGAACACTCAATTGTCTAAGCTTAAAAATATATGGCCTGCAATATACTATAGCTGTATTTCGCCATGATTAGTTTTGCTGGTAAAATAATCTCTACTTTAGAGATTTATAATTTTTTAATGGAATTATGTTGCTTCAGAATAAATCTAAATCTATCTGTATCAATTGAGATAACATATTAGGAAAACGTGTAGGGACTAAATATACAATGACATATAAAAGAAGATATTAAAAGAAATTCTACAAATAATAACTAAAGACACTGATGGAAAAAAGTTTTTTAATTGCATTTCACATTAATGTTGATATAGCAATATTCAAATACAAAAACTAATGTCCCCTAAATTTTATTAATCATATAGCAAATCACAAGAATAATGTAATTTCTTTTAAGTAGGAGATTGTGTCTATACTTTCTTTTTTAACTGTACTCTTCTGTACTAAGTGTGTATTTGTTGTTAGTGATTGGAATCAGTATTAGTACCGTTAGTATTCACATATAAATACAACAAAACACTTACATGTTTAAATATTAAGTAGTTTTTAAAAGATGGTTTTGAATAAACAAGCAATATTTGGCAATTAAAATTTGATTTAATAACATTTAAGGCACTCATATAAACAAGCCATCTCTTATATTACTACGTTCTGTAACATAAAAAAAATATAGCTATAATTTTGGAAGTTAAACTTTATGGTTAATGATAGGGAGCTCATCATTGATGATAAAAGTTCAACAAAACAAAAAATTTTTTACTTGTCAATGTCCAAAAAATTACTAATTGCTTTTACCTTACATGTGATCTGATTTGTTCAAATCTATAAACCTGTCTTATAACACAAATGCAAGCAAATATCAATTTAATGTTAAAAGTGTTGATTGTGAATATGTTAATGAAATGCCTTTATTAATAGATAAAAATAGTGCTATGCTAAGAAAATACTAATGTATAGGCTGTGAATAGTGGACCAATAACTGGCAAAGTTAATCCTAAAATTAGATAACTGAAATGTAAAAGTAGCTCAAAATCATATGTTGCTTTGTTTCTGAAAATTTTTTAATTATCCAAATTTTTATTTATTTCAAAGACTCACTAAAAAAATTCTATGATTAGAGAAACAAAAATTTTGTTGCTCTTTCTTCTCTAGTTTTTTCATGACTACTGGGAATTTTTTCATGAGATAACCAATTGAGTTTTACATCTGTGTTCACATAGTATACCTAGAATTATATTTTTTAATAAATATTGGTTTCAGATAAATAAAGCATCATTATTAGTGAGAGAATCTAGACTAGAATCTATAACTAAATTAATATCATACATGCTATGGGATAAACAGAATTATACTTTCAGAAGCTCTGAAGTACCAACTAAGAGTAATGGAAATAATAATTCTGTCAGGACATGAAAATAGGCCACATTGACATATAAGAAATATATTTGAAATGTACTGTGATGAGCTGTCAAATCAGGCTTTTCAGTCAGACATATAGACATTTCCTTCTCTCACTTTCCCTCTACCTTCTCATCTATCAAGCACAATCCTTGGTCTCACTTTCTACCTAAAGACTTTCTTGACAACTTTGAATTCCATTATTTTTTCTTTTCTCTGTTCATTATTTTATTTCTCAATTTTTTGGTGTATGTTCATGCAAGAGATAAATGTTTATTAAATTTCCTCAGAAATAAATAATAATAAAGAAGGACAAGGTAGGTTAGGACACTTTTAGCTACAAATATCAAGAATCTACTAAAAAATGGTTTAAAAATAAGTAGACTGTATTAGCTCACATAGAGGAAGGCAGGGTGATTACAGGGCTCTTTAATTCAAAGATATTATCAAGGATCCAAATGTGTTTGTTATTCTCTTCTATGTCTGTTGGCCCGTTGGCTAGAACCTCTCATTCATTCTAACAGCTGCAAGAATTCCAGGTGTCTTTAAGCCTTTTAAGTCTTTTTACACGGTAAAACCTTTTTCCTCTAACACCTGTGACTTGCAGGAAAACTGTTGGTTCGGAGTAATCAGTGTTCTCTTCTGGATATTTGGAAAACACCAACCAAAAAACTCTGAAGTATAAACTAAATAAAACACATTGGCAAATGAATAAATTGTACTGCTGACTTTTATCTTTTGCTTTGCTTTCCATTCCAAAGTTGAGCGAAAAGTTTCTAAGAGGAAGAAGTGCATTTGACAGATAAACACCCATTTTAACTGCTAACATATATTGGACTAGCCTCATTCAAAAAGACTGATTTGTTTGCAATCTGAGACTTAAACCTTTCAAGCGTCCTAATATCTAAACATCAACATCAATAACTAAATAGTCAATTGTTAATAACATGTGACTACTGCCAGGGTAAGCAGTCTAGAGTTGCTAGTCTTTCATTTCTCAAAACAAGATTTCTTGATCCTTCTTAGCTTTGCTCTTAAAGCCACTGGACAAAAGTACTCTTACGAAGGCTTTTAGGAATACCAGTTGCTAACCTTGCACACGTTTTTCTCAGATCTCTATCCACTGTTCATATCAAACTTTCGTTTCTTGATGATTGTTGACCTTCTTTAATGATTAAACTTAAAAAATTCCATAAGCAATTTGAATGACCAATAGACTTAAGGTTTCTGATTGGTCATCAATGTTTTTAATGTATATTAAATACAATAGATTTCTAGTTGGTGAAATTGAAAGGAGAGATATCTATTAAAATGGTTCCGGGCTTCCCTGGTGGCGCAGTGGTTGACAATCTGCCTGCTAATGCAGGGGACACGGGTTCGAGCCCCAATCTGGGAAGATCTCATATGCCGCAGAGCAACTAGGCCCGTGAGCCACAACTACTGAGCCTGCGCGTCTGGAACCTGTGCTCCGCAACAAGAGAGGCCGCGATAGTGAGAGGCCTGTGCACCACGATGAAGAGTGACCCCCGCTTGCCACAACTAGAGAAAGCCCTCGCACAGAAGTGAAGACCCAACACAGCAAAAATAAATAAATAAATTAATAAACTCCTACCCCCAACATCTAGAAAAATAAAAAATAAAATAAAATATAAAAAATAAAAAAGAGGTGGAGTCTCTTTAAAAAAAATTGTAAATGACTTCCACCCCTCTTCTTTTGCCCTTGTTATTATATTAAAAGTGATTCTGTAGCCAATAGGCCACACTAAAAGAACATATTATCCCCTGAAGTAGATTGAGGGCATTATTTTGCATTTAATTATTTAATGTCATCCTTTGCTACCTCACTGAAGATTGTGAACTGTTTGAGGTCAGGCCTCAGACAATTTTAAAATTCTGGTATTTGTTTTAGTAGGATCCTCTCTAACACAAAATAAGCACTCATTTAGTCTCATTAAGCTTTCTTTCAAATAATTAAAATAGTTATAATAAGAAGTATTTTTGAAGGCAAGAGATAATATACCATGTCAATTGCCATTTAAATAAGATCCTGGCATTCACATACAATTTTCAATACGTTTAGAATAGAATATCCTTACAAGATATTGCTTCCAATGTTACACTTCAATCTACACTTATCTGTTGATATTTTAGGATAAACAATTAGAAGATGCTAAATATCAACATATTCTTGAAGGGCATTTTAGTATTTTTTTGTGAAAGTGATTGTAAAAATAGATTAAATAATCAGCTCTGTTTTGTAATTGAGACTTTGGATAATATACCCTGGAATGATTTATAGAAATTATTTATGCAAACTGTTCTTTTCAGCAAACATTTTGTTGATTGTCCAAAACTAGCATTCTCTTGAAACAATTTTTAAATGAAATTAGATTCTCCATTCAGATACTGGTTGAACAGGTTTTGGTCCAGGCAATCACTCAGTTTGGAAATTTCACAAAATTAATTGGATCAGTCTTCATATTGTGTGAATTGCTCTGAACACAAAGAGCAGACATTTACCACATTAGAATTAAAAAAGAAAAAAAAAGAACATCTCCTGACATTCAGAAGATGGCCTGGCATTCACATCTAGGCTATGTTATTTTCCCATTAGATATAAACAATCTCACAGAGCAGCAGCCTAAGACAAGGTTATTCTGAAACCATGATAAAATGAGACAAAGAGAGGCCATAATTTTGTCTATGCACAGACAAAATCAAGATTATTGTAAAACCTCCAAAATACAAAGCACCTCCCCCACTTTCTAGGCAAAATAAATGAATATTCCTTGACTAATTACAGTGTAATTCTTGTCTTAGTCTCTACTTTCTGTAGATAAATTTTATTGAGATAGACAACTACAGAATTGCCTCTGCTTCCTGACAGCATCCAGTCTAGAGGAAACACTTGCTTCCTTACATCCTCCCTCAAATAACCCAGCCAAATCCCCAAATCATTTAATAGGTCCTTTCTAATACCTTCTTAAGGTGAACCCCATAGTTCACCATTATCTGTGTCTCCCTTGCTGCAATGAGTGATAAATTGAATTTATTTAACTATAGATGTGTTTTTGTTGATCTTTGGCTTAAGTATATTAAGGGAAAGTGACAATATTTATGGTAATGTGGCAAAGAGAAAACAGCCATGGTCATCAAATATCTAAATTATGCTTGCTTTCTTATTTCAAATTCTCTTATGCCTGAAAACAAACAAACACACACATGCAGAAAACTATCTTTAACATTCAAACCCAGAGGAAAACAGAAGAAAATGATATGAATTTACCATCATTATGAGAAATTACAACTTGAGTAAGAAATAATGAGAGGAATCGTGTGAATAGAGAGAGAGATTTTTGAATTTGAAAAGTAAAATTAATGGTGTTTTTTTAGTTGTTTTTTCTTCCAAGAACTTGATGTGTGGGTGTGGTAGGATGAAAAATGGCCTCCCAGTATGTCCAATTTCTAATCCTTGAAATCTGTGAATGTGTTACATTATATTTTACTAGAGATTTTGCAGATATAATTAAGGTTATGGACCTTAAAACAAGGAGATTATCCTGGATTATCTGAGTGATCCCAATTTAATCACATGAGCCTTTCAAAGCAGAGCATTTTCTCTGGCTGGAGGCCAGGGGTGTAGCAGAAGGAGAGGGAGGAAGTATTGGAAGGAGAGAGAGACTTAACTTGCAGTTCCTGGACAGAGGCTACTTGGAAAGCTCTAGAAGAAACCTCTAGGAACAAAGACTGCCCTTAAACTGACAGCTAGCATCGTAGTGGGGACCTCAGTCCTACAACCACAAGGAGGAACTAAACCCAGCCCACAACTCGAATGATCTTAGAAGTGGGTACAGAGCCTCATGAAAGAAATGCAACCTTGCTGACACCTTGATTTCAGCTTTATGAAACTCTAAGCAGAAGACACAGTTGTGTGAAGCTATATCTGGACTCTGACCTATAGAATTATGAGATAATAAATGGGTGTTGCATCCAACAGCTAAATTTGGAGTAATTTGTTATTGCAGCAATAGAAAACTAAAAATTCTGCTTGAAGTTCATGGTTAAGGAAAAGATTTTGCTCTGCACCCTTTTGGGAATAATCCTTTTAGCAAGGGTGATTCTCTAGATCAACATCTATTTTTGCTTCATATGCCTCTTTTCTTTTCTCTAGAATCTATAATTCACTTTTATAAATTAAAAAAATATTACAGTGTATTTTTATTTAGGGAATGGGAAGTAAGGAAGACATGTGAGACCTGCCTCGAGGAAGTATCTAGGCAACATAAAAGTGTGGTAAAAGAATAGAACGTGCAAGAAATTTATCCAGGTATAAATTAATCTAGTGTATGAATGCAGATATAAATTTTATTACACTAAAGCACTGAGCACAAGAGAGAAAAATCCCAGAATTGTTGTAATAAGTTGATGAGGAGATGAATGGATTCTGAGAAAGCTATCAAGCATTTGAACATGATGAAGGTAAGAAACTAGGAATAAAGTACTGAATCTTGGTATGTGTGGTTAGAAAGTTATCAAATCTTCAAAGGAATGAATTCATTTTGAAACAGATAACTCTTAAACAAGATGCATGTAATTATTTATGAGTATTAACAAACAAATTAAAAAGACCCAGTCAGCCATAGCTTCCTATTTATTAGGGAATCATACAACTACTTCATAAACAGAAAATGTTTCTAATTTGACTTGGCAAGATTTAGCTTTCATCATTTTCTTAAGGATGGCTTTTGAATTTAGTGTGTTTTCTCACGTTCTATATATGGCAAAATTAAAAAATATTCTGTTTTTCATTAATGATATTAGAATTTGTTTAGTTTCTAATAAAATCTACAAGATCGTAGTCCTTAAGTCTATCTCCAAATTATTTTGAAAATTTCCTAAAATGAGTAAATTCAGCTTATAGTATTTTGAATCATTTAGAGATTTCATTTAACTATAGGTGTATGAAACACCTGACAAGAATGGTTTAATCAACAGTAGATTTTATTTTTCATCTACCATGTCTGAAAGTAGGTGACCCAAGTCTGTTGCAATGACTCCACAATTTCTTAAATGTCCCTGTCACATACTATCATTCAGTTTCGGTACCTTTAGTAGGTGTGCTTATGATTGTGAAATGTTCACAAAGATACCTCAATATTTCCATCATTTTTTTGTGTGTGCTACACAGGAAGATGACGAAACAACAAATCAGATGTAGTGAAAAAGCAAAACTTTCCCAGCCAGCTCCAGAAAACTTTTTGTCTAGTTAGTTGGCATTTTGTTGCTTGGATAACACTTGTTGCAAGAAATTTAGGAAAGTGCAACTACTAATCTGAGCATATAGCCACATTAAAAAGAGAGAGCAAGCTATGCTTGGTGAGGAAGAACTAAAAAATGGATTTGGGATTGTATAAACCATGTATAATGAGGCTTAATAACCTCTATTAAAGAGATTCATGTTGCTATCTTTAATATCTAATTCCATACCACAATTATGCATCATTTTTGCATAGATACTAATTATAATGTCATAAGGTAAATATGCAAATACTTTGATACTGTCTAAGAAGTATAACTTTTAGTGGTGGTTATAACCAGCTACATATTTGTCATCTACTTAAAAGTATTTTAAAATATAAACTAGATCCTAGCACTCAAGCTTCGGACACAGGGGAGTTAATGCCTGGTAAGTAAGTAAATAGATATTAAGTAACTACTTAAAATATAAGTGTTATATTGTTTTAGAGTGGAGTTTTGTCCACAGCAGTGGGTCAATAATACAATCTAAGGAAAAAAAGTAGGAAATGCTTCTGGTGAAACACTCAAATCCATTTTTTTCCCAGGGAGGCAGTATCGCAAATGTAAGAGTATGGCGTCAAAAAGGCTTGGTGGTTTGGTATTTCTAGAAAATTCAATGCATTGGAAAGGGAAGGTAAAGGAGAGGGAAATTAGACATTGAAGAAGGCTGATGGTATTTGTAAGGTGGAATGTTGAGTTAACTTATGAATTTTTTTATATTAAGTAAGACTTACTTTTAAGTGTTTGGATTTATAGGATTGGAACGGAACAGGGAATGTTGGCTGAGGATATTCAACAGAGAATCAGCATAGGTAGACATGGTGGAAAAGCAACTTTTTATAAGTAAAAAGACAAGAAGAAGTTAAATCTATACAGAATAGCCACTAAAAGAATCTGAGAATGAGTCAGTTAATAATAACAGCCACAACCAAAACAACTAACATTTATTGAGTGCTAATTAAATAACTGGCTTTTTGTTAAGCACATTACATCATTTAACAATAATTAAAATGATTGTAATACATATAATTTTAGTGTGGATGAACAAGAAGTTCATCAAGAATGATGCTTGATGGTGTCCAATATATGAGTGGATTTTAAGAGTGTAAAATATTCAACAATGCCAAAAATGAAGCAAGAACAAAGGAGAAGAAAAATAAAATGTGTTTTTTTTTTACTATATTTCTTCACATTTAAGCTGAAAAAATGTTTCTGTAAAACTGCATGACATTCAATGTTTTGAAATTTTGAAAAAGAAAGCAATACTTTTTATTTATTGTTGCATTTTATTTCTCTATTTAATGCCCACATTAGTAAGGCTAAGAGAGACATTTCTGAAATTCCCAGTGTTTAATGAGTACCAAATAATGTCATATATCCAGTTCATCCACAGTTCTTTTTTTCTTAGAGTAAGTATGGGTTTTTAAACTACTGGATTGAGAACTGCAAAAAACACTTGGCACATAAGAATAGGTCCAAACTCCTGCATTAAGAGACTTGACCAGCCCTAGCATGGCTTCTAGCAGCCTAAGGCCAAGTCCCTGGGGCACCTCTGGCCCCTTTTGAGCTGCTGTCTGGCTCAGGGCTGTCAGAAGTCTTTGTTTCTTCCATCCAGTACCTGAAGAAAGGGCCCTGTCCTCCTTTTCTTAGAACATTTACTAAAAAAGACTTATACCTGTGAACCTCTCCTCTGTCCATTTGAGATGCATGTATACCTTCCAATTCAGGAGTGTCTTTCTCAAAGACCTAAAAGCAATTTTTTGAAATGTAATCATCAGGAAGTATAGGACCTTTAGTTTCCCAGTCTCTGTGGGAGGATAGAATCCTAATTTGATAACTGCCAGCTAGCAGACACAGCTGGTCTAATGGCATCTAACACTGACCAATCGTTTGTAACTTTCCACTTCACTGACTAACTGAGCCCTGCTTGCTCTCCTTCCCTACCCTCTCATTCTCCTTTTACAAAACGCCCCTGTCCTCTCTGCACAAATCAGAATGGGGTCAGATTTTTCCCTACTGTCATTAACTACTGAATAAAATCTGTGAAAACAGATATCCAGCTTCATTTATCATTGACAGGATAAACTTAAAAGTACATTGAGTTTCGAGTGCTACTAGATGCTTTTGCAATCAAGCCATCACAATTGAACAGCTTTAGGTAGTCTTGATGTAAAGACTTCACATGCGCTTCCGGAAGGCATAATTTTCAAATTTAAATACAAATCATTCTCATCAGTTTTCTCCATAATTCAACAAATTAAAATTATTTACATAAAAGAGTAATGAAGAGTTGGAAATATGTGCTTTAATACTTTTTACAAATATATAACTCGATTAACAAAAAATTTAACAGTAGAAACTAGAGAGTTTTTAATTCAAGATGGTAGAAAAAACTAAAGCATTCATTTAGTTCACACAATTCCTTTAAACTTATGGTGAAGGAAGGGAAGCAGGGCAGCTGAAATTGTTGCCTAAATTACTAACAAAGAGGGTGACACCAAAAGAGGAAGCTTATCTGTTCAGGAGATCCTTGGAGGGTTGGACAGGATGGTGAGATGTAGGCTGATTATAGGAACAGGTGGAACAGAACTCTCTCATCCCAACCCCTATTTTACCCAGTGCACAGAACACCAGCCTTTACTTATCTAACCCCAGGTGAAAAATGAACAAACAAGCTTACAAATAAATAAATACTTAAGACAAAATTAAGAAGAAAATAAAACCACCAAAGAAAGGATATTGTTTTCTAATAATAACAATGGGGAACTGAGAACTCATGTTAGTTTTGGTACTTTCTCCTGGTGGCATTTAGTGTATCCTCAACATAATGGTATATTCGTTTCTCATGTATCCACAGCTGTTTCACAAATTCTGCACATGTACACAGACCTCCCAGTCATATTTTAAAAGTTATTTTCTGTTCTTATATGTAAATGACAATACAAGAATCACAAAACCTATACAAAACATAAAACTCAAAGACCCAGAGAAAATATAGAAAAATAAATCCTGGATGAAAGATAGTCAAAGATGATAAGAGAATGAAATAAAATAGACAAAAATAGGAGGAAAAAAAGACACCCAATAATATAATAAAAATAAATATAATAAAAAAGGATATATAGAAATCAAACTAGGTGATTAGTGTAATAAGATACAAGAAAGAAGTTTTAAAATTAAATATAAACTGAGGTAGAAGTCTCTGATCTAGAAAATATATCAATAGAATCCTTGAATACTGAACAAAGAACAAAGACAAAAAAAAAGTATCCAAGGACTGTGAGACAGCTATAAAAGGGGAAATATACATGCAATGGGAATATCAGAAGAAGAAGAAACAGAGAAAAGTACAGAAGAAATAATAATGGCTAATATTTCCCCAGATTAATTTTAGACAACAAACCACAGATCCAGGAAGTTCAGAGAACACTAAACAGGATAAGGGTCCCCTAAAACTACACCTAGGCATATCATTTTTAAACTACAGAAAGTCAAAGATAAAGAAAAACTCCTGAAAGAAACCAGAGAGAATAAAAAGCCTTACCTACAGAGGATGAATAATAAGATTTACATCCAACTTCTCCTCAGAAGTCTTGCAAGCAAGGAGAGAGTAAAATGAAATATTACAAGTGTTGAAAGAAAAATAAAAATCACCAACCTAGAATTCTGTACTGATGAAATTATCCTTCAAAAGTGAAGGGAAATTAAAGCCTTTAGGGAATTTGTTGAGAGTAGATGATAGAAATCTTAAAAGTTGTTCTTTAAAGTAGGAAAATAATGTAGGTCAGAAACTCAGATCTACATAAAGTAAGGAGGAACATCAAAGAAGGAATAAGTAAAGGTAAAATAAAAATTTTATTTTTCTTATTGATTTAACAGAAGTTTGTTCAAAATAATAATACAATGGATTAGGTTATGCATGCTATGTATATATCATACATACTGTCTGGTTCCAACTATATGACGTTCTGAAAAAAGGCAAAACTGCAGAGACAGTAAAAAGAACAGTAGTTTCCAGGACTTGTGGAATGGGGAGGGAAGAGTAGGCAAAGCATAGAGGATTTTTAGGGTAGTGAAAATTCTCCATATGATACCTTAATAATGGATACATGTCATTATACATTTGTTCAAAACTATAGAATGTACAACACCAAGAATAACGGCAATGTAACCTATAGACTTAGCATGACTATAATATGTTAATGTAGGTTTTTAAGTTGTAATGAATGTACCACTCCGTTGGGGATGTTGATAATGGGGGAGGCTATATGTGTATGAGAGCAGAAGGTATATAGGAAATCTCTGTACTTTCTCTCAATTTTCTTGTGAAACTAAAACTGCCCTCCAAAAGCCTTACTTAAAATAAAAATAAGAAAAGAAATATAGATGGGCAAAGAATAAAAACTGCTTGAAAATAATCAAAAAGTACTATAAAAAGAAATGGTGTAAAGAAGTGATGTGAAGAGTCAAAATCACTGTCTTTTGTGGCTGAGAATCAGGGAATAGGGGCAGAAATTCTTATCCATTGGGATTAGGAGTTTTTGGTTAATTGGAAAAATAAATTACCTTACTTTAACATCAAATATATAAAACTATATTTTTTCATAATACTTTGTTATAGAGCTGAGCTTCTGCTCCCTATTTTGAGGATAGGTACCTATCATTTTTACCTTATAAACCCTACTTGCAGCATGCCTTCCACAATTCCCATTTTCAGTTTCTTTAAGGTGAGGTGAGAACTTAGAGACACTTGCAAAGATATCTAAATGCAGGATCGTCCTTAATACTTTTGGTTTTTTTATTTCTGATCTTTTACAGTTGTCTCACCCACACCTTTTCAGCAGCAAATATTTTTAGTGCCTCTACTTTGTCAAGCTTTTTAAAACATTCTTACTTTTCATAAGTGAAAACGTTCTTTTTCCAATCATGTTCAGCATGTTTTACAAAGGAAAGGGGCAACAAATGAGTTAAAACAAATGCTATCAAAAAGTGTCTAATGTTTAAACTTGTTTGTATTATTAGAGTTTTGTCTATGTGCATATTTTAGTAAATGTTAAAATGAATACAATATTTTAAAGAAAAAGAAAATATGCCTGATGTTGTGCCTTTATCTTATGCTACCTGGGAAGCATTCATCTCCCTTCTATTTATTCACTGTGATGGTGAACTTGTTCTGGTTCTTTATTGCCTTGGTATTGTTTATCTGATATTTCTTAGTACTTCATTCAATTTCTAAAGAACAGAGATAACCTACAAAGCTTATACTTTAAGGTAATTATTTAATACATTTCAGCAAGCAATGAAGATTTTCAAGAGCCTAAACAAAAATAAATTTCATAATGAAAAATACAATCTTAGATTAAGCTGTACTGAATTTCACCTCATTTTAATTTGAAATTTAGGAGATTTGTATGTTTAACACAGATCCTATTACTTACCGGAGGAGGTATTCATTTTTAAAATGACATTTTTGTCCACTAAGAAATTAGCTCCATAAAATCCATGCTTAATTGTTGTGCCCTAGTTTAATCCTGACCCCTCCCACAGAAGCAGGCTCCCCACGCCTCCCCCTCTTTCCTCCTCTTCCAGCTGCAGTGAGTTTTCAGCACCATTCTAATGGCAGCAAAGCTTCTTGCCACCTCCCCACAGATTGAGGTTGTGGTGCTTTAGTATCGCAGGGGCTCTGGGATTTGCTTTTGACCCTCCCGCTCTCCTGATGCTCCCCTCTTCTATGTCTGCACCACAAGGGACAGCTTTTAGTGTTCTTTCTAAACTTCTGTTCGAGCTCTCAGTGGGGTTTCTGGAGGAGGAATCTGTAAGAGGGCGCAGACGCTTCAGTTTCTGCAACCCCCATGGGTCTCACACTGTTCCACCAGCCTGCACTTGGCCTTCTCCACTGTGTCAACTATTGTACCTAAACTTTTACCTGTTGCATCTTCTCTAGGTAAGGGTGTGCTTCCTTACACTTTCTCCTGAAGGCCCGAATTTCCTCCTATTTTTAACCTCAGCTCTCTGACGGGTTTGAATAAAGCAGTGAATTTGAAGTTAGTCCAGATTGTTTCCATTGTGAATTTGGGATGGGAGCTAATTCCATTTTTATATCTAAGAGCAAAACCCAAAGTGGAAAAGCATAACTTAAAAAATTCCTTCGAGTGATTAAACACACACATTATTGCTAAAGATTTTGGAAGTGATGAACATTATTCTTTTTACAGTATTAACCTACTTTGTCTCTCTACTATCACTACATTTTTAACTCGAAGCTGTAAGAAGTAACCTATTGTCTTGTTTGCCTCCTAAAGAACTCAGGACTGTACATATAAGGAAGCTAACTGCTACATGTTTATGTGGAATATTTACAAGGCGTATACATTTTTAAAAATGTTTTCACATTTGTTTTTATATTTTAAGTATAAAAAGCAATTGAAGGTTGCAAAATTTTCTAACAAATAGAAAACTCTACAGAGATGGTCTCTAAAGTAAGAGCCCAAGTATTTCTTAGGCTTTTGGGTATTGCCTTAGTTCCAAATTGTTGTATGCATATTAGTCTTTTTCTAACTCAGTAAATATTAATATTTTTATTTTATTCAGAATATGCAATGCTATTTTCCCTAATATGACCTCACATTTGACAAAAAAGGAATCATGATTATACTAAAGAAGGGCCATTAATGTATTATTTTGATTAAAAAATAAATATTCTTTTAGGGCGTTCTAAATAGCAGGCACACAATGTAGTTCGCCACTTTGAGAAGGCTGGAGTTGAGCAGAACTGGAGTAAAAAAAGGAAGTGGGTTATATTAGTTTATGATAACAAAAGTGTCACACAAGCTAAGGACTTTTGGTCAATAGTGGAATTTGAAGGATGAAGTTAGTATGAAGCGAGTCCAAAGAGGCATGCATGGGGAGCAACCATAAGGTACTTTAGGCTGAAATAAGGACTTTGTATTTTATTCTAAGTAAAATATAAAGCCTTTTTCTTTTTATAGCAGAAGAATGGTTATGTGATTCGTATGTGGAACCTATAGAGAATATAATCCAGAGGGGTAAGAAGAAAAGTTTGAAGATCATTAAGAAAGTGCTTTGAGTCGTCAAGTTGAGAAATAAGAAATATTCAAAAGTAGTTTAAATATTGCACAAAATGAAAATTTGTAGGATTTTAGGATATATTTTGAAATTAAAATTGACAGATTTGTTAATGGGTTGTATATAGGGTGTGAAAGAAACTGAAGAGTCCAAGACTGCTAGATTTTTGGCCTGAAACTTACGTAAATGATGGTGTCATTTACAAAAATTTATAGCAAGAATCAATACTAAGTGAAAATAGAATTCAGTCCCAGATTTAGCAGTTGGAGTCTTGATAGTCTGTCTATATGCCTTTGTATAATCTTGCATGTTAGGGACAGTTGTATCAGGTGGCAGTGTTGGGTATAGACATCTGGGCCCTGAAATGGGTTAAGGAAGTGACGAGAATATAGTATGATGTAGGTACCCACGTTCCACCCCAACTACTCACATCTATGCTTTATAGAGAGGGACTCTATATAGAAAACAAAGAGATGCTTGCATTTGGTGAAATACCTTGTTATAAATATAATTTAGCACAAAAGATAAAAGGGAAAAATGTGTTTAGAGTTTCAGTTGCATTAAGTTGCACTATGTTTTGTTGCAATAAAGCAAACCAATTCTGTGAAATCCAGAATAGCTAGGGACTTCCCTGCAGCCCAGTGGTTAAGACCCCACATTTCCACTTCAGGGCGTGCAGGTTCGATTCCTGGTCAGGGAAATAAGATCCCACATGCCACATGGCGCAGCAGCCCCCCAGAAAGAATAGCTATAAAAAACTTGAGGAAAAAAAAATGAGTTACTTTCACATAGCTATAATTATAGCTCAAAATTATGGAGATGTGATCTTAAAGACTAAGTAAAAACCAAGGCAAAGAAGAAAGCATTTGAAATTTCTTTTCAACCAAGGTATCGACTAATTCCAAAAGAGGTGACATTGAACGAGAGAAGTTAAGAAAATAATTCAACAGTTGCAAAGGGCTACTAGATAAATCAGAGTCGACGTTATCTCTCATAGTTTTGTATTGGGACAAGAAGTACAAGAGAAGTGGAAATAAGCTGGCCTCCCCAGGGACTGAAATTCAACTTAATTTATCACAATATCCATGAACCAGGAAAGATAGTTCACTAGTGACCCTAATAGAAGATAACATCATCTTAGGTCTCACAAAGTTACTACAATTTTTACATATAATTTTTGGTACATACTAATAATAACCTGGGCACAAGGAGACAGGACAATGCAACTGAAAACTAAGAGAAACAATAAAAATGGAAGACTCATAGATGTGACAGATATTGGAGTTTTCAAACACAAATTTAAAATAAATATGTCTAATATGATTAGAAAAGATAAAAGAGGAGATTAAATTTTTGAAAAAGGAACTATAAATCATAAAAAATTCAGATGGAAAATTTAGAACCAGTATTACAATAACAAAATCAACTGAAAATTTATTAGTGATGAAACTCATGGCAATATAGGAATAGAAGGAAAGTCCCTTTACATTATAAAGGCCATCTTAAAAAGTCTACCTACATCATGCATCATACAAATGTTCTCTAACTACAAAAATCTAAAAAAGATGCCTGCTATTACTACTTCTAATCAACATTGTATGAGGATTTTTAAAATGTGATAAATGTAATGCAAAGCAAGAAAAAGAATTATATAAACTGGAAAAGAAAAAATAGAACTGTATTTGCTAATTAATATGATTGTATACATAAAAATTGAAAATAATCTATTATAATTATTAGAATTTATCATCCAGTTTAGATATTTGCTAGTCAATATATAAAAATCTAAGGTCAATATACAAAAATTGATAAATCAGTCTTAATTTTGCAGCAAAGCAACAAATGACAATATATATTAATTATACAGTAATTGAAAATATTGAATACATAGGAATAAATCTAAAAAGAGTTGTGTTACATACGATGAATACTGTATTGAGGCTCAATATTGTAAAGATGTCAATTCTCCTCATATTGCTTTGTAGGCTCAATGCAAGCTCAATTAAAATGTAAAATAAAAATCTAGCAAAATGCTTGTATTCTGACATTCACATCTTAAAATTTTTATAAAACTGAGAATGCCATGAATAGCAAAATCAATTTTGAAGAAGAAAGTAGGAGTATTTGTTCTACAGTTATCAAGATTTCTTACACTGCTGAACTCATGTAAAATGTGGATTTTGATATTTGAAACAAAATGATTGGAACAAAACATTGGTGTAAAATATTGATATATGGAAATGGTGGCAATATAGAGCAGCAGGAGGAAAATGTCTGTTTTAGTCTGCTACAGCCATCATAACAAAATACCACAGACTGGGTAGCTTATACAAGAGACATTTATTTTCTCACAGTTCTGGAGGCTAGTAGTCCAAGATCAAGGTGCTGGCAGGTTTGGTTTGTTCTGAGGCCTCCCTCTGTGACTTGCAGATGGCTACCTTCTCACTGTGTCCTGTGTCCTCACATGGTCTTTTCTCCATGTACATACATCCCTGGTGTCCATTCGAGTGTCCAAATTTCCTCTCCTTATAAATACACTAATCAGATTGGGTTAGGGCCCACACTAACAGCCTCATTTTAACTTATCCACTTTGTTAAAGGCCTTATATCCTAATACGGTCATATTCTGAAGTACTGGGGTTAGGGCTTCAACATGTTAATTTGAGGATGGGGGTAACAATTCAGCCTGTAATAATGACCTTTTGAACAACTAGTTCTGGTTCCAGATCAGCTGGATATTCAAACAAAAATAAAACCTGATCCCTAGCTCTCTCCATAATAAAATCAATTTCACATGAATTGTTGATCTAGATATTCCAATTACACGTTATACATTCTGAAATTTTCCAACAGTTCTTTGATATGATGTTGGTTTTTTATTCATTCTTTTTTTTCTCTTTACATTTCAGTGGGAAATTTCTATTCACTTGTCTTCAAGCCATGTACAGTCTACTAATGAGCCCGTCTCAGGTATTCTTCATTTATTATATGTTTTTGTGATTTGGGGGTTTTTTTTTGGCCTCTCCATGCAGCATGTAGAATCTTAGTTCCCTGACTAGGGATCAAAGCCACTCCCCTTGCAGTGGAAACACAGAGTCTTAACCACTGGACCACCAGGGAAGTCCCGATTTATTATATGTTTTTAATTGTTAGTATTTCCTTCTGATTGTTTCTTAGAATTGCATTCTACTTACATTTCCCATATGTATTTCATGTTGTCTATTTTTTCCATTATAGCCCTTAATATATTAATCATAGTTATTTTAAATTCTCTATTAATTCCAAAATCTGTGTCGTTTCTGAGTCAGATACCATTGACTGCTTTGTCTCTTCAGACTGTTTTTTCTTGTCTTTTAGCATGCCTTGTGATTTTTCGTTGATTTAAAAATGTGCAGAAGAAATGAATAGATATATTTCCAAGAAGACATCCAAATGAAAAGATGCTCAACACCACTAGTCAACTGGGAAATGCAAATTAAAACCAATATGAGATATCACCTCACACCTGTTAGAATGGCTATCATCACGAAGCCAAGAGATAACAAATGTTGGCAAGATGTGAAGATAAGGGAATTTTTGTACAATGTTGAGAATGTAAATTGGTTGAGCCACTATGGAAAATGATATGGAGGTTCCTCAGAAAATTAAAAATAGAACTACTATATGATCCAGCAATCCCATTTCTGGATATGTATCCAAAGGAAATGGAAACAGGATATCAAAGAGATACACGCATTCCCATATTCATGGCAGCATTATTCACGACAGTCAAGATTCAGAAACAACCTAAGTGTCCCTCATTGGATAAATGGATAAAGACGTGGATATTATTCAGCCACGAAAAAGAAGGAAATCCTACCATTTGCAAAAACATGAATGGATCTTGAAGACATTATGCTAAGAGAGATAAGTCAGACAGAAAAAGAAAAATACTTTATGGTATCACTTATATGTGGAATCTAAAAAAGCCAGGCTTGTGAAAACAGAGTGTAGAATGGTAGTTACCATGGGCTAGAGGGTGGAGAAATTGGAGACATGTGGGTTAAGGGTACATATATGCATAGTAGATAAATAAATCCTGGAGAGATAATACACAGCAAAATGTTTATAGACAACAATACTGTATTATAAACTTCAAAGCTGTTAAGAGAGTAGATCTTAATTGTTTGTTCCCATCACAAAAAGGACATGATAATTACTGATATGATAGAGGTGTGAGCTAACACTGCAGTGGTAAGCATATTGCAATATATAAATGTATCAAATCAAAACCTTGTATACACCCATAAATTTACACTATGCTGTGTGTCAGTTATATACCAATGAAAATAAATAGTTAAAAAGAATGGTGGTTAGATCTCTGACTTCAAACCTCAGATGGGTCTCTAGGTTTTTCAGAATACTCTGGACATTTAAGAAAGTAGTTATTACAGCATTCTATAAATATTGGTTTAGGTGTTTGTCTTTTCAATATAATAACTTATTTTCTTACCACCACCCTGGATAGCAGAGTGTGTATTTTTATTCATTTGCGTTCAACTAAAATTTGTTAAATAAACATCCAATCAAAAATTCTGCATTTGACCTCATTTTCACCTTGGATCTGGGCCGATTCTTTCATTATGTACTTACTAATAAGCAATCTAAATTTAATGGCTCTCCCCTCTTAACCATTAATTAGATTCTTTTAGGAAAATATGTTCAAGTTGTCGAGTGTGGTAATGGAATACAAAAAGTGTAAAATCAGCATTTTTCTTTAGCTTAGGCATCTTTAGGCAGGAAGTAAGTTAACCACACGCAACAAACTATATTATTTCAAGAAGTACAAGAGCCTGCTTTATTTTGAAGCATTTCACCTTAGTAATTGGGGACATGTAGCTCAGGCCAAACAGAAATCACTAGTGTCAGCATCACAGGGATATGTTGGTAAATGGTCAATAATCAGTTGGGTGCGGTGGAGAGGAACCCTGATTTGTAGCATTTACTGATTTATGTACTGTAAATACCCCCGAAATGACTGATTTGAAGATTTCAATGTGATGTCATGAAATGTAGACTTGGGAGGATATTGGCACGATTATTCTTCGAAGGCAATCCCAGCCCCAAACTGCCTCTCGTTAAAAAAAGAAAAAAAGAAAAAAAATCAGTTACAGTTGGTGAAATTGACAAAATAAACCTCTCTTAAATTATTCTACTTCAGATTTCATATTTAATGGCAGTCAGAAATTTGTTATACTTTAAAAATCATTTTTGTGTGTGTGAAACTAACATTTAAAGTTCACTTCAGAGAGATTATCATACTAAATCATTTTAATTCCACCAACAATTTCAAGTGTATTTGACAAAGGGGCAGATGGCCTAAGTGAGGAAAGGCTCTCCATATTACATAAGGACACACATAAAGAGACAGAAAAATGACCTCAGAAAAGCTATGCTTCTTTAAGTTAGTCTTTGCTTTTAACTACTCTTTTCATAGCTATAGCTTTGTTTCAGATATCATTCATGAGTGCCCTGGGTTAAGAATTACAATAGAATTTAAATGACAAGAATACTGTTTTAGTAAGAAGTGTGCCTAGGTTTAAATTTTTAATATATATATTTTAACATATGTTTTTGACCAAACAGCTTTAGAAATATTTTGACATTTTAAAGCTTTGTCTTTTAACTGAAAGTGTTATTTGTGGGCAAATAAAAGATATTACAGTTTATTGTTAACAATTAGAAAATTTCCACATCTTGCTCCAATTACATAGTTTTAGCAAATTCTCCAATTACTATGTATTCTCCAATGGGATGACCTGATTTATTGTTGCCTTCCTGTGTGCCTTCCAGTCCTTGGTCTGTGTGTAATTCATTTGCACTGGAATGACACGTATTATGAGGAAGATAATCTAAGGTTAGCTGACAAGCAGTAGGTTTAGTTCTTAAATATTTAAGAACTCCCATAGCACTAATCAAATGACATGACCCTAAGTGCTGAATACAAAATATTTCATTAGCTTGCATAAAATAAAGAGAGATTATTTGGTAGACACTATTAAAAATATGTTATTCTGATATAATCGTGTAGACATTTCTTACTTCTGGTGACCTACATACACTATTTCAATGGAATTTAAATTACTAAATAAAAATAGCTTTGGGGATTTAGTTTGTGCTAGCACTGGGCTCAGCTCTAGTACTGGGTCCCTATAACAACAAGGATTAGTGATTTCAGGCAATCGAAGCAATTTATTCTTCAAAAAATGCATGAAACTGCATAATGTGTCTAAAAAGAATTAGCACAGGAGCACATACTTCAATACACCACCATTTAGAAAATTCCATCTCTATCATATGTATCACATATTCTAACTGAGGAAAATTGCACACATGGGAATTAAATGATTATCTAAAGACAACAGGCCAAATTAATAATTGAGGTGCATGATTTGTATAATAAAGTAAATTTATTTAAGGGACTTGATAACCCATATTCATTATCTGCGCAGTGTGAGGTGCTCTACTTTTAATTCTGCTTTAACTAATGAGAACATCTTTTTACCATAATTGATGTTAAAACAATCCTGATAGATTTTATTATTTTTTATGTATTGATGTTACATAACTTTTTTCCTAAGGCAAGCATATTTAGGTTTCCTAAATATTAACATATATGACTCTATGATATTTTAAAATATTAACCTCATGTTAACTGCATATTAATATTTTTAACTTTTCTATTATTTTTCCCTGAATTTCCTGTTTCTTTGTTCATTTTCAAGTGAAAGATATAAAAAAGAACAAAACTCCACAGGTTGTCTGTAAGTTTGGGGGTTTGATTTCTAAATCCTAAATTCCTAGGGGTGTTTATAAGGTTGTACTAGTTAGTTTAAAAAAGCGGGTGGGGGTTTCCCTGGTGACGCAGTGGTTGAGAGTCCGCCTGCCGTTTCAGGGGACGCGGGTTCGTGCCTCGGTCTGGGAAGATCCCACATGCCGCGGAGTGGCTGGGCCCGTGAGCCATGGCCGCTGAGCCTGCGCGTCCGGAGCCTGTGCTCCACAACGGGAGAGGCCACAGCAGTGAGAGGCCCGCGTACCGCAAAAAAAAAAAAAAAAAGGGGGCGGGTGTGGATTTCAGATACGTACATCATGCACAGAGCCGTTAAGGGAGAAGGATTAGGGCTGGGAATGGGGATTCCTTTATGAATTTGAGAGAGTTGGTGAAAACAAAATACTGGTGGTTTCCAGCACAGAGATTTGGTAGCAGAATAATGCTCCAACCCCAGGTGTCCTCCTACTTCCCAGAATCTGTGAATGTGTCTACTTCATCTATCAAAAGGCACTTTGCAGATACGATTAAGATAAGAATCTTGAGATGGGATGATTATCCTATATTATCTCGGTGGGCTCCATGTAATCGTAAGGGTTCTTATAAGAGAAAGAGGGATGCAGGATGGTGAGAGGGATGTGAGAAAGACTCAGCAGATCTTTGCTGATTTGAAATCAGAAGGAAACCATGAGCCACTGAATGTGGGTGGTCCCTAGAAGCTGGAAAAGACAAGAAAATGGTTTTGTCCTGGATCCTGCTGATACCTTGACTTAAGCCCAGTGAGATCATTTCTTGACTTCTGATCTCCAGAATTGTAAAAAGATATATTTGTGTAGTTCTAAGTTGCTAAGTTTGTATAATTTGTTATAGCAGCAATAGAAATAAATACAAACAGAAAGTCAGGAAGGTGAGAAGAAAACAGATTAAATGGCTCTGTGGTAGTTGTGCTTAGCAGAGGGAGGATTATAAATAGACTCACAGAAGGACTCTCATGGCCAAGCATGGCACAGAATCACATCAAGGCAACGGATCTGAAGAGCTATACTATGAGATTGATGGGTATCTCTATGTGGACAGAAGTAAAAAATGACAGGATGAATTTGGGAACCAAAAATTAATTTCCATGCATAGTTCATGACATTATGTCTGATTTTGATATCATACTCATTTGAGAAATAATTATCAGATTCTTTGTTTAACTCATGTTTTATTCATGGACAAAAATTTATGAACGTTATTTATGTTTCTCAACTCCTAGTTCTTTTATTTATTGGCAAATCTCAAAATACTGACTTGATACTCCTTGATAATAAGCAATGCCAAAATAAAAATATCTATAATACACTTAATTTTATTGCAATTCTATTTTAGAGAGGAAACCAAATACTCTGTTTTTTTCATTTTTCCTGTCTCATTCTTATTTTGTTTTTCCTTCTTTTTTTCTTGTTTCCCATTTCATTACGATTTCAGTAAAATATGGTTATGGACATGTTAAAACTTTTAACATGTCCGTAACTTAATTCACAATATCATAGTGTTTGAAATATTTAGAAACTCATATGAAAAACAAAATACGCATAGTAGATGGAGAGTATTTGAGAGTACACACTTAAACAAAGATCAGAGTACTTATTGGGGAAGAATTTTACCAAATTAAAAAATTTCTTTAGTTAATCACTAACCTAAGATTAATGTATATAACTACATAGTTGGATTCACTTTTCTCTTAAATATTTTCAGTTTCAGGTTCTGGAATTTTTTTTAACAAAAGATAGATGAAACAAGGTCTTTGGCATTCAATTTGCTGAATTGTTAAAATTGGCAGTTACATTAGAAGCACTAAAAATATCATATGTAAATAGCAAGAGCTCTCACTTAGTTTCAGATAGTTAAAACATTTGAAATGATTTCTTAGATGCATAACTTTACCCCACTCTTTCCTTTAATTTTAATAAATTCTTAACTTGATTCAGTGTTTATTTAATGAGGATTTTAATATTAAAAGAAGAATCAACTCTGCTAATGTCAAAAGAAAAACAAGACTTTAAGATTATTTGTAAGGGTGTGTGTGGGGTGCAACTTGCTTCCATTAAATCAATTTGTACAGCCCAAAATATTCTTTTCATTATAATTGCACTTTATAATTCAGGCAATATTACCAATTTAATATATGGATAACATTTAGTTTGCTCTTGATTGCTAGGCATATAGTATTTTCGATTATCTCTACTAGAGAGAAAATAGAAAAATGGACTCAAATGTCATTTAGTGTCTATTTATTACATGGTTATACCTGCTAGCTATTCAAATTAAGTTGGTTATTGAAGAAGTTCAGGTCTTATTTTTCATACTAGTATAAAATATGAAGGAAATATTTTCACTGTAAGAATAAAGGTAATTAATGGCAACAAAATTATAATTCTATATTGATAGAGTATTAGTGATCATCTGATCTAAATTTTCTTTTTAATAGGAAAGGACATTGAGATTGAAAAGTTTATTGACTTGCCCAAGGTTTTCAACTACCTAGGAGCATTAGAAAATATGAAAATTTATCCTCCCTTTAGTTTTATTTTCCTCAGATTATTGCAGTAAATACATTGATTTTTACATACAATACTGTAAGAATTTTATTGCACACAGTTTTTGAGTACTGTAATATATGTTACAAACGAGAAGTGTGCATTTTGTTAAAGCTGGTTAATGCATTTTTCCAATCCTTTACCTTATACTTGGACTGCAAAATCAAAGAAATTTCTTGAAGATGTTGCTACAGATTACAAAAAATGTACACCAAATATCTCTATCTTTTCCCCAGTCCCTCTTCCCACACTTCAACACTGGAGAAGATAAATAGATGCAGAAGAAATAGAATGAGTGGGAAAGAAGGAAGAAATTAAAGATACCATGCTCTGCTTTATCACGTGGGCTGCCTGAATTTTAACAATCAAGTATGAACTGAAGGGATGGATGATAATTCAATTAAATTTAACATTAAAGTTTTAAATGAATTAATGTAGAAGAAGGAAGGTATCCAGGGGAGAAAGCTGGAAATAACCCTGGGACTGCATTAAAGGCACTGGTTTTAATGGCCATGTAGGGAAAAGGAGACCTTGCACTCATTCAACTGGCAGTGTTGGAACTGAAATGACTGTACAAAGCCAGGTTTCTCAAAAATTCAGCTTACTCAGTGAATGATGGGCTAAGGAAAAAAAAAAAATTAAATTGAGATAGAGGGTGACCAGAAGGGGATTACTCTATCTTGACTTCTATTGGAGCTGGATAAAATTTGAAAAGGAAAGGAAGGAAGGAAGGGAGGAAGAGAGGGAAGGAGGAAGGAAGAGAGATTTATTATAAGAAATTAGCTCATGTGATTATGGAGGCTGATAACTCCAAGCTTGAGTCCAAAAGCCTGAGAACCAGAAAAACTGATGATGTAAGTTCCAGCCCAAGGCCAAATCCAAAGGCAGAAGACCAATGTTCCAGCTCAAAGACAATCAGGCAGAGAGAGAATTCTCCCTTACTCAGCCTTGTGTTCAGGCCTTCACTCAAATGTTAATCTTGTCTGGAAGCACGCTCACAGCACACTCAGAAATAATGTTAATCCAACTATCCAACCATCCAGCACCCCATGACCCAGTCCAGCTGACACATAAAATTAACCATCACAAGACTTATATAGTCAAGGAAACAATGAGATGGTGTTTTCAGGAAGGTGGCTTTTTCAGATGTATCTATTACCCGTTATTGACTGTGGAGGTTTTTGTAGGTTCACATTTCATGGTTCTAATGAAACTGTGAACATTTCTAGTACTGCATATCTGTATTTTTGTATGAACTTGAAACCTGTGTTGGTGACCTTCACAATTGCCTTAATTAGCTGAGTCTTACTAAGTGAGGGCAGTTCCACTGGTTTACCACATTACTTAAATATGTTCATAGCTTAACATTATTTTCTTCAAAGGAAAACTGCAAACATGCCCTTAGCTTGACCCATTCTATTCCTTTAAAAGTCTGGAAATCAAACAGAATATGGAATTAGGCTTTTGTATAAAATTGGGGTTTAACTAGAAACACATTTAGGTAGCAATGCAATGAAGCAGTGAAACTCTGAGAGAGTTTTATCGTTTGCTTTCATGATGCTGAGATCATATCTGCTGCTTGTGTATATCTATATAATATACACAGTATTTAAGCATACACAAAATATTTATTTAGTTTATTATCTGAACTTACCTAAATTGTGGGTCTTATCTTTAATAGTTTACTTAATCCTCTTTTGCCAGGGAGGAGTAAACTGTGATCACTCTAATTTATTTAGAGAAATGCCTGCCTGGTATTTGCTCTACCTTCTCTACCAGGAAGTTAGGATGACACTTTGAACAACCAATCACATAGCCAGTGACAGGCTTATTCTCATGCACCTTATAAAGAACATATTTTCATGAATGAAACCTAAAAAAAAAAATTACCAAAATCAGTTTTAAAGCATTTAAAGTTTCTCTCTCTCCTATTAGGACACTTTAAAATGTCTCTCAAATAAGTTCAGGAAAGCTATTTTTTCATAAACCTAATGTGTACCTTGCACATTGCATAAGTTTAATGGATATTAGAGAAAACAATATACGTGTATAGTTATTCCTTTGTATAACATTCACCATATGATTATATATATCTGCATATATGTGTATATATATATATATATATATATATTTTTTTTTTAAAACTCCTTTAGGGCAGAAACACAATCCCCTGAGTTTCTAGTATAATTACTGACTCCTAGAAATCATAATATACATAGTGAATTTTTGGCAATAAATGAATGAATGGGTGAATGAATTCTAGAAATATCAGGACTTATATTTTTTGACTTTCTAAATCAAATATTCCCTGAAAGATAGTCATTAGATGTCATGGGTTAGCTTTATTTTCTTTTTAACTTATCTCTAATCTAAACAAACAAAGTATGATATTTATGAAAAACAATTTAAAAACCAAAGTTTCCAAAGTTAATATTGAGTGAGTAGAAAAAAAATTAAATGAAAACTTTCCCATATGTTCAGTAGTAAAGGAAAAAAAAAAGAAAAAAAACACTTTAAATATGCCTTTGAAAACATGAAGAGAAGAGGAGGTCCTGAGAGCCCAAGATAGAGTGTTTCAAATGGCAGGGGGATAATATGAAAATGTGAAATGTGAAAATGAGTGAGGAACACAGTCCTTCACTCCATCAACACCCTCTGAGATGCTGTAAAAGGGACATATGGGAGCTCAGGCTTAACTAAGAAGTGGGAATTTCCTTGCAGTGATCATAATGATTTTATAACATTTCTTATACTTCTGAGGAGACAACGTGTTTTAAAGATAACAAAAAAATGTCATATTTATTATAAGCTGTTTAAATGTTTTCTTTTAAACATAACATTATTCTCATGGCATATAGACATGAATATGAATATATACTTCCAATCATAATTACTTCAGAATATCTTATTTAATGTTGCCAAAAGATGTATTTAGGTAATAAATCACAAATTCTTTCTTAAAAAGTCTGTTATGAGTCCATTTATTTTACATTAAAAAAAATTTGAAGATGTTATCTGCATCTAGGGCCATCTTACATAGAAGACACTGTTGCATACTTAATTCTTGATGAGAAGTGAATAGGATTTTAACTATGTCTAATCAACTTGGAAGCACATTATTGACATAGATACCTACAGGGAATGTGGAAGTAGGAGTTGAAATATATGTTGATATAGGTAGATGATATAAAAAGTTAATAATGCTGAAGAAGACAATGTATATTCACAGATAACATCCCCTGCCACATCTGTTTTGATAGGTGAACTGTGGACATGATATGAGATGTATTTGAAGTAGTTCTACACAGAAGAACACAGACTATGCCAAGCTTAGTGATTTTACTCATGTCAATGATGTAAAAAAAAAAGAGTGGCATGTTTAAAAATTATATATATATATGATATATATATGACATACACACATATACACATTCTATACATTTAAATCTATACATATATATATAGATTTGTATTTATATTCTTTTGTCATCCCCAAAATATTGTGAAGAGATTACTAATTGGCTAGTCTGAACTAGATTGAACACACCTGTATTTTTTATGGTTTCACTCTCAAACTATACAAAATGTTTTCATTACTAGAAAGATCGCAGTTCTCAAAAATCCAGGTTATATCAAAACAAATTTTGTAAAACAAATCTAGTTTTGTAGTTCAGTTAGTGGATTCATTCATTTGAGATTATCGGGGACATATTCTTTTCACATGCAAACATGGAGGTGGTGAAGAAACCTTTGAAATATTAGGTCAGTCTCCTTTTATATTGCATTTTTTCACTTGAATTCCCAAGTCTCTATCTTCCACCCAACTCCAGGCAGCTAGACCTAAGTCACTCACTTCCTCAAGGTAACTGTTGTTTCTGTGGAACCAGTATAGTACAGATGTCAGATGAATTGCTTTATATTTCATGCCGTTAGAAAAAATACTATGATCAACGCAGTGAATATTAAACACTGTCTGAAATCCCCTGTCTAGGGATATTTGGTAATACCTGGACTCATTTCTGGTTGCCATAACTGAGGGCGGAGGGGTGCTGTTGGCCTCTAGAGGGTAGAGGCTATATCTGCTATATTCTAAAATGCACATGATGGCTTCTACCACATACAATTATCCAATCCAAAATGCAATAGTATCGAGGTTGACAAACCCTGGGCTGGAGGAAATGAGGAAAGAGGAACCTCTTTAACATGGGAGAAGAGGCAAAAGTAAGAGATCACCAAGTTCTTTGCACCCTTCCCCAGAATTAGGGAGGCCTGTTGGAACCCAGTCTGTTGGCAGAGAGCATGAGTCTCCATTCCTGTGAGTGCAACACCTACGCTAACAATAATTTAGCTGCCTTCTCTTTGCAGGCTAATAAGGATTTTCCTATGGACAAGCAGCAAGCACGTCACCCACTAATTGTGCAAGGAGTTCTGATGCCACTTTTGACCCCGCAATTTGTTGCCTTATCAAACAAACACTCTATAGGCCACCCTTGTTTCGATGACCCAGGACACTAGACACTTTTAAGGGAAATGCTGTGGAGGGGAAAAGCCTCTGCATTTGACCCCAGGGGTATCAGAGAACATCATCTGAAGACTGACCCTTGAGCAGTGTGGTGACCGAACACCCTCCACCTCATCATGTACACATCTTCCTCTTAAAAAGTAAAAATTTTGCATGATGTTACCCTCCAAAAATAATTTAAAAGTCTCCATCCTAGCAAACAATTAAAAAGAGATTAGAAAATTGTATTGAAAGGAAATATTTATTTGTATTGTTGTTTGCCTTATATGCATATTTCCCTTGTTAAGTCCATCGTAATTTCCAGGAAAAGTCATCGTGATGTAATTACTTTCATGAGATTGACAGCAAGAGCCAATCTATTATAGATTTTTATGACATGCTAATTTCCCATCTGTCCAGGGCACTTCTTTTCATGTGCCAACATTTTAGAGAAAAGTTATAAGAATTGAAAGCTTGCTCTTCTTCTAATTGCAGGTTGACAATTATTAATGAAATATTCTCGCTAAAGGAGAAGGCATGCCTCTTCTTTTTTAAAAAGGTCAATTTTATTAAAAAAATTAATGTTCATTATAACCTCCAAACTGAAAATTACTTTCTAGTCATATAAGTAGGGTCTTATCCCTAATCCTAAAATGACTTCCTTTCTCACATTTATTATTCCCAATATTGTCTGTGAAATTTACTTGACATTAAAAACTTCTCCGAGAAGTCTTCATTGAAACATACCATGTAGAAGATTATAAAATTAACCTAACTCTTTTAAAAAAAAAACATTGTGGATGCTATAAATGAACCAACCAGTGACAAACTGAATCATTTTTTTCCCGGTTATGAAAGAAAGCAAAGCAATAGGCATAGAAATCTTAAGAAATCTCAAGTCAAATTCCACATTTAATCTACAGCAGAAAGCATTAGGAAAGCTCGTTTTTACATTTCACTCAGTGTGCTCTAAGTGGACTACATTTATGCCAATATACTGCTTCTTTGTCTTTCTGAGTGGCTTGGAGGGTCTGGGATCACCAGAGTCCTGGACTGGTTGCTTCACATCACGAGAAATCTCATACTCTTACCCATGTATGGGACAGATGTTGTTTGAGTGAAACATTTGAAAAATGTTGAGAGGCATTACTTCATATTCCAATGTTTGAATACATCCTTTTATTATTAATTAATTTGGGGAAAAAAACAACACAAGATTGATGGCACTGAAAGGGAAGAGAGGATACATGGAAAACTGGTAGGGAAACCATAGTGAAATACACACAAAAAAGGTACTATAGAAATCATTTTGATTAAAAACTATATAATGTTGTTATAAACTCATGAAGTTTTTGAAAATACTGTGTAAATATAGATTTTAAACAAGATTCCAGAATGAAGAAGAAAGAAAAGAGCTAACACTCCTAAGTACTTCAGAGGGATGGGTCTTGACAAGAGAAGCATGTATTTAAAAATGACCACACACTAGTTTTTCCCACTTAATAAATCCTTCTACAAATAAGGACATTATAGTCTTCTTTGTCAACTGATTCAGGGGGAAATCCTCAGTTTGACTAAAATGCCATTAAAATGATGTGACAAAAGAGAAAAGCAATATTAGTGAGAAAGGTAAATTTAGCAGGGCTGATTAGATAATTGTCAGCTGATGTGACAATTATTGAAACCAGCATTTGCAAGTTGCATTAGATCTGCACCTTTTTCATTTAATTTATTTGAATGCTCTGAATACAGATTAACTCTCTTAGCCTAATATTTCTTGGTTCATTAGCATTAAAATGAGAACTGCAAGTTCCTTGGAATAACCTTTAAATTGTTTCTTCTAACTTCAGCATAACTTCTGACAGTATCTCTAAATCTCCTCGAACTATTATTTTGTCATGTTCAACTCTTCTCAAGCTCTTTTTAGTTTAGTTTTTTACCAATGGCTAGAGTTTTAAAATTGACTTTTAAAAGCAATCCACAAATTTTGTCTTGGAGACTGGGGGTACACAGCAAAGAACTTCCAAGCCTTTATTTAGATATGCTAGCAAAACTTCAGGCCATATGGTAGCTTTGAGAGTAAGTCCCTAAAATATACCAAGGGGCATAGTCAGGGTTGTCAGACAAAATATTTTATGCATGGTGTTTTCCCCAAATCCTCAGTAGCAGGAAAGAAATTGTAAACAATAAAGTTCTTGTTACCTTCTCTGCTGCTTTTTCGAAAGACTTAGAAAGGAAATTTGCTGAAGGCACTGCACAGTATAGGTTACACCAGATACACTGCACAGAAACCAAATCGTTTCATAGAAAAGTATTTTGAAAATGGAGTAAAAAATAAAGGGAAGAGAGGAGAGAGAAAGAAAAACTAATGAAAAGACTGAAGAAATATCTACAGGCAATGCTGGACAGAAAACAGTCTCAAGATTTTTCAGTCGACAGGCAGCTTAAAAGTATCATATAGAGTAAATCAACTATACTTCAATAAAAGAAAAAAGTATCATATGGACTACTCTCATTTAAATGAAATGACAGTGAGAATATGATTATATATATATATATTTGAATAAGTGTTGTAGTAGGGGTTTTGGAAAAAAATCTGGTTTCTGAACATTTAATTCAAATATTAAAGTGCATTTCAAACAGGCAAACAAGTCAGATTTTCTAGGTCAAAACAATCTTCAGAAAATAAAAAGGAATTAACTTTATGAATGCTCCAATGTGAAATGGACCAATCTCAAGCTCCATGATTTATAAGTCTGAGAGAGAGTTTTTGAATGCACTTCAGGAAATTTCAATTTTATGCTTCTTTTTCAAATGTGCCAAACTAAAACAATCATTTAAAATATATCACAAAATCAAACGTTTTGACTTGAGTTATTAACAAAATTGAGAGGTAGTTGTATTACTGATATGAAATTATTATATTTTACTAAATCTCATTATATGTCTAGTAGTTCAACAATATTAATTATGTCACCTAAAATAAATTACAAAGATTATCTATAGTTTCCTTAGTTTTCCTATTCCTATTTGCAATAATTTCTAGCTTTTTATAACACATGAAACAGAATTTTATATCTCTTTCTTTTATTAATGATATTGATTCTGAAATATATGATTGATCTGCTCCAAATTAACCATGATACATGAAATTAAAGATTGACTTTTATAACAAATTCAATTTTTTATGTAAGTGAAATCTTTCAGTCTGTATGAGAATAACCATCAGGGTACACATGTTTGTAGTGGCCACATATCCTTTGCAGAATTTTATTACTTAGTAAGAAAACACAGTGAAATAAATAACTTTGTATTGTCACTTCTGGTTTCCCATTATGACCCTCACAGGGGTGTATTCTACTCTAGTCTAGTGCTAAGTGCTCAGAAAAGTTAGACCACAGATTCTACCCATTGAGAAAATGCTTTCGAATAAATTTCAATTTCTACAGAAAGAAGAGTTAACAAATATACATTTCTTACTGATCCTACTTTGAAGGAGAATTAACAGGTTTTTTTTGTAGCAAAGAAGTACTTTTTCCATGCACTACTCCGTGTGTGCTACATTGCATGCTCTACATTTCTACGCATTATATTTCACCCAGACACTTCCCATTTAGGCAAATAATTTCAAATTGATTTTAAAAATAACAGCTTGAAATCAATAAAGCAACTCTGATTTTGTCTGCCCAGGGGTAATAACATATTAGCTTGAATTTTGGCAATAATTTTTTTTTTTGGTTGACATTATTCTGTCATTTAGTTGTTCCATATGTATTTGAAATAATGCAGCAGGGTCAAACTTATTTTAAATATTTTCAGATACTTATGTTAGTCATAGGACAACTTCTATTTAGTGAGTAATAAGATACAATCTTCTTCTTAACAAATAGCAGCATGTTACAAGAAAGTTTTAAGATCTGTGATTAGCAGCCCTTGTTCTGCTTCTGGATATATGAACTTTTACTTGTTGCAAGATCTTCAAACTCTTAGGAGCTGTGTATGCTTACCTGAAAATCACATCTTTTGTCCTTGTTAGGCAAAGGAGATGTTCATGAATTTTTAAATCCCTGCCATCTCTTAAAACAAGTGGGCTTTTTTTTTTTTTTTAGTAAAATCACCCTGGTTTCTTCATTTGTGGCAGATTTGGTAATGGATCCAAGGACTCTAGGTAAAAGCCATGAGTTTTTAATTTTGGTTTATTTTTCTTTGTAAAGCGTAACCTTTGATAACTATTATAGTGGCATTCTGCAAGTGGTAAACTCTTTTTTTATAGTAATAATTTAGCTATATTTGATTTTACCTGTAAATGATGGATAATTTAGATGTAAATTCTAAATCAAGAGGTTTTTGTTTTTTCCAACAGTTGGAATCTATTACTGCATGCTTTCTGGCACCTATATTTGTTAATGGGAAATAATGTCTTGAAATCATGTCTTTGTAGGTAATTTGTCTTTTCTCTCAAAAGACAAAAAAATTGTGTTTGTTGAGATATAGTTTCAAAAATTTGTTGAGATATGGTTTCACTTCAATGAATCTATTTGTACATTTGTTTTTATAAATTTTATTTAGTAATCCAATGTTTAAGATGGTATAGCATAAGTTCTGCCAGTATAGGTATAGCCCACACCCAGGGGAATCAGACTTCATAAAAACTACTCTGGGGGATTATCTAAGTGTTAGCTTAAAAAACAAACAAACAAACAAACAAAAACAGTGGTTATGAGGATGGAGATTGTTGTTCTGGGCAATATGAAACTCATTTTCTAATTTTTTAGAAAGCCCAGCGCTAACAGGCTGGACCCTTGATGCTGGGTAGCTAATTCCCTGTGATAGTTTAGGGGCTGATATATTTATTCATATCACATCCAAAGATTATCTGTACATTTATTTTGCTTAAGAATCAAATAGACCTGCACATTTTTCCAATCTAGTGCACAGAATCACTGTAAAAGAAAAGTGAAAATATACATAATATGTAATTCCCATCATCAATTCTGTTTGGAGTGTTTTATTCTGATTTTTTTTTTTTTACCATTAAGTCCATTATATATCAGTATTGCTTTTCCCAAGAACTAGATGTTAGAGTTTAACAAAATGTTCATTTCTATATTTTAGTCATTTTCATTTTCTCTATCAATTCTGTGCTCTACCTCAATAAATTATTTTCCTATTTTTATTAGTCATTGTTTATTTCTATAGTTTGAAAATAATGAATATAACCAATAGACAGTTATTGGTTGGACATGGACCATTTTCATTTTTATGTGATCTCTATATCTCTCTCTGCACCTCCTCTCTTCTCTTCTCTTTACCAACCCTATCATTTTTCTTATGCATAGGGTTGTCTATCATTGTTTCTCTGACTTTTTGTATATCATATCCATTTAGATTTGCCAATTTGTCAACCCTAAAATTGGGCTCAATCATTTAGAATTTCTTAGATAAAATTCCCAAAGGAGAAAATCCAGTTCATCCATTTTTATTCATGTCAGGCCATAGGCATAATATTCTGGCCACACTACTGTTGGGCTCAATATACCTGGATTAGTCACCTACAGCCTAGGTGACTGGGAATGGTACACCAGTCAAACAGTAATATCCTAAGGTAAGTTCAGGGAGGACAGACCCATCTATGAGCAGAAGGGCAAAAGTGGGCTTGATTTTTGGAACAGACACAATCTGTGAAATCAGGCCCCTGAGATCCTTCTGACCCTTGGGGTCTTAAGCAGGAAGTATCAGAAAAGTTACCACAAGGATAACTGCAATGTGTTGGCCAAGTGTTCATAGCACTTCTGCTTTTTAGTCCTTAGATATCAGCTCTTCATTATGAAGCAGACCTTACCCAGTGTTGGATTGTTCACCTACTAATAAGAATGTGAGGTGGGATCAGGCCATCGTGAGATAAAACAGTTTTACCTGACTGATGATGTGTTGCTAACACAGTAACCCTGATCAGCACAAGTGGAACAGCAAGTTCAAGTCTATGGATAGTACATATGGCCAGTACTATATATAAATAAAATTCAAAGTTAAAAAATTATATTCAAAATAAATTGATTAATGAAATGATCAAATATCATATTTCTTCAAAAATGTATTTAAAATGTGTGTATACATTTTCTCATGTCTAGATGGGTATGTCTAAAGGAGAACATAGGTGAAACAAGGTTGAATGTACAAAAATTATTCCAGAGAGGAATATCAATAGATCTTAAATGAGTGGTATGTACATTTAAGGTGGAACTAATTATATTAATTAAAATAGAATAATTTTAATAAATGCATGGCAAAGACTGTGTATGTATGTGTGTATACACACTATACATTAAGACTATGTAGAAATTATTTTAGAATGCAATGTGATATAGATTTTTTTACTATATGAGCTCTACTCAATTTAATTCATACATATTAAAAATTTTTATTATGTGCAAGCTACTTTACTAGCTCCTGGGGATACAATTGTAAATGTAGTAAGTATTCTTCAGAAAACACATAAATTCAGAAAGGAGTACAGACAAGTACACAGAGATATGGTGTATTACATGCTATGTTGACAAAAAGAATAGGAATTTTTAAATAGAAAAGTCTCATTAGATGAAATGGCATACCAGACAAGACATAAAATACAAGTAAATGGTCTTCAGGTGAAAAGGAGGTGTAAGGAAGAGTATTCAAGGAGAAAATGTGATACATGTAAATGTCCCAAAACAAGGAAGAAAGATCATGAAATTGCAAGCCACAAAATATTTATCTCCCCCGAGTAAAAATCATGAAGGCTAGAAGGTAGATGGTAGTAGAGTGATAAGATATGAAGCTAGAGAGACAACAGAAGGCTAGTTCATGTAGAGTTCCCATAGGTTATGTATAGTAGTCTATATGTAAATGTATAATAATCTAAGGCCAATGGCAAGTAAAAACTTGGAAAGTAGTGAGGGGAAGGGGGGAAGAGATACATGATTATGTTTGCATGTTGAAAGCCTTCTTTATTTCACCATGATAAATTGATGAGGAAAACATCTGGGAGAGGCAGGGAGGCCAAGGGGGAGGTAATTGCATCTTTCCATGTGAGCGTGAATCAGGAGCTTCAGTATTTTTTATGAATCATAAGCCAAATAAGCAATCTGCTATGTATATTAAGAAAAGGAATATAAGTGATTTAAAGTCATGCTTTATAAGAGGATCATCTTCACAAAATTATTCAAAATATTACTGTTTCAGAACACAAATATTGGTTATTAAGTTGAATGAGACTACCACATTTTTATGACTAAATTCAGAGCTGTCTATATTTTTAGTAGATACCCTGCACTAGTACTGAACACCATTTAAAATACAAGCAGTTGAAAATTTCTTTGTTTATTTTACTGACATTTAATCTAATAAAAATTTCTTCTAAACAGTATTTAGGACTCTTAAGTCTATATGGGATATGTCTGCCCTTAGCTTTGCCAGAGGCAAAATGTATTTTTGTTGATAGAGTGAGCATTATGCTTTCCTCTGAAATTCCCTGTTCATGGCTTATTCAGTAAGTCTTCAGTTTGTTCAAAGTACTCTTCTTATCTTCTTATGTTTTGGTTTTTTTTGAATACTGGTGAGAGCCTGTATGATTTTGTTTTCTGTGAATTAAGGTGCTAGAGTATTCTTTTCAAAAATGAATTAAATGGAATATAAATAGACCCATCTTTTCTCAGTGACAAAGTAAAGCATTACAGGGAAACAATTCATGGGGAGAATTGTATTATGCAATAAAAATGTGTGTGTGTTCTATGACTTTAGAAAAATATAAACTGTTGATTCACAAAATGATATTTATTTTACTTTAAAATACAGTAATTAGACTAAATAGGGCTTGGTGACCCATCCTTCTTCCCCTCAAATCTTCTTCCCTCCTCTTTTGTCTTCTTTCATTTTATTTTGGAAGTATTTTTAAGCTATATAAATGTAAAGACACTTGGTTGGATTATTTGTTTAAAGTTATAAAGAAACATTTTAACATTTACATCAAAATAACACTTTATGAAGGAAGTAATAGATAGACTTAATGTTAATTAATATTAAAACTTAATGCTCACCACCAGTGTGTTAATTCCATTGCACCAAATACTAACATATTAAGGAGTAACCGCTTAAAAGTGCAGTAATTTTCAAGTTTGCTAGTCTTTTGTTGCCATAATTTAGGATCCCTTTAAGAAAGTGAGGATATAGGTTAAGTTTATGTGATAATTCACTAATAAAGATTCAGATTTATATTTACAGTATGTGAAACAGGGAAACTACCTATTTTTCCTTTAAAAAGGATAGTCAATAAATTTAAAAGGCTTAGAAATAAAGAGAGCATTTTTCAGACCACATTAAGTGCAAGTGAAATCAATAACAAGGGGGTATCATGGGAAATACCAATTATTTAGAAATTCAGCATTATTCATATATATAATTGTTGGGTCACATAAGAAAATTAGAAAAAATTCAAACCTGATGATAATGAAAAAAAATCATATAAAAATTTGTGATATATAGCCACAGTAGGCTTTAGAGAAAATCTTATAGCTTTTATTTGCTAACAATGGAGGAGGAAAAAATTTCTAGAATATTCAAAATCAATCACCCAAAATTTCACCTTAAAATATATAAAAAAAGAAAAGTAAACGACAGTCAAACCACAGAAATAGGATACTGAATACAGACAAATAGAAAAATTACAGAGCCACACGTTGATTCTTTGAGCAGATTTTTTTAAAATGCACCAATGAAAACAAAACAAAAACCATTATAAGCACCTACTCAGATTGATAAAGAAAAAAGAAAAAGAAATCCCACAAATTATAATAGAATGGATGAGAGAGGGGTTATCACTGTAGAGCCTATAGATAGTCAAAAGATAAAAGATATTTTGTCCAACTTAATACTAACTAATTGGAAAACTCTGTTGAAATGGACATATTCCTTGGAAATGCAACTGAGCAGAACTCACATTCTGTGAAATTGGAACTTGTAATTGCTCTGTATGTACTAATGAAACAGAATTCATCATTAAAAACTTTGCTACAAAGAAAATTTCAGACCCAGATGGTTTCACTGTTGAATTTTATCAAATACTTAAGAAGAAAGACCAGTCTTACACAAACTCAACCAGGAAGAGGTATCCATCCCTACTTGCTTTATGAGGCTAGGAAAAGCATAATCTCCCAATCTCACAAAGACAAAAAAAGAAATTTATGAACTAATATTGCTCATAAATATAGATGCAAAAATACTTTAAAATACTGACAATTGAATCCAACAACATGTTAAAAGAATAATACATTATGACCAAGTAAATGTTATCTCTGTAATACAAGGTTGTTTTAACAAACCATTTCAATAGATACAGGAAAAGAATTTGAACAATATCAACATTAATGTCTGTTAAAATCTCTCACTAATTTCACTCTTTTACATGTAGCTGTCCAGTTTTCCCAGCACCACTTATTGAAGAGGCTGTCTTTTCTGCATTGTATACTCTTGCCTCCTTTATCAAAGATAAGGTGATGACCATATGTGCAAGGGTTTATCTCTGGACTTTCTATCCTGTTCCATTGATCTATATTTTTGTTTTTGTGTCAGTACCATACTGTCTTGATTACTGTAGCTTTGTGTATAGTCTAAAGTCAGCTTATTTGTGTATTTTATACACAAATCAGGAATCAGAAAAGATTCCTCCAGCTTCTTTTTTCTTTCTAAACATTGCTTTGGCTATTCGGGGTCTTTTGTGTTTCCATACAAACTGTAAATTTTTTTGTTCTAGTTCTGTGAAAAATGCCATTGGTAGTTTGATAGGGAATGCATTGAATCTGTAGATTGCTTTGGGTAGTATAGTCATTTTCACAGTGTTGATTCTTCCAATCCAAGAACATGGTATATCTCTCCATCTGTTTGTATCATCTTTAATTTCTTTTGAAGAACATAGGTGCAGGACAGGAAAAAAGACGCAGACATAGAGAATGGATTTGAGGATGTGAGGAGGTGGAAGGGTAAGCTGGGACGAAGTGAGAGAGTGGCATTGACATATATACACTACCAAATGTAAACTAGAGAGCTAGTGGGAAGCAACCGCATAGCACATGGAGACAAGCTCGGTGCTTTGTGACCACCTAGAGACAAGGAGGACACTACATAATGATCAAGGGATCAGTGCAAGAAGAAGATATAACAATTGTAAATATTTATGCACCCAACATAGGAGCACCTCAAAATATAAGGCAACTGCTAACAGACAGCTATAACATAGGAAATCGACAGTAACACAATAATAGTAGGGGACTTTAACACCTCACTTACACCAATGGACAGATCATCCAAAATGAAAATAAATAAGGAAACAGAAGCTTTAAATGACACAATAGACCATATAGATTTAATTGATATTTATAGGACATTCCATCCAAAAACTGCAGATTACACTTTCTTCTCAAGCGTGCATGGAACATTCTCCAGGATAGATCACACCTTGGGTCACAAATCAAGCCTCAGTGAATCTAAGAAAATTGAAATCATATCAAGCATCTTTTCTTACCACAACACTATGAGATTAGAAATGGATTACAGGAAAAGAAACGTAAAAACCACAAACACATGGAGGCTAAACAATACGTTACTAAATAACCAAGAGGTCACTGAAGAAATCAAAGGGGAAATCAAAAAATACCTAGAGAAAAATGACAATGAAAACACGATGATCCAAAACCTATGGGATGCAGCAAAAGCAGTTCTAAGAGGAAAGTTTATAGCTATACAAGCCTAAATCAAGAAACAAGAAAAATCTCAAATTAACAATCTACCCTTATACCTAAAGGAACTAGAGAAAGAAGAACATACAAAATCCAAAGTTAGCAGAAGGAAAGAAATCATAAAGGCCAGGGCAGAAATAAATGAAATAGAAACAGAGAAAACAATAGCAAAGATCAATAAAACTAAAAGCTGGTTCTTTGAGAAGATAAACAAAATGATAAATGATTAGCCAGACTCATCAAGAAAAAGAGGGAGAGGACTCAAATCAATAAAATTAGAAATGAAAAAGGAGAAGTTAAAACAGACACGGCAGAAATACAAAGCATCCTAAGAGACTACTACAAGAAACTCTATGCCAATAAAATGGACAACCTGGAAGAAATGGACAAATTCTTAGAAAAGTATAAACTTCCAAGACTGAACCATGAAGAAATAGAAAATATGAACAGACCAATCACAAGTAATGAAATTGAAACTGTGATTAAAAATCTTCCAACAAACAAAAGTGCAGGACCAGATAGCTTCACAGGTGAATTCTATCAAACATTTAGAGAAGAGCTAACACCCATCCTTCTCAAACTCTTCCAAAAATTTGTGGAGGAAGGAACACTCCCAAACTCATTCTATGAGGCCACCATCACCCTGATAACAAAACAAGACAAAGATACTAAAACAAAAGAATATTACAGACGAATATCACTGATGAATATAGATGCAACAATCCTCAACAAAATACTAGCAAACAGAATCCAACAACACATTAAAAGGATCATACAAAATGATCAAGTTGGATTTATCCCAGGGATGCAAGGATTCTTCAATATATGCAAATCAATCAATGTTATACACCATATTAACAAATTGAAGAATAAAAACCATATGATCATCTCAGTAGATGCAGAAAATGGTTTTAACAAAGTTCAACACCCATTTATGATAAAAACTCTCCAGAAAGTGGGCATACAGAGAACCTACATCAACATAATAAAGGCCATATACAACAAACCCACAGCAAACATCATTCTCAATGGTGAAAAACTGAAAGCATTTCCTCTAAGATCAGTAACAAGATAAAGATGTCCACTCTCACCACTATTATTCAACATAGTTTTCGAAGTCCTAGCCACAGCAATCAGAGAAGAAAAAGAAATACAATGAATACAAATTGGAAAAGAAGAAGTAAAACTGTCACTGTTTGCAGATGACATGATACTATACATAGAGAACCCTAAAGATGCCGCCAGAAAACTACTAGAGCTAATCAATGAATTTTGTTAAGTTGCAGGGTACAAAATTAATACACAGAAATCTCTTGCATTATTATACAGTAATGATGGAAAATCTGAAAGAGAAATTAAGCAAACACTTGCATTTACCATTACAACAAAAAGAATAAAATACCTAGGAATAAATCTACCTAGGGAGAAAAAGACCTGTATGCAGAATATTATAAGACACTGATGAAAGAAATTAAAGATGATACCAACAGATGGAGAGATATACAATGTTCTTGGATTGCAAGAATCAATATTGTGAAAATGACTCTACTACCCAAAGCAATCTATAGATTCAATGCAATCCCTATCAAATTACCAATGGCATTTTTTACAGAACTAGAACATAAAATCTTAAAATTTGTAAGGAGACACAAAAGACCCTGAATAGCCAAAGCAGTGTAGAGGGAAAAAAAAATGGAGCTGGAGGAATCAGACTCCCTGACTTCAGACTATACTACAAAGCTATAGTAATCAAGACAATATGGTACTGGCACAAAAACAGAAACATAGATCAATGGAACAAGATAGAAAGCCCAGAGATAAACCCACGGGCCTACTGTCAACTAATCTATAACAAAGGAGGCAAGAATATACAATGGAGAAAAGACAGCCTCTTCAATAAGTGGTGCTGGGAAAACAGGACAGCTACATGTAAAAGAATGAAAGTAGAACACTCCCTAACACCATACACAAAAATAAACTCAAAATGGATTCGAGACCTAAATGTAAGACTGGACACTATAAAACTCTTAGAGGAAAACATAGGAAGAATACTCTTTGACATAAATCACAGCAAGATCTTTTTTGATCTACCTCCTAGAGTAAGGTAAATAAAAACAAAAATAAACAAATGGGACCTAATGAAACTTCAAAGCTTTTGCACAGCAAAGGAAACCATAAACAAGATGAAAACACAACCCTCAGAATGGAAGAAAATATTTGCAAACAAATCAAAAGACAAAGGATTAATCTCCAAAATATATAAACAGCTCATGCAGCTCAATATTAAAAAAACAAACAATCCAATCCAAAAATGGGCAGAAGACCTAAATAGACATTTCTCCAAAGAAAACATACACATGGCCACGAAGCACATGAAAATCTGCTCAACATGACTAATTATTAGAGAAATGCAAATCAAAATTACAATGAGGTATCATGTCACACCAGTTAGAATGGGCATCATCAGAAAATGTACAAACAACAAATGCTGGAGAGGGTGTGGAGAAAAGGGAACTTTCTTACACTGTTGCTGGGAATATAAATTAATACAGCCACTATGGAGAACAGTATGGAGGTTCCTTAAAAAACTAAAAATAGAATTACCATATGACCCAGCAATCCCACTATGGGCATATACCCAGAGAAAACCATATTTCAAAAAGACACATGCACCCCAATGTTCATTGCAGCACTCTTTACAATAGCCAGGTCATGGAAGCAACCTAAATGCCCATCGACAGATGAATGGATAAAGAAGATGTGGTACATATATACAATGGAATATTACTCAGCCATAAAAAGGAATGATATTGGGTCATTTGTTGAGACGTGGATGGATCTAGAGACTGTCATACAGAGTGAAGTAAGTCAGTAAGAGAAAAACAAATATCTTATGTTACCGCATATATGTGGAACATAGAAAAATGGTACAGAGGAACCGGTTTGTAGGGCAGAAATTGAGACACAGATGTAGAGAACAAATGTATGGACACCAAGGGGGGAAGCCACAGGGTGGTGGGGGTGGTGGTGTGATGAATTGGGCAACTGGGATTGACATGTATACACTGATGTGTATAAAATTGATGAGTAATAAGAATGTGCTGTATAAAAAATTAAATTAAATTAAAAAAACAAATAAAAATAAATAAATAAATAAAAGCCTAAAAAAAAAAGAAAAATTTTCCTTTTCACCCTCTGCCTGTCCTAACAGCATAACAAATTAAAGAGAAAGTTTTCTGATATTTAGCAAACATCATGTAAAAAAAAAAAAAAGAAATCACCTCTCCTCAAAATGAAAGATAGATTCAATACAATCCCAGTAAGCTTTTTTTCTTTTGGTAGTAATTAAAAACTGTTTCCCAGATTAACATGGAAATACAAAAGACCTAGATGTCCAAATGTTGAAAGAAATCAAGGATTTATACCTGACTTCCAAGATGTGTATAAGTTTATATTAATAAAGACTGTGTGGCATTTGAGTGAGGGAAGACATATAGATCAATGGAATAAACCTAGAAAGTCAAAGTGAAAAGCAAATCAACAACAACAAAGGGGTATTGCTTTAAATTGTAAATAATTCCCCTGTAAGTAAACCACTTTCTGGATTTACATCTGACTTCAAGATGCGTATAAGTTCATATTAATAAAGACAGTGTGGCATTTGAGTGAGGGAAGACATATAGATCAATGGAATAAACCTAGAAAGTCAAAGTGAAAAGCAAAACAACAACAAAGGGATATTGCTTTAAATTGCAAATAATACCCCTGTAAGTAAATCTCTTTCTGAATATTTAATAATTGCTCATTCAAATACAATACATTTTCATTTTATTTTGTTGTGTTTCCTGTATCCCTTATAAAGAGATATTTATTTATTATTATCTACTTTAATCATGTTTATAGTAATGATAAATATTTATCAAATGTCTCTTTATTTTTTCTGATATGTTGTTACATAAAATTCATTTTATTCTTACAATGTGAAATGTACCGGGAGATGTATACATATTCTTTCACTGGTTTTATCTCTTTTTTTTTTTTTTTTATGGTATGCAGGCCTCCCACTACTGTGGCCTCTCCTGCCATGGAGCACAGGCTCCGGATGTGCAGGCCCAGCAGCCATGGCTCACAGCCCCAGCCGCTCCGCGGCACGCGGGATCCTCCCAGACCAGGGCACAAACCTGTGTCCCCTGCATCGGCAGGCGGACTCCCAACCACTGCGCCACATGGGAAGCCCTCTCCTTATTTTTGATCTCTTTTTCTTCTCTCTAATAGTTTTCAATCTTTAACTTCATCTATAAAAATAAACTATTGGAGACCTTCATAAGACGTGGAGATCACCTTCCTCCCCACAAATACATCAGAAATACATCTACATGTGGAACAACTTCTACAGAACACCTATTGAACGCTGGCAGAAGTCCTCAGACATCCCAAAAGTCAAGAAACTCCCCACGTACCTGGGTAGGGTAAAAGAAAAGACAAAGACAGAAGAAGAGGGACGGGACCTGCACCAGTGGGAGGGAGCTGTGAAGGAGGAAAGGTTTCCACACACTAGGAAGCCCCTTCGCTGGTGCAGACAGGGGGGTGTAGGTGTCGGGAGGAAGCTTCGGATCCACAGAGGAGAGCACAGCTACAGGGGTGCGGAGGGCAAAGTGGAGAGATTCCCACACAGAAGATCAGTGCCGACTAGTACTCACCAGCCCGAGGCTTGTCTGCTCACCCACCGGGGTGGGTGGGTGCTGGGAGCTGAAGCTCGGGCTTCGGAGGTCAGATCCCAGGGAGAGAACTGGAGTTGGCTGCGTGAACACAGCCTGAAGGGGGCTAGTGTGCCACAGCTAGCTGGGAGGGAGCCTGGGAAAAACTCTGGACCTGCCTAAGAAGCAAGAGACCATTGTTTCAGGGTGCGCAAGGAGAGGGGATTCAGAGCACCGCCTAAACGAGCTCCAGAGATGGGCATGAGCCGTGGCTATCAGTGTGGACCCCAGAGACCCGCATGAGATGCTAAGGCTGCTGCTGCAGCCACCAAGAAACCTTTGTGCAAGCACAGGACTCTATCCACACCTCCCCTCCCAGGAGCCTGTGCAGCCCTCCACTGCCAGGGTCCCGTGATCCAGGGACAACTTCCCCAGGAGAACACATGGCATACCTCAGGCTGCTGCAATGTCACGCTGGCCTCTGCCACCACAGGCTTGCCCCGCATTCTGTATCCCTCCCTCCCTCTGGCCTGAGTGAGCCAGAGCCCCCTAATCAGCTGCTCGTTTAACCCCATCTTGTCGGGGCAGGAACAGAAGCCCTCAGGTGACCTACATGCAGAAGCAGGGTCAAATCAAAAGCTGAACCCCAGGAGCTGTGCAAACAAAGAAGAGAAAGGGAAATTTCTCCCAGCAGCCACAGAAGCAGCGGATTAAATCTCCACAATCAACTTGATGTACCCTGCATCAGTGGAATACCTGAATAGACAAGGAATTATCCCAAAATTGAGGCGGTGGACTTTGGAAGCAACAATATATATATTTTTTTTCCTTTTTCTCTTTTTGTGACTGTGTATGTGTATGATTCTGTGTCTGATTTTGTCTGCATAGCTTTGCTTTTACCATTTCTCCTGTCTGTCCATTTTTCTTTTTCTTTTCTTTTTTTAATTATTTTTAATTTTTAATAATTTTTAATTAAATTTTATATAATTAATTATTTATTTAATAATAATTTTTATTATAAATATTTTATTATTTATTTATTATATATAAAAATTTATTTTTTATATAATTTATTTAATAATAATAAATAATTAATTAAATTTTAATAATTTTTTATTTTAATAACTTTATTTTATGTTTTTAATTCTTTCTTTGTTTCTCCTTTTCTTCTGAGCCGTGTGGATGACAGGGTATTGGTGCTCCAGCCGGGTGTCAGCCTATGCCTCTGAGGTGGGAGAGCCGAGTACAGGACATTGGTCCACCAGAGACCTCCTAGCTCCACATAATATCAAATGGCAAAAGCTCTCCCAGAGATCTCCATCTCAGTGCCAAGAGCCAGTTATACTCAGAGACCAGCAAGCTACAGTGCTGGACACCCTATGCCAAACAACTAGCAACACAGCAACACAACCCCACCTATTAGCAGAGAGGCTACCTAAAATCATAATAAGGTCACAGACACCCCAAAACACACCAACAGATGTGGACCTGCCCACCAGAAAGACAAGATCCAGCCTCATCCATGAGAACACAGGCACTAGTCCCCTCCAGCAGGAAGCCTACACAACCCACTGAACTAACATTAGCCACCGAGGGCAGACATGCAAAACAACAGGAACTACAAACCTGAAGCCTGTGAAAAGGAGACCCCAAACACAATAAGTTAAGCAAAATAAGAAGAGAGAGAAACACACATCAGATGAGGGAGCAAGGTAAAATTCCACCAGACCAAAGAAATGAAGAGGAAATAGGGAGTCTACCTGAAAAAGAATTCAGAGTAATGATAGTAAAGATGATCCAAAATCTTGGAAATAGAATGGAGAAAATACAAGAAACGTTTAACAAGGACCTAAAAGAACTAAAGAGCAAACAAACAATAATGAAAAACAAAATAAATGAAATTAAAAATTCTCTATAAGGAATGAACAGCAGAAAAACTGAGGCAGAAAAACCAATAAGTGACCTGGAAGATAAAATATTGGAAATAACTACTGAAGAGCAGAATGAAGAATAAAGAATGAAAAGAATTGAGGACAGCCTCAGAGACCTCTGGGACAACATTAAACACAACAACATTCAGATTAAAAGGGCCCCAGGAGAAGAAGAGAAAAAGAAAGGGACTGAGAAAATATTTGAAAATATAATAGTTGAAAACTCCCTAATATGGGAAAGGAAACAGTTAATGAAGTCCAGGAAATGCAGAGAGTCCCAAACAGGATAAATCTAAGTGGAAACATGCCAAGACACATATTAATCAAACTATCAAAATTAAATACAAAGAAAAAATGTTAAAAGCAGCAAGGGAAAAACAAAAAAATATATACAAGGGGATCCCCATAAGGTTAACAGCTAATCTTTCAGCAGAAACTCTGCAAGCCAGAAGGGAGTGGCAGGACATATTTAAAGTGATGAAAGGGAAAAAGTTACAACTAAGATTACTCTACCCAGCAAGAATATCATTCAGATTCAACAGAGAAAGTAAAACCTTTACAGACATGCAAAAGCTAAGAGAATTTAGCACCAGCAAACTAGCTTTACAACAAATGCTAAAGGAACTTCTCTATGCAGAAAACACAAGAGAAGGAAAAAACTTACAATAACAAACCCAAAACAATGTAGAAAATGGTAATAGGAACATACATATCGATAACTACCTTAAATATAAATGGATTAAATGCTCCAGCCAAAAGACATAGACTGGCTGAATGGAAACAAACAAACAAAAAAAGACCCGTATATATGCTGTCTACAAGAGAACCACTTCAGACCTAGGGACACATACAGACTGAAAGTGAGGGGATGGAAAATGATATTCCATGCAAATGGAAATCAAAAGAAAGCTGGAGTAGCAATTCTTATATCAGACAAAATAGACTTTAAAATAAAGGCTATTATAAGAGACAAAGAAGGACACTACATAATGATCAAGGGATCAATCCAAGGAGAAAATATAAAAATTTAAAATATTTATGCACCCAACCTGGGAGCACCTCAATACTTAAGGCAAATGCTAACAACCATAAAAGGGGAAATCGACAGTGACACAATCATAGTAGGGGACTTTAACATCCTACTTTCACTGATGTACAGATCATCCAAAATGAAAATAAATAAGGAAACACAAGCTTTAAATGATACATTAAACTAGATGGACTTAATTGATATTTATAGGACATTCCATCCAAAAACAACAGAATACACTTTCTTCTCAGGTGCTCATGGAACATTCTCCAGGATAGATCATATCTTGGGTCATAAATTAAGCCTTGGTAAATTTAAGAAAATTGAAATCGTATTAAGTATCTTTACTGACCACAATGCTATGAGACTAGATATCAATTACAGGAAAAACTCTGTAAAAAATACAAACACGTGGAGGTCAAACATTACATTACTAAATAACCAAGAGATCACTGAAGAAATCAAAAAATACCTAGAAACAAATGACAATGAAAACACGATGACCCAAATCCTATGGGATACAGCAAAAGCAGTTCTAAGAGGGAAGTTTGTAAAAATACAATCTTACCTTCAGAAACAAAAACATCTCAAATAAACAACCTAACCTTACACCTAAAGCAATTAGAGAAAGAAGAACAAAAAAATCCCAAAGTTAGCAGAAAGAAAGAAATCATAAAGATCAGATCAAAAATAAATGAAAAAGAAATGAAGGAAACAAGAGCAAATATCAACAAAATTAAAGCTGGTTCTTTGAGAAGATAAACAAAATTGATAAACCATTATCTAGACACATCAAGAAAAAAAGGGAGAAGACTCAAATCAATAGAATTAGAAATGAAAAAGGAGAAGTAACAACTGACACTGGAGAAATACACAGGATCATGAGAGATTACTATAAGCAACTATATGCCAATAAAATGGACAACCTGAAAGAAATGGACAAATTCTTAGAAAAGGACAACCTTCCAAGACTAAACCAGGAAGAAATAGAAAAAATAAACAGACCAGTCACAAGCAGTGAAATTGAGGCTGTGATAAAAAATCTTCCAACAAAGAAAAGCCCAGGACCAGACGGCTTCACAGGCGAACATCAAACATTTAGAGAAGAGATATCACCTATCCTTCTCAAACTCTTCCAAAGTATAGCAGAGGGAGGAACACTCCCAAACTCATTCTACGAGGCCACCATCACCCTGATACCAAAACCAGATAAAGATGTCACAAAGAAAGAAAACTAAAGACCAATATAACTGATGAACATAGATACAAAAATCCTCAACAGAATACTAGCAAACAGAATCCAACAGCACATTAAAAGGATCATACCTGTTGATCGAGTGGGGTTTATCCCAGGAACACAAGGGATTCTTCCATATACACAAATCAGTAATGTGATACACCATATTAAGAAACTGAAGGAGAAAAACCATATGATCATCTCAATAATGGAGAAAAAGCTTTTGACAAAATTCAACACCCATTTATGATAAAAACACTCCAGAAAGTAGGCATAGAGGGGACTTATCTCAACATAATAAAGGCCATATATGACAAACCCACAGCCAACATCGTCCTCAATGGTGAAAAACTGAAACCATTTCCACTAAGATCAGGAACAAGACAAGGTTGCCCACTCTCACCACTATTATTCAACATAGTTTTGGAGGTTTTAGCCACAGCAATCAGAGAAGGAAAAGAAATAAAAGGAATCCAAGTTGGAAAAAAGAAGTAAAGCTGTCACTGTTTGCAGATGACATGATACTATACATAGTGAATCCTAATGTTGCTACCATAAAACTACTAGAGCTAATAAATGAATTTGGTAAAGTATCAGGATACAAAATTAATGCACAGAAATCTCTTGAATTCCTATACACGAACAACAAAAAATCTGAAAGAGAAATTAAGGAAACTCTTCAATTTACCACTGCAACAAAAAGACTAAGATACCTAGGAATAAACCTATCTAAGGAGACAAAAGACTTCTATGCAAAAAGCTATTAGACACTGATGAAAGAAATTAAAGATGATACAAACAAATGGAGAGATATACCGTATTCTTGGATCGGAAGAGTCAACATTGTGAAAATGACTCTCCTACCCAAAGCAATCTATAGATTCAATGCAATCCCTATCAAACTACCACTGGCATTTTTCACAGAAGTAGAACAAAAAATTTCACAATTTGTACAGGAATACAAAAGACCCTGAATAGCCAAAGCAATCTTGTGAAAGAGAAACAGAGCTGGAGGATCAGTCTTCTTGACTTCAGACCATACTACAAAGCTACAATAATCAAGACAGTATGGTGCTGGCACTAAAACAGAAATATAGATCAATGGAACAGGGTAGAAAGCCCAGAGATAAGCCCACACACATATGGTGACATATCTATGATAAAGGTGGTAAGAATATAAAATGGAGAAAAGACAGCCTCTTCAATAAGTGGTGCTGGGAAAAGTGGATAGCTACATGGAAAAGAATGAAGTTAGAATACTCCCTAACACCATACACAAAAATAAACTCAAAATGAATTAAAGACCTAAATGTAAGGCCAGACACCATCAAACTCTTAGAGGAAAACACAGGTAGAACAGTCTATGACATAAATCACAGCAAGATCCTTTTTGACCCAGCTCGTAGAGAAATGGAAATAAAAACAAAAATAAACAAATGGGACCTAATGAAACTTAATAGTTGTTGCACAGCAAAAGAAACCATAAACAAGATCAAAAGACTACCCTCAGAAGGGAGAAAATATTTGCAAATGAAGCAACTGACAAAGGATTAATCTCCAAAATATACAAGCAGCTCATGCAGCTCAATATCAAAAAAACAGGGCTTCCCTGGTGGCACAGTGGTTGAGAGGCCGCCTGCCGATGCAGGGGACACGGGTTCTTGCCCAGGTCTGGGAAGATCCCACATGCCACGGAGTGGCTAGGCCCCTGAGCCATGGCCGCTGAGCCAGCGCATCTGGAGCCTGTGCTCTGCAATGGGAGAGGCCACAACAGTGAGAGGCCCGCGTACCACAAAAAAAAAAAAAAATCAAAACAACAAAATCAAAAAAATCCAACCCAAAAATGGGCAGAAGACCTAAATAGACATTTCTCCAAAGAAGATATACAGATTGCCAACAAACACATGAAAGAATGCTCAACATCACTAATCATTAGAGAAATGCAAATCAAGACTACAATGAGGTATCATCTCACACCAGTCAGAATGGCCATCATCAAAAAATCTACAAACAATAAATGCTGGAGAGGGAGTAGAGAAAAAGGGACCCTCCTGCACTGTTGGTGGGAATGTAAATTGATACAGCCACTGTGGAGAACAGTATGGAGGTTCCTTAAAAAACTAAAAATAGAACTACCATACGATCCAGCAATCCCACTACTGGGCATATACCCTGAGAAAACCATAATTCAAAAAGAGTCATGTACCACAATGTTCATTACAGCTATATTTACAATAGCCAGGACATGGAAGCAACCTAAGTGTCCATCTACAGATGAATGGATAAAGAAGATATGGCACTTATATACAATGGAATATTACTCCGTCATAAAAAGAAATGAAATTGAGTTATTTGTAGTAGGTGGATGGACCTAGAGTCTGTCATACAGAGTGAAGTAAGTCAGAAAGAGAAAAATAAATACCATTTGGTAACACACACACATATATATATATGGAATCTAAAAAGAAAAATGGTTATGAAGAACCTAGGGGCAGGAGAGGAATAAAGACACAGACCTACTAGAGAATGGACTTGACACGAGGAGGGGGAAGGGTAAGCTGGGGTGAAGTGAGAGAGTGGCATGGACATATATACACTACCAAATGTAAAACAGATAGATAGTGGGAAGCAGCTGCATAGCACGGGAGATCAGCTCCATGCTTTGTGACCACTTAGAGGGGTGGGATAAGGGGGTGGGAGGGAGACGCAAGAGGGAGGAGATATGGGGATATATGTATATGTAGAGCTGATTCACTTTGTTATAAAGCAGAAACTAACACACAATTGTAAAGCAATTATACTCCAATAAAGATGTTAAAAAAATCAATTATTTATTTGGTTGCATGGCAGAGTGATCATGTTGAGACACTATTCTAATTTTATTTCTCCCCTACTGTTCCTCTTTTCATAGGACCTGTAGCTTAAAATTGTGTCAGCCTAGGCACATATAACTTTGTCTGTCCTAACTTTTCAGTTAATCACATAAGAAAATTCTAAATGGGCAAAAAATTTTATGAAAACATCACTAATTAAGAAAGATCAGTTATTGTCAGAACTCATGTCCAACGGCAAACAATGACAACTCTGAGTTAATATAAAATGGTGAAGTAATTTCTCTTCAAATGTTTTAAATCACTTTAAAAGAAAAAAGTAGAACTTTCCATTTCAAATACTGCATTATCCTTTTTCATCTCATTTTTGTAACAATCAACTTTAGAAAAATTTTTGAGGCACAGTCAACTTTTTAAAAAAAGATTAATTTGCTTTTTATCAGCATTTCTTTCAAATTTGGACACAGTTTTGTTTATAATAAATGCAAGGTTACCAAAGAGAAGGCTGAGTTCATGGTAAATATATTGAGTTACTATTTCTGAGTGATGTTTGTCTATATTTTTATAAACCATTAGCCAATTTTATCATTTTTTACTGTCGTTCTTGTTTCTGAAATCTTAGAATGCAACTTAAAGTATACTATTAAAGACACTAACTTTTTATATAGATTTGATCATTAATTTAAATTCACTTTTTCTTTCATCCTTTTTTATGAGACTATTTGTAAGTTCTTATTCACATAGTCTATTTTTTAATGTTCTGTATTTTAAATAATAGATTCTTTTAATCTCTAAGAGATGATTCACCTTTCTACTTAGTATCTGAAATAGTCATCAGGATTAAAATATTTCAAGTAAAGGAATTAAATGTGTCATGTAAGTATTTATTTATGATTACCTGCTAAGCAATTTAATGTATAGATTTTGAAACCAGATAAAGCATATCAATAGGAGCCATAATGTTTATAAAAACCATAAATATATTAAAATTTTAATATTTTAATGCTTTATCACTTGTTTTTTAAAAGTATGCAGAAGATTATTTGAAACTCATTGTCTTCTGTATGAGATTTCATTAATTTTTCAGGTGAATATTTCTCAGAGATGCTTGACTTAAGAACCTATTAAAATTAAAATGTCCCTAAAACCTCTAAGAAAAGATGCTGCTCTGAGACATGTTCCTTGAACACGTTTTTCAGTTTGGGACACCTGAAAAATTCTCAAAAGAATATTTTTACTCCACTAAAAAATAATATTACACATATGACTGATATATAAAATGTTTATACATTTTTAAAATCTATGTGTATAAATTTTAAAAAATTAAAATCTTTTATTTAAGATTATTTATGTGACACTTCTGATTTTTTTCCACAATAGGAATTTATTTAGAACTTTCAAACAATTTTTTGTTTTTTATTGAAGTATAGGTGATTTATCATGCTGCGCCAATGTCTGCTGTACAGCAAAGTGACTCAGTTACATACAAATAGACATTCTTTTTTTTAATATTCTTTTCCATTATGGTTTATCACAGGATATTGAATATAGTTCCCTGTGCTCTACAGTAGGACCTTGTTGTTTATCCATCCTGTATATAAAACAGTTTACAGCTGCTAATCCCACACTCCCAGTGCTTCCCTCCCCCACTCCCCTCCCCCTTGGCAACCAAAAGTCTGTTCTCTATGTCTGTGAATCTGTTTCTGTGTTGTAGATAGGTTCATTTGTGCCATATTTTAGAATGAATTTTGAATTTAAAATTTTTACATAATATTGTAGGATTAACTCGTTAATGAAAGACTTTTTTTCTCTCCTTTGACTTGTTCATTTCAATTTTCTTCTTTCTGTGACTAGTCTCAAGCATTAGTATTATCATCTGTTTGGAATATGTTTGCACATCATAGATTTCATCAGCTTCTTCATTTGTTCAAGTACAGACTTGGGCAGCAACATTTTAGGGTTTTTGTTTCATTTTGCTTTGTTTTGTTTTGTTTTCCTTTACTTTCTGAGCCCTCTTTGTTTACTCTCTCACTCTTTCTCCATTAACTTACATTTTACCCCAGTAGCTGGTCAACACACATCGTTTGGTATTTGGTAGTGATCTTCTACATGGTGAACAATCACACAATACCTTCTTTAAACATTAAACCAAGTATGTGCTGCAGTTAGCACCAAACAACATACAAATTTATGTATAAATATAAATACTTTAAAGAATAAACATATAGACTTCAAAAATCATATTTTGTCTTATATTGTCTAGGTTTTGAATTACTATAATTAAGTGATCATTTCGTTGTTTACATTTGACATCGCCATTTATTTACAAGAATAATTCTGGCTTGGACAGCAAACTAGATCTTGAATCAGAAGTTAAAATTCTGATTGAAATGTTACTTTTAAGATTGTTAAAATATAATGGCTTTTTTTTTTTTTTTTGCTGTAAGTTTGAGATCTTGAGGATGAAGTCATAAAAAATAGCATTTTCATTCAGATATAGGCTTTCTGCCCCTTAGGCTCATGAAACACATATCCATTCTTATCATAAGCACACAGTCATTGTAATTCATAGTAAGCCACATTCTTGGTGCTAACTTTGGCTCTCATGAAGATACATTTTTAAGATTTATTTCCTAGAATGTTTTTGGAAGGACTCAGAGATGTTTTCTTAGGGTAAAACCTCTTTTAGAGCTTTAGTTTCCTTCAGACTAGTTGAAGCAGGGAGATGTCATAGGTGTGTTTTATATTAAGGTTCTGAATGATATTCATACTTGGATTCATTATCCCTGTTTCTTCCTTGCTTACAGAACTCCCATTTTATTCTGGTAAAAAGTTCTCTGATAAAGGGGATGGATTACATTATGCTTTAACGAGTGAATCTCATACCCAGGTGCACATTATATTCACCTGAGGAACTTTTATGGAATGCTGATGCCCTGGAGGTTTTGGACTAATTGGTTAGGGATATAAGCCAGTATCAACACTTTTAAAGACCTCCAAATATTTAGCTGTTTAATGCTTAAGCCAATACTGGCATCCTTTAGGCTAGAGGTTGAATAGCCATTACCTAGACTTAAAGGGAAAAATTTTTGTTTTTGATGATATGCAAAATTGAGATGAGGAGAAAGTCTTTTTGTTTCTCTAGGTGCCTGTCCCCTCCTTCCCCAAATTCTTTGTTTCCTTATTTTTAGAATACTGAGGTGTGACAATCTCATGTTTGAAAATGTGGCAGTCCTTTTGTAAACCTGAAGGTGATAACGCCACACCACTAAAGTTGGAAAATTAAAAGGAGTGAAGGAACCGGAATTTGTATGATATTAAATTGCTGAATCAACCCTGAAGATTTCTTGACATATAAGTAATAAATATTCTCTGCAGATAAGTTTTCTGTTACTTATCACCAAACATATCCTAACTGATTTAATTACTGAACCAGGCAATAACTCAATACTTAGTACTTAATTCAGGTAAGTTAAAAGCAATGAAGCTTTTTAGGCTATAGGTTTAAGCTCTTACGATCTTTCATTTTCTTCCATTGAGGCATTCCCTAAAACTCATGTCCTTAGGACTAGCTTAGACTTATTGTGCATTTTGACTAAGTCATTGCTTTAGTTGGACCCACCCTGTCAAATGTAACACAATATATAAAACTAACACCCAATTTAGACACACTGAGGTCCAACCATATTGTGGCGTTTTGTTGTGTTCAGAATTTAGTTATTCAAATACATTTATTGAGAATCATTAATATAAGTCTGTTTAACTCTGTGTATAAATATATGAGACTTGGAATAAATGGTCAAATTCAGTCTTTCACATTTATGATTACTTAAAGCACTCTGATAGGGGAAAGAGCCTGTAGCCTTTCTAAGGACAGTAAAAAGCATTAGAGAGGTGGAACAACAGAGAAAAATACATGAAGCATATAGGACAAGGCAGTACAAACTGTTGTATATCAAGGAATCTGTAACCCAAGTTCCATAAGGAGAAGTCATTTCTCCATAAGGAGAAATATATTATTAAAAATCATTGTTATCACATTTTTTCATATGAAGGCAAGGAGAGATCAGATAAATTCCCCCAAACAAATTGGATATAAACTAATGCAGCCAGAAGTGGAATCCTTCTCTAATTTTAACAGGACATAATACTTTAAAAATGTATGCTGTTATATTATTTCATCTTTCTGGTACATGATAAAACTATAATAAATAAATATTGAGTAAAAATGAGAATAACAGAAGATTATCGATAGCCAATGAAACCAAAGCAATAATCAATGAAGTAAAGCTATAAGAAGGTTGAAACCAAGACTGTTCAGGTCACTTCAGGGACCAGACCCAGAATTGAAAAGCCACCAGGATTCATTCCATTTCTCTCTTTATTCTAACAGATAGCCTTTCTTCCTGAGTCAGGAGCCAGGGTCATTCCTTGTGTTACAGGAGAAAAAAGACTTTATATTCTCACATCCAATATATAAAATAAAAATCCTTGTAAACTCCTGGTTGCCCTAAATAAGGTCACACACATTCATTACTGTGACCACAGAGGGTAGGTCCCATAAGAACCACCAAACTAGAGTTGGAGTTTGGGGGATATACTGAAAAACGTTCAAAAAACAAAGAAAATAGATGTGACGATTCATTTGAAAAGGAGAGTGCACTTGGGAGACAAAATTTAAATAATATTGTATCATGTAAGTATTTTGGATCTTACTCTAATCACAGTAGAAGCTACTGAATGGTTTAAGTAGGAGTTATGTAAGCACATTTCTGGTTTAACAGATTTTTTTGGCTGCCATGTGAAGATTGAATTAGGGGGACGTGTGCATGAAAGTACAATAAATGGGGGAATACAGCTTTTTAAATAACCTTTTTTAAACAAAATTTAAAGGAAAATGGACTACTAGGATGGTAATGATACACATACAAATTTAAATCTTTTATACATTACGTAGTAAACACACTGAACATACCTCCGATTCCAGATGATTCCATGATTTTTTCCATATTCTGTAAAAGAGAAGAGAGTTAGCTGAAGTTAATGATACACAAAATCAAAACATTTAATATCTTATTATAGGACAGAGTGGGGGAAAACAGTAGGTGGAGTAGGATCAAATAATTTAGTAGGAAAAAAATGTTCAGTTGATATTGTCAAGGTACCTCTCTCATTATATTCAATCATGTTTTAATGGTGGTAAGTAGTTTACTAAGCAATTTATGTATGTATTTCTTTTTATATTCATCTTTTAATTTACTTGTTATGTATATTTTTCATATGACATGTCCTGACCTATCATTCCACATTCCAAAAATAATTTAAGGTGGATTATGCCATACAACATTTGTCTAAATAAGAATGGAATGCCTGAAGACTTTGCAAAAATATATTTGCTCTAGACACTGAAAATGCATCATTTTCATATATGTAGAGCCCAGCATAGGCAAACTTGTGAAGAAAATAGGGTTTCATTTCCAAAATTTCTTATCACAGTCTCAATGTTCTCTTTGGAAAACTTCTAACTTCAGGCCCTGTGTTCCTTGAGATGTGTCTTCCTTGTCAGTGTTACACTGGAACTTTGAGTGAATGAATGATCATCTCAGGCCCCTGGGCAGCAGCTGTGCCTGCAAGGTAACTGGCTAGGTGATAAATCTAATCCATGCCAACATAAAAATAACAGAAAATGACTAAGATTTATTCAATGTCCAATATCATGCCAGCATGCCTCCCTCCATCCACACTATTTTTAACCTCAGAAGAGGTGAAATTACTCTAAGAGTAAAGGTTAAGACAAAGCAGAGGCAGAAATGGTGGTGTCCTCATGTCAGAGGAAGAGACTTTTAGGCAGTATTGGAGCCCAATGCTCCTGTTCAAAATACAATATATTAGTCATTGCCTACTGAGCACATAACAAAACTCAAAAAGAAAATAAGCTGTTATGAGTGTCATAATATACACAGGATTTTAAAATCTTGTATGTGTCAAATAGGGAACATATGAATTGAATATCTAACACTCACATAGTTTTTCATTAATCCTTCTACATAATTCTGTGGCAATTTAAACATCAGTTCATTGTGAATTAATTAAACCATTTTATTTCTTGTAAGATGAAATTTGTAAATCTTATTATGTCCTTTTGTAAAACAACATTTTGAGTGGTCAGGGATGTTTTAAAGAGAGAAAGTCGTTCCTATTACTTATTATGAGTCCTTCGTAGGTGTCTTAAGGGAAAGTAGTCATTGTGGTAATTATTTTGGGGGGAAGAAAAAGCTGAGGCAATAAAGACCAAGCAACTTCCCCAAAGTAGACTAGATGAGACCAAGATTTAAGCTCTGCTGAACCTGATTTCACAATTTTCTTTCTTTATATTCTAGGTTTTCTTAAGGTCAATAAAGCCAAGAGACATAAATAGTAAAAGATGATATTATTATAAATCTACATGTGTCAATAGATTTTTAAATGGTAAAATTTTATAATATTTTCATACTAACAGATGGTACTACCTCCATAAAATGCTAGCACCAACACAGAAATTAATAGATTTAATTAACATTAATTTATCTGAATTAAAGAACTATTTTTATATCAGTGTTGATTTAGATTTTATGTAAAACACAAAGATGGCAAAATCTTCATGTGTTTATTCTACATCATATATGTTTATGCATATATATATCATATATATAATACCACCTATTTATAATTTTAACACAAAAATAGTTTTACAGCCTTGTTAATCCACAAATGCTCTGGTATAATTAATCATTATGTTCGCTGACAAGTGTACCAGGTTTTATAAGAGTAATCTCCTTCACTGGCTCTAACAAGCAAATTCCCTATTTCCCAAGAACATTCTTTTAGAGACTCTTGAATGTGTATCTGCCTTGAAAGGATGGCCTATCTACATTGCGGTTTTCCTTTTTATCTTCAGTATTTGGAATTCGGCTCAGGTCAAGACCAAAGAGGCAATTCTGCCTTGCAAGTGCTGCAGCTGGTTTCCCCCAGTGCCCCTCCATTCATAGCAAGGGAAGGAGTGCCAGACTCACACAAGATTAGTTTACAAGGAAAATCAATACTGCTTCCTCATCCTCATGAAATCTTGAGGTACATTGTCCAGGATCCAAAGAAGAAAGCCTCAAGTGGAAAAAACCTGGCTGCAGGTGAAAATGATACTCGAAGGTGTTAACCAGGTTATTTGGACTTTTGACAATGAATACATCACTAGGAGCTGAAGATGGCATGGCTTCCCTCTACCATCTGGCTTAATTGACAAATAAAAATATTGGGAAGCAATAAGCCAAAGGTTTCTTTCCCTTAGCCATATGTTATTATTGTCTAGTTATTAATTGAATTATGTTTTTCAAATATTGAAAGTCTTCCTAAATATATGTATAAATATAACATAAGAAGCAAATAATGTCATTCTTATTATACTAATATTACAAACTAATGGTGAATTCTATCAAAATATCATTGATGAAACTATTTGGATTATCTCAATAGTATGTTTTCCTTTTTTTGTAGACATAAATTAGGAAATATTAATCAAAACACAAATCCAGAAATTATTTTAATCTCATAGAAACATATTGTTTTCTTCATGTTTTGCTTAGCCATTCTAAATTAAAAGTGCCAGTGCCAAACAGAATCAAAATAAATGTAAAATTCTATCATTATCAGGTGAAAATTTGACTGATACATATACATTTTTTCAATTTGTGTAATTTTTTTAATTCTACAAATAATTTCCATTATGTGCCAGGTGTTGTTTAAAACACTGAAGAGTAAAATAATGAACAAGGTAAAGATCGACCCCTTTCTCATGGAGATTGAGTAAAATAGAGGGAGTTAATTTGACCATGTGAACAAATCACTAAATGAACAAAATATGGTACAGTGTTTCCTTTAACCCTAATACATCTTTTTTCCCCACTAACATAATTCCCTACTAAGTTGAGAAGCACATAAATACAATTAAAAAAATATTCTAATCAAATCCTTTTGGGTACAGTGACACAAATGATGTCATTATTTTCCTGGATGAGGGTACACATGGACTCTTAATGTGCTCCACATTTTTATCATTACAAATCATGCAGAAAATACAAAGTGACACGATACAAAAAATTTAATCTAGATTGTCTAGATAAGGATTAGAAAAAAAATGAAATTCTACCTGATATAATCAGTCAATATTACTCTAATCACTATTGGATATTTTAATACAAGCAAATTAAACTTTAAACATCACCTTCAGGATTCTAAATATAAATTTAAATGATTTTAAAGTTAAAATACTAGAACATCAAAAAAAATCCTCTTAACATCAAAGTGTATTTCAGGTAAATTGTTATATTATATATATATGTGTGTGTGTATATCTATATCTATCTATTTACCTATCTATCTATCTGCCTACCTACCTACATGTCATCATTTGCTAAGCATTGGTAATAGAAATAATACATTAACCCTACCTGGAAGTGGAGATACACATTTAACTGGGAAAACTATAGAAGTTGAATAGATTTTCCCAAATTTACAAAATTAGTTTCGGTAACTAACTTTAAATTACAGAAACAATGCATTTCCCCTTCCAACATTCTAACTCCTTCCCCTTTCACATATTTATTTCTTCTTATACTATGCCTGAATATTATATAGAATCAGAATACATAAGATGTAGAAAAACAAAACTTCAATTAAGTAGCAAAATACTATTACCATTAGAAAAGACAGATAATTCACAAGGAAAAAATAAAAACATAAACCCAAAGCATAATGAAAAAAGATGTGTTAGGTTGCTAAGGCTGCCGTCACATGTATCATAGATGAGGTGGCTTAAACAACAGGAATTTTTTTCTCACAGTTCTGTAGACTAGAAGTCCAAGATGAAGGGGTTGCCATGGTTGGTTTCTTCTGTACATCTCTTCTTGGTTTGCAGATGGCTCTTATCATTCTGTCTTCATAGGGTCCTTCCTATGTATGTGTCTGTGTACTAATTTCCACTTCTTAGAAGGACACCAGTCATTGAGTCAGGCTCATGCTAATGAATGACCTCATCTAACCTTAGTTATCTCCTTAAAGGCCCTACCTTCAAGTGCAGTCACATTCTGATTTATTGGGGATTAGAACTTCAACATATGAATTTTGCAGGGATGCAACTCAGCAAGTAACAGAAAACAGACTATCTTTTAAAATTAAAAATCATCCCTTTGAATAAGATTAAAATATAAATTTTAATATAGAAATATAAAATAATTACTATAACATTTAAATGAAACTGATTGTTGAATGTTTATGTTAATTATTATATACACATAAACCATGATCACAATGGACTCTACATAGTGAAATAATAGCTAACTTTTATGTAGCTTTATTTTCTAGACATTTTGCTATTTTCCACGTGCTAATGGTTTTATTGTTCAAAACAATTGTGTGAAATTGGTTCTGTTATTATCCAGAATTTTCTGATACAGAAAATGAGCCTATAGATTTTTAGTAACTTTCACAGGGTAATATAAATGCTAAGGAATTCAGCAAATCTATATTGCCCATTCTGTCTGATTCCAAGCCCAAGCACTTATTTACTATAGAATACGACCTTTTGAAAATTAATTATAACATATCTTGGTTGTATTTGAATTAGGGTTTTAAGAAATAAAGTATAACAACATATAATATATTTTATACTGCTAGTTTACTATAATTTTTAAGGATTCTAATGAAATAAGAAGTACTATATTTTGCTCTATCATGGAAATATTTTTTTCCACCATTTATTGTACAACATGATAGCAATGATAAATTCACAAAGCCACATTCTGAATAAACCACTGTAATGTTTTGCTCTCCTGGAATCTGCTTGATTACACAAATACATAGCCTAAGTAAAGATAAAACTTCACACACATTTCACATAATTCTCTTCCACCTTTACAAATAAATAAGTAAATAAAATTTTACAAAGTTGGGAAATTCATTTGATATAAAGAATTTAGATGCCAGATCTATTTTTTTCCCCACATTATTTCTTTAGACTAATAGGGTCAATAATACCACAAAAACTACAATATTGACTCTTAGGACCACAGATATGTGTTTTTCTTTCAACTTCTAACTGGAATTAAAAAGCCAGACTTCAAGATCAAATTTAATTTTCTAATGTAATTTTCTTGGGAATACAACATTGAGAAAGTGTAGCAAAGGATATTCCCCTTTTGTCCAGTATTATATTTTAAAATATACAGACACATAATTGGGTGTTAACTTTGTTTTTTCACTTTTAGCTTGTCAATATTTTTGAAAAAATGTATAACACAGATAATTGCCTTGTAAAGTAGAAAACAATTTCAGTCTTTCATCCTCAAGGCTACTTTGCAAAGAGTGAATAATGCTGTATAATATAGAAAATTTTAAATAAATCATAATTCTTTGAATTTAGAAAGATGAAGAGCAACTGTAGTAACAAAATTAGATGTCACACTATGCTAAATATGCAAAAAAAATCTTTGTGCAGATGGTGGAAATCAAATCCATTCTCAACTTCACAAGGCATGTCTATATGATGAAAAATATCAGTTTAACAAACCATCCATCTGCCATATTCAACCATCTTAAAACTAAATAAATGAAATATAAATATCTTGTGGCTAATTGTACAGAAATATTTCTACTTTAAAAAAATTATAAATAATAGATATAACTCCATTCAACAATTCTTTGATAAGCCAATTTTATAGTCACTATTAAGATGAATATGTTATTAAGATATTTTTTAGTTGATATTTTTAAAGTGAAGTCATTAATTAAAAATCAAAAAAAAAAACTTAGTCCAATGGAACATATATATAGATACAAATATCTATTTTGATATCTATATCTAGGTATCTATATAGATATTAATAAACCTATATTAATATATATATACTGTATTGATCTATATATATACACACATACATACATACCCCATTTCTTCTCTTCTGAAATAATTTTACAAAATAAAAATCATAGAAAACTTAATGTAATGTTAGTTTATATAATACGTGTGATGTTAACATGTTTTAGTTTACACAGTGATTATAATGGTGTTTGTGGTATAAATTGTTTTAACTAGTGTACTTGAAATTATTTCTCAAGAAAAATAGAATCTAAAATATTTTTGTTATATATATATATACAAGTAAATACAAGAATATATATAAAAGTATTATACTTTATGTTTTTGCATTACAAGCTCTTAAAATATTTTTATGTAGACATAGATTTCATTTTTCTTGATAGAATGTTTTTTATGTCTTTTGAGCTGAGAAGTGCTCACTTGAGTCAAAGATTATATTACAATGTGATTATCATATCTCTCTGATCAATTCTATCTCTTTGCTTTATTTCTAAATTGAGGAACAGATCTTTGAGTTTTCCTTTACTTCACTGATTAGATTATACGCGATAGCAACTGTTTTGACTGTTTCTTAAACCTTCTGAAAATTTTATACGCTTTTATCTCTGTTACCATCCCAACCGGTTCTTTTTTCATTAGATAGCCTATCTTTTTAGAAAACAGGTATCCAGGTTATGCCTCAATGGAAGTACAAATATTTTCTTGCCGCAGAATTGTAGGGGATTACATTATTGCTCTTCACAGATTCCCATTGATCTCTTTTATGTTTCTGTGCACAACTTCTGTGGCATCTGTGTTTGTTTCACATGCATCTTATATAGGATTCTCTTCCGATGACTATGCCAGGTTATTTAGCTTGCTTTTCAGAGAGAAGTGCCTAGGAGTTTTCATTTTTGGGGTGAAGGGAAAGAACAAGGATTTAGCCAATAAGTGACTGGTTGGGGTGAATCAAAACTCAACTCCCTTTCCTAGAGTTTGGATACATTAGGTCATGGTTTACACTCGCGAGATGCCCTGGAGTGCAACAGGAAAGGTGGAAGCTGGAGTGTGGCCTCTTTCTTCTCAACCTTACTCTTCCACCAAACTTCCTGGTAAATCCTCATCTTAGAATCTGATTCTGTGGAACCAGACTTATGACCAGGATTTTCCTCTGAGATTTCACAGAAATGCACATCCATGTTAAACTATATTATATTGTACATATTATTATATAACATATGATATATATGTATTATATATGAGCTATAATATTATATACAGACAGTCCCCAGCTTACAATGGTTCAACTTAACAGTTTTTTGACTTCATGATGAATGGCATGAAAGTGATAATTCATTCAGTAGAAACTGAACTTTGAATTTTGATCTCTTCTTGGGCTGGTGATATGAAGTAGGTACTCTCTCATGATGCTGGGCAGGGGCAGTGAGCCACAGATCCCAGTCAGCCACATAATCACAGGGGGAAACAACCAATATGCTTATAATCATTCTGTACCCATACGACCATTCTATTCTTCACTTTCTGTATAGTATTTGATAAATCACATGAGATATCAATATTTTAATTATAAAATAGTCTTTGTTTTAGATGATTTTGCTCAACTGTAGGCTAATGTAAGTGATATGAGCACATTTAAGGTAGGCGAAGTTAAGCTATGATGTTCAGTGGATTAGGTGTGTTAAATGCATTTTTGACTTATGATATTTTTAACTTACAAGAGATTACCTGGATGTATATACCTGGATTTGTACCCAAGCATATACAGTCAATTAATATTTGACAAGAGACCCAAGAATAGTCAATGGAGATAAGGCAGTCTTTTAAATAAATGGTGCTGGGAGAATTGGATATTCACATGTAAAAGAATGAACTAGACCCGTATTTTACACCACTAACAAAAATTAACTCAAAATGGATTAAAGACTTAAATGTAAGACCTGGAATTATGAAACTTCTAGAAGAAAACAACAGTAAAACTCCTTGACATGAGTCTTGGTAATGATTTTTTTGTATATGACACCTAAAGCACAAGCAACAAAATCAAAAATAAACAAGTGGGAATATATTAAACTAAAAAAGTTTCTGCCCAACAAAAGAAACCATCAACAATGTGAAAAGACAACCTATGAAATGGCAAAAAATATTTATAAACCATATACCTGATAAGGGGTTAATATCCAAAATATATTAAAAACTCATACAACTCAATAGCACACAAACAAACAAAAATCTAAGGAAAAAATGGGGAAAGGGCCTGAATAGACATTTGTCCAAAGAAGATATACAAAGGATGAACAGGTACATGAAAAGATGCTCAACATCAATAGTCATTAGGGAAATGCAAATTAAAACCACAATGAGATAGCACCTCACACCTGTTAGAATTGCAATCCTCAAAATGACAAGAGATAACAAATGCTGGCATGGCTATAGAGAAAAAAGAACCACTGTGCACTGTTGGTGGGGATGTAAATTGGTACAGCCACTATGGAGAACAGTATGGTGGTTCCTCAAAAAAGTAAAAGTATAACTAACATATGATCCAGTAATTCCCCTTCTGGGTATATCCAAAGGAAATGAAAACACCAACTTAAATATCTGCACCTTTGTGTTCATAATAGCATTATTTATAATAGCCAAGACATGGAAACAACCTAAGTGTCCATAGATGGATAAATGTATAAAGAAGTTGTGGTAAATATATATATATATATATATATATATACACACACACATACATAAATATATACACATATATATACACACACACATATATATATACATATATATGTAATATTGTTCAGTCTTCCAAAATGAGAAAATCCTACCATGTGACAACACAGATGGACCTTGAAAAATGCTAAATAAAATAAGTCAGATAGAGAAAATCAAATACTGTATTATCTCACTTATATGTGGAATCTAAAAAACAACAAACCAAAAACTCCGAGAAAGAGAGATCAGACTTGTGATTACCAGAGGTAGAGGGTGGAGCAAAGGGAAATTGGAGTCAGGTGGTTGGAAGCTACAAACTTCCAATTATAAGATAAATAAGTCCTAGGGATATATGCACAACATGATGACTACACTAACACTGCTGTATGGGCTACAGAAAAGTTGTTAAAAGAGTAAATCCTATGAGTTCTTATCACAAGAAAACATTGTTTTTCTTCTTTTCTCTTTTTTTTCATTGTATCTGTATGGGAAGATGGATGTTACCTGGACCCACTGCAGCAATAATTTTACAATATATTAAATCAAACTATCATGCTGTATGCCTTAAACTTATACAGTGATATATGTCAACTATTTCACAATAAAAGTGGGGGAAAAAGTCTCATGCTTCTAACAGCTCTTAGCCTTGAGAAAATAAAATGATAGAACAGGAACATTTCACATTTACATGGTTTTAGCTCAGGAGTCAGCAATCTTTTTTCTATGGCCAGACACACATTTTAGGTTTTGTAGGCAACATATGATTTCTGCTGCAACTACTTTGCTATAATAGTGAGAAACAAGCCATGGATAACACGTAACAAATGTATATGGCTGTGTTCCAATAACATTTATTTACAAAACAGGCAGCCAGTTAGTAGGCCATAGTGTGCTGACTTCTAAGTGAGATTACAAGATTGATAGGTGCCTTCTACATGAAGAGTTGCATATTAAGTATCTATAAGATATAGAAATAATTGTTACAGTTTTTAGTTTGCCTTATCAAAGTTTTGATAGTTTCTATATAACTCACTTACTTGAACAACAAATTGTGAAAGTGGTTCTTTCTGAATCATTCTCTAACATCACTTGGTATTAGGGTGAGTATTCTATTTTTCTTTCTGATACAAATCAATCAACTAACAATAAATAAATAAAAGCATCCATTCTTCAGGTGGAGAATTACTATCCTACATGGGTATGCCCAGGTGAGTATAGCTTTCTTGCTATAACTTAATATATGTATTCCTGAAAATTTCACATTCTGTAAAATTACACTAAAAGTATACAGCTACAAATATGGTAACCATATAATTTGTCAACTAAACTAGGGCACTCTTGGGAATGAAAGACGACACTATTCATAATTATGCCAGAGACAAAAAACTTAACCCAGGACTGGCAGGGGTCACCCCGGACTTCAGATTTTCCTATTTATGGGAAAACAAGTTGGAGGAAAGACAACTCAGAACACATACAAATCTGTACCAAAGCTGTAAGGCAAACAGTAATTGGTCCTTGGTGGAGGACCACTTAGGCATCTCAGCCTATTTAGAGGCTGCCCCTGCAATATGAAATAGGCACGATAGCAACAATCTAGACGTCCTGACAGCAGTTTAGTTAGTGCTAAGGCTACTCAGCAACTGTGAGGATGGGCGAAAGTGGAGTCCTGCATTAGTTGAGCTGCCATTCAGGTCACCACAGTGAACTATGCATCTTGTGGGCTGCCGAGAGCTGCTCAAGGTTGAGAGTACGCCTCCCTGTAGAAGAAACCCCAGGACCATTTTTAAGTTTGTTGAAATACAGCCTAAAGTGGTCTAGCTTCAGCAAAGTACATTTGCCTTTTTTTCTGTTGGATATTTAACTTCACCCCTATTATTTTAATTTTTCTTGCTTAGGAGAGACTGTGAATGAAACAATGTGACTTCTACATTTTCCTGATGTTTCCCTATTTAGCAATCAAGCACAGAAATTCATGTTACAAAAAAAGGGCTGTTTACAACTTTGGGTAAAACAATACACTAAAAAAAACGTTTTAAAGAGATAATTGTAGATTCACACGGGGTTGTAAGAAATAACAAAGAGAGCTCCCTTGTACACTTTGCTCTGTCTTTCCCCAGCTTAATACTTTGTAGAACTATTGTATAATATCATAAACAGGATATTGACATTGATACAATCCACCAGTCTTATTCAGGTTTGCCTAGTTTTACCTATATTTATTTGTGTGTGTTCATGAAGTTCTATACAAATTTATCGTATGTGTGGTTTTCTGTATCCACCACCATAGCCAAGATCCTGAACAGTTACAAGAATCATTTTTGTTGCCCTTATAATCACCCAACCTCCCTCTTCTTTCACTCCTTATCTCTACCATATACCAATCACTAATCTGTTCTCTACTTCCAAAATTTTCTCATTCCAAAAGTATTGCATAAATGATATCATACAGTGTGCAAGCTTTGGAGGTTAGTGTTTTGTCTTGCTTACCATAAATCCTTTGAGATTTATCCAAATTTTTGCATGTATCAATAGCTTCTTTCTTTTGTTGCTGATTAGTATTCCACTGTATGGGTATAACCGGTATATAATAAGGTGTACTTAACCATTCACCAGTTGAAGAACTTCTGGGCTTTTTCCAGTTTTTGTCTATTAGACACAAAACTGGCATAAAATTCTTGTACTGTTTTTTTTGAAAATAAGTTTTTATTTTTATATTGATCCATGCCCCAAAGTACAATTGTTGGGTCGTATGGTAATTATACACTTAGTCTTTACAAGAAACTGCCAAACTGTTTTCCCAAGTGGTTATACCAATTTTATATCCCCACTGCCCTGCACAAGTGATCTAGCTTCTCTGCAACCTTTCCACTATTTGGTATTGACATGTTTTAAAAAAAAATTTAGCCATTTTTGATAGGTGTGTAATGATATCACATTGTGGTTTTAATTTTCATTTCTCTAATGGCTAATGATGCTGAACATATTTTCATGTGCTTATATGCTACTTATACATCCTCCTTTGTGAAGTGTCTATTCATTTCATTTGTCCATCTTCCAATCAGATTGTTTTTTTCTGTTGTGTTTTGAGAGTTCTTTATATTCTAGATATTAGTCAATTGTTGGATATGCAGCCTGCAAATATTTTTACCCAACCTATAGCTTATTTTTTTCATTCTCTTTACACAAGCCTTCAAAGCGCAAAAATGTTTAGTTTTGATGGGGGCTAATTTAACAGTTTTTTCTTCTGTGGGCAATTTTTTTTTTTTGGTAGAGTATTAGAACTTTTTACTTAGCCACTATCCCATGATTTTCTTTTTTTTTTTCCTAGAAATGTTATAATTTTATATTTTAAGTCCATGATCCTTTTGCATAAGGTGGGAGATTTGGGTTAAGATACATTTTACCTATGGATGTTGAATTTGCTCTAGTACCATTTGTTGAAAAGACTATCCTCCCTCCATTGAGATGGTTGTGCAATTTTGTAAAAATCAGTTGAACTTATTGGTGTGGGTCTGAGTCCTCTTTTCTGTTCCACTGACCTGTATGTCTATCTCTCCTCCAATATTACATTCTTTCATCACTCTAGATATAGTAAACCTTTAATGTTGGGTAGAAAGTTCCTTCCTCTTCATTCTTCTTTGTCAAGATTGTTTTAGTGACACCAAATTTTTGAATGGCTTTATGTCAACAGAACGCCTTGCTTTGATTCTGGTAGAAATTACATATTAAATGTGTAGATCAAATTGGAAAGAATTGGAATCTTTACTTCAGTGAATCTTCCACGCCATGAATGATATGTTTCTCTACTATTTAGGTATTCTTTGATTTCTTTCATCAAGAATTTGCAATTTTCAGCATCAGAATCTGTAATGTTTTATTAAGTATATATTTAAATATTTCACTGTTTTTGTAAATAGTACGTATTAAGTCAGTTGCAGGATTCTCTTACTACCTTTTAATGGCTCCAGGATTTGTTAGTGATATACCTATTTCATTCTGATATTGATTTCTCTTTTCTTTATTTTTATGACCCTGGCTAGAAATTTATCATATTATTCATTTTTTTCAAAGAATCAGCTTTATATTTCATTTATTTTTTTATATGTTCAATTTCATTGATCTCTGTTCTTTATACTTTCCCCTCTTTTGCTTGCTTTAGGTTTATTTTGTTCTCACTTTCTAGTTTAACTGAGGAAGGAACGTAGATTGTTGAACTTAGATTATTGATTTTAGACCTTTCTACTTTTCTAATTAAGAATTTCATGGCATAAATTTCCCTCTCAGCACTGCTGTAGCTGCATCCCAAAACTTTTAATATATTGTGATTCCACTCTCATTTAATTCTATGTATTGTTTATTTCCTTTGAGACTTCCTATTTGACCTATGGATTATTTAGAAATGAGTTGTTTTATTTCTACTTGTTCAAGATTTTCCTATTGTCCTTCTGTAATTGATTCCATTATGGTTAGAGAACACACGCTATATGATTCCAGTTCTTTTAGATGTGTTGAGGTTTATTTTATGGCCCTGGCTATGGTATCCCTTGGTGAATGTTCTATTGGCATTTGAAAAAAAAAAGTTCATTCTGCTTTTTAAGTGAATATAAATGTTAACAATTTTTTAGGTGTAGTGTTATATATGTCAACTAAATCCTATTGATTGATTCTGTTATTCATATCCTTTATATCCTTGCTGAATTTCTGTATTGTACTTCTATCAGTTACAGAGAGGCAAGTACTGAAGTACTCAACTGAAACTGTGGATTTGTATAGATGTCTTTCAACTATTAGTTTTTGTTTCATGTATTTTGGGACTCTATTATTTGTTAAATCTTTCTGGTAAATTAAACTTGTATCATTATGTAATATTCCTCTTTATCTCTAGTACTTTGTTTTGAAATGTACTTTATCAGGATTTAAGTTTTTAAAATTTAATGTTTAAAAAAATTCCTAAGCTCCAATTTTCTTTTCCATCATTTTATTGATTTTTTTTGAATTAAAAAAAAAATTGGGGGGCCATGCCATGCAGCATGCAGGATCTTATTTCCCTGAGCAGGGATCGAATACGTGCCCCCTGCATGGGAAGCATGGAGTCTTAACCAGTGGTCCACCAGGGAAATCTCTCCATCTTTTTATTTTGAATATGTGTACTTCCCTAACATTCACCTTGATCTCTAAATTATCTACAGGTATAAAATAAGGTTTATTTTATATTAAAACTTACTTTTAAGTTGTAAAGCCACAATACCTACTGGCTTACCTCATGTTTCATTCTTTTCTAACTTTACTACACCTGAACTCAGAAGAGGAGCAAAAGAGAAAAATACATCAAATAGTTTTTTAAAGATTCCCTTTAATCCCACCAAGATATTCTAGAATTGCTTCAAGAATGGTAAGGGCTTTCTAATATTTTTAAGATTTAATTTTGAGCTAGGGCCTGAATATACTGAATATATTCATAAAGAGTTGAAGAGAAACTATAAAAGATGAAATTGAACAGTGACTTTCTATTTCCCTCTGGTTTAAGTCTTTTAGATAATATTTAGAAAAAGTCTATGAAGTTTCATTATATTAGAATATGGTAACTTCATATTCTGCAGTTCATTTTAAAATGCCTGTTACAAAGTGAAGCAAAAACAGGTCTGAACTACTTAAAAATTTTGATCATTTAAACATCTAATTTACTTCAAAATCACATATACGTGTACTATTGTTATGTTTATATTTCATATCCCAATGAAATGTGAGATTTGGTCTATAAGAAGATTTTGTTTATCACACCTCCTAAATTACCAGCACATTCTTGGATTATTTAGTATTTTTCTTTTTATTTTTTACTTAGTGTTTTTCTAAAAACTACTAGCACTTAATACTTGTCATCAAGTTGAGGACTCTGTCTTATTGCTTTTTTTTTTCTTATAAAAGACCCTAAAATAATGCTAGAAAAACTTTTATGCTGTTAACCAGTGTAAGAGCATTTATAAGGATAAATGTGTTTGTTTTGATATCAGTTCACATGCTTTTATGATCCCATTTTCAAGTTTAATAAAAGTACTTGAAAACTGTAAATAATAGAAGACAAGAAGTTTTGAAGCTTTTTATGTGACATAGGGATGTGGTTGAAGTATTTCAAAGTATGTTTAGAACTTAATTTTTAAAGAGGAAATAAAAGCTATAGTGAGGAACTAAATGAAGGTTTTAGTAAAAAGCAAAAGAAGGAAGACAATTTCATAAGATACAGGTTTGCAGTGTGTCTAATAGAGATTTACATATTGAAGTATAGCAGCATTTGCTTATATTTTCACTGCCAAGGTACTAACTTATCATAAAAATAGGGTTTGACTTCTGGATATAACATTTTTTTTTCATAAAATAACGTCCTGAATTCTAGATGAGAATTTTGCATTATGAATGTACTGTATAGAATAGTCTGACAATTATAATAAATCCTTCTTCAAATTTGATTCTGATGTATCATATATAAGGAATGGAACTACAGACATACAAGGAAAAAATAAAATATTCATCTTATGTGGTACTTTTACAAATCTGTCTTGACATCTAAAGATATAGGTTTCCTATCTTCAAACACATTATGTATACAATTATTGTTCTTGCTACTGTACTTTAGGATATATGTTTTTAAAGGTGAATTTTCTTTAAAATTGTGAGAAAAACACCTTTAGAACATGCTAAATGTGTTCTTTTTTATTGAAGTTACATATCATATATATTTTTTATCAAAGGTCAAAATCTCAATAACTGCTAAAAGGATAACAGAGAAATGTATGAAAAATATATGTTCATTGACATAAAACTATGAAAATATCTGTATTACACAGTTTAGAAGCTTGAAATTCAAATTCAAATTACTTATGCCAAAAGTAAAATAATACACATATATGAGGGTACTAAAAAGAATCATCCACTATAAATTCCAAATTTGCAATACATTTACTGAAATAGGAGAAAACACCTACATAAGAAGAGATGTAGACTATGAAGCAAAACTCAACTTTTATTTGTAATTTTTTACAAATAACAATTTGAAAGATTTGTGGAAATGATCCAAAGTGATGAATTTTGTTTATAAATGTGATCCAAAAAATGATTTTGCAATTTTATTGCTGTTTTCTAAAATGACATAATGCTCAAAATCCACTATTTTAAAATTATTTTTATGTGAACTTTTTTTCTCTTTTGTAATTTTAAGCAAGCTACTATAGGTTTTAAAAATTTCAAACAGTGACATGCAACTTAAGCATTATACAATAACAGAAAATCGTGTTCTTTCCTTTTGTTCAGAGTTTTCTGCAAAAGAAGTGATAGGTTAAATTTTTACAAGCAAAGAATGAGAGATTTGTGATCTCCCCTTAATTTCATACAACTTTTAAAAATTTTTCAGGTGTTTGAAATAAGGAACTAAAAACAAAGTAAAACAAAACAAAAACATAAAAATAAATTTATGATAAAATATCTTGAAATATTAAATATAGCTGATAATATGTTGAAAATGTTTAAATACATTTAAATATGGATAGCTAAAATGTATTAAAGTCCTATCACATTTCAAGAACGAATAAACTATCCTTGGATGAAATATCTGAGGCTTCACAGCCCAGTGAATTTGCTGGTACTCAGTTTACAACTGAAAACTCTTCTCTGTTTCTTTCTGTCTCTCTTTCTGTCTGACTCTCTCTGTCTCTGTGTCTCCATTTCTCTCTGTCTCTCTTTCTATACATATATGTTGTTAAAAGATAAACTGACGCATATTAAAAAGTTTAAGTCTTTTAAGCAAATATGATTGGAATAGGACAACATCCAATCTAACAGGTAGAAAGGAGCTTCGAGGAGTTGTACAAAATGAGACTTTTTTAGACAGAAGGGAGCAGGAACAAGGAAATTATATTAGACAAGATTACTTGCAATTACTGCAAGATTAATTTCCTTTAGAGGATGACAGGCATCTATCAGGCAGATTACCTAACTAGTGTCAATCAGGTGATTCCTGATTGACTGGTTTAAGATTCCTTTTCTGGGAAAGGTTGAAACTATAATTAAGTCTTAGTTTGGTGATATGGAGTTTAGCATAAATGACTCCATTTGGAGCTTATTGTCTTATTTTTACCAAGGTGTATATGAGCTTTTGACTTCAAACCCATGTTTTTTAACTTCTCAAGATATTTGATCTTTTCACATTTTATCTATGTCTATTGATCTTGTGGCTTTCTAAGTCGTAAACTTACATACTCAGCTCATTTTGACAAAAAATATAAATAAGTAGAGATCTTAAGAGATCTTCCTGCTTTCCAGGTCATCTCCATTCACATCATCCTCTTTACTGCTATCAGAGTGTTGTTTATAAAATGCAAATTTGCACATGTTCCTGTGCTTGGTACATCTTCTCAGTGGCACTTCATCCTGTTCTCACATTTGTTATCCCAAACTTGCATTTTATAACCTAACAATGTTAAAATATTTGAAACACCAGTATTCTCCTTCTTTCTCCCCCAGCCTTATTCTTCCATCGTCATCCTTACCACTTAATAAACACAGGCACCTGTGTGCATATGCTCACCACAATCACAGCTCTGCCGTGGCTGCGCTCACTCTGTCTGGCTCATCTTCCACATTACCTTTTGCAGTATGGTATTGATCTTGGGTAGCCTCGACCTGCAGCAGCTTGAAGCAGGGTTTTGGTTCCCGGCCAGAGACTGAGGTCGGGTTGCAGCAGTGAGAGTACCTAAACCTAGCCACTAGACCAGTGGTCAGTGCCAAGCCCCTGGCCCTTCGGCTTTGCAGAAAAGAATTCCCACAAAGATGGAAAGTAGTGAAACAAGTAAAGTATTTATTAGGAGGAAAAAGAGTACAGTACGTGTGGATAGACACACGGGAGGACACAGAGAGAGAGTCGTGGGCTCATGGCATTTTAAATCACTTATATGGGACATTTCTTCTGGGTTTTCTTTGGCCAGTCATTTTGATTTGCCTGTTTCAAAGTCTGTATTTGGTGTATCTCAGAATCTTCCCATGTGTGTGCATGCATCTCTAAGCCAAGATGGATTCCACCGAAGATGCCTATGGGTAGACTTAGCGTCACTCCGCTTTTGACCTCCGAGGAGCCTTTCTGCGCAGGTGTAGTTGGGGAGGTCCCCTGACTTCGAGAACGAGGAATATGTGGTCTCTTATCTTCTATCTGGGCAGGGCCCAGCCTCCTTTCTCAATAGTCCTGCTATTCTTGTCTCAGAGTATTGGTCCACAGGGAACTCCAACTGTTTACCGTGGGGAGGCCATCTGTCTCTTGCCTCAGTATCTTCTGTTATTATTTAAAACTCCAATATGCATCTCCTCACTAGGACATCTTTTTTGATATACTAAATATGGTTAAATGCCTATCTTTTCTTTCAAGATTTTTCTTTTTCTTTCATTTTCCATAGTTTGAAAATAATATGCTTAGATGTAGTTTGTTGAAATTTATTCTTCTGAGCTTCCAGGATCTGTGTTTTGCTGTCTGACATTAATTTGGGGGAGATTCTCAGTCAGTATTGCTTCAAATAGTTCTTATGTTTCTCTTTTTCTTCTCCTTCTGGTTTTCCCATTACCCATATGTCACAACTTTTGCAGTTGTTCCACTGTTCTTGAATATTCCATTTTGGGTTTGTTTTTTTTTCTTCAGGCTTTTTTCCTGCTGCTTTTCAGTTTTGTAAGTTTCCCTTAACATGTCCTCAAGTTCAGATCTTTCTTCAGCCACATCAGTTTACTAATGAGCCCATTAAAACCATTCTTCATTTCTGTTATAGTGTTTTTGATCTCTATCATTTCATTTTGGTTCTTTCATAAAATTTTCATCTCTCTGCTTATGTTACCCATCTGTTATTGCATGTTGTCTACTTTTTCCACTAGAAAATTTAGAACATTTATCATAGCTATTTTAAATTGCTGATCTGATAATTCCAACATGTCTGCCATATCTGACTCTGGTTTTGATACTTGTTCTGTTTCTTCAAACTGTGTTTTTTAGTCTTTTAGTATACCTTGTAATTTTTTGTTCAAAGCCAGACATGATATATAGGGTAAAAGGAACCTGGTACTGATTCCATGGAGGTTCTCTGCTTGTGTGTCTCTTCTCTGGTAAGTTGTGATTCTCTGCATCCTCCTGTGTGTCTTCCAGTTTGTGGGCTGTGGGGGCCTGGCAGAGATTCATCCTGTAACCTCAATCCTTTGACAAATCTAATAAGAGTTGCTAATTTTTCATTTGTTTAGGCTTTTATTTGTTTTTAAGACAAAGTGATGACTTTGAAATTCCTTACATTGCAGACCAGAAACTGTAAGTAAGAGCTTTTTTGGTGCCTCTTTTTTTCTGTCTCAATAAATATGCATTTATGTTATCTTGTTCCTCAGGAAGCTGTACATTACTCCAATAATTGTCCATATCAATTTTTTAATAAAACTGTGTGTTTACTGTATTTTCCTGCTGAATAGTATATAAGTATTTTGAGAATATTTATTACATCTTTATTCATCATTCTAACACTTGATATTAACTCAACGTTCGATAGTGGTAAATGGTTTTGGAACTGAGTTAAAAGTAAGTGATAGTTATATTAAAAGTGATTATTTTGTTATAGGTTTACTCAGTTTAATTTGGGCTTAGATATTTGTTAATTTATTTCATCTTTTAAATACAAATAGGTCTTTAATCAAGATATGCCAATTTATATTACATAATTAAACAATCCCCCAATCTTAATATCCTCCACTACTTATTCACATTCACAGATGATTGTCTGAGGGCTTTGATACATTTGAGTTTTATTGAGACTCACAGGGTGACAGAATTAAACATCTGGGATATTTCTGGTGAATAAAACCTTTGCCCAGAATTGACACACTTGACAACCACTCATCTTTCTTTGGCTGAAGAAGTCACATGACCATACTTAACTATAAAAAGAGGGGGGACACACCAACCTACCATGTACTGGGAAGAAAAAAATGTACCTTCATTTTTTCTAGTTTTAAAATTTATGTATTGCTATGTATTTTCTAAACTGGCTCTATGTAACAACTTGCCCCTAGGCTTTGCTGTTTAATGTGAATATTGGGACATTTAAAAAAAACATTTTTGAATATTTCTTATTACTAACTAATTTTCTTATTTAAAATTTTATTTTACAAATTTTCTTTCTTATTGTATGATAGTAGGGAATATTAAAAATCTTAAATTGCTATTTGAGTGTGTACCATATTTTAACCTAAATCTGATGAAATAACAGATGTCTCCAAGAATTTGATTAAAAGTAATTTCAAAATAATTGATTAAGATGGAGAGGTAATATGCTATAATGAAAAAGAACATTGCAAAAGAAGTCAGCCATGGAAATGAAGCATTGTACCTGATAATAGAGGGCCCTTGGGCACATTATTTAACCTTTCAGGATGTCATAGTACGATGTTTATAATAAGACAGTTGGATTAAATGATGTCTATTGTTCCTTAGCCATAAAATTCTGATTTATGAGAATTGGTAATGAAGACATATTATATACTTGTAACTTACTTTTACCTGTTCTGTTTATAAACTTTCAGACATTGAATTCTCAGTATTCCCAAGCCTGCTGTCTAACTTTTAACTTTTATTTGACTAATTAGACAGAAGAAACTAAAGTGGATTAGCATAATAGTGATTTTCATGGTCTGCAGTTGCCTGGAAGTACAATATCTAGAAGTTCTAATTCTTCACACATTATGTTTTAAAAAAATTTACTGATTAGAGGACTGAGCATTGGATGGTTATTTTAGAAATATAATTCAACAATACCTTTTAAGTAATTCCCACTAATTTTAGGTAGCTTTAAGTCTTTGCTTCTACTAGAATTAATTAGACTAAATGCGTGAGTTAGATATTCATGAGATGCATATTTATATAAATTGTTACAATATTTTTTCTTATCAAACTTATATAAGTAATAAATTAAGGGAACTTATATTAATTTTTGCATCAAGAGTTAGGGGGAAGTGATTGAAAAAACTGATGTTTTATCTTTCCTTAAGTGATAAGTTTAACTAAGCAGAAGGAAATTGAGAGTTATATTATTATTATCATTTATGAAAGAAGTTTGAAAAGCACATATCAATATTTTGTTTTAAGATACTACCCACAATTTTCACATTAATGACATACATTTTCAAGTATTTTTGTTTTAGAATCACTTCACAAGTCAATGTTTCATGTTATCTTGCCATAAGTTGTTGTATATCTCTACATTTAATAAAGTTTTATTTTAAAAATCTTAATATTCAGTTTATTCATCAATGTTTATAAGCTTACATATTTGGAAATTCTATATTTTTCCTCTACAATATCCTCCTCATATTTGCTACATTAAGAAATTAATTGGTTTTTCTGGCAAAAATTGAAATACTTTAAAAATATTTTTAAATAAATAATTTTTTCCAAAGAATAACTATATTAGGTGAAATGATTTTTTATTCTTATGTAAAACACTGATCATTATTTTAGGAATTTGAAAGCAAGAGACCTTCAGTGTGACTTGTGAACTACTTTGTTTTGTTATGCTTGCACTGGGCATAATTGAAAAAAATTATGGTTTCTGTAAGATAAACTTAAAATCCCATCTAATTCAAGAGAGGCCTAGAGATTTAGCACAATTTCTAACATGGATATTATACTTCTGTTGTATATCCTTCCCTGGAATATGCAACAGTTTTGTATTTATTCAACACAATCTTTATTAACAAGATTTTTTGTTGTTGTTTTATTCCAGAAGTAGTTAATCTAACAACAGTAAAACAATCAAATTTCTAACATGAAAATTAAAAATTTCCATCTTGATTTAGTTATATCTTACAGGAAATAAACTTGACTCGAAGTGCTGTTAGTAAAATTATTGCTGTCACTCTCCTGCTGGTCTGAGGTACACTCATTTTTATAATACATTTCCCCAAACCTAGATGCCTACTCCCTATTTGCTTTTTAGCATAGCTGAGGGAAGCTTGGAGTTCTTGAACAAAACTTTGCCAGAATTTAAAAGAAGGAGTACCAAAGTAGAAACAAAGAAAGTAACATATATTTTCTGGTCTACTAGCTGTTCCCTGTTTTGCTTTCATTAGCTAACTGTGATAGCAATAATTCCCATTGTTGTATTGTTGACCCAAGAACCTAAGACATCTCTCTAAGCCGTAGATCTGGTTTTTTATATCCAGTTTGCCATATGAGGGTAAATCTCTTTTCTAGGTGATTGACAGACAACTAGAAGAGATCCAGCTCTAGGAGCAATCTCATCTACCTATGTGCCAGATAGGCCTATGTATGAGAGTATATTACACTATTATCCAGTAAGCCCAGCAATGATACCATACACAGTGCAATACTAAAAACTATCATAGAGAGTATTCCATTGTAGGACTAAAGGTACCTGATGATTTTAGTTCAGCATTGTGGCTGAATTAAAGCATTTATTTCCTTTATTTTATATTCCCCATAAGTCAATGATAGCTTTTACCCACAAAAATCAACACAATGTGGTTTTCAAAAAGATAGTTTTAGTAAGTCTCTTGTAGATAAATCATCCTTTGAACATTTTATTTATAGTGGTCAACATGAATCTGTTGGTATACTGTGGGAAATTAGCTCAAATTATTTTTGATGATAAAAGGCCTATGACCCCAATTAGTCAGTAAACCATTTTAGTTTATTTCCATAGTTATTAAAACTTAATGAGAGCCTACAATGTCCCAGGATTTATGCTAGGTACTTTACACACATTATTAAATTTTTTAATCCTTATTTTGTGAGGTGAGTATTATGCCCAATTTCACATGAAGAAGGAATTGAAGGTTAAAAAAACAAAGCAAGCTGTCTAAAGTTATGCGTCTGGTAAAAAGTAGGGTGGCTACATCTATGCAATTGGAATAAACAGTTTTTCAATATTTTTTCCTTTGACTGAGAACATTTCTTCTTGTCTAGAGATAATAACTATTAAAATCCAGCACTGTGTGTTGATCAATAAAGCATCCAAAAAATGTTATATTTTTCAGCTTAAACTATCAGTTTTGCAGATACAAAATTGATACTTAATTTTAATCTCTAAAAATGTTTTATTATCTAAAATTTATTATTAAAATCAAATAATCTGCTTGAAGAAAATTAAGCTTCTTATGGTGATAGTCAGTTTTCCTTTACATTTATTCCTGAGTTAAAGGCAAATCTATTTCTGGGGAAAAATGATTTTAACAACATATGTTACTGAAAATACTAGATACATAACTCATATTGTTATCTAAGATTTTTATAGTCAAAACCTAAATGCTTGTAGCCATTTTGAAAAGAAAAAGAACATACTATATTGAAATGATCCTTGAAACTCTTTCTGATTATAGATCTAAGATTATAAGACAATTATCATATTCCTTTAGTGTAGTAAACTTAGTATATATATGAATACACAATTTCCTCTTTATTTTAAGGCAAGAAGTATTACAAGCCAGCACTCATAAATTTTATCAATACAGTAATGAGAGCTATGTAGAAATAGGCTTCATGAAGAATGTTCAATATAAATCAGTGGTGCCCAACATTTCATTCTTTTATTCATTTATTAAACCATTGATTAATGATTTTTTCATTCATCCATTCCTTCCACTAAGCTAGTAATACCTATATTTTAGGGTTAGACAAGTAAATGACAAGAATTCTTCAAAAAGCATCTTTCTAGGTATACTTTCATAGCCATAGCAAGAAGTCAATTATTTGAAGATCCTGAATATCTATTGATAAAATATGAACAGTTAGATGAGCTAGACCAGAGAGGTTTTAAAATATAAAAATGTTTGATAGAAGCAGTACAACACAATATGGGACTCACTCAAGCTGAATTTGTATTAAATTTCATATTCATATACACATATTTATTCAGCAATAGACTTCAGCACTGCATATACTTGAAATGATTAAGAGCATAGGTCTATCCTTAAAGAACAATATACTTGTCAGACCTACCTATAGGAGTAGTTGTTGAACCTCTTGACTCTCATGACAGAAGGATTTCTTTGTCAATCTGTGCATTGTTTAATTTACAAATTGCATTATGTTGGAGTACTAAGTGGTTGATATCTTTGTGTTTCTTGACATAGTTAAAACACAGATCCAGCACCATAAGTTTGAGGGTTACCTGTAATAAATGTTAGAGGAACAATAACCTATTCACCATGATGTGCTAGTTTACACTCAGGAATCAGTAGAAAACTCTTTGTTGAGCTTAAGTAAATAGCTGCTTGACTCTGCAGAAATAGTTCTTAAACTGAAAATCTCAATGCAATGTAATACTTTTTTTCAAGTAATCAGAGAAGTGACTTAGAGATGGTTGTTTAAAACATGGAAAAAACATGACAGTCATTTACTATTCTAAAGCACACTTCACATCCTAGATGTGAATTTAGAGGAGGGAATAACAAATTGTATCGATATGTAACTTATTTGTATAGAATGGGGTGAGCAGCATGCAGAGGCCAATGAAACTAGGATTGGAAATTCTCTTTCATTTGTATCTGAATGTGGATGGCTTTATATTTGTGCCATTTCCTGCTGATCCCATGATCAAACCACTGTTAGCACATAATGCCATAATTTGATTTATATTTTAATGCCCACATAAAAGCACTAGAAAAAAATTCAAGAGCAACCAGAATTCTAAAGTGAAGACATAATCTAACTTTCTTTATATAAATAATTATTTTCAGGCTATCAAAGATTGATGTTACATTAACTAAGTTAATATAAAAAATGAATATTTATTAATAATGTAAATACTAACAAAAGTCCTGGTTTTGTAGTCAAGCAAGCTTGGCTTTGAATCTTAATCCCTCCATTTCTTATGTGCAAGTAATTCTATGTGACTTGTACGCTTATATAGAGAACAGAAAAAAGCAATAATTTTACTTAACACTGTTATTTTATATAAGGTACTTCATAGGTAACCAATATTGTTGACACTTAAAAATATCTTTGCCAAATACCCTTTATTAAATACACCTCCTTTCTTTTTCACTCTGAATAAACAAGAATTCTGTAGGTCTGGAATTTGGTGAGGATGAAGTCTGTGAATATCAGTTACCACTTTACTAGTATTTTTTATGTTTAATCTCCACGACATTATAAGAAATGTTAACCAGGTTTCTTTCCAAAGACAAGAGGCATTTGTGTTTAATATTGGCTTATGTTGTTTTACAAAAAGAGTAATGACTTGTATCTGGAAGGCTTGGGTTTAGATGTCATCTCTAAAACTTTTAGTTATGTGGCAATGGGCAAATCATTTATTACTCTGACTTTCAGACTCTTCATATGAAATTCTGTGGGATAACATAAAATGTATTTAAGTGAATACATTCAGTGTTAAATGGCATTTTGAACAAAAATTCTTTTTGCAACTGATCTGGCTTTTCAGTCTTAAAAATCATCAAGATCAATTGATGTCAGGTAATATGAACTGTATTGGCTAGATCTGGTCTTCATTCTAATTAATTCTGTAACATGCCTCTTATTAAAATGAAGTGTTCTTAAGAAACATCTACTTTTACATCCTTACCTACAAATTAACAGTGTTTTTCTCTAAAATCTACTTTGCTGTTAGTAATTTGAGCTAATATAGAGATATTTCTAGGTATAAATAATCTATTATTCTAAAAATGATGGAAGTCTTATACTGATCATTATATTAATAGTTGTTCATACTAGTAGTTTAGACTAATGACTATTCTTTTGTGCCTTGACAAATAAGTAATTTACACTCAGGATATATTTTAGTCCATAACAAATATAAAATTTAGTTCCCTCAAGATTGATCATTAAGATAAAATATTATTGTACACTAACACATCATATAAGATAATATCACAGCATGTTGTTTGTTTGTTTTCTACCACTTTTTTTTCGAATGTTTCTGGTTACTAACAGGTCATCTACAAAATGTCACACAGAAATAAATCTCATGATTCTGTAAGACAAACAGTAATGTATTCACCAGATTATGGATTCTGGGTCTAAATTAACAATGCCTGATGCTTTCTTTTAGAAATGTATGTACATTAATCCCAAAAATATAATAGTTGTAAGAGAAACAGAAATAGAGGATTTTTTTAGGTAGATTATCAAAAACCAGAACATCTTTTTTGAGTGCACTCTATTTCCATGTGACACATTTGAATTCTCTCCCTGGATTTTTAATGAAAAGACACAAGGGAATGTTGTTCTTTAGCATTGCAACATAAAGATACTTAAAGTGCACCAAAGTAAGATTCCCTTCTCGCTGTTCTTTGATGCATAGCTCTTTAGTTTCCATAATCCTTTTCTATTTATGACAGTAAATTTTGCTTTTTTATTTAAGCTACTTTGAGACTATTTCTTTTTCATACAACCCAATTCAGTTCTGACAGTTTTATTCATAAATGTGAAATGGAAAAATGTTTAAAATCAAAACTTTGTAGCTCATTTGGCAGCAAAGTATGGTGAAATTTGTGTCAACCTAAACTTACATAGGCTACTTATAGATTTCATTACTCCTGGTTGGAATGAACATTCATATATTTTACTTAGAAATAATAACATGGAGCTGTCCAGGCTCTGGTAGAGGTATTACATAATATGCAAAATGCAAAATTCTGACATACATGAATTTGCAAGGTGTTTTTTTATATTTTATATGCTTATTTCAGTAATTTGGGGACTTAGCTCTTGACTTTTTATATTTATTGCCAAAATAGTTTGATTTGATGGTCTGTTTCCATTGTAATATAATTAGATGTTTTAAAAAGTTTTTTTAGAGAACACAAAAACAGATATCTATGACCATATGTCCTTCACTTTCATTGAATAAATGATCTGGGCTGCCATTTTAAACTATGACTTATTCTTAAATTCATTTCAATGCAATACAAATATTAACAAGTCTACTAGAGTTTCTGCAATGTTTGCAATAGTTACATATACAGAAAAAAATATGTTCTAAGTGCGTAGTTATAAATTGTACTTTAACTAAAGCAATCAGGAAACAATTTCTGAATACTTTGTGACATATTGCTAAACTGTATACAACAAAATGTTAAAAACTGTTGGACAAAGAATATGAATTATGCAATAAATTTTGATATCCCTAGTAAATGTATAATAAAACAGAACTGACTTACCCTTCTGACATAAGTTTTATGAGATATCATCCAGGTAGTATCTTGTGACACACTCTAAATTCATGAACTGTTTCCTGCATTGCATCCAAATTGATATCAGAAGAATATGACAGTACAACACATGGGATATAAAATTCTTCATAAAACATTACAACACAGTGAAGATGGTTTCAAGCTGCTTCCTGACTCTGTTTAGAGTATTTAGAATATTTAGATTTTATTTGAAGCCACATGTTCTATTAATGTATAATATTCAAATGTTTCTTTTTCTTCTATAAATTGTACTTTGTCTTTATCTCAAATTTCAAGTGTTCAGACCAGGCTTTATAAATAAAGCATAAAAAATTCACTTACAGAAATTGTGAATTGTAGGCGAATCACATGAATACCAAAAGTTAGTGCAGATGTAAGGATATGGGCAATTTTTGCTTGAATATGGTACTTAAAGAATTTTTTAAGACATTAAGGCTAGCCAAGTTATCTATATGCAATTTAATTTTAAAGCAAATACATGAATATACCTTACTGGCATTGTCTGGATAACCCAAAAGCAAAACAGAACAAAACAAAACATAACTTGGTATTGAAAAACAATGGAGTTTTCTGATTCCACTAAATCACCATTTTCTGAATATGAGTATACAGGTAATAAATGGGTAAACATGTAATAAACTTGCTACACAAATAGAATTTTATGTTATTTATTTTATAAATAAATTTTCAGATAATAATGCCAATGAATAAGCAATTGAAACTGACAAATGCAAAGTTCTAAAGCAAAGGGTGGCTACAGTGTTTTGCTCCCTGAAGTGAAATTGAATAACTACTACCATTGCCATTGCATCCTTAGGCTTCTTCTTCATTCCTGTTTCTTTAGTAATGGTTGGCTGATGCATTACTACCCACTGGGGCAATGCCACTAATGCTGTTGCTGCAATTGCTGCTGCAATGGCATCAAAAGAATTCTTCAGGCTATTAGGCCAGGTATAAAAGCGAGACACAAGTTCAATCTGGACCCCTGAAGAGACGCTCTCCAAGGTCTTATCAGCTGTAATCTTTCTGAAAGCTCACAGTCATCATGTCTGGACTAGAGCAAATAGAAAATCTCAATAGGTAGTCTGTTCAAGAGAATAGAAAAATCAGTAGAATTAGATGATTTTATGGCAATTGTATCAATGAATGAGGCAATTTTTCCACTTTTACCTATTTTTTAAACATTTTATTTGACAAGTGCATAGGCATAGCTTCTGAAAATTATTTGAAAAGTCAGTGTTTATATGCTCTGCGCTTAATTTTCTATACTGTGCTTGCAAATTACTATCTTTGGACAGCACAGGGCTTCTGAAGACAAGGGAAATAAATTTCAACAAATGAAATCAATTCTGTAATGAACAGTTTAGTGCAAATAAATATAAATTCCATTTGTTTCCATATTTCTTATACTAAAAAACCTCTCACTTTGTTACTATATTATAAAATCTATTGCCTGGTGTTTTGACATATACTTGCCTAAAGATGCTAGATTCTGTAATATTTATATAATACTAATCTAAGAATACCATGAAAATCTGAAGTTTTTGATTCTTCCATGAATAACATTTTTAAAAAGAATGAGAAAATATTTATGATCATTAGATTCATTAACTTTGATTTAGAATAATTTACATGTACTTTTTATAATAATTAAATGATTGTATAATTTTCCCAAAGATACCAGAATGGTCTTTTATTAAATATTAGAATAGAATTACCAAGTCTTACCTTTGATTAAAAATAAAGATAAATCATTTGATGTCACTTTGTCCTTTTTCACTGACAACTATGATACACTTCAGTTCCAAAGTGAGTAACAAGATATCGTCAAAGAATTACTTTATGTTCATTTAAGTTCTGTGAAAATATTAGAAAAACTAAAACTCATAAAATTTTTAGTTTTTTTCCTTCTTGAGTGATAAAATAATCTGTGATCATACCCACACTTATTACTGGTATCACTAAGAAATAGGAAGAAGATGGTTTTTAAGTAATATGAAACAAACTGGCCTTAATGTTTCTGTTATTAAAATTTGAAGACAGCAACAAATACAAAATTATCTTTTATGTTTATATAGGGGATGTTTATATATCACTATATTTTAAAATATTAATACTTATGTAAATTCTATAAGTTTCATATTCAAGACTATGAATTGTGTGATTGTGTGTATGCAGAATATGATCTCATCAAGGCTCAGAATATTTTGTTTAAATATAACAACTGTAATTTTAATAATTGTTTTGATAATGAAGGAGGTATTTAGAATTGCTTATAAGTACTCCTTCACAGAAATATAAACTTTTTCCAATATGGCTATGTCTTTCCAATATGGCTTATAAGTACTCCTTCACAGAAATATAAACTTTTTCCAATATGGCTATGTCTTTTTCAAAATAGAATTAAAATATGGTCTAAAGACATGTTTAGTTTGGTTCTTCTGTGCTCTTATTGGTATTGTCTCAGCCAAACTTGTCATAGTTTTGATTTATATAGCAGACAAGATATCTGCAATAACAATACTGAAAGAAATAATTTCTTAAATATTACACCAAAAAGTCTAACCATGAAAAAACATGGGTAATTTAGATATCATTAATTTAAAAAAATGTTTTGAGGGAGGGAGACACAGAGAGAGACTAGATTAAGTATTAAAATAACATGTTTTACACAATTGCTTATTTCTCTTTACTTTAGAGCAGGGGCTCTTCATCTGGGTTCTATGAATTTGGGTGGGAAAAATTCATCCTTGTTCTCCTAATCTATCTCCAACTGAAATTTACCAGTTCTTTTCTTTATGAAATAAACATAGTGATACTACAGCAGGATTGCATTGCCTGTGACACTGTTGCCAATTTAAACCATAGATATTTTTGTATCATGCTACAATTGTTGCAGATAATATGGATTCTGCTCCATGTCTGCTGCTTCAAAATCAGTCGTGACACCTGCTGCTGGACCTTCTTAGTTAATGTTATCAGTAAAGAAGCACACAACACAAGTATAATGTATTTTATAACAACAACAAAACAACAAGATTTAAATGCTTCGTTGACCTGGTATAGGAAAAAAAAGGAAGAAAAGTCTTAGAGACTAAAAACAACAAGAAAACTGAAAATGACTAAGTCAGAAGGAAGAGTGAGTCCCGAGGCTGGCAATGACCTTTAGCATCTGTCAATACTTGCTGGTCTAGATATTTGATTTTATTGGTCATAGGTCAGAAAAAGATTCCTACATAAAGCTCTGACTCCAGAAACTGTCATCCTCAATGTGTGATCAGGAAAAACAAAAATCAAAACCAAACATTAGAGGGAAAAAAAATATGAATAAGAACTTTTAATTTTCTTGGCCTTGGTTCTGTTTGATGGTGGGAAGGAAAGAAGCCTGATTTGAGAATGTGTAACATAAACATAATTCCATCTTCAACTGGGTTTGAAGGTGGAATCTGTACAACTTGTGTTGCTGGGGGTGGAGAAGGTAATGGGGGAGGGCACAAACCACAAGAAAATTTTTTTCTTTAAAGCCATTTAAGGCTATTGATGCCCACAGAAAACTGGCAGCAACAAGAAAAAAAGTAATATCTATAAGAATAGACTATGATAAAAGACCTTAAAGAATTCCAAGACCTAGTATACCATAAAACATGAGTTCATTCTATAATAAAATAAAACAACAAAAATTCCACAAATACAGCAACAAGAAAAAGCATTAGTAATCGAGTCTGCAAACATGCCTTAAGGGGGAAAGAATGGCCTTTCTAATAGATACTCGATTGGATTTCCATAAGGAAAAAAATAAACTTTGACCCATTCTTTTCATCATGCATGAAAATTAATTGATTTAATTTTCAATTGATTGAGACCAGATTGATTGAGACCTAAATGCAAAAAGTAAATGAATAAATCTTCTAGAAGGTAGTATAGGAAAATATTTTCTGTATATCAGATTAGGGGAAACAATTTCTTAAATGTGACACAAGAGTCTAACCATCAAAAAAATGTATGGACAATTTGGATATCATTAATTTTTTAAAACCTTCTGTTTGGTAGGGAGGAGAGAGAAAAAATTTATACTTGTAAAATTTATCCATAAAAGGATTCATTTAACAATTTACATAGGACTGTGAATGGACTGTAAAAAGAATTCCTACAAATCAATAAGAAAAAAGTAGATAACCCAATCATTTAAAAAATAGGCAAAGCCTTGAACAATCACTTCAGAACAGAGGATATCCAAATAGTCAATAGTCACATGAAATGTTGCTCAATTATTTAGCAACACGGGGAAATGTAAATATAAAATCACACCAAGATAATACTACAGATCCAACAAAATCCCTGAAAAAGAAATAATTATAAGCTGGGCGTTAACAAATTAGAGGAACACCTGGAAGTCTCATACAAAACTAGAGGGTTACTACCATGGTGAAAATCAATTTGGTAGAATTTACTAAAACTGGAATTCACATACCCTACGGTTCATTAAATAGTATATTATTTACTATATGCTCAGGGGAAACGGGTGTCTGTGCAACATATGGGTCAATACTATTCATACTGACTTGATTCAAAATGAAAAACTGGAAGCCTTCTAATTATCCATCAATAATAGAAAGAATAAATAAACTGAGGTCTATTTATAAAACACAATACCATATCCCAGTAAAAATAATGAATTATTATAATAATTATAACATGGATGATAATAATAGACAAAATGTTAAACAAAGGAAGTCAGACATCAAAAAATGTATTCTATACTTTTCTATTTAAAAGAAAGTCAAAAACAGGCAAACTTAGTATTTGTTGATAGAAGTCAGAATACTAATAACTTTTGAGGGTATATTCAAAGCAAGAGGGAGGCTTCTAAAATGCTAGTAATGTTTCATACCTGGATCTGTGTGATGGTTATACAGGTGTATACATTTGTACATCAAATTATATACTTAATAACTCTGCATGTTACTCTCTATAGGTTATTGTCCAGTAAAATTTAATTTCAGAATGGAAAATAACCTTGCTCAGGAATCAGCAATAGATCAATCCCTACCAGAACTAATAGAAGGAGACTATAACATTTGTAATTGCCATACACAGATTATAAAATATATTTTTTTATGTAAGTAAAGAAAAATATGGGTGAATGATGAAGTAACAGATTATAAAGTGAGATCCAGTGAGTCCACATACAAGCACATACCTTAGAGAACTATTGCATATTTGTCTAACTAAGGAGACATAAATTAGAATATTAGAATATAAATAGCAATATTGTAATAGCAATATTTGTAATAATAAACAAATATATAAACAAATAAATAAACTTGGAACAACCTAAATGCCTATAGCTATATATACTTGGTTTTTTAATCCAATATATACTATGAAGAATTAATATGACTAAAATACAAATATAGATATTAATGAGGATAAATCTGATTTAACATAATAATGAAAGAAACAGTTCTAGAAGAGAATATAACATATAGTTAAATTTATAGTAAGTTAAAAATCCAAAACTAGGGCTTCCCTGGTGGCGCAGTGGTTGAGAGTCCACCTGCCGATGCAGGGGACACGGGTTCGTGCCTCGGTCCGGGAAGATCCCACATGCCACGGAGCAGCTGGGCCCGTGAGCCATGGCCACTGAGACTGCGCATCCGGAGCCTGTGCTCCACAATGGGAGAGGCCACAGCAGTGAGAGGCCCGTGTACCGCACACAAAAAAATCCAAAACTAAAAAGTATAATGTTTAGGATACATACACATACAGAAAAACTATAAAATAAACAAATTTAAACAAAAAATTCTGGATTATGAGAATCTAGGAGGGACACAGTGTGTACTTCAAATTTTGACAGCAGAACTATTCCCTTAAGCTTTGTTATGAGTGCTCAGGTTTTCATTTTATCATTATTATTCATGCTTTTCACATAGCTTATGAATATTTCTCAATGTTCATTAAAATTTATTTAGACTTGTATTTCAAACAAGGGAATGATAATCTCACATTACTATCCTAATAGTATTTACTTGAGATGAGGAACTGGGAGAAGGAAGTAATATGAATGAAGGAACAGCACACTGGAGGCTTTAAATGGTTTGATAATCCCATTCTTAACTAAGTGGACATGCAAAGGTATTTTAAAATTACCATCATGTGTATTTCATATATCTTTGCATATTCACTTATATAACATTTGATATATGATATATTGTACTTAATTTATATATGTGATAAATACTTTTGCATATATACTTTGGAACATCCTGAAATTAAGTTGTTGCCAACACTTAAAATCAGAAAATTAATACATATCTATAGTTTGTGTTTCTCTGGAAGAATAAGAGACCTGTGCAAAACATATACAAATAATGGCCATTGTTGGCTGAAATGAGACAACGGTATCTACTTAAGATTAATGCATTTTCTTTTAGTACCCACCCATTTTTCCATAGCACCCACCAGATCAATTCACTTATAAGTGTTATCACATTCACTCCTCTTTGTACTGAAATTTATAATGGCAATTGACATGCTTTAAAATGTCCTAACCATCGGAATGAACAAATATGCATTATAGTATCAAAACAAGTAAACAAATGCAGCTTCATTTCAAGATTAAAGTTTAAATAAACATCTAAAAAATTTTAATTGGAAAATATATATTTTACTCACTACTACTCCTGTTATCACGTATGTTTCTTATAAATAGAATTAAGTAATTTTTCTGCTAGGTAGCACCTGAAGAGGGGAAAGCATGAAAATTCCCAGCAAAAAATGTTACCAGTATTTGTAAAAACTCAGTATATGTTTCTGAAGTAGGCTACAATTTCACTAAATATATATTAGCACTCTCCGTAAATATTTTATCATACTGTATGTGGGCTTGTAGTGTTGGTATAAGCAACCATATGAGTGGTTATATACATTGAATGGTAAATGTCCATCTTAATGTTGAATAAACACAAATTTTGTCAACAGGTAAAGAAAATATTCCAAAAGTTGAAGTGATACCATGTTTATTTCCTATCAAATGATTAATAATTATTAATGGTAATTAAATAGTTGAATAATCATATTGAAAGGATGAAATGTGTATTTGGAGAGGAAAATTCAGGAATAGAACAAAAAAATAAGGAAATATATGATTAATAGATTCCTGAATATGTATATGCTTGGCTCTAAATAAAGAGTACAAAGTGCTGTGTGTACAAGATTCATGATTTCTTAAATTATCTATCATCTCCCAATGTATCTCAATCCTTTGTTCAACCGTGCCCCTTTTTCTCTTTAAATATCCGTTTATCTTCTTTGTGGATATTGTTGCTTGATTCACAATTTTGACTCGACTTTTGAACTTGGATACACTTCCCACTAACCTATAATTTAAGGTATTCATCCTACCCATTCATTCCACACACATTTTTTTTTTTTTTTTTTTTTTTTTTTTTTTTTTTTTTTGCAGTACGCGGGCCTCTCACTGTTGTGGCCTCCCCTGTTGCGGAGCACAGGCTCCGGACGCGCAGGCTCAGTGGCCGTGGCTCACGGACCCAGCCGCTCCGCGGCATGTGGGATCTTCCCGGACCGGGGCATGAATCCGTGTCCGCTGCATCGGCAGGCGGACTCCCAACCACTGTGCCACCAGGGAAGCCCACACACACATTTTTAAATGAGAAAAAAGTAAATGTGCAATATTTTGAGCTAAAATAATGAGTAAAACCACCTGGGAAAAACCATGGTAATCTATGCCTGGCCTGCTGAATAACTGAAGGACACCAGGAGTGACTTAGATGCAGACATCAGGGTGGAGAATAGCATGAAAGCAGAAGGAGAAGCAGATAGGGGCAAACTTGGAGGACCTTGCTGGCCACTTTGTTATTGTTCTTCAGTTCAAAGAGAAATGGTAATATTTTTAGGTGAATTTCATCAGAAGGGAATGCAGTGCTATTGTATTATATTTTGATAAAATCGTATTTGCTGCAGTATCGTTATGGCTTGAAGGAAAGCTAGAGGAGCTGAAAGAAATTAAGTTAGGAGGCCGTTCCAGTGTCGAAAGCTGAAGGCTAATTAGAAAAGGACAGTGCAATGAAGATTCTGAGTAAAGGGCAAATTAAGTGGCAGAAGTTAAAATCAACAGGGCTGGTGCTCAACATAAAATGGTGGGAGTGTAAGATATTAAATCTAAGTCATATTACTGACGGATACCATAGAATGGAAGGTAAGGTCGTTTATCGAGAGGCAAAAAAGTGGAAGATGGCTGAGTTTGACAAAGATCGCGAAGCTTCAACTTTCAATACATTGAATTCAAGGTACCTTTGAACTAGCACCATGAGAGTTCATACAGGAGGTTGAATTCTTCAGTCTGAAAGTAAGGTACTAACTGAAAGATGCTCATTGTTTTTAGTAGAATGGAGGTTTTAGTTGCGATTAGCTGTTTCAGAGGAATGTTGGCACAAAACCCAGATTATATTGTTCTAAGGAGTGAAAGAAAGAGAAAAGAGTGAGAAAATGGAAACGAAATACAAGCAAAACTTTATACGAGCAGAGCACTTTGAGGGATTACTAGGGGTGTATTACTGAAATTACTGTCTAGATGCAGATCAAATTGCTTTAACAGAGAGATGGATTTTCAACACAAAAAACAGAGATGAATATTGATTAACAGAGTGTTTCCTATGACTGAATTAAGAAGTGAACATTCAAAATTCAAGGGAAGTTTTAGCCACACAATGTATAGGGAAGAATTTATACTGTAAGAACAGCAATGAGGAGAGAGTGGTTTATATCCGGTTTGTATATGACAACACACTGAGTGAGGGCTCCTGTTAGATTGGCGTGACTCTTGGTTCCTCTGGGAGATGGAAGTCTCACTGCTGGCAAGATGGGCAATCAGTTGACAGCAGATAAAACAGCCTTGGTAAGCAGGATACCTCGCTGTTGTACCCATCTACAGCCTCCTTCTCTGCCACCGTGGCTACGATATCCACGTGCCCTCTGGCTAGCTCTAGGATGAACAGTGACAAAGTCTGGCTTGTAAACGGAATGGTTTTGTCTGTTTGGTTGTTCATGCCTTTTCCATGGCAGATGCTTTATCATGAGAACTAATATGCGACACAAAAATCTTCACACTCTATGTCCACATTCATCCACAGGGCCTCTTACTCAGACCTCGTCTACCATCTTCCAGTCTTTTTCTTTTCCATGTACCTGGTCAGCGGGTCAGGCCATTTGACACCTAGAAGCAGTCTTCTAAGCACTTTTAAATATATTAACTATTTTAAGCCTCAATAAAACCCTATAATATAGGTATTAGTATTATCGTCTCAACTTTAATGATGAGGAAAGTCTTTATTTGCCCAAAGTCATACTGTGAGTAAATGGCAGAGCCAGGATTTGAATCTAGGCATTATGGCTCCTGTGTCCTTTATGCTTGTGACCTTTCATTAGATTAGCTCTACCCAATTAAGAAATCTGACAAATATGTTGTACACTTGCCAGGTAACTCATTGCACCGATGTGGAGCAAGAATCCAGGAATGTTTAGGGATAACAAACAAGTGTGCATAAAAGTCCTCTACCTCAAATGGGATCTATTGTTTCTATTTGAGTTTAACTGTTCTACAATTAGCTAATAGACTACGTTTACTAAATGTGACTCAATGTTATTAGACATATTTGATAGAGCCAGCCTTTATGGCCTCAAAAATAACATGAATAAAAGCAATTTTTACCCTGGTTATCATGATACAGAATTCACAGTGGCAAATTGAGATATTAAATTCATAGTGGCAAACTGAGATATTAAATTCCTCCAATTCTGTGACAAACTGTGACTGTGATGGAATTACATTTTAAAGTAAATAGAATAGCACATATAATTATTACTCATTCTAATTCATGACCAACATGACCCAACAAGATTAATTTGCAAATAAATGATACACAATTTAAATGGATATACAATGTTTTAATTGCCGAGGGTATTTGCCTATAAATAAAATAGAGGTTTTCCCCCCTAGAGTGTTTATTTCCGTTTCTTCTCCAGCAAACCTATGCATTAAAAACTGTTACCTTAGGGCTTCCCTGGTGGCGCAGTGGTTGAGAGTCTGCCTGCCGATGCAGCGGACACGGGTTCATGCCCCGGTCCGGGAAGATCCCACATGCCACGGAGCGGCTGGGCCCATGAGCTATGGCCGCTGAGCCTGCACGTCCAGAGCCTGTGCTCCGCAACGGGAGAGGCCACAGCAGTGAGAGGGCCGCGTACCGCAAAAAAAAAAAAAAGTTGAAAAAAAAATTGTTACCTTAATATTTCCTAATCTTTGTGTAATATTGGAGTGACTCAGAAGGGAGGCTCCGGCTCCCTAACTTCCAGCTCAAAGAACACAGAAGAAGTTCAGACTCTGATCTACATTCATAGAAATTATTCAGAACTTGTGTATCATATTACCACAATCTAAGGAATTGGGAACCTTTGATCAACTTACCTATTTCTTTCACTTTTATATTCTTATTTTCCTAATGAGTACAGAAAACATGAATGGAGAAATAAACCCCAAAATAAAAAAGAAGTATAACTATCTTTCTTTTTTTTTTTGAAATACGATCAGTTGGGGATGATACCTATTAGCTACCTTCAGGATTTATGCTTCAGTTTTAGTGTTTCCGAACAAATTTTGTGGTAATAAGGAAATGTTCTGCATAAAGCTTAGAGTTAACGTAAATCCTGATCCAGCTCAGGTTCTCTGTGGATTATACTTTCTTTGAGTGACATTTTTATCTGATTTAACAAACAGTGGCATGCCTGGTACTAGTGGGAGCTGGAATTAGAAAAAAACACAGCTATGGTCCTCAGTCTACAAGGACAGATAATACAATGTACAAAATGACGGTCTCAGAATGGGATTTTGATGTGCCATTGGCACCTAAAAAGGGGAAAAGTTCCTTGAGTGGGAAAGATTGCAGTAAGTTTCATGGAGAACGTAACATTTTATTTAACCCATACTTTGCAAAAGTCTCAAAATGCATGCTGAGGCCTTCGAGCTCAGAAAGTAGGCCAAAGAGTTACAGGTATGTGAAAGGGGGAAAAATACTTACACTAGAGATGAAGTTGATTAAAGGAAAATACACAAAAGGGAGGTGTCTTCATTCTGTATCATGTTTCTCACATCCATTTTGTTTCTATTTTTTTTTTGCGGTACGCGGGCCCTCACTGTTGTGGCCTCTCCCGATGCGGAGCACAGGTTCTGGACGCGCAGGCTCAGCGGCCATTGCTCACGGGCCCAGCCGCTCCGCGGCATGTGGGATCTGCCCGGACCGGGACATGAACCCGTGTTCTCTGCATCGGCAGGCGGACTCTCAACCACTGCGTCACCAGGGAAGCCCTCCATTTTGTTTCTACAATATTACTCTTGTCAAAGCCACCTGCCAATATTGTACGATTCAGTGATCAATTCTAAGCTCACATATTTGACAAATATTAGCAACTTTTGGCTCATTCTCTTTTTCTTTAAGTTTTTGTTCGCTTGGCTTCTGCGGTAACATAATCCTCTGCACCCACCTACCCCACTGTCATTTCTGTCTCAGTCTTCTAGTATGAATTATTCTTATTCCTGACCTCTAAATGTGGCTATGACTGGTGTTTGTCCAAGGGCCTTTCTCTAACTATTTTCCACGCTAAGTGATATCATCTGGCGCTATGGTTTTAAATACTATCTATACACCAATAACTCCAAATTGATATCTCCAATTCAATCATCTTGGCTAAATTACACAGTTGAATGATCTCTTAAATGCTACACAGGCCATGCAAAATTAATATACCCAAAGTCAAACCTGAATCCCAGCTGGCTTCTTCTCTCAGATTCTCCCATAACATTTAATAACAAGTCCACGTATTTATTTTCTCAAGTTAATTCTTGCTTAGTTTGTTTTTCCACATCAAAAATCAAATTGCTTAGCAAATTCTCTCAACTTTACCTTAGAAATACCGTTGACCCTCGAACAACACAGGTTTGAACTGTGCGGGTGCACTTATATGTGGCTTTTTAAACTGAATATATTGGAATTTTTTTTGAGATTTGAAACAACTTGAAAAGACTTGCAAACAAAGTAGCCTATAAATATTGAAAAAATTAAGAAAAAGTTAAGTATGTCATGACTGCATAAAATATATGCAGATACTAGTCTATTTTATCATTAGCTACCATAAAATATATACAAATCCACTATAAAAAGTTAAAATTTATCAAAACTTATGCACACAAACAGAACGGACATGGAGTCATCCACAGAGAGCTCAAGAAGAGTGAATCAAATAAGCAGATTTTAAAGGGGAGATGGTACATGGAGGAAGCAAACAGCATCGGGTGAGTTTGTGATTTCAGTGGCTCTGCCCAGCCTACAGACTTTCTGGATTCTGGTTTGCAGTATCAGGGGAAGGAGTCAAGGCACCTAAGGCTCCTAGACAGGTTGGGGGGAAGATTACCCGGAAAGGAGAGAGCCAGAGAAAGGTAACTCCAAAATGTATGGATAAATTCTACCCAGATCTCAGGACAACCTCTGAACCATGCATTTGAAGGGTGAACTGAGGTCATTCTGAACTGAAGTTTGAGCTACCATCCATGGTAGGCAAGAGAGAGTTTGCAAAGTGAGTCTGATAAAGTTAATTGCCTGGTAAAACAAATATAGCAACAGTCTGCAAAGAAATATAGTAGAATCAACAATCTACACAACACATTTCTAATGTTGAGAGTATAATTCAAAATCATTCAACATACAAAGAAACATGAAAATGTTCTTGAAGGAAAAGATGATCAATAGAGTTCACCATGTGATGGCTCACACATACATTTTATATTTTATTGGAAATATAAAATAAGAACTTGAAGGAAGCTATCTTAACCAAGAGGAATAAGGTAAAGGAATTTATTCTTAACATAAATAAGAAGATAAGAGACTTCAGAGAAATAAAAAAATATTGGGAAGAAACAAAAGGAAATTATAAAACTGTAAACTCAAGATCTTAAATTAAAAAAAAAAAAATCCCTGGGTGGATTAAGTGGCAGAAAGGAGTTGAAAGGGAAAAGGGCCAGTGGACTTGAAAATAAATCAATGAAAATTATCCAATAAGAGAGAGAAAAAATGGACAAATAATGAACAGAATCCCATAGACCTGGAGGACAATGTAGAAGGTCTAACATGTGGGTAACTAAAATCTCAGAAGGAAAAATAAAAGAAAATGAGGCAGAAAAATATTTGAAAAATTAATAGTTTAAAATTACCTTCAAATACTGGAAGACATAAATTTATAAATTCAAGAATCTCAGCAAAACTCAAATGGCTTAAATTTGAAGAAAACCACTCTTGGCCACAACTTAAACTACTAAGAACCCAAAATCAAGAGAATGTCTTACAAAAAGTTTTCACTGCCTAACAGCATGTAACATAGAGGCATCACAATGTATGGTTAAACACCCTGTAGCTGAAGTCAGACTACACATGTTCAAGTATTGTCTCTACGACTTGAGGAGGCCAAAAATATACTTGTGACTTTTCAGGCCAGACCATGGACAACTACAATGGCTTTACCTGGCAGGCCTCATGGGGGGAAGCTGCCCTCCCCACACTACCCTTGATGCAAGCATTACAGTCTCTGGAGGGGTTGCAGTCAAGGATTCAGACCCCCCTGGCCAGCCACGCTATTATGATGTTTGCATTCCTGGCTCAGGCACCTACATTCCTAGATTTATTTATGTAAGGTTTGCAGCTAAGATCTTCTTCAGGCACCTCAGCTGCAGCCTCGTTATGGGCCAGAGGGTTGGGGGTAGGGGGTACCTTGAAGATATTTTTGTCCACTCTCAGTATCTAGAAGTATTCTATTCCTAGCCCTCTCCCTTTATCCTTCCTCTGACTGCTGGGTCCATAAAATTTTAGAAGCCTTTTGTTCCGGGCTCCCTTGGAGGTGAGATGGCTTTCAGATCTGTGCTGATTCACCTGACTCTTTAATTTTCTTTTTTTTAAATTGATGTATAGTTGATTTACAAAGTTGTGTCATTTTCAAGTGTAGAGCAAAGTGATTCAGCTATAGCTGAAAAAGAATATATATATATATATATATATATATATATATAAGTTCTTTTCAGATTTTTTTCCATTATAGGCTACTACAGGATATTGAATATAGTTCCCTGTGCTATACAGTAGGTCCTTGTTGTTTATCTATTGTATATATAGTCTTGACCGGTGCACTGTTCTATGTGGGAAAATGGAACCGGGGAAGTTGATGCTTTCCCTGGTTGAGTCTCTTGCTTACACTATAACAGTAAATAATTAAAGTCTTGATTCTTACTTCCATTTGACCTGCTGATTTAATCCACTACTCCAGCACTTGGCAATTTAACTCTCTTTCTAGCTCAAATGAACTCTAGACCAGTTGGCTCAGCGAGCAGGGTAGTTCATTAAGCATAATGCCATCGTGAAGAGCGAAATGGCTGAAAATCCTGCAAGGCAACTCTCCGAGTCTGGGGCACATTCTACATGGGTGCTATGGATTATTTGCAAGAGTCTGAGGGTCCCATGAAGACTTCACCAATAGGTCTTGGAAACTCCTAGAACAGCTCATGGACACTTCACGTAATGTGGCAACTGGTGATGGCGAGTGCTAACAGAACAGTGTAGCATTCTTGGGGGATGCTAGTGCATTGTTGATATAAGTGTTTTTGGTTCTTTTTTTTTTTTGCTTCCCAGGAGAATCTTTGATCCTTCTCTTTTGACCCTGACTCCTGGCTAAGTTCACTTAGTGAGTCAGATTAGAGATCTAAAAGAAGAGTTTGAGAAAAACTAGGGAAGCAGTTCCCTAGACACTGTTTGTGGCTTTCAAACAATAGGACCAGAGATGGTCGAGGGACCCCCGGGAGCTGAGTAACTCCAAGCAGGTGCCGATAAAAACTCAGCAGTGCAGCAAACTGTTGACATTTCAGAAAAAAAAAAAAAAAGAGAGAGTATAGAGCTGCTCAGTATTGATTTGTCCAGTAGCAAAGACACCTTCGAGATTTAGTTGCATCTTCTCCGGAGGTATCTTGCCCAAGCCAAGAAGGGAGAGTGGCCAAGTGTGGGGCAGTTGCTACAAACTCCCTCCTCAGAGCACCCAGAGAGCAGGTGCTACCAAGAAATGACATGAGCTGCAGCAGCAGTGCCAGCCTGCCCTGCACAGCCTCCTGGAGACAGGCCAGGAAACAACTGCCCACTCCTGCTGGCTGCTCTGCCCAGCTCTCCACCTTCCTCACCCCAACCCAGAGAACTAGTGGCTAAATCCTGCTGGGCAGCCCTGTGACTGACAAGGGCTCTGTTTCCTTCACCCATCCCCTATGGGCTTTCAGAAGTAAACTGATGTAGAACTTAAGCCCACATTCTTCTGTCCCCAGGGAGAACCGGAGGCCATGTGCTAAACTTAGAGTTAAGTGGGGAAATAAAAGAAAATTGCACTTTTCAGGCGTTTTAGATAATGGTGTACAGGTGACAGTGGTCCTGGCAAAGCTTGACATCAAAATAAGGGAAAAAGAAATAATGATTTCTGCTTTGGGGGTTGAAACCACCACCACTGGGACACCTGCCCTGATTCTGGGTGGGCCCCTTTGGGTCCCTACAAACCTCTGTAGGAATATATTCTTGCTGTTGACCTATTGTCTATGTGCACCTCTGTTAGACTTCACCCCACATTTTTCTTTTGGTAACTGTAAAGAAATGGTCAACTTACATTTAAGATTATTCAAGCTGTGACCTCTCAAGATAAACAGTAAGAATTAAATTCTAAATTTTAAATCAAAGATTTTAGGATTAATATTACTTTAAGATAACTATCCAAGAGATGGGCATACCTTGGAGATATCACAGGTTCGGTTCCAGACCACCAAAATAAAGTGAACATCAAAATAAAGCGAACCACACATTTTTGGTTTCCTGGTGCCTATAAAAGTAATGTTTACACAGTACTTTATTAAGTGTGTGACAGCACACCTTTTTATGTTTAATAAAACAATGTATATACCTTAATTTAAAAATATCTTATTGCTAAAAAAAAATGTTATAATCATCTGAGCCTTAAGCGAGTCTCAACATTTTGCTGGTGGAGGGTCTTGCCCCTATGCTGATGGCTGATGATGGATCCGGGTGGTGGTTACTGAAGGATGGGGTGTCTGTAGAAATTTCTTAAAATAAGACAACAATGAAGTTTGTGCATCTGTTGACTCTTCCTTTCATGAATGATTTCTCTGTAGCACACAGTGCTATTTCATAGCATTTTACCCACAGTAGAATTTCTTTCAAAATGGGAGTCAATTCTCTCAAACCCTGCCATTGCTTTATCAATTCAGGTTACGTCATATTCTAAATTCTTCATTGTCATTTCGACAATCTTCACAGCTTCTTCAACACGAGTAGATTTCATCTCAAGAAAACTCTTTCTTTGCACGTCCATAAGAAGCAACGTATCCGTTAACGTTTGATTATAAGATTGCACAAAGTCGCATCTTCAGGCTCCACTTCTAATTCCAGTTCTCTTGCTATTTCCACCACATTTGCAGTTACTTCGTCCACTGAAGTCTTGGACCTCTCAAAGTCATCCATGAGGGTTGGAATCAACATCTTCCAAACTCCTGTTAATGTCGATATTTTGACCTGTGCCCATGAATCATTAATGCTTTTAATGGCAACTAGAATGGTGAATCCTTTCCAGAGGATTTCAGTTGACTTTGCCCAGATCCATCAGAGGAATCAATATAAATGACAGCTATAGCCTTACAAAATATATTTCTTAAATAATAAGACTTGAAAGTCAAAATAACTTCCTTACCCATGGGCTGCAGGATGGATGTTGTGTTAGCAAGCATGAGAACAACATTTATCTTGTATCTCTCCATCAGGGCTCTTGGGTGATCAGGTGCATTGTCAGCGAGCAATGATATTTTGAAAGGAACCTTTTTTTTTTTCTGAACAGTAGGTCTCAACAGTGAGCTTAAGATATTCAGTAAACCACGTTGTAAACAGATGTGCTGTCATCAGGCTTTGTTGTTCCATTGATAGCGCACAGGCAGAGTAGATTTAGCATAATCCTTAAGGGCCCTAGGATTTTCAGGATGGTATATGAGCATTAGCTTCAATTTAAGGTCACCATCTGCATTAGCCCCTAACAAGAGAGTCAGCCTGTCCTTTGAAGTTTGAAGCCAGGTGTTGACTTCTCCCCACTAGCTATGCAAGTCCTAGGTGGTATCCTCTTGCAATAGAAGGGTGTTTCATCTACACTGAAAATCAATTGTTTCTTGTAGCCACTTTCATTAATTATCTTAGCTGGATCTTCTGGATAACTTCCTGCAGCTTCTACATCAGCACTTGCTACTTCACCTTGCACTTTGATGTTATGGAGATATAGCTTCTTTCCTTAAACCTCATGAAACAATCTCTGCTAGTTTCAAACTTTTCTTCTGAAGCTTCCTCACCTCTCTCAGACTCATAGAATTGAAGAGAGTTAGGGCTTTGCTCTGGATTAGGCTTTGACTTAAGGGAATGTTGTGGTTCGTTTGATCTTCTATCCAGACCAATGAAACTTTCTCCATATCAGCAATAAGGTTGTTTTCCTTTCTTGTCATTCATTTTTTCACTGGAATAGCACTTTTAAGTTCCTTCAAGAACTTTTCTTTTGCATTCACAACTTGGCTTAACTAATTGGTGCAAGAGGCCTGGCTTTAGGCCTGTCTCAGCTTTTGACATATCTTCCTCACTAAACTTAATTGTTTCTGTCTTTTTTTTTTTTTTTTTTTTTTTGCAGTATGCGGGCCTCTCACTGTTGTGGCCTCTCCCGTTGCGGAGCACAGGCTCCGGACGCTCAGGCTTAGCGGCCATGGCTCACGGGCCCAGCCGCTCCACGGCATGTGGGATCTTCCCGGACCGGGGCACGAACCCGTGTCCGCTGCATGGGCAGGCGGACTCTTAACCACTGCATCACCAGGGAAGTCCTGTGACTGTATTCTTGACTTCTGGGGATTTCCCTGGAATGTCAGCTGTACATTTACATTTAAGCTGTTTTATGATGCATGCTGTATAAACTTGTATTGAAGTTGTAACTTAAAAAAAAACTAGTTCAACTTGTTGCATGTGGTTTTTCCCCTTTAGGTAAGATATGAACTGTATTTTCACTGCTTGATTTGGAAGTAAAATAATTCCATAAAATTTTAATTTAATAAAAGTAATCTTTTTGTCCATTTAAAAGTGAAATATAAATTGCAATATAGAAATAAATTATGGAGAGGTTAATGTTTTTGTTACCTGATACGCTCTATTCCACTGAGATTTTCTTTGGTAAGTATAATAGGAACACATTTTCAGTTGATATCATTTGAAACTTCTACTAAAACCTGGGGAAATTATAATCTTATTTGAAGCCAGTGATATATATATTTATTTATTTATTTATTTATTTATTTATTTTTATTATTATTATTTTTTTTTCTGTGGTACGCGGGCCTCTCACTGTTGTGGCCTCTCCTGTTGCGGAGCACAGGCTCCGGATGCTCAGGCTCAGCGGCCATGGCTCACGGGCCCAGCCGCTACGTGGCATGTGGGATCTTCCCGGACCGGGGCACGAACCCGTGTCCCCTGCATCGGCAGGCGGACTCTCAACCACTGAGCCACCAGGGAAGACCCTGTTTCTGTCTTTTGATTTAAAATGAGAGACATGCAATTCTTCCTTTCATTTGAAAACTTAAAGGCTATTGTAGAGTTATTAATTGGCCTAATTTCAATATTGTTGTGTCTCAGGGAGTAGGGGGGCCCAAGGAGAGGGAGAGAGCTGGAGGAGCACGTGTTCAGCGAAGCAGTGAAAACACGCACATTTACGAATTAACTTATTATATGAGCAGTTTATTGGAGCACCCAATTTGTGACAGAAACATCAAAGATCACTGATCACAGATCACCATAACAAATATAATAATACTGGAAAAGTTTGAACTATTGATGGAATTACCAAATAGTGAGACAAAAACAGGAAGTGAGCAAGTGATGTTTGAAAAATGGTTCCAATAGACTTGCTCAGCGTAGGGTTGCCACAAACCTTCAGTTTGAAAAAAACACAGTATCTGCAAAGCACGATAAAGCAAAGTGCTGTAAAAGGAGGTATGCCTGTATTCCATTCTTCATTAATTCAACATATATTTATTGAGCACCTATAATGTTTCAAGGATGGTATTACAGACTCAATCTCTTTTGTCATACAGATCAATTTTTAAACAAACATCAAGAAAAGTAGTTCCAAATAATTAACTAAAATTTGAAAGATGTCACAAAGAAACATTAGTGATAACAAGATACAATATATCTCAGAGTCTAGTTGGTTACTATTTAATCAATTTATTTTTAAAATCAAGTTAGTACAACTAGATACAACTTACTTTGATAGATTTTATGGATAAAATAGCAAACAGATTCAATATATGGCTGCTCATTGAATTTTGCTTATTATATTAATAGGTAATTGGACAAATAAAACATAATAAATACTAAGGATGTCACATGATGTTGTGAGCATAAAATTTAAAAATGTATACAAAAACAGGGAGACCAGAAAATTATGTCAGTGAAGGAATGAGGAGAAAGCAGAGCATACATATAGCTGATTTGTTATACAGCAGAAACTGACACATTGTAAAGCAACTATACCCCAATTAAAAAAAAAAAGCAGGAAAAAAGAGGTTTAAAAGAAATATAAGCATCTTCTAAATAAATAGAACTTTGACCTCTGAAAGAAAGTAACAATAACATAGATAGTGGATTGGACAAGATTTTTAGCTACCTGCACTGCTCCTATTTCAAAAACACAGAATCTGTCTCTGCCAGAAAATTAGTCATTATCTCTATGGGGAGAATAAGCTTTGTGATGAGATCAGGGCCATTTCCATTCACTCTTCCATTGCTGACCAATCTCCAATTTTTGCCTTACTTTTTATTTTTTGTTGACCTCTTCACCCATTTTGTCCACACCCTTCGCCCCACATCTGGCAATCACCAATCTGTTCTCTGTATCTATGAGCTCAAGTTCTTGTTTGTTCGTTTTATAGAGTCCACATATCCTTTGTTTCTAAAGTTATTTTAAATCTTTAGTTAATATTATAGGGCCGTGATTTGAAGATGTATATTATGGCCCATTGTAACAAGGGATAGTAGGGCAATGTGTGGAGACACTAAAAAGGCCCCAGTACACTGAACAACTGGTTCTGTAATTTTCAATGCATCACTTCTAATAAACTTAAAAACAGGGACTACCTGAAATTAACCAAAAGCAAATATTCTCCTCAGAGTTAAATAAATTTGAGAGTGAGAAAGGATGTTTTCAGGCAAGAAAGTGAAATAATTCCAGATAAATGCCTAGTAGATTTCAACCAATCTACTTGGTGAGAAAACTCTTGACCAAAGAGTTTTCACGCCACTTTGGAATCTATTAAAAGTCTAAGATAGGAACTCCATCACCACCCAAGTGTAAAGGGAGAGCTTCAAAGAGAGAACATAACCTACATATTTGAAAATAAGTCTGTAAAGATCTTTCCAAGTTCAAAGATGAGCTAAGCTTCCGGCGCCCCCACATACACACACAAGCATTCTAGGGTCAATAAAAAATTTGCTTCATAAGAGAAATGAACAATTTCTATGAGAAATCAAAGAAATAATAAAAATATGAAATTATTTACCAGGGAACATTTTAAAAAGTATCAATATATAAAGTTTCTGTTTACATATTATGACCCAAATATAAGAAAATAAAGATGACATAGAGACTGAGAGGAATAGGGAGGGAAATGGTTATAAAATAAATTATCTGATTATAAAACTACAAAATAAGAAGTGGTAAAAAGTCAATCAATATTCAAGAAAAAGCAGATATGCAAACAAGAAAAACAAACCTATTTGAAATGCTCTTCAAAATACTGTGGGTTCTCATTGCCATTGGTATTCCAGAGTTTGACTACAATGTGATTATGACATGTAGAACGTAGTGAGAAAATTGCTGCCAATAGAGAATGGTTCAGTGAAACTCTTTTTAATGTATGGAACTAACAGATGTTTCCCATAAATATAAACTGATAGAGGTTACCACCAGCAGATCCACTCTAAATGATATTCATAAGGAGGGATTCTAATAAGGAGAAAAATCATTCTGGAATAAAGTCTGAGATGTAAGCAAAATATGGTCATCAAAAAATAATGGTAATTTTATAGGTAAATATAAACAGACACTGACCATATAAACTAGTAAAAATAATGCACCAATTATTGGGTTAAAAAGAGAGAATGTTTGGGCTTCCCTGGTGGCAAAGTGGTTGAGAGTGTGCCTGACGATGCAGGGGACGCGGGCTCGTGCCCTGGTCCGGGAAGGTCCCACATGCCGTGGAGCGGCTGGGCCCGAGAGCCATGGCCGCTGAGCCTGCGCGTCCGGAGCCTGTGCTCCGCAACGGGAGAGGCCACAACAGTGAGAGGCCCGCGTACCGCAAAAAAAAAAAAGAGAGAGAATGTTTAAATATCAGAAAACATCATGTAATTCACTAAGGGAGTAATCAGAGTTATGTTTTAACCACTTAAGACAGTAATAGAGTTAATAATTCCTAAATGAGTGGTAATAAAAATGAATTGAGAAATATAAAAACATAAACCAAATGAAGGCAAAGAAGAGAAAGATGACAAGAAAAGCCTGGAAATGCTTTTATATAACTCAACAAAATCATAGCTTTAAAAAGCTATGATTATTTGGAAATATTAAATATTTCTGAATTAACCATGCATCAAAAATCATAAGAATAATTTAAAACATTTTAGAGCTAAACAATTATATATCATTACATATTTAATTGGAAAGAATGAAACTAACATAGTACTTAGAAATTTTTAGCATTCAATGATTATATCAGAAAAGAAGAGAAGCTAATATTTACTTAAGCCCACCACTTAAGATGTTAAAAAAAATAAGAACAAAAAATAGAAAAAAGAAGTTACAAATATGAAGACTTGAGAGTAGAAATGAATCCATTTGAAAATAAAAACATAATGAAGGGAGCAACAAAGCCACCAAGTTTTTCTCTGAAATAGGCTGTAAACACTGATAAATATCTGGCAAAATTTATCAAGAAATAAAAGACACGAATAAACAAAATCAGTTGGGAGAAGGAAAATTTCTACAATATGCAACTTGTGAAAGTTTATTAAAGAGAAAACTTTAAAGAAAATTTGTATTATTCTGTAATCATTAAAAACATTAAACAGTAGTTTAATTTTTTCCAAGGTTAAAAAGAAAAGATTGAGAATTTTTTTATAACTGCTGAAAAACATTATATAATTTTCACAAAAAAATCCCTCTAGAGAATTTTTTTAAGTGACACTTTCCTTAAAACCTATACATTATTATAAACCTAATTCCAAAGCAACATAAGGATAAAGAAAGAAGAAAAATTGTAGGCCAATCTCTCTTGTCAATGTGAATACAAGATCTGTAATAAAAGTATTAGAAAACTGAATCCATCAGTGTATATTAAAAAATAATGCATCAAGGGTGTTAGAGGAGGTAACTGTGAGGGTGTGATCACTAACTGTCCTGAGAAATGGACCTGGACAATCGGAGGCTCCTCCCTCCCTCTCCTGTTCTTGGAATGTGTGCTCTCCCTACACTGCCCACAGTGTAAGCTGTTCCAAGGACGTAACCTTGGGAGAGTGAGGTGTTGCGACGATCTGCAAGGCACATGTGACTGAACACCGTTGAAGCTTCTAGAGAAACTTTTAAGATTCTGGCAGGCAAGTGTGGAAATCTACTTATCTTGAGGTCACCCAAGACAAGCTTCCTGAGTAAGTTTTCTTGCTTATTAAGCCTACCACCTACCAATGTGGAGTGATTGGCCTCTTTCCTTGGCCTCTCCTTGCCCTCTCTGAGGACAGGGCCCCTTTCAGATTTCACCCAGGAATCTCTGAAGGAGGATGTGAACCAACAATGGCAAGAATGGCTATCCCAGTGTAATTGTAAGCAGAGTTTCCAAGCCGAATGTGATTTGCAAAATTCTTGCATCATGGAAGGCTTGGATCCCTCTGGAGGTGCTGTAGAGCGCTGAGCAAGTGGATATTGAGGAATGGAATAGGCGATACTGTTCCCAGGCCCAGGACACAGCCATTGGTGTTGCCCACTTGAGGCGGATGGGACAGTGTAGATAATGATTCAAGTGCATTTCTGTGAGTTACCACTGTCACAAACAGGGCCTTTAATCACTTTCTCACCAGCCCTTCCCCCTTGTTGGGCTTCCCCTCCAGGCTAATCACTAGGTTTAGCCCTTCAATAGCTCAAAACCTTTTGAAACATTTTTCTTCAACTTGTTGACCCAATTTATTGCTGGGGAAAACCATCTTTTCCTCCCTTAGTTCCCACCAAACACTCTTCCTTTCTGCCACTCCTTTACCAATCCCAAGCCAGTGGGTTTTTTTTTTCCCCTTCTCTTTAATGTCTATTAAATTCTGAACTTAAATCATTAGCCATGACAAATTTTAGTTGAACTTTCCTCAAAACCAAGGAAAGTTTCAATTTGAAAACCTCCCCAGAAGGTGAAGAATAAAATATGGGAATGTTGTTCTTTTAATATTAAAAAAATCATAATATGTGAGGTATCATATTAAAAAAAGTTGAATTCTTTATCATGCCATATAAACAATGTTTCATTCACATTAATTTCTTGTAATATATATAGTATGAAGCAATTATGTTGAATAAAACATTTTTTCTTGACAACATGAGTCACATTATGCTTTATAAAACGCAAGTATCTAATCTGTCAGTATCCAATAGACATTTCTGATGGTAACTTATTTCCAGGCAGGTGAGTCCATAATACAAAAAATAGCCCTTTCTTTGTATAATTGTACACAACCTACAAACACACAGAGAGTAGAACAGTTTCCACAAAAATAAACAGGTGTTTTTAATCTAAACTGTCATGAAAAACCAAACATTTCAATAAACCTCAGGCCTGTCTATGTGGCCTATGTTATCTGATTAAGGAGTTTTAAAAGTTTAGGGATATTTCATAATATGACTTGACTATATTATTCCACGAATATACTACTATAAAATCACATGAAAAATTAAATATTTCTTATAATCTTTTGAGATAAATATTAGTTTGGACTGCCTAATATAAAATTTCTCAAGTTCCAAGTAAATGATTAAGACCTAGAGGGTAAGTCTCTGAATATGTACCTAGAGTTAAAACTATTTACTGAAACTATAAACTTATATTCATGACAGTGTGTATTAAATCTTTCTTTAGAGAATTACTCTTCTCTTATTTTGGCTATATATATATATACACATATATCTTTATTAAAATATCAACATAGTTCTCTATATTCACCTGTGGAATTTTTGGTTAGCCATAGCTAACATGACTAAATGTATAGCGTTTGGATAATAGAAATCTGATTTGTAGAGTCTCCTTTATAGGGGAGTGTATATATATATATATATATATATATATATATATATATACCTATTGCTTCACTGATAGGTATATATATACCTATTGCTTCACTGAACTCCTTTACCTCAAGAAAAAAGCTTATCTTAAAGTAGGTAGTAATGCTTTGCACGTGATTTCTAAGGAATAAAAGAATAGGTTTTTAATTCCCCAGAAACTTTCCACATAAGCATAACTTTCAATAAATTATTTAAAACATTTAGAAAATAATTAATAACCCTTAGTTTTAAACTACTTGTATTTGCTGCTATTTAATTTCAAGATATTAAAAATCATTTTCCCCAGTAACAGGACTATATCATTATCATTTCAGTCAAGGAAGTGAAAATGTTTATTTAAATCTGTGTTCAGAAAAAATAAGAAATAAGATATTTTCAACCAAGAATAGATTTCATAAAATTGTAAGAAAAAGAGCGAGAAAGGTATAGATAAAAAGCAGAACTGCTAAGGGCACTATGCTTCAAGTAGACAGAGCAGCAATCTTGATGGCGGCTATCCATGAATTTTAAAGGAAGTGAACAAGAAAACCAGTGAACCTTTAACTGACATTTTTTAAAGTTCACTAGACTTGGGAGAGATTCTAGAGGATTTGAAAGCAGCAAACATGACTATGTTATTTCAAAGGGGTCAAGATAGAAGCAAAAAAAATATTATGAGAGCAGCAAGTGGAGAAAAGTCTTACTAACTAAAGCTGCACCCTGAGAGAATATTAGAAAAATTATTTTAATTTAAAATAATCAGCACAAATATACTCACAGGATAATGTGCTAAAGTAACATAAACATCACACACAAGAAAACACAGGTTTAAATTTGAAGTCAAAGTTGGTATTGAAATAATCCCCTAATAGTCGCCAACACAGAAGAAAAGGAAAATAAAATGTTAGAGTATTTGAAATGTTTTGAGATGAAGAGAAGATAAAGAACATACCTTAAATTTAGGAAACAGTGATTTGGCATAGCATCTCATCTAGGGATAACTAAGTTGCAAAGGACAAGACCCCATGAAATGGGTTTACATAAAGGAGGAAATATAATGCATCAGAACACCCAATGGGACCTAATTGTAGGAAAATCTTCACACAGCAGGGCTAAGTGATGCTCTGTATCTCTTTTCTCTGTTTAATCTCCCTAACCCTTCTCCTTTCTCTGCTCTCCCCTCTCGCGCTCTCTCTCTCTCTGTCAGCTTTTGTTCTTTAAAGGCTGCTATGTCTGTTCTTTCACAGTGGCGAAGCGGTTTTGGTTATCACTAGCCCAGTTCTGTCCTTGACTCAACATGAACTTCTTAAATCCAGTGGCTGTCACTATAGACCTAACCATGTGCTTCTTAATTCAAATTTGAGAGAAATCAGTTGGCTTAGGTTGGGTAAGATGCCCACCCTTGAGTCAGTAAGCTGTGTTCAAAAAACATTTGGTCATCTGGCCTCCTAGCCCCATGCTTTAATCAGAGGCCGTAGCAGTACACTTCCAATAAAGTGGTGGTATAAGTAATCTAAATCTTCTGAGCTCAGTGTGGAAGGCCTTGCTTGAAGACTCTGGAGACTTTGTCCAACACAAGATCATGATTATGATAAGGATGTAAGCCACATACATTGTGTGTTAATGAGAGAACAAGTGTATGTCTATGTACTTACTCTATTACATGTAACAAAACAATGCTACGGTTGTTACTGGTTCTTATTCTGGTTTTGATTTTTATCCAATAAGCAATGGGTAGAGACTTCCCTGGTGGTGCAGTGGTTAAGAATCGGCCTGCCAATGCGGGGGACACGGGTTTCAGCCCTGGTCCAGGAAGATCCCACATGCCGTGGAGCAGCTAAGCCTGTGTGCCACAACTACTGAGCCTGTGCTCTAGAGCCGAGAGTCAAAACTACTGAGCCCACACACCACAACTACTGAAGCCCTTGCGCCTAGAGCCCATGTTCTGCAACAAGAGAAGCCACCACAATGAGAAGCCCACACACCACAATGAAGAGTAGCCCCAGCTTGCCACAACTAGAGATAGTTGCACAGCAACGAAGTCCCAATGCAGCCAAAAATAAATAAAATAAATTAATAAATTAAAAAAAAAGATTACACTAAAAAAAAAGCAATGGGTAGCCATTGACCAACCTATAGAAATGTGATGACTAATAAAATAATTAGATTTGTATTTTAGAAATATTTGTCTGTCATTAATGTTAATATTTTGCCAGCATTAATATATGTTTTGGATAAGGAAAACAAAGAATGTAGTTATAAGCTTCACAACACTCTAGTTGAAATATTACTAGGGCCTTCAGTAAGAAGGGATTAGTCTGGCAAGGAGGCATTGGGCATAAAAGATATGTAAGATCTATAGAATTAATAACACTCAGCAAATAATTAGATATATAGAGAGAAGAACAAAGATTGCACTCATATTTCTGGTGTGGATGACTTTTGGGTGAAAGTGCAAATCACTACAATAATAAACAGTGAAGATGTGAAATGTTCAGTGTGTAGCTAGCCTGAGAGGGAAGTTGGGGGATGGTGTCCATCAGACCTTCGTTTTTCAAACGCTTCAAATAGAAACGGTTATTTTTAAACAGAAAAATGAAATTATTCGAATCTTACTGAATGCGTTACAAAATCAACGATGTCTACAGAACTAGGTTCACAAAGTTGGCAGAGATCTTTGAATGTGAGGCGGTGAAAGTTCACACACAGTAGGCATTGCTGTGGCATGCCGGTTGGTGGTCTCTTGGTGTCATCACAGCCTCCTGCACCATTAACTACGGACAATTTTGTACTGAATTTCCCTGCCCTTCACTATGGATTCAAGTCTCAGATAAAAGCTAAGTAACCAAACAAGCCTACATAACACGCCATAGTTTGGCACTGGGGAGAGGTTTCTGGCTACTTGCCTAGAAGACAAAATCCTGCTCTACCACCCAGGAAAACATCTAGGGTGTTCTGTTCAAATAAAAAGTGCTTTCTCATGTTAGCTGGCTGAAAAATAAAATAATTAAACAATGACGCATGTCCTCTATGGAGAGTAAATGAGTGAGAAAACTCTGTGGAAGATTCTGCCTACACAGTGGCATATACGATTTTGGAGCCTCAAATAGAGCTTCAGGGTTTTCACTCTTCAACGTAACGGGCGTTCACTAAAGCTGTAGCAGTAGCTTTAATCACTCAGGGAGTAAATCTAGATTAGGAAGAGGAAAGATGGCAGAATTTTAACGATTGGTGATATCTGAACATAGGGAAAGACGTGAAGGCCCATAAAACAGAGGAACTGAGAATGAGCAGTGTTCATAAATTAAAAAATCGGGTTTCAGAGCAGAGATTAGACAACCATGTTAAAAGCTACTGCAGTGGAGTAACGTGTCAGCTGGGAACTGAAATTAATGGTAGGAGGTCTTTGATGACTATTAATTCAGTGACAGCTTGAAATAGAAGCCAATAATTACTGGATTTAAAAAGCAGTGGAAAATGATGACTTGAAAGTAGTAATCATGAAATATATATATTGAAAATTTTTGCTGTTAGAGAAATAAGAGAAGGATGGTGGATAGGAAGAAAAAGGTTTTGTTGCGCTCTTATTGCCGTGAATATTTGGCAGTAATATTAGTGTACTGATAAGCTAATAGGGAGGGGGGTGTAGGTTTGGGGTTTGAAGTCATGGGTGAGAGAAAATTTTGGAAGATCTCTAGACTGACACTTTATGATGAGAGATTGTAATTACCGAAAGTCATGTCATCCCTTTTTGGTTTTTCTCCTCAATTTGAGATACTTCAAAAAAGAATGGAAGGAAGGAAGGAAGGAAGGGAATAATATAATGGAAATGTAAAAAACAAAAGAAGATGAAAATTTAAAAAATAAATCACTGCAGAAGAGCACAGACAGAAGGCATAATATATTCTGCACAGCTATCTACTTTTCTTTCTGGAAAAGACAAGTACTTTTCTTCATACAAGCTAAATATTTTGTAACAATACCTTTAGATCAGGAATCCACTGATGCCTTCTCAGGCAGAAATTTCTATATAAAACAGAGGTAATTAGGGCCTCAGGTTATGTATGAGCATCTAATGGCCCAATTACTCCAGGGAAGCTAGTTTTATTGTTCTATTGTTTCCTCTGTAGTGTTTCCAATTTGAATGCAGCCTTCTTATTTAGAAAACTTGCTTTGTACTTTGACTGACTCCACTTGAAAATTAAGGACCTTTTAACATTTGAATCATATATATATATATATGTATATGTACATATAGGGTTCTCTCTCTCCTTCCCTCTCCTCATACACACAGGATAGCCCAAACAAGGTCAGTATAAATGTAGATGACCCCCGACAAAGACCCTCTCCTGGACTAAACTTTAGTCAGGCTCTTCTGATGCTCTGCTCCACTAGGCCTCATGCTTGCCAGGCTGTACAGGTCTGAGACAGCCCAGTTTTAGCCAGAATCCTCCTAAGTCAGTTTAGAGTGAATCTCCCACCCTTGCTCTCTGATCACTCTCCATGTTTCATCAAGTTCCTCATCCTCGACCATCCACCCAGGTGATATCTGATCCCTCTGGCCTGCCTTCAGCAAGAATCCTGTTGGGTAGGTCTAGAAGAATCTCCTCTACCTCTGATGTCTCCTTTTAGTAATTTTCCGTCCTCTGACCGCCACCCAACCCTGTACCTTGGCTATAAATCCCCACTGCCCTTTGTCATATTCAGAATTGAGCCCAGTTCTATACTGAGGTCTCTTTTCCCCTATTGCAATAGTTTCTGAATAAAATCTCATTTTACCTCTTTAACCCTTGTCCAGCTCTGACTTTCTTTAACATCTCTTTCAGTTGTACCATAATCTAAAGTGAGGCTCATGCACATACCACATAAATGTTCATATATGCCTTTGTATATGCCTTTGTATTACCAATAAAATAATTTAGAATATAATTTAACATTTTCCAACTTTCACTTAATAATCCTTGTACTATTCAATAACTTTTTATTCAGGCATATTATAAATTTGCTTCCAAAATATATATCCCTCACCTTGCTCTTTTTGTTTGCAATGACCCATATCCCTTTAACTGATAATGTTATATGATTGATTTGACCTTAGATATTTCTAGCTTTGGTAAGATTTGAAAATAAAAAAAATTCTTGCTGGTATTTCATAAAAATCATAGTCATTAAGGAACACCCTTTCTTATCAGATTAAGAGAAAACTTTTATAATATGTGTATTTCCTCTCAATAAATGAAGTAATATAGAGTCATTTTAGAATACTTAAGTAGTCATTATAATTATAGGGGTGTTATTCTTCTTAATATATTTTATATATTTTCATCATTCTTTACATTCCACAGTTCAAAATGCCGTATAATACATTCGTATTTGTTTGAAATAGAATACAGAGAAACGCATGGGGATTTTTACCTTCTTCTTGAGTGTGCTTTATTATCAAGTGCTATCCAAACATCTGACATGATAAAAAAAACTGTAAATAATCTACAATACTTAACCTTACTGTCAAACCTTTCCTTCTCCAATGTAATTTGATAGAAATTAAAAGAAGTGATAAATTATAATGAATCTATTGTCTTGGTAAGTTACTTTATAACAAATACGTTATTATAGAATATGAAGAATTCACATATTCATTGGGCTATCTTACTTGTTTTATATTCTAGAAAAATACCCATTTTGATCTTTGATCTTCTATTCCTGATGATTCTTTGTATGTTTCTTGCAGCAGTACCTTTCCAGGAGTCAAAGGCATTTTATCCTATTTAGACAAATACTGCTGCCCTCTGTAAGATCTGGTTCATTTCATCCAAATGAACTAGAGTTAAAAAGGTATTGCCAATTTAGTAATCTGCCACTCTGCCCACTCCCTGCCAGTTTCCGCCAGGTCAGCCTTTGATTGGATGAGAAATTTATTCATTTTTACACAAGTCTAATCAGAATGCATGCAGAAAAACTCCACTGCACAATGGAGATGACTGCAAAAGCCCCAGAGTTTATGTAAATAAGGGGGTGTTTGAGGCAGCTGATCTAGGATTCAAGAAGCTTGATTTGAGAGCACCCAAGAATAGCTATAGAAAAGCATCCCTAGTTTGCATTTTAGCAGATGAGTTCTCCTTGCCGACTTCTGCATCAAAGTAAGTTAGTTCAGCTCTTCAAAGAAATACAAAAGCATTACAGAAAGTGCTTTTTTTTTTTAAGGTACAATCAAGGACCGCTAGCTAATTAAATTAATTCACATTTTTAAAGAGTTATCATTACATACAGAAAATGAATGTAAGTCCTTTTTTTTCCCCAGGAATCAATTCAAACATCATTAAAGTCCCTAAAAAATCCACCTCTTATCTACTCCTGCCATTGACATATACTAGCCATTCAATTGTATTAGATGTTCATCTATGCAATCTCACTTTTATTTATTTTGCAATATTTCTATATAAAATATTAAGTAAGTAAAAATAGTGGTCTTCTCAGTTCTTATTTTGTATCATTCAGAACCAAGTAAGTATGTTCATACTCTAAAGGGAGTTTTTGGAAGTTGTCCAAAAACCTCCATATTATTCTAAACTATTTAGTACTTTGGAAATGCTCAATATTAATTGTGCTATAGCATAAAAGAGTTGTCAGTGCTCTCCAAAACCTCTTTTTACCCCCTGAAGAATTGGTCGTATGTGAGCATATGTATTTCACCATAATTGAAGCTGTGTAAAAAGATCGCTGTTTAGAAGTGCCATTTTCCTTTTGCTTCCATGCCAATAGTGGTAAATAGCCTGGGGTAAATTGAAAAATGCCACCCATACCCCAAAGATAAGTCTATGTCCTAATCCCTGGAACTTGTAAATGTGGCCTTATTTGGAAAAAAGGTCTTTGCCACTATGATTAAGTTAAGGGTCTAGAGATGAAGAGAACACTCTAGCTTATCAGAGTGGTCCCCAAATGCCACCACAAGTGTCCTTATAAGAGAGAACCAGAAGGAGATTAGACACGAACACAAAGCAGAAGGTGATGTGGAGACAGAGGTACTGATTGGGGTGATGACGCCAAAAGCCAAAGGATGCCAGCAGCCACCAGAGTCTAGAAGGGACAAGGACTGGGTTCTCTCCCAGAGTCTCCAGAGATAGCATGGCCTTTGACATCTTGGTTTTGGAATCCTGGCCTCTAAACTATGAGAGAATAAATTCATTTTAAGCCACCCTGGTTTTAGTCATTTGATACAACAGCCCTGGAAAACTCAAATCTCATCACCTGGCTGTTTTCTTCTGCAAAGGCCTGGACATTTTCCTTCTCTTTTACATTCTTCTGAGTGTCAAGTGTCCAGCTAGGTAAGGTTCAGGTATGTTGACAAATTAAAATCCTTTCAATCTTTTCTTTATTTTCCCTACCTTGAAGAAGTCTGAGACTAAAATCTGAGACACAAGTTTTTCTGTTGGAATAGGGAGTGAAGTAGCCAAAATTAAGTTCTTGGTCTGAAGTTATTCAGACATGACAATTTTAGGAAAATAGGGACTCCCTATGACAGACCTCGTTGTGATATTTATCTGACTTAGAGTTTGGGGCAAATGCATCATCTAATAGTATGTGCATCATGGTATTTACTATCTTTATTCTGTATCTATTTCCTACATTTTCTTATAAGTTGGGATGATTATTTCCGTGCAGTATTTAGATATTGTTATATCTTCTGGCCAATTATTAAATAAGAATATTTAATCATAAATACATAAATTTGTTCCTATTTCAAAATAAAATTTTGAAATTGCATATTTATAAAAGGTATTATTATGATTCCTGTTGGTATTATTACTAAAGATGGCAAAGCAAGCTTTTTTTCAAAATTCTGCTAGTAATCTAGCTGTCAGTTTAAGTTGGGAAAAACAAAAGAACAAACAAACTAGACAAACGAAAAGCCCTGTTCAAAAGAATCTCTCAGGGATGTGATAAAGCATTATTTTATGTGCCACTGAAATTGTGTATTATAAAAGAAAAGCAAACTCTTAAAGACCGGTGCTCAGAGCCAAAAGGGAAGGCACACACACATACACAGAGAGAGAAAGAGAGAGAGAAAGATCTCACACCTACAGCGGGTCAGTATGTTGATACATCTGAGGGCCCTGAAGTAGTTAGTACTTGATTCAAGGCAGAAGTGGAGTTTCTCCACTCTTCATCTTCAAGTAAAGACAGATGGTCTTTCATAATGGACCTTGCTCTGACAATGGGAATAAATGACTATGATATCTGAACACTTTCAAGGAGACCCAGAGATTCAGTATGCAAAGTCTTTCATTTTATCATTGGAAGTGCAGCCTTGGATTATTACTGACAGCAACAACGCAGTTAAAGTAAAGGTCATGCAGACTATTGACAATAATAAATTTTAAGATTTGTTATCTTTTTGCTGACGCCTTCTCTGAGTCATTTCTCAAAAAAATAAATAAAATAAAAGATAAAGAAAAGGAAAAAAAAGAAATAAGTACTACTTTGTCCTGGTGTAGTTTAAAACATATGCATTTTCCAGATTATTTCTGAATAAATACCAAAACAACTGTAGTTTTTAAAATGTGTTAAAAACTACTCTCTAAATTCCTAAAGAAGTTTATCAAATTTTATAAAAACTGGTAGTATAATGTAAATGAACTTAGTAAATCTCTGTATTTTGATAACTGTTGACTGTATATAGTAGGAAGTTTATTTTTTATTATATATGCTAGAGGTTAATAGGTCCTCCATTTTTTGAGTGTTTATTTTAATTATTTATTAAATATTTCTTCTCTCAAGAACAACAAAATATAGTTTTCAAATTCAGTGCTAAACTGTTGTTGAAGTATTCATAGTTAAACTGTTTGGAGACTTAGAAAATGATTTATTTATTTTCTTTTAAATCAAAACTTGCCTTCTTAGTGTAGCAATATATTTCTATCAACAAAATTATCTATTTCTAAAATTATACTTCATGATAAACTTTAAGAATTTATTTTTATGGCTACAATTTTCTCCCTCATTTGCATTGCCCTTTGCTTTTCACTTTTAATTTACCAGTTCTTTCATTTCTCCATTCTTACAATGCATATATTTTATGATTTACTGAAATATAGAAAAATTAGTTTGGCTTAAGGTTTATTTATTTATTTGAAAGAATATCTTAGAGATATTTTAAAGAATATCTTGGAGAAAGTAAACTTTCTGATTATATAACCTTTTCTATTTGCTTTAGTTCCCTCGATGCACAATTATTGGCACTCCCACAGGGAAAACTGTCAGAACTATTGTTTATACATAGGGTCTGAATTGTGGCCATGAAAATCATGTAACAGGACAAGCATCTGGGGAGCTCCAGTGATCTCATTATTTAATTTATATTCCTTTGGCACAATCACAATTGAAGAATATAAAGGAAAACTTTCCAAGAAGAGGTTCATTTCTAGCAGGGACACAGATTAATAATAATAATCTCTGATCTCAAATTGGCAAAGCCCTTCAAGAGTAGTAGTAGATCCAAATGCATCTCCACTGTGTAGATTCCAAGTACACAGAGCAACTGGGTAATGTATTCTGGAAGTACAGGATGTACATTTTAACAATCTGTTGCCACTTAGGTTTAGACAGTGACAGAAAACACTTTAATATCTCATTGTAATTTAAGAAACATATATTAATTATCTACAGGGTGGTTGGCACAGTGTCATTTACTTTGGGGAAGGAAAAGTCTGCACTGTAGTAATTGTAAAATTATTTACATACCTAGATTTCCTTAGCTTTACAGATACTGTGAATATAAGCATATTACTTGATTTATTTATAAAAACATGGCAATAGAAATTTAGAAATGTTTTATATTAATAATTATGGATACTATTAACAAGCAGAGAGTTTGCACTAATGTAAAAATTTTCTATTAAAAGTTGTATAACAGATTATGGTTCCTGGTATGGAATGGATGTTCTATATTACTAATTGATTGTATATAATTTAATGACTGTACAAAAAAACCATAAATATGGCAAAAAGTAATATTAAAAATAAATTATTATTTTAATAATAAACTTGTGTTCAGCACTTCTTACATATAAGAGCATTGTCAGTTCTTTATATGTATTAAATTATTGAACTATCTCCAAAATGTATGCACCGAGTGATTATTATTTTCTATTCTAAATAAGAATAAATGACCGCAAAAGACCCTGAATTGCCAAAGCAATCTTGAGAAAAAGAACAAAGCTGGAGGTGTCATGCTCCCAGACTTCATACCATACTACAAACTACAGTAATTGAAATAGCATGGTACCAGTACAAAAACAGACACATAGGTCAGTGGAACAGGACAGAGAGCCCAGAAATAAACCCACACAGTCTCGGACATTAATCTATGACAAAACAGGTAAGAGTATACAATGAAGAAAAGAGAGTCTCTTCAATAAGTGATGCTGAGATCACTGGGCGGCTACATGTAAAAGTCTGACATTTCCTCACACCACAAACAAAAATAAACTCAAAATGGATTAAGACCTAAATGTAAGACCTGAAACCATATAACTCCTTGAACAGAACATAGGCAGACACTCTCTGAGATAAAACGTAACAATACTTTTATGGATCTGCCTCCTAAGGCAAAAGAAATAAAAGCAAAAGTAAACAAATGGGACCTAATTAAACTTAAAAGTTTTGCACACAGGAAATATGTAAACAGCACATACAATTCAATATCAAAACAGCAAACAACCCAACTGCAAACTGGGCAGAAGACCTGAACAGACATTTTTTCAAAGAAGATATACAGATGGCCAACAGGTACAAGAAAAAATGCTCAACATTGCTAATCATCAAAGAAATGCAAATCAAAACCACAATGAGGTATCACCTCACATCTGTCAGAATGGCTATCATCAGAAAGTCTAAAAATAATAAATATTGGTGAGGTTGTAGAAAAGGGGAACACTTGTATACTATTGGTGTAATGGTAAATTGGTGCAGTCAACTGTGGAAAACAGTATGTAGGTTCCTCAAAAAACTAAAAATTGACTTACCATATGGTCCACCAATACCACTGCTGGATATGTATCCAAAAACAACAACAAAAAAAGAAAAACACTAATTTGAAAAGATACATGCACCCCAATGTTCATAGCAGCATAATTTACAATAGCCAAGATATGGAAGCAAGCCAAGTGTCCATCAACAATGAATAGATAAAGAAGGTGTGATATATATATATATATATATATATATATATATATAATGAAATATTACTCAGCCTTAAAAAAGAATGAAATTCTGCTATTTGCAACAAGGATGGACCTAGAGAGTGTTATGCTTAGTGAAATATATCAGAAAGAGGAAGACAAATACTCTATATTATCACTTATATGTGGAATCTAGAAAATAAAACAAATGAATGTATATAAGAAAACAGAAACAGACTCAGATACAGAGAACAACAAATGGTTACCAGTGGAAGAGGGATGGGGGGAGGGGCAAGATAGGGGTATGGGATTAAGAGATACAAACTACTATGTGTAAAATAGACAAGCAACAAGGTTATATTGTACAACACAGGAAATATAGCCACTATTTTGTAATAACTTTAAATGGAGTATAATCTATAAAAATATTAAATCATTATGTTGTACACCTGAAACTAATATAATATTGTAAATCAACTATACTTCATTTAAAAAATAAAAACTAAAATCAACACTTTGACTTGTATAAATCAATCAGTTAATCAATCAATGGAGGCACAAAGATAAACTTGGCCAAATTTACAGAGATATGAGGGGCAGAGCCAGGATTCATAGCCTGGCAACTTGAAATATTTTGGAGCTTAGATACTTAACTTTTCAGTTCTATGTTGCTTCATCAATTAAGGCATGGTATTTTAGTTGATAAATTGACATTTCAAAATGACTGATGAGAAGGTTGGTGACACTGTTGAATGCATACAGAATGGCATCAAAGCCAAGGCACTGCTTGCAGCCAGATTTTAAGGTGTTTTTTGCCTCTCTACTTACTCTCTGTGTTCTGTTGGTTAAGTCAGCTCCTGCGAGCATCAGTTTCCTCATTAATATAATGAGGGGGCTGATAACTCCTCGTAGCCTCATAATGAGGATTGAAGTGTAGGGAATGCCTGGTTACTAACCTATTGGTAAACACAGTTGCTGTTTTGTTAAAATTTAAAGTTGCAGATTAATGTTGAAATAATTTGTTTATTGCAACTATATGGACATATTTTCTAAAATACAACTCTTGGAGCTGCAAACCTTAGAATTTTAGCATGAGAATTCATATTTTATTTTACTCTAAAACTTCCTTGCATTGTTATACTTTTCATTTCAAGAAGTTTTGTCCCTATTTAGGGCTGAAGCTTTCTTTATGTACATGACACAAGCAAGGATCACACTTTTTTAGCTATAAAGTCTAGATATATCAAGTTCTAGTGAATCAATGGGAACCACTCTTTCCTGACCACAACACTTCATAAACAATTAACTAGGAGGAATAATAACACATGCGTGCACACACACACGCACACACACACACACACTCGAGTCTATTTTATCTTACAGTAGTCTGGCACATCAAAATGTTCTAATTCCAGATTTCTAATTTTAAACAGGAAATGTGTCAATGAAGTTATTCATTTTACATGCCCATGTCAAGGGGTCAGGGAAATTCTATTTGATTTATTCAGTTATCACTTACTGAATACTGAGATATGACTCACTTGGTTCTTCTCCATAGAGTATTCATCATTATTTTAATGCAGGTGGTAAGGTGGGTTATTAGCAACGATAAAGATAATAATAATGATGATATACTATTTACTTAGTATTTGCTATTTGTAAAGGATGTCAATTAATTCTAACAAAAATCTTGTGAGTTAAGTACCATTATTACGTTTTCACAGATGGGGAAATTGAGAGTTAAAGCAGTTTAATGTTTAATGTCCTATCCAAAACTAGTATCCATATGTCCACTGTCATCAATATCTGTTAATTAATTTGACAGATACTAGCTAACCAGCATGTTTAGTTTTTCTTTTGTCATACTATTGTTATTTTCTATTTTCCCTCAGTAAGAGAAAATAATGGTTTGGGGGTTACAGAAAAACTATAAGCTATTCAGCATCACCATTCCAATCTTATACTATATTTACTAAAAATCTGGGTTCTTTTGCCCCATATCCCTCCATATCATAAGCTAATTCACACACGTGATTTAAACTGATGCTGTATATTATCCCTAGAAGTTGGGGGTTCCCTTCCAATTGTATGCCTGTGTTGTGTAGCTACAATTTCACATATTTTTTATCCAATAACTGCATACTTAATAAGAGTTTTAAGTGTGAGGAAATAATTTTCAAGTTTCTTGGAAACGCAGAGGGCAATTGCTTTATGCACTGCTGCATTTCTGAAGATGAAACAAACTTCTGTTCATTAATTCTTCTAGCACCTGAATGTTTTGTTCAGTAATTCTCCTAGCACCGTTTTCCCAAAAGTCAATGGTTTAATCACTTTTTAACAAGTCCTGGAAGATTCATTTTCAGATGTTACTAATCCTGGGAATAAAATGTATTCTAAATTATTGATTGAAAGATGTGAAGCAAGGCATGTATCACCTAATTCCAAAGAAACAGCAGAAAAGGAATGGCTCTGGGAAGTAGGTCTAGCATTCATTTCCTGGTTGCACAACATGTATTGAGAACACACGATGCTTCAAGGTTCCTAAGTTTATAGTTCAGCCCAAAAGGTGGAGTTATTTTGCATCATGACATGCCCATTCTTGAGATGTTAATGTTTCATGCCTTCACCAACAGGAATAAATCTTGTTTATTAGCATTTAGTTGTTGGTTGATGGGTTGATTAGTTAGATTTCCTGTGTTATTTTGCTGTTTGTGGTGGTGTTGTCATGGGTATTTTCCATATTCATGACTGTCTCTCATCTTTTGAATAATCTTTTCAATATTTGGAGAAATTCCTAAGTATTCAATCTGACATGCTCCTCACATAGAAAAGTCAGAGCTAAGTATCCATTCTCCTTCACAGTAAAATCATGCCTATGTGACTCCATTTCCCAATCAGAACACCTGCATAAGAATTTAATTCAGAAGTGACCAATGTGATGAAATAGGCTTTTATAGGACATTCACTTTTGCTGGCAAAGTGAGGGGCAGAATATCAACACTCAGTGGTAGCAGAGTTATCTGTAGTGACCACAAATTCTCAGTGTTAGCAAACCTGGTTCCAGCAAAGGGACCATATCAATGCTAGCAGCAATAGCAGGTGCAGTAAAGCATTGATTCCTCCAAACTTCCAAGCAGTTCTGAAAATTGCTTACTATCATTTAATAAATCAACTTACTGATTAAACTATCCAGACTTGATTTGTGGATTTTACTTTTGTTCTAAGAACCCTAGGTGGTTTTGTTTGTATATATATGCTTGCTTTTAAGAATAAGAGAAGTTGAGTAGAATAGTTTCTGAGTTGTATGTTTGGGACTGATAACATACATGGAAAGAAAGCTCCCAGGATATAAAATTTGGGGCACATGATTGTCTTCCCTTAAAATTTTGTAAGCATTGATTACTTTCTTTCTAGCATTTTTATTGTCCCCAGTTGATGAAGACAACAAAAATGTGACCAGGAAGTGTGTTATCATTTAGACTCTCTCATTAATTTTGCTGTTGAATGCAGTGTGACTTTCAACTTAAATGCTTATATATTATTTTTAAACCAGTAAATTCACGGCTTTTTTTTTGGCCATGCCATGCAGCATGCAGGATCTAGCAGGATCTTAGTTCCCTGACCAGGGATTGAACCTGCGCCCCCTGCATTGAAAGCATGGAGTCTTAACCACCAGTGAACTCCCCACAGCTATGTTTTATATGATAATTTTCCAAAAATTTGTCAGGTTTCTCTGTCAAAAACACTTTTATATTCTTATATTGGATTTCGATTCTCTGTCCTCAACTATAACTGCTCTTTCCAATTTTTTCATCCTCTCATATCTTTTCTCTTCATTCTGGAAAAGAACACTAAGTTGGTTATCAACATCACTGATATGTTTTTCCACATCATAATATCTTATTTTAAATATATCCAATATGAATTTTATTATGATCATCAAAATAGGATATAATTTAAAATGTTTATATTTGTTGATATACCTTATGACAGATATAAGTTCTAGCTTCTACTGAAATATTTATATTAATTCATATAATAAGATCTTTTAGCTGAAAGCATATAATATTATGTGTAAATATGGCATACAAATGCTATAGTATGTCTCATTTATGACAAACATAATAAAGAGAAAAAATCCAGAATATTGGTTTTAGTGCCAAGATAAATGCACTACTTAATTTTGCTAGGAGTTCTATGATGATCCTGAAGATCTGACTCTCTGGACAAAAAAAGAAAAAAAAAAATCAGGGTCCAACAAGAGGCCCTGACCTACATTCATTCTAAGATTCATCAGAAGCATCATAATCACCGTTTCTGCCTCAGAGAAGTGGGATTTAATCATATACTTTCAGAAATATGTCTGCACGGAGTAGCTTATAATTAGGGTCAAGGTTTGAGGAAGAAGTTTCTTGTATCATTTTTTAATATTTTGATAGTCTTTAGGAATAGCCTTCTATTTTAAAGTCTGTATGGTATTACTACCTAACTAAATCAGTTGAGTACAGCTAGGAAAGACATTAGAAATTCCAGTCAATGGTGACAGGTGTAAGTTTACTTCATGATCTAAGGCTTAACAGGAGATAATTATCTATCTATGCATTTTTGCTATCTGCAATCTTTTCCCCTCAATCTCCATTTTAGCTTTGTTTTTGGCTTTTTAATCAGGCGTTCTGCGCTTCCTGTACCCATTTAATATATGACATTACTTTTCATGTCCTATCAAGGATGCTAAACTGTCTAAAATACTATATTTTTAGAGTAGATCACTTCAGTGAGGCTCTCTCCTCTGAATTCTTGGAATTCATTCATTCTCTTTCACTATTTCATTTAATAAATATTTGTCAAGCACCTATTAGGTGTCAGACACTCTTATAAGTGCAGAGAAGAGAACAGTGAACAAAACAGAAAAGGATTCTGTTCTCATTGAGCATATAATCTAGTCAGCAAAATCACTATTAACAGAGAAATAAATAAATAAGTCATAGTTCAGAGGTCATAGGTACTATAAAGAAAAATATTGCAGGATAATAGGAAATTGAGTGACTCAGTGTGTGTGCGTGTGTGTAGGGGAGGGGCATCTCAGATAGATGTTGTTATTATTAATATTGTTATTCATGTTTTCCTATCATTAAAAAGGGAGGTGGATGTCCAAATCCTGTCAACTTTGGCAAATAATTGCATAAAGTTACAGATTGTATTATACATAATTCCCAGCCCAATTTCCAACATATATCTGCCATTTATTTGATGAGTGTTTTCATCTGTTGATGTGGGTCTTCTCCCATTTACATTAAATGTGTCTAACAGCCTTAACAGATGGAGAGCAAATACAGAAAAGAGTCCTATTAGGGTTTACCATGCTTTCCTTTCCCCTCCTCAATTAGTACTCTAGTCACAAGAATCAGTCTCAGCTTTCAAGTCATTTTCAATAATTCTTTTCCCTCCCTTGTTCCACTTTTTTGAAATTATAATATCTGAAGAGATAAAGAATGAGACATAGTATTAGGGGTCGGGGCAGGGGGCATGGGAAACTGAAACACTGCCTAAAATTTAGCATGCAGTCAGTAGAAGGATGGCTATTCAGTTTTCTGCTTTGTTGAGATTTTGTTTCTGATCCAGGAATTAGAGAAAGAGGGAAGGAATAAAGGTCTTTCTATCTACTTTCTGGCAGGCAGGCACACTAGCAGCATCGTACTATATCATGTATTTAATCCACTCCCCTTAGCTTTGTAGTTAATGGAAATTCCTCTCATATTCTAACAATAAGTTGACAGTGAGTCCCAGTTCACAGTGGTGTGCAATTTCATCTTAAGTCTCTTCCTAACTACTTTAGTGAAAAGGTAGAGGAGGCTGCTTCAGGCCTACTAGCCAGATGACATTTTAAACTGGAAATGAAAGTCGAGGTGTTTGAGTTTCCAATATATATGTGAATTCTGTGTAAGAAGTGATTTGTTCCACAGCAAAACAGATATGCTATCCTTTGACCACATAGAAGAAGCTGAAGAATGAAAGCTAAATAAATAGGACATGTATCTGCTAAATTTCCATTGTGATCTCCATTACTTTCTCTTTCTTTAACCTGTGTATCATTTATATCATTTATAACCTATTTCTAATGCACCCTTCAAGTCAATTATCATGTTAAAGACATAAAAACGTTACTGAATAAAAGAGAAGTTACTTGATATCTTTAATATGGTGGTATTTTTCCAGGAAATTATTATGTGGAAGAATTGGATCTTTTTTTAAATTAAAATGTAAAAATCATACACAAAACATTTGTGCAGTTTCCTATGCTAACAAAGGCATTTTCTTGAAGCACTGTTCCAGGCACTACATATAAGAGTAAATAAAACAGATAACTACTGCCTGCAAGGAGCTTACATTTTCCATTTTGTCTGTTAAATTTTCACTCAATTTGTTAAATTTTCATTCATCCTTCAAGTTTTGTGTCCCAGGCCATTTTTCACGACCTACTAGTTCTTAAAAGTAAGCTCTTTGAAGATGAAAACCAAATTTATAGCTTTTAAAGCTCCTGATTTAGTTCCTCAATATGTGCTTATTGAATAGAGTCAAATTTAACTATACTGATATGCCTTCAACAGAAAATGGCATTTTGAGTGTCCTTGTATTTGCCCCTTAAGAGGAGTTTCTCTTTTTATGATATTTGTTTGAAATAAATAATTGTAATTATTAAATAGGAAATATCTGTTTCGAGTTATCCATTATTAGAGGTTAAATTTTTCATAAATGTTAAAACATTACAAAACTTTGTCGAGTAATACTAGGAAGTCAGCTCATGAATTCTAATGAATCTGAGAAATATTTGAATAATTCATAAGTATATTCAAAATACATACACACACACACACACACACACAGAGACACACACACACAGACACACATCTTCTGATTAGCAGGTGATAACATCAATGTCCAGAACAAAAGTTAAGTTTATGGAACTTACAAACTTGTGGAACTCAGTACCATATTAATATAAAAAGTGATAGAGGTGCTAATAGAAAAAATCAACAGCATTACATGACTTTTGGAACTTTATTTCACATTTCTTAAATTAAATCACAAAAGAAGCCAGTATTCATAATTGGGTGTATATTTTCATAATGCCTCAATTTCAGTGTGTGAGAATTGAGTGTTTTCTTCTTAGCAACTGAATTTTTTTCTAAAGTGAAGAAGTTTGTTTTTTGCTCTGTTAATAAACTGAGGCACAGATGTGTGGTCAAACTCCACAATGTAAACAAGTTCTTAGGCTGAATTATCAAATTCAGGTTTGTTTCCTCTTATCACTTCATTTTCTTTATCTTGACTAATAGTGCCGACTCTTGTATTTTATGCATTTTCAAGCTCTTTTCTATCCATTTTGGAAGAAAGCAATGTGTCAGTCATTAACTAGACAGGGAAAAAAGGTAAAATATAAACTTCAGGTAATTGTGTTTTTTAGTGAACTGACATTTTACAAAACACATTATTTGACAAGGGTAGGATTAATAAACATAAGAATTATGTATTCCAAAAAAGTAGTCAGAGTTAAATGTGGAAACAGTTATATCATTAAGCCATACCATGCCATATAGCTAAAAAGATCAAAATAGTTTATCAGTTTCAGGCTTTTATTAGGGAGAAACATGAAGTAATACTCTTAAATATAAATCTATAATTTAACAAATTTCACAAGTAAAACTTAACAAATATCCGCATGCAAATTTAATTTTGCTAGAGTAATATTTGACATAGTATCAATAAGATCATACTAAATAAAAGTTTCCTCTAGTAGCAGACCTTGCTTGGATATAAATCCTATAATTTAAGGATAATATTATTATAATTCAATAATACAGGAAAAAAATAAAGAGTTGTCCCAAAAGTAATCCTGGGGACTGGACATTATCATGTTTGTTTAGTGGAGTATGGACGTCAAGAATTGCCCCAATGTGACACTATATGGACAGTATAAAGAAAGGTACTTCCTGTTATATACATATGCATGAGAAGGTATTCAGAAGAGGCATGTGCTAGAACTGGGTAGTTGAGGACCTCCCAGCTGAGGGTCTCCAAATGCATTTGAGAAAGGTAAGGTGTTGTTGATCTTCTAAGGCGTAAAATAAAATTAACAAAGAGGCAAACAATGGAAACTAATTCCATCACATTATTTCTCTTCTTGCAGGTCATGGGGGCGGGAGGGTTTAACTGTGATACCAGTTAAACAGTGAGACTAGAACATATAGGATAGTTGCCAGTAGCACCAGTGAAATGGTCAATTAGCAAAGACCAAAGCACATGGGGTGTATTAGCCAGAGTTCTCCAGAGAAACAGAACCTAAGAGATGCATGTATACATATACGGAGAAACTTAAGGAATTGGCTCATGTGACTCTGGAGGCTGGCAAGTCCAAAACCTACAGGGTGTGCTAGCTAGAAACCTAGGAAGAGTCAGTGTTGCAGTTCAGTTCTGAAAACTGTCTGCTGGTAGAACTCCTTCTTGCTCTGGGAAGATCAGTCTTGTGTTCTATTCAGGCCGTCAACTGATTGAATGAGGCCCATCCACATTATGGAGGGCATTCTGCCTTATTCAAAGTCCAGTGATGTAAATGTTAATCTCATCCAAAACACCCTTATAGAAACATCCAGAGTAACATCTGACCACATGTCTGGGCACCTTGCCCCAGCCAAGTTGACATATACAATTAAACATTATACCGGGCCAGTCCTGGACAGAATGAACCATTTACTTCAAGAAATTTTAAGCCCTATTTCTTACATTTCTTCTTTCAGCAGGACAATAAATGGTTTGAAGTGAGAGACCAAAAAAGGAATCCACAAGAGCTCAAGTTCTAGTGACTCAGCCGATGACCGCAAAGTCCAAAGTTAATGAGTCTGACTGGCGAGTAGGTACATTTGTCATTGTTGTTTTTACTATTATACGTCTAGGCTGATGTATTTACCATACACTAAAAAGTCAGAACTTACAAAAATTATTGTAGGGCAATTGGCTGTCACCCTAGAAAGTAAAATATAATTCTATGCTATTACAACAACATACATAAATTTGTTTCGGTCATATTAAAAATTTAAACTGAACATAAATTCTTTAAATTTACATTAGAAATGTAGAGCAGAATCTTTATAAACTTAGGTAAGGATTCCTTAAGCAAAATACAAAAGTACTAACCATAAATGGAAACTGTATAAATTTGACTACCATGCAATGATTATGCAATGTCAAAAGAAACTCTAAACTAAATAAAAAATACAACCCACAGACTTAGAGATAATTATAGAAAGATTGCAGACTCAAAGATCTGTAAGCAGATTATAAAAATAATTCTCAAATAATAGAAGAACAAATAACTCCAATAAAAGAAAAAAGGCTTGAAAAGACCATTCACAGAAGTGGAAATATGAAATAAAGGTGAAAAGGTGTCAAACTCAGTATTAATCAGGAAGAAAAACTAATTTGAAACAATACTATTATTCCATTTCATATCCATCAGATTCAAGCTGGTATGTACCATAATTTAAGAAGGATAATAAATATGGGAACTCTCATTTACTGCTGTTGGGACTGCACATCATTATGTCCACTTTGGGAAGAAATTTAGCACCAACTAGTATAGTTGGAGATGTACATACAAAAGTTGAGTTGATATTTCCACTTAAAACTATATATCTTTCACTAAAACTCTTGTACATGTACACAAGAAGATGTATACAGAAATTTTTACTGTATCATTATTTGTAATAGAAAAACATATTGGAAATATGTTTATCAGCAAGAGAATATATAAATACCTATGTGCGTATGTATGAATAACACATTGGTATGTGTGTTTTCCTTTGTACCCATGTACATAAAGTTAAACTAACCACATCATTTCATGGCACTATGATCAGGAAGTATATGATTAATTTTGTTTTATTTGATTGTATATTAATTTTTGCCTTTTTTCTGATATTTCTTTTTATTATTTATTATTTGTGACTCAAAATGGCCCCTAATGATTCCTACCAACTGTTGTGTAGTCCCCTGCCACATCTACCAGGGTAGGGCTGTGTGACCTAGAGAATATTGCAGAAGTAATGTTATGTTAACTTCTGATGTTGTCTTACAAGACCTTGGGGTTTACATCTTGCTCCCTTTCTTTCTGAATTCACTTGCACTGGGGACAGCCAGATGCCATGTCTTGAGGACATTCAAGCAAGCCCCGTGAGGATGCACATATGGTAAGAAATTGAGGTCACCAGCCAACAGCCATGTGCTACGCAAGCCATTCTGGAAGCTGGTCCTCTAATCCCAGTTAAGCCTTTAGATGCCTGTAGGGCTGACCCACCTTTTGACTGCAACAAGAGAAATCCTGAACCAGAATCACCCTACTAAGCCATTCCTGGATTCCTGACCCTCAGAAACTGTGAAGTAAAAATCATTATTGCTTTAAGTCTCTAAGCTTTGGAGTTATTTGTTAAGAAGCAATATATCACTAATACTTTCCTTTTCGCCTTAGTCACTCATGCTAATGTGTTTGACATTGATTTTTTGTGAGTATATATCCTTGAAAGATATATAATTTTGCTTTTTGTGCATGTATTTTTAATTTATAAAAATGCCGTTGTGCTACAGATGCCATTCTGTTTCCTTTTACCACAACGTGTTTTTAAGACCTACCAATTTTGCTTATAATTAGCATTATTTTTCTCTAAATACAGAAAAGCATCCTGTAGTATGAATTCTTCATAACTCATCTTGCTCCATATCCCCTTAGAGACCTGTGACTAGTTTTCTCAAAGGTATATACCTTGAAAGGGATTGTTGGGTCATAGAGTACACTCTTTCCATTTTCTTTTTGAAGACTTGCTTCATTGCCTCCCATCTCTTCACTATCCCATAAATATATATATATATATATATTTAATTTACTGTTTTATTGGGTAATATATTCATATAGGGCAACATTTAAAAGTCTGCATTGTGGCTATTTCCTTCAGCTTCACATTTCTTTTCCCCATAAGGAAGATAATGCCATTAGTTCCTTTTGAGTCCTCTTAAAATGATGTTTGTATCCACAAGCAAGTACAGATTCTTTACATTTTTACCCAAATAGTAGCACGTTAAACACATTGTTCCATACTGCACTATTTTTTTTTTTTTTACTATGTAGTTTATCTTGAAGAACTTTCTACTTTAGAACATAAACAACCTATTCTTTGATACAGGTACATAGTGTATCATTTTGGATTTTATCATAATTATTTAACAATGTCTTTATAGATGGATTAGATTAATTCTCATTTTTTGAACTTTCAAATAATCCTGAAAAGAATCATCTTAAACAGAAAAAATCATTTTATACATGTGCAAGGTTATCCATAAAATATATGTTTAGAAATATATTTCTGGGTCAAAGGGTGTGTATTTATAATTAAAAGAGATTAATATTTAAATAGCTCCCTATAAAAGTTGTATTAATTTACAAATATATATCAAAGGGTCAATGTTTGAGTTTACTAATTCCTCATTACCTTCCCTTGCCAAAGTGTGAATTCAAACTTTTGTTTTGTTTGCTTAATGTGTGTGTTTATGTAATGCACGCAAATATTGAAATGTATATATTTGAAAGGTTTATATGCACATATTCAAAATTTAGGAAGTATAGAAGGTAAATGGGGAAAAGTAGATTTAGCTCACATCACTTACTCATTCACACAGTAATTTCTCCTGTGGCAGCCATACTTGTCAGCTACATACACATAAAAGTTTGGGTATATAGATTAATTCCTCTAATTTGGACGTATTTGTACTTCTTTCGTGTTGCAGGAACTGGAATGAGAAAGCTCTTGCCAAGGTGTTATTTTAAAAAGAGGCACCAGATTTCTGCATAACCATTTATATTAGGAATATATTCCTTTATTATCTCAACGTTCAGCCTCAGGCAAACACCATGATATATGTGGATCTTAACAAAGTGATATACTTTTTTTTTAAATTGAGGTATAGTTGCTTTACAATGTTGTGTTAGTTTCTGTTGTACAATGAAGTGAATCAGCTATATGTATACATATATCCCCTGTCTCTTGGACCTCCCCCCGACCCCCCATCCCATCCATCTAGGTCATCACAGAGCACGGAGCTGAGCTCCCTGCGCTATACAGCAGGTTCCCACTAGCTATCTGTTTTACACATGGCAGTGCACATACGTCAATTCCAATCTCCCACACCCCTTCCCCCTGCCCAGTGTGTCCACACGTTCCCTACGTCTGCGTCTCTATTCCTGCCCTGCAAATAGGTTCATCTGTACCATTTTTCTGGAGTAATGGGTTCTACACTACTCACTACTGCTGGTCATAATGTTTGAGCCTGCTCAGATCCAGCCGGCATGCTGCACGGCAGTCATCCTGGGATCGTCCCCTGCAGAGCATCTATCATCTCTGTCCAACCAATGAAAGGCGAGAAGAGACATGCACACAGGATGTCTTAAGTGTCTTGTCCCAGAATTTCTGAACATAACCTTTGTTTGCTTTCTACTGTAGAAAATGTACTTACATGGTCACATCTAATTTCTAATTTCAAAACTAAACACAATTTAGTTTTGAATATGTTTCTTTATTATGTGCCCACATGTGAGCCATATTTTTGTCCTTTATTGTTATATTGTTGTTGTTAAGCTGTTTACTATGAAAAGTGAGAACAGATTGAAGAGCAGAAGTTGTCTTTGTCACGTTTTAGAGTTTTAGCTTTCACATTTATATCTATAATCCACACAGAATGTACATCTAGCTGTGGTGTGAGAAGATATCTGTCTTTTATTTTCCTTCTAAGGGATGAATTTTCTCAGTTTAATGCTGCTGTTCTTGACCTACATATTTCCATATATATGTGGAACCATTCCTTCAGTTTTCTAATATGTTCCTTTGTTTTCTTTATCCCTGTGCTAATATTATACTATATATCTTTTTACATATTTTGTAAAGCAATTTTCTCAATATAATTCTTCTTTTAATTGTTGTTAATTTAAGAACTTACGTCAAAGATTTATAAAAGATTTTTGAATTTTACACACCCACAACTACAGACACAAACACCTATTAAAATTTTTATTAGAATCCCTTTAAGTGGAACAAATTATGAAGTGTTAATAATCATGACATAGATGTATCCTTTTCATAAATATGATATCCCATCCATTTATACATGGTCATTTTCATATATTTTAATAAAACATTTAAATTTTTCCCATAACTTTTATATATGCTCTATTAGTAGTTTGACACTTTATCATTTTTTGATAATTGTATGCAATGTCTTTGTTTCTATTATGTATTCTAATAAGTATTTGCTACTGTAAAGGAAAAATAACAATGCACTCTACCATCTGTGGCTGCCATCATATTAAGTAATAAGTTCAGGATCTTAAATACTAATTTTAGAATATTTTAATGTTACCTTTGGGTGAGAGGAGAATGATGCTAGGGAAGTTTGCAAAAGAATTTCCAACCATATGTAAAATGTCTTATTTCTTTATAAATTTAAACAATTTAGCCAAATTACTATATTCATTAAATTATCATCCATATGTTACTATTTGTCTAATATATCTTCAATAATGTGTTCTTAAAAGTGGAAGAGTAATATTTTAGTTTACATGAGGGTTTAAGGAAGAGTAATATTTTAGTTTACATGAGGGTTTAAAAGTGTATCATTCATAATAATAGTTTAAAATGAAGTAAATTATTATATCCCTTTCTGAATTTTTGTATATGTTTTCTATTATATAGGTTCTACATTGAAGGGTATAAATAAGGCTACTTATGCATTTGCAGTGTCACAAATGTGGTAACTATAGTTGAATGAAATTTAACCTTAGAGGTAAACATACCTGGTTCTAGTTTTTTTTTTTTTTGGAACTCAGTGCTTTGTATTTACAAAAGAAAAATAATAAAGGAAAAATCTGAAGCTAATCAGCTGGAGACACGGGGCAAAGGTGGGAATCTGGGGAAAAGGGTAGGGTCCTCTGCAGGGAGAGAAGGGGAAGGGCTCCGACACCAAGGAAGCCTGAGGGTCCCAGCCTCTAGGGGCTTCCCCAGGGCCAGCCCCGGCGCCCCCCCCCCCCCCCGCAGAGGCTCAGATCGAGGGGCCAGGAGCTGAGTCAACCACAGCCCCCTCTGGTTTTTCCAGGAGCCTGAGTTCCCAGCTCCAGGGGTCTGGGATGGCAGGGGAAACTGAGGCCAGAGAGAGCCCATGGGTCCTGCCACCACTTCTCACTGTGGCATGATCTTGGCAGCCTCGGCCGGAATAAGGGCAATAAGGTCCCGGTTGATGAGGAAGACGAATCGCAGGCTGGCAATCTCCACCACGGAGTTGTTGCTAAGGCGCCATTTGGAGCCACACAGCACAGGTCGTCCATCGATGTAGATGGGCCGCCGGCCCTCACTGGCAATGAAGTCACCATCTTTTTTCCAGCTTGATGACACCTTGCTTCCGGGAGATCTTCCAGGCCGGACCCTCCAGAGACAGGTCCACGTCAATCTGGTTACCCTCGGTTGCTCTGCCTAGGGTGATCTTTCTCAAGCACCTCAGGCACCGCACCATGCGGCCCCGCAGCACTGCCAGGGTCTGGCTGTCAAAGTCTGGAGAGCTCATGCCTGTGATGCTATCTACTAGCACCTGCCACTTATGCAGTTCCTGTTCCAGCTGCCGAATCTCTCGTTTCTGGAGCCGGTCAGCCACCATCAGCTCATGGTCTAGGACTTCATCTCACATGTCCTTGAGCTTTACTGTCGTCAATCAAGTCCTCTGCATCCGAGAAGTTCAGCACTTGGTCCCCCTTGGGCAGCGGCTGCACTGTCTGGTCCTCCAACAGGTAATACTGCTTCATGAGCTGCCAGTGGGCCTGTAGAGTCTTGGTAGTAGGGGCCAGGTAGAAGGCATCAGGGCGTCTGTGCAGCAGGTCCTGGAAGTCTCCAAGGTGGGCTGGCTGGCCGATCTCGCTTTGCTCAGCAGCTGCTCTTCAGCCTTGCTAAACAGGGCCTTGCTCTGGATGGCGGCAACGGCCTCTGAGTGCAGCAGTGCGTCTCATGGCCTGGCAGGCCAGCTTGGAGATGACAGGATCGTAGAGCAGGGCGTACCGGTGCTGCTGGGTGAAGCGGCGGCTGAACTTCACGCCCAGGTGGACAGATGTCAGGTCATTGGTCTGCAACACGGCATCGATGAGCAGGAGGTCGTCCGCAGGCTTCCAGCAGCCCAGATCCTTCATCACCTGGAGTGGCTGTTTGCTCTTCTTCACCCACTTGGTGAGTCCAGGGGCTGGGGCTGGGCTGGGTGGCACAGGGACGATGGGGGCCTTGGACACCTTCTCCTTCTCACTGGAGGAGGGAGGGTTCACTCCCCGAACAGTGCCCTGGTTCCACCCCACTGGCCCCCTTCTCCCGGGTAGAGGACTTAGCCAGGCTGCTTTCCACCAGCTCATCATCAAACTTCTTTCTCTTGGTGAACCTGGAGGTGCTTCTCCGTTTAGGGACGGTGCCAAAGCCTGTGAGGATGCCCGCTTCTGCCAGTGCCATCCTCATCCTCTGAGCGGCTGGCAGTGCCTGATGCCATCAGGGGTGAACCTCGCAGTCCCTGAGAATCTTTGTAGATCCTCTTACAGTCCGAAAGCCACTTGATCCAAACCACAGGGCTAGAAGGAAGGGTCCCACAGGTTCATCCAAGGATTCTGACCAGGTGAACTTAGAGGCTGAGAGGAGACTCATTCCTAGGCTGCCGGCTCCAACAATTTCTCCACGGCGATGACGGCAGCAGCCGCAGGGCCAAAGCCGGCTTCCTTGAGATTCGTCTACTTCCCTGGTTCTAGTTTTGACTGCACTGTTGTTTCCATGTAACCATGCCCAAATTCTTTAACTCTACATGGCTTGACTTAGTAAATTAGAAATAACAACATGTTTGCTTTATTTCAATGAATTTATCTAACAATAATATGGTACAACATATATAATTTCTGTGTCTATAATAATAAACTGTACAAAGTAAAATTAATGTAATATTGGTACTTTGCAGAGCTCAGTTCAGTAAACATTTATTGAGTGCATGCTATGTCCCAGGGACAGAATTTGGGATAACAACAACAACAAAATCGTAAAAGGAGTAAGTATGTGTTTTGGCTTAAGGTGCTTACATTCAAATCCTTTTAAAAGTTTTGGGGTGAGTGTTCCATTAAGAACACCTATTCATGGTTTCTAGAGCCTTAATCTTACAATCCTTCTCATGTTGACAAATGATTTTGTGAGTCTGTTAGCATGAAAAGTTCTTATTAAAATTAAAAACAACAGATTTGTATATTACTATTTTAGCAAAAGATGTTGGTATTCCTAAAAATTGAAACAAGACATTCAGTAAACTTACCTATTATGTGAAATAAATTTTATCTGATGGTGGGAAAAATCTAAAATACTATAGTAATCACTTAACTCATGACTTATATCATTCTTCCCCCTCCTTGGTTGAGTGTCTTTTCTCTGCACACAAGGTCAACATAACAGTGGTCAGCTAGCGAGTTGAATAGTAAAGATCAGACTATCTTTGCATAGTTTCTAAATTTAGCTTTCTAATCATTATAACTTTTCATCAGTTATAGCTCTGAATCTTTGGTTTTGATTGACAAGATATTTTATTTTTATATAGTAATATAGTAAAATATATAACATTATGTATTATATATATAATTTAGTAATAACTTTAATGCCTCTATATGAGAGCTAAACTGTGCCTCAAATTTCAGAAATTATTACTAACTGAAAACCAATCACAACCACATATGTCCCATAAGAATCTCAATATGTACGTCAGAAGTCTAAACTCATTTTAGTTTTCCTTAAAAAATATTTCATGTGTAGTGTTTCTTATCATCACCCTATAGTCACTTTAGTTAGAACGTGGATGGTCATGAGTGCCTTTCTTTCCCTTGACTCCTAAACTTAACTTTAAATCCCATGGGTGCTCAATTCTAAATACCTTCTTCAAACATTTCTATTTATTTCATCCCCACTGCCCCTGTCCTACTCAGAGCCCCTGTCAAGTTTCACTTACAATAACACTAATGTCTTAATAGGTTCTCTGCCACCTTCCTGTACTGCCGCACTTAGTCTTTAGCATTGCAGTTAAAATGAGTTTAGTGTGTGCATTTGCCCTTGTTTCAACCTACTGTGATCTTTCAGACTCCCCAGGAGATATAAAAACTCTTTGTGATTGGGTCCAGCAAAGCTGTCCAGAATCATCTTGCAAACTATATCAGGGCCAGAATAAGCTACTCGTAATAGCCTGGACATAAGACTATCTGTCCCATATACTGTGTCTCTACCTGAATTGCACATGCCTTTTCTTTCATGGAAATTTCTACAAAGTCTTTTGCCATTTCTTAAAACAGATTCTCTCCTCTCTACCTCAATAATGTTTTGCTTACACCCCAAAAAGAGCACCAACAGGATTCCATTTGATTTCTTCATTTTGTTTGGAATCCGAGATGATGAGTCTCTGCAGGAATTCATCTTTCTTCTTTAGCTTCTTACACAGTGCTTTGAGCATATACGTAGATATTTGCTAACTGTATACATTAATGAACATGTATTGTGTTTTCTATTGTGTGCTGTGTTTTTAAATTTTATTTGAATAATTTTTCTCTCCCTCCCTCCATCTATAGCTGTGGGTATATGTTTACATAAGTAATGAATAGTTTATTATACCACAATATAGAAATAAATGGGACTGCTATAATGCAAATCTCATTTAGATCCCATTCTAGGAAAGACTTTGTAAAACAAACAAAAGACATAGTACATACCAAATAATGAGTTTCTGAATTTCTTAATATACATTGTGAGCTCTATGTATATGGCAGGTAAATCAATTATTCAGAACATCTGGCCTCATCTCATATTGCATATACTTGCTATAATGTATGTAAAACAGAAACAGTAAAAGTGAGTGTAACACACTCATTTTTGTGCGCATTCTTTGTGCACAAATGCAAGTCTGGCTCATGTTTATACCTCAGCGATTTTTGAAAGAAGATTAATGACATGAATATTTGCAAAGAAAATGTCTATGTGACCTACATTGGTGTGGTTCTTGAATATCAGTGTCACAGTGCTTTGCAATGGCTGCCATATTGCCACACAGCCCTATTTTATGGAGGTGACAAGCTGTCACATGTAAGGTTTATTTCTATTACTTCTTTTGCTGCTTTAATTCAGTCTATTTTCAGTGTCTTTTCCTTTCCTTTTCATATGTTAATTGCGATTTGAACCAATTAACATATCTAACAAATCCTAGAATTAATTTTTCAATTCAGACTGAGGCATGTATTTCTACTGAAATGTACTAGTCTTTTTTAATAGTTCAGTTTCCATTATTTACCTACATTTTGGAACAAGGTTATGCCTATAGTTACTCACTTTGTTGCCCACTCTGGCTTCACTCAGTGGCCAATTTTAAGAACCAGGACTTTACTAAAATTGCAAAACATTCTTGTTAAGCTCTGTCTCTTGAGGCAATCTCTAATATTTCCTGAAAAGTTAGATTTTTGTACAAATACCATTGTGAATTCAAATGAGATAGTCTTCTTTTAGGTCATAGGAGTGGGGCTAGAGCTATGAAGACATGTATGAAAGGGATTTGGGGCAGGAACATATGGTTACATTTTTTAATGTCTGAGATGTCAGGGCTGGCAGGAATAAATAACTGCCTCTATGCTTCTATTTTATAAAATACTATTTTATAAAATTGTGATGAACAACTGCACACATGCCAAAAATCATTTAGTTTCATAGAAAGCCTTTTATATTCATTTGGACTTATCAAGGATTTTATATTTACCATTCAGAGATATTTTCTTTTCTTCAAACTTGAAACATAGCTTAAAGACAAAATAGGTCAAAATCTGAAGATTATGGAGTTGAATCACCTATAGCAGAGATTTTGTAGATTAGCATTTGTTTACTTATTATGTATCCTATACCATTGTGATTTTATTCAGATGTGAATAAAAAATAATGTTTGTTTACTGAAAATCTAAGTCTCTCTCAAACAATTTAAAGATCCACAAATATAAAATCTAAAATATATGAAAGCATAATAGACGATGTTCTGTTCACTACCCAGTCTTCATTACATCAGGTAAAATATGATCAATTGCAAACAACAGAAAATCCAACTCACACTGACAAATGACAAAGGATATTTAGGTACGTCCCTCATATTCTCACAAAGAACAGGGTCCACAGAAATGATCTTTTCCAACTCACAAATCACTAAAGACCCAGATTATTTTAGAACAAGTGACCACTCAAGATCACTGAAATTATCTCATCTCTGAACTCTTCTAGGTGCTACCTTCATCCACAGGCTGGCTTATATGCTAGTAGTAAAATTGATGCTGCAACTTAAGATCTCACATTCCTTTTACACACTGTCCAGAAGAGAAAACTTCATTTTTTCCAACCATTAACCAACGTTCTGGGCTTGATTCCATTTAGAATAATTTAGGATCAGATTCTGAAGTAAAAACTTTGCGGAAAGATGTGCCATCATGGTCCTTCTTGGAGATGGGAGATGGAATCAAAGTCACTCATACTACAAGGCTGCAAAACAATGATGTAGTAGCAGATGAGTGAAGCAGACAACAGTATCCACTGTCTTCCTACGGTATAGAGACACGGTATTTAAAGATAAGTCACTGTAAAAGTCTGAGGTAGTTGTCAATCAGAACCTCTCTCTAAATATTTTATTGTCAATTATTTTCAAACTGCAAAAGCAATAAATGGCCATTGCAACAAACCACACAAATGCAGACAACTAATCTGCGTATTTACTCCAATGCAAACCTTTACCCTATCAAGTCAAAAAAACATTTCAAAAGTGGATTTCCATACCAACCAGAGATGTGACTAAAAATTATATTCAGTTGTGTATTGAATTATATTCAATATACATCTATTTTTATGAAAAAAATACCCTCCCTCTTCCTTTTTATAAATTTAGTCTATTATTTTTGGCTCTTTTATTGAGAAGTAAGATCTATGTAGAGAAAATTGGAAAATGTAAAAGTCCAGTGTAATATGGATTACTTAAAATCATACCCCTTCTCCAAAAAGAAGAACCCCTCCCATATCATTATCACCTAAGATAAGAAATAGAACCCCAGAAGCAATCCACTTTCTCCCACCAAACATAAATCCATCACTCTCCCTAAAGGAAATCACTATCTAGGCTTAAAGTAATCACTTCTTTCTTTACAAGATTATATCTGAATATGCATTACATTAGAGCTTTATTTTGTCTACTTCCAAACCTTTTATAAACGAAAATATACATTAAGTATGCTTTTGCCTCTTTATTCTTTAACTTATACATTTATTAGATTCATGCATTGAAGACATATACTGCTATAGTTTATTCATTTTCCATGCTGCACAGCATACTACTGAAAGAAACTATCATATCTCTAGCTACGACTAGCAATACATGAAAAAGTAGAAATTCCAGCACCGACTGTACCATGCATGATTGGTGCTCATCTCTGTGAACCCAAAACACATCCTGAGGAGAAAAGTGCTTTTAGGAAGCTGCATTTGACAAATTCAGAGCCCTGTGATTAGTGATGCAGCTTTGTTGTGGTTCCCTATTAATAGCATAGTTTGCTAATTATGAGTAAAGCTCAGAGTTGAATAAGGCTTGTGTATCATGACTCTGGAAATTCAGCCCTTTGTAATGGTGCCAAAATTAAAACAATAACTAATATTTATAGTGGTTTTATATGAAGTAACTTTAATAATCATAACAACACTAGAGTTTAGGACTACTATAATCTCTGTTTTCTAAATAAGGAAATGGAGAGCTTAGGTAATGTTACCAATGAAGCATAGCAACTATGGACTGGAAAGTAAACCAAGACATCTGGCTTCAGAGTCTATCTCTAAACCAAAACATCTGGCTTCAGAGTCTATCTCTAGCAGTGTACTATAGTATTGCTAGAATGCCTTACATTTTGTGTTGTTCAGTATAAGAGAGAAAAACCTGTGGAAATATAATTTGTGGAGGAACTTGCAACATTGACCAAAGATTTCTTTTTTCAGTTGTCCTGGGTCTTAAGATGGAGTGGTTTGAATGGGAAGAGTTGTCATGATTAGAATTATGACATAAAGTTATTTTAATTCATAGGATAAAGTAAATATACATATACCATCACATACTTTCTATTTATTCTATATCTGGAATTAAAATTAATTTTCATATACTCTAGTGGTTCACAAAATAGGTCAATATGCAAATTAATATTTTTCATTGTTACTTTGACTTTTCACTTAACCTGAAATACCACACAACTTGTTCTACTGTACATGGAAGTTCTGGGTATATGAACAAACAAGAATATATAAAAATAATAATTATCTAGGCCTAAGCTTTATTTTTATTCTTCTTCTATGTCTCCTTATATTTTATTTATGCCTGTAGTTACAAATTTTAATGATACAATTACCTTGTCTTCCTTTACACGTAATCACCTGCTGTCTCATTCTCAATATCCCGATGACTTTTCTGCTCTAGACCTATCGTGATGATGGCCCTGCCATAATGTTCATCTCCACTTGATCTTATTCGGTCTCTTTCTTCTTTTTCTTTGTCCATATTTTGGTTCTCTGTCTTATGATCTAGCTGTTTGGCAAACTGTCTTATATAAAAATGTGTTTTTTATCCAGTTAAGATTTATATCTCAAAAGCACAGATTTGGAAGAAATTCTTAAAGGTCTGTTCATGCAGACATGTGTCCAATATTTTATCCTGGTTCTCCATGAGTTAAAAATCACAATTTTATACCAAGACTAGTTCTTGTATCAGTCAGGGGCTTAGCAGCAAACAATTCACACTTGTAAAGTAATTGAGACAAATTTAATAAGCAAAAGTTTTAAAAATTATGAACAAGGTTTAAGACTACCAATACGATATCCTAAGGCTATGAAATAAGGGAAATTTTACCTTCCTTAGCCCTGAAAATATAGGGTAAGGATTCGTTCTCCCCACCCCCTGATCTCTTTCTGGAGTTTCTTATTTTCCAAATCCCAAACGTAAACCAAAGGATTAGGGAGTTTAGTCAGAACAGAACTGTTTTCTGGGACACAGATCATGATGGTGATGTATGGATGGTGGAGTTGGAGCAGATTGCAGAAGGTTTCCAAGAGAAAGTTTGAAGTCCTTTATACATTTCTAAAGTTGGAAAAGTGTATGGATAAAGAAAGTGACAGTCCTTTTCGGTGTGTACCATTTTGTGAAGAATGTTCTCTAGTTCAAGTTTGAGCCAGTTTAGATATCATGCTGTTTTGAAAATCTGCTTACCTTATAGAATATTTATACTCTAAGAAACAGTATCATTGAAGAGATGAACAGTTTCCAAACATTACAAAGCTAGCACACACAGAGTGTGACCTATTTCTAATAATTATTGAACATTTTCATTACGTGGTAGGAGATTTTGAGGCATTGCATCACTACACCAATGTAAATTGCAGTGCTGAGACTTGAAGAAGATGAATAATTCTATTGCTCTTTGGAGAGGTGCTTCTATAGATATCCCTTTTTTTGAACGGGAAAAGAATTTTCAGGACTCCCATCTGTGGATATCAGTATCTGCCCCAATGCTTGAATGCTATTGGCATCTGACATCATTTTTGGCCACTCAAGGATTATGTTTTGTTGTGTTTTTTTTTTAATATACTCATTGTATGCGTATTAAATTTCAGTACTGTGACTATAAGCATCAGTGATAAATATTTAGCTTATGATTCCTCAGAAATCAATGCCTATTACTGAACTTTAATATCTAGCTGGTTTTGTGAGAAGTTTTCTCATTTTGAAACTGTTTAAACTCTTTCCCCCCAAATTACATTATCGTTATCATCATGGATGTTAATAGTTACTTGATAATAAGCACTTACTATGTACTTAGCACTGTATTAACTGCTATATGCATATTTGATATTTACAGTAGTTCTACAGCTCAGTCCAGTGTGGTAGCCAGTAACCACATGTGGCTATTTACATTTAAATTTAACTAAAATTAAACAAAATTAAAGTTTCAGTCTGACTAGTGACATTTCAAGTGCTCAGTATCAGTGGACAAAACAGGTTTAGAACATTCCATCATCACAAAGATTCTATTTGGCTATTTAATGAGATAGAAATAGTAAGTAACCTGAAACTTTAACCACAGCTATCTGATTCCTAAACTACAGTCATAAATTTCATATTATACTGTACATTTCATGACAATAGAAACCATCTCTACTTTGTTTGCAGTTTTCTTAATCAGAAAGTCTATGCATAGTAAACCCTTCATGAATTAGTGGTAGAAGAAATGACTGAGCAAATTAAAAATATCAAGAAATATTACTTAAAGCTAATTATATATCTAGAATTTCTATGGAAAGTAATTATTCAATATCTGATTTAGTGTATGATCTTGTGTAAATTGTCATGTCCTCTATCCCTTCAACAGTTATTTTAATTCCACACATGTTTTGTGTTCCTCTCAGAATTTGAGTTTTGTTATAGTACCTTATAACCACAAATTAATTTCCCCATTGAATATACTATATTTTTGTTTTATATTTTGCACATTGGTTAACTTTGTAAGATGTAATCCATCAAAATAGCAATCAATTTAGACTGAAGAGAACTTGCCTTCTGAGTCTGACGAAAATAAAAATGAACTAAATGTTTCATTGTTATTTCCATTGGATTTTACTCATGTATTTTCAATACCCATCTATTGTTATGACATTGTTTTATCAATTTACAAGTACGTAGCCTTCTTACTATGCTCCCCTGACTATTCATTGTATCATCCAAATTTGAATTGTGCAAACTTTTCTTTCTACTATGTTTCTGTAGTGCCCTGAAAATGGCATAAATCTTTTATTTATATTCAGTTCTTCTAGAGGCTCAGCAATTTCACAGGTACTTTTATTCATTGAATGGTGTTCAGGGAACAGTTGTGGATATTGGGAACTTCCCCTCCTTCAGTGCTTGTACAGCATTTGTTCTGATAACTAATGTGTATCTGGTATTATTTTTTTAGCTTGTGTATATTCTTCACCTTGAGAGGCAGCTTTCAACAACTGTCAGAGAGCAGCTTTCTCTACAGTCATGTGGATTTGTAAAGACCAACTAAGAAGAAGAAAACTTTATTTATGAATGATTTTAATTTGTGGAAATACACTCCTTCTATAGGAACAAAATTTAAATAAAATTCCATATAATGTTTCTAGTTTGTGGTCACTGAAAATTCTAACCAACGCTAGAAACCAAAAACCTACTAATCTCTGCATGAAAATAACATTAATTAGAATAAACTCAGTTTATATATCTGGATTTGTGTGATGTTTAAGGCCTAAAACTAAGGTCAATATTATGTGCTGCCTTGACAGTTAGTAAAATTGGGATAGCCTCAAATGGCCTAACTTCAAGTAGGCCTCCCCACTCTGTTCCCACGGATAAGGTTCCCCAGAAAAACAACCCTCTTTATTTAAGGGGTGAGACACAATTCCTGCTTATACATGAGTAGTGAGTTTCAGTTCTCTGCCAGTCTCTGGAATTATTCAGACAAGCTAATCACATCCTTCCATAGGAAACAGGGGCACCCCACCCCCTTGACACTACAAAGCCAGCAACCTCCCATAGCCCCTGGTTTACCCTGTTCTCAAGTACAACCCCATATGGCCCTGCCTAGTACATGGTGTCCTCTTCCTCTGACCCATGAGTATATGTGACTAATCACCTGCTGTCAGTCTCATCTGTCCCATGCAGTGTGTCAGGTCTGGCCATCCTCATAACCCTAGGGTGGAAATCCCTCCCTTAACAATGGGATGAAAGGAAGGTAATTAAAACAATTTGATGCTTTATTGAGTATCATATGAAATAGTATTTGCATGTCAGAAACAGAAGCACTATTAACTACACCAAATGACGTGCATATATATTGAATCTCTTTTTATAGCTAATTCTTTTAATACTGGATTTTCACTAGGTCACTACAATGATAAACACCTAAAGGACGATGACTATAACCTGAAGTAGCATAGGGTCCAATGAAGACACAAGGACATAAACAAGAAATTTAACAAGATGATAAGTATTGCTATATAATCACATTTTAAAGCTGTTTTTCTCAGTGTGCTCTGAGAAAGTAGAAAAGACGTAGTGCCTGGCACGCAATATGTATTCAGAATGGTTTTCAGAAATAAATGAAGAAAAAACAGCATGCTAGCCCAATCAGAAGGAGTAATGAGGAAAGGCTTCTTTATGGAGCGACCAGAAACTAAGAGGGGATTCAAAAACACAAGTCAGAATAGCAATTCTGAGCTGACAACATGACAGCTCAAGAGACAGGACTTATGAATGGAGAATGGGGTTTTAGCACACTCATGTTTATAAGATATGTGACCTTGATCTTCTACTCAGTGAAGAGGTAGATTAAGCTGAAGAGCTTGTGAATAAACATGAAAAGTAACTTGATTTAATAATCAGGTAAGTATAAAGTAACACTTTATTGAGACACTAGCCTATATCCACCATATTGATATAATTCAAAATGTCTGAGAATGCTAACTATTGTTAGGGATATGAGGAAAGGGAAATTCTCATATATTACTGGTTTCTCTAATCTATGGAGATCAAGAAGAGTATATATGAAGTAAAGTATCTTGAGAAAAAAGAAGTGCTGTAGAATACAGCGGGGAAAAGTGTCATGTTTGCTCTTTTTATTTCTCATGGTGAATAGCATCATTTAGAAATTCACATGCACCCAGTAAAATACATTTATATTACATTATCTAGGGTTAGCTAAGTTAAGACTCATTAATGAATAAATGGTCTAAAATCTTTTTTCCAAAAATATTGAATATACTACTAATAACATAAGATCAAAGTACAATATAATAATGGTTGGAAAAAATAATTGTCTAATCTAATCATCTCTGACATGATGTCAGCCAAAAAGTGAATTATCAAGATTATTTTAAATATAAATACACCCCTGTGATCTTTATTGCTGGACTAGACCCTAAGTGTATATTTTGACTTGCCCAGTTGGAAAGTAGGAAATCATCAAAAATAGAAAGATTTTACTTTTCTTCTCTCTTTCATAATTTTTTATTTTATATTTAATTGAATATTTTATATGCATATATTATATTAATATGGAAGAAGAGAAGAAATGCTTGAGTGTATTGACTAGAGATTTACTGAAATAATGAATTTTGTTATATAAACTCAATAGAGAATCACCTGGGGAAAAAAAGAAAAGCTCAGTGGATTGGTGGACAAATGGGGAGAAAAATTGAAGTGACAATGGTTTGGAGCAGTCTTTGATCTAGTTCACCAGGCCTGACTCGGTATAACAGAGCAGGTAGGGTAGGAGGAGCATTAAAGATTTAGGATTTAGAACTTATATAAGTTCTTGCTTCTGATATTATTTTAAAAGTGATTGAGGGCTTCCCTGGTGGCGCAGTGGTTGGGAGTCTGCCTGCTAATGCAGGGGACACGGGTTCGAGCCCTGGTCTGGGAGGATCCCATATGCTGCGGAGCAACTAATCCCGTGAGCCACAACTACTGAGCCTGCGCGTCTGGAGCCTGTGCTCCGCAACAAGAGAGGCCGCGATAGTGAGAGGCCCGTGCACCGCGATGAAGAGTGGCCCCTGCTTGCCACAACTAGAGAAAGCCCTCGCACAGAAACGAAGATCCAACACAGCAAAAATAAATTAATTAATTAATAAACTCCTACCCCCAACATCTAAAAAAAAAAAAAACTATTAAAAGTGATTGATTTCTTTTGGTACGTCCACTCTAACAGTCTCTATCTTCAGCCTACAGGGAGATGAATGTGATAAATAATGGCACAATGCATTATGCGTGACCACTAGAAATGTGAACCTAAAAGTTAATATTATTTGTTTTCCTGAAACATAGAACCAAACTTAAGAATTATCTAGAGAATTTGATTCAGGTGCAATGACCTCATTCCAAAAAAAAAAAAAAAAAAACACCAAGATAGAAGCTTAAAAAATACTGAGGCAGAGAAGGAAGGAATGAAATAGAGACAGTAAATAAAAAGAGGGAGAGATTGAGAAAGAGAAAAAGAAACTTGTTGGCAGTCTTTTATGCCAGAATGCTTTCTACAGGTGTACAGAAATATCCCTTTGAAATGACTGACTATATGGTCAACTCAGGCTACACTCTCCATAGGCTTCTCCTCTTCTGCACATAACTCACATTGCTGACTCTTCCCAGTGTTGACACAGTGTGATGCCAATCCAAACCTTAAACACTCTTCAGAGTACAACTATGCCTTTCTTCCCCTAATCTAATGCATTAACATTAATAGGTTTTCAGGGAAAATAAAAGAATTTTATAGGAAATAAAGAGACAACACCTGAGGCAGGGGGAGTTAAAGAAAAAAAAAATGGAATTCTAGTCTTTATTTCAATCAACACTTAATCAAATGTTGCTCGCCTAGTCAGTTTATGAAACAGCAAGTCCCTAATACTATAACCTTTTAACCCTATCTGGTTTCAGTGTTAAAAAAAAAGAGAATGAAACACAACAAAAAGTTGATAATAGAAACAAATAAGATAAAATTTCTATTCAGGGAAAGATGTGATATAATTCTGGTACCATTTCATGTTCTAAATGTGTCCTAATCTCATATAACTGCTTTTATGGTTCTTCAACATGTAGCTGCCCAAATTATCTCCTTGAGTCTCTAGAAAGGTTACACACTTTATGTGACAAAATTTTTCTCAGCACCTCAGGTAGGACTATGCATATTGCCTCCTCAGAGGTGCTTATTTTTTCTGAAGACTATTCTTTGGTAGTGGTTAAGCCTGGTTCTTTCTTTCAGTAATTAAAAAAAATATATCCTTACCATATTTTCCTTTTTAATTGAGTTATTATTTTGAGATAGTTGTAGATTGACATACAACTGTAAGAAGTTACACAGAGAAGTCCTGTGTACCCTTAACTTGGTTTTCTTCAATTGTAACATCTTGGAAAACTATAGTGGTGATACAATATCACAACCAAGATAATGATATCAATACAGTCAAGGTGAAGAATAATTTCATCACCACAAGAATCCTTCATGGTGTCCTTTTATAGACACAGACACTTCCTTTCCTTTCCCTACTACCTCCTTAGTCCCTGGCAATCACTAATCTGTTCCCTATTTCAATAATTCTGTCACTTCAAGAATGGTATATAAATAGAACCAAACAGTATGTTAATTTTTCTCTCAGCACAATTTACTGGAAACTGAGCCACACTGTGTGTATACCAGTAGTTTATTCCTTCATATTGCTGAAAGCAACCAATGATGGGAATATACCTGTTTTTCTTTTTTATCAACTATTCACCCCTTTAAAGGACATCTTTCCAGGTTTTGGCTATTTACAATAAAGCCAAATATACAATACAGCCAAAAATAAAAGCCAAAAATAAACATCTGTGTACAGGTCATTTGAGTAAACATAAGTTTCCATTTTTGTGTGTGTAAATGCCCATGAGTGAATTTCCTGGCTTATATGGTAGTTGTATGATAAGTTTTTTAAGGAAATAACAACTTGTGTTGCAAAGGGTCTGTATCATTTTATACTTCAAGCAGCAAGAATGAGTGAAAGGAATCTCCATGCTGTTTTCCATAGTGATTGCACCAATTTACATTCCCATCAACAGTGCAGGAGGGTTCCCTTTTCTCCACACCCTCTCCAGCATTTATTGTTTGTAGACTTTTTGATAATAGCCATTCTGACCGGTTTGAGGTGAAACCTCATTGTGGTTTTGATCTGCATTTCTGTAATAATTAGTAATGTTGAGTATCTTTTCACGTGCCTGTCGGCCATTTGTGTGTCCTCTTTAGAGAAATGTCTACGTAGACCTTCTGTCACTTTTTTGATTGGGTTGTTTATTTGTTTGTTTTGATATTGAGTTGTATGAGCTGTTTACATATTGTCAGTTAGATATTTCCTCTATGTACATTTAGAAGCACATCAGTGTTAAAATCTTGCTTCCACAAACAAACATAATTTAGAACACTCAAAAAGAGGAAGACTGCAGTCCCCATATTTTTTGCTTATCATGTTCTTCTTGCCTCCTGTCCCAACATTCATTCTTTTCTCATTTCTTTTTTTGTTTAGGAAAACTCCCCTTAGCCATTCTTTTAGGTTAGGTCTCTAGTGATAAATTCTTTAATTTTCCTTCATCATAGAATGTCTTGATTTCTCTTTGTCTTGTATTCCTGAAGGTTATTTCCACTGGGTTTGGATTCTGGATCTACAGTTCTTTTCTTTAAAATGTTGTGCCACTTTATTTTGGTCTCTAGGGTTTCTGATGAGAAATCTACTGTCAATCCAATTGTTTTCCCCTAAAGCTATGGTCATTTTTCTCTTGCTGCTTTCAAGATTTTCCTTTGCCTTTAGTTGTCAGAAGTGTCATTATGATGTGTCTTGAAGGGGGTTTCTTCGGGTTTATCCTGTTTGAACTTCACTCAGTTTCTTTAATCTTTAGGTTTGGGTCTTCTGCCAAATTTTCAGTCATTATTTCTTTGAGCTCTTTTTCAGTCTCACCCTTTTCCTCTTGTCTTTCTGGGACCATGATGACACAAATGTTAGGTCTTTTGTTATAGTCCTACAGAGTCTCTGAGGCCATGTTCTTTCTTTTTTTAGTCTATTTCCTCTTTATTGTTCACATTGGGTAATTTCTATTATTCTATCTACCAGTTCCTTGATTTTTTTCCCCTGTCTTCCCCATTCTGCTGCTGAGCGTGTGGATTGAGATTTGGGTTTTTTGTTTGTTTGTTTGGGTTTTTTTCTTATTGTATTTTCCAGTTCTAAAATTTATATTTGGTTCTTTTATTTCATTGCTGAAACTTTCTTTTTCTTCACTGTGACTTTCTATTTTTCATTTGTTACAAACATATTTGTAATTGCTCATTGTAGCATTCTTATAATAGCTACTTCAAAATCTTTGTAAGATAATTCTGTGATGCCTATCCTCTTGATGTTTACATCTATTGATTGGCTTTTTTCATTCAGTTTCAGATTACCCTGTTTCTTGTATGATTAGTGATTTTTTTGTTGTTGTTTTGTTTTTTTGTTTGTTTTTTTCGGAACGCGGGCCTCTCACTGCTGTGGCCTCCCCCATTGCGGAGCACAGGCTCCGGACGCGCAGGCCCAGCGGCCATGGCTCACGGGCCCAGCCGCTCCGCGGCATGTGGGATCCTCCCAGACCGGGGCACGAACCCGCGTCCCCCGCATCAGCAGGCGGACTCTCAACCACTGCGCCACCAGGGAAGCCCAGTGATTTTTTTTATTGAGATATAATTGACATATAATATTATATTAGTTTCAGGTGTATTATATTATGACTTGTATGTACATAGTGCAAAATGTTCACCACCATATGCTAATTAATATCAGTCACCATACAGTTACAGAATTTTTTTTCTTCCCATGAGAATTTTTAAGATCTACTTTCTTAGCAACTTTCAAATATGGAATACAGTACTATTAACTATAGTCACCATGCTGTACATTAGATCCTCAGGACTTATTTATTTCATAACTGGAAGTTGTACCTTTTCACTCCCTTCACCCATTCTGCCCAACCACCTCTGGTAACAACCAATCCGTTCTCTGATGCTAAGTGATTTTTTATTGAAATTTGGATATTAAGGATATTGTGTTATGAGAATCTGGATATTATTTAATCCTTCTGTTTTAGCTGGTATCTTCCGAATTATTCTTGCACTAGAAGTCCAAATTCCTCACTTTGCCTCCTTGACCCCCAGTGATGAGGAATCTTCATTATTGCTGGGTGGGAGTGGCTATTCTGGCTCCCAAGGAGAACTTCAATGTACTTCCTTGACTGGAAAGGACAGGAATACCTCCTATTGCTCCCAATGTGGCCTCTAGTGATACTACAGGGGAGGAGTTTGGTCATCTCTTAACCCCTGGGCTATGGTGTAAATCCTTATTAACTCAACCAGGACAGATCTGACACTGCTCTAGCAGAGGGCATAGGATGTCACCCAACTGCACATGGGGATAGATGAAGTAGATCTCTGTTTATTTTAGTTTTTGAATGGATCTGATTTCTAACCTTCACATTATTAACTTACTTTGTGTTCAATTAGCCCCTCCAGCTGTTCATTTGCAGTTCAGGGATGACCTAAATACTTAAAGTCCAATGGTTCTAGACTACATCTTATCAATTTTAATATGTCATTGATTGTAAGGTAATTGTAGCTAAAACTAAATGGAGGTGAGGTATATATCAAGTAAATGCTAACCACAATTCCAGTAAAACTATAATGGGTGAGGATTGTCTTACTTAGGATAAAGGAAAAGAAATATGTGATTTGCTTTTTCAAGTTTTCAATTTCTGACACTCAATGTAGGGTACTTTTATAATCAGCAAGCAAACAAAAAAGCAGCAATGTAGAGAATCAGGTACACTTTTGAGGTACAAGTATATCATCATTAAAACTATGATTCCAAAGAATATTTAATAATACATTGCAAAGCTAAATAAGCTGAATAAGCTTATGAAACAAAACCAATTGAAAAGCTAAATATGTTACTATATGTCCCGCTTTCTTACAAATGCCCTGATTTTTTTATTCACAATTTTCTGTGTCTTACTTTCACATGGGCAATATCATATATTTGTAATCATATATTAGGAAATGTTGAATTTTAAATATAGCTGAATATACACAGAATATCTAGTTTTTATTACCCATAGTTACAATGAACTCAGATAAAATTTGAAAATCATATACAGCTAAATAGCTAGTCTTGTGAAATAGCATAAAGGTATCCAACCCAGCCTTTGGACATGTTTGGGGTTCTTGAAGCTCTGGCTCACCAGAAGAATCACACTGAAGCCACGTGGACTAGATTTACGTAAGTAAACTCTCTTTAAAAGATTTTGAATTCTGAACACAATGAAGCAGGGTAGAATGAAACATTTGAATTTTTATATACTAACACTGGTACCTTAATAATAGATTATTTTGTTCCTGTTTTATCCACTTTTCTTTTTCTATCTCTAATTACAACAACTGATTCTGTAACCATCCAAGTATCTTTAAAGTGTTCTGCATTTTCTTTCATTCTTAATCAGATTTGGTTACTGTTATTTACTACCAAAAAACAATAAAACAAACAAATAAAAACCCAAGTGATATCTGCAGAAACTTAAGTAAAATTGTAAGTTGCTAGAAATATATTTAAGTATACCATAATTTAGCAAATAGTGACTTACTTTAGTGATATTAGGAGCAATTTTACATTTTTTCTTGTTTATTTTTCTCTGGCATTAACAAAATAAGCCAATTTTTGATATTATTTTTACAATCAATAAAGTCATTGTAAGAGTAAAGAAGGCAGAATATAGAGCAATAGGAATTAGAGAACTGAGGCCAGTCAGAGAGAGAACTTGCTCCCTAGATATCACAGCTCCCTATACTCCTGTTAGTTTATCCAACTGTGAGTAAGACAGTAGATGTGGAAACATTACATCAAGGTTCTATACCACGTTCCTTATGTCAAACTTTGCTGAGATAAAGATTTTAGTTAATTTCTCAATTGAAAAAGTCATTTTTCTAGAAAGAAAATTAAAATAAGGAAAACTACATACACCAATGCTATTCAATTCCTGTGTTTTCTCCCATTTCTCTTTTTTCCCCCTCTAATGATAAAATAATTGAATTGGTTTTGATAGTAATTGTATCAACATCCCCAATCTTGGTTCCACCAGGGTCTTCCTTTGAAAATTGTGACATTTCTGCCTTTGCAATTGTATGACTTTTCCTGATGTTGATGTGATCAAGGACATCACACCATGTCTACAGTCCAGGTTTATCTGTGCCATTTTTATGTAAAAAATATCTATGAAAGTAAGAATAAAAGATGTGTGGAATCTCAAGTACCACTTTGGTATTTTAATAAAGGAGAATGCATTTTGGAAGTAATTTCCCATCTGATGTTGAACTATTTGGAGAATGGATTTGAGAATGCTTCAATATGTTTTGTACATAATCAATTACTTTCATAAAAAATGGTCATGAAGAACCTAGGGGCAGGACGGGAATAAAGACACAGACCTACTAGAGAATGGACTTGAGGACACAGGGAGGGGGAAGGGTAAGCTGGGACAAAGTGAGAGTGATATGGACATATATACACTACCAAATGTAAAACCGATAGCTAGTGGGAAGCAGCCGCATAACCCAGGGAGATCAGCTCCGTGCTTTGTGACCACCTACAGGGGTGGGATAGGGAGGGTGGGAGGGAGGGAGATGCAAGGGGGAAGAGATATGGGGATATATGTATATGTATAGCTGATTCACTTTGTTATAAAGCAGAAACTAACACACCATTGTAAAGCAATTATACTCCAATAAAGATGTTTAAAAAAAATTTTTAAAAAAATGGAGAAACTAAATGAGCTAGTCACAGGTAGGCCACATGTTTGGTATTATACATTAGGATAGAACTGAATCTCAAGTATGGATTCAAATATGCAGAATATAGAATTTTCTATTATCCATTATCTCAATGAACTCTAACAAAAATTTAAAATTCAACTACCATCTACAGCTCAACAATTATTCTTTTTAATTCCCATTTCTCCTGATGTAAATAGGTCATCAAACTAAAATATCTGAGGAGCAGACAAATTAAGAATTTGTGATTTTGTGTTCTTTGTTTTTTAGTCATATATGTATTTTGCACCAGAATGGCCACTTTTCCATGCTTTATTTGAAAATAAAGAATTTAAATTATTTAGTAAATTTAAATGAATTTTCAACTCAGGATTTTAACATAAAAAATAGAATAATAGAGAATTTTTTTTTAGAAAATTGACTATGTAATACATTTTTATATGATACTATTTCAATGCTACCTGTATGTTCATATCATAAAAACTACAAGATGAATGGGCAAAGAATATTATTTTCTTGACGGGAAAGGTACTGTGCATATAAATACTGAACTAGTTTTATAGTAATTGTGTATTCTCCTAAAAGTTCATTGATCATTTAGATAGCAATGTTTTTTAATAAAACAATTGATTAATTACAACTGAATTATTTGTTGTTGTTGCTATATGTTGTTAAAACGAAATAGCCTCAATTTAAAGGGAATATTAACAATATCCCATATTTCACATGTTTAATCTCAAGGATGGTAAACTCAGGTATCAATAAGCAAGTACATAATAGCCCCATCCACCAGAGGGTAAAGAGCAGAAGCAAGAAGAACTACAATCCTGCAGCCTGTGGAACAAAAACCACATTCACAGAAAGACAGACAAGATGAAAAGGCAGAGGCCTATGTACCAGATGAAGAAACAAGATAAAACTCCAGAAGAACAACTAAATGAAGTGGAGATAGGCAACCTTCCAGAAAAAGAATTCAGAATAATGATAGTGAAGATGATCCAGGACCTCGGAAAAGAATGGAGGCAAAGATTGAGAAGATGCAAGAAATGTTTAACAAAGACCTAGAAGAATTAAAGAACAAACAAACAGGGATGAACAATACAATAACTGAAATGAAAGCTACACTAGAAGGAATCAATAGCAGAATAACTGAGGCAGAAGAACGGATAAGTGACCTGGAAGACAGACTGGTGGAATTCACTGCTGCGGAACAGAATAAAGAAAAAAGAATGAAAAGAAATGAAGACAGCCTAAGAGACCTCTGGGACAACATTGAACAAAAGAATATTCGCATTATAGGCGTCCCAGAAGGAGAAGAGAGATAAAGGACCAGAGAAAATATTTGAAGAGATTATAGTCAAAAACTTCCCTAACGTGGGAAAGGAAATAGCCACCCAAGTCCAGGAAGCACAGAGTCCCATACAGGATAAACCCAAGGAGAAACATGCCAAGACACATAGTAATCAAATTGGCAAAAATTAAAGACAAAGACAAATTATTGAAAGCAGAAAGGGAAAAATGACAAATAACATACAAGGGAACTCCCATAAGTGTAACAGCTGATTTCTCAACAGAAACTCTACAAGCCAGGAAGGAGTGGCATGATATACTTAAAGTGATGAAAGGGAAGAACCTACAACCAAGATTACTCTACCAGGCAAGGATTTCATTCAGATTCGATGGAGAAAACAAAAGCTTTACAGACAAGCAAAAGCTAAGAGAATTCAGCACCACCAAACCAGCTCTACAACAAATGCTAAAGAAACTTCTATAAGTGGAAAACACAGGAGAAGAACAGGACCTACAAAAACAAACCCAAAACAATTGAGAAAATGGTCATAGCAACATACATATTGATAATTACCTTAAACGTGAATGGATTAAATGCTCCAACCAAAAGACACAGGCTTGCTGAATGGATACAAACACAAGACCCATATAAATGCTGTCTACAAGAGACCCACTTCAGACCTAGGGACACATACAGACTGAAAGTGAGGGGATGGAAAAATATATTCCATGCAAATGGAAACCAAAAGAAAGCTGGAGCAGCAATACTCATATCAGATAAAATAGACTTTAAAATAAAGAATGTTACAAGAGACAAGGAAGGACACTACATAATGATCAAGGGATCAATCCAAGGAGAAGATGTAACAATTATAAATATATATGCACCCAACATAGGAGCACCTCAATACATAAGGCAACTGCTAACAGCTATAAAAGAGGAAATAGACAGTAGCACAATAATAGTGGGGGACTTTAACACCTCACTTACACCAATGGACAGATCATCCAAACAGAAAATTAATAAGGAAACAGAAGCTTTAAATGACACAATAGACCAGATAGATTTAATTGATATTTATAGGACATTCCATCCAAAAACAGCAGATTACACTTTCTTCTCAAGTGCACATGGAACATTCTCCAGGATAGATCACATCTTGGGTCACAAATCAAGCCTCAGTAAATTTAAGAAAATTGAAATCATATCAAGCATCTTTTCTGACCACAACGTTATGAGATTAGAAATGAATAACAGGGAAAAAAATGTAAAAAACACGAACACATGGAGAGGCTAAACAATACATTACTAAATAACCAAGAGATCACTGAAGAAATCAAAGAGGAAATTTAAAAATACCTAGAGACAAATGAAAATGAAAACATGACGATCCAAAATCTATGGGATGCAGCAAAAGCAGTTCTAAGAGGAAAGTTTATAGCTATACAAGCCTAACTCAAGAAACAAGAAAAATCTCAAATAAACAATCTAACCTTACACCTAAAGGAACTAGAGAAAGAAGTACATACAAAACCCAAAGTTAGCAGAAGAAAAGAAATCATAAAAATCAGAGCAGAAATAAATGAAATAGAAACAAAGAAAACAATAGCAAAGATCAATAAAACTAAAAGCTGCTTCTTTGAGAAGATAAACAAAATTGATAAACCTCTAGCCAGACTCAACAAGAAAAAGAGGGAGAGGACTCAAATCAATAAAATTACAAATGAAAAAGTAGAATCTGCAACAGACACTGCAGAAATACAAAGCATCCTAAGAGACTACTACAAGCAACTGTATGCCAATAAAATGGACAAACTGGAAGAAATGGACAAATTCTTAGAAAGGTATAACCTTTCAAGACTGAACCAGGAAGAAATAGAAAATACGAACAGACAAATCACAAGTAATGAAATTGAAACTGTGATTAAAAATATTGCAACAAACAAAAGTCCTGGACCAGATGGCTTCAGAGGTGAATTCTATCAAACATTTATAGAAGAGCTAACAGCCATCCTTCTCAAACTCTTCCAGAAAATTGCAGAGGAAGGAACACTCCCAAACTCATTCTATGAGGCCACCATCACCCTGATACCAAAACCAGACAAAGATACTACAAAAAAAGAAAATTACAGACCAATATCACTGATGAATATAGATGCAAAAATCCTCAAAAAAAAAAACTAGCAAACAGAATCCAACAACACATTAAAAGGGTCATACAGCATGATCAAGTGGGGTTTATTCCAGGAATGCAAGGATTCAATCAATGTGATATACCATATTAACAAATTGAAGAATAAAAACCATATGATCCTTTCAATCGATACAGAAAAAGCTTTTGACAAAATCAACATCCACTTATGATAAAAACTCTCCAGAAAGTTGGCATAGAAGGAACCTACCTCGATATAATAAAGGCCGTATATGACAAAGCCACAGCAAACATCATTCTCAATGGTGAAAAAATGAAAGCATTTCCTCAAAGATCAGGAACAAGGCAAGGATGTCCAGTCTCACCACTATTATTCAACACAGCTTTGGAAGTCCTAGCCATGGCAATCAGAGAAGAAAAAGAAATAAAAGGAATCCAAATTGGAAAAGAAGAAGTAAAACTGTCACTGTAGATGACATGATACTATACATAGAGAATCCTAAAGTTGCTACCAGAAAACTACTAGAGCTAATCAATGAATTTGGTAAAGTTGCAGGATACAAAATTAATGCACAGAAATCTCTTGCATTCCTATACACTAATAATGAAAAATCTGAAAGAGAAATGAAGGAAACACTCCCATTTACCATTGCAACAAAAAGAATAAAATACCTAGGAATAAACCTACCTAGGTAGACAAAAGACCTGTATGCAGAAAACTATAAAACACTGATGAAAGAAATTAAAGATGATACCAACAGATGGAGAGATATACCATGTTCTTGGATTGGAAGAATCAATATTATGAAAATGACTATACTACCCAAAGCTATCTACAGATTCAATGCAATCCCTATCAAATTACCAATGGCATTTTTTACAGAAATAGAACATAAAATCTTAAAATTTGTATGGAGACACAAAAGACCCTGAATAGCAAAAGCAGTCTTGAGGGAAAAAAATGGAGCTGGAGGAATCAGACTCCCTGACTTCAGACTATACTACAAAGCTACAGTAATCAAGACAATATGGTACTGGCACAAAAACAGAAACGTAAATCAATGGAACAAGATAGAAAGCCCAGAGATAAACCCACACATCTATGGTCAACTAATCTAGGACAAAGTAGGCAGGGATATACAATGGAGAAAAGACAGTCTCTTCAATAAATGGTGCTAGAAAAACTGGACAGCTACATGTGAAAGAATGAAATTAGAACACTTCCTAACACCATACACAAAAATAAACTCAAAATGGATTTGAGACCTAAATGTAAGACCGGACACTATAAAACTCTTAGAGGAAAACATAGGAAGAACACTCTTTGACATAAATCACAGCAAGATCTTTTTTGATCCACCTCCTAGAGTAATGGAAGTAAAAACAAAAATAAACAAATGGGACCTAATGAAACTTCAAAGCTTTTGCACAGCAAAGGAAACCATAAACAAGACGAAAAGACAACCCTCAGAATGGGACAAAATATTTGCAAATGAATCAACTGACAAAGGATTAATCTCTAAATTATATAAACAGCTCATGCAGCTCAAAATTAAAGAAACAAACAACCCCATCCAAAAATGGGCAGAAGACCCAAATAGACCTTTCTCCAAAAGAAGACATACAGATGGCCAAGAAGCACATGAAAAGCTGCTCAACATCACTAATCATTAGAGAAATGCAAATCAAAACTACAATGAGGTATCACCTCACACCAGTTAGAATGGGCATCATCAGAAAATCTACAAACAACAAATGCTTGAGAAGATGTGGAGAAAAAGGAACCCTCTTGCACTGTTGGTGGGAATGTAAATTGATATAGCCGCTATGGAGAACAGTATGGAGGTTCCTTAAAAAACTAATAGAATTACCGCATGATCCAGCAATCCCACTACTGGGCATATACCCAGAGAAAACCATAATTCAAAAAGACACATGCACTCCAATGTTCACTGCAGCACTATTTACAATAGCCAGGACATGGAAGCAACCTAAATGCCCACTGACAGACGAATGGATAAACAAGATGTGGTACATATATGCAATGGAATATTACTCAGCCATAAAAAGGAATGAAATTGAGTCATTTGTTGAGATGTGGATGGATCTAGAGACTGTCATACAGAGTGAAGTAAGTCAGAAAGAGAAAAAGAAATATCGTATATTAATGCATGTATGTGGAACCTAGAAAAATGGTACAGATGAACCGGTTTGCAGGGAAGAAGTTGAGACACAGATGTAGAGAACAAACATGTGGACACCAATGGGGAGAAAGCCACGGGGGGGTGGGGATGGTGGTGTGATGAATTGGGATTTACATGTGTACACTGATGGGTATAAAATTGATGACTAATAAGAACCTGCTGTATGAAAAAATAAATAAAATAAAATTCAAAAATTCAAAAAAAAATAAGCAAGTACAGTTATATATTAAGAAGGATATCTAATAAAAACATTCTTAAAGATGGCTAATCACCTAAAAAGCTATATTTATTTGAACTCTAATTAATGAACTGACAAATGTACTAAAATATGCAACATCACACGCCTTCTCTTAAAACAGTTCTAAATCAGTTGGGAAATTACTTCAGAATGCATTCTCTTCTATTAAAATAATTTCAGCATCTAATTAGAGCAGGTATCTTTTGTTCAACAAGCTCTCTTTCACTATTATATAAATAATTGTTTTAAATCTTAACTTGCCTAGAGAATTAAAAATAGCCTACAGTGTGTTAAGTTTTGCACATTATCCTTCTGTGGCTATGGAAGAAATTGTTGGGAGGTATATAATGTCTTTAAGAAAGATCATGATATTTTAAAGAGGTGTACCGGAAGAAGAATGGGCTTAGGGTTAGGACCCTTCTTGAAAGTTACTTAAATTAGTTATAGCTCTGATTGCTCATGTAGCATGTGAGTATTAGGATATGGCATACCTACTTCAAAGATTATTCAGAGGATAAGATACTAAATGTATAGAGGTACTTTTTAAAATATACATGGTTTATAAGAGAGAAACAGTGACTAAATACACACCTAAAGATAGTATATGTATGCAGGATCATGTGTGTGTATATTCACCGACGTTACACAAATATTAGAGGTGTAGAGACATAAGCCTCTGTTTTGCACACAGAGTACCTGTGGCTATGTGACAAAACTATGCCTATGTGACAAAACTATATCATATTTATATTAAATAAATGATATTATATTAAATAAATATTAAATAAATATTTGTATTAAATAAAACTATATCATATTTATATTAAACTTATATTAAACTGCATCATATTTATATTAAACTTACATGTACACATGTAAATTAATTAGACACAGCACCTTAATAATCAGCTATTTCAATCATAGTCTATGTCAGTTTTTAATTTTTTCCCAACCATAGTTCTGATGCTCGCATATCAACTTTGATCCAACAGAAACATAAAGGAAAGACAAGGAACTGCTTCTGGTACATTATAGTCTGCAAAAAGGAAGTCAAAAGTGAATGTGGTCTGTTAAACTGACCAGGAGAAAAACACAAACATACTTTTTAGCCCAAGTTTAACATTAGATTGGCTTAAAATCCATGAAGCATAATTGGTTGAAAGTACTCTGAATTTTGTTTGTTGGGTTTCTAATTAGGACAAAATTCCAAAGCTGCTCTTTGAGAGGGGTTCTTAGCTCTGTCAGGAGAAAGCACTGGAAAATCCTGAGAACACCCAGCACTCACGCTAGAATTGGAAAGTTAATTGGATGTCATTTGTGTTAAATAAAGAATTGCCAGGCTTGATGTAAGCTGTTCTGACCATTTCTACCCAATTGCACACTCTGTCACAGATTTCCCAAAAAGAATAAAGGAGTATTGTCACATCTGTTTGTCAGGCAAAGAAGAAAGATAATCATGATAAACCCTAGGATGAACATAAAACAGCTGAGCTTCCCAAAGGTGTGAGTTAGAAGGAAAATGCAGCCACAAGAGAGCTCACTGCATAGAGAATCCTCGGCTGACAAAACATCAAACCAATAAAAGAAATGATATCACAGTGTTTCTGAGATCAAATCACTCTTGAAATCTGTGCTTCCACCCTCACTGTTAGCATCTTTGACAGAATGCAAACCTTGGACACTGAGAAGTCATGTCACAATTAAAAATTCCTTATCAAAGTAACGTGTCTGATTTGATTCTATTTTACTTTTTTCGGTATTCACGTTTCAGAGCTTAGCAATATTTTCCTTCTCATTATAGCATGTGTTGTCACTATGAACAAAGTTAAAAATTTCTCCTAGGTAACTTAATTAGCTGCTTCAAAATAAATGTTTCTTAGTTCCTAAAACATGACTTTCATCTCAAAGATTGGTGACTAGTTGACCAAAATGTTGGAGTCTGAGCATGTGATAAATCTCCAAAGGCTCTGTACATTTTGTTTCCAGTAAACTTTAAAAAATTATGTTAGAAGTAATAACTATTTTTTCTGCACAGCAAAACCCTTGTCTCAGGCACATGTAAATCATATTTTCATGCTTTGTACTTTGACTTAAAAGAGTATTGTATGGATAGAGAGCACATTTCGAGATTTTATTTGTGCTGGTGTCTATCTCTCCAGTACTGAGGATGACTTTATGTAATTAACGTCTATTCTTCACTGATCTGAATAGACATAAAGTGTTTTACCTTTGTAAGATTAGGGCAAAATCTAATTACGTAGAGTAAATTAGATGGAGAGATAGTAATATCACGGTTTTGGCTATATTATCTCTGTATTTAAGAAACAGTTTCACTGCTAACCCATTTCTGAATTTTTAAATAGTGGTCATATGCACACTAAAGCATACATGTTTTCTATAAAAATATTGGATAGAGGGGCATATGTTTAGCTAAAGCAGCCAAGAAGAAGACAATTGCCTCAATTTTCACTGAGATCCTGGCTCCAGAGATACTCGCTATGAATTTAAAATGGGTAGTGCTTTAAAACTCTTATTAGGTAGCTTATTCCCTGCCTTCCAAAGGTCCCTTTGAACTTTTACATTTGAGGAAAATGGGTGGAGTTGCTTTCTTTCATTCTTACTTGATTCATGTTAGAGTCTTCTTTTCTACAACTGCTTTACTTTTATCCTACCATCTCTTTTCACAGTAGCCTTGAAGCTACATTTGCTGCATTGTATGAAAGTCTAGGAAGATCACTCACCCTTTACGATGCTTCTACTGGAGTGCTGAACTTGGGGGGTGGGGTGATTTGAGCAAAGATGTGATTCCCCTGAATGTACCATTACTTAATTTTGAGTCCTATCATGAATACATAAAATGGCTTTATACATATATAAAGATGTGCAAACTCATTCGTAATCTCAAGAATGCATATTAAAGTGACGATGAGATATAATTTTACCACTATTGGAAGGAAAAACATGTCAGACTAACAGTATTGATGGCAATGGGGAGTTCTGGGAACTCGCATTTACTACCGTAGGAAGTGTAAATGAACACAACCATGCTGCAGAGAGAGTGGGAGTTGCCGTGTGGTTAAACATGTGAATAGCCTATGTTAAGCATAAATGCTAGAGAAACTTAAATATGTGCATTCACAGTAATCCATAAAAATGTTCATAACAATCTTTAAAAAACATCGTGGGGAATCCAGTTGTCTTAACAGAGAGAATTAAATATAAAAAAAAGTTAACTACATATAATTTTTTTAATTAATTAATTAATTTATTTATTTATTTTTGGCTGTGTTGGGTCTTCGTTTCTGTGCGAGGGCTTTCTTTAGTTGTGGCAAGAGGGGGCCACTCTTCATCGCGGAACGCGGGCCTCTCACTATCACGGCCTCTCGTTGTGGAGCACAGGCTCCAGACGCGCAGGCTCAGTAGTTGTGGCTCACGGGCCCAGCCGCTCTGCGGCATGTGGGATCCCCCCGGACCAGGGCTCGAACCCGTGTCCCCTGCATTGGCAGGAATATTCTCAACCACTGCGCCACCAGGGAAGCCCCAAAATGTTAAGTACATATAATTTTTAAAGTAGGTATCAGAAAAGGCAGAAAGAAAACAGAAATCTTTCACAAACGTCAAACTGCAGGGAGCAGCTAACAAGCCTAGGGTTAAGGTGAACAAGTAAAAAAATTGGAAGTATTAAAACTCAAAAGCTTGGGCTTCCCTGGTGGCGCAGTGGTTGATAGTCCGCCTGCCAATGCAGGGATCACGGGTTCGTGCCCTGGCCTGGGAAGATCCCACATGCCGCCGAGCGGCTGGGCCCGTGAGCCGTGGCCGCTGAGCCTGCGTGTCCTGAGCCTATGCTCCGCAACGGGAGAGGCCACAACAGTGAGAGGCCCACGTACCGCCAAAAAAAAAAGAAAAAAACCCTCAAAAGCTTAGGGAGAAAACCCTACAGAGCTGAAAGATAGCTGAGGTCTCTGAGGGAGAAAAGAGTGGTGGGCTTAGCTCTAGACCTCTGAGTAAGAGGCACCTGTTACCTGGTGCTCATGTCTCTCTGAGGGAAGACAAGGCAGCTTTGTGAGTTTTGGTAAAACTGCAAAGTGGATCTAGCTATTGCTGTAGGAAGGAACTGCTATAGCTGAGATCTTTTGCTAGGATGATTCTCAAGGAAGCAGAGCGAAGCAACAGGAAGCAAATAGGAAAATGTAAGACCATGCTTCGTCCTCTAGCTTGGTAGTCTCCCCAGAACACCCCACATTAATGGAACCTAACCAGAGTCAGCTGGTAATGTGGAAAAGTGACTTTCAGAAGTTCCAGCCCCCGAATCACAGAGTGGGTGTAGAGTTACAAGTTTGGAGTTGAAGATCAACAAGCTAATATCGGCTAAAACTGGGAAGAACCTAAAGGTCCACCCTTGCATTAAGGATATGCAATTACGGTGTGTTAATAAGTAATATACTATACTTCTGAATCAGTTAACTGTTGTACAAAACCACTTTCTACAAAACAACATTGGAACACAAGAAAAAGCGTTTGTTTCTCACATAGTCTTCCCTCTTGGGCACAATTACTCATAACCGTCCCACATGCAAAATGCAATCACCTTCATTTCAGGACCTTGTAGACCTCATCTAATCCTGACCAAGGTCTCATCAAATACATTAGGTCCTCAGGTCTGAGTGAAATTGCTCTTGATCCAAAGACCTGTGAACTAAAAAGTTGTATCTGCTCTGCACAAAAGCAACCTTCAATCAACAGTGATGATCCTTTGTCAGGAAAACCACAATAAACACTTCAATTAAAAAAAGATAGAATGGGAAGCATGTGACAGTCTTTAGTCCACAGAAATTCTGAATTTCTACTGGGAAAAGGCTGCTAAATACCCTTACTTAGAGTAGGAAAAGTACCTTGTTCAGTCTTCCGTTCTACAACCTGGGAGTGTCTTCTTCAACCATTTTTCTCCCATGTTCCTGACTCTGCTCTTTGGAAGTTTCTTCCTTTTTTTCCTATTATCCTCCTTTGTCATTTCTAAAGAGGACTTTGCAATATATGCTTTTTGCATACCCTGCTCCCTGCCTGTAGAAAGTTGGGGGCTAAAATGTGTTCTTATATCACTTAGTGTCTCATTCTCTTTTAGTTCAATACTTTTTGCCAATATTTCTCTAAAAAAACATTTTTGGATATTTGGTTCTAATCAAGTTAGTGTGCCTAAAGTCACCCGCAGAATTCTTGTTCAGGTGTGCTTCTCTCTCTAGAGTCAAGTAGAAATACTTGGACACACCAGGCTTCTGTATGTCTATTCTCCCAATCTTTCTTGGAGTCTATTTTCAGTTGAAGTGATAAGTTGTCACCACAATTCTTTTAAAGTTCTTTACAAAAAGTTGTGATGATTTTGGCCTTGACTCGTTCTGCAAGTCCAATGCCACATATTTTAAGATTTTGTTCAGTTCAAGGCCAAAACATGTCAACATTTCATGGTCAAGCCCACATTCAATGTACAGGGAAGTTTACTTGCTCATGATGAGGCCTTAGCAAGGGTGTGGATGCAGGAAGGGGTAAAGAATTGGGGCCAATCATTAAACAAAACATCAATGAAAAGACATCTACCAGGGCTACATACATTGACATAGTTGCATTACAACATTTTAGTGGTAAGTAAAAGAAGTGAATCACAGAAAAATTTGCACCATAAATTTACTTTTAAATAAGATTAAAAGCATGGAAAATTAAACAATGTATACTCTAAGGAAACACACATAGATGATTAGAACTATTTGAAAGGAATACCAAGGAATTGTTCACCAAGTTTATGACAGCTTTTAACTCAAGGTGGGGGAGAGATGGAATGAGACAAGGGAAGAAAGCATAGGGGATTCTATGATAGCAGGCTTTTGTAGTGTTTTGTTTTTTGGGGGGTGGGAGAGTTGATTAGTATACAAGATTTTATTTATTATTATTGTTATTTTATCTGTTTCTCTAAGTTGTATGAATAGATTTTTATATGTAGTGATTATACTACATATATATTTTATGGCACATATCTGTATATTATAAAAAGTAAGTTTTAATCCACGTAGCTTTGAGAACAGGAAAATCAAGGAAGTACATAATGAGAAAGGTGGTTAATTTTGTTTTCCCCCAGAGGAGAGAGTGATGGGGAATGTGAACAGGGGAGGACAGAATGGAGGAAAAAGCCAAAAATGGGGCCAAATTGTGTCAATCTCAAATTTTCCCTGCCCATTCTTGTTTCTCTGCCCAACAACGCAAACTGGGGTAATTATTGTCCTCATGACAAGCATAATCATTAAAAAGATTAGTACCAGTGTAATTAAGTGATATCAACATGGAAACAAAAGAAAAACTGATTGGCCGGGTCTGTGAAGGAAATAGAAAGATAATCGGGCTTATGGAACATTATGAAAAATTAAATCTACAAGTTCACAAATCTCTTTCAGTCTACTCATGATATATTACCCAAAGCTAAGTAGTAATTTAATACTACTTTGGAACAATTGAAAGAACGATTTAAGAGATGGGCTTTCAAAAGACATTTTTATTTTAACTTGCCTCATAGCGAAAAGAAAGAATCACTTTAACTGAAGGTAATATGCCAACCTGATGCTCATCATAATTCATAATACTTCAAAAATGCACCGTTGTTAAATTTTCAAGTATTAATCAAATAGGTAATTCATCAATTTAGATGGTAGGTATTTGAGATTAAATACCTTAGACTCTAAAACTTTATTGCAATTACTAACAGAGATCTCTGTTATATATTTTAGATATGTTATGAATATATTCATACATTTTACATGTATTTATTTTTATACAAATATAATACACAGTTTTATAAGAATTTAAATTATGAAATTAAATCCTAATTTCATGCAAAATGACAGGGGAAAAAAACCTTTTGTAAAAGGAAGTTGAATTCAACAATACCAAGAAGGTGACTTTTGCCTTGCAGAAGCACTAGCAACAGATCATCAAAAGAATTGCTGCCAGTGTCTGGGAGGCATCTCTGATTAACAGTGCCTTAGCATTGGTGTTATGCCTGTAGTTTTAGGACGCAAAGGTTCAATTATTAACACACTATTCAGAATGACTATGTTAAGATAAATGTGACCATTTACACTCCCTTTTTATTTTCAAGAGTCTTGCAAAGAAAAATAAAAAGTTGTCTCTATGTTTCCTTTTCACCCCTAGTTATTGAATCTATCTTGCAATCGACTAAAGAAGTGTCAATAACTAGCTCCTAGTCAGCCCTTTAGTGGCTTATCCATTAAATTAATTTGCATCTTTACCCACTCATCTTTGAAGTCCTGTTGAATCAAATGGCCTTATTAAAAAAAAATGTGGGATTTTACTGTTAAAATCCCAAGGGTTTTTCTCATTAAGTTAACAGAAAATTTGAAAAACAGTTAAATTAATATTGTCAAGAAACTTTCTTTGATTCTATTATTAGAAATAAAGACAGATTTACAAATATTTTTGGAATCAAATTTTCATAAGTGAAGGAAACTATTTTAAGAATGGAATCATAATAAGTATCGTTCATGTAATCAATTTAATTTCTCTTACAAGGGTTATGTTTTGGAGGGACAAGTATTGGAGTAATCATAGGGAAGGAAACACAGGGGCCACTGTGACTAGAAAGAAAAGGGAGAGAGCAGCCTGGGAGGTCAAAGTTCATCTGTGTTTCTCCTCCTCATTTGATGCTGCTATTTTCATCTTCTCTCCCATCTCTCTGCCTCCCTTCTCTTGCATCCTAGGAAAAACCAAGCTGTTAATTGGATTAATTTCAATATTGTTGCTTCTTAGGGAATAGGGAGGCCCAAAGAGACCGAGAGAGATAGGGGAATGGCCAGTGGGTGGGGCAGTCAGAACAAATTCTTATATAGCCCCAAACAGTTACAACAGTGACATCGAAGATCACTGATCACAGATCACCACAACACATAGAATGATAATAAAAATGCTTGAAATTTTGCGAGAATTACCAAAATGTGACAGAGACATGCAGTGAGAAAATGCTATTGGAAAAATGGCTCTGATAGACTTGCTCGACCCAGGGTTGCCACAAACATTCATTTTGTAAAAAATGCAATGTCTGCAAAGCACAATAAAGTGCAAAAAAATGAGGTATGCTTGTACTATGCATTATGAAATATCCAACTAGTGACAAGTAAGAGGTGTGTATGCACTAAAAGTCATCTAACAAGTCAAGGAACTTAAATTGCCAAACCATTTGACTACTAGGCATAATCATTAGAAGAGCTGTCAGAATAATTCTTTTTCACACTCATGTACACAAATAAACACTTTAAATATTTTCATGAAAGTTAATTAGGCTTCATTACTGAATACATTTGTTAATTCATTTAACAAATATTTTTTGAGAGTCTATGCCAAACCCTGTGCTGTACCAGGGTATATAGTAATCAGCAGGGCAGACTCAATCCCAAGTTTTTAGAGTTTATAAGCTAACAGGTGAAGAAATAAACTAATACAAGATAAATATCATTAGATACTGTGGTAATAACAATGAAACAAAAGGCTCTCTTGCAGAATACTATGGAGTGTCTTTTTTAGATGGCTACCATGGGAATGCCTCTCTGAGGAGCTGGCATTTAGATGAGTTCTGAGGATAAGAAAAAGGCAGAAATGCAAATATCTGAGGGAAATATCTTCAGGGAGAGTGAACTATGTGTATTAAAGACCTGACTCAGGAAAGAGTTTACTTATTTTGGGAAGTAAAAGAACGGTGAGCTTTGCAAGAATATGGCCATTCAAATTATAGGATTTGGGACATATAGAGTAAGGTCCTGGCCCCCAGCATGCAAAAAAAAAAAAAAAAAAAGAAGAAGAATGATTGATGTGTTTAGAGTGTATTGTATAGTGTTTCCAAATGAAATGGGATGGATATGAGGATATGATAGATTATGTAGTACCTTCTAAACCATGTTTAAAATTTTATATATTAATATAAGTGCAATGAGAAGCTATTGAAACAGTTTCACAAACATGGTAGGAATGCAGACCAGCTATCTTAATGTTCTGGTGAGAGAAAGATATCTTCATCTCTAAGGTAGTGGCAGTGACGCTGAAAATAAGTGAATAAATATGAGAAACTAGGTGAGACAATTATGGAATTTGAAGATGGATGTAATTAAGATAGAAAAAGGCAGGGTTAAGAATGACTCCCAAACTTCCTCTTAAGGTGAATACTGATAAGATTGGAGTAGATGAGAAAAACAGAGAAAGAAATTAATTTGAATGGAAAGGAAATCAAGAGTTCAGTTTGGGATGTAAGCTTAATACTCTTGAAAGATAGTCTAGATGGGAAAGGTGAACATATGCATATGGAACTCAAAGAACGGGTTGGCTGGTCGACTGAAACACACATTTAGTTCACTATTATAAAGACTTCATTTAAATAATTAAAAAAGAGAATGCAGAGAGAAGGGAAGAAATCTCAGAACAGAGAATTAAGGAACTCTACTATTTAGAGGTTGATGGAAGAAGAGGACCTAGACAAAGGGACAGAGCGAGAGGTGCTAGAAAGTCAGGAAATGTTGAGTCACATGTCTCAAGAGAAGAGAGTGCAGAGAAGCAGCAATAGCCCAAGAAAAAGTTAACAGTTAACTGACAAATATCCTTACAACTGGATAGCAGATGGTATCAGAGGATGTAGGCAGAAGTACGAGGAGCTAGGCTCTGTGAAATCATCACAGAGTCCCTGGATATGACATCAAGACTCAGGAAAGATGTAGGAATATGGTGCTAAACAACTTGATGCGGGAATATAGGCTTCAGAGTCAAGGGATGTGACCTAGAGAATATGATGAGAACCTGTTTAGAATTTGAGAGGTCACAATATAGCACCCTTTTCTCTGTTTCTATTCGGTATAAAGTGAGACAATAGACAGAAAAGAGTCAAGAAGGCTATTACTGATAGAACTGATAGATTGGCTGTTAGGCCTTCAGTAAGCCTCTTAGTTGTGAAACCCAGAATTAGAGTCTTATCCATTCAATCACAGGAGTAATCATGGGCTTTCTGCATAGGGGAAACCAAACCATATACGACTTATAGCATGGTAGGGTACAGCAGAAAAGGTGCTTTCACTCGGCTTTGGGCTTCCAATCTCACCATCTCAAAAGTTACTCCAACTTCCCTCGTGAAGTAGAGCACGCGGCAATGGAGCTAGAGACTAGGAGTGTTCAGAAAAATCGCACATCATGGAAACCCGAAGAGACAGCCTGGGAAAAACCATCCCTCCCACAACTCAGCACACATACTTATTGGTGCTGTGATAGATATCAAGCCTCTGGTCGAGAAATAAAGAAGGAAAAGAGCCAATAGAATTAGAGGTCAGAGAGAATCCATTCTCGAGGCTGAGTAATGTAGCTACTGAGCAAAATTTCACCATTAGTAGTGAGGGACAGGATGGAACCTGGAGACTCAGGAAGATTTGATTTACAGGGAGCTTGAAGTGACTCCAGCTGTGAATAGAAGGAATTTTGGTCATGAACACCAATAGACTGTGGCCATGGATAAGAAGGCACTATGGCAACGAGATAACTAACAGCAAGTTTTCCTTCTAACAGAAGAGCAAAAGAGGAAACCTATACTCTCTACGGCATAAAAGAAAACCTATGATACCAGGGAATTGAGGAATCCTATCTCTAGGTGTAAGATAAAGACATAGGTGACTTTGACTTTGATTCTATGTGGTTTTATCACAAACTATTTATTTAGGAAATGATTTTAATAGAAAGATCAAGGAGAATATGGCAATACTTTTTAAAAAATTACAAAATAAGTAGTATATTAATCAGAATGCTTTAGTTGAAAATGGCAAAATCCTAATTCAAACTAGCTGGTGTCTCTAATATGAGAAACATTTTAAAGGAAACTAGTTGTTGTATCTGGGAAATCCAGGTGTGGTGTGGGTTTTATAGCTGAGAGGGACGTACCATATAAGTTCAGATCTCTCTCTAATCTTTTCTTGTGCTGTGTTACCACTCATATTTCCTTTCCCCTCTATGTAGACCTGATACAAAACTTTATGTAGGCTTTCTATGAACTAAGTCCCCAGGAAATGGCCAGAGAGAGCTGGAGCTGAGGCCACCAATGACTGGCCTATGTGAAACTTCTGTGTGAAATTGAAAATGTATCTGTGTAGGTAAATAAATTAGCAAAACATACTCTTCAAAATAAGCTCAGCCATATGAGCTCAATAATGACAGGTCATAGAAAAGCCTGCCTCTTTCTCTGGGGAAAGCAGCCCTGTGTCAGGGCACATGGCTTGGCCAGCGGCATTCAGGCTGAATTTGATCTTCCAATCACCCATCTGTTTGTGCCTAAGTGCAGTTAGCAGGAGTCCCTGGGGCCAGGCTTACATGATCCCACCAAACAACCTGAAGAAATGGAAAACTCCCTCTCATTACACATGCATATAAAATTTTTAAAAAGACTAATTGCCTGAATCTATGTGGGCATGAATTAGGATGCCTTGATTAGTCAGGCACCATTGGGAACACAAGACAAAGAGGGTGGACATTCTGCCAGAAGCCCAGGGTGTTCTTATCACAGAAAAGAAAGAAGGGCGGCTGAGTAAACCAAGACAGTCCATATGCCCGGCCTCCCAAATCCAGCCTATCACACAGACTCACAGACACACACGCACACACAAAGGCCATTTCTAGAACGCATATGCCCTCCCTTAGACTCTAAACATGTTCACAATTCTCTAATTCACACACACATACACACACACACACACACACGCACACCTATCTTGACTGAATATCATCCTCCAGCTCTGCAGCCACTGCTTTTTCTCTTCCCTCCTTCACATGCAGATTTCTGAAGAAAGTCTCCTAAAATTGCTGCCTCTGCTTTTGCTTTCACGACTTCCCTAGCTCAGATCATTCTACTGAAACCGTTCTTGTTAAGGTTACACCTAACTTTCTTGTTGCTAAATCAAAGAAACTGTTTTTCTGTTTTCACCTAACTTGACATCCTAGCAGAATTTGACTTTTTGAAGAAGGTTCTTCCCTTGCAAAAAGTGACTCCATACTACCTTGATTTTCCTAGCATCCCTGACTAATTCCTTTTCAGTGCTTCTTGCAGGCTCATCTTCCTTATTCCAGATATTAAATACAGGATCACCATGAATTTTGGTGCTTGGCCCTCTTCTCTTTCCTCACTTTATATTCCCTCCATAAGTAATCTCCTCCATGGTTATGTCTTAAAATATAGGTATACAGAGGTGATTAAAACTCTGCTCAACTGAGGAATTCCCTCTGGGTTACAGATCCTATACCAAACTGCTGTGCTAATATTTTTATTTCTTTTGGGGTTCTTAGGAGCACCTTTAATTAAACACCCCGTAGTTAAAAACATGTTATTTTCCCCTTCTTCCTCCATCAAGCTTCCACACATGCACTGATACAGTCTTCTAGTGGCACTGTCTCAGTGTGTGACGTCTACCGCCACCCATGCCTGCTGTCTCCTCTCCCTTACCACTCATATTAGGTGTATTTCTACCTTCTGTAAACTTAACCCCTTAAGTGGTTCATTGCATCTTAATTATCACTATAAAAGCCAACTCTACTGTCACCTCACCCCTGGAACTCCACATTTGCCAGTAGGTTCCCTACCATCTCCTCTGTCTTCCAATCTCTTCTTTCCCAGTACAGCCAGAGAAATTTCCTGAAATTCAAATAATAGTACTCAGCAACCAAAATCTAACACACTGCCTGAAACATTCCACACTGTCTGCTCCTATCTACTTCTCTGATTTAATTTTGTGCCACTTCCTGTCACTGTCTTTCCATTCAAGAGCTCTTTCAGTTTTTAGCATGTACTCTTCCCTCATACCACAGGACCTTTGCACATACTCCACACCTTTCATTTTGAAGGGAATGGTTTTTCTTGCCATTCTCACCAAGTAACCACAGGTGCTACAGATTTCAACTCAGTTGTCACTTCAGAGGTATGTAGTTCTCTGACTTTCTAAATTGGGTGAAACCTTCCCAGTACGCCCTCTCAAAGATTCATGTACATCTCATTCACAATACTCTTTACATTTGTAATTTTGAATTTAATGTTTGTTGAAAAAATGAATGAACAACATTCAAACAATACGTTACTACCCTAACCCCACATTCAAAACAAATGATGCTCAACTCTGCAAAGTAGACATCTCCAGGTCTCTCCCAATCACTGTATCTAATTGCTGCCTGAGGACTGTGGATTACGTTTAACCTTGTTGCTTAGACACAGATGTAGCTCCTTACAATCCAGCAACAAAGGCCTGAATGTTGGAATACTGTATATGTTACTGAGTCTAATGGACTCAGTATCATTGATGGCATAATTCCAATAGTTTAGGAGAGTTTAAAACGAATAAACAAACAAACTCTAGTCGCTGGTTCAGAACATAAACTGTATACTGCTTATTAGTATTAATGAATACTTTCCCTTCAGACAATGGAATTAATTCCTTAGTCAGATGTAACAGATGTGTGACACAGATCTCCCTGTTCCAAACCCCAAGACTAAAGCACTCATTTTTCTAAATGCCGGCAGTATTGTCACTCAAGAGCTCTCAGATGAATCCATGTCTGGGATTTGTTTTGGATGAATAAAGCCACTTTACTCAAGGTCTCACATTCCCCCTCCCTTAATTAGAGCATCTCATATCAAGAGACTAGTTGATGCAAAGATACAAATTGCTAGCCACAGTATCTCAATTTGGGACAATCCTTTAAAAGAAAGATCTGTATTCATTTTCCAAAGCTGCTGTAACAAAGTACCACAAATTGGGTGCTTAAAGAGTAGAAGTTCATTGTCTCGGAGTTCTGAAGGCTAAAAGTCTGAGATCAAGATGGCAGCAGGAAAGGGGGGGTTATTTCTGAGGGGTGTGAAGGAAAACTTTGCTCCAGGCCTCTCTCCTACCTCCTGGTGGTTGACTGGAAGTCTTTTCTCCTTAGCTTTTGTGCATTATGCTGTTCTCTGCCTTCATCTTCCCACTGCATTCTGTCTTCTCCCTGCGTGCGTCTGTGTCCAAATTTCCACTTTTTATAAGGACATGAGTCATACTGGATTAGGGGCTCACCCTATCCCGCTCTGGCCTCATCTTAACTAATTACATCTGAAACAACCCTATTTCCAAATAGGGTCATGTTCTGAGGTACTGTACCTTAGCACTGCAATATGAATTTGGGGAGGGACACAGTTCCACCCATACCACCTTCCCAGGTCCGGAGCTGCCATAGGAACCGCTGAAATATCTGTTGCCACTGATTTACAGGTCAAATGACATTTTTTCTACAGTCCTTTTCCTTCAATCTCCCACAGATGTTGGTCCCCCAAACTCTATTCAATATCTTCCATGAACGCAAATACCTAGCTAAATTTCTGCTTTTGGAGAATTTGACTTGCGATATTTTGCACTAGAAGTGGTCTGAGACAGTAGACCATAAAGTAGGATTTTGGAACTGGAACAGTTGTTGATCTGCTGGCTTGGAGTACCATGTAACAGGTGATGGGTAGTAGGTGGAGAGGGATGGCTTTGAGATATACTAGTATCACAACTGTGAAAATTTTCAGCCATGGTGGACTGGGTTGGCACACAGATGGGTGGACTTGTGAGTCACAGAAATTTATAAAATATGGGGCAAAATAATTATAAGGACTATGAAGTGTAATGGTTGTTTTAGAGCAATTGATGATTTGTCAAATGGCAAAAATGCTGAGGGAGATTCATCACTAATAAAAAATTAAGTGTGAAAGCTAGAGAGTCTCTTTGAAATCATACAGATGGACTTGGATCACCTGAATCTGGAAGGCAGACAAATATGATAACCAGTCCCCGGACTTAACTATAAGAGTAGCAGAATTCCAGAAAAGGGTGAACTCTAGATCTCATCAGTAATGTGCCAATGTTGGCACCCTCATTGGAAAGAAGTAACTTTGTGAAATTTGGGATAGAAACATTTGAATTATATATTCAAAAATCTTGAATCCCCAGATTCACCTAAAACTTCTAGACATTCAGAGTTATCCCATCCTTCCCTATGAAAGCCACCTTTTACCTGAATATGATGCAGAGGCCTTTGCCTTGCAAGACAGCACACATTCCCCTGATTAAGATACGCCCCACCTCCCTCTTGGTTACCAAACTAATAACTAAATATGTGAAAAGATAATCCCTCTGGAGAAAGGCTGGGTCTCATAATGGAAAAAAAAGAACTATATCTCAGAGTAACAAATACTGACAGTTGTCAGAGGATACATATATGGCAATACCCTACAGAGAGTGGATCAAGACAGGTAAAATACAAAGGTGAAAAAGAGAAAAGTTAGCAATCTGGGAACACGATCCCATGTTCTTTTTAATATAATTAAAAACATCAAATTTCCCTAAATAAATGAAGAGATTTACCATGTTCATGGTTAGGAAAAATTAATATCATAAAGATGCATCCATTGAACAAAGAGCTATTTATCAAATGCCAATTACATGTCAAGTACTCTTCTGAAGAACTGGGATATCTCAGTGAGCAAAACAGAATGAGACTTTGTAATTCCAATTTTCCACATACCTCTTGCTAAAGTTAATACAATTCTAATACAAATGATAGCAGGATTGGTTTCCTGAGAATCTTAACAAGCTAATATAAAGTTCAAATGGAAGAGTCAAAGACCAAATACAGTCAATAAATTGAAAGAAAAAAGAAAAAGTAGAAGGAAACATTGAGGAAAATTAGTGGAAAAAAGACCAAGGACACATCACATAAACAGAATCACTGTAATGTTCTCAGTTAAAACACTCCAGTCCTGGAGCAGGGACATTTCAGCAGATACAAAAACCAGAGCTGCTTTGCTCTAAGATTGTAAACCATGGCCTGGGCTTCCCATATTAGTTCCATGCAGTTGTAGTTCTAGCGCCCTGATATTTTATGGAAATGAGTAATTGAGTTCACAAGGGAATCCTCACAAATTTACCAGATAAAAATAATGTTATTGAAAATACTGCTTTTGCAATGAAATCTGATATTGTTTCTAGAAAATATGAGGTTAAAGATGATATCTAAAATGTATAGCTTATTTTGATAAAAGTGAAATTTTAAAATAATTTCAGTTTATTAAATATTGAAGCTAGTGTGAATTTATACAGTTCACTTAAACTTGCAAAGCCATAGTCTTTTTCTTTTCTGAAAAATAAGATGTTTAGACTCGCTATTCGCTAAGCTCTCTTTCTGTTATAGATTACCATGATCCCCATTTTTCTTCCAGTGTTATTTGTATCTCAATTTTCTAGCTTTAATTTGGCTCAGAAACAGAATCTTTTTTTCCCTACATTAATAATGATCTGTTTTATAGGACCTATCATGTCTCCTAGGCACATATATTACTGTTGTTATTTTCCTCACCCCATCCCTCTAAGTACTGGGAGATACATGCAAATATCTACCTTTTATAATTTGTCTTTTCATTCTTAGACCCCACCCATCAGAGTATCTTATACTTAGTAGGAAAACAGTGTTTAATTTAATAACTGATCAATTATTCTATAGGATTTGGAATCTAGGATTTTAAAACATCAAACCCAGATCCTAACCCTTAAGACAGACTGACAAATTCTCATTTATAATTAGTTTTAAAAATAGAAGGCTTTATATATAGAGCTAATTGGCTTCTACCTGTATAACAAAATTACCCTTAAAAAAGGGTTTTTTTTGTACCAAATCACTGATTGAAATTAAAAACTACTGCTGGAAAAATAATGGAGTGGGTTTATTAATTTTTATTTATTTATTAATTTTTAGTATAGACTACTGTGCTTTAAGTTATCTTCTTTGACCTGAAATGGCAATGTATAACACAATTTCCAATGACCTCCCTCCAAAACATAAGGCAGGATGATTACCTGATTTAGGAGCTATGGTTTACCGCCTATTTGTTACTTTCATTAACCAGAATGTTCCTTCTTTTTCTAGTGAGAATGAAAATAAACACATACTAGATATCTGTTAAACCCAGAAAATACAATAAGATGCCAGTACACCAAGAGTTGAATCAGGCATAGGAGATATATCTACAGAAGCCTCTAGCCAGTTAATTGTAGCTTCTGGCTTGCCTAGTAGCTATATTGACAATACTTTGGTCACCCCAGTTTTTCTGACATGTTGAAATGCTCTGAGAGAATCATGGAAATAGGATATTCCTTCCTTTTTTATTAATCAAATCCCAAGTACTTCATAGCAAAGTTGGGGGACTTGTCATGAAATTGTCTACTGCTATGAAGTGTCCTATTAATTTAAAAAGACATAGAAATGTAGCTAACCTCCAAATATCCTTTGATATACTTACTTAATCTGTACATAGCCCTTCTGCTGCTCTGACCTCATTAAAAATCACCAAGAATAGTAACCAATGTTATCAGGGTCCACCATGTTGTGCTGTAAAAGTAACGTGTCGGAGGGTTTATTAATAAAATACTTTTAAGCAGACCACAATTAAGCTTTATATGACTTAGTTCTGAGCTTTGTAAAATGTACCTTTGGATAAATAAGGAAGAAAACATGTTCAAAAACAAAGTATAAATACACCTGATTTTGATTGACAATATGTCTGGTTTTAGTCTTCTCTAAGCCATATAATAATAATACATTGAAAATAACTCTTGAGAAAATGGATGCACTAAATGAAAATTACGTTGCTAACGCAATTCAGCATCTGATTTTAATTCTAAGTAGTTATTTAGCAGAATCAGCAGTTTAGCCTAACAGGAAAAAAAACAGTCATTTAATTATGATAACTTGCTCTGTTGAACATATGACTCATTGTTTCTTTTAGATTACAATGGCTTTCAATTATTTTTAGCATAGTTTGAGGCTGGAAAATAATTATAGAGGCAAAAGAAATAACATGCATTTCTTGATATTTAAAACTCATAAAAGAACACTAATCCAATGTGATTGAGAAGATTAAATTCAAATACATATCTTTCAAATTGATGCTTTTCATCAATGTCCTGACTAGTTATTACTTTCATTTTACTGAAATACTAATAACATTAGTTCTTTGGGTGTTACAAAGTAAATAAGAAACATGTTATTTTTATTATGCAATTATTATGTTTAACATGGAAAAAATTAATTATAATTCAAATCAATATACATTATATTATGTGCACATTTAGATATATTAAATATACAACTGAATAGAGACATAAAATTCATAAACATGATTTAATGCCCTATTCAACATCAAAGGTACTAATATTATTGAGGAAGTTAATTTTGCCATGCTAGCAAAAATTTCATGATAAAATAGAGACTTTCATTTCTGAACTATTTCCAACAAAAATATAATAGAAAGGCAAAAACAAATTTTCTATTTCAACTTAAGATATTTTTAAACTAAATTGAGGAGATAAATGGAAGTAAAGTAGTTAATTGTCTTAATTCCTTTGCACAAATATAAGTTTGACCATCTTACTTATGTCATATGTGCTATAGTTTAAGGCAAAAATATCTACTCCTGGCGACCTTAGCCTTTAGTTAGCAGGTGACCAATACTGTCAGAATCCAAGTTTAAATTTTCCAATAATTCTGCCATAGTCCAGGACAAATTTTATGCACCAAGGGAAATGAGAAATAATCATTTACTTGAAATCTAATTAAACCCCTAATGCATGTAATTGCTGTTCACCAGTGGCTAAACATGCATAATCATGAAACTCATTGTAGTGTCCTGGAGAAAGTGTTTGTCTCAGTCAGTTTGGGCAGCTATAACAAAGTCCCAAAGACAGGGTGGCTTAAACAACAGAAATTTATTTCTCATGGTTCTGAGGGCTGGGAAGTCCAAGATCAAGGCAGCGACAGATCCAATGTCTGGTGAGGGCCCTCTTTGTGTTGTATCCTCACATGTCAGGAAGAAAGAGAGGAAGCACTCCTGTCTCTTATAAGGTCAATAATCCCATTCATAGACCTCCACCCTCATGACCTAATTATCTCCCAAAGGCCTCTCCTCCTACCACCATCATATTTAGAGTTAGGATTTCAACATATAAATTTTGGGGATATGATAACATTAGTCCATAGCAGTGTTTAATATAGAACAATAAGACATATCAAATATTTATTTTGCTAGTTATGAATATTATGGAGGACAAAACATAACCCATAAACTCCCATCTTCTTCAGATTATTTTCCCCCTGATTAATCCACAGGCTTGAAAAATAATCACTATTATATTTAATACTATTTTGTAATTCTTGCTTCATGCAGTATCATCATTTCTTATATAATTTAAGGTACATACAAAAATAATCCCAATAAAGTAGTCTTTAGCTTTCAGAACTTCACAGGAGCACTATACTTTGTTCAAACACTTAATTCACATGCAACCAACACTTTTTGCAAAACATAAAACACTCATACATATTGACACAGGTTCATTCCTAGAGTTATGGATGTGGACATTTATTTTTTTTATAAATAATTTTTATAATTATTTTTAACTATAAATGTATAGTTACTTTACAATGTTGTATTAGTTTCTTGCTGTACATCAAAGTTAATCAGTCATATGTATACATATATCCACTCTTTTTTAGATTTCCTTCCCATTTAGGTCACCACAGAGTATTGAGTAGAGTTCCCTGTGCTATACTGTAGGTTCTCATTAGTTATCTTTTTTATACATAGTAGTGTATCAATATATACATCAGTCCCAATCTCCCAATTCATCCCATCCCTCTCTTCCTCCCTTTGGTAACCGTAAGTTTGTTCTCTACATCTGTGACTCTATTTCTGCTTTGCAAATAAGTTCATCTCTACCATTTTTCTAGAGTCCACATATAAGTGATATTATATTTGTTTTTCTCTTTCTGGCTTACGTCACTCTGTATGACAAGCTCTAGGTCCATCCATGTCTCTGCAAATGGCACTATTTCATTCCTTTTTATGGCTGAGTAATATTACATTGCATATATGTACCAGGTCTTCTTTATCCATTCATCTGTCGATGGACATTTAGGTTGCTTCCATGTCCTGGCTATTGTAAATAGTGCTGCAATGAACATCGGAGTGCACGCATCCTTTTGAATTATGGTTTTCTCCAGATATATGCCTGGGAGTGGGATTGCTGGGTCATATGGTAGGTCTATTTTTAGTTTTTTAAGGAACCTCCATACTGTTCTCCATAGTGGCTGTATCAATTTACACTCCCACCAACAGCATAGGAAGGTTCCCTTTTCTCCACACCCTCTCCAGCATTTATTGTTTGTAGATATTCTGATGATGGTCATTCTGACTGGTGTGAGGTGACATCTCATTGTAGTTTTGATTTGCATTTCTCTAATAATTAGTGATGTTGATGTTGAGATGTGGACATTTTAAGCTATAACCCACTCACAATCTGATCTCTAACAGCTTTTTTTTGTGTGATACTTCTTAAGCCAACAGATTCACCATCTTGTCCCAAGTTCCATATATTCTAGAAGTGCTTTCCTACATCCTCACAAATGTATTTGTCCAGACACTTAAAAACAAAGAAAACCCTCTCTAGTCAGATTAGCTGCATTGCTTGAATAAATGAGAATATTTGGTTTGTAGTATGTCAAATCTCAAACTTAATTTTTTAAAAATCCACTTTGTTTGAAAATTGGGAAAGATCCATTAATTAGAGTCACATGGGTGTATGTTTGAACCATAGCTACATTTCTTGCTTGAGTTACATTGAGTAAGTGACTTAGTGTCCTTAAGATTCAACTTTTTCATCAATATCCTCAACATAAAGGTAATAACATGTACTTGCAGCATTGTATGCTAAGTGTCCTGCTCCTAGTTTATGCTCAATAGAATTTGGTTTATTGAAACTAATTAGGACTAGATTTTCAAAAATATCATTCCTTCTTTCAGATCGCTAAGTGAATATAAATTTATACACTTGGAACATTTTGTGCTATAGTTAAAACAGAACCAATCACACCCTATTGAGTCTTAAAAGTTTATTGGAATATTATCTCCCTCAAAAAGTACAATTCCTAAAATACTGACAAACTGACAATATTAATAATGATGTATTTAATGAATTCCCCTAAAAATTAACATATTTATAACTGTTTGGATAACTTAAGGATGCTTTTGAATTGTAAATATCCCTGAAATATTAATGAATCATATGAACAGTTTTCATGAAAATATTTTCTATAATCTTTCACAAATAAAAAGTACAAAGAAATAGATATAGGTAAACTTAATCTATTTAATTTAATGCTGAAAACTCTGAACTGCTGAAAGTGAAATATTAGGTAGAGATTTCACATCTTATTGCTTTAAAAATGTGGCTCAACATGCCACATTATTAATTATACCAATCCACACTTATAATCTCCTTATATATATAAAATAATTTTTGTATTTGTAAGCAACCTAGGAAAGATAATTACTGATTTTAAAAATAGTGCATAAAGATTTGCTTAATGAAACAAATTCAGGGTAAGTATTTAAGAGGCAGTAAAAGCATTATCTTTTATAGTAGTGTAAGAGAGACAGTACAGGAATTGGGATGAGATGGTTATTGTTTTTAAATGCAGCCTTAAATTTAATTGTCTATTCTTCATGAAATAAAATCTTGTTAGAGGTGATGATTTAGAGAGGTGATGCAAATTATTTTTTAAAAATTTGCACTTTAAGTACAAATAAATGCTTATTAACAATTAGACATTATTTATGATCTAATATAATTTGTATTATTACTTATATAGGTAGAATAGATTACAACTAAAGCACAGGTAGATTTATATTCTCTCTGCAGTCTATGAAAGTCAGGATATTAATGACTCATTGAAATATTGTTTTCAGGGTAGCTTCTCAGATTACATGGGCCTAGCAGGCATGACTTGAGATTTCCTTTCATTTCACTGAGAAGAGTAGGATCACGTAAATGATATATTCTTGTGCATGGCTTTAGAATTTTAACATTTAGCATAGATCTTCTTTTTAATATCCCTGTGGATATTAAAAAGTTTGTTAAGAAAAAAAAAAACAGAAAGGTTAGAGAAACACACTTGAATTCCTCCTTGCAAGCATTCATAATTGAAAAATGGAGTTCAAGGGGTCAAATTGTTTAAAGGGATTAGTGGAACTAACCGAGGAACAGAGGACTTAACGGGACAGAATATGCTGCTCTGACTAGTAAAGAAGGACTAAGGAGAAAAAACAAAATAATGGTCACTTCTAGTAGAATGGATTAAGTTATCTACCACTACCTTCCTAAGAGGAAATGTTTATTACTACAGTTATGGATTTAAAAACGCAAACAAATGAACAAACCAACAAAACTTTAAATACACTGACTCGTGTCCTTGTGGTCCATGGCCTCTCAGAAGATGCAGTTTTGCATTCCTATCTGAGATGAGCCTGGAAATGGCTGAGAGAAATACTCTGCAGAGATCACCAATGGTTATCACTCCCCAAGGCCCCAAAGGGTTGGAGAAGCATCACGTCTGAAACAGAGCACTCAAACCACAGGGTAAGAGGTCAGGAGGCTTCACTGGGAAGTGCCTACTTCATTAGCAAGCTTGCTTCATTCTCAGTCAGAGATTTAGTTTGGGGATAATATGGAGATTGGACTACAAACAAGGAAAAATATGATTTCAGTAAAAAGAAATTCCTCCAGTTACAACTCCAAACATCTGTGCTTAGAAAACTTTGATGATTAAGATATAGATATTTCTCATATTTATGAGAATTGTTTTTTAAAGAAAGAACAAGTTATTCAAGGCTAAAGGAAAAACAAGAGGAAGATGCAGCAGGAATTCCAGTTTTTACAGTTTTCGAAAGAGTTTCCTTGTTAATAGAACAGGTATAGTTGCTATAATGATTTTAATAGAAGATCAGAAGATTGAAATGTCAAGTTAGTAAAACAGCTTAAGGCAGAAGTCTTTAGAGTTGTTTTGTTTTGTTTTGTTTGGTCACATTTACCTCTCTCTTCTAATAAATTATCTTTAAATCACAAAACATTGAACGTATAATATTCATATTTCAACATAATGCATCTAAATAATTTCTCATCATGAGTGAACCATATTATATTACTTGTGCTTCTAATTCCCTAACTCCTAATGAAGTTTTCCAAAGCAATAGCAATGCAAGTGGCCTGATTCTAGATGAATAACGTCAAGCTTAGTAAGAATTATTAAACTCCTGTATCTGTAGAATAATCTGGCACCTGTTTTATATTGTACACATCAAGAGAACACTCAAAGGAAAATAAAGTCTAATATAGTCATTATTAAATGTTTATTAGTCACAGCTCAAAATCTCATTTATTGTATTGCAGCAAAGAAACACCTATTTCCCAAGCACAAACATCTATAAGTTTTGATAATTAAAACTTTGGATTTCAATATTTTTCCAGCTCAAGGTAGCAGGTATTACAGTGCTTATCTAGTAATGAAAACTTATTTCTAGCCATTCAATTTTCCTACTTACAACCTAAGCCATATTATTTTATAACTTTCCTTTCAAATTAACTAACTGAATGCTTTTAAACTGCTGCTTTTTCATTGACACAGCAAAATATAGAGAAAGAATATTTTAAAATATACATAAAGTAGAATAAAACCCACTGATGGCTTAACATTACAATTTATGAAAGAAAGTTATTTTGACATTTAAAATATAGAAATTATATGTTTGGGTTTTTTTTCTCCCTATCCATGATAAATGCTCAGTGAGAATGAGAGAAAAAATAACTGAGAGAAACCAAAAAAGCAATAAAATTCTCAAGACTGTTTATTTGATATTCCCTCATTATTATTTTTTCAGCTTTACTGAAATATAATTGAAAAATAAAATTGTAAGATATTTAAATGTACTTCATGATGATTTGATACACGTATACCTTATGAAAAAATTCCTGTATCTAGTTTATTAACACATCCAACACTTCACATATTTACCTTTTTTTTGATAAGAACATTTAAATTCTACTCTCTGCAACTTTCACTTATATAATACAGTGTTATGAACTACAGTCACCATATTATACATTACCTTCTCAGACCTTATTCATCTTATATCTAGAAGTCTGTATACTTTTACCAACCACTTCCTATCCCCTACAACCCCCAGGCCCTGACAGCCACTTTTCTATCCTGTTTCTATGAGCTTGTTTATTTAGATTTCACATAGAAGTGATACCATGCAGTATTTGCCTTTCTCTGTCTGCCTTATTTCACTTAGCATAATGTCCATCCATGTTGTCACAAATAGCAGGATTTCCTTCTTTCTTATGGCTGGATAGTATTCTATTGCATATATATATACCACTTCTTTATCCATTCATCCATTGACAGACACTTAGGTTGTTTGCATGTCTTGGCTATTGTGAATAATGCCGCTATTAAGATGGAAGTGCAGATATCTCATTGTTATCCTGTTTTCATTTCCTTTGGATATATACCCAGAAGTGGGATTCCTGGATCACATGATAGTTCTATTTTTAAGTTTTTACTCTTTTCCACAGTGTTTTTCATAGTGGCTGCACCAATTTACATCCCTACCAGTAGTGCACAAGGGTTCCCTTTTTTCTACATCTTTGCCAGCTCTTGTTAACTCTTTTTTTTTTTTTTTTTGAGGAAAACTATTCTAACAGGTGTGTGGTGATATCTCATTGTGGTTTTGGTTTGCATTTCCCTGATGATTAGTGATGTTGAGTATCTTTTCAGGTACCTTTGGCCATCTGTATGTCTTCTTTGGAAAAAAGTCATTTTAGATCCTCTGTCCTTTTTTTTTTTTTTGCGGTACGTGGGCTTCTCACTGTTGTAGCCTCTCCCGTTGCAGAGCACAGGCTCCGGACGCGCAGGCTTAGTGGCCATGGCTCACGGGCCCAGTCGCTCAGCGGCATGTGGGATCTTCCCAGACCGGGGCACAAACCCGTATCCCCTGCATCGGCAGGCAGACTCTCAACTACTGCGCCACCAGGGAAGCCCAGACATACATACTTTTATTGTGCTTTGCTTTGCTGCGCTTTGCTCAGTAAACAAACTGAAGGTCTGTGGCAAGCCTGCACTGAGCAAGTCTATTGACTCCGTTTTTCCAACAGCATTTGCTCACTTTGTGTCTCTCTCTGTCACATTTTGGTAATTTTTGAAATATTTCCAAAAGTTTCCTCTTTATTTTATTTGTTATGGTGACCTGTGATCTTTGATGTTAATATCATATTTGTTTGGGGGCTCCACAAACCATGCATATAAGATGGCAAATGTAATCAATAAATGTTGTTTGTATTCTGACTGCTTCACTAACTGGCTGTTCCCCTATCTCTCTTCCTCTCCTCAGGTCTCTCTGTTCACTGAGACACAGGAATATTGAAATTAGGCTGTTTAATATCCCTGCAATAGCCTCTAAGTGTTCAAGAAAAAGGAAGAGTCCCAAGTCAAAAGCTAGAAATGATTAAGCTTAGTAAGGAAGGCACTTCAAAAGCCTATAGGCCTTTTGCCCCAATTAGACAAGTTGAAAATGCAAAGGAAAAGTTCTTGAAGGAAATTAAAAGTGCTGCTCCAGTAAACACGTGAATGATAAGAAAGTAAAATACCCTTATTGCTGATAAGGAGAAAGTTTTAATGGTCTGGACAGAACATCAAACCAGCCACAGCATTCCCTCAAGGCAAAGCCTAATGCAGAGCAAGGTCCTAACTCTGTTCAATTCTATGAAGACTAAGAGAATGAGGAAGCTGCAGAAGAAAAGTCTGAAGCTAGCAGAGGTTGTTTCATGAAGTTTAAGGAAAGAAACCATCTTCACAACATAAAAGTGCAAGGTAAGCAGCAAGTGCTGATGTAGAAGCAACAGCAAGGTATCCAGAAGACCTAGCTAAGATAATTAATGAAGGTGGCTACACTAAATAACAGATTTCAATGTAGATGAAACAACCTTCTATTGGAATAAGATGCCATCTAGGACTTTCATAGCTAAAGAGGAGAAGTCAGTGCCTGGTTTCAAAGCTTCAAAGGTCAGTCTGACTCTCTTGATAGGGGCTAATGCAGCTGGTGACTTTAAGTTGAAGCCAATGCTTATTTACCATGCCATTTGCAGCAACATGGATGGACCTAGAGATTGTCATACTGAGTGAAGTAAGTCAGACCAGAAAGACAAATACAGTGCACTTTCACTTCTATGTGGAATCTAAAAAAAAAAAAAAAAAGAAAAGGGTACAAATGAACTTATTTACAAAATAGAAATAGAGTCATGGATGTAGAAAACAAACTTATGGCTACCAGGGGATAAGAGGGGGGAATAAATTGGGAGATTGGGGCTGCCATAGACACATTACTAGATATAAAATAGATAACTAATAAGAACCTGCTGTATAGCACAGGGAGCTCTACTCAATACTCTGTAATGGCCTATATGAGAAGAGAATCTAAAAAAGAGTGGAAAGAGTAGATATATGTATATGTATAATTGATTCACTTTGCTGTACATCTGAAACTAACACAACATTGTACATCAACTATACTCCAATAAAAATTTAAAAAAAAAAAGAAAAAAAGAAAATTCTAGGACCTTTTAGAATTATACTAAGTCTACTCTAACTATGCTCTATCAATGACACAACAAAGCCTGGGTGACAGAATATCTCTCTACAACCTGAATTACTGAATGTTTTAAGTCTACTGTTGTGACATATTTCTCATAAAAAATATTTCTTTCAAAATAGTATTGCTCATTGACAATTGTCATTGGAAAATTTTAATCACACAGGTACTATAATTTTGAACACCAGACCCAAATCATCCTTGGCCTATGGTTCCAATATTCAGGGAAGACAATTATGGCTATATTTTTTGCTATGTAATGTTGGTATATAGTTGTACATTTTAGTTTTTGGATCACTGTTTCCATAAATAGATTTTCTTTTTCAGCTCACTCTATAACTGGATGTGAAATTCATGTGAACATCCTAGCTTTCATTACGTGCTTCAAGTTCTGTTCTCCCCAAAGCTGTTTGAGTAAACATTCCCCTCTGATGTCAACAATTTCTTTCTATTCTGATAGTTACTATGTCTCTGTTGAGGTTGTCTAAGTATTCATTAATTACAAACAATGTCTGTTTTTATATTGAGCATAATTATAACAGTCTGGTGTTCTTAATTCCAATCACTAGGTTATCTCAGGATTAGTGTCCATAAATTTATTCTGGGGGGTTTGAGTGTGGTTCACATTTTCCTGTTTCTTCACATGTGTAATCATTTGGATTACAATCAGCACAGTTGGATGTTATATGTAGACAATTTGGGTTGTGTTGTATTCCTCCAAAGAGTATATTACATTATTTGTTTTATTCTATGAGACAGCTAACTTGGTTGTCTCAGACTGTAATCTCTATATTTTGAGTGACAAGTCAACCTTGTGTTTAATTATTTAATTCTTAGCTGTATTACTTGGAATCTGCCCTGTGCAGATTAAATTCCAATGTGTAATTTAATGGCCAGTGAGAGATTTGCTTAGAGCTTATTCTCAGTATATGGAGTTCCCCTTCTATGACTCTTTTACTTCTGGGTCCTCCACACTATCAAATAGCTCTGGTTTATTAAATACACAATTGGAGGGTGGTTCTTTAGGTCACAAAGACAGTGTGTTATCTCAGAGATCTACCCAGTCTTACACTGATGATCATAGCTAGCAGCCATGAAAATTTACTCCAAGCCATTTCCTTTTTATAAGTACCTGCTTTGGGTTGCTTTCCAGTATCTTCAGATATTTGGGTTTTGTTGTTTTTGTTTGTTTGCCCAGAATTTATAGTTGTTACCAGTAGGAAGATCTGCCCAATAGGAACTTACATAGTCATATCAGAAGCAAACTCTACTGACATCAAGCTTAATGCTAGCATTCGTATTTGAATCCAATACAGCCCTGACTTTAGTTTCAAGCATTTTCGTTGTTGCCGTTGTTTTTTTGTTTGCATTTTGGCCTTGTTGGTTTTCTAGATTTTGCAAACTCATCAATAACATAATGTAGATACTATTTCCTGTATTGAGATAAATTCATTAATAGATTTCACAAATGCCTCATCTATTATTATACTAACCAATAAAAGGCATTATTTATTATCCATGTTAACATGGATATGCTTTTTGTCCAATATATCTAATCTACTTATACCCCCTATTTCCATCAGTATTTTTTTTTTTGCAGTACATAGGCCTCTCACTGTTGTGGCCTCTCCCATTGCGGAGCACAGGCTGCGGACATGCAGGCTCAGCGGCCATGGCTCACAGGCCCAGCCACTCCGCGGCATGTGGGATCCTCCCGGACCGGGGCACAAACCCGTGTCCCCTGAATCGGCAGGCGGACTCTCAACCACTGTGCCACCAGGGAAGCCCCCATCAGTATAATTTTAATGCAAGCATTCCATAACAGAAAATAAATCAATAGGAGTAGGGGAAATAAAGGGTTAGTTCTTACTGTGTTTCATCAAAATTATAAGTATACTTGGTTGTTTGAGAAAAGAGAATTTAATTTTCAATGCCTTTGTTGAGAAAAATTACATTTTCCACTTACAAATCTGCTCAGGGATGAAGCAAATATATTATATAGATATAAAAGGAAAAAGTTTGGATGAATTTCAAAAAAATATTGATCTTAATAGTTCCCTTAATACAAGGTTATATCTATATACATATATATATATATATACACACACACACACCCCCCTTCAAGTTTGAATGCAATGAAAAAAAATTTTCCCTAGATTGGTTTAAAAGTTATCTGAAAGAACCAAAGATCAATGATGCAGCTAATATTTTTGCTTATCTCCATGAAGACTCATGTGTCTTTATATGGAAATATTTGCAGGCAATATAAAAGTCTTAAAATAGGAACCTCAAGGAGAGCCAAAGTTATCTGATGAAAGCACAGATCAATGATGAAGCTGAAAATTTTTCTGACTTCCCTGAGGAATTAATGAAATTTACATGAAAATATTTGAGGACACCTTAAAAATAATAAAGCAAGTCATAAGAAGAGCCACTGTCAAACTCACAACTTTGAACTCTGAGTTGAGTACCCCAGTTCTTTGTTTTTGTCAACTTTATTTAGAGGAGTCAACATTTAAGGCAGTGCATGTTGTGAAAAATATGAAATCATTTAGGCTGAAATTATAAAAAGGGATATCTAAGTTGTTTGAATTCAGTTCATAATAGAACACAAATGGAAGAGTGGGTGGATCGGTAGAAAACCCTTTGATGAAGAAACAAAATGCACAGGCTCTGGACTTAAATTATCTTCCCCAAGTTTTCACTTGAACATGCCATTTAACCTCTCTAAACCATCATTTTATTTTAAAAATAAAAAAACCAATATCTGTTTAAAAAACAATATCTGTTCTGTCAAACACATAGAGTGTTTATGAGACTCTAATGAGGAAATGCATGTAAATTACCAAAAGTTACAAAGAATTAAATGACTAAAGATACAAATTTGAAATATGTTTTGAGAACAGATAGAAGTTAAAATTGTTTCTTTGTAGGTTCAATACTTAATACAGTGTTCTGTATACATTACAGTTAATTGTTCATTAATTGAGCAAATAAAACAAAGTTTATATTGAACTTAATTAAATTCACTTAACATGAATTATTTAAACAATTATATGTATATTTATTTATTTTAAATTTATTTATCTACAAATATTGTAATTGTTACTGTAAGTAAACTCTGTACTAAATTCAGTGAAAATGGAAATGAATAACTTAATTCCCTCTATGAGCTCACAGACTAGTGGAAATAAAGAAACACATAAGACTTACTCTGACCCATCATATTAAGTGTCATAAGTGCACACCATAAGTGCTGTGGAAAAATAGATGAGAAAAGGAATAATTTTTTTGGAAAATGTTGTGAAGTAATTAACACAAAAGACACTATTTGAACTGGTACTTAAATGAAAAGCTAAGGGGAAGAAAGGTGACAACAGCCAAAATTTCAAAATTAAAGTGAACTGTTACATGGCACTTTATACCAGACAACAGCATGTCAACAATTTTCACAAGCTGAAAAATGCAAGTAAGTATTCCATCCAATGGGAACTTCATGAGCAAAGGCACCTGCCAATTAGAGCCCCAGGAGGGACACCTATTCTAGTGACTCTAGTGAACTGAGCACAGGGTGGAAGGGCAGTCATGTAATTAATACACTCCTACCATGTTCACACAAATGATGAGCTAATTAAACAAATATAACCATTTTATTTTGCTGTAGTCAGTCAGATAGCATTCACCTCAACCTCAGTTGCTTTGAGAAACATTTTCTTATTATCAGTATTGAGCAGGACTTCAATAAATAGGTACTTTCTACATAAACTGAAATAACCTTATCTGGAAAAGTATTTACTTAGCCTTTCTCACTGGTGATAATGGAGGGAGTTAGGATTGATGCTACTGTGATAAGTTCAGGATGGTCAGCGTGAGCCTTCTATTAATAGAGGAAAAGAAAATCCCCAGGCACAAAGTGCAAAAACCAGCATATTTCATAAGTAAAGGAAAATTATAATAACATATATACATGTATATTTTATACGAGATGATCCTACTTTAAACTAATATTGTGCCACTTGATTTTTACACTTCAATAAGACAGCAGAAAATTATAAATCACATCAATAGTAACCAATGTGCTTCCACACTCTATGCTTAACAGAGTTTTATATAAACAGATCAAAAAGAAGGGATTATAGGAATTCAGTAGTTTCCATGGTTTTAGAGTCAAGCTAGTGATTTCAGGATCAAGTGAATAGGTATGAAATTTCACAGATTCTTGAAAAATACAATGGCAATGAGATATTGATTAAGCATATGCATCTGGCTGGAAACTGAATTTCAGATTCAAGATAATAAAATATTGATGGTCTAGTAAATCTTCAAAGATGATCTTCATTCTCTAAAATGCAGCTTCTAGGGATTACAATAATGTTTTTAAATTTATATATTGCCTAATCACTGTAAAGCTCCAAGGAGTAACTTGAATCTCGGAAATACTGAAACATACCCAAAGATGACACACTCATGTGTTCCTTCACTGTTTTCTGGGGAAAAGTTCAAGGTATTTGTAACTTAGGTTAATACAAAAGATTAATTAATGTATTCTATTCTTTTTAGAATATGAATGTGAAACTTTGTGTGGAGGAATAGAAACATGAGATTGTTTTTATCTTCAAGTATGTCTCCGTTTAATGAAACTGATAGTCACATATTTAAGTGCTAATACAAGATCAAAAGGATTGGTTACATACACATAGAATTGAAGTTATTAATCCTAACAACACAAATAAGCTACGATAAATCTTCAGAGAGAAAATTTTAGATGTATAGGCATGGCTTAATAACTAGAAACTTTCTATTACTTATTTTCCATAAATATAGTTCAGTTATGTACCCTTAGAGGGTTTAATAAGAATGATGTGCCACTTCACATTTATTTACTACTTTAAAATTGGTTAATGAGTTTAAAACACATTACTTTTGTGGATACTCACAGTAAGCAGGTACGAATCCTCAGTGCAATTAAACAACAGGAGAAATCGTGGCTCAGGTTGAGACATGCAAAAAGCTGAGCCACTGAAATGTGAGAATGGATTCTCTAATTCTTAATCTAAGTCTTTTTTCTCCAGACATTGTGTTTTCTTCCAGGTACAGCTTGGCTAATCAAATCATCTGTGGAAAATGAGAGAATTCTATTGTTTTTCATGCATCTCTATCAAATATGTAGCATCATGCAAAAACTAGAAAAGAATATTATGGAAGTTTAGCAAAGTTATCTTAAATAACTATATAACTATTATTCGTGCCTCGGATATATATTACATGAAGGTTTCAGACACCCTTCAGGTGTGTCTCACTGCTCATGGTAAAGTACTCAAGGTTAAAGTAAAAGGGAAAATATAAAGCTTCATTAATAGTAGAAAGATTACACCATGTAGTTTCTAATGAGGCTCAGCAAAGCCCCCAGTGTCCTCAGTGAAGAAAATGAAGAACTGTTTCGTTCAAGGACAAGGGCATATGTCTATAACACCTCCCAATTAGGTATGTTCTTTTTCCTATTAGAAATACCTGCACTTTTTTTGACTCATGAAGAATGAAGCTCAACACCTGTTGCCTTCTCTTCCTTTTTTCTCTTTAACACTTATCTTCCAACATACTATATATTTCATTGCTTATCATCCCTACCTGAATATAAGCTCTCCAAGAGCCAGGCTTTTTGTCTATTATTTTTTTCTTGTTGCACTCCCTGTACCTAGAACAGTGCCTGATACATAGCATTACTAAATATTTATTTATGATAGTATATTACTTCTAATTATTATTGTATGGCTAACATAAATATTTATTCACAAATATTTATTCTTACTTAATTATTCAATAAATGATTTATCATTCAATAAATTAACATTTTCTCATGCAATAGCATGGATATCATTTTTGTTTAGTAATTTATTAACTTATCAAAAATATGTATTGATCACCTATCATGTGCCTGGTACAGTGCTGCGATGCAGAGTGTAATGAGCCATGACTTGTCTTCAAGGAGCTTATAATCTCGTGGGGAAAATATGTTCAATTATTATTGTATTTGTACCTATTGATGTCCATATAACAGAATAGTACATTTTATTTTCTCTGGGGGCATCAAGGAGGCCTCACCAAGGACGTAAAACCTATGCTGAGACTTCAAGGATTATTAATGTTAAAAGGATTGTTAATGTTAAGGGTTGAAGTTGTGGTTCAGGCCCAGGGAACAACCTGTGTGAAGGTCTCAAAGCAGAAATAAGCTAGGTGTGATCAGGAATAAAATAAGTTTTGTATGACTCAAGCCTAGTGACATGGGAACAAGTACAGAGAGATATGTCTTGAGCTGGGAACATGTCCTATAAAACTTTGTATGTCCTGACAGGTATCTTTATATTTGTTACAATGGAATTGTAATGAAATACATACTAGCTTTATATTAAGCATAATGGAAAACAATGGGGGAATTTTAAGGAAGAGATATAATTATGATCACATTTACACAAGATTGTTCTTTGTGGTGAAATGGAAATGAAAAATGTATTAGTACAAGAGAAAAGTAGATGCAAAGAAAAGTTTTAGGTTATTTTAGCAGTCCCAGTAAATAGAGAAGGCTTGACTACATTGTTGGCTGTGAGGATAGGACTGAGTAGATTCATTCATTCATTCATTCAAAGAGTTGGCTTTCAAGTACTTGCTCTTTTCCATGCACTCTGGACACTGAGAAATCAGAGGTAAACAAGATGCTCACGGGTCTTACAGTTTATTAGAGAAATTAGACATTTCAAAACACCAGTTGTTAAGAGGCTATGGAAAGAAGGATCTGCTTTCCATTGCGCTGTGAGAGTTGGCTTCTCAGGGAAGGTGACATTTTACTGGCAACCTGAAAATCAAGGTGACTCTATCCAAGCAAACAACAGGGAACAGAAAGTACTAGGTAGTGATGTGTGTATAAAGAAAAATAAAATAACTCTGAATGTGAAACATGAAAATGAAAGATTATTTTAATCAATCTATACAAATACACACACTCATTTTTTAACTAGACAAATTCAGTGGCAAATAAATTTTAAAAACTCAGGCAAATATTTTTTTATGAGCTACTGAAATCTCCATTGGTCATAGTGCATATTTGAACATCTTTTATAACACGTACACATTGTCCGTATAATTTACTTGTCCATGAACTATACATACCAGAAAATAAATATGTTTAGCACAGTGACAGAACAACCTCTGATGTCTATCTGCTCAAACTATATTCTCAGCAATTGTTACACTGAAAAAATATAATTGCATGTATTGACTACTAATTCTGAATAAATTTCAATAGATATTTGATCAGCACTTATTCACTGCTCTGTAAGTTCTAGTCTTTCACCCTGATAGCTCATGAAAGAAACCGCCACTAGGTTTAATTACTTTTTTCCCATCATGCAGAACATTTTCTTCAGGCATATCAACCATAAAACACTTATAATCTTTCTGAGGAAATGCACTGAACTGGTAGAGTTTGAGATGCCATAATAGCATTTTTTTCCCCTTATCTGGAGGTTATGTTGAATTCTGTAAAGAATCCTGAAGCTTTGCAATTCTTTTGCCCAGTAGAGGGAATTGGGGGGGAGGGGGTCGGTGAACATATATGTATATTAATTGTTCTATGCTAATGTCAAAGAGGACAGGTCCACACTGAAAGGAATATTTGAGCTGAGTTTGATCTTAATTCTTTTTATAGATTCTAATTGATCTGGTTCTGAAGCAATTACTTGACAAGAACATAGAAAATCATAAAAGAGAAGCTCAGCTAATGACAGTATAAAGACACTTCTGATAAGTGGTCAGAAATATGATCAAGGGCGATTTGGGTTGCTTTAATCACTCTATATGGGTCTCTGAATTGCATTAATGATGGTCCCATTCGTGTGTTATTAAGCCTCATTTTATACAGGCAAGTGCATGCCAAGAATGTAATGACATTTGAGCAAAAATATTAAATGTATAGTGGTTAAATTTTCTAATTCTATTTTATATTATTTGTAATTGGCAACCAGCTTTAAAAGTCTCTAAAATTTATATTCTTACTGCTTTTAGAAACTGCCTTAAACATTTGAAATCTAAGAAATAAAACTCATATAAATACCTCTTTTCTTATAAGTTGATCAATCAAAATAGAATAGATTAACTCCATATCATTATTAAATATCTAGCACTGTTATTTTGAACATCCTTAACCAGAAAATCTTTCTATATGGTTGCATATTATATTAGCCAGGATAATAATTCCTAGCTGGTCTTCAAAACAGCCACAAAATCTTAGTTCATTAATACAATAAAAGTATCTCTCATTTACATCTTAGCCCAACACATTTAAGATGTGTCTACAGTGTTGCTCTTCTTCAAGAAGGATCCAGAGATCCAGGCTACCTGTATCTGAGGCTCTGTCATCTCCTATTCTGTCTCAGAATTCTCCACTGGATCCTCTGTGTACAGTTGTCCAGTGAACAATGACAGCCTATGACAGAAACTAAATCATGTATGATGTCCAAGTCTATGTGGTAAAAACCTTCTACCCACAGTTCTTTGGCCAAGTCACATTGCAAGAAAGAAATCACAAGAGGACTGCAATTATGGGGAGTATTGTCTCCCATGTACCCAAAATGAAGACATGGATTAGTGAGAAATCACTCGATCTCTGTTACACGTATCTATTTAGGCTGCCTCTCCCCTTTTTTTAACCAGAAAAATTGGATTCAAGCTTATTTACTCACTCAGAGAATATACTAAATATGGCAAGAAAACACAGTTCTAAGCCATAGGTGCTAGGGATACAATTGAATAATGTCAAAAAGCTCTCTTGCCCTCATGGCGCTTATATTTTAGTGGAGGGAGACAGCAAATATGGGACGAATAAAAAGTTGTATAACTACAATTAGATTAGTGCTCTGAGGGTAGTAAGTAAGGTAGGGTAATATTTTCTAGATTCTACAGGGGATAATTTAGATGGAGGAATCTCCAACAGAATATTTTTCAACAGAAACGTATAGTACAAACTGATGCTTTTGAAAGGAGACCAGGGAAAAGCACACCAAGCAAAGGGAACAGCAAGCACAGAAACCTCTAAACAAAAAGAGCTTGACGTGGGTAAGGTGCCCAAAACAGGCCAGTGTGGCAGAAACATAATGAGCAAGGATAAGAGAAGTAAGAGATCTCAATGAGGAGTCAGGGAAGAAATTCGGAGTCTTGCAGACAACAGAGAGGTTTTTGTTTCATTCTAAATATGGTAGCATCTTGGAGTCCTGGATTCCAGGCTCTTTAACCATACCTTAGTTGTATAATGTTAGCCAGTTTTTGCTTTGGATATCAAGGGAAAATAATTAATCTTTCCACCTGGCAATAATTTTTCAAAAATTCTTTTGCCCTGACAATATTTTTAAAGTATATTTGTTTATCATAATAGGCATAATATTAAAAATTAGTATTATTTTTTTAAGAAATGGAATGGCCTCATTAAATGTTTTCTTTTTATAATACTATACAGTTATCAGGGAGAGGGCTATATTGAACTTTCAGGCTATCTGAAATTGCATGGTGTTTTTCACATGTGAGAAGCCATTTCCTCATCCTTTAGTAGAGGAGAAATATCCTATCAGCCTCTTCTCAAAATTTAGGCTTCGTAATTACATATAAAATAAATGTGTATATAATTTTATAGTATTACATCCCTTTCTAACTCTTGGATTTTAAAATTTCACACTACATGTGGATTTTCCCCATTTTGTTAATATAATTGACATTTAAAAAGGTGCAAGTTTAAGGTGTACAATGCATTGCTTTAATACACTTATATATTACAAAATGGTTACTAACAGCATTAGCTAACACCAGCATCACCTCACCTAATTACTAGTTGATTTTGTGGTGACAACATTTTAAGATGCACTTTCATAGCAACTTTGAAGTATATAATACAATATTATGAACTATAATAACCATGCTGTACATTGGATCCCCAGAATTTGTTCATCTTTTTATTGGATGTTTATACCCTTTGATCAATATCGGCCTTTCCCCCAATCCCCTAGCCCCTGGTAACACCATTCTACTCTCTGTTTCTGTGACTTTGGCTTTTTTAGATTCCACATATAAGTGATGTCACACAGTATCTATATTTTCCTGTCTGACTTACTTCACTTAGCATAATGCCTCAGGTCCATTCATGTTGTTGTAAATGGCAGGATATCCTTCTTTATCATGGCTGTGTGTGTGTGTGTTTTCTTTATCCATTCATACACTGACAGACATTTAGGCTGTTTCCATATCTTGGCTATTGTGAATAATGCTGCCATGAACATAAAAGTGTACATTTCTCTTTGATTTGTTCTCATTTCCTTTGGATTTATATCCAGAAATGGAATTGTTGAATCATACGTAGTTCTATTTTTAATTTTTTGAGGAAACTCCATATTGTTTTTCATAGTGGCTGCACCAATTTACATTCCTACCAACAGGGTACAAGGGTTCCCTTTTCTCTACATCTTCACCAACAATTGTTCTCGTATTTTTGATGACAGCCAGCCTAACAAGTGTAAGGTGATATCTCATTATGGTTTTGATTTGTATTTCCCTGATGATTAGTGATGATGAGCACCTTTTCCTGTACTCGTTGCCCATTTGTATGTCTTCTTTGGAAAAATGTCTGTTCAGTTCCTCTGCCCATTTTTTAATTGGATTGTTTTTTGGCTATTGAGTTGTATGAGTTCTTTATATATTTCAGATATTAACTCCTTATCAGATATGTGATTTGCAGCCTTATAATAGCATTCATGAGGAAATTAAAATGTGTATACATCATGTGATTCTAAACTTGAGGAACTGTATGCTTTTTATTGTTAAACCAATTAAATTTAAACTTCTATTTTACTTTTCATTGGCGCTTAAAATTGTAACAAAAATCTATTCCTTCAGATACAAAATAATGTATTCCTTTGAATAGTTCTTAAACTTTAAATTTTAATGAGCTTTCTACATTTTGTCCAAATGTGTTATTTACCCTTGATTTAAATTTCAACTCACTTTATGACTCTAACGAGATGCATACAAAAGTCACCATCAATTCATATTAGAAATTCCCCACATCTCTTTACACTGATTTCCAAAATAAGTAGCATCAGCCTCCCCGAGCTATAATGCTAATTTTTATTGATGAATACTATCAGGAAATTAGAAAACAATGCATTCTCATTTTCATTTTGAAAATTGTATAAAGTAAAATAATGAGCATGCTGGTAGTATACTGTTATATTATGCTAAAAAATTCCAAGAATATATTATTAGAATATTTTGTATATACCAATAATTTTCAAACTAAATGCAGAAAAAGAATAACAAATTGTTTGTAGAGAAAAATCATCTTAATATTCTCTTTTCCTAAACTTCATATTTATTTAATATATAGGTAAAAATTAATTAGAAAGTGTGGTAGGTAGTTTCTAAATATAGAGATATTATTTAACATATTTTCCATAAGTATTACTACAAATATTTTACTATCGCCCTTCTTTTAAATATTTGTATACACTGTTAAATATTTGTGCATATATTCACTTTTGAAGATTTTATTTTTCACTTTTGCTATGTTATTCTATTACATTTATTCAAACAAAATTTACGGTGTTGTAAATTTATTTTAAGGTAATTTTTCATTGGTGGTCATATAAAATAATTTTCAATTTCCAGAAAATATTTCCCCATATAGATTAAAATATATTTACTTACCAATTGATTTTTATGAATAAAAAGTGGAAAGCTGTGAATGAAACAACAGATGGCTTTGAGTTTATTCTTAAAGTAACTCTGGTTTGATTTCTTAGTGAATTTTGAGGAAATGACTAAATGAAGGGCATAATCTTTCTTTTGATATTTTATAAAATATTTGAATCAATCCTGACATCTTTTTCTGCTATTTCTCTTCCAAGTGTGATTTGTTGCTGGTCTTTGTAAAGAAATGTAATTGCTTGGGTTTAAAATGATTTGATTTGATTAGTATGCATAAATAATTTAAATGCACGTATCCTTTCATGGAAACAACATTTAAGTAAAAATTAGAGAAATATGGCTTGGGGAATAATTATTGTCATATGAATGAAACCGAATAAAAAATGAGAGAAGGAATCTCTTTGTCAGCCTAACTCATAATTTTAATACTGGGCATTAGTATTCATTGGACTTGAGCTGCTAAATAATTGGAGATAAATTGAAAGGATTTATATTTTAGAAAATAATATCAGTAAAGTGACAACACACAATAACATGAAATGAATAACCAGATTCCAGAAAATATTTTGGTGCCTCTTTTTGGGTTCAGATATTAGAAAATGTAAAAATGCTTCTCCACAACTACCTGCTTGTTTATTTGAATAGAGCAGTGAACTGGTTTCCCCTAAAAAAAAGATGAGGTATTTAAAATCTCATTAATTGGAGAATTGAATTAGCAACAATATTGTAGAGGACTATAGGAAAAAAAAAACCAACAATACCAAAAGTCATTTAAATGACATCTGGTATTTATAAGTTAAAACAATATAAATCTGATTTTTATAGCTTTTATTATAAAACCCTACTAATAGTTACTAACAATATGAAAGAATACTAATAGAGTTTATCACTAAGGAACAACTGCATAGGCGTATCAGTCTTGGTTGTACTATGGTAGTAGCACCAGAATCTTCATAATTTTAAACAACAATTAATTTCTCAACTAGTCTACATGTTTATCACAGGTTTTCAGATGGTAAGGGGGTTTCTGCTTATCATAATCACTCAGGACTCAAGGCTGATGAAAGAGCCACTGTGGGTGCCAATTACTATACCAGAGGAGAGTAGAGCTGAAGGTTCTCACACTTGCAAATAAATGTTTGACTTACATGTAACAAACAACCAGAACTAATTTTGTGCCCTCCTCCTATCCTACCCATCTAAAAAGTGACCAGAATGTATAAATCTACTTTGTCCTTGAGATTAAGAGCTGAAATATTTTTTGAATCAGTACTAGCTACCACCACAACATGCTCCAAACAGGTAGCCTTCAACACCAACCCGCTCCTATATTACAATGCAACGTTAATACAAAGGTAGAGAGGCAATTCAGCATCCTGAAATTATCCATGAGATCAAACAGACCATATGAGATACTGGGTGGGAATCTGGTAGTAGAATTTAAAGACAGACCAAAGAAAAGGGTGCGGGTAAATGTACACATTAGTAAATATAGGTATATATAATTGAGAACCATGTAGCATATGGCTGTTTTACCAGTCCTTTCTAAATAGTTGATTTCAATACACAAGAATCTGTTAAAAATGTCATAAGCTTTTTGTTTTGGGTGACTTGAACTGGGAATGCAGCAGCTGTGGCAGTCCGTGGCTTATATGTCTCTTTTAAGAATGTGTTACAGAATTAAGTTCTGAGGAATGAATGAGTCAAGCGGAAATTAACCCAACAATCCTCCCACCCTCCATTGGTCAACAGTTGCCAGGGATGTGTTAATACCATGCACTTTCAGGTTTGCCCTCCCATGGGTGCTAAGGCAGTGTCCCAAAGTCTGTCTATCAGAGAGGCCCTGGGCAGAAAGTCAAACATAAAGCAATGTTTTTGAAGGGCTCTTCAGTCAAATTACAAATGTTCCAAGCTGGTATTCTCAAAACTGATTCATGTAGAAGGTGATCTGAAGTGATCTGGGGCAGGATATGTGATGTATCCAGTTAAGGACCACTATTAGTGTTAGCTATTGTAAGCCAGATGTTCAGCTCCTTCACTGAGTCTTCAGTTTTTCTAATGTGAATTTCTTCTAGTACATGTTTTAAAATGAGGCACCATATCACATTTATTTTGAATTGTCCATTTAGATATTGCTTCTCGTTTTTATATTCCCCTTTTCTCAACTCTTTTTCTGCCTGTGCCTTAATTAATGCTTTTCTTGGAACTCCTGGACACCATCTCCCTATATATGCTACTCTTTCAGTGTGAGTGAAGGGGTTGATGTAGAACAAGCTGGACTTTCCTTGCCTGCTCTCTTTATTCTTCACAATACTAACAGGCAATTGCATCAAACTTAACTGAATGATTAGAGATAATTAAAACAAAACAACAAAGAAAAACAATTACAATATAGGAGTCAAAATGTTATAGCTGTGTGCTAAGTATAACATTTTCCAAATCTAGGGGAAAAAACCTCCAGAAACTTTAATAGGTTGTTATTGCCAGGTTACCAATGGTGCTAACCAGGCTTCCTTAACCTAGGTCTCTCTTTCCCAAATTCTACTCATTCTAATCACTGTTTTTCAGATTTCCACCTACCAGTGGTGATATTTATATTGCCCCAAGATCCAATTTCCTAATATATATAATTTTCATATACTCAATACACAAATATACTTAACATGGTTCCCTAAATTTTACACATTCAGCTTTGAATAACATCTCAAAGACCTTCAGTGATGGGCAATGACACAACAACTATATTTAGGAGGAATGAATCTCGAAGCTTGAGGTCCTTGAAGATACACACACACACACACACACACACACACACACAGAAGCCCCAAAATTCATAGAAGATAAATATTTTCCTTCTAGCTCATAATTGACAAGGTTCTTCTTTTATTGATGTCCTTTTTTCAATTATTAATTTTGTTTTTTCTTTCCTTCATTACCTGTTTTCAAATCATGCACCTGTTGGTCTGCTCTAAAGGATATAAAGGACTATCATTACAGGTAAAATATAATAACCTCTACTCACCTACACAAAGTTCTGGCCAAAGACTAAATCTTCCAGGAAGCATTTCAACAAATTATTTGCTGAGGTTCCTTACCCTGTTAAGATTAGGAAGGGAAATAATTTTTTCTAGTTATACCATATTTTTCAGTTAAATACTTTCAAGATTATTAAATAATATATTTTTGTTAATTGTTAATAATATATTATTGCCTTTAGAATGCACACAGGCTCCATATGGTAAGCTAAAATGTCCTCCATTGTAACGCCTGTTCACATTCCCAACATCATCTGGTTGCAGGCTTCCCTAACTCAGCACTCATCCAGTTCAGTGAACATTCTGAGTCTTCAACTGTGGCTTGTGCTACCTCCGGGTGTTTGAAATTGCTTGCTCTGCTGCCTTCAGAGTTTTTGCTCCAGATACTTGCATGTCTTCTCCCTAGAAGAGCATCAGCTCAAATATTAGCCCTCAGGGAGTCCTGCCCAAGACACCAAGCTAAAGCTATGATTCTCCCTTCCCCTTCCCCAATATCATTACACTCTTATTTTCTTCATGACACTTATTACTATCTAATATATTGTTATTATTATTATTCAGTGGTTTGACTTAAATCATTTCTTTCCTGCCACTACAGTGTAATTTCCCTTAGCACAATGTTTTTCTCCTTTTTTCTGTGTGGCATTTGTAAGCACTGAATGTTTATTGAATAATAAATATTGTCATTACTATAATTATTGGTACTTTACATGAAATAGTTATGGAATTTCAGTACTCCAATACAACTTCTACTTAATTGAAATAGTAACATACAGAGTTAGATGAATTTGAGCACCTAATAATTTTAAGCATAGAGTATATTTAAAGAACTAGAATTTAGTTGATCAGGATATTATAGTAATTATCAACCAAATCTTTCCCTTGAAACAAGTTACAGGAAAATGTTGTGTACTACATCTTTTATTCTACTGACATTAATGTTTTTGGTCCTTACCAGGGCTCAAGGAGGGGGCTCTTGAAGGATGTGTTTTATTTGTGACACACTGTGATTCTTTTTAAACATGGTATTTTTAGGATTGCAGAAATTACCCTTTACTTTTGTAGAAAAAAACATGGATTAGGAACCTTATGAGACCTCTCTTGCCATAGATACAGGAAATTCTAAGTCCCTCAGGATTTGAACTACATGATTACAAGTTTCCTTTCCTCTCAAATTTATATGAGCATAAAGAGTCATTATTTGTTATCCAGCATGTGACATAACTAACTGTAATATTGCCAAATAACAAGTGTCACTCTCCCCTAGGGAAATGCACCCTTGAATCATAAAGTAGAAAAAGCAAGGTAATTTGTGGGTCTCAAAAGTTTTATAGAAATTGCAATATTGATGCAGTTGCTTTGCCTTTCCTGTTTCCTGTTTCCCTTTTCTATTTCTCATGGTGGTTTACTCTGAAATGTTCACTTTTCCCTATTCACCTTGATGACACGTATCACTTCTTTAGCACATCACAGATTAGGTATACAACTGATGTTTTTTTTGCTGACTTGAAACGATTCTCTTCTGTGATTTCTAAGTGGCTTAATCTTAGGCACCTTTATTCTTGACCTTTATTAATTCTAAGTATTAAAGACACAATATTTTATCTTAGTTCTGGCAGAATCCTTAGCTCAAAATCTTTAGCTGTGTGTATGGGGGAGTGAGGATGGAGTTCAAATAACTATTAAGGATGAGGGCCATTCATATAACCGTTTTAAAGAAACTATACCGAAGTACAATTTACATACCATAAAATTTACCCATTTCATTGAAATTCAATGTTTTTAGTAAATGTACAGTGCTGTGCAACCTTCAGCACAATCTAGTTTTAGAACTTTGTGGTCAGTCCTGTCTTAGTCCATTCGAGCTGCTATAGCAATACCATAAACTATGTGGCTTAATAACGACAAACATTTATTTTTCAAAGTTCTGGAGGCTAGGAAATCTAAGATCAAGGTGAAGACAGATTTAGTGTCTGATGAGGGTATGTTTCTTAAATGGCCATCTTTTCACTATAATCTCACAGGGTGGAAGGGGCTAGGGAACTCTGTGTGGTCTCTTTTATAAGAATAATAATCCCATTCATGATGGTTCCACCCTCACGACCTAAGCACCTTCCAAAGGCACACCTCCTAATACCACCTCCTGGGCATTAGAATTTCAATATATGAATTTTGGGGGAACACAAACAACAGGAAATCCAATGTCTGTCACCAGCCCCAGGCTAGTTATCATTATTTTTTCTGCCTCTATAGTACTGCCTTTTTTCCACGAATGCTTTTTTTTTCTGTGTTAAGCCTGGCTTCCTAGGTGTCACCTCTGTGCCATCAGAGCACAGCTGTCAGTCAGTGATTGGTTTGAGGTTGTTCTTGAACATCTTGAGTCAATAAAGTTTCTACCCATTACTAATGGATCTATGTGAAAACTGGGTGATCCATTCAATGCTTAGACAGCTTACAAGTCTATCTCAGATTTTTCTTTCTGCTGGGCTTTTTTGTTTCTCATCTGTAGATGTTCAAGGCTTTGTGTTCAGCCTAGGGTAGGTAGATAGCTAGAGTCATCTTTAGTTTCTGCTGTAGTAAACATAGACTTGAGTATGTATGCAGCTTTCCAGACATCATGTATGTATGGAAACTTATCAATGCCCACAATAGCTATATCATTCTTCAGATCTTTCTGTTAAATATCTGGCTAGTCTGTTGGTTTGTTGTCTGTTCCAACAGTATCACAACCATAGATTAGCTGTGATGTTGGCCTTCCTCAAATATTTGTCACTGAGTTGAGGGTTCTTTTCAACATCACTCTTGGACATGGAAATTTTGTACACACTGCTCCAAATCAGGTAGCCCCAGAAAAGCTTCTAGTTTTTATGGCTTGCCCGGCCTTCATAAAACTACGATGTCAACATCAGAAAACTTGGGAGACCTTCAAGATGGTGGAGGAGTAAGATGTGGAGATCACCTTCCTCCCCACAAATACATCAGAAATACATCTACACATGGAACAACTCCTACAGAACACCTACTGAATGCTGGCAGAAGGCCTCAGACCTCCCAAAAGGCAAGAAACTCCCCACGCACCTGGGCAGGGCAAAAGTAAAGAAGAAAAAACAGAGACAAAAGAATAGGGATGGGACCTGCAGCTCTGGGAGGGAGCTGTGAAGGAGGAAAAGTTTCCACATGCTAGGAAACCCCTTCACAGGTAGAGACGGGAGGTGGGCTGTGGGGAAACTTCACAGCCACGGAGGAGAGTGCAGCAACAGAGGTGCAGAGGGCAAAGCAGAGAGATTCCCGCACAGAGGATCAGTGTCGACCTGCACTCACCAGCCCAAGAGGCTTGTCTGCTCACCTGCCGGGGCAGGCGGGGGCTGGGAGCTGAGGGTCGGGCTTTGGAGGTCGGATCCCAGGGAGAGGACTGGGGTTGGCTGCGTGAACACAGCCTGAAGGGGGATAGTGTGGCACAGCTAGCCAGGAGGGAGTCTGAGAAAAAGTCTGGACCTGCTGAAGAGGCAAGAGGCCATTGTTTCGGGGTGCACGAGGAGAGGGGATTCCTGCTCCATGAGCCCACAGAAGGCAGAGCACCACCTAAGCAAGCTCCAGAGATGGGCATGACCCGCGGCTATCAGCCCAGACTCCAGAGATGGGCATGAAATGCTAATGCTGCCACCACTGGCACCAAGAATCCTTTGTGCAAGCACAGGTCACTACCCACACCCCCGCCCCCAGAAGCCTGTGCAGCCCGCCACTGCCAGGGTCCCGAGATCCAGGGACAACTTTCCCAGGAGAACACACCGCTCATCTCAGGCTGTTGCAATGTTACATCAGCCTCTGCCACCACAGGCTCGCCCCACCTTCCAATTATGACTACCATACCCCTCCCTCTCCCTGACCTGAGTGAGCCAGAGCCCCCTAATCAACCACTGCTTTAACCCCGTCCTGTTTGGGTGGGAACAGATGCCTGAGGGTGACCTACACGCAGAGGCAGGGCCAAAACCAAAGCTGAACCCCAGGAGCCATGCGAACAAAGAAGAGAAAGGGAAACTTCTTCGTGTAGCCTCAGGAGCAGCAGATTAAATCCCAACAATTAACTTGAGGAATTCTGAATCTGTGGAATACCTGAATAGACAACAAATCAACCCAAAATTGAGGCAGTGTACTGTGGGAGCAAGTGTAGACTTGGGGTTCTTACTGCATCTGATTTGTTTCTGGTTTTTATGTTTGTATTACTTTAGTTTTTTGTGCTTATTATCATTGGTGGATTTGTTTATTGGTTTGGTTGCTCTCTTCTTTTTTATTATTTTATTATATTTTTAAATTTTCTTCCTCTTTTCTCTTTTTGTGAGTGTGTATGTGTATGTTTCCTCGTGTGATTTTTGTCTACTTAGTTTTGCTTTTACCATTTGATTTGGGGTTCTATCTGCTCATTTTTTTTTCTTTTTTTTCTTCCAAGTCGTGTGGCTGGCAGGGTCATGGTGCTCGAGGTGTCAGGCCTAAGTCCTGAGGTGAGAGGTCTGAGTCCAGGATATTGGACCACCAGAGACCTTCTGGCCCCATGTAATATCAATCAGTGAGGGCTCTCCCAGAGATCTCCAACTCAATGCTAAGACCCAGCTCCACCCAATGGCCATCAAACTCCAGTGCTGGATGCCCCATGCCAAACAACTAGCAAGACAGGAACACAACCCCACCCAATAGCAGACAGGCTGCCTAAAGTCATACTAAGTCCACAGACACCTCAAAACACACCACTGGATGCATCCCTGCCCACCAGAAGGACAAGGTCCAGCCTCATCCAGCAGAACACAGGCACCAGACCCGTCCACCAGGAAGTCTATACACAACATACTGAACCAGCCTTACCCACGGGGTGCAGACACCAAAACAATGGGAACTACAAACCTGCAGCCTGCAAAAAGGAGACCCCAAACACAGTAAGTTAAACAAAATGAGAAGACAGAGAAATATGGAACAGATGAAGGAGCAAGGTAAAAACCCACCAGACAAAACAAATGAAGAGGAAATAGGCAGTCTACCTAAAAAAGAATTCAGAGGAATGATAATAAAGATGATCCAAAATCTTGGAAATAGAATGGAGAAAATACAAGAAATGTTTAACAAGGACCTAGAAGAACTAAAGAGCAAACAAACAACAATGACCAATAAATGAAATTAAAAATTCTCTGGAAGGAATCAATAGCAGAATAACTGGGGCAGAAGAACAGATAAGTAACCTGGATGATAAAATAGTGGAAATAAGTGCTGAAGAGCAGAATAAAGAAAAACCAATGAAAAGAATTGAGGACAGTCTCTGAGACCTCTGGGGAAATATTAAATGCACCAATATTCAAATTATAGGGGTTCCAGAAGAAGAAGAGAAAAGGAAAGGGTCTGAGAAAATATTTGAAGAGATTATAGTTGAAAAATACCCTAACATAGGAAAGGAAATAGTCAATCAAGTCCAGGAAGCACAGAGAGTCCCATACAGGATAAATCCAAGGAAAAACACACCAAGACACATATTAATCAAACTACCAAAAATTAAATACAAAGAAAAATTAAAAGCAGCAAGGGAAAAGCAACAAATGACATACAAGGGAATCCCCATAAGGTTAACAGCTGATCTTTCCGCAGAAACCCTGCAAGCCAGAAGGGAGTGGCAGGACATATTTAAAGTGATGAAAGGGAAAAACCTACAACCAAGATTACTTTACCCAGCAAGGATCTTTTTCAGATCCTTGCTAGCTTTACAGACTAGCAAAAGTTAAGAAAATTCAGAACCACCAAACCAGCTTTACAACAAATGCTAAAGGAACTTCTCTAGGCAGGAAACACAAGAGACGTAAAAGACCTACAATAACAAACCCAAAACAATTAAGAAAATGGTAATAGGAACATACGTATAGATAATTACCATAAATATAAAGGGATTAAATGCTCCAACCAAAAGGCATAGACTGGCTGAATGGATACAAAAAAAAAAGACTTGTATATATGTTGTCTACAAAGACCCACTTCAGGCCTAGGAACACATACAGACTGAAAGTGAGGGGATAGAAAAAGATATTCCATGCAAATGGAAATGAAAAGAAAGCTGGAGTAGCAATTCTCATATCAGACAAAATAGAATTTAAAATAAAGACTATTAACAGAGACAAAGAAGGACACTACATAAAGATCAAGGGATCAATCCAAGGAGAAGATACAACAGTTGTAAATATTTATGCACCAAACATAGGAGCACCTCAATACATAAGGCAAATGGTAACAGCTATAAAAGGGGAAATCGACAACAAAACACAATAATAGTCAGGGACCTTAAGACCCCAATTTCACCAATGGTTAGATCATTCAAAGTGAAAATAAATAAGGAAACACAAGCTTTAAATGACACATTAGACCAGTTGGACTTAACTGATATTTATAGGACATTCCATCCAAAAACAACAGAATACACTATCTTATCAAGTGCTCATGGAACATTCTCCAGGATAGATCATTTCTTGGGTCACAAATCAAGCCTTGGTAAATTTAAGAAAACTGAAATTGTATCAGGTATCTCTTCCGACCACAATGCTATGAGAGTAGATATCAATTACAGGAAAAAAACTATAAAATATACAAACACATGGCAGCTAAACAATACGCTGCTAAATAACCAAGGGATCACTGAAGAAATCAAAAAATACCTAGAAAAAATTGACAATGAAAACGCGACAACCCAAAACCTATGGGATGCAGCAAAAGCAGTTGTAAGAGGGAAGTTTATAGCAATAAAATCCTACCTCAAAAAACAAGAAAAATCTAAAATAAACAACCTAACCAAACAAATGAAGAGGAAATAGGCAGTCTACCTGAAGAAGAATTCAGAGTAATGATAATAAAGATGATACAAAATCTTGGAACTAGAATGGAGAAAACACAAGAAACGTTTAAAAAGGACCTAGAAGAACTAAAGATGAAACAAACAGTGATGAACAACACAATAAATGAAATTTAAAATTCTCTAGAGGGAACCAACAGCAGAATAACTGAGGCAGAAGAACGGATAAGTGACCTGGAAGATAAAATAGTGGAAATAACTACCACAGAGCAGAGTAAAGAAAAAAGAATGAAAAGAATTGAGGACAGTCTCAGAGACCTCTGGGACAACATTAAATGCACCAACATTCGAATTATAGAAGTTCCAGAAGAAGAACAGTAAAAGAAAGTGTCTGAGAAAATATTTGAAGAGATTATAGTTGAAAACTTCCCTAACATGGGAAAGGAAATAGTCAATCAAGTCCAAGAAGCGCAGAGAGTCCCATAAAGGATAAATTCAAGGAGAAACATGCCAAGACACATATTAATCAAACTATCAAAAATTAGATACAAAGAAAACATATTAAAGGCAGCAAGGGAAAAATAACAAACATACAAGGGAATCCCCATAAGGTTAACAGCTGATCTTTCAGCAGAAAGTCTGCAAGCCAGAAGGGAGTGGCAGGACATATTTAAAGTGATGAAAGGGAAAAACCTACAGCCAAGATTACTCTACCCAGCAAGGATCTCATTCAGATTCGATGGAGAAATTAAAACCTTTACAGACAAGCAAAAGCTAAGAGAATTAAGCACCACCAAACCAGCTTTACAACAAATTCTAAAGGAACTTATCTAGGCAGGGAACACAAGAGAACAAAAAGAACTACAATAACAAACCCAAAAACAATTAAGAAAATGGGAATAGGAACATACATATCGATAATTACCTTAAATGTAAATGGATTAAATGCTCCCACCAAAAGACACAGACTGGCTGAATGGATACAAAAACAAGATCCATATATATGCTGTCTACAAGAGACCCACTTCAGACCTAGGGAAACATACAGACTGAAAGTGAGGGGATGGAAAAAATATTCCATGTAAATGGAAATCAAAAGAAAGCTGGAGTAGCAATTTTCGTATCACACAAAAGAGACTTTAAAATGAAGACTATTACAAGAGACAAAGAAGGACACTACATAATGATCAAGGGATTGATCCAAGAAGAAGATATAACAATTGTAAATATTAATGCAGCCAACATAGGAGCACCTCAATATATAAGGCAAATACTAACAGCCATAAAAGGGGAAATCGACAGTAACACATTCATACTAGGGGACTTAAACACCCCACTTTCACCAAAGGACAGATCATCCAAAATGAAAATAAATAAGGAAACACAAGTTTTAAATGATACATTAAACAAGATGGACTTAATTGATATTTATAGGACATCCAAAAACAAGAGAATACACATTTTTCTCAAGTGCTCATGGAACATTCTCCAGGATAGATCATATCTTGGGTCACAAATCAAGCCTTGGTAAATTTAAGAAACTTGAAATTGTATCAAGTATCTTTTCCGACCACAATGCTATGAGACTACATATCAATTACAGGAAAAAATCTGTAAAAAATACAATCACATGGAGGCTAAACAATACACTACTTAATAACCAAGAGATCACTGAAGAAATCAAAGAGGAAATCAAAAACTACCTAGAAACAAATGACAGTGAAAATACGATGACCCAAAACCTATGGGATGCACCAAAAGCAGTTCTAAGAGGGGAGTTTATAGCAATAAAATCCTACCTCAAGAAACATGAAAAATCCCAAATAAAGAAACTGAACCTTACACCTAAAGCAATTACAGAAAGAAGAACAAAAAATCCCCAAAGTTAGCAGAAGGAAATAAATCATAAAGATTGGATCAGAAAGAAATGAAGTAAACAATAGCAAAGATCAATAAAACTAAAAGCTTGTTCTTTGAGAAGGTAAACAAAATTGATAAACCATTCGCCAGACTCATCAAGAGAAAAAAGGGAGAAGACTCAAATCAACAGAATTAGAAATGAAAAAGGAGAAGTAACAACTGACACTGCAGAAATAGGAAAGGTCATGAGAGATTACTACAAGCAAGTATATGCCAAGAAAATGGACAACCTGGAAGAAATAGACAAATTCTTAGAAAAGTATAACCTTCCAACACTGAACCATGAAGAAATATAAAATATGAACAGACCAATCACAAACACTGAAATTGAAACTGTGATTAAAAATCTTCCAACAAAGAAAAGCCCAGGACCAGATGGCTTCACAGGCGAATTTTATCAAATATTTAGAGAACGGCTAACACCTATCTTTCTCAAACTCGTCCAAAATATAGCAGAAGGAGGAACACTCTCAAACTCATTCTACAAGGGCACAATCACACTGACACCAAAGCCAGACAAAGATGTCACCAAAAAGGAAACTGCAGGCCAATAAAACACTGATGAACATAGAGGCAAAAAACCTCAACAAAATACTAGCAAACAGAATCCAACAGCACATTAAAAGGATCACACACCATGATCAAGTGGGGTTTATCCCAGGAATGCCAGGATTCTTCCATACACACAAATCAATAATGTGATAAACTATATTAACAAATTCAAGTATAAAAACCATATGATCATCTCAATAGATGCAGAAAAAGCTTTTGACAAAATTCAACGCCCATTTATGATAAAAACCCTCCAGAAAGTAGGCATCGAGGGAAATTACCTCAACATAATAAAGGCCATATATTACAAATGCACAGCCAACATCGTTCCCAATGGTGAAAAACTGAAAGCATTTCTTCTAAGATCAGGAACAAGACAAGGCTGCCCACTCTCACCACTATTACTCAACATAGTTTTGGAAGTTTTAGTCACGGCAATCAGAGAAGAAAAAGAAATAAAAGGAATCCAAATTGGAAAAGAAGAAGTAAAGCTATCACTGTTTGCAGATGACATGATACTGTACCTAGAGAAACCTAAAGATGCTACCAGAAAACTACTAGAGCTAATCAATGAATTTGGTAAAGTAGCAGGATACAAAATTAATGCACAGAAATCTCTTGCATTCCTATACACTAATGATGAAAAATCAAAAAACAAATTAAGGAAACACTCCCATTTACCATTGCAACAAAAAGAATAAAATACCTAGGAATAAGCCTACTTAAGGAGACAAAAGACCTGTCTTTTCTGTTATGCGGAAAAGTATAAGACACTGATGAAAGAAATTAAAGACGATACAAACAGATGGAAACATACACCATGTTCTTGGATTGGAAGAATCAACATTGTGAAAATGACTCTACTACCCAAAGCAATCTACAGATTCAATGCAATCCCTATCAAACTACCAATGCATTTTTCACAAAACTAGAATAAAAAAATTTACAATTTGTATGGAAACACGGAAGACCCCGAATAGGCAAAGCAATCTTGATTAAGAAAAACAGAGCTGGAAAAATCAGGCTCCCTGACTTCAGACTATACTACAAAGCTACAGTAATCAAGACAGTATGGTACTGGCACAAAACCCAATTTAGATCAATGGAACAGGATAGAAATCCAAGAGATAGACCCACGCACATATGGTCACCTTATCTTTGATAAAGGAGGCAAGAATATACAATGGAGAAAAGACAGCCTCTTCAGTAAGTGGTGCTGGGAAAATTGGACAGCTACATGTAAAAGAATGAAATTAGAACACTCCCTAACACCATACACAAAAATAAACTCAAAGTGGATTAAAGACCTAAATGTAAGGCCAGACACTATAAAACTCTTAGAGGAAAACATAGGCAGAACACTCTTAGACATAAATCGCAACAAGACCTTTTTTGATCCACCTCCTAGTGAAATGAAAATAAAACCAAAAATAAACAAATGGGACCTAATGAAACTCAAAAGCTTTTGCACAGCAAAGGAAACCATAAACAAGATGAAAAGACAACCCTCAGAATGGGAGAAAATATTTGCAAACAAAGCAACTAACAAAGGATTAATCTCCAAAATCTATAAGCAGCTCATGTAGCTCAATATCAAAAAAAACAAACAACCCAATCCAAAAATGGGTGGAAGACCTAAATAGATATTTCTCCAAAGAGGACATACAGATTGCCAACAAACACATGAAAGGATGCTCAGTATCACTAATCATTAGAGAAATGCAAATCAAAACCACAATGAGGTATCTCCTCACACCGGTCAGAATGGCCATCATCAAAAAATCTACAAACAATAAATGCTGGAGAGGGTGTAGAGAAAAGGGAACCCTCTTGCCCTGTTGGTGGGAATGTAAATTGATACAGCCACTATGGAGAACAGTATGAAGATTCCTTAAAAAACTAAAAATAGAACTACCATAATCCCAGCAATCCCACTACTGGGCATATACCCTGAAAAAACCATAAATCAAAGTGAGACATGTAGCACAATGTTCAATGCAGCACTATTTACAATAGCCAGGACATGGAAGTAACCTAAGTGTCCATGGACAGATGAATGGGTAAAGAAGATGAGGCACATATATACAATGAAATATTACTCAGCCATAAAAAGAAATGAAACTGAGTTATTTGTAGTGATGTAGATGGACCTAGAGTCTGTCATGTAAAGTGAAGTAAGTGAGAAAGAGAAAAACAAATACCATATGCTAACACATATATATGGAATCAAAAACAAAAATGGTTCTGATGAACCTAGGGGCAGGAGAAGCATAAAGACTCAGGTGTAGAGAATGGACTTGAGGACACGGGGAGGGGGAAGGGTAAACTGGGACGAAGTGAGAGAGTGGCATGGACGTATATACACTACCAAATGTAAAATAGATAGCTAGTGGGAAGCAGCCACAGAACACAGGGAGATCAGCTAGGTACTTTATGACCACCTAGAGGGGTGGGATAGGGAGGGTGGGTGGGAGGGAGATTCAAGAGGGATGAGATATGGGGATATATGTATACGTATAGCTGATTCACTTTGTTATACAGCACAACATTGTAAAGCAATTATAATTCAATAAAGGTGTTAAAAAAATTAGAAAAAAACCCCTACAATGTCGTTGTAGCTGGGAGGGAGGGGAACTTGACTGCAATAAAACACCACAGATTGCCACCGTTTCTACCACTGTTTAGTAATTTTCCTTGAATAATCACTTCTCAATTTGCTCTGTGCCTTTGGGTGATTTCCAGAATCCTGACAGGGATTTTTTTTGACAATGCTGTCCAGTTTCATCATTAATTTTTAGGAAAAGAGAATTTGCTAAGCTCCTTACGCTATCATTTCAGAAGTCCTAACTTCTTTAACATATTTGAAAATATCCTTTAGGTAATTTTGATATAACAACTACTGTTATACAATAATATGCAATGAACAAAATGTTTAACAAATCGGATAAAGAACTGAGGTACAATCTTCAATATATTATTAGGTATTCATACATAACTATCTTTTTAAAAATAAACCAAATAATCACTAATGAAAATCATCAATTCTAACTCCTTTTTTACTAAAAATTTTTTTGAAAAGGCAACATGTAAATTAAGAAATAATATATTTCTAACCCAATAGATTTCAAAATGATAGAGAATTATCACTATTTCTTCTTTGTTAATAATTATTTTTGTTCTATCAAATCTCATTTAATGTTACTATACTGTTTTTCTACTGGATTCATTCCATATGTTTAACAAATCTTATTTTAACATAGAGCAAGATTTCCACAAACAAACCAATGCATTTATTTTGATAACTTTCTTTGTCAGAAACATTATAATGAAAAAATGTGAATATCATGAATGAAATGGAAGTGCATTTTATGAAGTCAACGTCAAAATGGAAGGAGACTGTGATGGTTAATTTTGTGTGTCAACTTGTCTGGATTGGTAATTATTTATTTGGTCAAACAATAGTCTAGATGTTCCTGTAAAGATACCTTTTAGATATGATTAGCATTTTTAATCAGTTGACTTGAGTAAAGCAGATTATCCTCCATAATGTGGATGAGACTTATTCAATCAGTGAAGAACTTAAGAACAAAGAATGAGGTTTCTCAAGGAAGGAATTCTGCTTCCAAACTGCAGCATAGAAATCCTGAGTTTTCAGTTCTCAGACTTAGGACTGCAAGCTCTTACCTGAATCTGTACCCTGTCAACTTGCCATATAAACTTTAGACTTGCCAGACTCTATATTTGCATGCGCCAATTCCTTAAAACAAACCTCTCCTATATAAATATATGTATTATATATAATTAGACATAATGTAATATAGGCATATATTAAATGATATCAAATATAATAATATATGCATATAATATACACTATTAATATACATATATATTAGATCTCCTATATAATAAATTATCTCTCCTATATTATAGAAATAATGTAGATATAATATTAATATGTATTATATAATATCAAATATATTAATATATATTACATGTATATAATATATAACATTAATATACATATATATTAGATCTCCTATTGGTTCTCTTTCTCTAAAGAACCCCAACATAAAAATTATGAAAAAGATATTTATCATCTCTTAAACACTGTTAAATATATACAGCTAAATTTCAGGGATGCCTTAGTGTAAAATTACAAAGAAATCATAGTAACATCTTTTATCTTTTGCCTAGCTGTTTTCATATATTTAATCCTAAATTAATAGACGTTCACACTGATTTTGGCAACCAATACGTTCCCTCCCCTCTGCCTTCTTGTGAAACAAAGATCCCTCTCCGGAACTCCAAAAGGAACAGCTGATACTTAAACATTTGTATTTTATTACTTTGGTAATAAGCATGAATAAGTTATGCAAAAAGAATGGTATTTTCTACAATGCTTAGATAATGCCAAAACAAGATCTTCTGAGTAAATTTCTCAGAGGAAGGTAATTGCATGAACGGAGAAGCACGAGGCCTACCTGTATGTTGCTTTGCTAACTGTGAGGTAAAAGAGTCTGAACGGAGAATTCAGGACAGAAACACCACCCTCTCAGGGTGGGTAACCACCAAATGGCAGCATCACAAGCCTGTTTCACTTGTCAATGAAAAGAGAATGAAAGAAAGGATGGAAGAAATATCCAGAGGTAGAAAGAGACAGCATCCAAGTTGTTTACTCCTTTTCATCATACAAGGAAAGTCTAAAGACAGGAAATAAGAGGAAAAGAAAGAAAGACAAGAAAAAGAAAGAAAGAAAGAAAGAAAGAAAAGGGGGGAGGGAGGGAGGGAGGGAGGGAGGAAGGAAGGAATGAAGGAAGGAAGGAAGGAAGGAAGAAGAAAGAAAGAAAGAAAGAAAGAAAGAAAGAAAGAAAAAAGGAAAGAAGAAAGAAAGGAAGGAAGGAAGGAAGAAGAAAGAAAGAAAGAAAGAAAGAAAGAAAGAAAGAAAGAAAGAAAGAAAGAAAGAAAGAAAGAAAGAAAAAGAAGGAAAGAAGAAAGGAAGGAAGGAAGGAAGGAAAGAAGAAAGAAAGAAGAAAGAAAGAAAGAAAGAAAGAGAAAGAAAAAGAAAAGGGGGAAGGGAGGGAGGCAGGGAGGAAGGAAGGGAGAAAGAAAGGAAGTGTGTGGGCCAAGGTCTCCTCTACAGAAGCAACAAATAAGCTCATTTATGTATCCAGGCTCATTTGAAGAAATAAGTCTTAAGAAACAAATTCCATACAGAAAAATAGACCACATTGCAAAAGCTATGGTACAGCGAAGGACTTTGTTCTTGATTAAATGTACAATAAGCGTTTGCAGAAAAGTAGGGAAAGCCTTGCGATGCCTCAAGAGGCTCTCAGAGGAAAAAAAAAAACATCAAGTTCCTTGACTTTCCCAATTAAACATCTTCTGAATCCACAACCTCATGCTTATAAAATATTTATCAATTTGTAAACACACAAGAACACAAATCAGAACATTTTCTTAGTTTCTTGCTACTAACCTGAGTTTTTAATGCTGTGTTACATATCATTATTTGAAAGCCAATATATTTCAGAAGAATGATACTTGGCAACATTTCCCACAATGTATTCTAAGATGCTCTATCATGATCATAGATAGTCTGTGGTAAAAGAAGAAAAAGGAGAAGACGAAGAGTAAGGGAAGGGAGAGGACAAAGAGAAGGAGAGAGGACCATTTCTGTTCCAAAATATATTCTTAAACTATATGCAGTGATGAAAGTGTTTTTCATTCATCCATCCAACAGATATGTGCCAGTTACAATGTGACAGCACTGTTCTAGACCCTGGAGAATATATAACAGTGAAAGACAATTATTTCTATCTCTGTACAAATATGCTTCTTCTGAACACAAAGTGGCCTCTATGTCCATTACCCATGATTGGGTTGGACTTATGACTTGTTGAGCCAATAGAATAAAATCAAAGTGGTACTATGTGGTTCCAGACTGAGGCAGCTTATGATTTCTTCTCTTGGAAGCCAGCTGCCATTTAAAAAAAGCCCACTTTTTTTAAAGTGTAGAAAGATGCCAGGTGGGTACAGAGAGGCTTTGCAAAATAAGAGACAAGAGGGGAGATGAGAAGTCCGACCAGCTCCCTGTCATTCTACTACTTTCCCCAGATGAGGCACTGGATATGTGAGTGAAGCCATCTTGGTTTCTCACATCCCATTCAAATTGCCTAAGCCAACACAAAGTAATCCCAGAGAAGGTGGGAAAAATTCAGAATAAATTTTCCCATGTCATCCAAAAGTAAGCATAATATCTAGACAAATTTATCCACATTAGATTAAATTAAAATGAAATAAATGGCCTGAAAATTGTTCTATTGTGCAAACACAATAGGAAAACCACCAAAAGATAATAAATAGCATGCAAAAGGCAGATGAAAAATTCAGGTTGGAAGAGAACATTTTCTAAAGGATTGAAATTGATTACCTATTCGTGCTTTGAAGAATTTAGTACTAATAGTAATCCTATCATACATAAGCTCAACAAGGAGATGATAAAACAATAGAATGAGATAATAAAGTAGTTGAACTAGAGAAATAGACTGAGAACAATATACTGAATCATTGCTTACCTTCTAAACAAATTTGATAAATAACAATAATATGTAATATTTATTAACTACTATATGTCAGAAACTCATAATCCCATTACTTGTGTTATCTCTTTTAATACTCACAAAAACATTTTTAGGTAGAAAATTCAAGTTTCTACATTTAAAAAGTAATAAACTTTAGACAGGTTGGCTAAGCAACTTGTCTAAGGTCACAAGGCTAGTACCCTGTAAAGATAGGATGCAGATACTTGCTGTGTGCCTCCAGAGAGCCTGCTTAACGAAATATCACCATGCCACCTGGCCTCAAAAGAATAAAATCAAATTAATGTCATGGAGAAAACAGAGGAAAAATCCCCAAAATTATTAAAGTTGAGAAAAAATTATATATAAGGAGAATAGATATCACTGGTTCAACATAAAGATAATTAGTAACTAGTGGTAAAAATAAATAAATAAATGGAATAGAAATTCAAACACATAAGAGCAAGCTTTCTACAAAAGGAAAGAATAAAGGATATTTTGATTGAAATGAAAATTATAAGGGAAGAATTTGATACGAAATTACTAGCATCAAGGCACATTTATATTACATCATTCAACTGTAAAGATAATTCTTTTAAGGGGCCCAAATAAGAAAAAAAAAAAAAAAAAAGCATATAGAAACTAACATTAGAATCAGAGGACAAATACAAACTGGCCATGAAATACTATAAGGAAATATAGTATAAGAATAAGGAAAAGATCCAGAGTATTAAAATCAGGTAATTTGTCCTTCTAAAATAAAGATAAAAGGCAGAAATTCTCAAATATCAATGAATCAAGGAAATGCATCCTCCACAAGAATTTCTCTTAAAAGCTAAATGATTAAGGTTGAAAAAGATGTGTTGAAATACCAACTCTAAGTTACAGAAGGCATGGTAAAAGGACTGGTCTGGGACAATGAGTTTATTTATTATAAAACTTGAGACGAAAGACTGAGAAGACTTATGGTTAAAGAACAATATATAAAACAATGAAAACTGAGATAGAGAAGAGAAGAAAAGTGCAAATTAGCTCCTCTTTTTAACTGTCTAACCTGTGGCTTATAAAATAACAACTACAACTTCTTGATGATTTTTTATGACCTTCTTATCATACTTAAAGTGATCTTTTAGTCACTAATATATCATGTTGAAGGTATAATTATTGGAAATACAGGAATTTCTTCCATTTCACATGATTGTTTCTCCTTCTCCTAAATTAAAATAAAATTAAATAAAAGTATTTGTCTTTAAATAATACAACTTTATTCTTATAAAGCTATGTGGACTGTTTATGTAAAATATAAGTGTGTATGTATTTACTTATCAAGACATGGATGTCTGCAAGCCTATTAACTAAATCTTAACACTCTTACCGAGTTGTGGACTATATTCTTTTTCTTTGTTTTTATTGCTCGAAAATAGGCATAAAATAGCATAGCAAACATACCTATAATATTAGTACATAAAATAACAACATTAACTGAATACATATATATGTGTAGTGTGTATTAAATAACTCCACATATTGTGTATCTCTTAATTCTGAAGTACGCTCAAGGTGTTTTTTACTATTTATTTTACATTAAGTATTTAAAACTGCAGAAAATCATTCATAATGCACCTGTGGCTGGAAGAGGTAAAATTTTAAAAGGGAAAAACAAAGCAGAGCTGTGTTGTTCTCCCAGAGTCTCAGAAACATACAAGAAACATGTAAGAATAACTCATATTTTAATTTTTAAAAACAGTATTTAATTTCTTAGGAGTTGATATTGTTCCAAGTAGTCATGAATTTTCATACCCAAATACCTATAACTATCTGACATTCAACGCAAACTAGAAATTCTCTCTCTAGGAATTGGAATTTGAAACTGTTAATCAGGGAAGCTGGGAGTGTGTGGGCTAATTTTCAGAATCAGCAGTGTTTCCATAGAGAAAATCCAAAAATTCCTATTATTGAAGTTCTTGTCTGGAGCTCTGCTCTTTAAATTCTGTTCCTTAAATTTTGTCATTTCTACAATATCCTGCCAATCCTTTCCCTTGTTTGGCTTAAGCTAAAAACGATGGTTTCTATCACTTACTTCAAACAGAATCTAAATTATTGTACTGGGACTTTCATAAAACATTGCAAATAATACAAGCTTTAGTAGACCAGATGCTGCACTTGGTAGGAGGATTCCCTTCTACAAGATCAGTCCTAATATTAAGGAGATAAATAGTCATTTTTATTGAATATATTATGCTTACTTAAAATTGTTGACTGCAGAACACAGACAAAAATGGAAAATATTTTTAAAGCAGATGTAATGACAGAACAATAAAGTAGTGTTATTGAAACAATTACACTGAAAGAAGCCATTCAGTGGCTATATTCCCCACAAAAAGGAATTCTTCCTGGCATATCGTCTACAATCTTTACAGTATAGTCTAATCCAATTTTGTTTCTCAGTAGGAATTATAAGCAGGTGGTATCACTTACTGTTACAGAAGGATATAAAGTGTCCTCTTATTCATCTCTAGATTACATAATTCCAAATGCAGAGTTGCTCTAGTTATTCTATATTTCCTCTTAAATGAAAATACTTATGATTTTTATACTTCTTAATTCATTCCCCATTAAAATTGCCTGTCTGCTTATTTGTTTAGGCTTTTTGAAAAGCCAGTATTACTAATTGTATTTTTAAAAATACAAAAAAACACACCAAACCTGAAAGTTAAGAAACATGAGACGAAGTTTGGTTTAGAGGATTGGATTTGTTTTACTTTTTAACATGCTGAATGATGCATTGCTTTGTTTCATCATTACCCCAGATAAAAAGTGTAGTGAAGAATAGTTTTTTAGAAAAATAGTGAGAATTCATAAATACTCCTGTAAACTTTGTGCCTCTATGAATAAATGAATTATTTTTCAAATTTATATTTTACTTGCATTAAGTAGCAGAAGGAACTTTTGATGCAGATTTCGGAGGTTCTAAAAAGGACTCATAAAAAAATAAAAAGGACTCATCAATCTAAAAAATCTCATAAATTAAAAAAATCTATTAATTTCAACACAATTCCGATCAATAATAAAGACATATTATATTGAAGATTATGTCGTATCTGAATGTTTACATATGCTATCAATTCTCTCTGGAAAGCTCTCCCTAAAAACCACAACATAACCCATCTTTCCTCATTTATATCCTTTTTGTTTTAATTTTCAGATTAAATTATCATTTTTTGAAACTTAGATACATTTTAATAAATTCTCGTATTTGTAATAGGTCAGCTTTTTGTTTTTTTAACATACAGTATAACAGCAGATCATCATTTATTAACAGCAGATCATCCTCGTGGGCCAAGTGGTCGACCCAGACATCCAGGACACAGTCACATGTTCTGCGCAGCCTCTGAGCCTCTGGCTCTGACACCAGCAGGGTGAGCATGTTGCCCTCACGCATGGGGCCTTTCACGTTTCCCATCAGGGAGCGGCTCCTGACCTCCATGAATTCTACGCACACCTGCGTGCACTGTCCCTGCGAACCGGTCCTGCGCAGCACTTTGGTGACCCTGGTGATGATGGGCTGCACACAGCTCGTGTCTGTGATGGCCTGGCAGCGGTTGGGTGGAGAGCTAGGCTAGCTTTTTGATATGTGCCTTCCCAATAGAAAATCCACTCCAAGAAGGGAGGATATGCCCATTTTGTTCAGTGTTAGAGCACCAGTTTCTAGCGCAAGAATTGTATATTGTAAGTCATCAGTGTATAGTTCTCTAATACATTGAATTAAATCATGTTAACAAAAATAAGAGCAAAAAGTAAGTTATTTTCAGTAATATGAGTTGGAGGATTATGTTTCTTCTATTTCTTTCCTTAAAGAAAATGATGAAATTCTCACTTAATCATATGCACCACAACAAAATTAAATATATATTTTAAAACCTCTTTTGTACAAGTAAAAGTTTTGAGTTGGAATGTCTCTTTTTAAAAAAATTTCAAGTGATTGAGAGTAAAAATTTATTGTAGTAACATATTCCTGAATTTTACTACATCATGAAAACTGTGACATTGAAGTCTTGTAAAGGACAAGAGGATATTTTTCCTAATTTATTTATCATTCTAACAATAATTTTGCATCTGCATCTGAAGTAAAACTATAGGAGGACATGATATTTGAGGACCAATTGGGAAAGAAGATATTTTAACCATAACTATACACAATTAAAAGCAATAAATTCTGTCCTCTATTTATTTCAATTTTAATAGTTGATAATGCCAGTGGTGAATTTTTTTAAAGATTAAAGTTCATATTTTTCCTTTCAGTGTAGAAGCAAAACAGCCTTTTGTTGTGTTAGTCACCTGGCATTTGACTATTCTTGGCAGTAAATATTACTTGACTATGAAAAGAAGAATGGATGAATGAGTGAGGTTAATACAGGAATAGTGGAAGCATTTACTATCTGTATTTTTAAAAAATTGGCAGTTTCTTCCGTACTTCCCTGTTACCTGGTATTTTCTCAAAATAAAGAAATATGGAAATAATATGCAAATCCAGCCCAATAAATGAACCAAAACTGACAGTATCCACATCCTCCTAGAGTCCCTCCCTTTGAATCAGGGCTACTCTTATGTTATGGGTTGAATTATGTTTTCCACCCCCCTCCTAGTTCAAATGTTAATGTTTTAACCCCCAGTCTCTCAGAATGTGTCTTTATTTGGACATAAGATCTTTACAGAGATAATTAAGTTAAAATGTGATCATTAGGGTGGGTTCTAATCCCATATGACTAGTGTCCTTTTAAAATGGGGAAATTTGAAGGAAAGATACACACTGGAAGAATGAAAGCAGAGATCTACAAGCCAAGGGACTCCAAAGATTGCCAAAAACTACCAGAAGCAGAGAACAGATTCTTCCCACTGCCCTCAAGAGGAAGCAACCCAGCCAAGCTTATCAACCCACAGAGCCATAAGATCTTATTAAAAAATTGTTTTAGGTCACTAAGTTTTGAAGGGTTTGTTATGTAGCAATAGATAAGTGGGATACTACAGTTCTTCAGTTATTTTTGAGTTTTGGTGATTCTCAAAGTGTTCTCACCAGATCAGCAGCATGTATATCACCAAGAACTTTTTAAAAATGCAAATTCTCAGGCCTGAATCATAAAATTCAGGGCTAATTCTCCACAGTTTATGTTTAAACAGACCAAAGGTGATTCTGATGCACATGTCAGTTTGAGAAACACTATAAATGCTTTCTCAATAAATCCTCTCTACACTTTAATTTTATGGAGACTAACTGCAGGCAAGAAATAGACTTTAACGTGGCCTACAGGTACTTGTCTCAGCTGCCCAGTACCTGCCTTTCAGTGCCCCCCACTGCTAAATCTTGCCGTGAGTCAAATGCTCTAGCCGTGGGCTTCCTTCAGCCCATTTCCTACATGTTCTGCTCCCCACAAGTCCATGCAAAAGCCACTGCCTCCTCTGAATTTCTTTTCATTTTTCTTTTCCACTCTTCTTATTAACCTTTATATCTCAGCTAAACTTTACTTCCTCATGGGAGACTTTGCTGAGTTTCTTGACTAGGCCAACTTTCCTGTTAATAGGACTTCAGTGTGCTATGTACCTGTTTTGTAAATCACGTCACAGTTGAAACTGTACACGTGTTTGTGTAATCATTTAGCATTATGCCTCTCCCCACAATAGACTGTAAACTCTATTAGAGTAGGAACATTATTAGTGAAACAGTGTGCAAGATGAAGATTAGGAAACTGATTTTTCAATAGAGTAGTAATATTTGTGTAAACTCTTGTTAGGACACTTTGTACGGGCATATATAATTAGCCAGTAATCTTATTTAATACAGCTTTGGAAATGACAGTGATAAGGTTAGTCTGCAAGTTTTAGTTTAAAGCAAAATTTATTTTTGTCTCTATTTTATGCTTATCACACCTTTTCCAAAAGCAATGAAACCTGTTCAAACATGGAATGTATTTTGAACCTTCAAGCTGACATCTTTCTAATTACAAAGTAACAATATTCTACAAGAAGGGTGCTTTAAAAATTTTTGAGGAGGGTTCTTCCTATGTTTTCCTCTAAGAGTTTTATAGGATCCAGTCTTATATTTAGGTCTTTAATCCATTTTGAGTTTAATTTTGTGTATGATGTAAGAGAATATCCTAGACTCATTCTTTTACATGCAGCTGTCCAGTTTTCCCAGCACCACTTATTGAAGAGACTGTTTTTTCTCCATTGTATATTCTTGCCTTCTTTGTCATTGATTAATTGACCATAGGTGTGTGGGTTTTTTTTTTCCCCTCTGGGCTTTCTATCTTGTTCCATTGATGTATAAGTCTGTCTTTGTACAAGTACTATACTGTTTTGATTACTGGAGCTTTATAGTATAGTCTGAAGTCAGGGAGCTTGATTCTTCCAGCTTTGTTTTTCTTTCTCCAGATTGCTTTGGCTATTCGAGGTTTTTGTGTTTCCAAACAAATTTTAAGATTTTTGTTTTAGACCTACAAAAAACGCCATTGGCAATTTGATAGAGATCACATTGAATCTGTATATTGCCATAAATTGCAGCAATATATCTTTTTGAATCCCCCCTCTATAGTAATTAAAATAAAAACAAAAATAAACAAATGGAACAAATTAAACTTAAAGCTTTTGAACAGCAAAGGAAACCATAAACAACAACAAAAAAGATAACCCTCAGAATGGGAGAAAATATTTGCAAATGATGAAATCGACTAGGAATTAATCTCCAAAACATACAAACAGTTCATGCCGCTCAATATCAAAAAAAACACAACCCAATCAAAAAAATGGGCAGAAGATCTAAATAGACATTTCTCCAAAGAAGATGTACAGATGGCCAAAAAGCCCATGAAAAGATGCTCAACATCACTAATTATTAGAGAAATGAAAATCAAAACTACAATGAGTTATCACCTCACGGCAGTCAGAATGGCTGTCATCAAAACGTCTACAAACAATAAATGCTGGAGAGGGTGTGGAGAAAAGAGAACCCTCTTGTACTGTTGCTGGGAATGTAAATTGATACAGCCACTATGGAGAACAGTATGGAGGTTTCTTAGAAAACTAAAAATAGTTTTAGTGTTCATTGCAGCACTATTTACAATAGCCAAGACATGGAGCTACCTAAATGTCCATCGATGGATGAATGGATAAAGAAGGTGTGGTACATATACATAATGGAATATTACTCAGCAATAAAAATGAACGGAAGTGGGTCATTTATAGAGATGTGGATGGACCTAGAGAGTGTCATACAGAGTGAAGTAAGTCAGAAAGAGAAAAACATATATTGTATATTAACATATATATGTGGAATCTAGAAAAATAGTATAGATGATCTTATCTGCAAAACAGAATTAGACACAGACATAGAGAACAAAGGTATGGATACCAAGGGGGAAAGTGGGGTTGGGAGGAATTGGGATATTGGGGTTGACATATATACACTATTGATACTATGTATAAAAGTGATAACGAATGAGAACGTATTGTATAGTACAGGGAATTTTACTTAATGCACTGCCATGACCTAAATGCGAAGGAAATCCAACAAAGAGGGGATATACGTATAGGTATAGCTGATTCATTTTGTTGTACAATAGAAACTAACACAACATTGTAAAGCAACTATACTCTGATAAAAATTAACTTAAAAAAATGTGTACAGGCTTTTAGCTATAAGATGAATAAGATCTGAGCAGCTAATGTATAACATGGTGATAGTTGATAATGCTGTATTGTATAAGTGAAATTTGCAAAGAGAGGAGAATTTGAATGTTCTCATCAAAAAAAAAAAAAGAACATAAATATGTGAGGTGATGGATGTGAGGAATGGAGAAAGAAGATGTGGTACATATATACAGTGGAATATTACTCAGCCATAAAAAAGAATGAAATAATACCATTTGCAGCAAAATGGATGGACCTAGAGATTATCATACTAAGTGAAGTAAATCAGACTAAGATAAATATCATATGGTATCACTTACAGGTGGAATCTAAAAAATGATACAAATGAACTTATTTACAAAACAGAAACAGACTCATAGAGTTAGGAAACAAACTTACGGTTACCAAAGGGGAAAGGTGGGGTGGGAGGATAAATTAGGATGTTGGGATTAACCAACACTACTAAGTATAAATTATATAATCAACAAGGACCTACTGTACAGCACAGAGAACTCTACTCAATACTCTGTAATAACCTATATGGGAAAAGAATCTGAAAAAGAATAGATATATGTACATGTATAACTGAATCACTTTGCTGTACACCTGAAACTAACACAATATTGTAAATCAACTATACTCCAATATAAAATAAAAATTTAAAAATATATATGGAAGGCAAAATAGGAAATAAAAAAAACTTAGAGATTTATCCATATTTATTTACCCATACAGATATATTTCTTCTCATTCTTTTTAATGGCTGCATAGTCCTACACTGTATGGCATAACTTATTAAATTGATTCCTTATAGATGGATTAAATAATATTTGAGGATTTTTATTTAATAATAACTACATTTGCATGCTTTATGCTTTATACACAAATTTTATAATTATGTTAAGATAATTATATAGCACATATTTGAGCAACAATTATTTTCAGGGGTTATTTTCAACATTTTTAATAATTGGTATGCTATAGACAACAAGAAATCAGAATGGACACCTGACGTCATGTCCCAGCAAGCCCAAGAGGACACGCTGTACCAAGCATGGATTTTTCTTCCCAGATTGCAGCTTCAGGGTGGTCTAGGCCCATTCAGGGGAGGGGTCAAAGTGACCTGCTGGAACAGAGTCTTGAGAAGGATGTGCTCAGAACAGTGACAATATTTGTCCACACTGGCCATTGGTAGCCCTTCAGCCTAGTTCTGTGAACTTCACGAGTGAGTTAAGAAAAGAACACATTTCCTGCCATGAAAAAGGTTAGTTCCTCAGCCACACATAACTCCTTAGGAGGCTGGAGGATGTAGACTCTAGCTGGTCAGCCTCTGCCAGAAAAAAGTAGACACAGTATGTGGGCATAGAATAGTAGTCCCTAACCCCCTAAAATTGGTCTGCAATAGAGCAGATCCTCAACCAATTGTTTAATGAATACACAATATTTCTAAGAAATATACTCAAATTTCAGACATTGTGGGGAGAAATTTTTTTTGTAAGAAATGTATATATACTCAAAAACTAATTTTTGTTTATATTAATAGAGGCATCTTTTGAAGAAAGTTTTAAAAATACAAATCTATTTCTCTCTAATCACATGTTTTTTCTTATTATTCATCACTTTGGTTTGCTTAACTCCATTTGATATCTATTGTTGGTGTGGACAAATATAAGATGACAACGTCTTCCTCAAAGCCAAACATTCAGAGATAGATGATGAATGGGAGGAAAAGGTATATGTTGATAATGCTTTGACACAAAGCATCCCTGTTTGATACTATAGTAAAAGCACAATTCCTTCAGATGGGTCATTCTTGTTACTTGTTTTGATAGTTTAAAAAGACTCAACCATATAATGTGTGTTCTACTTAAGATTAAGCAGGTTTAGTTTTAGCATAAGATACATTTCTTTAGCTATACTTATCAAGCCAACTAAGGTTTATGAATTCCACCAAGAAAGCAAGGTTTTGGGAGGTAGGAAGTAAACTGTGATCTCAAGTCTTATTCCTTGAGATTCTGAGGGTGTGAGGAAACACAGGAAGAAGAACCTGATTTAGAAAGACACTTTACCAATTATTTTTATCTTGTGCTCTACAATCATATATTTAATATCATTTATCTGTTGGCAAAACATTGCTTAGAAACTTGTTCTAAAATAATGAAAGGTAACTTACAATTATGCACACACTGTAACAATGTGAAATGTAATTAGAAGAAGAAAGCAAAAGAAAAAAGTTTAGGAAAAGAAGATGAAGTCTGGAATGTTTGATACATAAGTTACATAATACAGGGTGATCTGTACTTAATAACAATGGGTCACAAAGTGAATAAAGAACTACCTAACATCCAACATGACAAAGAAAATCAAACTATAAGAATAAAAATTTCCATAATTTTGCTAGAAAATAGTAACTAGTCCTGATATTTAGATCAAGGTGATGTTATTTTTACTATAAGATTCTATGCTGTGAAACGTTATGCTTTGCCCATTACTAGCTGTGATATTTTTCCTGAATGACTAAATAAATGAACCAAAAATAAGTACTGAGAATGAAATTAATTTCATTAATTTCTAATTAAATGTTATATTTTAAATGGACATGTAGCTCATCTTTGATATTTAGTAAACTTATTTTGTAGTGATACTTTGATTATTCAAATGAAATAAGTTAAAGTTATTTACTTTTATCAAATTATAATAATTGGAAAAGTCTTGTATTGGTTTAAATTCATGTTATAAAATAGTCATGCTTTATGTTTGAAATTCTATGATAATCTATGGTATATGACGTTCCAGAGGGGAGAATAGGGTATGATGTTTAATCAGATTTGCCCTTAGTCATTGGTCTCAATAAACCAGAAAGATTCCTAATTTCCCAGTTATTTTCAGAGTTATAAAAAATACAAATATATTGAGGAATAGTCATCAGGCCCTAGTCATTTTCGGATATGATACCTCAGGGATGAAAGCCCAGTTACTAACATGAGCTCATTTTTATACTATGGTTGAAATAGTCAAAGACATCTGCATAACACATATCATGTTTTTAATATACTTTCATTCATCTGCTTGATTTTATTTTTCCTCCCCTGATAGATTTCCCAGTTGTTTGTTGATTTGTCTTTTTTGTACTCATTTCCTAAAGTGGTCTTGTTTAAATTATACTGTCCCCTTAATGCCATAATATTATAATTATCTTCATTAACTCAATCTCTCCATCAACTTGCTTGTGTTTATGAAGTTCGGCTACTAAAAACCCACTTACTAACAGTGAGTTACAACTGTGCCTAGGAACAACTCCTTATTTCTCAGAATGTAAGCTCTTTGGTTTTATTCAGGATGATGAAAATTATATGGAACAAGAAAAACTTTGTCCATGTAGCATTTTGCCTTTTGTCACTATTTCTTTTATTTTTTACATTGTTTAGTCTGCAAACTAATAAACCTATAGTTATATACTATTTATGGGTAATATCTTAAAGTTAGATTTAAGTTCCTCAAGAAATGACCTCCTCTACATTTATTTATTCACTCAAGATTTATTGACTGCAAATCACCTGTCAAAACTATGTTAAGTGCTTTGAGAACTACGAATAAGCTGTGAATTTCAAATAAAAGTGGCTTCAGGGTACTTTTAAACAGTGGATAAATAAGAGAATCTAAGAAAAGATATGATTTTATATTGTTGCATTCTTGAAGAATCTAATACTGGAAATACTTTTACATTTCTTACAAACTGTTCTTTATTTTAAAAAATTCAATTTTCTTAACTGCATAAATTCAGATGAAGGGTATTTATATTCTATCAATAATCCCAGCAAAGTAAGGATGAAATCTTCTATAGCTGGAGTGACATTGAATTTAGTGTCTAAATGAGTACGGTTTGAGACTGAAAAGAACATTATTAATAATTTTGCCAAAAGCGTGCTTGAATTGGGCTGCTCACGGCAAATCTGTACTTGTGGTCTCTATAAGTAGAGTATTTTATAGAGTATTTTAGAGTATTTTATAAGTAGAGTATTTCAGGAATAGGGATTTTTAATTAGCTTTGTCTGATTCTAACCAACACAAGACATACAGCGAAAGAGATACATAAAAACAAACAACAGTGAAGACAAAATTATGTAGCTTTCATTTTGAAGTCAGGTGAAGGAGAGAAACAGAATAAAAGCCATTTTATAGTACTTAGAAGGAATGTAGTCATATCTTGTCCTGGAGGATTCTAGGTACCATAGCACACTTCCTATTTTTGCTGTCATTAAAATGGAAAGCTTGGACTTCTGTGACTCATGGGCCTCTTTCAGTCATCAATTATTCACCAGAAAATGATGGTTATTCCTCTTCTGTTTATAGATTGTTTGCAAATCTCTTGATCCTAGAATGTCTGTAAAATGTTCAGATTTCTCGGTGTTAATTCCATGAAAACTTTTTTGGCATGGGATTTGTGTGTCTGTGTGTGTGTGTGTGGTACGTGGGCCTCTCACTGCTGTGGCCTCTCCCGTTGTGGAGCACAGGCTCCAGACGCGCAGGCTCAGCGGCCACGGCTCACGGTCCCAGCCGCTCCGTGGCATGAGGGATCTTCCCGGACTGGGGCATGAACCCGTGTCCCCTGCATCGGCAGGCGGACTCTCAACCACTGCGCCACCAGGGAAGCCCCCATAAAAACTTTTTTGTCTTCCTCCTCACCAAGAGATGAAATGGCTTCCTTCCAGCTCTCATGGCCAAGGGAAAACGTTTCCTAAACCACTCTGCCACACCCTATCCCACATCACAGCACAAGCTCTATTTTATTTTCTGAAGTCATATTGTATTTTCTCCTTGGTAATAACCAGTAGATAAATTGATATTATTGATTTAATTTGATGTTTGTTTATTGATTCTTTTGTTTCTCTAAAATGTAAGCTATATGAGGGCTGGGGTTTTGTCTGTCATTACTTTGTCCCTAGTGTCTAGGAGAATGCCTGGAATAATAGGTGCTCAACAAATATTTGTAGGTTTAATAAAATATTTGTTTCTAAAATGAAACAATATTGAAAAGTCACCAACTCAGTTGGTTTTGGAAAATTTTGTAAAACAAAGATTTTGACCAGAATACAGATGGGAAACAGGAGCCAAAGTTACTTTTACCAATCAAATATGTCATAGCTAGAAAATATTGGAGCATTAAAACTGGCCAGTAGTGTACTTGTTTTAAAAGAAAAAAATGAAATATAACAGATACATCTGTAAGTTAGGCAATTTTAATAACTATTAAAACTATTTAATAAAGCACACTTGCTGTTTGTGAAAATCTGAAAATAGTGTATATATATATATATATAATGTTGATTTCTGAATGAGAACAAACAAAATTAAATGTAAATCTTCATTTACATAAATGACAAACATTATTAGGATTAAGGTGTTTTGATAGATAGTCCCACCCAAATATACTATGTATGTATGTATCTCATTTAATATATTTTATAAATATTGAGATGAGTTTCACCAGCACTAATTTTAGACACACTGCATGTCTTTCTTCAGTCATGCATGTCATATGTTAGACATGCAATACAACTAAATTCTAGAAAGTCAGAGTAAAGAACACGGAGGTGTATAATGCTTATTAATGTGAACACTGAATGCTAGCAGGCATTCTCAACATACATTGATATCGTGCATTTATGCCTCAGCATTAGAATTATAAGTTACGTTTAATAGCATATCATCTTCTATCTTTATTCCATGCCTTACTGTTTGTACAGCATTACGATTCTCACATAACATCATATCATTTCTTATTTTATTTTGACAGAAAGAACTAAAGCGATGAGATGATTCCCCATACAAGCCATCATGAGTAAAGCAATGTATCCTTCAAATCAAATATTGTCTAACATTTAGTCTCTTCATAGTGAGTTTAAAGTTGGTATTTATAACTTTGTCTGTCTTCCAAAAACGGTTTTATTTTATTCATTGATCGCAAGAGGGAAATAAAAACAAAAAAGAATGTATAAAGGAATACCTAACACCATATAAAAAAATATACTCAAAATGGATTAAAGACCTAAATGTAAGACCAGACACTATAAAACTCCTAGAGGAAAACATAGATGGAACACTCTTTGACATAAATCATAGCACTGTTTTTTGGATCTATCTACTAAAACAAAGGAAATAAAAGCAAAAATAAACAAAGGGGACCTAATTAAACTTAAAAGCTTTTGCACAGCAAAGGAAACCATCAACAAAATGAAAAGACAACCTACTGAGTGGGAGAAAATATTTGCAAATGGTATGACCATGACCGATAAGGGGTTAACATCCAACATATATAAACAGCTCATAGAACTCAACATCAAGAAAACAAACAACCTGATTAAAAGAGGGGCAGAAGAACTGAATAAACATTTTTCCAAAGAGGAAATGCAGATGGCCAACAGGAACATGAAAATATGTTCAATATCGCTAATCATCAGGGAAATGCAAATCACAACCACAATAAGATATCACCTCACACTTGTCAGAATGGCTGTCATCAAAAAGAACACAAATAACAAATGTCAGCGATGATGTGGAGAAAGGCAAACCCTCACACACTGTTGGTGGGAATGTAAATTGGTGCAGCCACTGTGGAAAACAGTATGGAGGTTTCTCAAAAAACTAAAGATAGAACTACCACAGGACATAGCAATTCCACTTCTGGGTATATATCTGAAGAAGAAACAAAAACTCAAATTCTAAGAGATATATGCACCCTAGTGTTCATAGCAGCATTATTTACAATTGCCAAGATATGGAAGCAACCTAAGCATCCATCAATAGATGGGTGGATAAAGACATGGTATATATACTACTCAGCCATAAAAAAGGATGAAATTTTGCATTTGCAGCCACATGGATGGACTTAGAGGACACTATGCTATAAGTGAAATAAGTCAGACAGAGAAAGACAAATACTGTATGATATCACTTGTATGTGAAATCTAAAATATACAACAAACAAGTGAATATAATAAAACAAAGCTGACTCACAGATATAGACAACAAACTAGTGGTTACCAGTGGGGAGAAGCAAGGTGGGAGGGGCAATATAGGGGTAGGGGAGTAAGAGGTACTGACTACTAAACAAGCTACAAAGGTATTTTGTACAACATAGGTATTATAGTAAATATTTTATAATAAGTATAAATGGAGTATAATCTTTAAAAATTTTGAATCACTATATGGTATACCTGTAAATTACATAATACTGTATATCAACTATACTTCAGTAAAAAATAAAAATAAATATTTTTTTTAAAGTCAAACCAACAGTAAAAAAAAAAGGTGTAAAGGAATAGCACATATGAACTTTACATTCTGTTAACAACATTATGCATTTTTATTATTGTTATCCTCTGAAATATTAAGCTGAAATTAAAAATTTATGTAAAAGTGAATAATTTTAAAATTTTCAGAAAAGTATCAATATTTCTGAATACTAATCCTGAAGGAAGCTTTCCCTTCCTCATGCAAAACAGCCTTCATAGTTGTTCACAACCATAAACACTTTACTCATTACTTTTTCATAACTAGTTTTCTCATCTATAAAGTGGGACTAGCAATATCTCTTGGCCCTAGAGATTGGTTTGGGTTTGTATAGGGTATAACTCAAGGATCTTTAGATCTTTTGCTGGGAAAATTAGAATACCAATGCTTTCTTTTCTTCTAGACTTAGTGGAATATAAATATGAGAATTGGAAATGTCCAAATAATACATGAATTTGAAACCATGGGGGAAGTGCATAGAGCTTCAGAACAGACAGGGACTAGATAGGCTCTGCTTGTCTTCTCGCCAGCAGTGTGGGATTTACTCCTATTCATGTAAGTTAGGTTTCCAGAAACTATGTCCTTTCCTAAAGTGTCCATGGTCCTGTGATCTTACTGCTGCTGTCCTAATTACTGCTCTGCTCTATCCTTTTGAACTTATCCTCACCTCCTTCCCTGATACTTTTTCCCTTCAACACAAGCATACTGTGTAGCTGGCACTGCTATTATGTTGATTACTGTCAATCTTTTCTGAGAGATCAGGCTGGCATACAATTTTCATGCCATGTTCTCTATAAAATCTAAAATTGTGTGTATCAGAGAACTTAATGAGGCTCCAAACTCCCTTATGACGATTTTCACTAAATTCATAAATCTTTGTTATTTTTAACTCTTAAATATAAAAACAAAATTGACTAGCTTCTAATTATGTGACAGTCTGGGACAGAATTAAAAGCACAGTCTCTGCCAACAAGCATGTCTTCCTTCGTTCCACCATCATTTGCTGTTTGGAATCAAAGTTGGCCAAAAGCATGACCATGCATCCTCTTGAGAGAGACAGAAGAGACTGGTAAATGAATGAAAGGTGAGATTAGACTTTAAATTTGAGCTTCTTTCATATTGTAACCATAGCTCAGGAAAAGAAGTAAAGGTCACTGCTCGAGTTCCCAATTCAAGGTAAGCACCTTCCCCACAGAGTTGGAAGTGCTTTGGGTAATATCAGATCCCTTTCCAATCCCCAAGCCTACGGTCTCCAGCCGTGAGCTAAAAACACAAAGTGCAAATAACACAGAAAGAGAAGACAGAAAAGTGAGAGTTCCAGGTTGCCACGGGGCCCTGCTCTGTTTACATCTGGAATGAAATTCCCATCGCTAGAGGCACTTCTCTGAATCGAGGTGAAATAATTATCTCCAGAAAATTACTATTAAAATATACAAATGGTTCAGCCCTCATTAACACACTGTCACAGTTTACATTACCAAATTTAAAAAAATGGTGCTGTCAGCAAATAAAAGAAAAAAATGTCTGTTTTGCTTGAGGAAATTGAAAATATCCCAAACATGGTGCTGCATGGAAATGGAAGGTCTACAAAGGACTCCACGGTGAAGGCTGACCTTCTGAGGGTTGTGATTGAAGTTTGAGGAACGAAGGTGCCTAAGGTAGGCAGACTTCAGTGAGTCTGCATGCAATTCTGATTTGTTTCCCTACAGTTTCACCTGGGGTTGTTTCTGATACAGTGATGCTTAGGATGTGCCAGGATGTATAAAATGTCTCCTTCTGTATTTAAGGGGCTTGAGGAAGGAGATTAGATCTGTAGACTTTACTATGCTGTGAAATTGCTATATTAATTTTGAACTTTTCTGACAGCATAGTTGGCTAAACCTTGAAATAAGCTTTCAGAAAACATTATAAAATATGCTTTTTTACAAAAGTTTCGTTTTATTAAAAAATCAGAAACAACGACTCTGTTTACAGGTCTTCCTGAAGGCAACAGATAAGATTAACAACATTTCAAGATTCTTTCTCTCTTTAAAATGATTTCATTAGATTTTGTAAACTTGAAGATATACATATATATTGTGTGTGTGTGTGTGTGTGTATATATATATATATATATATCTCAATGTAAAATAAACTAAGAATATCTGCTTAAAAGAATTTGCAATCACCTAAATCTGAGGTTAAAGTTTAAGAACAGCCCAGGCATTTCTTTGGACCAGTAGAATCATAACCATTATAAAAATACATCCCAGTTGAAATTTTGTTTCAACGTGTAATGCAGTAATATACCCAGATTATTTGAAGGTGTCTAAGAGAGATTGGATGAATTTATATTTTTCATTTTAACCTACCTGAGTTGGAGAATCTCTGGTAATTAGAGCAATTACCGAGCTTGTGCCTTTGAGGTCATTCTTCACAGGTGACAGTGGAAGAAACAGTATATTATATCGCATTTACCTAATTATGCTGGGTGTCAATTATACAACACTATTAAAATACAATTTTTATACTTGGTGTTCTTTATTTATTTCCTGCCTTTTCATTCTCTTTCTTATTTAGAGATATAATAATAATGCTGGGGCTATGGCTAAAGTCAAATTTTACTGTTTTCATTTCCTTTTGATCTTGAATTGTTTACATTATGATTAAATAAAAATCAACAATTTGTATCAATGTTATCATCACAACCCTTTAATTATGTGAGATTCCACATGAATTATTTAATGCTGAGATAAGAATGTTAAATATTGTACCAGGGCGGGAGAGTGCACATTTTGAGGAGATAAATATTTCTATACCTCTCAAATTCCTAAATTTTAAAGCTTTTCCTGATTCTCTTTTTCCCCTGTGTGAACAATTATGTAAAAATATGGTTAAATTCTAGATTCAAGTATAACATACAGCATTTAGGATTTCTAGGTCATAATCCCATTATTAAATGTTTCCACTGCAATAGAAAGGATTTACGTCACAATCCAAGTCTACATGAAGAAATTATAACTAAGTAGCCACTAGTATCTGGTCCTAAACTCTCCAGTTACCCATTTGATAAGATATTAATTAATGCTTTAAGAGTTGAACAACTAATGCTTTTGGATGAAAACAAAAAATTAGCATCAACACTACACTGAACCAAAGAGATTATTTTGAGGAAATGACAAAGAGATTCTACAAATTATTTGAAAAAGTCATACTGTTCACAGTAACTTAGTGAATGAGAAAAATAAACAAGTTTCAGAGATACATGTACCTTTTCTCTTTTTTTTTTTTAGGTCATTTAAATGGATATTACCATGTTAGCAAAATATATATATATATTTTTTTGTGAAGTATACAATCAAGAAAAAGTCTGGCTATGGGCAAACATAATACCTGGGTATCTCCCATTTTATTATTTGTGCTGAATTATCTTCTTACTGTGCCAAAACATACTAATACAATAAGGTTAAATTTAAGCAGTGATTATATGTACAACTTTGTCAGTTTTAATACTTAAAGACCAATCTCCAGAGTAACTGGCAATTCAACATGTACCTGTTGACAATAGCTACAGTGGAGCTGTCATAGTCCATTCCAGCTGCTATAACAAAAATACCATAGACTCAAACAATAAATTCTGGAGTCTGGGAAGTCCAAGATCAAGGTGTAGGCAGATTCAGTGTCTGGTGGAGGCCCACTTCCTGGTTCATAGATGGCCATCTTCCCCCTGAGTTCTCATTTGGCAGAAAGGGCAAGGGAGCACTCTGGGGCCTCTTTCATAAGGATACTAACCCATTCATAGGGCTTTATCCTTATGACTTAATTACCCACCCATTCATAGGGCTTTATCCTTATGACTTAATTACCCCCCAAAGTCTTCACCTCCTAACACTATCACATTGGGGTTTAGGTTTCAACATATGAATTTGGGGGGAAGAGAAAGATTCAGCCTATAGCAGGAGCTGCCTACCTGGTGGTGCTACTTGTTACTACCTGTGCTATTTGTTACATCTTACCTTACCTCCTATTGTCAGATCAGAATCGTGTATCTCCTTAAGAATATTTGACATTGATTTTTTTAAAGATTTTGTTAGTTTGCAAATTAATCAATATATTATACCATTACCAGGATTATCTGATATTCAGTTATCTAAACTGAAAATAGTAAATGAGTCTAACTTAGTTCTTCTCACCTATGACAATTTAAACTGTAAAATACAATGAATCTCATTTCATAAAGGCAGAGAAGTCACCCTAATATTCTAAAAATTAGTGTAGTTGTAAGATGTCAGCATTTTGATCTCTGTTCACCAGTGGGACCAGGCTCATCTGATCTGTGTCTTGCAGATAAATTTAATTAAAGAGTTTGATATGTTGTGATTAAGTGATGTGCACTCTTAAGACTAGATGAAGTATAGTGCTAAAATTATTTTATAAGCGGAGAAGGTTAACAAAAATGTAGGAAATTAAAGAACATTATGTTCTAAAACTTTTTTCAAAATCATAGGTTTGATATTTAAATAGGGAAAGTTAGGGACGGGTTGGAAGTCATTTAATTAAGAGACTTCAGGAATGCTCATATATTTCTTACTTTAAGTATGGAATAACTTGAGACAATCATAGGCTTTATTTGAAATCATTCCACATATTTTTTATGAATGAAAATGAAATAATATCATGACACATCAATTAATTCCTGCCATATTTAGAGCATTGAAGAATGCCACACAACATACAAAAGAGGACTACAATGTGTATGGATAAATATATGAAACAATTTCATAACTATATTGTAAAAAAGCTCAGATATCAAGTTTTATTGAATTATAAGCTATGTGTAGAAAAATTACAGATGTGGGCTGCCAATTTACCTTAGAACAGCTCTATTGGCCCAATTTTTCCTCTATGTGCTCATATTTGGAAAACAGTTTACAGGATAGCAATAACTGCTCCTCAGCCAGTGCTAGATGTTGTGTTGTTTAATATATTTTGATTAATTGTTTTATTTTGTATTCAAAACCATTTTGCTTTTTTGGATAACATATAATAAAAGCTATAATTGTAAAAGATTACCAATACAATATCATAAAATGTAATTATGAGAATGACAAATCCATACTTCCATGTTTTTGCTAAATCCTACTCTCAATTAAAGTTCATAAAATAATAAATTATACATGAAGTATCAATATGTTATAAAACCCAAATTTGAAAATGCTATATCCATTTCTCTATATGGATTATCTCTTTTATGAGTGGAATAGGAAGGAGAGTCAGTGACAAGGTGAAAAGTAAGACAAATATTACATCAAAACGTCAATAAAATTAAAATAATTGAAAGCCCTAATAGTTTATTTGCTCATCAACACTACTCCTGTCCATTTAAACTTAGGCTATAATTGTTCTGGTCACACTGTATAGGAAGAGATTCTGTCAAAGTGATATTACTAACAGTTTTCAGAATCCTTTAGCTAACACTGTAACCACAATATGAGTGATGCCACAGTAGGTTTTAAGTCCAAGACAGGGTCAGCTTGCAATGCAGAGAATTCCCACTGCCAGTCAGGAATTCCGGGTAAAAGTGCTTTAAATAATGGGTGTAGTCAAAACAAATTTAGATACACTGATTATTTTAGCTTTATAAGTAAGGAATTTTATTAGAAAATGTTCTTTTCAAGCACTGAAAAAAAATCTTTAAAGTGTAAATAAGCCTTGGGGAGTTATTTCAACTAATGACACAGCCTGAAAAGAACTGAAGCAGCAAAATTCCATGCCTGAAGTTTAGATTGATTGTCACTATAGTATAGAATATTATGGCCTCTCTGGAACAAAGGGAATATCACCTATAAATGTGAAGTCATAATTTAATTTTCTTAGCTGATGTAAACTATTTTGCTGACTTTTCATGAACCCAGGGAAATGCTTAACGTTTATATATGTTTTCAGATGTTATATGTGTCCATAACCTGAGACAATAAAAATGGGTTTAAGAATTGGATATAAATTGGCGCTAGTTTACCCTTTCATTTTATGTAAAGTATTTTAGACAAGTAATAAGTAAGGTTTGTTATAGAAAAAAGAGAAGCAAGAGTCATTGCTATTTTCTGCCAGACTACACAGAAGATGCTTGGCTGTGGCACTGTGGATACAAAGTACTAGCTGATTACAAGATGTGTCTGGAAGTGGCCATTGGAGACAAGGTACCTAAAGATCTTGAGAACCATGGAATATACCATCTCCTAGGGTTGATTTCAAAGTAGTCTGTTCATTGCCACAAATATTTATATTAAAATATGTGAATGTCATAATAACAGTAGCCTTCAGAATATTCTAAATTAAAGTTTTAATTTACCACTAAAACCTTTAATTATTTTTAGCACATTTGTATAAAGTTTGAATGTATATGCAGCAAAGATATATTTTTAATATTTTCTTCCTCATATTTAAAAAGTAATTTGATAGTATCAGTTAACCGGGTTTCATCAAATACTTCCTGTTAATATCATCTATTTTAATAAATTAATCTTTAGTTTTTACATATAAATACACATATAGTTAACTTTTATATTGTCTTCTCATATGCTATACTCACAAATAATTCAATTTTTTGTGTTCTGGTGTAAAAACTATGCAGACACATAGTAATTAAATTATTTTAATTGCAATCATGGCAGTAATAATTTTCCTTTATTTTTAAAAATCCTGTTGCCTCAACTATCTACAACCATACTCTGCAATAGCTAAATAATATATATTATGGACCCACCAATTAGGGCCATGTTTCCTTAAAATACTAGGTGCAAATTAGAGCTTGACCACACTAAATAGGAGCAACTGTGTTTCTCACTTAGTTCAACTTCAACAAATTCTTAAAGCCTCTAGGAAAAAGAACATACAATTTAATCAGCCTTGAATCTGTAATAGTTTTCAAAAATGAACCTGGTACATTTTTAAATTAGTTTTATATGCACAACCTCAAGCCATTGCTTTGATTACCCAAGTTGCCAAGAGCCACTGAGTGTGGATGGGTACCTTGTTTACTGGTAGAGAGTAGGGTCTTCTCACTGGGTAACATAAGTGAATCATTACCTGTGGGCCATTAATGCTTCAGTAGTCACAATACCTCCTTTACAGGCATGCAAAGTAAGGTAGGTAAAATCAACAAATACAGGGCTAAGTCCATAGTAACTACCCAGTAGAGAACAGAGATAATTATCTGGAAAAAGCAGTGTAACACATAAAATATTTAGGGAAAATTCGGGATTAAAGAAACACACACACACAATAAATTCACCCAGTTCCCAATATTTGTCCCAAACCGTAATTAAATTACATCTACTCTTCACCCCACCATCCTTGCCTTAAAGACAGGGATATTATTTCAAATTATGATTTGTATATATATACCCAGAACTTATTAAGAGAGAACTGGTAAAGAGCTTAGGCGAAATAGAGACTAGCCATTTTAAAAAATATTATTCACTTTTAATCACTAGAATAGAGGACTTGAAGTTCAGAATACTGAGTTTATTCTTGTTCTGTGATATATCAATATGAAAAATATGTGACAATATATTCATTCAGTGTCTGTACATCTATAAAACAGGCTCTGATGCTTCTATCTCACTCTTACATTTCTAGTAGAATGATTATACCCATGCAAAGAACCCAAAACACAAAATCCCAGTAGTAAACCCCAGAATTTCATAAAGAAAAAACAAAACAAAACTGTACATTAATTCCCTTTAGCTCTCTATGACATATCTCTACAGTGACAAGCAAGCAGTGGATATAAATTAATTATGCATATAAATTAAGTGCTAGATTTACCTCTAAACAAGTAATATACTGTAAGAAAAATAAGAGAGATGTTGCTCCAAAGAAATTTACAAGTTTAAGCTGGTCATCTTGAAGCCTTGTTTCAACTATATTGCCTTCATCCATAATATTGTCTTGGATTTTTTTTTTTTTTAAAAAAGCCCCTTAATTGTCTACATTAAATCTAAGACAATTATATCTATTCCTATCTCACTAAAAGTTAAAAGCCCTGGGCTTCCCTGGTGGTGCAGTGGTTGAGAGTCCGGCTGCCGATGCAGGGGACACGGATTCGTGCCCCGGTCCGGGAAGATCCCACATGCCGCGGAGCAGCTGGGCCCGTGAGCCATGGCCGCTGAGCCTGCGCTTCCGGAGCCTGTGCTCCGCAACGGGAGAGGCCACAACAGTGAGAGGCCCGCGTACCGCAAAAAAAAAAAAAAAAAAGTTAAAAGCCCTGTTGGCTAATAATGTGGAAGTTCTCATATAAGAAGGGGAAGAGACACAAGAGAGCTCTCTCTCTGCAAGCACACAGAGGAAGTGCCATGTGAGGACATGAGGGTAAGGAGGCCACCTACAAGCCAGCAAGAGAGTCCTCACCAGAAACCAATCCTGACAGCACCTTGATATTAGACTTCTAGCCTCCAGAAACCTGAGAAAAAATATATATATATTTTGTTATGGCAGCCCTAGGGGATTAATACATAACCTATTCAAATACATTCTTTAGTGAAATGTTTCTTCACATGTTGTTTCCATTTTCTAATTGGATTGATGATATTTTTAATGTTGAGTTTTGAGAGTTTTTATATACTCTAGATACTAGTGCTTTATTACATATGTGGTTTGCAATATTTTCTCCAAGTCTGTATCTTGTCTTTCCATTCTCTTAACAGAATGTTTGGCAGAGAAAAGTTTAATATTAAGGTAGTCTAATTTATCAATTTTTCCTGGTATGGGCCATGCTTTTAGTGTCAAGTCTAAGTACTCTTTGCCTAAGCCCTAGTTCTGAAGATTTTCCCCACGTTTTTCCTAAAAGTTTTATATCTTTGCATTTCATATGTAAGCCTGTGATCCATTTTTAGTTACTTTTTGCATAGCATATAAGACTTAGGTTGAGTTTCCTCTTCTTACCCATAGATGTCCAATTTGTTCTAGCACTATTTGTGGAAAAGGCTATATTATCCTCACTGGATTGCTTTTAAACCTTTGTCAAACATCACTTGGGCATAGTTATGGGGGCTTTTTCTGGGTTCTCTATTGTTTCATTGATCTGTGTGCTTATCTGACCAATACTACACAGTATCTATATCAATAGTACAATCTTTGGTACACAATTATACCATTTTTATTCTTTTTTTTTTCAAAATTGTTTTAGTGATTGAAGATCCTTGGCACTTCTATATAAATATTAGAATAATCTTGTCTGGATCTACAAAAATATTTCTGTGATTTTGATAGGAAAAGTGTCAAACCTATTTTTTTAATACTCACCCTACTTCTGACACCAGAAGTTTTTCTATACCAAGCAATTGTCTTCTTGATGGAAATTGACTGGTGTCCTACAATTTAACTCAATTCTAACACTATTTGCCCAGAGTTAGTGCAGATCCCACAGGTTAAGGGCTCAGTCCTACAAGACTGCCTCCAACTTCAGATGCCAATCACAAGTTCACGCCTCTGGTACTCCTAACTGGCTATAAATTGGATATTCCCATGACCCTCTTCTTGAGTTTGATAATTTGCTAGGACTCACAAAACTCAGGAAAACACTTTACTTACTATTACTGGTTTATTATAAAGGATATAATTCAGGAACAGCCAAATGGAAGAGATGACTAGAGCAAGGTATGTAGGAAGGAGTGCAGAGGTCACATGCCCTCTTCAGATGCACTATGCTCCCAGCAGTTCCATATGGTCACCAACCCAGAAGCCCTCCTAACCCTTTTTTTTAGGATTTTAATTAAGGTTCCATTCCACAGGCAAGGCTGAGTAAATCATTGGCCATTGGTGATTAAACTTAATTTCTAGTCCCAACTCTCTCCCAAGGTCATGAGGATAGGGCTGAAATTTCCAACCCTCTAATTACATGGTTGGCTCCCATGGCAGCCAGGCCTCAACCTCTAAAAGTCACCTCATGAATATAAAGTCAGGTGTGGCTGAAAGGAGCTTATTATGAATAATAAAAGATGCTCCTCAAACCCCTACCACTTAAGAGGTTCCAAGTGTTTATGAGCTCTGTGCCAGTAACCAGGAATGGAGACCAAATATTTATTTGTTATTATGTCACACCTCCATATCAGTTTGAGGAGAACTGATATTCTGTACTATGTCGTGTCTTGCAATCTATGAGCATGGTATTTCTCTCCATGAATTTATGTCTTCTTTGATTTCTTTCATCAATGGTTTCTCGTTTTCAGCATACAAGTCTTATACATTTTTGTTAGATTTATACCTAAGTATTTTTTTGAATGATAGTATTACATTTTTAATTTTGGAATTCATGTGCTCATTGCTAGTATATAGAAATACAGTTGATTTTTGAAATTTTATCTTGCATCCTGCATAGTTGTTGAACTTGCTTGTCAGTTCTAGGAGTTTTTAAATAGGTTTCTTGGTATTTCCTACATGCACAATCATGTCATCTGCAATAAGGGATAGTTTTGTTCTTTCCTTTCTTATCTTTATGACTTTTATTTTCTCTTTCTTGCATTATTGGATTGGCAAAAACTTCCAGTCTAATGTTGAGTAAGAGTGATGAGAGCTGTTATTCTTGCCTTTTGCTCAGTCTTAGAGAAAAGGCATCAAATCTTTCATCATTTGTATATGTAATATTAACTTTAGTTTTTTTAATAGATTTTCTTTATCAAAATGAGTTAGTTGCCCTCTTTTCTTATTTTTCTGAGAGTTTTTATTATGAGTAGGTATTGAATGCATGTCAAGTGCTTTTTTTCTGCATTGAGTGATATGGTCATGTAAATTTTCTTTCTGCTCTCTTTCTCTTCTTCCTCTGTGACTATAATGATACTAATGTGAGAACTTTTGTTATAGTAACAGAGGCCCCTGAGGCTTTTTTTTTTTCATTTTATTTTGGTCTCTGAAATTTAAATGGTAATTTCTATCATTCTAACTTCTGACTCATTAATTCTTCCTCAGTCCTTTCTATTCTACTGACCTCATCCATTGGGTTTCTTATATCAGTTACTGTATTTTTTAGTTCTTAAGCTTCCATTTGGTTCTTCTTCATATCTTTTATTTTATTACTAATAGTTCCTATTTTTTACTGAGATTTTATATTTTTGTGTTTTAAATGTGTTGGTAATTGCTCTTTGTTTTGTTTTTTTTAACATCTTTATTGGAGTATAATTGCTTTACAATGTTGTGTTAGTTTCTGCTGTACAACAAAGTGAATCAGATATATGCATACATATATCCCCACATTCCCTCCCTCTTGTGTCTCCCTCCCACCCTCCCTATCCCACTCCTCTAGGTGGTCACAAAGCACTGAGCTGATCTCCCTGTGCTATGCAGCTGCTTCCCACTAGCTATCTGTTTTACATTTGGTAGTATATATATATATGTCAGAGCTACTCTCTCACTTCGTCCCAGCTTACCCTTCCCCCTCACCGTGTCCTCAAGTCCATTCTCTATGTCTGTGTCTTTATTGCTGTCCTGCCCCTTTATTATGTCTGTCATCCCAATTTGGCATCTACTGATTATATTTTTTCATTGGGTTTGAAATCTTCCTGGCTCTTAGTATAACAAGTGATTTTCTATTGAAATCTGCATATTTTGTGTATTATATTATCATACTCTGGATCTTGTTTAAATGTTTTTTTATTATTTTGGTTGAACTGCTTCAGCAGGGTGAGGAGTGGTGCCACCTCCTCAATGGCATATGGTGTAAAAGTCCACCTTGCCCATCTGCCACTTTTGATGGCTTAAGGAGTCGGCTCCTTGTCAGTGCTAGGTAGAGGTGAGAGTGCTGACTCCCCACTAACTCTTCATTGCCAGTTGATGGGAAGGAGTAGGAGGGTCTTATTACTGTTCTCCATATGGTTTCCACTGACACTGTTCTCCATATGGTTTTCACTGACACCAGGGGGAAGATGCTGATGGCATCTTCATTATTGGGCTACGATGAAAGTCTTATCTACCGGCTAGACCTCCTTTAACCAGTGGTAAGGGAGAGGAGTGCCTTGTCTCTGCCAGTTGAGGATGGAAGTCCAGCCTCCTTACTCAGCCTTCTCTGATACCACCTTAGGGCATTAGAGGTGGCATGGTACAATTTGGCAACGTTGGATGTCTGCCCTTCCAACTTGGTCTATGCTGGCATGGGTGGGTTGTGTCACAGTATTTTCTGCTGTGTTTTTCTGGAGTATAGTGGTTATTATCTAAAAGTTTATGTTTTGCTAGGATGCCCCTTTCATGGTCCTTTGGCTAAAAAAGAGGGTTCAGTTTAATTTCTTTTAGATACATCTGCTGACATTTTTGGGTCGCTGGCTTTTTAGGCTACAAGCCTGAGATACATGAAGCAAAAGTAAAACTTGTGGAACTCTTTGTTCCCTATGTCATTTCTTATATCACAAGATTTCTAGCCCAACTGTCCTCTCTCCACCTTTTAGAGTTTTCTAATGTTTGTTTTATATATTAGGATTGCACTTGTTTAGTTATACTTTGCTTACACTTTTTGAAAGGAATTGGGAAAAGTATGCCTACTCATACTGGAAGCAGAAAAACTGAGTTTCCTTTTTGGGGAGTAAATTCAAGCTCCTTTATGAGACACAGAAAGATAGTATCTCATTATTTATAATCACATCCAGCTTGTGAAAAAACAGCATTTTCTGGTATAAGTTGAGGTGATGAAAAATATTAGGACCCAAGTATGTAGCAAGGAATAGATATGTAATTATGCTGCTCAGACAAAGGAACTGGCCTGGACATTTTAATCTGAAAGCTATTTGCATACTGTTAATTGGTCAACTGTAGAAATGACAAGAGATTGGCTAAGAAAAAAAATAGAGACCAAGAAAGGGAAGACAAAATACAGAACTTTGAAGATAGCAGTGAGATGAACTGAGAAAAACAGTAAGCAAAAGAGATTTGCTATTTTTCCAAAATCTATGCAAAAATAGAAAATCTTATTCTTTTACTTTTATAGTCTTCTCTAAACACAGTTTTGCAAATACATACTGGAAAATTAATAAGCACTCCTTATGATAAACTAGGATATTTGCTTCCAAAGATATCTGTCATATTTCAGTATGTTAAAAAAAAAAAGGTGTACCTTGAGCTTTAAAGATGTTAGAGGTAGGAAACATACATGCACACATGTGCACACACACACAATTTGAGTTACTGAAACAACTCAATGAATATATAGCCTATTTCTCAGTCTCCTTATATGATGGTGCATCATTTAAAGAGTTTGGTAATATGACATCCTGTGAAGCCAGGATAGATTTATTCATTTAGGCTTAAAATTTACTTCTTTATATTCTGAAAAATGAAATGTTTACTCCTCACATCAATAGCAGATAAACACCTTTGTTCTTGAAATCAAATGTAATTCTCCTGATAGACAAATATATTGAATTGAGAGACATGTTTACTTGTTTTCTTTGTGAAACTCCAGCATATTGGCACTAAAAACACACTGTTTTTTAAACCAAAAAAGACAAAAAGAATAGGAGAGAGGATGACAGTAGAAGGGAGATGTCAGTGAAATTATAGTAGAGTAAAGAAGTTTAGAATGGTAAGTAATTTAGATGAACAGGGAATGTTGAAACCTAAGTGCTAAAGGTGAAGCCAGAAAGAATCAAGCTGAACTGCCCTGTGAAAAGCCAGAAAGGTTCAGTTCTTGGAGAGAATAAACACTTCAAGAGAAAGGGGTAAATGGTAGGGTTGGAAGCAGGACAGCTAGCCAGGACATGGAAGCAACCTAAATGTCCATTGACGGATGAATGGATAAAGAAGATGTGGTACATATATACAATGGAATATTACTCAGCCATAAAAAAGGGTGAAATTGGGTCATTTGTAGAGATGTGGAGGGACTAGAGACTGTCATACAGAGTGAAGTAAGTCAGAAAGAGAAAAACAAATATTGTATATTAACACGTATATGTGGAATCTAGAAAAATGGTACAGATGAACCTATTTGTAAAGCAGAAATAGAGACACAGACATAGAGAACAAATGTATGGACACCAAGGGGGGTGCAGTATGATGGACTGGGAGATTGGAATTGATGTACATACACTACTATGTATGAAACTGATGGCTGGTGAGGGCCTACTGTATAGCACAGGAAAAAAAAAAGTCTATACTAGTCTATTCTAGAATTCCTATTCTCTCCCAGAATAGCCAAGCAATCGCCAGTCTCCAATCTAAGAGAATACTTTATGATTTATACCAAACATTGTCATATTCCTACCAGATTGCCTAAAAGGAAGCCTCATTTACATCTAGCCTTGTTTACGTATATAAAGCTCCAAATTATACTTAAAAACTCACAAGAAAATTGAGTAAAGCCTTTTATCATAAAAGTCAAGGAGGAAAGAAATAAACAAAAAGAAAAATAATAATCAGTAAAAGCAGAAACAATTCAGGGAGCAGAAACTATATACATATATATGCAAATACATATACATTGTATTATAATTATTATCAGAAAAACAATGTATATGTACATTTATGTGTACATATTTAAATATTATTATCTTCAGAAAGATAATAGAACTTATTGTAGCCATGATATATGAACAAGATACCATAAAATTAAGAACAATCAACTAGAAAGAGTTCATGAAAATTAAAAAAAAAATGTGATAGGGAAATTTTAACAAAATCCAATAGAACAGTTCAAAGAGAAAATACAGGAAGTCAGCAGAAACATAGTGCAAATGAAAAAGAGATAAAAAAAGAAAGAAAACATAAGAAAATAAAATGATTTACAAATAAGACTTCTAATTTCTAATAGAAGTCTAAAAAAAGCACAAAAATGAAGGAAGAAATGATCAAAGAAATAATTCAAGAAAATTTCTCAGGACTCAAGATGCATTTTTATGCAAAAGGACTTACAGAATCAGCAGATCAATGAATTTCAAAGTTCACTCCAAAGTCATGTCATAGAAAAAACATGTCCTGTAAGAAGAATAGCATCAATCAAAATTATCTATTTATAAGTATATTAAGATATATACATCCATATGTCTTTGAAGACATATAAAATTTTAATATATACTTATATCTACACATAGATCAGGAAGGCTTTAAAAAATGTATCCTCCATATACTCTTCCTCAGGAAGTTCCTATAGAAAGTACTCACCAAGGTACTTCCCTTATGGTGCAGTGGTTAAGAATCTGCCTGCCAATGCAGGGGACACAGGTTCAAGCCCTGGTCCGGGAAGATCCCACATGCCGTGGAGCAATTAAGCCTGCGAGCCACAACTACTGAAGCCCATGTGCCTAGAGCCTGTGCTCTGCAACAAGAGAAGCCACCACAGTGAGAAGCCCGCGCACCATAAAGAAGAGTAGCCCCTGCTTGCCACAACTAGAGAAAGCCTGTGCACAGCAATGAAGACCCAGTGCAGCCAAAAACAGCTAATCAAATTAATTAATTTAAAAAAAGTGTTCACCAAAAATACTGTGTGTTTCAGGCAGGGGGCTGGTGGTGGGGGTAAGAGAAAAAAGAGAGAAATATGAGATTGAGTTAACAGAGATCCAAAATAAAAGTGAAGCAAAAAGTGGCCATATCTTATTGGTTTTTAAATAGAGAATTAAAAAAACACCTAAAAAGAGAAATAAATAGGAAGGAAGAAAGGCAAGGAGGCAGTCAGAGAGAGGAGAGAGAAGGAAGGAGGGAAGGAAGGAAAGAAGAAAGGAAGGGAGGGAGGGATGGAGTGAGGGAGAAAGAGGGAAAGAATGGATGAAAGGAGGGAGGGAAAGAGGGAGGATGGGAGAAACATGAGAGGAAAAGAAACAATGTTTTAAAATTGTGAAATATATTGAAAATCAGCCCTCACAGGATGACAGCTGTGCATCAGGGGTTAAGTACAATAAACATGTAAGTTGTGAATGCAAGTCACAAAAAGTCATAACAGTAATCTTACATCTAATGGGATAGCATGTGAATATCTTTATGAGTTGTGTGGCTTAAAATAGGAAGTGCATGAAAAAGAAAAAATCTTAGAAATTCTGCCTGTTTCAAAGGCATTTAGGCCTAACAAACCTATTTATATCTTTAGGTATAAAGTGCCTAGCCTGGATTGGAGCTGCTCACATACAGGACATTGAGATATGTCAGCTTTTTTAAAAATCAGATAACCATTACTCAGGGGAGTGCATAACAATTTTCCATGGGATATCAGACATGAACACTTTTCAGGAATTCAGTTCCAGATCCTCAGTTTTCATACTTATTCTTTCCTAAATTGACCTTCCTAAAAGCTTGCAGTATTAGTTGTACTTTCCCATTTGCCCTGCTGCAATCTTTCTACCTCCCTTTCGAAAAGAAAAGCAAACCCCTTATCCATCCTAAATCGAGCATTGTACCAAGGTATGAAAAACTTCAAGATACTAAAAATAAGAGACAATTACAACATTGATAATAGTGGAATTGTGAAAAGTAATGGCAGAGTAACAAATCCTACTACAATGCAAGAGGGTATTTCAACAAAATTGATTAAAATTTCATTAAGTTGACAGATGGTAAATCATGAAAACTCTTTTTAGGACATTGCACTATGTTATTTTGACCATAAACCTGTATGTTATAAAAAAATAACTGAATGACATTCCTGTAAGAAAATTCTAACCAGTACTACCCAATTTTTTATGTGAAAAAATAGTTCTTAAAACTTTCACCAAAAAACACTACAGGTAAGAAGAAAATTAATGGTAAAACCAAGTCACTCTACTAAAAGTAATATATAATCCACAGATGATGTGTAACCTATTTAGAATAAAAAGGCATTCCACACAATGTTATTGGTTCATGCTTAAAATTTATCCGTTATGTTTCTACTTCTGGTAATGGTTCAGTAGGTGGTTCAAACCAATCTTCCCTCATTTAACAACTAGACAAGCTGGACAAAATATTTAAAGTATCTTCTTGAAGACTTTGTTTGAAGGCTTTGGAGAGCAACTAAGTCTGAGGATTTATGAATCTGAAGTCCGAGGAGGGAGAAAAATCCAGAGAGGTGAGCTTAGCTTTAGAGGTAACTTTCAACTAGAGACACTTATCTGTTGCCATAGTGAAAGGAAAGCTGTTCAAGAATCTCTGAGAAGCAAAGCAAAACTTTTAATATCCTCCCTGCGTTGAGGGGACAAAACTTAGATTCCAGGGTCTGACAAGGAAAACGTTCATTATTAACAGCACTGTCTTGAACCTCATCTCCTCTCTAACTCTTAGTTCTCTTTTTAATTTTTTTATACAGTGCTGTCAACATACAAGAGAGCAGCAAGATAGGGCAGACCAGGACACCATGTGCTGAAGACAAATGGGAAAGGTAAATGCATGGGTACATCTAAATTAATATGTGCTCTATAAATAAATAGCAACACAATGAGTGTGAAGAGAAAAATTTTAAATCCAAGCCAACAATAACATAAAACACTGGCCAATACTGATCATATGTTGGGTCACAAAGCAGATCTCAGCAATGCTAAAGTTACAGATTATAGTAAAAATGTACTTCACACATTTTTTAATAAGGAAGTTGTGTGCTAATTTTCAAATAACTTACATCAAATCTTAATATTGTTTCAGATAAAAAATGAGTATAAAATCCTTTCATTCTAGTCAGTAAACATAAATATTATAACTTGGAAAATGAAAAGAAGGATGGAAATTTATCTTTATTCCTAATAAAGAAATATTACTGTTTTTACTATTAGGTATGGAATAAAAGTTTCTCTGACAATATTTTCCTTATGCTTCAACCTGTTTATAAACAAAGTGTAATATTTCTTCATGCCAGAGAAATTAATCAGGATATTATAAATCTATATCAAAGGAAAAAATCTCAAAATTATCCCAAAAAATATTTATGGTGGCAATTAGTAATTTGAAGCACCAATTCCCCTACTTTTTATCCTATTAGAAGACAAACCACATTCAGGAAAAAAATAACAATAAGCAAGCAAACTTATTCTCTATGATAATTAGATATTTTATGTATATTTAGAATTTGTAATACAAATTTTGGGAGAGATATTATCTAAATCTAATGAGTATTAACTTGTCCAAATTAGAAGTTGGCCTTGTTTCACATCAAAGACTTGGGGAAAACCGGTGGAGCTGAATGCCAAAAAGAAATTAGGTCAGTAAAATTCCAAAATAGGATTTATGAAATTTGAGATTACTGTTTACAAAGTCTCAGGGCACTTTATTATTAAAGTCTTAATTTCTAAAATGTAATTAAACATATTCACATATTATATTAAGGAGGGAAAACAAGAAATTAAGGTGAGGACCACTTGGCTGTTATTAACTGATAAATAGAGATGTAACTAACATAATGGGTTAGAGCTGCTTGGGGAAGAATAATACATCATTTAAATATGATCCCTTCATGAAGCCTACCTCTCTCACCTTTCTCATAGGATGTGACATCATTCATGCTTATGGAGTAATACTTGTTTTGACAAGTTATGCTAATTGGCAATGGGGCAGTTTGACAATTTTTATCACCCCCTCTCCAAACACACCCATCACAGTTATTATTAAAATCCTTTGGTCTTTGTATTATTCTACTATCTAGATTCCTATGATTTTTCCTTGTGCCTCTCACACCTCCCTGTGCCTTCTGGGAGAGACTGTTTTGCCTAGAACTGAGCTGGAGGGGGTCTAAATGCACATGGATAAGGTGAACAGCCACAAAATACCTGCTGAACAAGGGTGGTCTTTACTGTAATGACTATCAAAAATAACCAAGTCCTTTCTTTTATATGTTTTGATTTTTTAAAAATCCAATTCAGAGACTACAGCAGGAAGACTGTATATATATATATATATATATATATATATATATATATATATATACACACACACACACACATATGTGTGTGTGTGTGTATTTGGTAGGAGGTTAAGGTTGTTTAAAATGGAGGCTTTTCATTTTCTTTGTAAATTAGGAAGCACAATAATTTGAAAAGAATAAGGACAAAGTGATTGGGTCAGATATTTGAAAAGAGTAAATATTGTAAAATAGTCAGTACACAGAACCAGAGGATAAGCCAATTTAGAGAAATCTTGTGGAATTTCTGAGCAGTTTTGTGGGCCCTGTTAAAAATAATGAGGCTAACTTTGTAGTTCCCTGATTAAGTGATAATCTTTAGTTATCCCTGTCAACCTAGATACAAGTGTAGACAAAGTGGAACTAGGGAATACTCTAGAATTTAGGTTTTAACCATATTGGAAGGACAAATGGACTAATGAATACAAGGATTTGACACACTGACAAAATAATGAACCCATGGACAACTTAATATAAGCCTAATTCTATAGGACTTTATTGTAGGAAAATTAGATATTGTTTCCCTCTGGAAAAAATTGTGTTTGACTTCTTTTTGCCTGAAATGAGTAAGGAATTAGAGAGCAATGAATGACACAAATCATACAAATGTTTCAGGTTTCCTTTGCTCCCATGGTTGCATAATTCCAAGGTATTATTCCCACCACTGGTTCCAGCACTTTCTATAAAAATGAGATTCTCCAAGTTTCTCAATATTTCTAGGCCCCAGAGTTGTCGTGAATCCATCAACCACATGGCCACATGGCAGCTTTCTTCCTAAGGCTTTCAGCTAATTCTGTGTCAGCTATTAGACTCTCAGCCAAGAACAAGCCGAGCGTTCACATCCGTTTTATAGTTTCCCTCAGGGTATAATATGTGGCTCCATGGTGATATCTTTTCAAATGCCGCAGAGTTTTTATTTCCTTAGAACACTAAGGTATACTTCCCCTGTATTTTATAGCAACTTGAAAAGTGGGGAAGCACAATTTGTAAAAGCAAAACTTTAGGCACTGAGAGTTAAAGAACTTAAATGTTTCCCAGAGATTTTCTCAGCAAAGTAATTCATATGTCTTGGTTAACTTTGCCTAATATACATTGACAATAACTGCAGCCAGTTAACCTCATTTGAATGAGAGAGAAAAAAACCATTACATATTTATGTCAAGTGAGTGACATTAAACTCCATGTGAAAATTTGTTTAAGGGTGTCTTATGACAGAATTGAAGACAAAAAGTGTCTAATAGGTCGGAAAAGCATACCGAGGTTAATAGGCTAGATGTTTCCAAAAAGTCAAAGACAGGTGACGTTGGGGTTTTGGAGCAAATAGTCTACTGGGACCTGGGAACGTCAGATGTCAGAGCTGGTACACTTTAAAGTGGTTACAACTTAGAGGATAGGTATGTGGGAGTCGATGGCAGATATTGAAAAAGAAAAATTCATTGATGATAAGGAAGTCAAAGAGCTGAGAGGCCAGGCTTTGAATGGATCATCCACGTCTTGAACCTATCTAGACATATGGCAGTTCTTAAGATGAAAAGTATCTAAGACAAAATTTTCATTGAATAAATGAATAACATAGTCATATTCTGAAACTTCAGCTGGAGTTTTCTACTTTTTTACTTATTGAGTAACAAGAATACTTAATTATATAAACAATTCTAATAGCCTCCTAAATGGACTACTGCAGACTTTTACCTCTTTCCAACATATTCCCCAAGCTGGCTTCAGTTACTTTCATGAGGTGCTTTCTTACAAGATGAATTCCTACTTTCAAAACATAAAACACAATGGCTTTCACAATCTAGTTCCACTTTAATTTTCCATTATCATAGTCTCCCTGTCCTCTCTCTCTATTAAACATCCATTACTTGTTCTCTATTCTCAGTGGACCATGTAACATTTTATGTATTTTACTGCATCTGCTTTTTTGGTCCTCCCTATATTCCTGGAATATCCCTCTACATGCATCCATCCACTCATTCAAAAATTAATATTGATTGTCTATGACATTCAAGTTCTCAACAATAAAGATATGTTGGTTAACAAGATAGATATTTCCCAAGAAGTAAGTAAATAAACAAATAAACATAAAATCATTAATTATGATGGGCCTAATTAAAACAAAAAAGAACCATGACACGTGCTATTTTTACTCTTTTGGGGGAGTAGAGACCTAATCTAATTTTGGTAGAATTTTAGGAACAACTTCTCATAGAAGATGACTTGGCTGAAATATGAACTTAAGGATATTTAAAGAACGAAAATCAGAGTTGTGAAAGGCCAAAGAAGGCTTGAAGAAGAAGGAGAATCTAAAAAGTCTCCGATGACCTGACTGCAAATGATGATTTCAGGACATAGGCTGGGTTAAAGTAAGGGAGCTGGGTTTTATTAAAATTGAAATAGGGGGGTTTCCCTGGTGACGCAGTTAGTGATTGAGAGTCCGCCTGCCGATGCAGGGGACATGGGTTCGTGCCCCGGTCCGGGAAGATCCCACATGCCGCGGAGCGGCTGGGCCCGTGAGCCATGGCCGCTGAACCTGTGCGTCCGGAGCCTGTGCTCCGCAACGGGAGAAGCCACAACAGCGAGAGGCCCACGTACCGCAAAAAACAAAACAAAACAAAACAAAACAAAAACCTGAAATAGGAAGTATGTGAAGTGTTTTAACAAGTGACATGATCTGATTTTTACTCTTTTGCTCACATTCACACATACGGTCACATGGATTGACAGATGCAGGAGACTTAAGGCCAGCAGTAGTAGTGTAATGGGACCTCTTCACTGTGGAGAGAAGAGCCACACATTTTGAAGAGCTCATCAATAGTGCTTGCTGTTGTCTTAAGTGTAGTGGGTTAGGAACAAGAAAGAATCAAAGATACGTAGTTTCTGACTTGAGCAGCTGAATAACTAGTAGTGCCATTTAGTGAGAAAATAAGACTGATGGAGGGGAATCTGTTGGAGCCATAATAAATCAAAGGCTCAGCTTTGGACCTGCTAAATCTTAGATGTCTATGAGATAGCCAAGAAAATGTCTCATGTGAGCAAATGGGCATTGAGTGGGTCTTGAGTTTAGAGGGAACTCTTGATATGGAGATAGATATGGGATATGAATATGTATATAGAACTAAATATAGCTAAGTACATAGATCTAGATATGTGTGTACATATTTATGTGTATATATACTTTCATATAAATGCATATACATGCATGTGTGTGCATATACACTATATATGTGTATGTAGATGTGCATGTAGGTATATACATATATATGTATGCATATGTATATATGTATGAATATATTACATATGTATAATATGTGTATGAATTTACTTTGCAAGCACAATGTTATCATTCAGATGTTATTTATGTCCATGACAATGAATGAGTTTACCTGTCATAATTATATATCTCCTCCAATATTTCCACCTCTGTGCTATTCCCCACTGTAACATTTTTATAACACTAATAGTTTACATCATGTATAGTTTATCATATACATATTTGTTATCTCATATGATAACAAACTTCTTTGGGGAAACTTGAATGTGCTATTCTTTTCTGTATCTTCTATATTGCTTAAATAGTGTGTGTGTTTGTTATGCTACATATGATTGAATTAAGTTTCCTGAAATTTTCAGTCTCCAGCACTTCTGTTAAACAATGTATACCTTTTTGGCTACATTTGTTGAACATTGCTTTCTTTATATTAATTTACCCAATGTAGCTATAAATGTGGGCAATCTGGATATACACTCTATTTTTTTCTCCCCAGTAGTAAGATTTTTGGTGAAAGCCTAAAAAAGCATTTGTAATCTTTACAGCTATAAGACAAACAAACAAAACAGCAACAAGAAGAATCACTGTTTCATTCAGTGTTTTAGCGTTTCAGAAGAGGAATAGGAAGTTTAACTAAACTGTGCAAATCAAAGAACCCTAGAAAGAATTATTGGCCTGGGATATGGGAAGGTAAGACATGGAACATAGTGAGACAAATGAGATATATTTTTGGAGTGAGGTGATTAGCAATAAAACAGAAGCTGTAAGTGGTTTCTTTCTGAGTAGTGTGTACATGTTTTCATCTCCTACTTAAAAGGTCTATCCCAAGGTCAAAAAAAGTCATATAACCTTCTGGGTCATATAACCAGCTGCCTTGATTTTCACCCTCCTCCTTCATCATTCAATTATTTTCTCTTATTTTCTCATACCTGTTTATTCTCTTGGAAGGCTGTTTTTAATATAAAATGGTCTATTTTCAAGGATTCTTCAATTTGTTTTTATCAGGTTTGTAATTATGTGACATGTAGAATTTGATCATGCTTTTTCAATCAATTAAATCTTCATCTTTAACTAAATCACACAGAATATCACTATCTAGATAAATGCTTATGAGGGAAAAGAAGAAAAGGAAAGAAAAGAAAAAGAAAACAAAAAAGAAAAATAGGTTCATACCTTCAAGACCAAAAAGGTATAACAAACTGTGACCAAGAAGCTACTTATCTAAAACCCAGTAAAAATGTAGTGATTTAAGATAGATGATAACCAATTTAAAACAACCCCTCCCACTTTAAATAAGTAACACTAAACTAAAAGCTTACACAAATATCTCTACGCTCATGCCAAGCTCAGGAATTATTTGAATTAGTTCAGCCATGTTCATGTATCCTACTTTCCAAATCAAGGCATAACATATTCTCTGAACTTTTCCATAAATGGAATGATAAACACCAAATCATGTAAGTAAAAATAACAGATGTGGGTTGCTTTCTTTTTTGGTTAATATCACCTGTAGATGTGTCACACACTATGTATTTAAAAGGATTTAAAAAGAAAGTGATTATTTGAAAAGGAAATGAAACCACTGTTATTAAGACATAAGCTTCTCTAATACCATATACAAAAATAAACTCAAAATTGATTAAAAGCCTAAATATAATACCAGATACTGTAAAACTCCTACAGAAAAACAAAGGCAGAACACTCTTTGACATAAATTGCAGCAATATTTTTTTGGATCAGCCTTTTAAAGTAAAGGAAATAAAAGCAAAAATAAGCAAATGGGACCTAATTAAACTTAAAAGCTTTTACACAGCAAAGGAAACCACCAAAATCAAAAGACAACCTAATGAATGGGAGAATATAGTTGCAGATAATATGACTGATAAGGGATTAATATCCAACATATATAAATAGCTCATACAACTTAACATCAAAAAAACAAACAACCCGATTAAGAAATGAGCAGAAGAACTAAATAGATATTTTTGAAGAGGAAGTGCAGATGGCCAACACGCATATGAGAAGATATACAACATCGCTAATCATCAGGGAAATGCAAATCAAAACCACAATGGGGTATCACCTCACATCTGTCAGAATGGTTATTATCAAAACAAACACAAAAAACAAATGTTGGAGAGGATGTGGAGAAAGGGAGCCCCTTTACATTGCTGTGGGAATGTAAATTGGTGCAGCCACTGTGGAAAACAGTATGGAGGTTTCTCAAATAACTAAAAATAGAGCTTCCATATGACCCAGCAATTCCATTCCTGGGTATATATCCAAAAAAGAACCACAAACAAAAACACTAATTAGAAAAGATACATGTACCCCAATGTTTATAACAGCATTATTTACAATTGCCAAGATATGGAAGCAACCTAAGTGTCCATCAACAGGTGAATGGATAAAGAAGAAGTGGTAAATATATGCAATGGAATACTATTCAGCCATAAAAAAGAATGAAATTTTGTCATTTGCAGCAACATGGATGGACTTGGAGGGCATTATGCTAAGTGAAATAACACAGACAGAGAAAGAGAAATACTGTATGATATCACTTATGTGTGGAATCTAAAAAATACAACAAACTAGTGAATATAACAAAAAAGCAGACTCACAGATATAGAGAACAAACTAATGGTTACCAGTGGGGAGAGGGAAGGCGGGAGGAGAAATATGGGGATGGGGAGAGTAGGAGGTACAGACTACTGTGAAATAGGCTTAAAGATATATTGTAAAACACAGAGAATATAGCTAAAATTTTGTGAGCTTGCTCTATCACTCAGCATTAAAATAAAAGAAGAAAGGAAAAGAGAAAATATTAGAAAGAATGCCATGGTGGGCTAATGTTCATCAGTTTCCTGGAAAATAGAATTATTCATAGTTGTTTAATTCTAATAAAGACTCCAGTGACAGAAATATACTCATTGTAGTCCCAGAATTAGTAGGTTGACTTTGCTATATAGAGATGGACTTTGCAGCATTTACTTTGTTAAACAAATGTTTATTTACTTGTTTATTTATTTGTTTATTTATTTGGCTGCACTGGGTCTTAGTCGTGGCACACAGGATCTTCACTGCAGCACATGGGATCTAGTTCCCTGATCTGGGATTGAACCCGTGCCCCATGCATTGGGAGCGGGAAGTCTTAGCCACTGGACCATCAGGGAAGTCCTGCATTTACTTTTAAAAATTTGCATCTTCTAAAAGTGACAGTAACAATGCTTGAATATGTGTGTGTGATATTTTTTTCCCTTAATTCATAGAGACAGAGATGAAATATCACCCTATTGGGTTGCTAGATGTGAAAACAGCTAAGATTCATGGAAAATCATAGTAATTCTAAAATTTAATGTTAGACAGTTTTTATAAAATGATATATATGTGTGATAGCTATTCCAGTGACAGGTTTTCAATAAAGTTAAACTACAAGAAAATTTTATATTAGTGAAATGATTAGAAAGATATAATTAATCAAATTAATATAAAACCTGGTGTTAGTTTTATTTTTTCACTTTATTTTCATTAAAAGTTTTTAACCTGCAGACATGTTATTTCATAATGAACAATACTGGAACTATGAAGAAAAATACATGTGGTTCACTATGGTGTTTCAGAATACATGAGAAAATATTCTTTGTCTTTAAATTTGCATCTATTTTGAATTATGAGTGTGAGTGTACTTAAAATCAAGATTTGATCTCTTATTTCTACCTTAACTCCTTTTATCAGATGGCATACTTCAGAGGAGAATCTAAGAGGTGCCCTTCAAAAGTCTGGCACCTCTCAGATGTCACCTTATACAGTTTTGCTATTATACCCAGAGCAATGTTTCTCTTTCATTTAATTTGCATTTGGCCCTCTATCAGGCATTGATTTTCACTTCTGTTCCCAATACAGCAGTAAGACTTGGAATGTCTAAGTTGTGTCTGATATTTCATTTGGGAGTTCTATTCTTTCATTGCTACTAAAATCCATTTTTCAGAGGACTAGAGTTAATTCTTCAGAGTAAGTCTCAGATCTCTAATGCTTTAATTTAGAGATGGAAAGTACTGTGATAGATAACGTGGCTTATGAAACGGGAAGGGGGTCACCCAATATTTTTGATTAATAAAACGTCATCATCCTACTTCACAGAAACCTTCAAAAATTATATTTACATAAAACTGTAGAAAGTTATATCATAAAGGGACAAAGATTAAATTCTGAAAAGTTATTTTTCCTTTTAAGAATAGTTTTCTTGGGCTTCCCTGGTGGTGCAGTGGTTGAGAGTCCGCCTGCCGATGCAGGGGACACGGCTTCGTGCCCCGGTCTGGGAAGATCCCACGTGCCACGGAGCGTCTGGGCCCGTGAGCCATGGCCACTGAGCCTGCGCGTCCGGAGCCTGTGCTCCGCAGCGGGAGAGGCCACAACGGAGAGAGGCCCGCGTACCGAAAAAAAAAAAAAGAATAGTTTTCTTAATTTGTAAGAGTTAATAGAAAGTCTAATACATTGAGTATTAGTCCATGAGACAACGAGTATTAGTCCATGTTTAATCTGTGCAGAGCTACACATATTATGAAAGCACACCTAATAAGTTTCCATAAGAATGTCCGTGGTATCCACACACAATGTATCCCATAGGAGACTGAGAAATGCTGCAGCATATATCTCCATAACTTCTGCAAAAAGACGTATATGCTCATTTCTAAGGCAAAAACAAGGGACTACTCATTTTATGAGTCAGACTTTAAAGCAAGTCTTTTTCATTTCTATTATAGATCATTTAATTTATTCTGATTTATGTATACAGATGTCCGCTTAAAAATGTATATTTCATAAAGACTCAGACTAGATTTATAAGAAAAAATTTAGAAGCAAAAATAGGTATTAGGAAGGACTATTACTCTACTCTTGAAGGCTGCTGAAAATAAGACAATAAAATAGACAGGATTAGAAACAGAGTATTTTTAAATAGATGTTTTAGAATGGTGTTTCTATATGTACTTCTAAAATCACAATGCTACTCTCCTCCCACCTGCTTGCTAGAAACGTTTTAAAAGATTTATAAAACACAAGTAAACTTTAAAAAAACCTGAATAAAATGACATACAGTTCTGATTCCCATTAGAGTCCCTAATGATGCTCATTACAGCCCAAACTACATTTTAATGCTGAAATATAATGCCTCTATTCATCATCAGAATGGAATATGGATGCTGACAATTGACGAACCTTAATAATAGAAGAGTTCACAAAATTCAAAACTCTCTGTATATATTTTCAGCTTGAAATGAAATGTGTGATGGATGTTGATCAGCTCCAAGAAAAGAGAAATGACACTTCTGAAAGAGGAAATAAAGATAAAGTGTTCTAAAAAAGTTAAGCGACATCACTCACTTTATCAAATAGGCATAAGACAGAGCGAAAACCTTTCCAACAAAATTAAAAAGGAATATGAGGAATTTCTTATTAGATTACTTTTCATTTTAAAGAGGTCATTATAAACCAGGTTTTAATAGTCTTAAATTCTCATTTTCTATCTCTTTTAGAAGGCGGCTTTGTTTATAATTTTGCGTCTCTGTGTTTCCATGTGTGTGGTCCTTTTCTTTTTTGAGAAAAAAGAGCTAATTTGCTTTTTTATAGGATGTTGAGTTTTGAGACAGGATGAAGACATGTGGGTCAGTATTAGCCTCAAGCCCAGAGAAATCAAAAGGTTAGTAAAGATCAGCTATTCCATAGGGATAATTTATTTGTATTCTCTGTTCTAACAATTGAAGAATTGTTTTGAGATCCTATAACTAGGGAGCAAGATATCACATTTTGATTCACAATTAAGAAGTGAAAATATTAAAGTTTTGCTGCTAAGTTATAATTGATAAATGTTCTTTAGAGACAATTTTGTAAATATAGAAGCTATTAAAAACAAAATAAATATCACTGGTGATCTCATGTGCAGTGATAATCCTTGCTGAGATCTAGAAGGTCTTCCCACCTCCTTTTGGTTTGTATTGGGCTGATCTTTCTAGTCTGTCCTGTAGTGTGTTTTCCTCAATATTACAGTGTGAGCATATTTTTTGTTAATATGCAAATTTCACAAAAGCCTTGTAAGTTATTTGATAAGATCCTACTGAAACTAATATTAGCATTCAAAATATAAAAATCCAACTCTAAATTTGTTTTTGTCAGAGCAATGTGACTGATATGTCACAGAGTCTATAGGAACTTTGGTCTTCGGAGTTTTACCAAATGCCCTTGTGAAAATATCTTGGCTTTATCCTTTATTGTGGGGCAATTTCTTCATTATCCTCTCTATTTATTTTCCTGTGCAAATTTGACTGCATAAGTTTTTTATGGGATAATTTTGATTAAATTAAAAAATTTGATTAAAAACTCTATTTCTCTAGGGAATTATTCATTTCATCTAAGTTTTCAAAACTATTTGTATAGGCCTGCAAAGTAGCCTCTTGTGATTTTTAAAAAATGTCATTTTCCCTTTACCATCTATTTATTCTGTCTCTCTGTCTCTGTCTCTGTCCCTCTTTCTCTCTTTTCATGATCAAATTAAATAGTGATTTGGTAAAAAAAAAGGAATAAAAAAGGATTCTAAAATATAGATTTGTTCTTTTTCCTTTCTCTAACTTATTAATTTCTGCTTTTTTATTATTTCCTTTCTTGTACATTCTTTCCATGTACTTTGCTGTTCTATTTCTGGTTTTTGGAGCTCAGAATTTAACTCACTTATTTTCATTCTTTCATTTTTAATAACAAAAATGCACAGAACTATAAATACTCCTCTGTTCATTGTTCAAAATCCCATAAATTCTATTGTTTTCATAGAATTCATTAATCTAATATTTCAGTTGTATTCTTTCTTTCATCCAAGACTTTTTAATAGAATCCATTTCCATTTTTGACTTGTTTTTTTTCCAATTATTATTTTTTCACAGTTTCTCTGTATTTTGTAATTCTTCCAGTGACATATGAAGGTTATCAAAGACCAAGACCCTTCATATCTAATAATGTATGAGACCAACACCAGTATCATGGGAAGTTCAAATAGCTTGGCTCTTGAAGTAATTTTGAATGATTCCAATGATAAAATGCTTGACTTGCTTTGGAAGGGGGTTGCTATTTTGCTTTCCATTAAAAATGTTTTCTATATAAGCTGACTATTTGGGTTTAATATCTATTTTCTGTTTCTATTGTTCTTCTATATGAAGTGTTTATGAATTCCTTAATATTCTGAAAACTCCAGAAGTAGTTCTCTATTTATATATTTTATTTGTATTTCATACTATATATTTATACTATATATTTATATTTTAAGAACTTTCTCGCTGTCTGACCTAGAGATTTCAACTGCTGCCTTTCTCCTTTTAATCTGTCACCATGCATGTTACCTCTTGGAATTCCATCCCTGAAGAGTATCTTCTGTTTTACTCCAGACACTAGGGCACACACTATTTTAATCTCAATGATTTTACTGGTAATAAATTTGGGGAAACTTAAGTTATAAAATAAAAAATCTTGATGTATAATCAAGCTTGAAGAAATGTTATAAATATCTTTTTTCCCTTTTTCCATATCTATATTACTTCAGTTTTTCCATGTTTTTATTAAAAGTCATTCTGAACCTAGGTGTCTGCTCACACTCATACCTGCCTCATTTCATGCAGTGAAAGGGGATTTTTTTTTTTTTGGAGTATAATTGCTTTACAATGGTGTGTTAGTTTCTGCTTTATAACAAAGTGAATCAGCTATATATATACATATATCCCCATATCTCTTCCCTCTTGCGTCTCCTTCCCTCCCACCCTTCCTATCCTACCCCTGTAGGTGGTCACAAAGCACCGAGCTGATCTCCCTGTGCTATGTGGCTGCTTCCCACTAGCTACCTATTTTATATTTGGTAGTGTATATAGGTCCATGCCACTCTCTCACTTTGTCCCAGTTTGCCCTTCCCCCTCCCCGCGTCCTCAAGTCCATTCTCTAGTAGGTCTGCGTCTTTATTCCCATCCTGCCCCTAGGTTCTACATGACCTTTTTTTTTTTTTTAGATTCCATATATATGTGTTTTGAACTAATTCAGAAAGATAAAAACAAATACTGTATGCTAACATATATATATGGAAAGGGGATTTGATACTATTAAATAGGTAGATTCAAACCTACAGAGTGTAAAATAAGATCTGATTTTAAAATTCTATATTTGTTGACTACTTTCTTTGTTTTTCACTTTGGTCTATGAAGATACTATAGCTCTAAATATCCATTCTATACCATTTTCTTAAGCAATAAATTCACTTACAATGCAAAGTAGTATAATATAGCAGTTGGAGGTACAAAACACTTCAGTTAAATTGATGACTTTAAATTAGTTTACAAACATTGATTAAATTTTACTCAGCTATAGAAACATATCATTATAGTTTTCTTAGACTAAGTATGATATATGATATTGTAATAACAGATTTTTCCACCATTTTCCAAGTTACAAAAAGTAATTTGGATGACCGAAAAATACATAGGAGACATTTCAACATATAAATTACTATTAATAAATATTAGAGGCAGCGTTTTTTTAAAAAAAATAATGTTACCTGTAAATTAACGTAGCAGATCTTGAAGTAACAGCCAAGAAGGTAAATGATTCTGTTAATCTCAGTAGGAAACTATGAAATATAAATTGCTTATGAGAAAATAGAACATTGTAATTTTTCTTCTGTATGTTCTTTTGTTTCCTAGACATGAAAATACTACCCTCTTAAAAAAACCTGCTAGGTAAAAGAATTGGGGTAATTATATATAACTATATACAATAAAACTATATATAAAAACTAAGTTAACATTTTGCATTAGAATCACCATTATTTAAGAAAAATCCATTAAAATTCACAACCCATTAAAGTTTACTTCAAGGTAACACGTTTTTTCCAGAACAGATTGTTTTTCCAATTTTATCCATATTCTTGGTAAATTTATCTCAATAAACATGCTTCTACTTCTTTATCGTCTTTGCCTAATTACCTTCAGCTTTTAAGAGAGATCTGTAATATAGAGCTTGATAATATACTCCAGATGTCTTCCATCTGACAATATTATTCTGAATGTATAACAGACTTAAAAGTTCTCTGTTACCTCTCAAAGAGAAGTTTCATAAAGTGATGTACTACTCCCTCTGGTATTATACAATAGCCATAGATTGTAAGGAACTGAAAAATATTCATAATAATATGTTATCTGCATACAAACAAATATGTTTTATATTTGTACCTATTTATTTATTTCTATGGTCATGTAAAACTCTTCTCTGAACAAAATAACATGAAACTAAAATAATCATGTTCAGATAGTAGATAGAACATTATGCAGATCATAAACATGTTAAATTAGTTACACAAGGAGGCTGTTAGACTCAGGTGGCTCTAATGCTGTGGCAGCCCACATGAACAAACCAAAATCTATGATTGCTTCAAAGTTATGAAATTGAAACCTAAGGACAACCAATCACAAGCAGCCAGCTGGGCTTTAAGTTATAGCCAATCAATAATTTCCTTACTTTGCTTCAGCCTTTTCTCTAGAAAATTCTCTCCTTGAGCTCCTGTTGGTGGAGCATTCCTAGCCACTTCAGTATGGTGATTAGAATAGATTTTTCTCAAACTCTTAAAATTTTCAATATGCCTCAGTTTATGTTTAAAAACTTCAATCCGTATATTCCCTAAACCTACTGCTAGTGGTTACATACTGCATCCTTAGCTGACTATAACTTTGATGTCCAAATCACCAACTTCTAAGCACATCAGTAGTTTGTCATCATTTTGATAGATCTTCAATTTTTGGGACTCATTCCTTCAATATTAATTTTATCTTAATTACCTTATTTCATTATGTGACATTTTCAGTAAATCATCATCACCTTCATCTTGCCAATCTTTGTGTTATGTACAGAGAATACAAAATGAAAAAGGCTCTTCTTAATCTAGTTGAGGTTGAAAAGTTCTACAGCAATGAATAAACCAGATGTGTTTGGGGAGCAGCAAAACAATGAATTTAAAAGTTGGGATCATATCTTTCCACTTCTAAAATCCCTGAAAAGCTAATGAAAGCATTCAAATCCTTACCATATCCTGGGCCACAAGGCACTATATGATTATTTCATTGTCTACCACCTCCATTGCTATCTCTCCTTCGGCCACACTGGTTTCCTTGTTCTTTCTTAAACACCCAAGCATAAACCCATATCAAGGTGTTTGCATTTGCTGTTTCCCCTAGGAGAGATTTTCTTCTTCCACATAACCCTTGGCCAGCTCCCAAACTTCAGTCAGGATTCTGCTTAAAATTTGCCCCTCCTCACAGAGAACTCCTTCCAGATCACCCTGTCTAAAACAGCACTCCTCTTCACTCCTCATCCTTTTATTCTACTTATTTTTATTCAGAGCATTTATTATTAATTGACATTATTTTACAGTGTTTTTTTTTTTTTTTTTGCGGTACGCGGGCCTCTCACTGTTGTGGCCTCTCCCATTGCAGAGCACAGGCTCCGGACGCGCAGGCTCAGCGGCCATGGCTCACAGGCCCAGCCGCTCTGCGGCATGTGGGATCTTCCCGGACCGGGGCACGAACCCGCGTCCCCTGCATCGGCAGGCGGACTCTCAACCACAGTGCCACCAGGGAAGCCCTATAGTGTTTTTTAATAGTCAGCCCTGTGAGAATGTAAGCTCCAAGAAGCCAAGGATTTTGTCAGCTTTCTTATTGTGTCCCCAGGGCCTAAAACTTTTCTTCGCAAAATGTCAGTATTCAATACATTTTCTGAATAAACAAATGAGTTATTCATTACTTATTTATTTTATTGACCTTCTTGGTATCAAATACAATAAAATAATTTGAAAAAATAGTTGGGTATCTTCAGAGTAAGTCAGAAGGTCAAATTGGATTGAAGAGTAAACATATAGAAGTGAGCTTCTTACATTGATGATTGGGGGCACGATATAGGTTTTCTATGGAAGTGGAAAATTACAAAATTTATTTTGTAAAAATTTTACTTTGATGTATAGTAATTAAGCACTTATGCCATAAGAACAACTCAGGCTTAAAATTTTCAACTTTCAATGAAGTAAAGATAAGCAAATTTAAGGGTCAAACTATAGAGGCTAAATCATTCACAAAAATGCATGGAAGTCTCCGCATTATTTCTACACAATGTATACCCATATCATTTTCAGGTAATAAACCTCATTCTTGGTATTATACATTTTCAATGGTTTATTATTAAATCAGAGAATGAGGGGAAAATGTCCACCATCTTCTAAAGTAGTATCTTTATCAACTAAACAAAGATATTTGCAACTTTACCTGAGATCCAAAAGTAGGGACGCTGCTTGGCCTCAAAGTTTTTAGAAACTAAAGAAATAAAAGCCAAGTCAATAGAAAATATATGAAGCATATTTTTGTCAAATTGAGCTTACATTTTTAATAACACATTTTAAATCACATTTGGTATCTAGCAATTTTAGTGAAGCTCTATATTCTTATGCAGATTATGTAAAAATGCTACTTGCATAACATTTTGGGAAGGAGATTTAGAAAGTGTTATCTTCTAAAGATCATTTAAATATAAGACTATGGAGCAATTATCCCTGGATGTTTAAAACATCAGATGGTGGAAAAATCACCTCATCTTGTTCAATGAGAGCAATCTGGAGGCATGCAGTGTGTATTATAATTGTTTTATTATATTTAGTTGAGGAGAAAATGCTTGTCAGAATTTGATTACCTGCCCAAGCCTATATAAGTGGTTACCAAGAAAAAAAATACACCTTGGCAAATGCTGCCTATTAGTCAAGGAAGTGCTTACACTCAGTTTGTGTATGATGTTTGAAGACAATTTAAATTTAGAATCTTGGTGATTCTTGACATACTTTTTAAGATTCAAAGATTACATGAAAGAAGACTCAAAAGAAATTCATGTTGCCTGTACTAAACAGCTGAGCATCAGAAAGAAAGGGAAAAAAATAATTTTTATTCTCAAGCTGCTATATCTTTGAAATAACTTACAAACACCAAATGGAAATCACTTTTGCAATATTTTACTCTTTGCAGACCAATCAATTACATCAAAATAGCAAAAAAGGAAGAAAAAGAAAGGAATAAAGGAAGGATGGAAGGAAGGAAGGAATGAAGAAACCCTACTTCCTGAAAATGTGTCCTTTTTTTAAAAAAATAGATCTTTATTGGAGTATAATTACTTCACAATACTGTGTTAATATATTCATAATTCAGCTTTGGATTCTGCTACCTGTATTAGCCTCTCTAATAAAAGAACCTAGAATGATGGTGGAATGTATTCCCAGGGGTTAGAAAAGGTCACTGCAACATTTATTCATTCAGCAAATACTTGGATGTGTACCTGGTGCCTGACATCTTTCTAAGGCCTGTAGATATAGCAGAAAACGCTTACACAGCTTACATTCTAAAGGGATCGGGTACTTCATCCTACTCTCTCCTCTTATTTTTCCAACTTCATAACTTCTCTTATTTCCATTTGATCCTGTTGTTTCTTTTTATACCATTGTTCCTAACTGAGAAACCAATTCGGACTTAATATCTTTGTTTTGTCATCAGCAATCTTGATGAAAATAATGACTAGATTGACATCTTTTTAAGCTTCTGCCTGGTAAGAAAAAGTTCAGAAGTGCATTTCATTATCCTAAATGGTGTTATATTTTCTTATCCTTTTTTGAGATCTGGAAAAAATACATGTGTTCATTAAATTCTGAGGCTCTTAACACTTTCAGCAGCCTTACATTCTCCATACTATTTAAACAGGAGGTTGAAGAACAGCAATCTAGGGCTTTCCTGGTGGCACAGTGGTTGAGAGTCTGCCTGCTAATGCAGGGGACATGGGTTCGAGCCCTGGTCTGGGAAGATCTTACATGCCGCGGAGCAACTAGGCCCGTGAGGAACAGCTACTGAGCCTGCGTGTCTGGAGCCTGTGCTCCATAATAAGAGAGGCCACGACAGTGAGAGGCCTGCGCACTGCGATGAAGAGTGGCCCCCACTTGCCACAACTAGAGAAAGCCCTTGCACAGAAACAAAGACCCAACACAGCCAAAAATAAAATTAAAAAATAAAATAAAATAAATTAAAAGAAGGCTCAACATTAAAAAAAAAATAAAAAGAACAGCAATCTACTTGGAAGGGGAGGCTAGAGAATTTGCCTTTAACTGCATTTGCCTCCTATCAAGTGAATATGCATGGACATACAGTACTAGAGCAATTTTATATAAATGTAATGTTTATTACAGAATTTACAGGCAAGCATAAAACTAGTATAATTTGCTGATGGATTACTGAGAGAAAGAAAGGAGAGGATGATTCCAAATTATGGGGGTGGATGTCTAAAAGGCTGGAGTTGCCATTAACTGTGTTGGGGAAGATAGCATCAACACTGGAGAGAAGGAGCGAGAGATTAAGATTTTTGGCTTGGATTTTAACCATGTTAAGTTTGACTTACCTATTTAGAACTCAAAATAGAATTCTCTAGCAGGTAATTATATATACAAATCTGAAATTAATGGGAGATACCCAGGTTTTCGATAAAAAGTAAGGCCTCATCAACACATAGGTGACATTTTTTTTTTTCTTGCGGTACGCGGGCCTCTCACTGTTGTGGCCTCTCCCATTGCGGAGCACAGGCTCCGGACGTGCAGGCTCAGTGGCCATGGCTCACGGGCCCAGCCTCTCCGCGGCATGTGGGATCTTCCCGGACCGGGGCACGAACCTGTGTCCCCCGCATCGGCAGGTGGACTCTCAACCACTGCGCCACCAGGGAAGCCCCATAGGTGACATTTAAAGTTATGAAAGAGGATCACTGCATAGAGAACGTGATAGCAATGGTAGTCAGACCACTCAACTGTTTACAGGGTGGGGAATGGAAGAGAAACTAGCATACAGAGAATGAGACCAAGAGCTTACTGTGATAGGAGGAAAACCAGGAGGTTGTGACATTCTAAAAACACCAAGTGAAGAACTGTTTAAAGGAGGAAAGTGTGGTTCACTGTGTCAAATACTGCTAAGTCAAGTAAGATGAGAACTGAGAACTGATCACTGGAGTTTGAAATGTGGAGCTTTTAGATAACCTTGCCAAGAATATTTATATATGTCTATGGATAAAAGCTTGATTTAAGTGAGTTTAAAAAGAAGAAAAAGAAAATTAAAACCAGCAAGTATTAGACAACTCACTGTAGAATGTTGCACTAAATGGGGGTTGGGGAAAAACAGGGCAGCCATTTACACACAATCTGATTTTTCTCTGAAAATGAAGATCAATAAGAGTTGTTTCCCAGGCATAATATTCTTTAATAATTTAAAATATGTGTAGGATTAATATGTTGCATTTTTTACTACTGAACTCTCTATACCTTTTAATACAAAATTTTTTTTCTAAAACAAATATGACTATTTCATTTGGGGCTTAAGTGCAACATTCAGAGGCAGGTAGACTCTTGTCTCAAAAAAAATCACTACGTGTTATAACCTCAGGCTAACCAAGTATGTGAATCTTGGAAAAAATATACTTAACCTTTCTATGCTTCATTTTCCTCATTTACAAAAAACTGCTGACAAAATTACTTGCTCAAAACTAATATGTAAATACTGGTTATTTGGCACCCGTACAATCTTTTAAGAATTCTTAATGACACAAAAACACCTATTTTTTTCTCACCTGCTACTTTTTATTTCCTGTGAGTCTTTTTAATGCTTATTTTGAATGAAGAGTTTCCTATTCAAAACTTTAAAAAATCAATTACATAACTGGGCTTTCAATTTCTAAGTCAACCCTGCAATTGTAAAGGAGCTGAATTTGGAAATAAGCTTGACATTCAAACCTCACAGTATTAGTTCCATTGCTGCTTACCACAGGGATATAATCCTCACAGAAATACTATTTGATCCCAGAAGGGGAAAAAAAAGATAATGGATTGCCCCTCCACACGAAACAGTAAAACAGAGTTCTGGGTTGCTGCCATTCAAATGAATGGGAATTGGCAGCAATTCTAACACCTATCCAGTTTCAATTTTGTAACATCTGCAGGCATCATTCTGGAAATGGTAAACATTTTAATGGTCAGACCCTGTCCACTTATGCATTAGCATTTCCAGCATTATTCCCTATTTCTAACTGGAAAGAGAAACTAAAAGGTGACAGATTGCTGTGAATGAAATGAACAGCGAGGGCGATGCCATTTGCATTCATTTCTAAAGCAGCATACCGCTACTTTCCCATTCCTTTGTTGTCCTTTGGAGATCTCCCTTATTGTTTTGGAAAATTCAAGAGCCAGACACTACATTTTGACCATGTAGCTGGAACTCCAAGCATCAGCACATGAATTGATTTAAGAGCATCAAACAACTTTATAATTAAAGTCCATCTCTTCCTTTTAAATACAAATCCATTCTGATTGAATGAAGATGGAAGCAGTACAGTCTCTGAAAATTGAATTTTTATAAATAGAAAAACTTTTGAGTGTCCAGTGCACACCCACTAAAATTCAGAAACTAAATAGCACATTATTTACTTTATATAAATTTGAAATTTGATTAACCAAAACCCTTGCATTTTGTTTGGATCCCGTGTATTAAAAAGCTAAGTTGATTTTAGTCGGTAACCACCACTAGAAGTATCGTATTTGGAAGGTAATTCAATGCGTGTGCTGAATGCATGAATATGATAATGCAGCCTAGAAGTATATGCAATTATTGTATCTGTTTTTGTAAAAGGGCTAAGAAAAGAGCTTTTTTTTTTTTACTATTTCCAAATATACATTCAAACATATATCAAATTTTATGCTGGATTGTACAGGTCTAGGCACTTTGCTGATAGATTTCCCCTCATCTGGCTGACCAATTAAAGGCTAACCAAAGTCAAATATGAGACTTCTTATTGTAATGTCAGATTAGTAAGTTATGTAGTTCAAAGTGTTCACTGAAGGAAATTCCTTTACAATTTTAGAAAAAGATTACTATGAGGGCTACCTATATTCTAACAAGTAATCATTTAAGGAAGGAATAAACATATGTATAGAGTCTTACTTGGGAGTTTATTTATAACTATAATGAAGACATAAAATATGACTTTTAGTGACACATTTCCTTTTTTCTGCCTTTTGTCTTCTTAAGGAAATATGTGTTTCCTGTCAAAAATAAATTTGTCCGAAGGAAATATTAGAAAACTAATAGCAGCTAACATATGAATCAGCTCTGGAATCTCTATAATTTGCAAGTCTAAAGACCTAAAGAAATAATTTTGTATTATACTTTTTATCATGATTAGTAAATTTGTTAACTGTAATTTAGTATTCCTGTTTATTTGTTAATGTATTTATGGAATCCAAAATTGGGGTATCCAGGTATAAGCAGAGGCTGTTCAACATAAAAGTAAAATACTGTGCCTCAAATACGTTGAATCTTTACTTGCATTTTGAAGTGCTGCAATATAGTAAACTTTAGCATTAAAGAAAACTCAGAGCTGCTCCTACTGAAATTTTTAATTTTGGTAATTAACACAGCTCAGACCAGAATTTTTTCTTTTGCATAAGATGAGCTTGCTCAACGTTCTGCTTCCAAACATCACACACTCTGACTGATGAAAAACTTATTTTTTTAATGAGCTTTTCCTTTGGGTTTATTTGAGGTCATCACAGGTATTTAACTTGAACAGGAAAAGTTGAAAATTATAGAGAGGAAAGGAATTTTCTCTACCTTTCTGCAAAAAACAACAAAAAAGACAAAAAAACAAAACAAAAAACCTCTCATGAAGCACTGAACTGTCAATTTCAGATTACAGGAAACATTTTTATTTTTATAAAACACTGGGAATTAACAACCAAATAAGTCAGAAAAAGGAAAAGCAGCAGTAGCCTCTTTCTGGCAGTTTTCAGTTATTTGAGGGTTTGATTGGTGGAATGCAATAGTGTAATTTATTCAGTATATGTGTGTATAAAGTATGAAGCAAGATCAATAGATCCTGTCCCAAACAAATATATGGTAAGGCTTCCATCTTAGCTAAAAATAAGTTATCCCTTCAATTCACATCTGACTTAGGGTATATACAAAAATATGTATGTTTCACTCAATCCATGCTTTATCTTAGAATATGTCAACATTTGGTGTCCAAACTAGATGTTTTTTCATTTTATAAAATTAAAAATATTCCACTTCTCCAAAGCTGAGTTTAAATTGTTTTTAAATGATCCAGCCCATACAAACCTAATTTCACTTGAAAGATTTTATTCTTCCTGCAAATACTAAGAAATGCCATCCCTCTCCACCTAACATATCCCTAGGTATTCAGAATTTTGCTCAAAATTTGACAGACTAAGTCGTTAAATAAAATAATTCCTAGGCAAATCAATAGTTCCCAAGCCTGTTATATGATTTTCTGCAAAACATATTTTGCAGGCATACCTCTTTTCATTGTGCTGTGCTTTATTGCACTTCGCAGACATTACATTTTTTACAAATTGAAGGTTTGTGGCAACCCTGAGTTGTCAGATGATGGTGAGCAATATTTAACAATAATGTTTTTTTTAAATTAAGGTATGTACATTGCTTTTCTGGACATAATGCTATTGCACACTTAATAGATTACAGTATGGTGTAAACATACTTTTATATGTGCTGAGAAACCAAAAAAAATCATGTGATTCACATTATTGTGATATTGACTTAATTGCAGTGGTCTGGAGCTGTACCTGCTGTATCTCTGAGGTATGCCTGTATTTTACTTACATATAATGAAGTAAAATGATTTTCAAGATCAACAAAATGATGTTAATGATGTTATAAGTTGCTCCCTTAACTGAGAAGCTCATAAATGAAGTATGGAACAAAAGAAAATCCCAATTGTTTCTCAAGTTTTATAGAGCAATAATTATTTTCCTTGGCTGACTGTGAGAATCACCTGGTACTGATGACCAGCATGAACCCTAGAACAACTAAATAAAAATCTCTGGATATGTAGCCTGAGAATTAAAATATTTTAAAGGTTCCCAGGTAATTCTAATGTCCAGCCAGATTGGAAAACCAGTACCTCCAAGGAAAAGGAATGGCACAGATTTGTTTTGTGTTTCCTGTCACTTGTATGAAGGCGTGGTGTAATAGCCAATCATAGAAAAACTTGAATAATCAGTCAAGAAAATGAAGTTGGACTTGTAAGTACTATATGTCCCATAGTATAGAATTTCCAAATAATTTAATTATCTAAAAATGGAAACAAAATATATATAAACCAAATTATCATGTCCCCAGAAAAGCCAAAGGCAGAATTCAACATTAATATATGTATGTATGTAGGTCTATATATGTTTGTGAGTACATGTATCTATATCTACATAGATATTGATATATGAATATAGAATATATATGGAATATATAAAGATATAGATATGTAGATAAATAATGAGACATATAGAAGATATATGAAATATTTTTGGAAATATATTGAAACATTAGGTTTTTATTTCTACATTTTTTCTTTCTACAATTGCATGTGGAAGGTTTATAATAAACCTTGGAAACTGGCCTGCACATTTGATATTCCTCTAATCTGGGACATTCAGTCAGGTCTGGACCAATATTTAGTCTTTAAAGTTCCACTGCAACGTTAAAAATATAGATCATGCTTTATAATACGGTATAATATGTTCCATATCACATATCCCTCCAAATCAAATTTTCCTATAATAATTTTTGTAGTGATGGGTAACGTATTTGGATAGAGCTGTCAAAATACGGAAGACTGGGTGGTTTAAAACACAGAAATTAATTTTCTCACAGTTCTAGAGGCTAGAAGTTCAAGGTCAAGGAGTCTGCAGATTTGGTTTCTTCTGAGGCCTCTCTGGCCACCTTCTTGCTGTGTCCTCACATGGTTGCTCCTCTGTCTTTGCGTTATGTGTGTCCTAGTCTCCTCTTATAAAGACACCAGCCCATTTGGAATACTACATTCTTCCCCAGTGACCTCATTTGAACGTACTGTTTAAAGATTCCCAGTCTAAATACAGTCACATTCTGAGAAACTAAGGGTTAAGATACAGTATATGAATTCTGAGAAGACACAATTCAGTCCATGAGAGATAGATAAAGGAACATAGATAATCAGATAGATAACCAGATAGGCCAGTGGCCAAAAATATTCAGGAAAAGAAAGTAATTGATATGTAAGACAATAGTTGCCCAATATTTTTAAAAATAATTTCATAAGTAAAGTGAAGATGTGGAAAAGCCCAAATCAGTTCAGAGACCAATGAAAAAATCATTTAGCTGTAGAGGAAAGTAAGTGTAAAGAAATAATGGAGCATGTACCTTTAAAGGATGATTGAAATAAGATAATGGCACTCAGGGATAGTATCAGTAGGGTGGATTTTACTTTGTACAAATAATTATAGAATATGACCATGTGATGGGGTTCTGGATGTGCTACCCCAAAATACAGCACTTTGGTATATTGAATTTCTTAAGTTGAAGGAGTTTGAGAAAATGGCAGAAGCAGGAAGATCACTCTGACTTCCCCCCACCTCACGCTTCTTCCCTGAAAACAGGAGATAAACCTCCCAGATGAAAGAAAATATACCTTCCCTGTTACCAGGAAGGTAGGAGGCATCCTATCACCAGAGAAAGGGAATTTAGAGTCAAGACAGCTATAAACAAACTTAGTTTAACCCATATCTTCATAATTGGTTCTTTCCCATTTATTTTCCCTAGCCCAAATTCCTTTGTCTTGTCAATTCTTCACAAATTTACTTAATTATTTTTTTTTTGTCTAAAAGGTACAAAATTTCCATCTCTGGTCACTTCGTAGAGTCTCATATTTTGTGGGACTCCTGTACATAAATTTGTTTTTTAATTGTGTAAATTACAGTGGGGGAGGTCAGCCAAGAACATAGAAGGGTAGAGAAAAAATTATTCTTCCTCCCCTATACATGTCTTGTCAGCATCAGGAAGAGAACTACTGGAGATTTCAGAATAAGAGGGTGGCATGCTCAATTTTGACGAGATTTTGTATAAACATTTGCTGGCTCTGTGCATGAGTAGAGATCAATTGGATGCTGTAAAAATGATAAGAACCCTAACCGCATAATTATCACTTAAAATCTTAGTATCATAAAATTGTAATTTAGGAAAGAATTTTGAAATTTATCTATTTCATCTAAAACAGGAATACCTGTTTAAAATCTATAAAAGGTAGAGTGGCTCCACTGTTTTCAAAAGTTGCATTACATAATGTAAGATCAGCCACTATGATTTTTTTGTTGGTTTTGTTTTTAGGTATACTCATTATGTTTTAAGAAAATAATTCCTTACAGTGAGCTAAATTGACTTTCTTATATTTTTTATCTATTAGTCCTAATTCTACTACTTCCATGACTTTAATGATATGTTCCAATATCAAGGCAATTATTAGTAAAATTCAACAACTAAAATGGGGCATTTAGGGGGGTGGAGAGGGTAGAATCAATTAATTTTGTTAGATGCTCCAAATTTTAGATCCTGCCATTTGTTTGTCATTAGGTACATTTTGTCTCTGAGCTGCTTTCTGATCACTTTTTTTTCCTATGCAATATTGATGCCACTTGACTTGTCCAAGATCACCTGTATGTTCCATTTGGTTTAGTCAGATGCTTTGGGCACTGCTGTTTTCTATATTTGCCTGGATATCTAGCTTCTTTGAACCAGTTTCATTCAAGGCTAAACTGCAGTTTCTGCTTATTCCCATATAATCTTCATAAACTTGGATTCTAGTTACTCCTTCAATTTCACCAACTAGAATCAAAAAAGTTGTAACATCTAAGAGCTTATTAGAAATTCAGAATCTCAGGTCCCACCTAAGACCTACAGAGTCAGTTTTCATTTTAACAAGACATCCAGGTGATTTGTGTGCACATTAAAGTTTGAGGAGCTCTCATCTTTGGAGGTCAGCACCCCCTTGAGGCATCTCTCCAAACCCTGTTGGTTAATCCCTCGGTACCTACTTGGTTACAGTACATCTGTAACCACACACCAAAGACATCACACCCATTGTAAATTCCCGGTTCTCAAATATCTGAAAAAATGATCATGTCTCCTTTAATTATTTTCTTCTCTGGTCAAGCTTCTTTGGTTCCTTCAGCCATTTCTCTCACATAAGTGTTTCCAGACATCTTCAAACCTCAGTCATCTAGAACATCTATCAGATGATTTCTAACCTGTCAGTATCTACAGCAAACGCAGGTTTCTTTTCTGCCTATTGCACAGAGGAAAACAGTGAGAGGTAAATGAAAATGGGATTCAGGCATGACCAATTACGCATTACCAGTGCCCTCATGTCTCAATAAAGTTGAGAAATCAATTCAATTTTTAGCTTTCTCCAAGAAGTGTTGCCCAACATGATACAGAATGATGAATGCTGACCTCTTAAAATCACTAAGGTATAAAGTGTAACAAAAATTATTAATACAGCCATGTGATTAAGTAGGTCTCTATCAATGAATCACAGTGACGGGATTATCCTAGACTTTACCTGCAGGAGTGAAAAATGAGGTCGTTAGTGAAAACCAAATGCAAATATCGTCAGATTCTGCAACATTTCTCTTTATACATTAAAAAAGACATTTCCAATTTGCAGAGATGTACATATTTCAATTTTAAAATATATCTGTATGGCAAAAAATTTTTTTTCCTTAAAAATAGTCCAGCATTTGAAATCCTGAAATTTAGTTTTTAAGCATTTGAAACATATATGGCTCTTTTGTAAAACAAGTGAAAATATCCTAAAATAAAACTTTAAAGTAAGAGGTATATTAATATGAAATTTTACAATTAAGTTTTTTTGTATATGTATTATAATTGATTAATTGTAACAGGCCAACAAAACTAAAAGATTCTAGATTCCAAGTATGACTTTTTTCAAATGTTGATACTTTTAAATGGAAAGGCTTTGGATATTAAAAATTGAATTTACATTTTAAAGATATTTAGATACCTATGTGTCACACACACACACACACACACACACACACACACACACACATCTTGAAAACCAAATAGGATAACTGAGTTGTTTGCTTCTAAAGTATGATTCGACTTCATCACTAGCAAAGTATAGAGAAATGACAATACTAAATACTTGTCTAGTGGGTAAAATGTGTTAGAACCAGAAAGGTAGGCTATGGAAAGTCTTCAGTGTACTTTATTTTATAATCAATTTTGAGTCATAAGAAGTTACTGAGAAGAGAAATTATGTGACCTAGGTTTTGAAAAGTTAACTGTGAAGGAAAAAGTAGAGGTTTCTTTTGTAGGTTTGGGTTTCAGACTCAGGAAGACTTGTCAAGAGAGAGCTGTAATTATCCGGAAGAAAAAATTATTGTTCTTTATAGTTCCCTGGTTATAAATTTTTCTAGATAATGATTAGATTCTTCTCCAAAGTCATGTTATTCCTATCCTGTTGCTTTTTAAGGTACATTCATTAACTAAGTCAGGTTAGAGATAATGATCGTATAAGAAATTATGAGATGTTGCTCTGCATTCTTAAAATTCTGTTTATGAACATGTTATTGTTGTTGTTTTGTTGGTTACTTGAACCAGTTGCATCAGAACTGATTTTTTCTTTCACTTGAGCATAAATCTGAGTAATTTTTTTAAAGTTTTTGATTCATAGGAACAAGAGAAAAATGTGATCTATGACTTTTATGTGGGTTTAATTAGTCTCACGTATTAAAAAATAAAATGAAATATTTAAATTTTTAAATATTTTGTTAATCCAAATAAATTACAAGGTCTTTGTTTTTAAGTTTGGTCTTGTAGTGAATACAAGGGATTTGGGGGCTGATCAAGGTAAAAGGTAAGGCAAGAGGTGGCAACAGCACGTAATGGGCTTTATTTCAGTGCCACTTTGAAAGGTTGCTCATGAAAGGCAATCCTTAACAGCCTGTGACCTTCCAGAGGCAACAGTTTGGGCCACCAACAGGAAGGGGAAGAAGACAGGGAAACTCTGGGTTGGGGGGTGTCCAGAGTCACAGAGGGAACTTACATGTCCTGATGATGTTGCTTAACAGCACAAGGGAAACAAGGGAAATTTTCTGAGTCATAGAACTCTGAAGGCAGCAGTGGCATGGGGTCTTTCATGGTCCCAAGGTTTATCTTATCTATGGCTAGCAGATCTTGGGTGTAGTTAGTGGAGTATGCAAAGCAGGAAGGGTTTAAATGTCTAAACATCTGCTTACTTTAGCTATATTTAAAGCAATTGGATGTGTAAAATTTGAGTTTGGGTATTGAGCTAATGGTCCCAGCCTGCCTTGAAGAAATGAACAATATAAGGCCAATATACAGTCTTTAACCCACTTATATAACAGGCATATAGAGTGTTGGTAAAGATTTAGTATTACTTTTTTCAAGCGTAAGAAAGTAGCTTAGTTTACTAAACTAAGTAGAAAAATTACCTACTAGGAAAACATCATTTCTTGACAATAATATATTCATTTTGTGACAAATTTTTAAAAGCACATTCAAGTCCTGTACCCTTTGTTGAGCTTCACTGCAGTCTTACAAGTTAACTTTTTTCTTTTTATTTCCTTTTTACCTCACAGAGTTGAAAAGGTCTGCGTACAGTAAATACAAAATTCATAAACACATATGAATGATTTAGTAAAATCATTTTGGGAAGATTATTTTCCCATTATTTCTTCATATGTAAAATAAAGTAGGTAGATACTTAGTCTCTAAGGACCCTTCCAAAGTTAGGTACTATGATTAATATTTTAATATTTTCTTCACTAATATAAGAATCCTGCTACATTTACCTTATTAATTTGTTTAATAAACATTTTTATTCATAGGTAATAAAATATTAAGTTTCAAGTTAGTTCAAGCTGGTTTAATCAAAGGAAATAATAGAAACATTTCTATAAAATGCCAGGTAAAAACTGGATGCACATTGTACACTGAAGTGTGGGCACTGCTACTGTTTGGAAAATGATACAGAGATAAGATCACTAATTGTATTGAGTATCTTCTGCTTGCCAAGCATTTTTCTACATTATTATCTTACAATAACCTTCTTCAGCAGATAGCACCTATGTAATTGCTGGGATGAGGAAACAAAATCTCTAATTAATCAACAATTTACTCAAGGTGATTTAGTTTATAAATGGCATGGTCTGGATTCAAGTATCTCTTCTTTAAAACCTCTTAATTTGATACATTATTATGGATTCTCAATTCCAGATATTCAATTAATAAGATTTGTTACTTCATCATAAGTTTAAATATTCTTAACATTAAATGTTAACTAGTTTCTATTTAAATATAACCTCTAATGCTTTCTAAATGCTGCATAGACCCAAAACACATATATAATTTTATTCTACCTACTTTTGAAGCCACACATTATAGTAGAAGAAATGTGATTCAGGGATTTATTACATTAAAGATTAAGTGAAGAGACTAATTTGGAAATTTCAAATAATAAAATAAAGACTATTTTCAAATATATTTCAGAATATTCAAGTCCAATTAAAAAAGTAAATGATAATTATTTTAATTTTAATTAGAAAAATAAACAAATGATATTATCCTTGTGCATATTTTTTATATCTTTTAATTATGAAACACAAGAAAAAGTAACATGTACACATGCAGACCAATGTATATGTATACAGACCTAGTCTCATATCTGTGATATTACTTTGTGGCTATTATAAAATTGTCCCATACTTTAGGTAACTAAAATTATGTGGCTGAAGTCAAAACAAAATTAGCATTACTTCTAATTTTGCATTGTGTTATGTTTAAGAAAGTTGAAAAACATTCCTTATCTTGACAAGGAATTAGAAATTTATTCTACTGTAATTATTTCCTTTTTAAACAACCTAAATAAAAGTCTAACAAATATTAAGAAGAGACATTAAAATGAGGTATTAGCAATAAACTATTAGCATTAAAACTGCCCACTATCCCTATTCAAAATGTTGCTGTAATAATTATGATGATCATATAATTTATTACCCAAACCAGGACACGTGTTAGAGGTAAAGGAGTGAGGTTATAGTTATTTTAGTTTAATGAACAAGGATCCTGCCAGGAAAACAGGGAAATATATTCACCCTAATTATTTTAGGATCCAATTTTTGTATAGGAAATGTTTCTTGTCCATATGCACACAAAAAGTACACTTTATTCCTTTGCAATTTTCTGCGAAGTCCACACAGAGAAGACAGACGTGAAGATTGCAGCTGTCCTACTTTTATAAAGTCAGCTATTTGTAAAAGTCTGTTTGCTCAAATATAATGAACTATTTATATGGACTCTTAAAATGTCTTATTTCAATAAAAACTGTATGAATCCCTCAGTGATTTTTTTTCTTACAATATGAGTCAGAAATGTGTTTCTCTTTTTTTTTTGGTTTATACAGGAGCTATTCATGAGAGTCGTATGTAGTAAACCTTGCAAAACATAGAGAAACATGCTCTGTTTCCCTGTTCTGATGTTTTCTTAGATACTTTTTAAATTTTGACTTTTGTATTATTCATTAATCACACTTATCTAATCTCTTATACTAGATTTAAGAGGTAAAGGAACTATGTTTATTCTCCACAGGTTCTTCTAGTGTCCTTCATAAGACAGTCATTGGATAAACGTTTTCTCATTTGAAATAAATGGACTGATTCAAGCATTACTGCTCAGGTTCTATTAAGATCACAAGTTATAATCAATATACAGGTTTAAAATAAAATTCCTGTTTATAGCTTATTCTATTACTTAGTTTGCTTTGAAAATCTGCACTTTCTATACATATAATTTTTCCTTCATCTAGTCATTTTGAACTTAATATTGAAAGAAAAAAGGAATTGTAAAACAGGGTTAATTGTTAGCAAAAGATATTCAAATGGAAGCTTATACCTTAAATATAATTCCAGGTTTTTTTTGTTTTGTTTTGTTTTTTTTGTGGTACGCGGGCCTCTCACTGTTGTGGCCTCTCCCATTGCGGAGAACAAGCTCCAGACGTGCAGGCTCAGTGGCCATGGTTCACGGGTCCAGCCGCTCCGCGGCATGTGGGATCTTCCTGGACCGGGGCACGAACCTGTGTCCCCTGCATCGGCAGGCAGACTCTCAACCACTGTGCCACCAGGGAAGCCCCTATAATTCCAATTTTAACAAGTATATGTTGTATCTTGTGTCACAAGGGTCAATAAAGTTTTTCTGAAAAGAGTCAGATATTGTTTGTGGGTTTGTAAGCTATATACTCTTTGTTATAACTATTCAACTCTGTGGCTGTACCATGAAAGCAACCATAGAAAATATACAAATGAGTATGGCTGTGTTCCAGCAAATCTATATTTATGACCCTGAAATTTATATTTCATATAATTTTAATTTTTTATGAAATAATATTCTTCTTTTCATTTTTTTTCAACAACTTACACATGTGAAAATGAGCTTAGCTTGCAGGATATATGAAAATAGGCAGCCAGCAGGATTTGACCTGTGGGCCATAGACATAACCCCTGTTTTATCAGGGAATGTCATTCATTTTTAGTCATATCCACATTCACAACCAAAAATACCTATGATTCTCACTGGCTGATTTTCAATTATGAAGGACAAATATCAATATTGTATTTTTATTTTATTCTTAGTCACCACATGAAAGCTGAGATTGAACACAACTGAATTATGTTAAATAAGGACATGGAATTATAAATATCTGACATCAGCATGCAAACATATGTGCATATACCTCAATGCGGGTTTGGTGGACAAAAATTGGAATACATATTATCATTAACTGAATTCAATCTAAAATGTAAATTTATCTTCCAACCCACAAAATTAATTTTACGAAAGACTTTTTGTTCTAGCCCATTTGAGAATGACGTTAAAAAAACAACCTGCAAAGATTAGTTATCATATTATAACAGGATGTACTGATATTATCTTTTCCTTCTCAAAGATATTATTCATTTCATCCCACGAAAGGAAAAAGATACAGTAATTACTTTTATGCACAGGAGAAACTGAAAATTTTAATGTAGATTCTTCTCTTAATGTTACCTAAAATTTTCTTTTTCTCTTACTCATGTTTGACACTGGCAAAAGCCTCTAGTCAAATTTAATAAAAATTCACAACAAAATGATTAAAACTGAACAGAAAATTGAATACTTAGGTCTATCATTAACTACACTAGTCTAGCAAAGTGGCACCTGACCACTTTAAGAATGGAAAAAGGAAGAATCCACAATTGACACCTATAAATATATCTAGTTAAATTCCCTTCAATAACATATAAGCTGAGGCATTAGATAAATTTGCCCTTTTGCTTTGTGGGATCTTGATTATGAATGGCTTGAGATTTTAATCATGACTCTCATGTATGAATTTTGATGTTCATTGACTCCTATTGTTTTCTGAGGAAAAAATCAAAACGTGAGATTCAGAGAAAAAATAAGATAAATGACAGATGAATCTAGGAAATGTAATATATGAATAACAGGAGGAGAAAAAGAAGTGAATGGAAGTGAGACAATAATTATTCCATCAAAAGAAAAATAACATTCCTAAGATGAATAATGGTCTGAATATGTAAATGGATGACATTTTGCTGGGTGACATTGATGACAAAACAGCATAAACTTTGAGAAATTCAAAAATTAAAAAGCAATCATAAAGACTCCCACTCAGAAAAACAAGCTACTTAAGTAAATTAGATTTCTCTTCAACAACGCTGGAACCTAAAAATAGCAAATGATATTTATAGCTACTGAAAGAAAAGAGCTGCCCCACTGAATCCTACACACATCAATGATGTCATTCATTAGACAAAGTGAAAAAAGTTAATTTGTTTATACAAAGAAAATATCACTCACTCTACTATCTGAAGAAAATACTGAAAAGGAATCTAGCAAACCAATAAAAGAACCAGAACAAAACCTCAAGAAAGGAGAACATACAGAGGAAATAAGTCAATGGTGAGCAATAAACTTCAGCATATAAAAAATTAAGTCCAAATTAATAGAGTATGAACTATATTCCAGAATAAGTATTCTTGGAAAAGAAAATTCTTGCTACAAAAGAAACAGTAAGAGCTGTTAACTAAAAATGCTATTGTAACTAAAGAAAATGTAGGATACTTTGATAGGGTAGAGTTTGTTTTAAGGAAGTAAAATTGTTCTAAAAACTCCTCATAATTTTAGTAGAGAAAGGCAGTGGGGAACAGAGAACCCTAGGATGAATGAATGAATGAATGAATGAATAAATAAATGTTTATTTATTTATACTACATATATATACTATTCATACCATATATACATACATGTAGTATAAATATATATACACTATGTATAAATATATCTATATGTATATAAATACATATACATATAGTATAAACATATCAAGGAGAGAAGAAAAAGTATCTGGAATAAGAAATACAGCCCAGTCAGTAATAAAGAAAAGTAGAAAACAAAGTAATGAGTAAAATATGCCATAATACAAATGTCAGAAAGGTAAAATTTAAGAATACAAGCACTAAACAGAATAAACAAGAACTTATTATATAAAAAATGTACAAAGTCATAAACAATAGAAACTATTCAAATAAAAATATTTTTAAAATATTTTATTTGAGAGATGACATTTAATCTGAGAGAGAGAGAGAAATTTATTTTAAGGAATTGGCCCATGCAACTGGTTGTGGGGTGTGGGAGGGTGTCACTAGGGCAGGCTGGCAGGCTGGAGCCCCAGGAAAGAGTTGATATTACAGTCTCCAGTCCAAAGGCATTCTGGAGGCAGAATTCTTTCTTCCTTGTGGGGCTTAGTCTTTTTTCTTAAAGCCTTCAACTGATTGGATAAGGCCTGCTTACATTAGAGAGGTTAATCTGTTTTACTCAAAGTTTCATATTTAAGTGTTAATCACACCAATATTTATAGCAATATCTATCTAGACTATATTTGACCAAAAACTGGGTACCATATCCTAGTCAAGCTGACACATAAAATCAACCATCACAGGAGATCAGGTCAAGATGGCAGAGGAGTAGGGCATGGAGTTCTCCTTCTCCCACAGATACATCAAAAATACATCTACACGTGGAACATCTCTCACAAAACATCTACTGAATGCTGGCAGAAGACCTCAGACTTCCAAAAGGACAAGACAATCTCCACATAACTGGGTAGGGCAAAAGAAAAAGGAAAAAAAGAGAGAAAGGAATAGGGACGGGACCTGCACATCTGGGAGAGAGCTGTGAAACAGGAAAGGTTTCTGCACACTGGGAAATCCTCTCACTGGCAGGGAGATCAGTGAGGACAGAGGGGGAGCTTTGGAGCCTTGGAGGAGAGCATAGCAACAGGTGTGCAGAGGGTAAAGTGGAGAGAGACCTATATAGAGGGTCAGTGCCGACAGGCACTCCCCAGCCTGAGATGCTTGTCTGCTTGTCCACTGGGGCCTGGGGTGGGTGGGGCTGGGTACTGAGGCTGGGGTTTTGGAGGTCAGACCCTGGGGAGAGGACTGGGGTTGGCTGTGTGAAGACAGCCTGAGGGGGCTAGGATGTAGTGCACCACCACTGAGGGAGTCCGAGAAGAATCCTGGGCCTGCCAGAGAGGCAAGGCACCATTGTTGTGGGATGTACAAGGAGATGGGTGGGCCTGCCATAGGAGCTTCTATCTACGCATGCTCACTGGCAGCAGTGCACCTCCTACCTGAGCTCCAGGTGCAGGCACGAGCTGACAGCTGCCATCTAGGACTTCAGAGGCACATGCAGATTGCTACTGCTGCCACCACTGCTGAGGGTCCTTGAACAGGTGGCAGGTCACTGCCCCCACCTTGCCAGGAGCCTGCACGACACATAGTTGCTGAGGGCCCTGCGATCCCAGGCCAACCACTGCCCTCACCTCCCTGGGGGCACATGACCTGACCCATCACCACCGCTGTGGAGGGACCTGCGACCAGGAGCCCACCACTGCCCCCAACTTCCTGGGAGCCTGTGCAAGCTGTGCACCTGCGTAGCTGCACACCCCCTTCAAGAGGATAACAGCCAGCACGTGCTGAGGAAAGAGATGTTAAGCATCCAAACCAAAAACAGCCCTCAAACCAAAAAATTATTAAACCCACACAAGCTACACAGGGACACCCGCTTATAAATAGCCCTCCAAGACTACAGTAGATAATTATTTGTCCTAAACTCATAGACTAAGAGAAGTATAAGCAAAATGAAGAAGTAGAGGAACCACTCTCAGTTAAAACACCAAGGAAATTCCCCTGAAGGAATAAACAATGAAACAGACCTCTTCACACCGAATTCCAAAAGGAGGTAATGAAAATACTGAAGGAATTAAGAAAGGCTATCAACAGAAATTCAGATTACTGTAAAAAGGAACTAGAAACTATAAGGAGGAGCCAAGAAAAATTAGAAAATTCATTTATAGACAAAAGCTGAGCTCAAGGCAATGAATAGCAAGATGAATAATGTAGAAGAAAGAATAAGTGACCTGAAAGATAGACCAATGGAAATGACCCAATCAACAGCAGACAGAAAGCCAAATGAAAAAAAAAATGAAAGCAATATAAGAGAACTATGGGATAATATAAATCAAGCCAATCTATGCATAACAGGGATTCCAAAGGGAGAAGAAAGAGAAAAGGGGATGGAAAATGTATTTGAAGAAATTATGGCTGAAAATTTCCCAAACCTAAACAAGGAAACAGATATCCAGATACAGGAAGTACAGAGGGTCCCAAACAAGATGAACCCAAACAGACCTACACCAAGACCTAATATAATAAATACGGCAAAAGCTAAAAGCGGATTCTAAAGGCAGCAAGAGAAAAACAAAGAGTTTATTACAAGGGAACCCCCATAAGGCTATCAGCTGATTTCTCTACAGAAACACTGCAGGCCAGAAGGGAGTGGCAAAATATATTCAAAATCTTGAAAGAGAAAAATCTGCAACCTAGAATACTCTACCCAGCAAGATTATCATTTAGAATAGGAGGAGAAATAAAGAATTTCTCAGATAAGCAAAAACTAAAAGAATACAGCAATACTATACCTATCCTAAAAGAAATATTGAAAAGCCATCTCTAAATAGAAAAGAAGCAAGAATAAATAGGAAGGAGGAAATAACAATTGGAAAGTAAATCACTTAAATTAGCCAGTATACACATCAAAAAGGGGAAAAAAAACCTATTTGTGAAAGCAATGATAAAAACAAGGAACAGCAAAAGGATAAATGTGAAGATGTAAAAAGGGACATCAAAATCATAAAATGTGGGGAAGGAGAGTAAGAAAATGCAGATTCGTTTTATTTTTTTTAAGAATGTATTTGAGTTTATATGACTAAGTCTAAGGCAAGCAGGTGTAGGAAGGGGTTAACATACTTGAAAAACAGGGCAACCACAGATCAAAAACATACAGTAGATTCACAAAAACTAAAAGAAGAGAAAATGAGCATAAAATAAAAGGAAATCATCAAACCACAAAAAGAACAAGAAAGGAACAAAGAAGAAACAAAGAATCAACTGGAAAACAAGGTAAGAAATGGCAATAAATACATATGTATCAATAATTACCTTAAATGTCAATGGACTGAATGCGCCAATCAAAAAACATAGAATGGCAGACTTGATAAAGAAAACAAGAGCCTACAATATGCTGCCTACAAGAGACCCACCTTAGGGCAAAGGACACACATGGATTGAAAGTGAGAGGATGGAAGAAGACATTTCATGCAAAGGGAAATGACAAGAAAGCAGAAGTTGCAATACTCATCTCAGACAAAATAGACTTTAAAACAAAGGCTATAAAGAAAGATAAAGAAGGACACTACATAATGATAAAAGGATCAGTACAAGAAGAGGATTTTATACTCATCAACATATATGCACCTAACATAGGAGAACCCAAATACACAAAACAAATACTAGTAGACATAAAGGGAGAAATCAGTAGGAATACAATAATAGTAGGAGACTTTAACACCCCACTCACATCCATGGACAGATCTTCCAGACAGAGAATCAGTAAGGGAACAGAGGTCCTAAATGATACAATAGAACAGTTAGACTTAATTGACATTTTCAGGATACTACATCCCCAAAAAAACAGAATATACATTCTTTTCAAGTGCACACGAAACATTCTCTAGCACTAACCATATCTTAGGGCACAAAACTAACCTCAACAAATTTAAGAGTATAGAATTATTTCAAACATCTTCTCTAACCGCAATGGTATGAAACTAGAAATCAACCACAGGAAAAGAAACAAGAAAAAAATGATTACATAGGGCTTCCCTGGTGGCACAGTGGTTGAGAGTCCCCCTGCCGATGCAGGGGACACGGATTTGTGCCCCGGTCTGGGAAGATCCCACATGCTGCGGAACGGCTGGGCCCGTGAGCCATGGCCATTGAGCCTGCACATCCGGAGCCTGTGCTCTGCAATGGGAGAGGCCACAACAGTGAGAGGCCCACATACTGAAAAAAAAGAAAAAAAAAAAGATTACATGGAGACTAAATAATATGCTACTAAAAAACCAATGGGTCAATGAGGAAATCAAAAAGGAAATTAAAAAATACCTTGAGACAAATGACAATGAAAACACAACCATACAAAATCTATGGGACACAGCAAAAGCAGTTCTTAGAAGGAAGTTCATAGCAATACATGCCTTTATCAAAAAACAAGAAAAATCTCAAGAAAACAACCTAACCTACCAACTAAGAGAATTAAAAAAAGAAGAACAAACAAAATCTAAAGTCAGCAGAAGGAAGGAAATAATAAAGATCAGGGAGGAAATAAATAAAATAGAGATTTAAAAAAATAGAAAAAATCCACAAAACCAAGAGCTGGTTTTTTGAAAAGGTAAACAAAATTGACAAACCTCTGGCCAGGTTCACCAAAAAGAAAAGAGAGAGAACCCAAATAAACAAAATAAGAAATTAAAAAGGAGAGATCTCAACTGATATCACAGAAATACAACAAAAATAAGAGAATACTATGAACAATTATATGCCAACAAATTTGACAACCTAGAAGAAATGAACAACTTTCTAGAAACTTACAGCCCACTAAAACTGAATCAAGAAGAAATAGATAATTTGAACAGACTGATCACTAGAAGTGAAATAGAATCTATAATAATAATAATAAAATAACTTCCTACAAACAAAAGTCCAGGGTCAGATGGCTTCACAGGTGAGTTCTACCAAACATAGAAAGAAGAATTTAAACTGAATCTTCTCAAAATCTTCCAAAAGACTGAAGAGGAAGGAATGCTCCCAAAGACATCCTATGAAGCCACCTTCACCCTGATACCAAAAACAAAGACATCACCAAAAAAGAAAATTACAGGCCAATATTTTTGCTGAATATAGATGCAAAAATTCTCAATAAAATATTAGCAAACCAAATCCAACAACACATAAAGAAGGTCATACACCACAACCAAGTGGGATTCATCCCAGGTTCTTAAGAATGGTTCCACATGTGCAAAACAATCAATGTAATACACCACATTATCAAAAGAAAAGTCAAAAACCACATGATCATCTCAATAGACTCAGAAAAAGCATTTGAGAAAATTCAACATCCATTCATGATAAAAATTCTTACCAAAGTGGGAATAGAGGGAACATATCTCAACATAATAAAAGCCATTTATGACAAACCCACAGCCAATATAATACTCAATGGTGAAAAGCTAAAAGCCTTCCCTCTAAAATCTGGAACAAGACAAGGATGCCCACTCTCACCACTTCTCTTCAACATAGTATTGGCAGTCCTAGCCACAGCAATCAGACAAGAAAAAGAAATAAAATGTGTCCGGATTGGAAGGGAAGAGGTAAAATTGTCACTATATGCAGATGATATGATACAGTCTAGAGAAAACCCTAAGGACTCCACACAAAAACTGCTAGATCTAATAAATGAATTTAGCAAAGTAGCAGGATGCAAGATTAACATTCAAAAAATTGGTTGCATTCCTTTACACTAACAATGAAATATCAGAAAGGGAATGTAAAAAAAAAAAACCTTTTAAAATCACACCAAAAAAAACAGAAAAACAACCTAGTAATAAACTTGACCAAGGAGGTGAAAGACTTATACACTAAGAACTATAAAACATTAATAAAGGAAATAAAAGAGGATTCACAGAAATGGAAAGATATCCCATGCTCTTGGATTTGAAGAAATAATATTGTTAAAATGGCAATACTACCGAAAGCAATCTACAGATTTAATGAGATCCCTTTGAAAATACCCAGGACATTTTTCACAGAACTAGAACAAATAATCCAAAAATTTATATGGAACCACAAAACACCCAGAATTGCCAGAGCAATCCTGATGAAAAAACAACAGAGCAGGAGGCATAACTCTCCCAGATCTCAGACAATACTACAAAGCTACAGTAATCAAAACAGTGTGGTATTGGTACAAAAACAGGCATACAGATCAATGGAGCAGAACAGAAATCCCAGAAATAAACCAACACACTTAGAGCCAAGAATATAAAATGGGAAAAAGACAGTCTCTTTAGCAAGTGGTGCTGAGAAAGTTGGACAGCTGCATGTAAATCAATGAAGTTAGAACACCCCATCACACCATACATAAAACTAAAATCAAAATGGCTTAAAGACTTAAACATGACATGTTTGCACCTTGCAAAACATGACTAAAGACATGAAACCATAAAACTCCTAGAAGAGAGCATACGCAAAAAATTCTCTGATATCAATGTTTTCTTAGGTCAGTCTCCCAAGGCAATAGAAATAAAAACAAAAATAAACAAATGGGACCTAGTCAAACTTACAAGCTTTTGCACAGCAAAGGAAACCATAAAAAAACCCCAAAAAACAAGAAAACAAACAAACAACCGAAAAGACAGCCTACAGAATGGGAGAAAATATTTGCAAATGATGCAACAGACAAGGGCTTAATCTCCAAAATATACAAAGGGCTAATATAACTCAACAACAAAAAAACAGACAACCCAATCAAAAAATGGGGAGAAGAGCTGAATAGACACTTCTCCAGAGAATACATACAGATGGCCAGTAGGCACATGAAAAGATGCTCAACATCACAAATTATTAGGGAAATGAAAATCCAAACTACAATGAGGTACCACCTCACACTGGTCAGATGGCCATCATTAAAAAGTCTACAAATAACAAATGCTGGAGAGAGTGTGGAGAAAATGGAACCCTCCTACACTGTTGGTGGGAATGTAAGTTGGTACAACCACTATGGAAAACAGTATGGAGGTTCCTCAGAAAACTAAAAATAGAATTACCATATGATCCAGCAATCCCACTCCTGGGCATATATCCGGACAAAATTATAATTCAAAAAGATACATGCACCCCTATGTTCATAGCAGCACTATTCACAATAGCCAAAACATGGAAACAATATAAATGTCCATCAACAGATGAATGGATAAAGAAGTTGTGGTACATATATACAATGGAATACTATTCAGCAATAAAAAAGAACAAAATAATGTCATTTGCAGCAACATGGATGCAACTAGAGATTATTATGCTAAGTGAAGTTAAGTCAGAAAGAGTAAGACAAATGCCATACGATATCACTTATGTGTGGAATCTAAAATATGACACAAATGAACCCATCTATGAAAAAGAAACAGATGCACAGACATAGAGAACAGACTTGTGGTTGCCAAGGGAGAGGGGAGGGAGGAGAGGGATGGACTGGGAGTTTGTGTTGGTAGATGCAAACTATTATATTTAGAATGGATAAACAACAAGGTCATACTGTATATCACAGGGAACTATATTCAATATCCTATGATAAACCATAATAGAAAAGAATATTAAAAAAAATGTGTATATGTGTATAACTGAGTCACTTTGCTGTACAGCAGACATTGGCACAGCATGGTAAATCAACTATACTTCAATAAAAAAGTCTAAAAAATAAATAAATAAAATTAACCATCACAGTCAAATATTCAATTGATGTTTATAAATGTATATAATGCAAATATATGAGACATAAGGTTTTCTTTATTTATAGATGCTTGAGAATGACCAATGGATTTATTAATTATTCATTTACTAGATGGTTCTAAATCTGAAAGGATTATATAAAAATTCTGCACAATATATTTATTTTTCTAATTCTTCTTACATTTAAAAAATATTTTGTTTCTATGTTTAAACATATAGGTGTATATAAATATATAAAATAAGAGAAAGTAGCATATAGTAATATATAAATTTATGTATATGTATATTCTGTATACACACACATGTTATTAGTCTGCTTTTCTGGAGAACCCTAATACATTGACCACAAAGAAAAATCGTGAAAAAAATTTTAAATCAAATATTTTACAACATAAATAGTCACTTCATATGAAATGGCAACACAGCAAATATTTACTTAGAAGAAAATATAAAGATTAAAATATATGATTAGTAAAGAAGAAAAAATAGTTTCACAAGTTCTAAAATTTAGAAAAAAATTCAAATGTAACTAAGCTAAAAAATATACAAATATAAAAGCTAAAATAAATAAAATGAATAGAAATAAATGTGCAAAGTATTCATAGAGTCAGCATCTTGTTTTTGAAAAATACTAGTCAAAACCTGGTTTGTGTTTTGTCTCATAACAGTTTTACCTTCTCTTGAAGAGTAACACAGCTTGATGATCATTTGAATCTTTTCTCCTTTTTCACTTCTGAATTCCACATGTTGTTATTCTACTAAATTTTCTCTGATTTTAGCTACTATAGAGAAATCTAGTGACCCATGTGAAATTATCTACAGCTTATTCTTTTTCGCTAAGAGATCTGTTGTTACAAGCAGGGATGATTCCATCTAATAACTACCTGGATTAACCTGAACACCAGTGATTAAACAAAGGGTGGTCATGTGGCACATGGTTTAAGCTCTATGAAATTTTCATAGTAATTCTTTATATAGGAATTTGGAATTGGAATTCAGAAAAGCAAATAAATTACTGGCAGTACCAATGAAGGAAGGGGTATAAATTAGGAGCGTTGCAGTGGCCATATGGCTTCAGAAACACTAAAAACCCCAGAAGTAAAAGAGAAAAAGGCATAGGGAGAAAGGGACAGAAAAAAAAAAAAAAATGGCATTCCAGTTCCTATCTGTTCAAATTTTACTTGGATTCTATTGGCTATTTTAATTCATTTCTTAAAAAGTTATGTTTTGCTTAAGCAAAATTACAATGGATTTCTATAATTTGCAACTTAGAGACCCTGAGTTAAAACCACAGTATTCAGACCATGTTCTGTAACGTATATGATTTAAGTACTTAAATTTAAGTTCCAGGTCCAGATTTAAGTACTTAGAATATGTAGATAATCAGAGAACTGTCTGTGCTCTCAGTAAATGCGGGTAGTATGGGAGTGTAGTAATATAATTAGAACCAAAAATATTATAATGCAGGATATAAAGGATATATTTTGGAAAATTAAAGAAGAGAGGTAACTCATTCAGTTAAAGGGATTACGAAAGACTCCTGAGCTGACACTTGAACAGTGTGTTTGAGCGTAAGTGGCATTTAACCCAGTGCAAAATGTAGGAGAAATTCATGCTAGACAGCAGACACCTGTATAAAGGCCCAGAGGAGTAAAGAGAAGGTCATTCTCAAGCATCTATAAATAACCAAAAGTGTAGGGAGAAGAGGGAGGCATAATGGAAAAGGAATATAAATAAGACAGGCAACAAATTATACTCAACCTTTTCCTGAGTGTGATGGGAAGCCACGGAAAGATTTAAAGCTGGGTGAAATGATAAATTGAAACTTTGACAAGAACACTCTGGAAGAACTTTGGAGGGTATGGAGTGGCCAGGAAAGCAACTGAAGAGATATGTGGAAGGTGTTCGACACTTACATTTGAAATAAGGTAAGTAGCTGAGCTAAGCAGAGGAAAATGGTAATAGGATGGAGAGGATGAACCCAGGAAATAACCAGGAGTGTCCTCCACGAGCACAGGTTGGGGACACTGTTAGAGGCTCTTTTCCCACTTATCACACAGGTAAGAATGTGAAACTCATTCACACTGTGTGAGGACAAATTAGACAGAATATAGCAAAGCACCTTGCAAAATTAAAAAAAATCTATAAATATCTTTGGCATTAGTCTTATTATGCTCAGATATATTATTAGAAACTAAACTGTCCTTTCAGTCACTCCAGTTATAGCTTATTGCTTTATATCTGGGACAGACCACTGCATACTTATCTTAACTCTCACCCTCTGATCATTTCTCATTCCTACTCTCCCTTCTACTTCTCTTATCTCCTTTCTTTTATCATTATGTCTTTGTATTTCCTCAACTTCTCTCTTTCTCTTGTTTCACAGAGAGCACTTTTCAAAACGTTAATATAGGTTAGGAATAGGGATTAACACTGAGTTCAATTGTATCATGTATTGTTTATTGAGTAGTTACGATGGGCCAGGCACTGTGGTGATGAGGGAAAATTGGTCCTGTCCTCACTAAGCTTATAGTCTACCAGGTAAGATAGTCAACTGAAGAAGTGTTAGGGGGTGTATATATGTGTGTGTGTATGTGCGTGTGTGTGTGTCTGGGTGTGTGTAGAGAGAGAGAGTGAGAGGCTTTGTATTTATATGGGATCATGGTACAGGAACCTAATATACAGCTAGAAATGTCAGACTTCACAGGAGAAATAATGTTTAGGAGGAGAAGTAGCATATGAGGAAGGGTTATTTGGGTATCACTGGGAGTCAGGAGAATAAGAATTTTTCCAGAATAAGGTAAAGACCTCCTTGAATGTTCTGATGTTGAAGATAACACTGTAACTTTCAGGAATAAGGATGTTCAGTTGGCTTGGAAAACAGGTGGTAGAGAGAGCAATGCTGAGGAGTCACCACCATCAAGGATGTCAAAATGCGTATTATGTTACTACTTGAAGAATACTGCCTTAAGAATCACATAGTTATACCAAGATGTACTTTAAAGCGAAACTCCATCTAAGAAAGAACATCTAAATCAGAATGTTTCTAATTATTATCATATCGGAGAATATAGGAAATATGAAACTTGTTTGAATACAAAGGAGAATCCTGGTATTTTATAGAATTAAGTATATATAATTTCTGTAAAAGAATAACATCCTCTGATTCAATTTTTAAAATATAATGTGCCGACTGAAAAACTGATTAAATGGCTTGGAATTTCTTGCATAGGGAAAGGAATATGCTTGAAAAATAGACATAATTGTAGCATAATTTAATGCCATGAAACACTCCAAGATAGTGTTATTATCTTCTAATACAGAGGGTCCCCCACACGTAATAAAGGCAGAAAGAACAACTGACAGGCAGAAGCTGCACCAAGGACTGAAAAGCAGAAACACATCATCTCTACATGGCACGACCTCCATTATCAGCAGACCTGTCACTCACACCCACTGGGGAAGCTCCTGGTAGCATTCAAAGCAGTTGATGATTATAGGGCCAAGTGGAAGAGTCACGTCACATGTAAGGAAATTGCCTACTAGCCTACAATAGTAGAAGCTTCTCAAGAAATTATGCAAAGGTCAAAAGAAGAGTAATAAAAAGCCCCTGACCAACAATGCTATAAGACATAGACAGTATTAAGTTATAATTCTTTGATATTTTTCAAGGACTCAAAAATATACCAGAAAATTCACAAACCTCTTTGTTTAGAAATAGGCACTTGGAATCATTAAAATCCATCCTAGTGAAGGAGAAAAAAAACCTGTTCACCAACTGAAATTCAAGATTGTGTGGACTCATCTAAAGTATTTAGTTATGCACATATTCATTCATTCATTCTTTCTTTCATTTATATCTATGTTCATTATAAAACAGCTATTTTGCCTTATTCAAACTACTAGCTGGTGCCCATCAATGTTCAGTCAGAACAGAATAATACTATGATACTAATGGTTAAAAGAAAACATAAAACAATTTTAAGATGTATGAACTTATTTTAGAATTAGGAGAGTCACATTTTATTTTTACATTTAAATCATCCAATCAGATTTCAATATTATTTCGAATCTTTTACTCATCCAGTAGTTCCTTCATCTGATATAGACTTAATTGATAATTGTACTTTTAACACATGAATAAAATAAATGTATGCATCCACAATATCTGTATTTTTATAGTTTTTTTGCATCCTTCCTATAATTATATTTCTATAACGTCTAGGTTACTATTGTCCTTCCTTTCTTCCCTCTCTGTTGTCTCTCTTTTCCTTCTAAAGATTCTGTACCCAATTATTCCAGTGTGTGTAGGGGTGTTTTCTCCACACCACCAAACAATACTCGGACACCCACTGGGTGTCCTACAATTCAACTCAGTTCTGACACTATCAACCCACTAGTAGCATCAGATTCTGTAGATTAAGGACTCAACCCTACAAGACTGTCCTCTATTTCATGTAGCAGTTGCAAGTCCAGATTGTCACCTGCGCTTCTGATCAGAAGGTTTTAAATCCTAGGTTTTCACAACCCCCTCCTTGGGTTCTATTAATTTGCTAGTGTGGCTCACAGGACTCAGGAAACCAATTTACTCACTAGATTACTTGTTTATTACATAGGCTATTAAAAGATACAAATCAACAGTCAGATGAAGAGATCCATAGGATGATGTCCCAAACAAAGCAACTTCTGCCCCTGTGTTTTGGCCCAGCACAGTGGCACATGGGAGTATTCTGGTTCACAAAACTGGAAACTCTTTGAACTCCATCCTTTTGGGTTTAAAATGAGGCTTCATTACATAGGCACCATTGACTAAATCATTAGCTATTGGTGGTCAATTCAAACTCCAGGGGGTGGTAATGAAAAGTCCTGACCAGGGCTTCCCTGGTGGTGCAGTGGTTAAGAATCTGTCTGCCAATGCAGGGGATACGGGTTCGAGCCCTGGTCTGGGAAGATCCCACATGCCGCGGAACAACTAAGCCTGAGCGCAACTAAGCCCGTGCGCCACAATTACTGAGCCTGCGCTCTAGAGCCCAACAGCCACAACTACTGAGCCTGCATGCCACAACTACTGAAATCCACACACCTAGAACCCATGCTCTGCAACAAGAGAAGCCACTGCAATGAGAAGCCCACGCACCACAACGAAGAGTAGCTCCGGCTCGCTGTAACCAGAGAAAGCCCGCGTGCAGCAACAAAAGCCCAATGCAGCCAAAAATAAATAAATAAAATAAATAAATTTATTTAAAAAAAGAGAGAGAAAAGTTCTGACCTTCTAACCGCAAGTTTGGTTCCCCTGCCAACCAGCCCCCATCTTTAGGTGTTTTCCAAGTCACCTGATTAACATAAACTCAGGTGTGGTTGAGAGGGATTTTTATGAATATTAAGACGCTTTTATCACTCTTTTCACTTAAGAAATTCCAAGGGTTTTAGGAACTCTGTGCCAAAAATAGGGACAAAAAAACAAATATAAATCACAATGTCACACCTTTCCTATCTTCTATTTCTCTTTCCTTCAACAATGTGTAAAACAATATTAATATGGCAATTTGTATATGCCAAGCATGGCCACAATGTTATCTCTCATCAAATTTTCTCTTCCAAAAATGTAATCTTGACACTTCTGCCATGCTGTTGGGATCCTATATACTCCTCCATGTGCCTGAGTAGGCTACTGACCTTGGAGGAAGTGGCTGCTAAGTAAAAGAGGGAAAGGATGTCTTTGTCTTATTTTCAGGGACAACTTCTCTTTGGGATCACTGAGTCTGAGTACCTTGAGGCAACCATGCTGTGAAAAGCCTCAAAAGCACCCAGGAGAGATTATAGGAAAAACCCCTCATGTTACATTAAATTAAAAAAAAACAAACCCAGAAAGCCTCCATCTTCTCCCAGCCCACAGAGCCCCAGCTGTAGCAGCCATCTGACTGCAACTTTGTGAAAGGTCCCAAGTCAGAAATGCCCAAACAAGCAGAAACCATGAGAGCTGATGAAATTATTGTTGTCTTAAGCTATTTGGGGTGATTCATTATGCAGCAATAGAGAAGCAGAGGAAACACTAATTTATGTTGATGTCCACAGATGCTGAGGTCACAAAAATGAGTGGACTCTTCTCTCATTGTCACAGTCTAGTTGGAAGAAAATAATTAAACTGTTTAAAATGACAATACATTGCAAGCAATGCAGCAACAGAGTTAAATACATTATGTTTGGGGAAACCCAGAAGACTGTTGGGAAAGGCAATGGGCTCTGAGAATCCCTGAACATTCCTGTGGGGTATGCCAGGAACACATTTTACAGGGTTGTGTTTACAGCACAAACATGTTGTGCTAGCTGCTTATTCTGCCTTGCGTGACAAAGTTCTTTGTCTCTAAATCAGTAGTGTCCTGTCCTCTAAGTCATAGTGTCCTGTCTTCTGCCTGTACCCATGAAACAGTGACAGTCTGGCTCATTAGTTTGTAAGCAGGTTAAAAAACATTTCAGAAGTAATTACAGTTGAACTTTTTATAACTTCTCAGGTCTATGTAGGATAGCACACTCCATTTTCATAGTCATAGAGGCTGTCTATTTGACCAATAAGAAATTAAAATATAACTGCTTTAAAATATAATTGTCTAAATGATATATTTAATGATAGTGGAAGGTCATGATTGGAATTAGTGACAGCCTCAGACAAAACTTAGGTTGCTAGATAAAATATTGATTTTATCTTGACCAAAAGTTTCAAACAAGGAGGTGAAAAGTCAATTTTCCCTTACTGCTGATATTTTAAAATTTGGTTTATTTGCAGTTGGATTTTGTGTGTTGGTGTTAAAATTCACAGAGGGCCTTCTCTTTGTTCTTTATTTTCTTAATTTCTACCTTCCATTTGAAAAGTGTATTCCCTAGTTTTCATCAATGGACTGACAAGTTTTCAATTAGGAATTGACAATTACCATCTGCTTTAAAAAAATGTGACTGTCTCTTTTTTTTAAAATTTAATTTAATTTATTTTTTTATACAGCAGGCTCTTATTAGCTATCTATTTTATACATATTAGTGTATATATGTCAATCCCAATCTCCCAGTTCATCCCACCACCACCATTCCCCGCCCCGGCCCCAGTTTTCCCCTTGTCTCTTGTGTGTCATACTATGATTCATCAACTTAAATGTAGAATGGGGTAAAATGGTTAAGGATGATTCTATCAAGTAAATTGCTTGTGTCTCAAGAACAATATGAAGATAGTTTCTTGTTTTACAGCATCTTTTTGCTAAAATGGTTTAAATTCCTACCAATTAAGGTACTACATATAAATGCAATTATTGTTATCAATGATGAGTCTTAACATTATTAATCTATGTGGTGGCACTAATTTTTTTCTTCGAAGTATATGCTTGGATTTTCAAATATATAGTTAGGACATTTGACATGTTTTTCATAAGCAAGTATTGTCACATAATCACATGCAAGATATTGTTGTATTCCAAAACAGAAGAACTGGGTGATTTTACAATATCATACTGCATTTTACAAATTAAACATAAGTGACACTGATTCTTTTCCCAATATCATAGAGCAAGTTAAAGAAGAGCTACATTTTATTTTATTTTATTTTTTTATTGAAGTATAGTTGATTTACAATATTGTGTTAGTTTCTCGTGTACAGCAAAGTGATTCGTTATACATATATATGTATATATCTATTTTCTTTTTTTATTATTTTCCTTTATAGTTTATTATAAGATATTGAATATAGTTCCCTGTGCTATACAGTAAATCCTTGCTGTTTAAGGAAGAGCTACATTTAAAGCATGAATTTCCTGAATACAAACTAATATAATTATTTTTTTAGTAGAAATAGATGTTGTTCTTTCTTTTGCACATTGTTTTTACAGTAGCTTTGTATAATTATTCCCAATTATTTTTCCCCCCAGAAAAAGAACAATGGCTTTTGGAGTGTGGGAAGGAAAGTTACAAGAAGGAAAAGAGAATAATGTTTATTTGTTACAGAAGATTTAGCTGAGGTATATAGGACTGATTTACTCAAAATATTACACTTAGTTTAATTATATCTAAACTTTTTTTTTTTTTTTTTTTTTTTTGCGGTACGCAGGCCTCTCACTCTTGTGGCCTCTCCCGTTGCGGAGCACAGGCTCTGGACGCGCAGGCTCAGTGGCCATGGCTCACAGGCCTAGCTGCTCCGCGGCATGTGGGATCTTCCCGGACCGTGGCACGAACCCGTGTCCCCTGCATTGGCAGGCGGACTATCAACCACTGCACCACCAGGGAAGCCCCATATCTAAACTTTTTATGTCTAAGTATAATAAAGAAAAGTCATTGCAAAACAAATCTTGCATTTGCATATTAATGAATTGTACCTTGTAAACATACCCAGGAAACATCACCCCAATCAAAATATCAGACATCACTATGTAGCCAGAAACTACCCATGTGTCCTCTCCCTCCCATTATGTGCCCCTAAATATATTCACTATTCTGGTTTCTATCACCAGAGATTAGTTTTGTTTTTTATATACTTTAAAATGTTGAAAGGATGTCATGGAGTATAATCTTTGTGTTTCAACTCTTTCTCTTAATATTCATTATATTTGGGAGATACATCAATCCAGTTTTGCAGAAGTATTATGTAAGTGTTCATTGTTGCATATGCATTTCTGTTGTTATTGTATCTTGGAGTGGGATTTCTACAACTTGGGGTATACATAAGCTCAGCATCAATTAACACTGACAAACATTTTCCCAAAGTATTATCACCAATTACCAGTTTATATTCACAGCAGCATTATGTGACAGATCCACTATCTCCATATCCTTGCCAACACTTGCTATTGCTTTCCTTCCTTCTTCCTTCCTTCCTTCCTTCCTACCTTCCTTCCTCTTTCTTTCTTTCTTTTTTTGTCTTTCATTTCAGCCATTCTAATGAGTTGTAGTGGTATTTCACTGTGGTTTTTATTTGAATTTGTCTCCAATATCGGTGATTTTTCATATTTATTTTAATATATGTATTTTAAATTATTAATATTATAAACAATATTCATTTGGCTTTAATAATTCATTTATGTTTTGTAGTGGTCTTTATTATTTCCTTTTGTGGTGTGTCCATCAGAGATCATTTTATTTATGCCTTAAAAAGTAAATCATTTAATGCAGGGCTACTGGTGAGAAATTTTTTTTGTTTGTTTCTCTGAAAGCATCTTTCTATAATTTCATTTTTGAAGGATGCTTTTATCAGCAATAGACTTCTATATTGGTAATTATTTTCTTTCAGAATTTTAAACATGTCACTATATTGTTTTCTTTCTTCTACCATTTCCATAGTAAAGTCAGCTATCAGTCTGATTTTTGTGTCTTTGAAAGTCATGTGCCTTTATTTCCTTTAGGAGCTCTGAATGTTTCTCTCTATCATTGTTTTCAACTGTTTTACAATAACATGATTAGATGTGGGTTTTTTTGTATTTATCCTTTTTGTAATCTGTTGGGCTTCATGAATCTGGGGCTTGATGCATTTCATCATTTTTTCAGAAAATTTTTTCAAAATATTTCTTTCCTCTCTCCTTCAGAGACCCCACTTACATTTATTTTGAAATTTTAAAAAATCATTTCTGATGTTTCATATTATTTTTTGTGCTTTATTCCAATTCATTTTTTCTCTCTGTATTTTATTCTCTATATTTTCTATAGCCCTACTTCCAACCATTTTTTCTCAACAATTTCTAGCATTCTGTATGACAATTCTTTATAAACCTCAATTCTCTAATTAAATTCCCAAATGTGTCATCAGTTTCCTGAAAATACTGAGTAATTAATATGTACTTTGTATTATTAATTTGTAAATCTGTCTGATAACTAATATCTGGATCACCTGTGAGTCTGTTTATATTATCTGATTTTTATTGTTTTCTTTTTTTCCCAATTTCATGTCTTTTGTCATAATTTGTAATTTTTTATTGAATGCTAAACATTTTAATGATAAATTATAGAGACTCTGAATGATGTTACCTTTCTTCAGAAGAAATTCATTTATTTTTCTTACCTCTAGTTAGAGTAGGAGCAGATCATATTGATCCAAACAGAGACTGAGATGGTTCAAAGATAAATTTAAAACTGTATAAATATTGGTCTATTTGCAGTTATGATTTTCCTAGGACATAGTTTCTCACGGGTTTCAATTAAATACTTGGGTTGCTTCCAGGACCTATTTTCCAGGGTAGGCCCTATACTCCTTTTTGTGTATTTATTTTTCCCAGTTCATTTATGTTTGTTTTAAAAGACATTTTATTTAATATATGTTGTTGATTTATTAACATTAAGCTGCATGGTCCACAGCACTCTAACTCATGCCTGAACAAAGATTATCCAACACACATATCTTCTCCATAAGACATATCATAGTCATCTCTGACTTAAGAACACTCTCCAGCACCTCAGCACTAAGCTTGGAGACCATTTTAAATAGTAAATCACTAACAAAAAACACACAAAAATGAGAAAAATCTGGCACGAAACAAACCACAAAAAAGACATTTGTTTACAGTATGAGAGTTGAAACAATAAAGCATGACATCACCTTGTTTGTTCTCAGGTGGGAACATGCCTGTGAGGCAACTCAACTGTTTACTACTCTGCACCTGTCCACATATGTCCATAAAAGTGCCGCAAGTATGGATTTGAGGATTGCAAATACATTTTAGTGAGCAGACAAATTCACAAATATGGAATTCATGAATAATGAAGATAGGCTGTATATAAATTCCTATTATATATTTAAATGTTAAAAAGCCACACATTGCTGAGAGAGAGAGAAAAAAAATTCATATTGATATCTTTTGACTTGTGAAGGAGGCCTGACCAGCACTATTTAAAATCTTTAATTTAGTTGAAATTTAAAGTTTCAATTTTCGAAAATGCTTAAGAGGAAGACATGGAAGAAATTCCAGATGTGAACATACTTGATATTTGATAGTTCTTTAAAAAAAAAAAAGTGCCAGAAGAGGTGTCAGTGCCCTCCAGGCAAGAACTACCAGAAACACACCTGCAGTTGAAAAATATTGGGCTTATTGACTTATTGCAAGGCAGAAGAAATTACACTAACGAGAATCATGTAATGTCTCTGTAAGAAGGTGTTTAAAAGGAATTCTATGATCTGCCCTTATGTTAGGTGATTTTGGGAGATACTTCAAAGACGTGATGCTTTGCTCTGGATTTCATGCAGTCAGGAAGCAGAGGGAATGTTATGGTAGCCTATCTTAATAAATTTTATCTAATGTAAAGAATGTAGTGAGGCTGAGGCTGTAATAAATGCAGAGGCAGCAGTCACTCATCCAAGAAGAAGACATATTTGGCTATATTTGAGGTTTAGACAATGTTCTTTTTCTTATCTAAGTTCAACCATAATTATGGAGTAATCTTACTTCTGTCTTGATCAGAGTGGCCTTGCTTGATCCTGTTATTTTGCAAAATTCACACATTCAAAGTGAGTACCAGCATCTAGCTGTGAGACCCAATTGTCCCTTGCGACACCAACACCTAACCGAGAATGCTAGAGTAGCTGCTGAAGGTGAAGGGGTGGCTTTTCTTTTTCTCAAGGGTTCAGAGTATTAAAAGCATTCCTAATAACCCATATTGCATCTCTGCTTTAATGTAATATATATGGTTGAAAATCACACGTCTTATTTCTTTTCTGTGCATATGGAAAATGGTAGTACAAAGAACAAAACCTGTATTAACCCTAATGTATTAAAGTATACTGCTGAGCAGAGAAACAAGGATTTTTAAAGAAATATTGCACAATTATAAAATAACCACAGATAGAGTCAGTTTACATGTTTTCTTTGCAAAAAATGGAGAATACTTAATAAAAATAAAACCTTGAAAGAAAAATCCAATTTTACATATGAACCTGGTTACCCCCTCCAGTTTCATGTGGTTGTTTGTCTGCTGCATATTTTCCCTTCAAAAATCAACAATATCCTCCTCATAAATGGTAATGTGAATTCTATCTTTTGTAGAAGTTTATAGTCAAAATTATTAGATGTGTATTTTGCTATAAACTGGTGGCCTGGCTTAAGAAGTTACTATACATGGATATTATAGTTTGGGGTTACAGTAGAACAATTTAAAAGGCCATTATTAGGGACTTCCCTGGAAGTCCAGTACTTAAGACTCCACAATTCCACTACAGGAAGTATGGGTTTGATCCCTGGTTGGGAAACTAAGATCTCACATGCCATGCAGCCAAAAAAAGAGACCATTATTATATGAAGCAAAAAAAAAAATCAAGGAGTGATATTGATATATCAGCAGCCAAAATGTTTCTATAAAAATTCAAATATAGAAGATGGTGGTGTGGGAAGACACCAAGTTAGCATCTCTCCACAGCTAGGGCACCTGCTGGCCACTGATGGGGAACTCTGACACCCAAGGAAAAGGGAAAAAACCCCAAGTGAACTGGTAGGACATGGGGGCACTGAGTGGGGAGGAGAAGTGGAGGCCAGACAGGATCGGCACCCCTGAGGCCAGAGAGATCAGGAAAGCCATGTGGGAGGAGCCCTCCGGGAGGAGTGGGAGAGGAGAGGAGGGCATTTGCCCTGCCCCCTGGGCCCAGGAAGCCTGCTGGGCTCCCAGGTGAGGTCCCCTTCCCTCTGAGACCAGGGGTGGGGGGCACGCCTGGGCCCCTTCTGTTCTGTTGAGCCTAAGCCCCACCCCACACAGCCCCCAGGATCGTTTCCAACCCTGTGGGTCCTGAGCATTGGCCCCGCCCACCACTGAAACCTCACCATTGCTTAGGCTCTGCCCTCCACAGCCAAGCCCTTTTCCCCCCTTTTCTTTTTTTTCCTTTTCCCTCCTCCTCTTTTTTACTGCTGTGGTACTGTTGTACCTTCTGGTTGTTGATTCATCTATATTTTTATATTCTTTCTAACGTATGTTAGTTTCCTAGTCTAATTTTATTTTTTACTTTGTTATTGTTCTCTTTTTTTTGCCACCCTATGCAGCTTGCAGGATCTTGGTTCACAAGCTGGGGGTCAGGCCGAAGCTCCTTAGGTGGGAGCTGTGATTATGAACCACTGGACTAACAGAGAACCTCAGGCCCTAGGGAATATTCATCAGAGTGAGGTCTCACAGAGGTCCTCATCTCAGCACCAAGACCCAGCTCTACTCAACAGCCAACACTCCAGTGTTGGAAGCCTCAGGCCAAACTACCAGTAAGACAAGAACACAGTCTCACTCATAAAAAAAAAAAAAAAAAAATACGTCCAAGATGAAGGAGCAAGGTAAAAACCTACAAAACCAAATAAATGAAGAGGAAATAGGCAATCTACCTGAAAAACAATTCAAAGTAATAATAGTAAAGGTGATCCAGAATCTCGGAAATAAAATGGAGGAATGGATTGAGAAAATACAAGAAATGTTTAATAAAGATCTAGAAGAACTAAAGAACAAACAAACAGAGATGAACAACACAATAACTGAAATGAAAAATACACTAGAAGGAATCAATAAGAGAATAACTGAGGCAGAAGAACGAATAAGTGATCTGGAAGACAAAATGGTGGAAATAACTGCTGAGGAGCAGAATAAAGAAAAAAGAATGAAAATAACTGAAGACAATCTCAGAGACCTCTAGGACAACACTAAATGCACCAACATACGAATTATAGGGGTCCCAGAAGAAGAAGAGAAAAAGAAACGGCCTGAGAAAATATTTGAAGAGATTATAGTGGATAACTTCCCTAACATGGGAAAGGAAATAGTCACCGAAGTCCAGGAAGCACAGAGAGTCCCATACAGGATAAACCCTAGGACAACAACACAAAGACACATATTAATCAAACTAACAAAAACTAAATTCAAAGAAAAAATATTAAAAACAGCAAGGGAAAAACAAAAAATAACATTCAAAGGAATCCCCATAAGGTTGTCAACTGATTTCTCACAGAAACTCTTCAGGCCAGAAACAGTGGCATGATATATTTAAAGTGATGAAAGGGAAAAACCTATAACCAATAACACTCTATCCATCAAGGCTCTCCTTCAGATTTGACAGAGAAATCAAAAGCTTTTCAGACAAGCAAAAGCTAAGAGAATTCAGCACCACCAAACCAACTTTCCAACAAATGCTAAAGAAACTTCTCTAGGTGGGAAACACAAGAGAAGAAAAAGACCCACAAAAACAACCCCAAAACAAGTAAGAAAATGGTAATAGGAACATACATATCAATAATAACCTTGAATGTAAATGGATTAAATGCCCCAACCAAAACACACAGACTGGCTAAATGGATACAAAAACAAGACCCATATATATGCTGTCTACAAGAGACCCATTTAGACCTAGGGACACATACAGACTGATAGAGGAGGGATGGAAAAAGATATTCCATGAAAATGGAAATCAAAAGAAAGCTGGAGTAGCAATACTCGTATCAGATAAAATAAACTTAAAAATAAAGACTGTTACAAGAGATAAGGAGGGACACTACATAATGATCAAAGGATCAATCCAAGAAGAAGATATAACAATTATAAATGTTTATGCACCCAACATAGGAGCACCTCAATACATAAGGCAAATGCTAACAGCCATAAAAGGGGAAATCAACAGTAACACAATAATAGTAGGGGACTTTAACACTCCACTTACACCAACAGAGAGATCATCCAAACAGAAAATAAATAAGGAAACACAAGCTTTAAATGACACAATCGACCAGATAGATTTAATTGATATTTATAGGACATTCCACCCAAAAGTGGCAGAATACACTTTCTTCTGAAGTGCACACAGAACATTCTCCGGATAGATCACATCTTGGGTCACAAATCAAGCCTCAGAAAATTTAAGACAATTGAAATCAAATCAAGCATCTTTTCTGACCACAGCGCTATGAGATTGGAAATCAATTACAGGAAAAAAACTGTAAAAAACACACTAAACAGTGTGCTACTAAATAACCAGGAGATCACTGAAGAAATCAAAGAGGAAATAAAAAAAATACATAGAAACAAATGACAAACAAAAACACAACAAACCAAAACCTATGGGACACAGTAAAAGCAGTTCTAAGAAACAAGGAAAATCTCAAATAAACAATCAAGAAAAATCTCAAATAAACAATCTAACCCTACACTTAAAACAACTAGAGAAAGAAGAACAAAGAAAACCCAAAGTCAGTAGAGGGAAAGAAATCATAAAGATTTGAGCAGAAATAAACGAAATAGAAACAGAGAAAACAATAGCAAAGATTAATCAAACTATAAACTGGTTCTTTGAGAAGATAAACAAAATTGATAAACCCTTAGCCAGACTCATCGAGAAAAAAAGGGAGAGGATGCAAATCAATAAAATTAGAAATGAAAAAGGAGAATTCACAACTGACACTGCAGAAATACAAAGGATTGTAAGAGACTACTACAAACAACTATATGCCAATAAAATGGACAACCACAAAGAAATGGACAAATTCTTGGAAATGTACAATTTTCCAAGACTGAACCAGGAAGAATTAGAAAATATAAACAGACCTATCACAAGTAATGAAATTGAAATTGTAATTAAAAATCTTCCAACAAAGGAAAGTCCAGGACCAGGTTGCTTCACAGGTGAATTCTATCAAACATTTAGAGAAGAGCTAACACCGATCCTGCTCAAACTCTTCCAAGAAATTGCAGAGGGAGAAGCACTCCCAAATTCATTCTACGAAGCCACAACCCCCCTGACACCAAAACCAGAAAAAGATATCACAAAAAAGAAAATTATAGACCAATATCACTGATGAACATACATGCAAAAATCCTCAACAAAATACTAGCAAACAGAATACAACAACACGTTAAAAGGATCATACAACATGATCAAGTGGGATTTATCCCAGGGATGCAAGGATTCTTCAATACATGCAAATCAATAAATGTGATACACCACATTAAGGAATAAAAACCATTCAATCATCTCAATAGATGCAGAAAAAGCTTCTGACAAAATTCAACACCCATTTATGATAAAAACTCTCCAGAAAATGGGCATAGAAGGAACCTACCTCAATATAATAAAGGCCATATATGACAAACCCACAGCAAGCATCATACTCAATGGTGAAAAACAGAAAGAATTTCCACTAAGATCAGGAACAAGACAAGGATGTCCACTCTCACCACTGTTATTCAACATAGTTTTGGAAGTCCTAGCCCGGCAATCAGAGAAGAAAAAGAAATAAAAGGAAAACAAATTGGAAAATAAGAAATAAAACTGTCACTGTTTGCAGATGACATAATACTATATATAGAAAATCCTAAAGATGCTACCAGAACACTACTAGAACTAATCAATGAATTTGGTAAGGTTGCAGGATACAAAATTAATGCACAGAAATCTCTGGCATTCCTATACACCAACAATGAAAAATCAGAAAGAGATATTAAGGAAACACTCCCATTTCCAGAAATTAAAGAAATACACCATTGCAACAAAAAGAATAAAATACCTAGGAATAAACCTTCCTAAGGAGGCAAAAGACTTGTACTCAGAAAACTATAAAACACTGATGAAAGAAATCAAAGATGACATAAACAGATGGAGAAATATACCATATTCTTGGACTGGAAGAATCAATATTGTGAAAATGACTATACTACCCAAAATAATCTACAGACTCAATGCAATCCCTATCAAACTACCAATGGCATTCTTCATAGAGTTAGAACAAAAAATTTTACAATTCATATGGAAACACAAAAGGCCTCGAATAGCCAAAGCCATCTTGAGAAAGAAAAACGGAGTTGGAGGAATCAGTCTCCCCGAATTCAAACTATATCCCAAAGCCACAATAATCAAGACAGTATGGTACTGGCACAAAAACAGGAATATAGATCAATGGTACAGAATAGAAAGCCCAGAGATAAACCCATACACATATAGGCACCTAATTTATGACAAAGGAGGCAAGAATATACAATGGAGAAAAGACAGCCTCTTCAATAAGTGGTGCTGGGAACTAGACAGCTACATGTAAAAGAATGAAATTAGAACACTACCTAACACCATACACAAAAATAAACTCCAAATAGATTAAAGACCTAAATGTAAGACCAGACACTATAAAACTCTTAGAGAAAAACATAGGAAAAACACTCTTTGACATAAACCACAGCAAGATCTTTTTTGACCCACCTCCTAGAGTAACAGAAATAATAAAAACAAAAATAAACAAATGGGACTTAATTAAACTTAAAAGCTTTTGCACAGCAAAAGAAACCATAAACAAGACAAAAAGACAACCCTCAAAATGGGAGAAAATATTTACAAATGAAAAAACAGACAAAGGATTAATCTCCAAAATATTCAAATAGCCCATGGAGCTCAATATCAAAAAAACAAACAATCCAATTAAAGAATGGGCAGAAGACCTAAATAGACATTTCACCAAGGAAGACATACATATGGCCAAGAGGCACATGAAAAGATGCTCAACATCACTAATCATTAGAGAAATGCAAATCAAAACTACAATGAGATATCACCTCACACCAATCAGAATGGCCATTATCAAAACATCTACAAACAATAAGTGCTGGAAAGGGTGTGGAGAAAAGGGAACCCTCTTGCACTGTTGGTGAGAATATTACTCAGGCATAAAAATAAACGAAATTGAGTTATTTGTAGTGAGGTGAATGGACCTAGAGTCTGTCGTACAGAGTGAAGGAAGTCAGAAAGAGAAGAAAAATACCATATGCTAACACATATATATGGAATGTAAAAAAAAAAAAACCATGGTACTGATGCACCTAGTTGCAGGGAAGGAATAAAGATATAGACATAGAGAATGGACTTGAGGACATGGGGTGGGAGGGGGAACCTGAGGCAAAGTGAGAGTAGCATCGACATATATACACTACAGAATGTAAAATACTTAGCTAGTGGGAAGCAGCAGCATAGCACAGGGAGTTCAGCTCAGTGCTTTGCGATGACCTAGAGGGGTGGGATAAGGAGGATGGGAGGGAGGCTCAAGAGGGAGGGTATATGGGGACATATGTATGCATATGGCTGATTCACTTTGGTGTACAACAGAACTAACACAGTATAACGAAGCAATTATACTCCAATAAAGATATATTTAAAAATTCAAATATAGATGCCATTTGAAAATTAGCAAATATATTTCTAATATCATTGTTAAATCCTACTAGTCATGTCCAAAATATGTTTTTAAAATGTACTTCAATAAAATAAATAAATCTGGGATACTGCTCCCCCTAAATCAGAAAATCATAGGCTTTAAATTTAACAGCTAAATTGATGATGTCATTCATCTAAAAAATATTTAATTATAACAGTAATTTACACACACACACACACACACACACAGAAGGGATAGAGAGCAAAAAAGCGTAATGTGACATTTGCAAATTTTCAGCCCCATGTCATCTATCTACCTGCAGACAACACGTTTTCTCATGGACAACTTAGGTTATTTAGAGCAATACTAAAATATTCCTTCTACAACCAAGTTGGTGCATTTTGGGGTTGAATTCAGGTGTGCCCCACCCCCCGTCCCAGGGCTCACATGAGACTCCAACTTGAGCTTCTAATCTATTTCCTGTCTGTGACCCATGGGTCTCACAGGTCAAGTCCCAATGTCAGGTTCTGCAAAGAATGGATTTTTAGATCTTACCCTCAGCTGGTAGAGTTGACTTTCTCACCTATCACAGTCCTTTTGAATATGCCATGATTCTTACTCCCAGATTAAGGGTCTGTATCTCTCTCTGACACTAAGAATTGCTGTCCTCCTCAGAGTTTAGTTTAGTAATGTTTTCTATGTCAAATTAAACAGATCTTGAGGCAGATGTATTTAGATGCTTTTTCTGAATTTCTGGTCATACAAATGATACTTTAGTTTTATATGAAAATTCCAATTTGCTGTATGCTTTTCCCTTAAGATTTTTAGACTTTCTTTCGGTTGGGAATAGTCACTGACAGTTCAGAGATCTCAGTGTAATTATAAGTTGTATGTTTTATTAAGATTGTCAAAGTGAATTTTTAAAAAATAGTACATGCTTACTAATGAAAATGAGATGCTATTCTCAATTTTTAATGCAAATTCTACACTGAAAGAAAAAAACGACTTGCCTATTTGAGCCATTACACATATTTCATTGATAAATAATTTTAACAATGTAAAAATTAATGAAAATTTAAATATAGACCTCAAATTATAATTAAGAGTTTTCACATATTAAAAGAGAGAGATTTAATTTTCCTTTCTTGTAGTCATCTGATTTTAATACTAACTACCTAGGTAACAGTGTGAGTTTAAATCTCATTCTTAACAGTTGAAGCCTGTAGTTTAGTGTTATTTTTCTGATAAAAGCTATTTAAAATAAATTAGTCTGATTTTCAATACATTAAAACAAATTAATCCTAATATAAAGGTCAGTTACAAACAATCTGTTACATAAGAACCTGAATAATAAAGTAGATTATTTCAAAGCTAGTATATCATACATGATATATAATTGCAGATGTGTTCAAATCTAATGAGACTTTTTCACCTGAACAAACTAAAGCGATATTGAAAAGTATTGAATTTTCTTTATAAAATCATAAATGAAATCCTGGCATATTGTGATGTTTAGATAACTGCAACAGAGGCATTTTGACTAACTAAAGTATAAATGAGCTGTAGCATAAAAACTAAATTTATGTGTAACAATCTGGTCAACCAAAATAGCAACTGTATTTCCCTTTGGGAAAACAAACTGAAAAAGTGCTTTTTCCTCCTGCTCTGTCAATTCCCTGGCTAGGAAATGGATTGAGAGGGAGTTGAAAAGATTTGCTGAGGACCCAATATAGCAGAGTGGGATTAAATTCACAGGCAGAACCTGGTATACCAGATGTGGGGATCAAAAACTCAATAGAAAAAGGAACTGTGTCTTAAATTTAATACTCTAACAATTAGAGAATATAGTGAATGAATGATAAAACATTTGCAAAAAAGAAAGTAGATCTGTAGAACCTCAACAGATTAGGCTAATCATTGGCAAAACACTGTGAATTAGAAAAGTAGAAATATAATTTTTTAACCTGGGAAATACACCAATGTCAGAAAAGAAACTTTGTTCTGTTGTCTTTTATCACTTTTTCGTTCATGATTTTCGGCCTATTCACCAATTAAAGGTGTGAGTGGGCAAGGTTTCTGGTATTTTCTGACTTTTTTCTACTATCTGCTTCTTAAAATGCAGTCATATCCATAGGTCTCTGTCCACAGATACTCTGGTGGTAATTTTCTAAAATAATCTCCACTTTCTAGGCTTCATTTATCACTTCCAGTCAAACCCTTATCAAATTTGTATTTCAAAACCTGACCTTTAGTTCTTGTTCCCCAATGCCTGATAAGCATCTCCCACAGGGTATCTTAAAGACACCTCAAACTTAATACATCGTCCACTAAGTTTTTTAATTTTTGAAAGTTTTTAGAGTTCTTAAAAATAAAAATAAATATATAAGAAAGAGAAGAATAATATCCATCTTTCCACCACCTGATTTAATCTCTACTAACAATGTGGTATAATTGCTACTAGTTTTAGTTTTTTCTATTGTAAAGCAAAACTACTCAATTGTTTTTGTAAAAATGGTATATACTTATTGTAAAAATTTCAAACACTACCAAAAATGCAGAAGGACAAAAGTGAAATATCAGACCAAATTCCATGACCCAAATTAGAAACAGAAAGTATCATTGCAGAAAACTTCTATTGATTCAAAATTTACCACAGTTTTTAACACGGCTACTCCTTTACCTGCCTCAATATTTAAATTCATCTTTTATTTGTGTAAATGTGGTGGTCAAGTAGGTAATCTCCCACTTCAACCCAAGGAAGAACTCAGGGGTGCTATGTTTACTGAGTTTGTTCATTCTATTCCTGAATGGCCTGTATTCTGGTGATAAACTTCTCAAGGCATTCTTGCTCTCAGATTTTGTAGATGTTCCTCCAATGTCTTTTGACATTCATTATGCCCTTTGCTTTTTTTTTTTTTTTAAAAAAGAGAACTGAGACCAATCTGATGCATTTCACTTATGTAATAATTTGCTTTTCTACCTGTATTACCAAATTATTTTTTTCTTTCTTCAATTTTTGAAAAATAATTTTGCTGTATTGGAATATGTCTAAGTTTTATTAAATTCCTTAGAACATGGGACAATTTTTGATATTCAGTTCCTTCTTCATTTTCTTAAAATGCATTTGATTTTCCATTTTGTGTCTCTGCACTCTGAAAATGTATCCCTTTATTTGTTTGAAATGTTTTTTTTAATGTTTTTGCAACAATTGCCATCATCGTAAGCCTTTCCACTATGACAGTGATTTGATTTTTAGTAGTACCTTGTCTCTTTCTTGTTCTTACTAACTGTAAAGTTCAAATTGGAGTTATGTCGATTCTGGTTATCCTAGGTCTGAAATACACTTTTTATCTCATTCTGTTGTTTAATCGTTTAGTGTTTGGGCCCTTATTTTACTAAATTATATTCTTATTATGCTGACTTATATACAAGAAACAATTGTGAGAAATTTTTTCTTCCTTGAACTGACTTCTTAGACTTTGGGATACTACGTTTCTTTCTATTATTTTGTCTAACAGTTTTCCTTTTCATTTATTGGCATATGATATTTCCTTTATTGTATGCTATTATTTTTGTAGGCTTACTTTTTTAGTCCATTTCTACCCAACACTCATTTGCTTTCATGACTGCATGAGAATTCTTGTCATTCTTCCCATTGTATGTGAGGACAGATTGTTTTGTTTTCCCCTGTGAGCTCTAGTGTCAGGGCTGAGCATGGCCTAGAGAGGATGCTGAGAGGGTGGAGAAATTGCAGCTGAGCAGATAAAGCTGGAGTCTATTTAAAAATAAATGGGCTATGCTCTTTTTTCTGAGAGTTTTAAAAATATCTGTACCGAACTTCACTCCCCATAAGTGTCAGGGACAAAGAAGGGAAAACAATTTTTATGGGATCGCAATGATTTACTCGGTTTAAGAATAGCCCTGGAAGGTTTACTTTGTTCAGAAAGTCATCTCTGTCACGTGTTTTTCCCCAGCCTACCTACTTATTCCCAGCAGCTGTTTCCACTAATTCGCAAACAAAAAAAGAAAAACAAATGATTTGCTGTTCAGTTTTCTTCTCCCAAGATTTGAAAGTATTTATAGGGATTCTTAGGGTATTGTGAACTCAACTCTGTGGTACCAAGGGGTGGAGTACTGTGCTTGTCCTCTAAGAATCTTCTACTACTTTGAGATTCAGTGTTTAAAAGTAGAAGACATGAGAGCATATTTTGTCCTTTTCTTGGTAACCACTTGAAGTGTTTTATTTAGTTTTGATTCTTCCTATGTTTAGCTTATTTTCGTTGGGTTTTAGGAAAGTCAAATTCTAAGACACAGTTTCAAACAAGCTTCCCAAACAGTTTGAATTCCCAAACTTTAATTATCACTATTTATTCCAAAACTTTTTCATTTGTGTTTTTATAGCTAATCTAAGGGTACCATGGTCTTTCCAGTCACAAAAGTTAAAAACTCTGTAGTTCTTTTTGATTCCTTTCCTCATTCTTCTGCAACATAAAATCAGCAATCAAGGTACATCAACTCTATGCCTGAAAATATGACACTTTTCCTTTTTTGCATCGAAATTACATGTTCTTAGTTCAATCCCACATTCCTTCTATAATAGACTATTAGGCAAGCCACTTAATTGGAATTATAGCCACTAATCTCCATAACATTTCAAAATAACAGAAACAAGCTTTTACTGATACCAACTATGCAAAATACATTTTACTGATCTCTCTTACCCTCAAATATTTTGACGTTTTCATTTTATTATAAACATCTCCCAAATGACACAGCTAGCTAACCAGGGACAGAAGCAGGATTGGAACCCATGTCTAACAGAATCCATTCCTGTGCCCATTCTACTACTCTAGATATTTTTCTATTTTCTTCATCTAATTGCCAAGCTAATATATGTAGTGTATGCTTTCCACTTTCAGACAGTTAAGATGATAACAAATTCATTATAAAAATATAAATCTAGGGACTTCCCTGGTGCCAAAGTGGTTAAGAATCTGCCTGCCAATGCAGGGGACACAGGTTCGAGCCCTGGTCGGGGAAGATCCCACATGCTGTGAAGCAACTAAGCCCGTGTGCCACAACTACTGAAACCCACACACCTAGAGCCTGCCCTCCACAAGAGAAGCCACTGCAATGAGGAGCCCATGCACTGCAACAAAGAGCAGCCCCTGCTTGCTGCAACTAAAGAAAGCCCATGCACAGCAATGAAGACCCAACACAGCCAAAAATAAATAAATAAATTTATTTAAAATATATATTATAAATCTAAAAGGGCATTATGGACAATTTTTTTTAAAAACACAGCTTTCCCTATTAGATGAAATCTCAATAAAAAATAATAATCTTGCTATATTTGCTTCCTGACTTTATTACCAAAAGCTACTGATAACAAATTGCATTAGAACATAAATAAGGAATAGCTACATTTGTTTATTAGAAAATTATTAATATTGAGAAGACCTAATTATTCAGGAATAAAAATAAAATAAAGGAAAGGGAAATTACCCCTTTTCCTACAACTAAATACTGCCATTGAAAATCAAATTAATGGGTCATCTAAGTGTCATAGTCCACGGAACACTTCCTCTGACCTGTTTCTTCCACTCCTTCCAGTGACTAATAATTCTATGAACCAATAAAATAGGCCATTTTCATTATAATTTTCTTAAGTATGGTCGAGGCATTTCAGGATTTTCATCTAATATTATTTTAATTTTGTATAAATGGTTTCTTATGAGTAAAGGATCTAAAATTCCATGCTTTAGAGTTGCATGTGTTTTCTAGTGGCCCAGTGGAATTTGAATTTATTGTACATTCTAATTTTTTTTTATTGACGTATGGTTGACCTACAGATGTAGGTGTACAGCATAGTGATTCATGGGCTCTTTTTTGCAGATTATATTCCATTATACATTATTACAAGATATTGGATATGATTTCCTGTGCTATACAGTAAATCCTTGCTATGGGAAGTTTGTTTTCTATGTCTGTGAGTCTGTTTCTGTTTTGTATATAGATTCATTTGTATTATTTTTTAGATTCCACATATAAGTGGTATCATATAGTACTTGTCTTTCTCTGTCTGACATTTCACTAACTATTATACTCTCTAGGTCCATCCATGTTGCTGCAAATGATTTCATTCTTTTTAATATTCCATTGTATATATACGTACCACATCTTCTTAAGCCAATTGTCTCTTGATGGGCACTTGGATTGCTTCCATGTCTTGACTATTATAAATAGTGCTGTTATGAACACTGGGGTGCATGTATGTTTTCAAATTTAAGTTTTCTTTTTTTCCAGATATACCCAGAAGTGGAGTTGCTGGATCATATAATAGTTATATTTTTAGCTTTTTTAAAGAACCTCGATACTCTTTTCCATAGTGGCTGCACAAATTTACATTCCCACCAGCAGTGTACTAGGGTTCCCTTATCTCCACACCCTCTCCAACATTTATTATTTGTAGACTTTTTGATAATAGCCATTCTGACTGGTGTGGGGTGATATCTCATTGTGGTTTTGATTTGCATTTCTTTAATAATAGTGATGTTGAGCACATTTTCATGTGCCTGTTTCTATCTATATGTCTTCTTTGGAAAAATGTCTATTTGGGTCTTCTGCCCATTTTTGATTGGTTTGTTTTTTTGATATTGAGTTGTATGAGCTGTTTTTATATTTTGGATATTAACCCCTTGTTGGTTGCATCATTTGCAAATATTTTCTCCCATTCAGCAGGTTGTCTTTTCATTTTCTCGATGGTTTCCTTTACTGTGCCAAAGCTTGTATGTTTGATTAGGTCCCGTTTGTTTATTTTTGCTTTTATTTCTTTTGTCTTGGGAAACTGATCTAAGGAAATATTTTTGATTTATGTTAAAGACTATTTCGCCTATGTGCTCTTCTAAGAGTTTCATGGTGTCGTGTCTTACGTTTAGGTCTTTAAATCATTTTGAGTTTATTTTTGCATATGGTGTAAGGGAACGTTCTAATTTCATTGATTTGCATGTGGCTGTCCAGCTTTCCCAACACCACTTGTTGAAGAGACTCTTTTCTCCATTGTATATTTTTGCCTCCTTTGTCTTAGATTAATTGGCCGTAAGTGCCTGGGTTCATTTCTGGGCTCTGTCTTCTGTTTCATTGATCTATGTGTCTGGTTTTGTGCCAATACCACTCTGTTTTGATTACTGTAGCTTTTTAATCAAATGGAGTTTCATTTCATTGTACATCCTAATTTTAAATTTTCTTTCTTTAAAATTATAAATCTACATGTCAGCCAGAGTTGGATGTCATATATGTGTTGGCAAAGTGTTCCATGACTCACTAGGTATACTAAATACATTTTTTGTTTTTTAAAATGAGTAGCAGTGACTTCTTGCCCTTTGAAGAGCTATAACTCTCTTGGAAGGCAAGTATTATGATAAACTTCTAAATCAGCTTTGTGGTAATAAACTAACTTTGCTGTAGATACTGACTTTCAATATCAAATTTCTATCACTGAAATACAAACTGACCATTATTAGATAGCTGAGGAAGGAAAATAAGAAAATAAGTTTTACTCAGTACCCAATATACGGCAAAAAATGTATTCTCAATTTTACATGTACAATCTCATTTAATTCTAAAAAATTAAAAAAATCCTGTAGAGTCATACGGTATTCCAACTTTAAAGCCGTGGCTGGCTGTAGAAGCTCTCTGAGAATATTAGAAACTAATGCAACTACTACATTATGAAGCGAGCATTGTAACTTAGCCCTAAAGGACTCCAAAGTACATGTTATCTCCACTACTCATTCCCACATTAATGTGGTATAAACAAGCCTTAATCTCCCCACTAGACAGTCATCTCCTACAGATGTGCAAGAACTTTATTGAACTCTAGAGTTTAGCAAAAACACACAGGGAAAGCACAACACAACACAAAGACACAAAAACACTCTTCTCAGAATGTTGTATCCATTCAACAAAAGTTTGCTAATTGCCAAATTTAGCTTTGAAAGTATGAATAATTGTTCCTTACTTAGAACAGTGCCAGTCCCCTAACTTTGAAATAATATTTACTGCATCTCAGATATACTGAATAAGATGAGTGGTTCATGATAACAGGATTTCCAAGCAGCTGCTTTAAGGTGGGCAGAAGAAATCAAATAAATGTATACTGATCCATGACATGAAGCAATGAAGCATTGCTGCTGACTGCTAGCAATTGACAACAATCAATCAGTATGACAAGCAGCAATTAAAAACAAGGTAGGTATAATTGAGGAAATGTGTCAACCAGCTTATAAGTGAAGGGGCAGAGGCACAAATAGTGACAAGATCTAAAAACACTGGGTCTTTTCATTACCCAAAGGGCAGATTTCATAATTATACTCTGTAATGACCCTTCCAAGTAATGTCTTTTTTTATTGTCCAAGTATCATCCAAGTAAAAAATACGGATATATGTAGAGTTATACATAATTAGTGTGCAAAGCTGTGTTTACAAGTAACATCCTGTGGGCTTACCCTTCATTCTTTAAAAACAATACTAAAAACAAGGGTGCTATGGTGCTATAAAACAATTTTGTATAGCATTTGTGCAGCATGAAATATTGGATCTCTCAAGAATGCAGGATGCTTTTTACAAGGAACTGTGCATTTTCAGTCACAGTAGGAAAATTGTGAACTGTGTATGGTGATGCATTTGAAAAGGAAGTCTGTAACATGTTTTTATGCTGTGTCAGTTTTATTATTTAGTTTATAAGAAAGTTAAGAGAGGTAAAGATAATTTCAGTAGCAAATGTAATTATAGGTTATTTTAGTGTTTTTTCTGTAATTTAAAATATCTTTTGGAGACAAGTTCATGTGAAATTAAAATATTCATATATTAAGGAATCAGTTTTATGTGTTGTTCCTCTTTTACCATTTCACACAGGTAAGACAGGATGGTGTGAAGCACATTATGACTTTTAGCCACCTTGACTTTACTGCTTTTATGATTGGGTTATATAATAACGAAGGGGAGAATTAATATTAACCACATGTCAACTAGTTGCTTTATATAAGAGCAGATATATGCAGGAATTTTTAATAAAATTGAATAGTTTCAAACCCTGATATGTACTGTTGATATATAATTTAGAAGATCAAGACACTATCAGTATCTATGTGCTTTTACTTATTTGCAAAGATAATTATGTGCTGATTCAATATGCACATGTTTGGAGTAGTTTCACTGTGTTGAGCATCATTTTAGACAATGGAATGCACTTGCAAGTTATCTGAATGGCATTAGTAGATGATCTGTGGCCATTGATCATTTAAAAATAAAATAAGTCTTTAGAAAGAATTAGGTTAAGCCAAGATACGACCCAGATTTTCCATATCTGATTCATGACATTCTGCCCATTATGCTTCACTGTATGATAATTTGTTCCTTCCTAAATATTTGAAAAATCTTTACATAGTAAAACAAACAACCACAGATTTGAAATTAGGACATGTGGACTTTATTCTTTAAGAAGAGAATTAGAATGAAGCCATTAACTTCATCCATCATGGACGCAGGAAATGCGCCAATGGAAAACCACATTGTACCATGAGTGCACAGTAATGTTTTGAGTTATAAAATTTTCCTGAAAATGGGAGCTAATGAAACTACTCAAACTGTGGATGATCCAAGACATGCAGCTCCAAAAGAATCAGTACCCCTAAATAATGGGCAGAGGATACAAACTATTCCTTATGGCTTTTTTCAACTGCTGCTGCTTGAAAACAGAGATGGTAAGCAAAATGTATTCTCAGTAATAAAGTTACCAAAAATTGAAAGGCTAAACTGGGAGTAAAAGTAAAAAAAAAAAACAACAAAAAATTCCTGTGCTTTTATTTTCTTCTATCTTGATTGGCAATAATTTTCTAAGATGAAAAGATGAGAAAAAAGAAAAAGAAAGATATATGTACATTTTTCCAACTTGCCACTCTTCCATAAGAAAAAATATTTGAAAAATAATCATTTCATTAATCAAGTAAAAGGTAATGACATTAAATCTTGCTCAATTAATATACCCTATAGACAGTTAAATCTTAAATATCTGGTGAATTTGGTGGTGGGTAATCAAACAGTTATTGATAAGTTATTGTTAAATTTTTACAAGTTTTCTAATCAATGTTTAGACCCTGACTAAAAACAGTTAAGCCTTATTCATCTTCCTCTTTCTAAATTCACTGCACACATGCTCAATTTTCACTTTTATTTTTCCCATGTTTCCCTATTTTTGTAAATACCAGCAACTAGGGTGATGGAGAAGTTGAGAGCCTTTACTTTAAATCACGTAAAGGCCATGTCAAAAGGTCATCAGAAATGAGAAATACAGACACATTCTGAAACACTGAACACTGTACTGCTAACCTGCTCTGATAGACACATCAGAAAATATCTTATAAATGAAAATGGCATTCCAGAACAAAAGACTGTCATTTCTTTCTTTGAAAAATAGCTGTCTAGCTTATCTGTCTTTCCTCACCCTCACAATTACCTTCATAACAGTAGAAGATACACAATATGAATTGAAAGGCATATTTCATGTTTATGCAAAAGAAAAAAGTGACTTTATAAAAATGAATATAATGATGTAAATGAGTAAAAAATGCTTATATGCAGCATGAAGCTCTCAGAAATACGAAGTGAACTAAGTAGTCCGAAGTTTTCCAAAGATGTGTAGTTCTTATCCAGGGAAAAACAGATCATTTATTTTGGAAACACTATACAGTTTTAAAAAAAAAATGACAGCCACAAAACCCAGATTTACTAATCTTTCAAAAATATCTCCTTTTTTAGTCATTTGCATGGGTGCAAGTGAGAGAAATAAGGACTGTCAGCCAGCATAAGGTAATGAAAGGGGAAGGGGCACATTTTATCCAGGGAAGAGATGTCTGAGCATCATACTCCATGTGAACAGTGTGAATATCATTCAAAAAAATATCTATTACTTTGTGTAATAGAAGCAACAAATAAATATCAAATTACTTTAACAATACGACCCAGCAATCCCCCTACTGGGCATATACCCTGAGAAAACCATAATTCAACAAGAGTCATGTACCAAAATGTTCACTGCAGCTCTATTTACAATAGCCAGGACGTGGAAGCAACCTAAGTGTCCATCAATAGATGAATGGATAAAGAAGATGTGGAACATATATACAATGGAATATTACTCAGCCATAAAAAGAAACGAAATTGAGTTATTTGTAGTGAGGTGGATGGACCTAGAGTCTATGGAATCTAAAAAAAAAAAAAAAAGTCATGAAGAACCTAGGGGCAAGATGGGAATAAAGACACAGACCTACTAGAGAATGGACTTGAGGATACGGGGAGGGGGAAGGGTAAGCTGGGACAAAGTGAGAGAGTGGCACGGACATATATACACCACCAAATGTAAAATAGATAGCTAATGGGAAGCAGCCGCATAGCACAGGGAGATCAGCTCGGTGCTCTGTGACCACCTAGAGGGGTGGGATAGGGAGGGTGGGAGGGAGGGAGACACAAGAGGGAAGAGATATGGGGACATATGTATATGTATAACTGATTCATTTTGTTATAAAGCAGAAACTAACACAACATTGTAAAGCAATTATACTCCAATAAAGATGTTAAAAAAAATATTGAATGACCTACCACAGGGACATGACACTGGAAAATACTAATACTTGACCCCTTCGTATTTAAGAAATAAAAACCTTTATTTTATGGATATTGACATACTGATTCTAAAGTTTATATAGAAAGGCATAAGATCCAGAATATTTAATACAATATTGAAGGAGAAGAATGAAGTTGGAGGACAGACACTACCCAACTTCAAGACTTACTGTAAAGATAAAGCAATTAAGGCAGTGTAGTATAGGCAAGGGAATAGACAAATAGAACAATAGAACAGAATACGGAGTTCAGAAATAGACCCACATAAATATAATCAACTGACCTTTGACAAAAGAGCAGAGGCAATACAATGGAGCAAAGACAGTCTCTTCAACAAATTATACTGGAATAAATAGACACCCAAATGCAAGAGAAAAATAAAATGACTCTTGATATAGACCTAACACACTTAACAAAAATTAACTGAAAATGGATCATAGACTTAAATGTAAAATGCAAATCTATAAAACCCCTAGAAGATAACATAGGAGAAAACTTCAACGGCCTTAGGTATGGTGATGACTTTTTAGATACAACATCAAAGACACAATCCATGAAAGAAATAATTGGTAAGCTGGACTTCCCTAAAATTAGAAACTTCTGTTCTATGAAAGACAATGTTAAGGAAATAAGACAAGCAACAGACTGGGAGAAAATATTTGCAAAAGATACATCTGATAAAGGACTGTTATCCAATATGTACAAAGAATTCTTAAAACTCAACATTGGGCTTCCCTGGTGGCACAGTGGTTGAGAGTCTGCCTGCCGATGCAGGGGACATGGGTTCGTGCCCCGGTCCGGGAAGATCCCACAGGCCACGGAGCAGCTAGGCCTGTGAGCCATGGCCTCTGAGCCTGCGTGTCCGGAGCCTGTGCTCCGCAACAGGAGAGGCCACAACAGTGAGAGGCCCGCGTACCACAAAACAAAACAAAACAAAACAAAAACTCAACATTAAGAAAACAAACAACCTGATTTTAAAATGAGTCAAAACTTTAATGGATGACTCATTAAAGAAGATATACAGATGGCAAATAAGTATATGAAAAGATGCTCTACATTATATATCATCAGGGAAAGGCAAATCAAAATAACAATGAGATACCACTACACACCTATTAGGATGGCCAATTCCAGAACACCAACAATACCAAATGCTGGTGAGGATGTGAATCAACATCGTACATTATACACTGCTGGTAGGAATGCACAATGGTACAGCCATAGTGGAAGATAGTTTGATAGTTTCTTACAAAATAAATGTACTCTTACCATACAATCCAACAATCACACTCCTTGATATTTACCCAAAGGAGTTGAACCTGTATGTCCACACAGAAACCTGCACATGGATGTTTATAGCAACTTTATTTATAATTACCAAAATTTGGAAGCAACCAGGATATCCTTTAGTAGGTGAAAGAATAAACTGTGGTAGATCCAGACGATGGAGTATTATTCAGCACTAAAAAGAAATAAGCTATCAGGCCATGAAAAGACATGGAGGAATCTTAAATGCATATTACTAAATGGAGGAAACCCATCAGAATAGGCTACATATTGTATGATTCCAACTATATGACATCTGTAAAAGGCAAAACTGTGGAGACAGTAAAAAGATCGGGGTGGGGGAAGGGGGATGAATAGGCAGAGCACAGAGGATTCTTAGGGCAGTGAAAATGCTCTAAAGGATATTACAATGATGGATATATGTCATTATCCATTTTCCAAACCCATAGAATGCACACCACCACGAGCGACCCCTAAGGTAAACTATGAACTTGGATTATGATGTGTCAATGTAGGTTAATCCTTAGCAAAAAATGTACCTTTCTGGTGAATGATGTTGATAATGGGCAAGGCTATGCCTGTGGGGTATGGGTTAGGGGTACATAAGAAATCTGTGTATTTTCCTCTTAATTTTGTTGTAAAAGTAAAACTGCTCCAAAAAATAAAGTTAAAAAAATAACTTTTAATGCTTCCTAAATAATGGCAATAAAAACTGATTACTTTATCTCATATAGTCTTTGAAAATAATTGTTTATCAAATAAAAATAAATTTAAATGAAAATAAAATAAAATGTTAAGACGATCTTTACACATTCGTAAGTTTATACAAAAATCATAAATTTGGGGACCCTGTACAGTATTTCTAAAATATTTTCACTCATCGTCTATCCCTTTATGCAATACTATATGATACTCTTCCTGAAACACCTCAAAGGAATAAGCATTGAATCTACAACAAAGGAAAGACAATCAGTATTTCCTTAGAGTTGGCTTTTTATATGTTATGATTTTGTTTGTTATCTGTCATATGGATTGCAAAACCCAAGGGATCCTACTACCTGGAAAAAACTGTGTTTTCTCCAAGATTTAAAGAATTATGGGTAGTTTACCTACAACATGAGGACTAATCTGTAAATATTTTCCTAAGATCTATGATGTACCAAGAGAAATACTGAATATTTGTTACGTTTATATTGCTCCTTAGATAAGACTACATACAAGCATGTTCCAAAATCCTTATTTGACTGATGTGCAAAATTTGCTGAGTACAGTATTTTGCTTATTGATTTACAGAATAAATTTTTTCCTGCTAGGTGTTGGGTATTGCTCTCAGTACTTTCTAGAAGGAAAGGCATAAAATAAACAGGTAAATATATATCATACTGCTAGGTGAGGTAGAGGGAGATGGAGCCATAAGGTAAAGGGACAGGGAGAGACAGCAGGGTGTCTTTTATGCAGTAATGAGGGAAGATCATGTTTGGTGTGACATTGAAAGGTACTGAGAGAGTGAGTGGAAACAGAATTTCAAACAAATGCCTTGAGGTGAAAACAATTTGGTACTCTGGGGCTCACAGGTTTTCCACCAGTTTTCTTTAAACAAGCTGCAAAAGAAACTCAACTTATTAAACAGCTATAGGAGAATAGCTAGGATGCAGCAAAGGAGTACATTGTCAGCAATTCCTTGACTATTTTTTCACTTGCATGTTAAGGGGCTCCCTTGTCTAGGGAATTATCTGTTTTGATGGCCAGATGGATAAATTATAGATTCTTATCTGTCAAAAGAAATTCCAAAGTCCAGTTGGTTCTCACAGCAGCACAGCAGGTTTGTGTGTGTGTGTGTGAATGTGTTTGTGTTTTGCCTCAAACCTCACTTGACGAGTTACCAAATCCAGCCTTCCTCTGTTCCAGTCCTTAGGGTATAAGGGTGTATGTCCTTATGTGCTAAGTGCCTTTTCTTTCTGACTTCTACCTGAATTGGCACACTCTGCCCATCTCCCCCAATAGCGTAGGTTTTGCGATCATCCCCAAGTCTGGGCAGGAACCAACATGGTCCTCCGCGGCACCAAGGTCTTCCCAGCTCTCATTACCCTTCAATCTGATGCTCAACAAGTACAATTAGCACTGAACACAGACGTGAAAGACTCTTTTGAGATATTATTTGTATTACAAATAAGTAGAGCTTCCTTGTATTCTCATATTTTCAGAGGTTTGGCCCTGTTTTACTTTCATTTGCCATTGATTTCAGCTCCATCTCCTTATAATGTGAATACCAATCCACAACTATAAACTTCTACTCAATATTGTCCTCCTTCCCATCATTAATCTGCATTTCAATGAGCATTAAAACTGTTGACAGATTCCACTTCATGCCATTCCCATAAGAAGGGTCTTCTGAGACAAAGTCAGCCAGGCTAGCTGTCCTGGAATGCCCCATCCAGATAAAAGACCAGGAGTGAAGTAGAGTGAGAACAAAAACTTCCCTGGCCCCCACCCTATGTAAACTTTTATCCCTACCACGACACTTCTACTTCCTTCCTTTATTTCTTTCTTTTCTCTCCTTAATCTCTACTGCACATTCCCTCCCTCTGGCATCTTCCTCTTCTCTCCTCTTCTCTTCCTTTTCCCTGTCCCTCTTTTGCCCATTCTTTGTCTCTCTCTTTCTCACTCTTTCATCTTTCTTCCCCACTAGATTGTAAATTCCCAAGAGAAAGGATTTTTTTTAATGTGTTTCTTCCCCTCTGTCTTACCTCCGGAGCCTAGAACAGCACCTGACTCGATGAATAAATTTATAGAATGAATGAATTAAAGACCATCTAGAAGTCCTATCAGGTGACTGCACAGCCATGCTATGCAGGGTAGTCCCTCTGCTACATGGAAAGCTTGTCCTTGTTTGTTGAAGTTGTGATTCAATGGCAATAATGTTTTCTAGGCAAAAGCTTTCCCTGAGCATGGCTATCTCTTTAGATCTCTGATATTCCCAATACATTGCAGTGTGGGTTGTTTAAAACTCAGTGAATGGAAAACTATAAGTACTTTAAGATGCCCTTCCTTATCTGAAACAGTAAAATTTAGTTGCCCATGGCAAAAATTGTCTGAGTTCATCCACCCAGATGAGGCTTTCCTCCTTGAGGATAGTCTTTTATATGCTCCATGTATGGAGACATGGTCTCACCTAAGAACAGATTTCTGAAGGAGAAGCTGTAGAGACAGAGCTTACAGACAATTCTGACAAGATGCATTCATCATTATTGTTTATATGAATGAGGTGATTACCTGTGTTCACTGAAACAAAACTAGGTCTATGATTATAGCAGCTGCTCTGGGGGGCAAGTACTCAGCAACTTCAGTTTTTCTAGACTGTGGAATTCTTCTCACTTTCCAAAGTGAGGGCATTTATCGGTATGGCTAAAAGATGCCCTTCAGCTCCCCTGGTGGAAAACTAGTGTATGGAAGGGAGGATACACTTAGTTACTATGCTTGAAATTGAGACAAAAATTTATTTTCAATTTAAATAGATCCAGTGGCTTAAGGCAAAAACTTAGGGCTTATCTTCAATTATTACCTTTTCCCCACCTCCTCCTCAGAAGTCCTGTATATCTATCTATCTATCTGTCTATCTATCTATCTATCTCTCTATCTATCTCTATCATTTATATACTTTTAGCTATATTTGCTGGTATCAGCCACATCTTTTCTCATATTACAATACCACTTCATATAACAGAGTGACTATTCACATAGAAATCAGGTAAGTCAGATCTGACAATACCTCTCACACCACCCTCCTTCATACTCACCACCATCCAGTCCAATGGTCATCATTCAGTTTTTTGAACATTTTAAGTAATATTTCAACCCAACTGAAATTCTTCTTCCTGACCCCTTTATATGCTTCAGGGTTTGTTTTTTTTTTGCAGTACACGGGCCTCTCACTGTTGTGGCCTCTCCCGTTGCGGAGCACAGGCTTCGGACGCGCAGGCTCAGCGGCCATGGCTCACGGGCCCAGCCGCTCCACAGCATGTGGTATCTTCCTGGACCGGGGCACGAACCCGTGTCCCCTGCATTGGCAGGAGGACTCTCAACCGCTGCACCAGCAGGGAAGCCCTATGCTTCAGTTTTAAACTCCAGGCTAATATTTGTGAGACCCAAGACTGAATTACAATAAGGCCCTTACCCTGGAGTTAACCAAACTGTGAAGTTAAGGGCACGGTCCCCCAGACCACAAAGTCTTCCCAAGACTACTGACCCCAGCTGTAAGAAGTAAGGGTTCAACTACAAAGTTAAAGAGTCCATATAAGATCACTCTAATTTCTGACACCTACTTCAAGTTTTGCTGTTTCTCCAAACCACCCTCAGTTTTACTAATCTGCTAATAAGTCTTACAAAATTCAACTCATTGAAACTATTATACTCACATTTACATTTATTACAGAGAAAGGATACATTAAAGTTAGCTGTGGAAAGATACATAGGGAAGAATCCAGGAGGGTTCCAAATGGAAGTTCTCATTGTCCTCAAGATGCATTACTCTCCTGGCATGGATGAAAATATCCATGGAACACTGCCAATCTGGGAAGCTCACTTGAAGCAATATGTCCAGAGATTTTATTGAGGTCTCATTACAAAAGCAGAATTGATTGATTGATTGCCCATATGATGAACTCAGTCTCCAGCATTCCCTCTCCTGGAGGTGGGGCTGATATCACTTGGCCCAAAGCCCTCACCCTAAATGATATGGTTGGTCTTTCTGGTGTGGTCACCTCTCACGCTCAGACTATTGGGCGTGGCTGGCTGCACCCCAGTCAGATCTAAGAATGGTGATGATGATTAGAAATAAAGAGGTTTTCAGTCAGGGAGATGTTAACTGAGGAGATACCCTTAAGGGTGTACCTATATAATGATCCCAGGAACAATCTGCAAGATTATTTGAGAGTAGGATACACAAGGTAGTTACAGCTGGGGTTATGGGTAAAAAATAGTTCCCAGTGCTCCAAAATACCATCAAGCACAGTAGAAATGGCAGAATATGGCAATACTAAAGTTTCCAGCGTTTTCATGTTTTATAGAGTACAAAATTTAATTTATTGTTGAATGCAGGCAATTTCTTTGAGATAAGACTACCATAATGGATGTTTACTTAGACAAACTTCAGCAGCTACCATTTACTGGAATTGCAAGGTTTGGAGACACAGAAGTCTCAAGGAGTTGGCAAAATGTTGTTTTGAAAGTGAGGCATATAGGTAAACTGAATTGTATTTGAAAAAAACATGGGCTATAATTCGAGGTAAAAGGTGCTGGTAGAAACAATGACATGATAAGTACTCCAAATGTGGCTCCTTAAGTTGGATTTCCCTGCTTTGGTTAGAGGGGTAATGGACAGATGTTGACATAGTCTCTAGTGCAGGTTTCATAGGCATGAACATTGTGCAGTTTTATTCATGTACCAAATCACAATTTATCTTTTCTAGAATAGTTACATTGTCTAAATATTTTTACTATAATAAAATTTTACAAAATTTTACTATAACACTGATGGCACCACAGATGAAGATGCTGTGTATATATAAACTTGTATTCATGTATCTATTTCCTTAGAACACATTTATAGTTTACTCACTTAATGAAAGAATGTGTATTGGCGTAACACTTTCTTGTGCTCCTGGATAGAATGTAAATTGGTACTGTCATTTTAAGTACAATGTGATCAGTATGTCCAAAACATAGTACCAATTTTTCACATCAGGCCATGATACTCTTCTTAACCAGCCAAGAATTTAACAGTCTGATAACATTCCACTTCAACATTTATAAATGTTAACATATAATACTCAAAGTTATAAACTTTTCATTTTTCCAATTTTTTATCACTTTTATTTCATTTTTTTCTTTATAAATTTATTTTCTTTCTTTCTTTCTTTTTGGCTTCATTGGGTCTTCACTGCCTTGCTCAGGCTTTTCTCCCCACCTTCTTGCGGAAGGTGGGGGTTACTTCTTGTTGCCGTGCGAGGGCCTCTCACCGCAGTGGCTTCTCCCATTGTGGAGCATGGGCTCTAGGCACACAGGCTTCAGTAGTTGTGGCACACAGGCTCTAGAGCACAGGCTCAGTAGTTGTGGCACATGGGCTTAGTTGCTCCACGGCATGTGGAATCTTCCTGGACTAGGGCTCGAACCCCTGTCCCTTGCATTGGCAGGTGGATTCTTAACCACTGCGCCACCAGGGAAGCCCCTATTTCATTCTTATAATTGGAATGTCCTTGGTTACTAAAAGGTTTTTCTCTTTTTATACATATAATGGATATTTGTATTTCTTCCTTTTTTATTGAAGCATAATTTATATATAACACTGTATTAATTTCAGATCTACAGCATAATGATTAGATATTTGTATATATTGTAAAATGACCACGAGAATAAGTCTCATTAACATCTATTCTCCTGTGCAGTTACAAATTTTCTTTTCTTGTGATGAGGACTTTGAAGGCCTACTCTCCTAGCAGCTTTCAAATATACAATACAGTATTATTAACCATAGCCACCATGTGGTACATTACATCCCCATGGCTTGTGTATTTTATAACTGGAGTTTGTACTTTTTTTTTTTTTTCGCGGTACGCGGGCCTCTCACTGTTGTGGCCTCTCCCGTTGCAGAGCACAGGCTCCGGACGCGCAGGCTCAGTAGTTGTGGCTCACGGGCCCAGCCGCTCTGCGGCATGTGGGATCTTCCCGGACTGGGGCACGAACCTGTGTTCCCTGCATCGGCAGGCGGACTCTCAATCACTGCGCCACCAGGGAAGCCCTGGAGTTTGTACTTTTTGACCACATTCATCCGTTTCATACCACCCCCTCCAGTCCCACAACCACCAATCTGTTCTCTGTGTTTATAAGCTTGGTTTTTGTTTTGGTGGGTTTGGGGGGTTTTGTTTGTTTTTTAGAATCTACATGTAAGTGAGGTTATACAGTATTTGTCTTTGTCTGACGTATTTCACTTCACATAACGCCCACAACTTTCATCCATGTTGTTACAAATGGCAAGATTTCATCCTTTTTTATGACTAAATAGTATTCCATTGTGTATGTAGGTATATATACCACATCTTCTTTATCCATTCATCCATTGATGGACACTTAGCTTGCTTCCACATCTTCGCTATTTTAAATAACGTTGCAATGAACATAGGGGGATGCATGTATCTTTTCAAATTAGTATTTTCATTTTCTTTGGATAAATACCCAGAATTGATGGATCATATGGTAGTTCTATTTTTAACTTTCTGAGGAATTGCTATACTGTTTTCCATAGTGGCTGCACCAATTTACATTACTCTCAAGAGTGCACAAGTGTCCCTTGTTCCCCACACCCTCTCCAACACTTGTTATTTTTCATCTTTTTAATAATAGAAATTCTAAAAGGTGTGAGGTGATATCCTACAGGGATTTTAATTTGCCTTTCCCTGATTTTGAGCATCTTTTCATATATCTGCTGTCTGTCTGTATATCTTCTTTGGAAAAATGTCTCTTCAGATTCTCTATTTTTTTTTTAATTGGATTGTTTGGGTTTTTTTGCAATTGGATTGTAAGTGTTCTTTATATTTTTTGATATTAAACTCTTATCAGATATATGATTTGTAAATATTTTGTCCCATTCAGCCAGTAGGTTGCCTTTTCATTTTATTGATGATTTCCTTTGCTGTGATAAAGCTTTTTAGTTTGATGTGGTCCCACTTGTTTATTTTTACTTTTTTAAAAAAATTTATTTTATTGAAGTATAGTTGATTTGCAATGTTGTGTTAATTTATGCTGCACAGCAAAGTGATTCAGATATATATATATATATATTCTTCTTCATATTCTTTTCCATTATGTTTTATCACAGATATTTAATATAGTTCCCTGTGCTGTACAGTAGGATGTTGTTGTTTATCTCTTCTGTATATAACAGTTCACTTCTGCTAATCCCTACTTTTGCTTTTGCTGCCTTTGCTTTTGGTGTCAGATTAAAAACAATCATCACCAAGTTTACTGCCTATATTTATCTTCTGGGAGTTTTATGATTTAAGGTTTTATATTAAAGTCTTTAATGGGTCTTTAACCCATTGTGAGTGAATTTTTGTATCTAAGATAGTAGTCTAGTTTTATTCCTTTGCATGTGGCTGTCCAGTTTTCCCAACACTGTCCTTTCCTCTTTGTATATTCTTGGCTCATTTGTTAAAAATTAATTGAACATATATGCATGGGTTTATTTCTGGAAACTCAATTCTGTTCCACTGATCTACGTGCCTATATATTTCTTCTTTTGTGAAATGCTTGTTCTTTCTCTGGCCAAATTTTGTATTGAGATATCTGGTTTTACTCATCATGTTGTATACTGTTATTTATTTACTGTTAGAGTTACATGCTCTAAACTACGTTTCTGTTTGTTATTTGTCTTTAACTTTAATATTTATGTATTTTTCAATACCATAATGTAAAATTCATAGCTATTCTGGTATATCAATTACCACCACCTCCAGCTTAAAATTTCTTTTGTTGATACTTAGAAAAAATTTTTTTATAATTCTCAAGTATTCACTTGTATTTACTTTTGGTTTTATATTTCTATGTTTTGTATTTAACTCTTCAGCTCTTCTGGAATTTATTTTTGTGATGATGTGACATAGAAATTTGAATTCGTTTTTTTCTTCAAAATTTACCATATTTCTTGAACCACCTGAAGAATACTTAATTTTCTGCAATTGCTTGAAAATCACTTTTTATTAATAATAAAACTTTAAATACATATGGTATAAATAAACCTTGGGCTCCTCATAACACAATCTCTTTTCCAAGATACCACTGTTAAAACCAGAAAGCTAATGAACAATATAGAGCTTTACTCTAAATCTCCTCAAGGAGATTTGTTTCATGTAATCTCATCAAGTACCCTGTTTATTTAATAGTTCTTATATTATCTAAATGTTTCCCTTCAATGTAGATGCTTAAATTTCTCTTTGATATTTTCCCATCATTCCCTGCTCTTTACAGAATATCATTCATCTGCCTGAAGAGAGTTTTGGACAATCAACTTTCCTTTTTTATTTGTCAAAGGATGCATACAGGACCTACCAGAAGAAGTAAATCATTACTTACTCTCAAAAACTTCCTTCTAAAAAATATCATAGATAATAAACACCTTTTCTTTGGTGCATATAACTGCTAACATTGTTTTCTGAGATTATTCTTTGCTTTCATTGATCTTGTACCTGTAGCATGTCATAATTATTAGGGCTTTACAATTATTTGGTGAACCATATTGTGCCAGTTCTCTCATTATTCTACTGCTTAAATTGTTTTATAATTGTCACTTGTTTGTTGTTGCAAATGGGTTTTGGAATATTTGCTTGAGGTTAATAAAGATCCATTTGGAGTTTCAGAGAAATCATATTGAATTAATACACAAAGTTAAGATAATTGTGTATCTTTTTAATAATTTTCTTCCAATACATGGCCATGCTATAGCTTTCTATTGAGTTTAATCTTATTTTAAAGTCATAAATAAAATGGAAATAAAATTGATGAAAAAGATAAAAATTGACTAAGACAAAAAGTTGATAACCCTGAGCATTTTACATTGCCATTTCTATGATTTGAAGTAGAATGTGATGTGATAGCTACCTTCACAGCCTGGTAAGAGAAATTGTTTTCTTTATTCAGTCCATGCACACTGCTATTATTCAATTTAGAATAGTGACTTAGTTTTAAATCACTTTTGCTCAGTAAGACAATAATTAACCTCTCCCCAAATAATTCTCACCTTCATATTTCTGTAAAATCTGTAAAAATTTTCCTGTAAAATCAGTAATAATATTCCCACTTTTATTTCTGATTTAGTTATTTTTGTCTTCTATTTTTCTTAGCCAATCTTGCTAAAGGTTTGCCAATTCTGTTGATATTTTCAAAGAACTAAATCATGGTTTTATTTTCTTTTTTTAATTTTTAAATATTATAATTTACTGACATTAATTTCCTAGTTATGACAAATGTAACAGGGTTACATAAGTTGTTAACATCAAGGGAAACTGGGTGAAGTGTACACATGAACTTTGTATACCATTTTGCTACATTTTGGTAAGTCTAAAATTATTCCAAAATACAAAGTTCATTTTTTTTTATTTTTTAAATTAATTTTTATTGGAGTATAGTTGCTTTACAATATTGTGGTAGTTTCTACTGTACAGCAAAATGAATTAGCTATACATATACATATATCCCCTCTTTTTTGGATTTCCTTCCCATTTAGGTCACCACAGTGCATTAAGTAGAGTTCCCTGTGCTCTACAGTATGTTCTTATTAGTTATCTATTTTATACATAGTATCAGTAGTCAATACGTGTCATTCCCAATCTCCCAATTCCTCCCACCCCACCCCTTTCCCCCTTGGTATCCATACATTTGTTCTCTACATCTGTGTCTCTATTTCTGCTTTGTAAATGAGATCATCTATACCATTTTTCTAGATTCCACATATATGCGTTAATATATTTGATTTTCTCTTTCTGACTTACTTCACTCTGTATGACAGTCTCTAGGTCCATCCACGTCTCTACAAATGATCCAATTTCATTACTTTTTATGGCTAAGTAATATTCCATTGCATATATGTACCACATCTTCTTTATCCATTCCTCTGTTGATGGACATTTAGGTTGTTTCCATGTCCTGGCTACTGTAAATAGTGCTGCTATGAACATTGGGGTGCATGTGTGTTTTTGAATTATGCTTTTCTCTGGGTATATGCCCAGGAGTGGGATTGCTGAGTCATATGGTAGTTCTATTTTTAGTTTTTTAAGGATTGGTTTTATTTATTCTCTGTATTGTTTTTGTGTTCTCTACTTTATTTACCTCTGAACTGATCTTTATTATTTCCTTCCTCTGGTAGATTTGGCTTAGTTTGTTCTTTCTGTACTTCCTTAAGGTGTAAACTTAAGTTGCTCATTTATCTTTCTTCTTTCCTAATGTAAATGTTTATAGGTATAAATTCCCCTCCTAGCATTGTTTTCACTGAGTCCCATAAATTTTGTATGTTGTATTTTCCTTTTCATTTATCTCAATATATTTTCTAGTTTCCTTCATGCTTCCTTCTTTGACCCATTGGTTGTTTAAGAATGTGTTGTTTAATTTCCACATATATGTGAATTTCCCAGTTTTCTGCTGTTAATTTCTGGTTCCATTCCATTGTGATCAAAAAAGATATTTTATATGATTTCAATCTTTTTAAATTTATTAAGACTTATTTTGCGGCCTAATATGATTTATCCTGGAAAATATTCCATATGTTCTTTTCCTTCTTTCTTAACCCCTCAATTCCCCTTTCTTTTATTACTTTTAAGATGTAATCAAGGCTACAATCTTTATTTATTGCATTTCTTCTTTTAAAAGGAAAAAATAACATATATACATGTTATTTTCAAGTATATTTTTCTAGGCTGTATTTTTCAAAATATTCTTAAAAGTATGGCCAAATAATTTTTTTAGTGATGCATTCTCCTGCCAGAGCTCCACTTGTTTTTAAGGAATTGCTGAAGAGGTAGTAATGACTAAGTCCGCTTGAAAAATAAGCAATCTAAATTTTCAAGTCAGAAAAATATGTTAAGTTCACAACACCTAAATGTACTGATTATGCTTTTGTTGCAAGCAAATAGATCTCCAGGCATAATTTCATTGTGTCTCTATCCTCTATTATTTCAAGTGAGGTAAAACTAAATAAAGTACACTGTAAGAAAAAAAGTAAGCACTATGACTCAGTCTTGAATCAGAGTTCATAAGTAAATTATAAAGATGTATTAATCAGCTAAATATAAGGGGAACTTCAAGTGTTTTAAATTTTAGATCATGATAATTAAATAAATATTTTTTTCCCAGAAGTGCCTTTAGTTGCTTTTATGGAATTTTACACACATGGCTAAAGTTTCTTTTCAGTAGCAATTTATATTTTCTACCACTAGATAAATAGAAAGGCTTAGGGTTTTCATGTCTCTAGTTTTATTATTTACACATTGCACCTGCATATTTTACTCATGAAAACTGAAGTGTTCAAAAAGAAATATGCAAAATAGATCTGATGACAACTGATTTTGTTTGAAAAGATCATATGCCATAATCCCTTAGGTAACCTCTCAGTCAAAGGCCAAAACAATACAAGATTCTGATGCTGTGTTGTATCAGAATTCAACATTTATTTTAAAAACATGTTGCACTCTCTTTCTCTTTGTGGTATTCAAAATCACTGTAAATTCCCCTGCAAGTATTTATAAAAATATTTGATCATTAGAATTCAGTTCACATAGCAACAACTTTGTAAAAGAAAGTGATAGAAAATTGGGTTCATTTGAACAATTGTAGTAGGCATAATGGTATCTCCTTATCATTATCCCTATACTTCCCTATTTTCTAGCACATAAAATATTACCTTTAATTGAATTTTCCATAGGTAGACATAGCTATTAAATATTCTCTGTGCAGTTATCACCATCTATCCAACTGGTTATATAAATTATACTTGAAAAGACACAAATTTACTTTTAATATGTATCTATTGATTTCATAAATCCTACTTATAATTAAATTGTCATCCAACTGAGGCCGGGACACAGAAAAATATGAAACAGCTTAATGAGCTTTCTCTAAGCCATTGTCCACCAGCTTAAAAAGCAGCTCAGTCTTGTATACATGAAGGAAATACTTCTTTAGACCTACTATAAACTATGGATTTATAGTTATAATTAATTTTCTCATTGACTTTTCTATTGTACTAATGACCCTGCTGTGATTCAGGATCTGCTTTTAGAGGTACTTTCATCAGACATTTTTCAAAGTATATTTGCATATCTTAATTCAATTACATTAAAATCATTTTAAGTCTAAACTGCATCTTTTAGTTCTTTTTTTCCCCTTCTAATCTTAATCATTCGGCCCTTGTTTGTATAAAAATCCATGCTGACTTTTTCATTTTTTCCTTGTTTATGATTTGAGAACTAACTTTGATCCACCTAATTAAAACTTCTGTGAAGGACAAAACAGAAAATGACTGCCAGGAGGCAGTCTAAAGTTATTTGAAATGATTTGAACATCAATGCTCTAACTTTCCACAGCACCCTCAAGTGTTTGCAGACCCAAGTAAACAAATTGCATGATCTTTCTCAACTATAATTAGTATTCAGTTATACTATACTCCGGTGTCTTAGTGAGCCTATCTGACATACTGCCATTCTAAGATGTTAGCAAAAATAATCCAGATGATAGGCTCTCTGTAGGTAAATATTGTTAGGATGGGTAAATATTGTTATGATGGAACAAAGGACTTTAAAAGAAAGTAAACAAGATAAAAGAGATTGCCATCTTTACTACTAGTTAGAAAAGAAAAAGGAAAAGGAGTAAAGATAAGAGGAGAAATGTAGGCTAACATAAACAATAAATAAAGGAATAGAGCTAAGTCCCAGAAGGATGTTGATAGAAATGAAAGTAGAGATTTTAAAAAAATGTAAATCTCGAGCTATTGCTTAATTTTCCTGTCCGTATATAGCTTATTTCCTTCTATGAAACAAGTTCTGCAGTATTGCTGAGTGAGTAAGCCAAATGTAAATGAGACTATTGAAGCATATACAGAGCCTAAGAGGTGAGAAAATGTTATGCTAATAATCAAAGAGGTCTCCAAAGTCTGGGGAGAAAAGTACATAAGGGCCAAGATGGAGTTATCCATTTGGTCTCTGGGATTTGTTAGAAATTATACTAATATTTTTAAAAATCGGATTCCTAATACTTTTTAAAATGTCTGTTTACGTGAAGTGAATAACATGTTTTTCTATGATAGCATTTCATAGTATAATTCTTTAGACCTATAATAAATATTTATTATATCCATTATATCAAACAGGCATATCCCTGCTATTAGACATTTAGAAACATTTAATTTGGTGAATTTTTAATGCAAGCGTGAAGAAATTGTTGAAAAGTTGGTTCTAAAATAACAACCATTTCACTGTGTTAAATACACATTGAATTATGGGCTAGTGAATATCTAAACCTTCCTAAGACATAATATAGCTGTGGATTTATTTTGTATTGGGAAATGCTTTTTTATTTGGATAACAAATGTAGTGAAATATACATGTAGAGATACACACATATTTTATTCAGTTTCTGTCAGTCAAAATTCTGATAGTTTTAATTTTGGGTATACCTGGCTTTGTGTATCATTTCTTAACTTAATAACAATTATAGTAATTGCTCCACAGTTTACATTTATAAAAGACAAACACTAGATAAAAAATAGCTGATGCATTCATTTGAACTTCCTTAATCATTAAAGTGGATCAACTGCATAGATAATATAATCTATTCAAGTTTGAACATTCATTTTAATTCAGGTTTAAACATTCTCATGTCTAATGGCCATATTACATGTAAGAAATTTATTATGAAAAAAATACATGAAAACCTAGAATTATCAACTCAGCTTTATTTTCACCTTGCTAAAGAACACAACAAAAACATTATCATTAAAAAGCAATACACTTTTGTTCCATAAATCGTGTTTCTCACGTAACCAATTGTGCTGTTTATTTTCTTCCTTCATATTTGAACTACAAATTCTAGCTTGTGTCAGTCAGCAAGCAACAAGTCATAATTCTATATTTTTTAACTTCTTTAACTTAATCCCAAGACACACTTCTGATCCGACACAAGTGACCAAAGACTTAACTACTCTGTGAATGCTTATCCTTAAGGAGTGAAATTTGAAAAACTTCTGGGCAACTAAAGTAAAGGAAGTAATCAAGATAACCTTTACCTTATCACAAAAGTTTTTTATTATATAAGAAATAATATTTGTACAATTTAAACCCACATTCATATATATATATTCATAAATTAAAATAGACAAGAAAATTCAATTTGATCTAGAAATATTCTATCAGGATCTTTAAAAAATTATACGGATGACTATTATTTTGTATAACATAGAGATTTAGAAATTACTTCCTTCTTACATAGTCAATTGTCAGAAGTCATATTTTATATGTGTGATTTTGTTTTCTTCCTAGAAGCAGATACTAAGATTAAAAAACTTGAGTGCAAATAATTATTTTGGAGTACAAATGTCACTGGTGGAGATGTGAGAAAACCATAGGAAAAAAGGGCAGTCATAAAAGGTGCATTTCTGTCATGGTGGGCTAATGGAATTTAATCCACTGGGGAAACTCTAAAAAGTGGTATAAAATCACACTTTAAAATTCTCTCACTTAAGAGGCGAGGCAGTTGTGTATTTATTCGTCAACTCCCAGAATGATGTGAATCCCCTGATCATTCCCAGAACTAAGAGTGCACAGAGAACAGCCTTCTGTGCTTCCAGAAAGTGTCCTGAGGTACCAGGATGCGGAGATTGACATTTGGAGACTAGTCATAATATAGGGAACTACTTGCAGTATTGGGAAGGGCATGGCAATAAATGTCTTCACTTTACATTGTTCAGGTCTTCCTCAGGCCCTACATTAAATGCACAGTTCTATTAATGTCACTGCTTCTTAAAGGTTGGTCACGATTTTTTTTAAAAACAACAACAAAAACCAACAAATTGCAAGATGATGGTAGGAAGCCTTGCTGCTGTAATTGGTCCTGAGGCTGACTACAGCCGGTATTCTTTATATCCCTCTTCTACGTCTCATACTAGGTTTCTCACAACTTGAGTCAGCACTTCAGCTAGCCAGGAGTGCCTGTCCAGGGTGATAAATCATACTTTCATGCCTGAGAATTCTGATACTTTGGTTACCATATCTTTGTCAGATTGTGTTTCCTGCAATTGCCATGTAAGGTTTTGACTCAATAAGGGCACTAAGGGGAACCCTAAGGAATCTCCTTAACTCCAGACATACTTCTCCCTGTCCCATTACACAGCAGCCACCCCACTGCCTCATGATAAATGTGGTCAGTTATCCCTGCCAGTATAGTAACTCCGTTTCTGTTCCTTGTTTTACTGGCATGAGGGACTCAACATAACTTAGTTGGATCAATAATTTCAAGTTTATTGGAATCCTTAATATGTTCTCGTGTAAACATGTCCCTCCCCTCAGAACCAGGACCTCTAGTGCAGAGGCCAAAAGTTGCTCAATGAGGCAAAAATTAATCAATTGTGTCCCTGAGAGCAATGGTGAAAGGGCGCTCAGACAAAGGTATTCTATCTCTCAGGAGTATTAAGAGTATTAGGCTCACAGAATTTCTTGGAACTGTACCTATTGTTGCATCATCTTCACCATATTGCTGATTGCTTTTCTAAGGTGCTGTTCATAATCTTATTACAATAAATCAATTTGTTAGCCCATGAGTAGACTTGCTGGCCAAGCTACTGCAGACAGACAAGGAAAACACTTAGCCACACCCAGGTCAAAGCAAAAATTGCATCAAGCAAAGTTAAGCAGGACAAAAACATCTTATTCAAGACTATTACAACAGGGAAGGAGACCGAATTCAACTCCACTGAAACAAAAGATGGGAAAGACTTTAAGCACTGGGATGAGCTAGTGGAAAAGTATTGGAGGACTTTGGGGGTAGGGTTGATCAATGGTATGCGTCCAACACATGGAGCTTTTCCTGAGTTTGCAAATCTTCTTCTCTTTAATTAGGCTATTTGTGTTTGCTAAGTGTTGCCTCACGAAGTTAGGCTCCTACCCTCCCTCAGAGACTGGGAAATAGGGGTGTTATCTCCTTTTGATGTTTACATTTCAAAGAGATGGTTTCCAGGTCTTGAGAAAGACATTTCCTGAGCTATAAAACTGGCAAGAGGCTAGAAGCAGATTTACATACATTTCAAAGGAACAGAACAAGAATTTACAGTTGAAGTTTCTGAAGTAAATGCTCTAAGAAAAGCCAGGTCAGTGGTCTATAGTTTGAAGAAACTTGTCCAAAGCTTCGTTAAACTGAGGGGAAGTTTAAAGTCATCTTGGTTACCCAGAATATGTATCAATCCAGCACGGAGATAATTATTTACCCTTCCAGGATGAAAAGGATCCAATGTAACCAGTCTATCCTATGGTGGCTAGCTAAGCTGCTCAAACGATGGTGCCTTACCAAGGGCTTAACTTTAGTCTCTATTGCTAATTGGTTGAGCACTCAGCAGTCACCTATTATAGGTTCAGTGAGAGGGAGTTCTTATTGTTGGGCCCTGGCATATTAGCGAGCCTGCTATTATGGCTATTCCTTTCATCACAACCAAGCGTTAAGCACTAGAATGACTAAGGACAGAACATTTTTGTTGTTTTCTATTTTGCTGTTGTTATTTGTTTTTTGGCTTATTTGGTATTTTAGCAAATGTTACAATTAATAAACATGTGATATATATTTGCTCATTTATGCAGGCCTATCTATAGGACTAACTTTTACCTGAGCTGTTTGGTAAATTATGCTTATACTAATAATTTTGTAGACAATTGTGATCAATTAATTTTATTAAGCTAATTTTAGGGATGGAGGTGTTTCAAAACTGATGACAGTTGCTTTAAGGGCTATGTTTTTATTCTGTTCACTTTGATACCTGGGGAATAGATTTTTCCAAGTCCCAACTCAATATACAGAACCTGCCCACTCTTGGCATTCCTGGACTCCTAGGATTTGCTTCAGAGTTAGCAACAGAGTTTAATTAATTAATTAAATAATAACACAATAGAAATACATGCACATGCATGACGACTTCATGGTCAAGGATTTTTTTTTAATGTTTTGCAACTTTCTTCATAGTAGCCTAAACTCAGAATAACCCAAATGTCCATAAGCAGTTGAAGGGATATGTAAATTTGGGGATATTAATAAATAGCCATGAAAATATATGAAGTAAAGTAAAACCACTCAAAGATGGGGATGGGTCACACAAACATTATGTCAAGTAACTGAAGTCAGACTCATATAAGTACATGCTACATGATTCTATGAAGATAAAGTACAAAGCAGCCAAAACTACTATATTGTGTTAGAATTCAGGATAGTGTTTATTTTAGAGAAAGAAAGAGGGGGTTGTAATTGGAGGGGGACATGAAAGGGACTTTTAGAATGCTGGAAAAGTCCTGTTCTTGAACTGTTTGTGATTACAGAGGCATTTGTGAAAAAAATCCTGAAGCTGCATGACTGTGTCCTATATACTTTACTGTCTGTATGTTACGACTCACAATAAAAAATAAAAAGAACAAAAAAATTAAGATCTCACAGTTGTGCATGAAAATCATTATACCCCAAAACATAATTAAACTTTTCTCAGTACTTTGTAAAAATTTTACTTTGTAAAAACAACAAAGAAAATTGTTTTACGTGAATTTTTCTTTGTTCACCAAAAAGAACATATTATATTGTTATAGGATAAAATGAAGGGGTATGAAAAAGTTTTCCTGATATATTAACTTTTATTAATTAAATGTTCTTTTTGATACTTTAATTTCTTTTTACTGGTCACTGAGATCTTTTTATTTTGCACACAGAACCACTAAGGATCTTGCCTGTGGACACCTCAGAGGTTGCACTGTAGATTCTCATGGCTCCAGACAGTTGGTGGAAAGAAAGATGAGAAAAACTATGATTTGCGTCAATGACATGATTACAGAGCTAAGGTTTCCAACAGAGTTTCAGATGGTCAACTTGGCTTCTGAAGCAGTTCTAAGGAATCAGTGAGAGAACATCACAGGGATAATAGAAGGGCATTAACTACCAGAAGCCCCTACATGTATCAACTGAGACCTTGAAGTATCTGCGTAAACATCAGAAGCAGGGTTCTAGCCAGCCAACTAGTGACTCAAAGGCTCAGGTGCTCACCTGCCCAGAACTTACTTGGCTACCCGGTTTCTGAACTACTTGCTAGCAGATTTAGCCTTGCTGCCCAGTTCTTCTTCAATTATGAGGATCTGGTTGTAGTTGGCCAAGCACTGGGTTAGGCAAGGTGCACCAGTCTTGATCTGCCCAGTGCAGGGCTCCACCACCAGGTAAGCAATGAAGATAATTTCAGTTATGAGTTATGAGACACCACAATGCCCCACCCATCGGACTGAGCCAGTTTGCACACCTGAAGAGAATTGGCCAGGGAGCCGATCTGCTACACTTTGAGCAGGAGGCAGTTGCATGATTTCTCACCCACAGCCTTGGAAATCTGCTTCAGGCTGGTCACTGAGAGATTGTCCCCCACCACATGGATTCCTGTACTAGCAGTGAACTTCTGCCAAGCTTCCCAGTCATCTTGGTCAAAGAGATCTTGAATAGACACCAATGGGTAGTCCTTGATGAAGGAATTGTACAGGTCGAACAACTGGTCAGGTGTGGCGTACCTGCTGAGATCATTGGGAGACTTGAAGTCCAGGTCACACTTCCCTGACCTGAGGAATTCAGAGGCAGCCAAGTCCATGGCAATGACAACCTCATCGGTGTAGCCAGCTATCCTGATCTCATTCTTCAGCAACTCCAGAGCTTCTTTCTTCTTCAGGAGCAAACCAGCCTTCATCCCCCACATTGGTGGCATCTTTCCCATATTTCTTCTTGATGACATTCTTCAGGTTGTGGTAAACCTCTGCTCCAATTTGCATGGCTTCCCTGAAGTTTGCTTCACCAACAGGGAGGATCAGAGAGTCTTGCATGGCCAGCTTGTTGCCAGCATGAGAACCATTGTCGATCACACTGAAGGCTGGAATGGACAAGATGACTTCAGAGTTGTCAGTCAAGTCAGAAATTTGGAGGTACAGGGGCACACTTTATAAAAAACCTAGCCTTACAGACAGCCAGGGTCCCTCCCAAAATGAAGTTAATACTATATTTAGATTTATTTTCCATTTCATTCATCTCTATCATCCATTTGTCAGTCTTCTACTTGTTCCAAATGCTCAGTTTACATAATTCCTCTGATCTACAAATATAATACATTTACCTAACATTTTTATCTGGTAATTGTAGTGGATTGAATAGTGTCCTCTCAAGATTCATGTCTAACCAGAACCCCAAAATGTAACCTCATTTGGAAATAGGGTTTTTGCAGATGTAATTAATTAAGATGGGGTCATACTGGATTAGGCTGGGATCTAAATCCAGTGACTGATGTCCTTAAAAGAAGAGAGGACACATCAAAAGAGACATACAGAGGGAAGAAGCCTATGTGAGGACAAAGCAGAGATCAGGGTGATGCAGTTACAAGCTAAGGAATGCCAAGGGTCGCAGGGTCCACCAGAAGCTAGGAGGAGGAAAGGAAGGAGTTATTCCTAAAGCTGTCAGACGAAACATGGTCCTACTGACACCTTGATAATGGATTTCTAGCTTCCAGGACTGTGACAAAATAAATGCCTGAGGTTTTAAGCCACCAAGCTTAAGGTTTTAGAGAGTAATGTTTCCACAAAGGAATTTAACAATAATTTTATTAAAATCAGAAGTTGTAATTTTCATCTGACTATCCAGATCCCCTCATATCACTGCAGAAAAGTTTATCGTATTGGTAAATTACCGATCTTAATTTCAAAATAAAGTGTGCTTCTATCCTATCACGGCAGGGAAAATTATGTCTAGATTTTAAGACGTGGTTTGTGGGGCTTCCCTGGTGGCGCAGTGGTTGAGAGTCCGCCTGCCGATGCAGGGGACGCGGGTTAGTGCCCCGGTCCGGGAAGATCCCACATGCTGCGGAGCGGCTGGGCCCGTGAGCCATGGCCGCTGAGCCTGCGCGTCCAGAGCCTGTATTCCGCAACGGGAGAGGCCGCAACACTGAGAGGCCCGCGTACTGCAAAAAAAAAGAAAAAAGAAAAAAGACGTGGTTTGTGACTTTTAGTTTCAAATTTGCTGTGTATTTACATAATTAATTCACAGAGTTCCCAAGAAAGAAAAAAAATGAAACAAAACAAAACATTATGTTGTTCCATATTCAAGTTAATTCAAGTTCTTCTCCAATTCAAGTTAAAGGATTCACATAATTATAGGATATTAGGTAAATTGATGCATGAAATAAAGATGCAATGATATGCAACTGAGGTTTTGTTTGTTGAAGTCTTTAATTCATTTGTTGGAAAGGGCTGAAATAAACTTTGGACCAGATAAGTGCCATCCAAGCTTTATTATATAAAAAATAGAAAAAATGAGATAGGAATGAATAGGGTTAGAAAATTGAAATTAGACTGAAAGAATTCTATAATAAGCTATAAAGTTACATGTGCACATACATTAAATGTACTGTTTGAATTCTGTAGCCCATCAATTCACTGAAATTCTTGATCTGAAGAATAGCCTTGTTACATGTTCCACAAATGAATACAAGAGAAACAACTATCCTTACTCATTCTAACATAACAAAATTCCTTCTAACTCATTTTGATTATAGTCTGCCCCTCATTTTTAATTACTCTATTTCCAAAATCAAGTACAAATAAAACACCAACAGCAAAAAAAATAAAATAAAATTGTCACTTTTCTACCTTTCCACCTCCTTATAATTTAAATATGCTAAATCATCACTTTGTATACTTGGAGATTATGTTCAGATGTTGGTTTTCAGAACATTCACATTCTTTTGAAATACACCCCACAGATAATTTCTTCAGTAGTATAGACCAAGAGTATTACCTACATGAATTTTCATAAAGTTTACAGAACAAATTAGTATTTAGTCTAATGAGTAAAAAAACAAGTCACAATTTTGAGTTCAACAAATGTTCAAAGGTTTTATGTCCAAACTCAACTTTACTGTTCATGTGATCTATTTAATGTGAATAAAAATCACCTTAGTTAAAGATTATATATGTTTAGATAATTTTTCCAGAATCAATATTCTAGTTTATTTAAATACAAGCTTCTTTATTCTTAATGAGCCTTTCCAATTTTCCAAATATATTAAAGCTTTCATAGGTGAAATTACTAGTGGCTGAACTAAAAGGGAATTTTAAAATTTCAGCCTATTCCAAGGAGGAAAAAGGAAGATGGTGAATCCTGTTTTGTCTCAGAAAAATGAACCAGCCCTCTAAGGGAACTAATTTGGAATCAAGGAGAAAGGAAATTCACACAACAAACAGAATCCATTTTAATTATCTGTGTGAAAGTAAAAATTGTTTGCATATGAATTACTGACTCTATAAGAAACTGATAAGTTTGAATAACATATTATGACATACATTTTATGGTGAACTCTATTTCAACATTACCCATATCCGTATTTATTGTCTTCTAAAATTTATCTTGCCTTTATTTATATCCAACATATTTAATGTCTCTATTGTTCTGCTTGGCTTCTTATTTTACTATAAAATAAAAAGAGTGCCCTATACAAAATATGGTAATATAAAGAGATGAAACTCCTGACTGCTGACTCCATTCAGGAAACCCCACTCTTTTAATACCCAAAGTTCTCAATTACATTGTCAATCATATTCTCCCACCTTATACATGAACTACCACATGAACCAAACAGAACAACATAAATATCACACACATTTTTAAAAAATATCAGATATATTATCAGATAAACCTCACAGGAAAGTGTGTACTATTTTTGAGAGTTTTATTTTGTCAAAAACAGGTTCCATGTTTAGATGTTTGGCATCAACTTGATCATATTGAGATCACTTCTTCTTTAGCCATTGAACATGAGGAAAAAATAAGGTTCTAAACATTATTAAGGTGATGCAAATATTACAATTTACAAAGTTTCCTCATATAATCCTTGTTATAATATAGTTGAGATAATCAGTACCAACAACTGAACTGGCAAGGTTAGAGATTAAGAAGACCAAGCTACACATAGAACATAAAAAATCTGTAGTTTTTTGACAGCCTATAGAACACGAGAAATTATTTGCAAGTGATGCAGCTGACAAGGGGTTAATCTCCAAAATATACAAACAGCTCATTCAGCTCAATATCAAAAAAAAAACAAACCAATCAAAAAATGGGTAGAAGACCTAAATAGATATTTTTCCAAAAAAGATATATAGATCGCTAAGCGGCATATGAAAAGATGTTCAACATTGCTAATTATGAGAGAAATGCAAATCAAAACTACAAGGTATTACCTCACACTGGTTAGAATGGCCATCATAAAAAGTCTACAAATAATAAATGCTGAAGAGAGTGTGTAGAAAAGGGAACCCTCCTACACTGTTGGTGGGAACGTAAATTGGTGCAGCCCCTATGGAGAAGAGTGTACAGGTTCCTTAAAAAACTAAAAATAGAGTTACCATATGATCCATCAATCCCATTCCTGGTTATATACCCAGAAAAAAATAAAATCCCTAATTTGAAAAGATATATGTACCCCAATGTTCATTGCAGCACTATTTATAATAGCCAAGACATGGAAACAACAAAGTGGCCATCAACAGATGATTGGCTTAAAACGATGTGAAATGAAATATTACTCAGCCATAAAAAGAATGAAATATTGTCATTTGCAGCAACATGGGTGGACCTAGAGAATATAATGATTAGTGAGATAAGTCAAAGACAAATACTATATGATATCACTTACATGTGGAATATAAGAAATAACACGAATCTATATACAAAATAGAAACAGACTCACAGACAGAAAACAAACTTATTGTTACTAAAGGGGAGAGGGAAGGAGGGAAGGAGGGACAGATTAGGAGTATGCAATTAACAGATACAAACTACTATATACAGCTAAGCAACAAGAATTTATTGTATAGCACAGGAAACTATATTCAATATCTTGTAATAACTTATAATGGAATATAATCTGGAAAAATAACTGAATCTCTTTGATGTACACCTGAAACTAACACAATATCATAAATCAACTATACTTCAATTAAAAAAAATCTTTCTGTGGTAGAGCATACAGTAACTTAATTATATTGTACACTTTGTATAATTGAGTTATTGAAGTGTACTTTGAATTTTTTATAGTTTCTGATGGGGAATTATGAACCTAAATATTGGCTTGTGTTGCTTAACCGACACCCATTCACCTAAATGAAAAAAATCTCTAATTGGCTGGTGATCATTGCTCACTGAGAAACAACTCTGATAAAAGAAAACAGGTTTCCCCCAATAATTACCTGAAACTCTTATAGGACAGTGATTAAGAAAATGACTCTTTCAACAGATAATTATGCTGAAGAAGAAAAGCATTTCTATATAAGGTGATCATTGTACAAGGGTAAAGGATAATCAGATTAGATTATTTTATCTATTATCTGTTTATCTGTAAATTCTAAATGTTAATAGCTATTCAAGGACTAAAATAGGGTGGACTGGCTATAAATTAGACAAGATGTCTAACAAGTCAATATAACATCAATGTTATAAAATGTTTATAAGGATCCCATTGGAGGAATGTTTCCCAGTATCTTCAGATAATCAGTCACAACCTTCAGAGTATCACTCACATTAAAATCACTTTAAAAAAATCTTTTATATAGGCCCATGGATATTCTAAACTTTTATACAGAATATCCCTCACTCAAAGAAATATCACTCCCTCAATCCCTTTCAACTCATTTCACCACCACACACAGAAAAGGAACATTAGTTTAGTAGAATAAATGAGAAGGTGAATGAATGAATAAAGGAATATCAAAAGGTAGTTGTCAGTATAAAACGGCCTTTATGTAACTCATATTTCAACAATTGTGGGCCTCATTTCCTTTGTTCCTAATTTATTGAAGATTTTTAGGAGAGAAATCTCTACATCAAGTTAGTGGCATATGAAGTACAGCACTTAAGTTAATATAAATGTGCTATCACATTAAATATATATATGTATGTATATATATATATATTTATATATATATATACACACACATATATATGTTTTGTTCCTGTGGTATCTCCTAGCTTGGCTATGAAAAATAATTACTCCTGTGAATTTAATGTATAATTATCCAGTGCATGTTTATGGTAAAGGTTATAAATCCTGATAAGTAAAAAAAATAATGATACGGTGTTAGAGGTTGGGATATTTATGTATAAAAAGGTTACATGGAAAGAAACTTAATAACTCTATACCTTGTATCATGTAATTTAAAATTATAAGGCTAACCAAAAAATAACCACACCTTTCTGAAATATTTGTAAGAGGAAAGAGGAAATCAGTTGGAAGATTGTATAAGTGTGCTAAGCGTTCCATCTTTCAGAGCAGGGTGTCAATGGTCGCTGCTTAATTAGGTAAATCAAGAAATGGAGGTATAAATCTATGTATCTGCAAATATTCTTACATATTGCATTACGACTTATTTAAGTAGGAAAGGATTTCTTAGAGAATTTTAGACATCTCAGAGCATTTTCAGGAGTGCTTGATAGAGTCAGTCTTGGGTACTTCACAGCTTGGAACAAAGCAGCCAGATGCATGGAATCTAGGAAACAACTAGCCACAGGGCAGGATTTCTCCAACTAAGACAATAATGCCTGTGTCACGCGTCCCTCTGCATATATGACAGGACCAGCTGCCCCATGAATGCCACACAGCTGCCCTAGAATAACCCCTGTATGCTCGCTAAAACAAGTGTATAGCTGCCACCCGGTTTTGCTCATTTCCTCATCCAAGTTTAATAAGGAAGCTATCTAATCAGTAAAAATGTCAGTCATATGCTTGCATTCTGGAAACAAGTGAGTCTCAGAAATGTAGAAGGCTAACCATTTAGATAGGTTACTGTAATCCTTTTTTTTTTTTTTTTCGGTACGCGGGCGTCTCACTGCTGTGGCCTCTCGCGTTGCGGAGCACAGGCTCTGGACGCGCAGGCTCAGCGGCCATGGCTCACGCGCCCCCGCTCCGCGGCATGTGGGATATTCCCGGACCGGGGCACGAACCCGTGCCCCCTGCATCGGCAGGCGGACTCTCAACCACTGCGCCACCAGGGAAGCCCTCTTTCTTTCTTAAAACGTAGAAATTTATTTTCATTGTTAGAGGCCAGAAGTCCAAAATCAAGCTATCAGTAGGGTTGTGCTTCTCCTAGAGGATCCAGAGGAGGATCCTTCTTTTTTCTGGTGGCCCCAGGCACTCTTATAAACACATCACTCAAAACTCTGCCTCCATCGTTTTCCTTTTTAAAAATTTTAAACGTTTTTAAAAACATTTCTAGAATTTATTATAGAGATGAACAGTACATAGAATTTGTTCCCTCATATCTTTTTTCCCAGCATTATTGAGATTATTGACATATAGCATATGTAAGTGTAAGGTGTACAATGTGATGATTTGATTCATTTATATAGGGCAAATGATCACCACAATAAACTTAACACATCAATTTCATTCTGTTGCATAATTACCATTTTTAGTGTAATTCTAATAGGTGTGATTATAAATTAACTTCCGAAATATTTACGATTTCACTTAGGCAATTAAATGAAAAACTATTTCCCTCAGAATTTTATGTTCACTATATTTTATTACATGTATGTGTGAAACAGAATAAAGGAAAGCTCATTTAAAATGGAGTCATGGGCTTCCCTGGTGGTGCAGTGGTTAAGAATCCGCCTGCCAATGCAGGGCACATGGGTTCGAGCCCTAGTCCGGGAAGATCCCACATGCCGTGGAGCAACTATGCCTGTGCACCACAACTACTGAACCTGTGCTCTAGAGCCCACGAGCCACAACTACTGAAGCCTCCGAGCCACAACTACTTAAGTCCGCGTGCCTAAAGCCCGTGCTCTGCAGCAAGAGAAGCCACTGCAATGAGAAGCCCGCGCACCATGATGAAGAGTAGCCCCTGCTCACCGCAACTAGAGAAAGCCCGTGTGCAGCAACGAAGACCCAACGCAGCCAAAAATAAATAAAAATAAAATAAATTAAATTTATTAAAAAAAAAATAAAATGGAGTCAGGAGGTCAGAAGGGGAATCCCTCAGGCAATACCATTTCACATCAGTGACAGACCCCAACAGGAAGACGTTAATTATAGACCTTAACAGGAAGAATTCTCCTTGCCCAGCATCAAGTCCAGCCAGCGGGAAGTGCTACACCATCCTGAACTCTTACTTTTAATAAGTGAACTTTGTTTCAATACAACCCCTCCCAATTTCCTCTTTTTTCTTTATAAAGTAGCATTCCTCTTCTTTGCTTGTTAGACTTGTCATTGGCTCTTGCTATAGCTTGCTTGTTCTGAATTGCAATTTCCTCCAGAAAAAATCCATTTTGCTGGTAAAATAACTGGCTGTTTTATTTTATTTTATTATTATTATTATTTTTTTGCGGTACACAGGCCTCTCACTTGTTGTGGCCTCTCCCGTTGCGGTGCACAGGCTCCGGACGCGTAGGCTCAGCGGCCATGGCTCACGGGCCCAGCCACTCTGCAGCATGTGGGATCTTCCAGGACCGGGGCACGAACCCACGTCCCCTGCATCGGCAGGTGGACTCTCAACCACTGCGCCACCAGGGAAGCCCTGGCTGTTTTATTTTAAAGGCCAAAATAATAATAATAATACAGTGTTCTGGAGAAGATTTTTCTAATGAAAATAATATATATTAATCAACAAACTAATACTGACATCTCAAATTAATGACAATAACTGTAACTACAATTTCCTGAATACTTATCTATGCAAAGTATTTTTTTCTTTACCTTCCCTTGTTTAATTCTCACATCAACTCTCAGATCTAGGCACAATTAGTATCACATTATAAAGAAAAAAATAGAAACTCTTAAAACTTAACAAAGCTTTCATATAGTAAACCCAGACAGAAAATGGCAGAACTGTGACTGAAATCTAGATTCCAATATCCATGATAGCAAATGCAATCCTCCTAAATTCAAACACAAAACCATAACGAGATTGCTGAGAATCCAGTATGTATAAGAGGTCTTTTTGAATTAAGAAACCATATTGCTCTCATCAAAAAGGTCTAATCTAGGGTGAATTCTTAGCACAAACACACAAAAAATTAAGAATATACTTCTCCATAATAATCATGCTACTGTATCTAGGGTATTTAATCTTTTCTTGGTTGTTAAATTAGACTTTCAGTTAGGCATGAGCATATACTGATGACATGCTGATTATTCATAACGCCAGTGTCTCAGCTGGATAAACTAAGAGGGATTCAGCTATGATTCAGATGTATCTTGGTATGTTTGGTGAGCCACTGGAATTGATTACCAAGGGTATGCTTATACAAGAGATCTAGAAGTCTCCCTTGAGAGTGCTCTTCTAAGAAAGATGAGAATCAAGGCAAATAAGTATTGCTTAAGAAAAATAGCACTAGGTGAGAAATATAATTTTTAAAATGTGTATTTTGTATTATCAAATTTTTGCCTGCCCTTCATTTCCCCAAAATATCTTGTGTAAGAAATCTAGGAAAAGGATATGATAAACATGAAAAGAAAAAATATATATATAAACTTTTCACTGAATTATCTGTAAAATATTGGCAACCACAGTGCCTCAATCACTCTTCTGACACCCACATAAAGAACTGCTTGAATGAGATAAATAAAAATTTGTCCATTTCTGTAGGGCAGCCATTTGAGAAACCAAGACTCTTGGGGTGAATATCTGGAAAGATAAGACTCAGTGATAGCAGGATGGATAGTCAAGCTGTGTCATCTTGTTTTAAGAATAGGGAACAGAATCCAGGCTTACCACTTGTTAAGCAGAATAGGAGGCAATATTGCTGTAGCCAGAGCAAAAAATAAGGCAACAGTTCCCTCTTAATTGTGATAAAAGATTTAATACTTGAATACTCAGGTTCCATGTGACAGTCTTAAAAAGATCAAATTTACAAACATATACTGAGAGATTCCTGCATCAGGGCATTGAATTTGTCAGAGGTAAGAGTTAATCCAATTGTGTGGGTTAAGATGAAGTGTACCAAATTCTTTTTGTTAATGTCAATAGTGACTATATTTATTTTAACAGCCAAACTTGGATATTCTGGAAAAACACAGTTGCACAATCAACATTTACTTTATATTGCTTTGGCAAATACTCTGCACTTTTTATTTAAATACGAGATTTCTTTTTCTTTCTTTTAACCACTTCAAATAGAGACTTTTGGAAAAGGCAGGGATAAGTAAAAAAACACTAGAAAATTTCTTATGTAACTTATTTTTAACCAGTTCACCTACTGGTTAAAAAAGCAGATGATAACTAAAAAGTCAAAGGAAAAGAAAATGATGGTTCATAAAAATACAGATGTCTTCATTTGAATACTATCGTTAGAAACATGGAAGTTTAATAACCCCACAGATGGTCCTCTAATTGAGCACATTTGTGGTATTTAAAACCAACCAATGTTGATAAATAAAAAGAATGGAATTACTCCATATTAAGAAAATAAAGTTTTTATCATCAAGTCTTTATCTTGTTAAACTCTCATTAAGTTCTGAGTGACCTTTTCTTTGTATAATTTATTTTTTCACACCACTCATTTTTTACACAAGTGTTTACTTCTTATGTATGCGTAAGTATTGTGCTAGGTGATACTTTTGAAAGAACAAGACACAAACCTACCTGCAAGTTGCTCATTAACTTATTTGGGTGCTACAGTGTCAGCTAAGTGTTTCCCAATAACTACATTGTCCAGCAAGAATTATATTCCTCTTTTTTTATTAATAAAAATAATTTTAATTTAGAACATGTGTGCCCATATAAAGAAATTTGCTGGTGCTTTAAAAAGAGATAAGCATATTCCCTTTTTGTCCTCTTTCCTTTCCCTCCTCCTTCCTAGTTAGTAAGGAGATGGGATGACAAGAACTAGAATAACAATGCATTGGAAGCCATGTTGAAAAGGGCAGCAGAACAATATAAAAGGAGTTCAGATGCCACACCCAGTCAAGTTGCTATATTGGCCAAAAATTCTACATGAAAGGAACTAAAATTTTGTTATTTTTCATCCCCTGTTATATTGGAGACTTATGAAAAACAGACCTGTATTTTAACACATGTAGAGATTATATAAATCAATAATTCTTAACTTTGTTAAGCTTAAACATGTTTATAATAAAATTTTATAATTTCCACTTAATATTCTGAAACTAAATTCACAGATAATTAACTTATGAACCCTTAATTTTAAAATATATTTTATAAATCGAATTATAATGTAAGGATAATAGCAAGAAAGGTGATTTATTTATTTAAAATGCATTTCAAAATGTAAAATTTGAGCAAGAAAAAATGCAGTGGTTCAATGCTTACATATATATATAATAAGTTAAGGCTAGTAGAGTTGTCCATATCAGAGGTACAGAAAGGAAGGTAGAAAGGAAAAGGGAAGAAGGAAGGAAGGAGGGAAAGAAGGAAGGAAGCAAGGAAGGAAGGAAGGAAGGGAGGGAAGGAGGGAGGGAGGGAGAAGAGAAGGGAGGGAGAAGTGAGCAAAAAAATAAAATAAAATAAATAAAAAATAATAAAACAAAAAGCTGTAGGAAAGTTTGAGGCATGCATTTGTGTCAGTATCGGATTATATTTGGAAAGCAAGGAAAGTGAAAAATAATAAATAATTTCAATATGTAATTTACATAACATGGATTTATCATTCTTGGATAAAAACAAAAAATATGTAGTAGGAAAATTGTATTAAATATTTTAAAACAAATTCTATTAATGAATTTCAATATAATCACATTTCATGAGTTGCTGCTAATCTAACATTCTTAAATTTTCTTAAAAAATAATTCTGTTGCCAATCTTCTGAAATCTCCTGTTACATATTTGCAGTTGCTTTTGTTACAGTAAGTACACTATCAACATAAAATTATTTTCAAATAAATATGTAGCTGCAAATGTATATGTAATTTTTTGTTTGTTTTTTTGTTTGTTTTTTGTGGTACGCGGGCCTCTCACTGTTGTGGCCTCTCCCGTTGCGGAGCACAAGCTCCGGACGCGCAGGTTCAGAGGCCATGGGTCACGGGCCCAGCTGCTCCGCGGCATATGGGATCTTCCCGGACCGGGGGCACGAATCCGTGTCCCCTGCATCGGCATGCGGACTCTCAACCACTGCGCCACCAGGAAAGCCCCCTGTATATGTAATTTATATGTATATGTAATTATTTCTAAAGAAATAAGCATGAAAGTCTTAACTGGACCCAAAAGATTTTATAGCTCAACTCATTATATCATTCTATGCCATAAAGTCATCTTCTAAATCAATTAATTCTTCCTCCAAATTCTTGGTTAGCACATTACACATTCACTTCAGATAAATTCAATATTGCAAGTTCATGCTGACTCTTAGAATCATAATTAATTTTTGACAGCAACCAAATAATAGCAATATATTTCCAAATCATTTTGTTTAAATACATCTGCATCAAATTTCAACCAGTATGGGAAACCTTAAAAATTCTCATGAGTAAGGCTACTTTTATACTATGTACAGTTTTTAGTAATTCCTTGATCACTCCTTACACTTTAGTGAGATATACCTCATTTCCATGTAGCCTAAGACAGACTTCTTTTAACTTTGCATATATATCTGAAAAAATTATCACACCATTTGCTGTATTTTAATGTCAATTTTTAATTTTTCACTGAATAAAAAAAATCTACAATAAAATGGTGAAAAATATATTTTAAAAGTTTCTTTGAAGGGTCACTGTAGCTCAATGTGGAAGTAAAAGGTTACCAAATAATCTATCATTCCAGAAATTACTATACATTTTACACTGATTATTATACATTATTATACATTATGCATTAATAGCTCAGTAACTTCATTGAATTTGTCTTTTTCAAAGTTCTTGGCAACTAAGTGCTGTTGATGAATAATGCAATAAATTGCTAAAACACCTGGTGTTTCTTTTTTAAGTTGGCTGTAAACCTGTGTTACCCACTATCCCAAGTTAGTATTCCATCTGTTGTACAAGTGGTGTCATTTGAAAAGGGAATATTTTTTCCTGTGAACTGATTTTAAAGGTTTCAAATGTTAACAAACTGTGTATTACAGTCTGGTATTCTAAATGACATCTCTTCTATTATTTTTTCATTCCTTTGGAATTGTGCATATGGTAACTTCAGTTTATTATATACTTCATTTATTTTTGCTTTCTCATTGATTTATATGAAAACAGTATTTTTGTTCAATGAAAAGATGTAAATTATTAGATTTGAACTATCATCACAATACAAATAACTTCACATATAGCTGGTAAGATAAATTTTTCTCTAATATTGCATAGTTCATCATATTTTGTATTATTTGTACTTTATATAAGAAAAAAAGAAACTTTGATCATTCTGGATTTAAAATTTTTTAAATATCCTAATGACAGCACAATACTTTCCAAAAATGTCTTTAAATTTCAGAATTGTGTGGTTAATGTGTTTCTTTTTAAAATTTGCATTTATTCTTGATATTTTCGTTGTTTAATTAGAAAAAAAATTGTCAGTAGATTAAATGTACCCAAGATGTTCATTTTGGAATGAAGTGATAAAACCCAACAAAAATTCAACTGAGGGCTTCCCTGGTGGCGCAGTGGTTGAGAGTCCGCCTGCCAATGCAGGGGACACGGGTTCGTGCCCCGGTCCAGGAAGATCCCACATGCGGCGGAGTGGCTGGGCCCGTGAGCCATGGCCGCTGAGCCTGTGCATCTGGAGCCTGTGCTCTGCAACGGGAGAGGCCACGGCATTGGGAGGCCCGTGTACCGACAAAAAAAAAAAAAAAAAAATTCAACTGAATCATGTAGACAATTTTTCTTTATATTTATCATTTTAAAATAAGATCTAAAATCACCATTATTGTACCAGTGCAATCACAGACTGATACAAGTGTACCAGTGCAGGGAACGTATTGATGACTCATATATCACAAATTGTATTACTAAGGATAAGGATGAGATGATTTTTCAAAATGTTAAACAACTCCTGGTTAACTTCCAAACAAAGCAAAGTTCAGTCTCCCCAAAATTTACCCAGTATTTACCTTTGATGTACATGAGAGCTGTGTAAAATCTATTTTGTATTTATGTGTACAATGGAAGGGGATTCTAGGCCCTATTTAAAGTAGACACCTTATCCCAGTCACTCTCTATCAAATAACCCTGTTTATTTTTTCTACATCACTTTATAAACTCTGATCATATATTTTTATTTTGCCCCCCTAGTCATCCATTATCTATTTTCCTCCCCCCTCCACACACATACATAACAGCTTCACACACATAACATGCTCCCTTATACACACACATAATCTGAATTTGCACTTTCTTAAAGAGGGGAAACCTTGTCTGCCTTCCTCATTGCTCCATCCCCAAGATTTAGACTGACACATTGTAGGCACTCAATTAATATCTATTAAGTAAACACATATTTTATATATATATATTTATTTTTTAATTTTTTTTGCTGTACGTGGGTCTCTCACTGTTGCGGCCTCTCCCGTTGAGGAGCACAGGCTCCGGACGCGCAGGCTCAGCGGCCACGGCTCACGGGCCTAGCCGCTCCGCAGCATGTGGGATCTTCCCGGACTGGGGCACGAACCCGTGTCCCCTGCGTTGGCAGGCGGACTCTCAACCACTGCGCCACCAGGGAAGCCCCATATTTTATATTTTGATCCTTTTTATTTGAGTTAAATGTATTGCTCTCCTAAGTGAATTCCATGTCATAGCTTAAGACACAAAGTAACTATGACAAGATTAGAACAACTCAAGTGGAACACTGCTGTGATGTGATTAGCAGCAGCCATGTTTTACATGGTTATTTTAATGTTAACTACCAAAAGAACTTTTACATCAGAAGATAGTTTTTAAATTTTAATTTCTAAACTACAAGTGAAATGAGCTGATTCTAAAAATTGTACACGTTATCCACTTATGAACTTTAAAAAATTGACATTTTTAGTCTCTCATGTAAGAAACAAGAAACAAAAACACTGAATTCAGAATGAGCCAAGGTACACTTTCGCAGGAATGTTGAATCATAGTTTGCCTAAGGAATACCAGAATTGCTCACATTTGCATATTTAGATTAATAGTACATTTCTAAAAGGTTTGTGCTGTAATTGGAACTTAAGTAACATTTGTAAAGTGTTATCTGTCAGAGTCTGAAGAGACCCAAAGAGAATGTATGTCATTATGCAAAATTACTAATTAAATACAAGTAATTTAGCAGATAATTTACATGTTCATTATATAATAGAAATTATTTAGTTTTAGGGGTTCTCTTTGTATTTCTAAAGTAATCTTGACCCAAGGGATCACAGACTGTTAAGAAGAAGTATAAATTATAGAATGAGACATATGTTGAACTGACTCATAGAGCTTTTGTTGTAGCTAATGATTCCTCTAACAGTAATTGCATAAGGGAAAACATTTTCTTTTTAAGTAAATAATGTTCATTACCTCTTAAATCTACTGTCACTTGAAAACATTAACGTGGAAAAATTTTTACCTTCTTGATTAGCTCTCCAAGGATATCCAGCAGCTTTAAATTAATATTGATCAAACAGAAACCATCATATCCATCAAAGTGTTCTTACAAATATGGATGCATGGGAAAAAGTATTTTAATAGATTCTGGAAAGAAAAACACTCTCCTGAAATATACTGTAAATATATTGCAAATTATTAATATGAGGAAACTGTGTTGGAATGGGGGATTTATTTTGTGGCTATTGATAAGCACTATCTCTATTGATAAATCTCAAATACTTCAATATTAAAGATTTGTATGTATAGTCAAATTGCAACCATGTTGTGTTAGTAATTGTTACCTGAACACTGTAACTTTGGGAGGAAAAGAAAACAACCTGTCTTCCTAAACTGACCTTTTTCATCCGAGTTGTCTGAAAGCTCTATGAGGGTAGGAATTCTGTTTCTTCACAGATTTAGTACCAATAACCGATGGCACATTTTAATTTAGGTGACAATTCCCTCAAGTTCTTTCTGTTTTCTTTTGTTTTAATTTATTGTTGGCTTTTAAATAACTTTTTAAAAATTTAGTATTTATTTTATATTATTTTTCTAATTGTTATTGATATAATTTAATGCTATTCACTTTCCTCTGATAACTACTTTAGTTGCATTCCAGATTCTGATTATGTCCTGCTAAAATTCTGAGGCATGTTGCAGTTTGATGTCTATTTCCAGTTTCATCCAAGAGTTAACATTGTGTGTTTCTAGGTAGAAGAATTTTATGCTTTTCAATTTTATTATGTATTTCTAGTTTTATTGAAAAGAGTTCAGAGAGTTTTATTTCTATTTTTGGGAATGTATTAAGATTTCTTCTGTGGCATAAAAATGGTCAATTTTCATGAACATTTTCTTTGCACTTAAAGAAGCGTAGTATCTCTATCTAGACTAAGATTTCAATATATAAGGTCTAAGTTATTGATGATAAATGTTCAGTACTTCAATGTCTTTACAAAGTTTGCTCATGTGATCTGCCTTGGATCAAGAGAGATGTGTTCAATTATATTTTTATTGATTGTTTTTGCTTATTTCTTCTTGCCACTGCTGTAATTGCTGTTTAATAAGAATAATTTTATTGTTTGCATAAAATTAATGACTGCTACAGTTTCACTAAGCAATATTGTTTTTAACTTTAAAAAACTGTAATTTTATTATTTTATACTACCTTTTTGGTCTAAGTTTTACCCTTTCAGATATCAAGATTTTAACCTCTACTTTGTTTTAATTGTGTTTGAAAAATGCATTTTGGCGTATCCTTTTATTTTTATCACTTTTGAAGGTTTTTTGTTTTTAGGTTTGTCTCTTGTATAGAGCATAATTTTTAGGTAATAAAAATATTTTCTTTGTATTGGTGATTTAAGCTCATTTACTTATTGCTATAATTAATATATATAGCCTCTAATCTCATATTTTAAAGTCTTATTCACATATAGGTATATCAATATGTGGTCATTTATTCTCTCATCATATATTTTAATATTTAGAAAACCTTGCAATTCTAGATTAATGGTTACCTTTGTACTAAAGTTTTTAGAATATTCTTAGTCTTTGCACTTTTTAATTCAGTCCATTGTTTCCCTCTATGAACAATATTAAATTTAACTAGCAACTTTTTCTTCCTTCTCCTCTCTCTTTCCCTCCAGATCCAAATTGAAGTAAAGTCTTTTACTCCCAGTTAATACTTATAGGCACTTAGCGAGTTGATTCTACTTTCATATACTCTCAATTTTCTAAACCACTTTTGCTTTATCTAAAATGTCAGAGCATTTAACTTTCACATACTTTATCATCTTCCAGTTTCAAGTTGATATCCTCAGTTGTTTTCATTTTCTAAAGATAATTTTCTAGTAGATTTTCTCAGGAAAAACTTTGGAAACAATATTCCCTGTGTTCTGTCATGTTCTTAAAATCTGTCCATGGCCTTTACACCAGAAGGCCAATTTGGATAGATATAATACCTTTTAATCATACTTTCTTTCCTTAGAATCTTACATAGTTTTCTGGAACAGAACATTACTGTTGAAAAGTCTGATGTCAATTTGATTTCTTTATAAGTGATTTGAACTTTTGGTCTGAAAGCTCAAAGAATGTTTTTCCTTTTGCTCTGAAGTACAATAATTTTGCTTGAATATTTCAAGGTGTTAGGTTTCAACCACTCTAGGTTGATTTTACCAGGTACCAGGTATATATGTGTGTATATATTAATAGTGTTGAATGTATTTTCCCCTTTTGACATTATCTACATACTTATTCATTATTGTTTCCCTTATAGCTTAAATTTCATTTCCATATTTTTTTCTTTAGAGTTCACTAATTTCTAACATGATCAGATACCTTTTTATATTATCTTGTCCAATATAATTTCTAGATTTTTCTAAAGTTGATTGATGCTGTTTTTCATAGTTCCTAACATTTTCTCTAAACCTTTAACTGATTTTGCAAGAGTAAGGTAAAATTTTTATCTGTTTTTTGTGTATGTTTCTTGGGCATGCTTTCATTATAAGAATGTTATCCTGTTTACTCAGTATTAAGGGCTGAATTCCCCGCCCCACCCACCCATTTATATGTTCAAGTCCGAACCTTCAGTACATCAGAATGCTACTGTAGGGTCTTTAAGGTTAATTGAGGTCACTAGGGTGGGCCCTAATCCAGTATGACTCTTATTCTTATAAAAAGAAGAGATTAGGATGCAGAGACAGAGGGAAGACGAGTAAAAGCTCAGAAAGAAGACGGCCATGTACAAGCCAAGGACAGAGGTCTCAGAAGAAATCAGCCCTGCTAGAAACTTGATCTCAAACTTCTAGCCCCCAGAACTATGAGGAAATAAATTTCTGTTTAAGCTACCCAGTCTGTGGTACTTGGTTATGGCAGCCGTAGCCAAATAATACAATTGTTCCCTTTATTTTTTCCAGGAAAGTCATTGTATGGGACTAAATTTTACCTTCATTTATTTGTCACAGAAGATGGGTTTTCCTATTCTATTTTAATGGGAGAATTGGTCAGAATAGCCTTCCTATTTTCACGGTTATAAAGCTCCTTGTTGTATTGCCATGGAGAAAAATATTTTTAATTTTCTTATGTTTTCTGACATCTTCCTCCACTGCAGTCCTCCGTGATTTTTATGCTTTTCTTTCTTTTGCCCTAGTGTCCTTATCTTACTCCATTTAGATTCTACTCACAAAAGTTTCTCCTCAGTGCATGACTTTGGTCAGAAAGGAAGATTTTACTGTTGACTTTCAAGAGTCATAGGGTCTAGACTGCCTCAGAACTGCTTCTTTTCAGTAGTCCTCTCCACTCAATTGTCAATCAAAACCTGTGTTACCACCCACCCCCCTCTACCCAAAAGACTCAGTTGCCTTTCTTTTGGGTTTGAAAAAATGTCATGTGAAGTACAGACATAAATATTTTCACTTCCCCTACTTCAAGGCTATCAGAATATTCTTTATTGTCTTTTAAATTTTTCTACATAGATGCTGATAACAGAGGTGCCTAGTTGCTAAAGAATAATAATTACTACATTTTTGTTGGATATTAAAGGAGACTGAAAAACTATGCTGCAACAGTCATCTTGCTGTCAGACTGAAGTGTGCCTGTTTGGTTACTTTAATTAATGTTCCCAAACCCAGTGAAGAATAAAAATACAATAGTGGATCCCTCTCACACATTTGTAAGATTATCATGGAAGGGGCTATACTTATCAGTACCTTGAAAATATATTTTCTTCCCTAATTTCTATCTTCTACATAATTCTAACTTCCTATTCATTCAATTTAGTGCATTAGCAACATAATTGATCCACTTCCCTACACATTGCCCTTTTTTGTTTTTATTCCCTCTTGTACCTTAGCAAGATTGTGCATCCCTAGCAGGTACTACAAGACTAAAGCATAATTGATTATGGAACATATATTAGAATCAGTGAATCCCAAGATCAGATTATTACTCCATTGCATTTCAGTGATGTGAACTTCTTATTCAGTGAAAATACCAATATGTTTACTTTTGGTTTAATTTGTTTTGTAAATTCTCTACCTTGACTTCTATATGTATTTTTTCGTGCCTCTCAGGATTTGCATCTCATTACCATCTGTACCTTCTGTATGCACACTTCAAAGCACTGAGATATGATTGGTTCAGCCAGTCACCACCCGAATAAAAGATATATATTTGGATAGATCTCTTCTGTTTGCCTACTGCTGATTTTCAATAGTCAGCCTACAGAGCGCTGTTTCTGGATCTGTTTGCCATCATTGTTTAGTAGCTGTGGCCAACATAATATGTCCATGAGTTTAACACTTGGCCACATACAGGAAACTGCCTATTGCTTTGTTCAGAAGAGAGGTGAGGGAGCAAAAAGTACTTATTTAAAACAATGTTGATGTTCTCTGATCCTCAGAACATACTAAAAGTTATAGTGATAGTTTACATAGCTCCTTTCATACCCATGCCCTTTCTAAGATAAAATACAAGTACTTATGGGTTTGTGGGATTCCTAAAGAAATAAGGTTCAATAATTAAAAGGTTAAGTAAATATGTGCAATGCCAGCTTTGGTACACTCAAGTTGTTATTGTTTTCCTTTGTTTGGTTGTGATGTCACCAAAATGACAGTACAGTTTTCTGAGAAAGAATTAATAAAATGGGACTCCCTTGAGCAAATTGGAAGAAGATGATGGTAATCCTAGGCTGCAGAGTAATATGCAAAGAAAATACCTTAAGAACATATATCAAATAAGAGAAAAAGAATCAAATAGAAAACTGCAAATGGAAAATGGTCTTAACTGAAATCTTTTTCCAAATTAATCCAGATTCCTGAAGAATACAAAGCTCTATGCAAAGTTGTTTAAGCTAAGGGGAAATTTCTGCTACTGGTGTATTTTGGAGAGAAACATGTGATGAATAGCGACCTAGAATCCTCAGGTAATCTTATGGCCACAACTTGAAGAGGCAAATTAGAAAAAGAATAGCAGCTTGTTTAAACTATGTTTTTAATACTAACTTTAAAATTGATATACTTACATATGTTACTTGTTAAATATTGGCACATTAGAAACTACAAATGCATTAGCTTGTATTTTTTTCAGTTGACATAATTGAGTAGAGAGAAAAATCAGTATACCATAGGTAAATGGTTATAATCTATATTATGGTTCATATAAATAGATAATCATTTATGTATGGCAATGATGTTGGATAGCAAGTCATTATGTTAAAAGTAAATATATTTCTATGTACTTTTTTAGAATAACAAAAATATTTTACTAAAACATAGTAAAAGTAAGAAATAACAACAAAACATCTTATAACAACAAAAATATACAGCTAGGAATAAGACTAAGAAAGATATGCAAGGCTTCTACACAAAAGCTATGTAATATTATTTTAAAAATTAAGGAGCACAAATAAATAAAGGGATATCCATTTTCATGGGTTAGAAGACTATACTGTAAGGATTTCAGCTCGGAATCAATATGATCACAATAATTTCCCCAAAAGAATATGTGTGTATGTATGTGTGTGTACACATGTGCAAAAATATATGCATGAAATTGTAAAAGTTGCTTTTTTTCATTTGTATGAATATTCAGATAGCTAAGAATAATCAAGATACTCTTTAGTAATAAGATGAAAAGATTTGTTCTTTCTGATATAAAGATTATAAAGTAATAAAGACTATATGACGCTGGTAAACGATAGACAACTAGACTAACGGAATAGAAATCCAGAGACTGACCTGGTAAAACAAATATGGGCATCTGATTTATGACAATATAGCACTTCAGAGTAATGCAGGGAAATGTCTATACTTTTCAATAAATAGTAGTATTGAATCTGTTGGATGTCTAAATGGAAAAAAAAAAAAGATCACTTCCGAATTCATATCATAATGAAAAATCAGGTAGATTGTAGATATAATGTAAAAGATTAAGTTTTTAGATATCAACAGAAAGACAAGCCATAATCTGGGCTCTCACCCATCTAACCCATGATGTGTTTACTGTCTCTATAGTTTTGTTTTTCCCCACAAGGTCTTAGAGTTGGAATCATACCATGTGCAGCTTTTTCAGATTGGTCTATTTTACTTAGTTATAGGCATTTAAGATGCCGCGATGTTTTTTATGGTTTGAAAGCTCATTTCTTTTTCACATTGAATAATGTTCCATTGTCTAGATGTACCATAGTTTATTTATCCATTCATCTGCTGAGGGACATCTTGGTTGCTTTCAAGTTTTGGCAATTATGAATAAAGATGCAATAAATGTCCATGTGCAGGTTTTCAATTTATTTGGTTAAATACCAAACAAAGTGCAATTGCCGAATATGATAAAAAGTATGTTTAGTTTTGTAAGAAACTGCCAAGCAGTCTTCCAAACTGGCTGTCCCATTTTGCAGTCCTACCAGCAATGAATGAAAGTTCTTGTTACTCCATATCATCAAGAGTATTTGGTATTGTTAGTGTTTTGGATATTGACCATTCTAATAGGTATGCATTGGTATCTCCTTTTTTTAGTATGCAATTCTCTCGTGACGTATGAGGTTGAACATCTTTTCATATGCTTACTTGCCCTCTGAAAATCTTCTTTGGTGAGGTGTCCATTAAGGTATTTTGCCCATTTTTTAGTCAGATTGTTTATTTTTTTGTTGTTGAATTTTATTTTGGATATCAGATGTATCTTTCACAAATATTTTCTCCAAGTGTGTGGACTGTCTTCTCATTCTGTTGAAATTGTCTTTGACAGAACAGAGATATTTAGTTTTTATAAAGTCCAGTGTGTCAACAATTTCTTTCATGAATCATGACGTTAGAGTTATATTTAAAAAGTCATCACCATACCCAAGATCATCAGATCATCTATAGACTTACTCTTATGTCATCTTCTAGGAGCTTTAGAGTTTTGCATTTTACATTTGGGTCTATGATCTATTTTGAGTTAATTTTTGTGAATGGTATAAGATCTGTGTCTAGGTTCACTTTTGTGCATGTGGATGTTTGGTTGTTTCAGCACCCTTTATTTTTCTTTTTTAAAAAATTATTTATTTTTAGCTGCGTTGGGTCTTCGTTGCTGTACACAGGCTTTCTCCAGTTGCGGCAAGTGGGGGCCACTGTTTGTTGCGGCGCACGGGCTTCTCATTGCGGTGGCTTCTCCTGTTGCGGAGCATGGGCTCTAGGAGCGCAGGCTTCAGTAGTTGTGGCGCATGGGCTTAGTTGCTCTGCGGCATGTCATTGGCAGGCGGATTCCTAACCACTGCGCCACCAGGGAGGTCCAGCACCCTTTCTTGAAAAGACTATCTTTTCTCTGTTTTATTGCCTTTGCTCCTTTATCAAAAAGTCAGTTGGCTGTATTTATATGGATCTATTTCTGGGATCTCTATCCCATTCTATTGATCTATTTGTCTATACTTTCACCAATACCACAGTCTTGATTACTACAGCTTAATAGTAAGTCTTGAAGTTGAATAGCATCTGTCCTCCAACTTTGTTCTTCAATATTATGCTGACAATTCTGGGTTTTTGCCTCACCATGTAAACTTTAGAATCAGTTTGTCAATATCCACAAAATAACCTGCCAGGATTTTGATTGGGATTGCACTGAATCTACAGATAAAGTTGTGAAAAACTGACATCTTGACGATATTGAGTCTTTCGATTCATGAACATGGAATATCTCTCCATTGATTTAGTTCATCTTTGATTTCTTTCATCAGAGTTTATAATTTTCCTCATATAGATCTTGTACATATTTTGTTAGATTTATACTTAAGTGTATCGTTTTGGGGGTTATCAATGTAAATAATATTGTGTTTTAATTTAAAATTCCTCTTGTTCATTGCTGGCATGTAAGAAATTGATTGACTTTTCTATATTAACTTTGTATCCTACAATCTTGCTATAACTGCTTACTAGTTCCAAGAATTTTGTTGTCAGTTCCTTCAGGTTTTCTACATAGATGATCATATAATCTATGAACAAAGATAATTTTATTTCTTCCATCCCAATCTGTATAAATTTTTTCCCTTTTCTTGTCCATATGATAGTGTTATTTTTAATTTTGGGGGGAAATTCCATACTGTTTTCAGTAATGGCCACACCAATTTGCCTTCCCCCAAGTAGGGCACAAGGGTTTCCTTTTCTCCACATTGTCACCAACCCTTGCTATGTCTTATCTTTTTCACAATATCCATTCTAACAGATGTGAGGTGATATTGCACATTGGTTTTGATTTGCATTTCCCTGATGATAAGTGATGTTGAGCATCTTTTCCTGTACCTGTTGACCATCTGTATGTCCTCTTTAAAAAAATATCTATTCAGATATTCTGCCTATTTTTAAATCAGATTGTTTGGTTTTTTGCTGCTGAGTTGTATGACTTCTTTATATATTTTGGATATTAACCCTTCATAAGATATATGATTCGCAAAATCTGTCCCATTTTGTAGGCTTCCTTTTCATCTTGTGGATGGTTACCTTTGCTGTGAAAAAGCTTTTCAGTATATCTGATATGAATTTTATGAATTTCTTAGTCATTATTGCTTCCTGTTATTTTCTCTCTTTCTTCTTCTGGTATTCCCAGTACTCATATATTACACCTTTTGTCTTGTCCTACACTTCTTGGATATTCTATTTTTTTCAGGTTATATTTTTCACTTTAGACTTTTGGAAATTTTTATTGACATGTCCTCAAGGTCAGAGTTTTTTTTCCTCAACCATGTCTACTCTGCTACTGAGCCCAAAGGCATTAATCATTTCTGTTACAGTATTTTTGATTTCTTGCATTTCTTTTTGATTCCTATCATTTCTGTCTCTCTGCTTACCTTACCTATTTAATCTTGCATTACTCATCTGTTCTTGCACATTGTCTACTTTTTCCATTAACACTCTTACGAGATTAATCACTGTTGTTTTAAAATCATAGTTTGATAATTCCAAAATTCCTGCCACATCTGGGTCTTGTTCTTATGCTTGTTTTGCTTTTTCAAACTGTGTAATTTGCCTTTTAGTATGTCTTATAACATTTGCTGAAAGGTGGACATGATGTACTCTGTAAAAAGAACTGCAGTGGGAAGGTGTGGGAGGTGAAGTGTTCCATAGTCCTATGATTAGACCTCAGTCTTTTAGTAAGCTTGTGCCCCTGGGCTGTTTTTAATTTTTCACTTGCATAGGTGGTACAGGATGCCTAGATGGGGCTGGAGTTGGCTATTTTCCTCCCCCCATGTCAGTTAGGCTCTACTAATACCTCAAAATGTTAGACTCTTACAAAACAGTTTCTTTTTAGGTCAGGCCTTGTTAAATATAGAGCAGAATGCTCTATTTCAAAGTTACATTTTTTCCCCTCCCCGGGATGGAAGCATGATGGGATTTTCCTCTGATTTTCACTGTGAAAATCTGATAAAACTCCTGAAGGTAAAACACACAAAAATGTACCCTCCGCCCCCACATAGGGACTGGGTCCCCCTGAGGTTTTTATCTCTCAGGCATGTCCAAACTGAGCCTCCAGCAATTTTTCAATTACCTTTCAGGTTTTCCTGCAGTTCAGGTTTTCTGCACAAGTTTCTGCTTGTGGGTTTCTGCTTCAGTATCTGTGTTTCTCTGTATCTCTGTCTCCCCAATTTTAGGGGAAGCGGTTTGCTTTGTAACCTTATTCCTCTGATGGATATAAGAAAAGTTGTTGATTTTTCTGTATGCTCAACTTTTTACTTGTTGTTCTAATGGACTGGCAACTTCTGATACGTTTATATGCCAGACTGGAACCTCTCAGACGTTTTTAATAGAGTTTTGTACCCACCGCTCATTTACGGTGTGCTTTGCAGCTAATTTCTGGTACCTGGGCATGGTTGAGAGTTGCTATTAGGCGATGAAGCAAACATGTAGCCAATGACTTGGGCCAGAGAAATACAAAAGTCCAGACTGTGTAATTTTAGTCCAGAACTCCCAGACTTAGTCTGGGACTGCACATAACTTTCCTTAAAATTTTCCTTCTCCATACTGCTTCTTCATTCTCCTAACAGTATCTCCTTGGAATACTTTCCCAGTGAATCCCTCACTCCTGAATCCTTGCCCTAGGCATCTAAGAAATTCTAAAAAAATAAAATGCTTTATCAGATTTTGGAATATCTCCATCTATTCTTAGTTTTTTATGAAGCTTTTATATGTGAATGAATGTTAAATTATTGCAGATGCTTTTTCTGCATCTATTGAAATAATCATTAAAGTTTCTTTTTCTGTTAATGTAGTAAAAGATTATTTTATTGATGTGTGTGTATATATATATATATATATATTTCAGATTCTTTTCCATTGTAGGTTATTACAAGATATTGAAATAGTTTCCTGTTCTATATAGTAAATCATTGTTGTTTATCCATTTTATATATAGTAGTGTGTATCTGTCACTCTCATACTCCTAATTCATCCCCCCCTTTCCCCTTTGGTAACCATAAGTTTGCTTTCTATGTCTGTGAGTCTGTTTCTGTTTTGTTAATAAATTTATTTGTATTATTTTTTGGTTTTCACACATAAGTGATATCATATAATATTTGTCTTTCTTTGTCTTACTTCACTTAGTATGATATTCTCTAGGTCCATCCATGTTGCTGCAGATGGCAATATTTCATTTTTTTTATGGCTAATAGACCAGTGTATATATGTACCACATCTTCTTTATCCATTCATCTGTTGGTGGACACTTAGGTTGCTTCCATGTCTTGGCTATTATAAATAGTGCTGCTATGAACATTGGAGTGCATGTATCTTTTTGAATTAGAGTTTTTGTCTTTTTCAGATAAATGCCCAGGACTGGGATTGCTGGATCATATGTCAGCTCTATTTTCAGATTTTTAAGGAACTTCCATACTATTTTCCATAGTGGCTGCAACAGTGTAGGAGACTTCCCTTTCCCCACACCCTCTCCAAGAGTAAAATTGATTTTAAATGTTAATTAAACAAGATTTCCTTTCTGGAAGAAACACCAACTTGATGTTTTATATATATTCTTAAAATTATTGCTGGATTAAGTTAACTAAAATTTTATTTAATGTTTTTGTCCTTATGCTGATGAGTTAATGTGCCCAGTAGTTTTTATCCAGGTCACATTTGGGTGTCAAGGTTATATTGTTTTCATAAAATGAGTTACGAGATGTACCCATTTTTGTCTTTTTGAAAAGATTTTTTTAAATTGGAATTGTTTTTTAAATATTTTTTAACATTCACCAGCCATCTAGCACTTGGATGTTCTCCTTAAGAAAGATCTAATCATATTGATTCATTTATCTTAATATTGGTGAGATTATTAATATTTCCAAATTCTTATTATCAGTTTCAGTGAGTTACTTTAATCAAAGTTTTAAAATTTTATCTAAATTTCAAATTTATTGCCATGAATTTGTTTATAATATCCACTTATGAAGGTTGTAATGTCTACAAACTATGTGGTGAAATCTTCTTTTTCATTCCCAATATTAGTTATTTGTGCTTATCACTTTAAAAAATCAGTTTTATTAGGTAGTTTATTAAATTCATTAGTTTAAAATTTTTTGAGATCCCTTTTATTGTATTTGTCCCTATTTCTTTAATTTCTGTTCTATATTTTCTTCTACGTCATTCTAATTTCTGTTCATTTTTCAATTTCTAGAGAAGGGTACTTAGCTTATTCTTTTCAGCTTTTTTTTCTTTTCTAATATATACATTTTTAAGACTATAAATTAATCACAAAGCATACTTGTGTTCTCACAAGGTTTGATATACTGCATACTGATTATTATTCAATTCAGAATATTTTCTAATTTCTACTTTAATTTTAGATCATATTTCACGATTTCTGGATCTCTAATAATGTTCTAATTATATTTCGTTGTTGATCTGCATTTTAATTGCACAATGGTCAACAGGTATATTCAATGTGATTTTAGTCCTTTGAAAACATTTGTAAGTAGGTTTATAGTTCCTTATGTGATCAACTCCTGAAAATATTCTACTTGAACTTGAAACTAAAATGAGTTCTGAAGTTGTTTTCTATTGTTTCTACATATGACAATTAGGTCCATTTGTGTTATGGATACAATATTCTTACTGATGTTTTCCTTGCTTATTCCATATGTTTCTACTAGACAGAAGAGCAACAAGAAAATAGATGACTTCAACAACACTATATACCAACTAGACCTAAAACACATCTATAGAGCACTATACCCAACAATGCAGAGTACATATTCTTTTACAGTGCACATGGAACATTCCCTAGGATAGATCACATGTTAGCCATAAAGCAAGTCTCAATAAATTTAAAAGTGTTGAAATAACACAAAGTATGTTTGCTGAGCACAAAGAAATGATACTAGAAATCAGTATCAGAACAGTATTTGGGAAGTTCACAAATATATGGAAGTTAAAAAAAAATACAGCTCCTAAATAATCAATGGATCAAGGAAGAAATCACAAGTGAAATTCAAAAATAATTTGAGATCAATGAAAAATGAAAACACAACATAACAAAACCTATTTATTGTACCTAAAACAATGCCTAGGGAAAATGTCTAACCATAGATGCCTATGTTAAAAAAAGAAGAAAGATTTCAAATGAATAACTTATCTTTCCACCTTAAGAAATTAGAAATAGAAGAGCACAATAAACCCAAATCAAGCAAAAAGGAGGAAATAATAGAGATTAAAGCAGAAATAAGCAAAACACAGTAAAAAGAAAAGAAGTGAAAAATAATAGGGAAAATTAATGAAACCAAAATTTGACTCTTATAAGAGGTAACATTTCTAAAGAAAAAGAGAATATACCATTGTCTATGAGTACACAAGAGTACTGAAAATATATATTCTCACAAAAACTTGTAAACCAAAGTCACAGCAATATTATTCATAAAGTCAGGAAGTGGAAACAACACAAGTGTACAACAAATGATGAATGGATAAAAAGAATGTGGCATATCCCCACAAATAGATATTATTCAGGCATGAAAAGGAAATAAGTACTGATACATGCTGCAACATGGACAAAACTTTAAAACATTAAGCTAGGCAAAGGAACCTAAACACAAAAGGTAACATATTGTATGACAGCATTTATAAAAAATGTCCAAAACAGGCAAATCCTTAATGACATAAATTTGAGTATGGTTGCCAGGCACTGGGAGGAGGAGAAAACAGGAGTAACTGCTCATGGGTGTACGGATTTCCTTTTTGAAGAGACAAAAATATTCTGAATCAGAAAATGGTGATGTCACACAACCTTTTGAATATACTACAAACTATTGAATTGCACACTTGAAAATGGTTACTTTTATGATATGTGATATATAACTCAATCTAAAAGGGCATCTATGGTGATTTTCTAAGCTGCATTGTCCATTATAGCCCCAATATGGAAGCAACCTAAATGTCCATTAATGGTAAAAGGATAAATAATTTATAATATAGTCACACTATAGAAAGTATATGATAACAATGAACACATTACTACTGCATTAAATAGTAATGTATGAATCTCACTAAAATATCTTGAGTGAAAGTGAAACAAGAAGATGCATGCATTATGAATCTATCTGAAAACAGCTCAAGGTACCTAACATTAATCTGTAGAGTTTAAAGTCAAGATAGAGGTTACATTTGAGTAACTGTGACAAAAAAGTGATCGAGAGGGAGGAAGAGTGGTGTAGGTAATGTTCTGTTTCTTGACTTGAGTGGTAGTTACATAAATATAATTATTTTTGTATTATTCTTCACATTATATGCTCAAAACTTCTACATTTGTATATTTAATATAAATTTTAACTAAAAAATGACTAACTAAATAAAAATCCATCAATATGCAGATTTTCCCTAATCGCTTTTGCCCATGCTTTCTTAGTTCTATGCTGCTTCTATATGAGCACTTACCGAACTGATCCCTAATAATAGATTTCATTTAGATGCAATGATTTGCTACTGAATGTTGTTTCTCTACCCAATACTTTATCTTTTTAAGGACTTACGACTTGCTTTACTTGTTCTCTTACTAAGGCAGGTCAGTTTCCATCACGTGCTCCTGCTAGAATAATATCAGATTGCCCACTAAGAAATATATCCAATCTATGCCTTAAAACATGAAAAGGCGTAGTTAGGGAGAATGAGTTGTTACTTAAAATAGTAACGATGATGATGATGATAATATTTAAAAATAACATTCTAAATGTTTGAAGATGAGCCTCCTTGACCTTTTGTAAATGCTTGCTTTTTATCTCCCTACAGCGCTATGCCATGTAGTCTAATTTCAAAAAGGTACTGCTGCCTCTGTAGTGTAACAGCCTTTGGAAAGCCTTCCTTAACACTTGTAAGAAAAAATAAAAAAGAAAAGAAAACAATACTTCTATTTTGAAAAGATCTCTTACTTATTTTTATCTGGCAATAAATCCCATCATTTTTTTTTTTCATAAACCAGTGGGAAGATTCTTTTACCCCTTGCAATAGCATACAATCTGATAAAAAGTTAAAGTTTTCAGTGAGGCAGGGATTAGGTAAAGGAGTTGAAATAAGAACAGTTTATTTCCAGCACACTGACCAAGGGAAACTGTAGCATAAGAATTGGACTAAAAGATGCACAAGGACCATAAAAATGCAGGTCTCTTAGGCCATGGTAAAGATTTACACCTGACTTTAAAAGTAATGGATGGCTATGGGAGATTCTGAAGCAGAATAACATAATAAAATTTGCATTTGCAATATATTTTGGTTAAAATAAAAATTAAAAATGAGCTTACTATACAATCTCAGTGCCAATCGCTCTTTACCAATTATAATCTATAAAATATAAATGTCACTTATTGGGCTTCCCTGGTGGCGCAGTGGTTGAGAGTCCGCCTGCCGATGCAGGGGACACGGGTTCGTGCCCCGGTCCGCGAAGATCCCACATGCCGCGGAGCAGCTGGGCCCGTGAGCCATGGCCGCTGAGCCTGCGCATCCAGAGCTTGTGCTCCACAACGGGAGAGGCCACAACAGTGAGAGGCCCGCGTACCGCAAAAAAAAAAAAAAAGTCACTTATTATAAGCACTATGTAGGAAGTATAAGTGAATAGTGGATAATACTAGATTTTCATTTCTAACACCTCCCTTGGTAATTCAATAAAATAATGATGTGTCAAAATAATTCTAAGATTTGGCTTGCATTCAAATTGAGGCACTTTTTTGATTAACAAAGATTTGCTGGCATTACTATTATAAAGGCTTACTTTAACTTCAAGGAACTAGAATTGGCAATATGTCAAAATTGTGGTGCATTGGTATGCCAGTGGCACGTGTACAAAGATGAAATGGAATGTAAATCAAAATTGTGATTCACTACAGACTGTCAGATATGGTTTCCTGAGATAAGAAAATACCATTGGAAATACTGATTAAAAAAACTCACACACACAACAGAGTGAAACATAACCAATATTCACTCTATGAAAAAAATAAAATTTAATAATAACATCCACCATTTCAGTGAAATTGCCTTTGGAACTCAAATGTGCTGTTAGTATTTGGCAGAACTTCAAACTGGGGATATTTTTAATATCTAAGGTGATGTAAATATAGATGGGTTAACAAATTCTGATGTGATATTGTATAAACTGCCAGTATCTTTCAGAAGTTAAGTGTCTTCTCTACTATGGCAAAGAATGCTACGAAGAAGATCATTTTTCTTCTCTTGCTTGATGGGTTCAACTGTGTCATTCAGGGGAACCTCAATATAGTTCAAAGCATTCTGTGAACTCTAAGACAAGACATGACCATGAGACAAAAACAACAGTAGCTATAAATACCACATTTGTGTAATACAGAAAAAAATAAATTGAAAAGTTTGGATAAGTCCAACTTTATTAATTCTTACAATTTTAATGCACTAAAGGACCTAATATAAATCCTTTAGTAAAGAAAATGAGTACCCATTAATTTATGTTTGTGGTTACATTAGTTTTATATAATGGGGCCATTTTGTAGGCACCTAACTTTTTAGATGTTTTCTTATAATTTATCTGTTACAATGTCAGTAGGAATTATTTTTAAAAAATTCTTTATACAGAATATCACACTAGTTGGTGATATACATAGTAAATTCCTTCCCTCTAGTGGTACGATTCTAAAATATTATCTAACATGCGTGAAAACATACTTGGTTTAGATTACTTTAAAATAGAACTCAAGGAACTAATATCTTATTAAATGTAGATTTATTTTGAAACATACTTGATCATTTGTAATCTGTTGATAATTATTTTTGGTGGAAGCCCATTGGGGTGACTAAATTGAATCTGCCCATTTCAGCAGAATTTTCAGGAGATGCCTAATTTATACCTAATAAAGCATGACATGTAAAATCACAAGTCCCATTACTAAACAAAAATGAATTCAATTTTATACAGAATATATTGCACAATTTATTCCCTATGATTGTACAACTTGAGGGAGAGGAAAATCACCAGTTTGACTCAAGTGTTGAAAATGATTTGTAGGGAGGAATTTTAAGAGCTATTTGTAAGCTAATATTAAAAGAAGAAAGAAAGTATCCATTAAGTACTGAAATTAAAAATTAGATATAAATGATGAAAAATATCCAGGGTTTAGTGGATGCATACTCCTACACCCATTCCTACTCAAGTTCCTTCCAACCATAAGCTCATTCTGCACAAAAAGTTGACTCCTTTCTCAATTCTAGTGGCAGATCTTGTTGAATATACATATCAGTAATGAACAATGAGAACTGAGGGGGGAAAGTTGTTAAAAGGTATTACCTACTGAATGCTGCTGTGTCTCAGTGCGATGACAGGAATTCCTGTAACCATCTTGAAAACCTGATGATGAAGCTAAGACACAGAGGGTGAAGAGCCATGAGACTCCAGCAGAACTGATGTAGAAGTTCTGATATACCTTGCCTGAAGATACCTTAATTCTGAATATTTTGTTAAATACAGCTTCCTTTTCTAGGTAAGGTGGATTTTCTATTCCTTGAAGCCAAAGATATTCTGAGGATATTTAATTTGTTCTACTTTCTAAAATGTATATTTAAAACTTCTCTTATCTATCTACTGTTTTATTATTTACTTAAAATAATTACATTATGAGGCACATTTTCCAAATACAATACAAGTAAGCTAATTCTAAAACCTCAAAATAGTGGCTAAATTTTACTTTAAAAATTAAATTCAAAAGTATCTTTAATGTAGTGAATTATTTCTCATGAAAACTTGGTCTGTATTAGAGGTTCTTTTCAATCATGGTCCCATAATTATGAGTAACTTAAAAAAGAAATACTAGTTCATATGGGACTTGGTCTTCTAAAACATGAAATATGAGGATCTTCATTTAAAAACGCAAGTTGTTTTCAATTTACTCCTATGAGAAACCGACTGCTAGAAAATTAGAAAAACTTAAAAAGTAAATAAATAAAAATCATTTTTGGACATGAAAATTCTGGACACCATTGAAAGATTTCGACTTTATTTGATCGTTTCTCAGTGGATTTATACAAATATTAAGAACATGAAAATACCAATACTAAAACCACTTTAAAAAGCTTATTTTTACCAAGTATAAATTTCCATTTAAAAATTTAAAAATAAAAATTTAAAAGGCACGTTTCTATTCAATTGGCTGCACATGCAAGCAGGCAATGTGTGTGGGGAGAGAGAAGGCAGAGCAGAAGCAGTGACTCAAGGCATCTCTATGTAAATTAGCTTTTACTGGAATGCTTATCAGAAAGTGAAGATTCTTTTTATTTATCAAGGCACTTGAACATAAAAAGAGTAAAGTTTCGTGAATGCCTGAACCTCTACTGCCAACTAGGATGACTTGATAGAATCACACACATACAAAATTTAGAATAAGTAAAATTTATATAATCAAGAAAATCTACAGGATCATATCTTTTTGTAAACTGACAGTCATTTCTTAAGGTAAATATTAAAAATAAGTAATTTTTACTAAAATGGCATATTATTGTGTCATTATGAAGCTATAGCTACAATTTATCTAAACATCTGGTATTATGTCCTATTAAATCCCCGTGCATGTGTGAAGAGAATGATGAACTCAGTTCCCTGATATTATCTTGATAATCCATTTACAAGCATTGTGAAATATTGTTCAAATATTTGAACATTTTGATAGAGTGGATTATCCAGAAAGAGATGTCAAGGTTTGACACACCTACTACACTTCCCAGTCCTGTTTCCTGGCACCCTTTCTTAAAAGCTCTCTGATTTGGAGGTAAATACTTCTCAGCATAGTAATTCAGAGAGCCAATGAGTTATAGTTGACATATGGATTTCAAATAGACTCTTACAGTAAATCAGTATTTACCAAGGCATGTTAATAGAATTGAAAAGCAAGACACTTTAAAAATATTTAGTATAGGCTGTGTATAAGATACTGTATACACAAAAGTTTTGTTTAGAAAGTACTGAGAATATGAAACTCTGAAAATAATAGAAGACAATACAGATGAATTGTGTGTGTGTATGGGGGGGTTGTATATTTGAGGTGTTCAAAGTGTTTTGAAACATACCATTAAAGTCACCAAAGTATAAGATTGCAAATTTTGAATTTAACTTTGGAATGACCCTCAAAACTATAAACAAGATGGGAATATCAGGAAAAAAAAAAAACCAAAACTAACAAATCCATATAAATAAAAACCACCCCAACAGGAAAACAGACTAAAGTCATGAAAATAGACTAAGATCATTTTCAAAAATATGAAAATACAAATGTCCAGTAAATACAAGAAATGCTGTTTAACTTTTGAGGTAATAAAAAAGTAAAATAAATAACCATGAAATATTTTGTTTTTACATGTCATGTTGAATCAGATAACAACTTAAACAAAATCCTTTGTTCTTAGAGTATATGGAAATGAGCCATCCTCCATACTCAGAAATGTTAAGTGGCACAAATCTCTGAACAGCATTTGGGCAATTTAAATATTAAACATTAATTCCAATGAATCATACATTTTCTGAAGAAAATAATTATATACATCAGCATATAAGAGTCTGTAAAGGGTGTATCTCCAAGTTGTTTATGATAGAGGAAAAAAAAAAAGGGAGGAAACAATCTAGCAACCTATATTTTTATCAAGAGGAAATTGTTATATTATGGTACAAACATTAAAGGAAAGATAAAAGTCATTAAAATTATAGTGCAAATAATTATTTGTGGTCATGGACGTTGACTATGGCGTACTGTCAAATTAAGAAAGCAGTTTCAAACAAGGTTTAGAGCATGATTCCATTTTTGTTAAATCATGTGTATAAGTATAGAGAAAAATTTGGGAGGAGGTGCAAGAAACTGTAACAGAAGATCTGTCTGCATAATAGGATTATGTGTTGCCGTAATTTTTTCATTGTCCATAATTTTTCATTGTTTAAAGAGATTTTAAATTTAGAAAATGTGCAATGAATATACATATAGTTCATACAAAAATAAACAGAAACAGATTTTCTCATTCTTTCATAGCTAAAGTATTGCCACGGAAATATTTTAATATTTCTTTTGTACTGGTAATATACGAAACAGAAGACTTGAATATATGGTTACAGGAAACAACGAAGCAGAGTAAAAAAAAATAAAACAACAACAACAAAACTATTTTCTAGACACCTTTGGTATGAGAGAATCAGAATTTTAAAAGTAATTACTTAAATGTAAATAAATAACTCTTGCATCTATTTCCAAAGTGGATTTCAAACAGCACACAGTAAAAGTCAGTATAATAAAAACCTTTTTAAAAAGTATAGAGGAGCTGAGTAATATAGAGGAAAAGCAGGAGAGAAGAAGAGATCTGGGAATGGGACTGAAATAAAAATCATGCTGGAAAGCAGGCTAAGTGATGTAACTTCAGTTTATCAGAAAACCAATTAGTGAACTTCTGATCAATCAAGGCTAAAAGTGAGCCTTCATAGGTTACATAGCTCTTAAGGTCTAATAAAAGGAGACGTGGAGTTCATAAACATAAACTCACTGTTCTGAGCCCTGAGACAATATCACTACATGTTACAACATATAACAGAGATTAGAAAACACAGTTGTTAAACAGAATGTCTATGTTTTCTATATATGACTTTTATAATGTTGGTACCTGGTTCAAAACTTAAGGCATAATTTTATGCCGTATACGTATGAAGAGAATTAAGACTAGGCCAACTTTTTGACCTGAAATGATACAGCCTTATAACTTAAGGAATGTGGAAGTTAAGGTTTTACTATTCAAGTCACAATTTTGATAACCAGCAAGCACCTGGATTATGTCAACCAATGGAAAGAACGGTAAAATTTCCTATAAAGCACATTTGTAGGCAACATTAAAAAATTCCATCATTAATTTCAGCCATCAGAAAAACACCATTTCAGGATATAAATTGAAAGGAAATTCAACTATTTCCTAGTATTTTAAACATTAATTCAAAATGAAATTAGATATTGAGTTTGTAGTAGCAATTCTTAAACTTTGGTTTCTTTAAAAAAAAATTGATGAGAAATTTGTTTGTAAAAATAAATTACTTTGCAATCCTCGGGTATAAGAACTACTTTGGGCATATTTTCACGGAAGAAATTAAAGCTAGCAATATTATTAAAATAAGAAAAAGTATGCAATAAATGCAAATAATTACCACACTTCAGTTCATTCAAAATGCAGTAAAAATGTATCTAATTATACTTATTGCTATGAGCACTACAACAAAATCAGAAAAAATACCATATTATAATTAGATGGTGTGCCTCTATAAAAAGAACCAAGGTTCTAAGATTCACTTATTTTTCCTCCAAAGAAAAATAAATAGCTTTGTATGGATCATAATGTTTACTAAACTAAGCAGCCATCAGCTGGGATTTGAAATTTACTGAGGACGATTCAGGCAGAGATCACTAACATCTCCCAAGCTGCTACAAACACTGGCTGGTGCATTAACTTTTCCTCTCCTAGGGCCTCTGGGCCAGGGCGATGTTGAGCGGCTTGGAGCCCAAGATGTGGCCATTCATCTCAGTCATTGCTTTAGTGGCCTCCTCAGGAGAGGAGAAGCAGATCAAGCCAAACCCTTTGCTTCGCCCTTCTTCCTGCATTACCTTAACTCTGCTAATTGATCCAAATGAAGAAAATTCCCTCCGTAGCTTTTCATCATCAATGGTCTCATCCAGGTTCTTAATATAGAGCTTTGCTCCCCGGCACCGTCGAAATCTTTCCTGTTTCAGCTGCTCAAACATTTGCTTTAACTCAGCCTGTCGTTCTGCTTTCTTTTGTGCCCGGCCTACAAAAAGCAGTTGTCCATTTATGTCCTTTCCATTCATTTCTTCAACAGCCTTTTTGGCAGCCCCGTGGCTATCAAAACTCACAAAGCCAAAGCCTTTGGATTTCCCACTGGAATCTGTCATCACCTTAACACTCAGGGTTTTTCCATATTTGCTGAAAACTTCCCTCAGTCTCTCATCATCCATGTCATCTCCGAAGTTTTTAATGTAAACATTGGTGAACTCACTGGCTTTGTTTTGGAGCTCGGCTTCCCGATCTTTGCGGCTCTTGAATCTGCCAACAAACAGCCTGCAGTCCTTAAGCAGTGCCCCATTCATCTCCTGGATGGCCCTGTCGGCGGCAATCTGGTTCTGAAAGTGCACGAACGCATAGCCCCTGGAGCCGTGATCATCACTCATCACCTTGGAGGACAGGATCTTCCCAAAAGACGAAAAGTGTTCATAAAGGGTTTTGTTATCAATGGATTTGTCCAGATTCTTGATGAACACGTTCCCAATTCCAGATTTCCTCAAGTAGGCGTCACGCTGAGACCACATGAGACGTATGGATTTGCCCTTTATCGGGTCAAAGTTCATAGTGTCCAGGGCCTTCTGGGCATCCGCCAGCTGCAGAAAGTTCACGTAGGCATAGCCCAGAGAGCGGCGGGTGACCAGGTCCCTGCAGATGCGGATGGACAGCACGGGCCCCACAGCGCTGAACTTCTTGAACAGCAGGTCCTCGGTGACGTCCGCGTGGAGGTCACCCACGTACAGGGAGGCCTGGCGGTACTTGGCTGCTACATGCATCTCCTGGCTCCTCACCGCCGCAAGCCGGTCCCTAAGGAGCTCCTGGAGTGACTTCTGCAGGAGGGTAGCCCGGGCTCATGCGTGGTGGCCTCAGAGTCAGCGCTCTGAGGCCAGGCGATGCGGTTCATTCACGTACAGCTCCCCAGGCTCGGGCAGCAACCTCAGTCAAAAGCCCCAACCAGTCCGGCCAGCCCTGGGAGGGGGCGACAGAACCTTGAAATCTCAAAGAAAGATTCCTAGGTCAAGCCGTCCTTCCCAGCCACTTGGTGAGGAATCTTCAAGTGGCGGGCTGGCCCTCCATCTCAGCGTTCTCCACAGCCATTCTCCGGTCGCTGGTTTCTGAATAAAAATAGGCCTCGCTCAGGCCGGTTTAAAGTTACAGCCGCCGGGGGAAAGAATTCCACAAGTGGCGTCTGAGGCGGCGGCCCGGGACGCGGCGCGCGGGCGGCGGGCGCGGGGCCCCGGAGCCCCGAACCGCCAGGGACCGGGTCGTGCAGGCGCCGCCGGCCGGGCGCGGCCGGGGGCTCCGCGGGCTGCGCGTGCCCTGACCAACCCCGGCCGCTCTCCTCCCTGCAGACCCCGCGCTGCGCCCTGGGCAGGTCGGGGGTGGGGGGGATGGGGGTGGGGAAGAGGACGGACCGACGGACCGACGGCCGCGGCCCAGTGGGCGGCGGCCGGGCAGGGGCTGGGGGCTCACCCGGGCTGCGGCCGGCGGGGGGGCGGGCGGGAAGCCCGGAACTCGCGCGCTCAACTTCCCGCGCACTCGCTGCCCAGGGGGATGTTTTCTTTTTAATGTTTTTGGAGAATGTTTTTCTTCCCCCCGCCCCTCTCGCTCACTTCCCACCCACTTCGGACAGCTCAGCTGAGGAGCGGGAGGCGGTGACCGGGGTGGAGAAAGGCAGCCTAGGGGAGTGGCCCTAATAAACCCACCCGCCCGCAGGCCCTGGCGTTAAGTCTGACTGCAGGAGCTTTGCCAAGTGTGGATCAGGGCTTGTCACTTTCTAGCTTCAAGCCCTCCAGTGGCTTTCTTCGACTCTTGGGTAGGCTCCAACCTCCGCACCTTGTTCTTCAAAGTTCTGCAGGATTCCTGCCATGTTCCAGCCTCAACTGCCCCTTGGATCCCCTTCCTAAACTCCATGACACGCTCGCCTTTTGTTCAGGGCCAACTTGACAAAACTGTGTTCCTCAGCAATCACTTTTGATGCTCTTTCCAAATACAGGTTTTCCCTATACAACTTCTGAAAAAGTTTAGGTTTCGCTCTTAGAGGCCTCGTATTTTCGTAGCATTTGTCTAATTAAAATATATTGTATTACATTCCATGACAGTAGGGACCATGCCCATTTTATTTCCCCGCTGACTTAACTCAGGGACTTGCAGAAACGAGATGCTCAGTATTTACTGAAAGAATCCACTGCGTGGAGGAGATGAGATATTTAACCTGAGGTTGGTTTTCATGCCCAGAGAAATGGAAATAGTGTCCCTTACCTCAAAGAGTATTGTAAAGATTAAATGAATTAGTAAATTTGGAAATGTCTAACCTAATATCTGGCACAGAATAGGTTTTGATTAACATTGGTTTCATTTCCTCTAGCATTAAATAAATTCCGTAACATCATTCCTATAAAACCTTAAATTTGAATCATCATGCATCTTACGGAATGTAACCTGCAAAACTGAATTGCATGGATCAGTTTATATAAGGCTAATTTAGTGTTTTTCAAACTTTAATGGACATAGAAATCCAGAAGGGATCTTGCTTGAAAGCAGATTCGGATTCAGTCATTTGGAATCAGAATGAACTGGAAACTCTACACTTCCCAAAAAGCACCTGAGTGATGCAGATTCTGTTGGTCTCTGAACTACACTCCGAGTAACAAGACTTTTTGGCTGAACGAGTCCCCAGAGTGGCATCTTTTCTAATGTAAGGACTATAAAAAATATATTTCTCTTTCAGAAGATGATATCTAACAAAATTCATTCTCAGTGATACATTAAAAACACACACATACACACAACTAAGCTAGAGGGTGATTTTCACTATAATAATCCAAATTGCTTTTAACCTATCAGATGTTGAATAATGGTTTTATGATTACTCTTAACTTCATCCTGATTAATGATTTTTGTTTGTGAAATTTATTCTGCTATGTGTTGCTCCTGTAGGATCAATTGTTCAAATAAATAATCTTTTCTTCAACCACATCCTCTAGGCTGCAATAAAAAAAGAAAAAAAGGCCGCTGACGTAGTTGGTGAATACCGTCAGTGGATTTCAGCACATACTTTATTTAGACACTATATGGCATTGTTTAATGTAAATAAAAGTGATCATCATATTCAGTATTACCAGATTTTTTTTTTTTTTTTTTTTGTGGTACGCGGGCCTCTCACTGTTGTGGCCTCTCCCGTTGCGGAGCACAGGCTCTGGATGCGCAGGCTCAGCGGCCATGGCTCACGGGCGCAGCCGCTCCGCGGCACGCGGGATCCTCCCAGAGGGGGGCACGAACCCGTGTCCCCTGCATTGGCAGGTGGACTCTCAACCACTGCGCCACCAGGGAAGCCCCACCAGATTCTTACAAAAGAAAGTTCCTAAGTGTGCATTTACTAAGAATTTTGTTGAGACCTTTTATTTCTAGGAAAAATGCTGAAGATCACATTAGTTCTTTGTACAACAATAATACAGCTATAGCGAGATACCAAAATATTTCAAAAACTCATGGACTTTCCATTTTACTTTAGTGTGATCATCACTAAACATTTTGTGAGAAGTGAAGAAGAGTTTCCAGATTCAGAATTTAGTCCTATATTCTTGTCTCTAATCAGTTTGCAGGCAACAGGTACAAACCTCTATTTGTTAAATGACCAAGAGTCGTACTTCTTCCTATTTGTACTACTCATTATACTGCCTTCATTTTTATGTTTTAATAAAGTAAGCATTTTTAGGCATCTATGATTCTTTCCTCTCTTTAATTCTCTAAATCTCATAGTTTTGTCAGTTGTGTTGATTCAATAATTTCTTAATTTGGGATGTCTTTTACATTTGCCCTTTCTTTCTGTTCCCATTACCACTGCTTTTGCCTCAATTCCTTGTGTATTATTGCATGAGCTTTACTCATTTATCTTCTTTTGTCTATATGCCAGTCTGTTTTTATGGCAGTCCATTGTGCATTTTGCTGCTAGAATAATCTTACTAACAATTCTTTCATAAGATTTCAGTAAAAAAATTACAAATGACTACCATAACTTTGCAATATCAATTCTATCCTAGCTACATATATCTTGTCAAGCTAATTCATTTGTTTTATATGTACATGCAGTTAATTCTTTTAAAAATATCCTTTCCCTATTGTTATCCAAATTCTATCATCCTTGAGCCCTGTTTTCACCAGTATTTTTTTCTCTCAATAGTCCAGCTGACACCGATTACTTTTCCTTTTCAGAAACAATTTATTTAATGTATGCACTGTGTATTTGTACTTAATTTTGGCATGAGTTCATTGGCTTTGATGGACTTCGACTTAAAACTGATACCGCCTACATTAACTGTCTTCTGGTTTCCTTAGCCAATTGTTGCAGCTTTGCCTATTGCTGACTTGAGTATCTTCTTAATTCCACAAATATTCTGAAAACATTTCAATTAAGTGCCAATATTTTGCCTCATTTTGAAGTAAGTTGTAAGTTTGCCCATCTTATGTTATTTAGCTCAATCAGCATTCAAAGTACAAGTTTGTTGTGTGGGTGTCTCACAGAATTAAGAGGAAATAAGATGCCGTTTTGCTTAAATGGCAAGAAAAATGTTTGTCAGTGTTTCTATTCACTGATTTTGACGTTAATGGAGGTCAGGGCTTACCTTAGTATATATTATGAAGAAATGAGTAAATAGCTATTTTGAGTATGACGATGCACTTTAAAATAGAAATTCTTGTACTAATTAGGCCAAAGCAGTTTCTGATGTCTACTTGAATCATTGCTCTGATGTAGTCAACTATTAATAAAATTTTCCTTATTTTTGTTCAAAATGGGCTTTATTATCTTAATAGAGAGTAATAACATGAATGAAACTTGCTTTTATTATATTTTGAAAGTGCTATGTTCAATTATTTACTCTAAAGTGTAATATTGCATCTTTTAGGTTGTTCCAATTTTATTTGACAATTATGGTCTCTTTTCAGTTGTAATTGTCTCCTGATTTTTTTTTTAACCAATATATAGTGTTAATTTCATTAGAATGAGGTATATGATTTACATATCAGAGTTACACTTCTCCATTCAGAGCATATAGAAATGTCGCAAAAAGTAATGTTTGATTACCAGTAGATCTTGATCAAAAGTTCAAATCAATCCAAAATATCATTCACCAGTAAAAATATAGGCATCATAGAAATAAAACTGAATAAGACACAGCATCTTTCCTCAAAAGTCTCAAGGCCCTTATAAGAAAAAAACTGAAACAACGTTAAAACAATGTAAAATCAATAATCTAAGAATAAATAAGACAGAAATTTAGGAAAGAAAATATATGAATAGTTCCAGCTGTGAGGACCAAAGAAGCTTTTGCAGAGAAGATTGTACTAAAGAAGGCCAAGCCCTCTTTTTGTGAACTCTGGGGAAGTTTAGGGATAAGTAATATTGGTATCAACCAGTATCCATTTAATATTGCTGGAATATAAAGTGTGAAGAAGAAAGTGGCAGGAATTGAGACGAGAACAAGACAAGGGCAATAGGCCAGAGTGCCTTACATGCTAGGCTATTTTATGGACTTTGTTCTAAAGGAAAGCTATTGGAATAATACATTTATATTTTATTACATTTATATTACATTTCAGAACTGTAAAGTGAAGATAATGTGAAAGACATGGAATCCTGGAAACATGAAGCAGGGATAATGTAAAGATGTATAATCATGAACCATCCTGAGTATGAAAAAGCATTTTAAAATAAAAATCTCTTGCGAATTCCCTGGTGGTCCACTGGCTAGGACTTGGAGCTTTCACTGATGTAGCCCAGGTTCAATCCCTGGTGTGGCAACTAAGATCCCACAGGCTGTGCAGCCTAAATAAAATAAGTCTCTCATACCAATGAGACCAAAGTGTTTCCTAAGTCTTCTGGAATGGTTGTTCTGTTGTAGTCAACTATTAGTAAAATAGTTCTAGGTATTGAAGTTATGGTGGTTAAGACATGATTCGTGGCGGAAAACATTTGTTTAAAGTTCCAATCTGACTGCCCTTAGATGGCTGCCCAGAGGTCCTTCATTGTGTCATCTTGCCCTCCCTACTTCCCTTGTACCCTCTCTCCTTGCTCTAGAGCTCTGACTTCATCTCACTGTTTCACCCATGTTGCCAAAACCAGGAAAGCTGCTAACCCTGTATTCTTCGTTTTTTCAGTTAGTTTTTACCAAGCAATCTGACTCCTCCATCACCAGGAATTATCACCTCTCATAACACAAATCCATTGTATTATTATGCCGAAATCTCCTCAACCCTACCAGGGGTAGTTAAGGAAGAACAGAGGGAGTGAAGGAGCTTGAGAATCCCCTTCTTGGCCAGCTATCTTTTTCTTGATGGAACCCATGTGCCATTGTAAAAGAGAATATTATTGGCTCTAACTTTGATGAAGAGGGAGGGATTGAGGGTTACCATCTTTCTCTTGTAACCAGGGAAGATCTAGCATCTTCCATGGAGATGTTCATCTCATTTCATTACTGGTCATTCACACAGGGATGATTTTCTGACACCCAAGTGGGGAGCTGTCGTCTACTTTGGACAGAAATATTTTCCTGCTCATCATTTTAGTCTCTGCTTGTCTACACTGCAGCCATTAGCATTAGTCAGCCAAATTCCTATCCATAGAAAACAGTGTCCCAGGTTCCACAGTCTTAACCTCAAAAGTTTCTGCATTATGATCCATGGGAGTCAATGCAGAAGAGAAAGTGGTTCAAGACTGGGTCACTGGGAATTGATCCTTTAGGTGTTAATGATTTCTCCTTCTCACGCTCCTTTACCCCCTCATGCATTTCTCTGAAGGGGAGCTTTATTAAATAATGTGAGCAGGCTGAAACCAGTTTAGGGTGGCTTATTACCTCCCCCATTCTCTTGCCAGGCCCGTGTCTGTAATTAGGTAGAAAAGTTTCATGAAGCCATTACTTTTCTGCTTGGTTCCAGGTTCTGGCTACAAATGGCAAATTCCAGATACCTGAAACGGTCTTCTAGATATAAAGTCTTTTCCCTATAGTTTGCTAACTTCTGTCTTTAAAGTAAAATCTTTTCTTCAGGTAGCAATTCCTGAGATCTTACCTCAGTGTGTAGCTGCATTTTCTGGTGCTTGCCGTCATGCCAAACTGCAGGAAGCACTAGTCAGTTAGGGGCTTAGTAACAGTTCTGTTTACTTGCTATGTGAAAACCTCCTTATCAATCCACATTGCCATGTATATAAATATGGATTCACTTCTTCTCTTTTATTATGTCACTCCCCACAACACACACACACAAGCCGCAACACCGCCACCACCACCACCATTATCTTTAAAGTAAAAATTCCATGAAGGCAAAAATTGTGTCTAAATGAGTCACCACCATATTCTCAATGCCTTTAATAAGAGCTCAAACGCAATGGGTTCTCAACACTTAAGTTTTGAATGTTGGCAGACAATTCTTTATAGGTCACTCACATTTCTACATGTCTTCTAAGTAGAGGCACTGAGTGTCTTTGTTCTGGACTATGGTTTAAATGATGTTTATATAGCAAACATCCTTGGAAGATATTGTGTTTCTCTCTGAAGCAAAGTGCAGGTTTATTCACAGCCTTACAAGGTAGAGATACTTTCTATGGAGCACAAAGCAGGCATGCTTTCTGCCCATTATTAAAGATTCAGATTTTCTGAGTCCTGGGTTACTCTCCCCTTATGCAACCCACTCTGGGTGCAGGTGTCGCCTGGATGTCTATGCACCACACTGTGGGAATTTGGGCTTGGGGAACTGTCACAAGGAAATGCTAATATGCTGGCTACTGCTGTCACTGTGAGGAATAAATTCTTTGTCTCTAACCCACAAGCATCCATAAAACTGTGGTAAGCTAACTTCTTAGATTACAAGTAGGGTAAAATCTGAGACCTTCATAGATCTTGACAGTTTTGGTGATGAGAATGGGATCCTAACATAGACGTAGCTCTCTGGAAAGGAAGCTAATGGCCACACAGGCAGATAAATGAGATTTATCCGTAGCAAAAATGTAGACCAAATAATATCATTTATGGGGCAAAAAAATGGCTCTTCAGTTTATTGCCTGTTAAATTTGGAGGAAGTGGGAGGTGGTCTCAGGCTAAGGATAGGGGAATAGATACGAGGCCACCTGCCCAAATGGCACCCTGGTTGTTGCTGACTCTCCTCTGGGAAAGGCAATTTTCTCTCTATTCTGACAGGCAGCCTCCGGTCCATCCCACTGAAACAACTAAGACTAACCCAGGATAGGCAGACTGTTCTAACACTTTCTGACCACAGTTATAGACACTTGTACATTCACTGAACGTGAAAAGCAGGGCATTTATGACCCCTATAGGCATTAACAAGCCAAATCAATAATACTTTGGCGAGCTCCCATGGTAAATGATGCTGGGGTAGAGTATGTAAGGCTTGTGAAGAAAAAGCAGCAACAGCTGTGCCATCTCCTGGCTCAGCTGCTCTTGTGGTCTATCATGCCAGCCTTAGAATCATTTGAAGACAAGAGTAAAGGGTCTCCAGTAGTCTGTTTTTCAGTGGGTACTGACTACTAGAAAACAGCTTTGGCCCACTTAGGGAGATTTTCCCGAGATAGAAGCACTATTGTGGGAATCTACAGATGAGTAATTGACTAGTATTCATGCTTTTACTGTCCTGATTGGATTTGAGGAACATGACCCACTGGAAAATAAATCACCGACTCAAAGAAATTTTTGGAATCCTTGAAGTAACCCCCACTACTCTGGAAAAATTCCCTAACCCCTATATTAAAACAAGATGCAACTGTAAGGCTATTATTATGACAATGGAGCAGAAAATGCCTCCGATTAAGATGAACTGCTTTAAAACTTGCTGCTCTATGAGTTAAGCTAGCTTGGCTAAAGCACACAAACCAAGCATACCCAACAGCAGTACTTTGGCTGTGGTCACTGAATATGTCCTCCAAGGCTGAATGAGATTGTGTCAGTCATTAGGAATACAATACTTAATAAAGACCTTTGAGCAGGCTGAAAATATTGGCAATTCATTTATTTGAATCCCAAGCTACCATCATACCACTTAAACCTGATGATAAAGGTGAGCCTAATTTTAAAGGTAAGGAGTAGTTTTCCTTGTGTACATCCCCTGATCCTTTTCTCCACCTCTACCTCCAACTCAGGCATTTTAATGAGAAAGAGAATTAGTGATTGGGCCAAAGTTTCCCTGTCCCCAAAGGGAAACCAGATTCAAGCATGCTGGGGTATTTCAGGGAGTGGAAAGAGTCAAATTTCACTGGCTTTGCTGGCTACTGATGCTCAAGTCACAATCCTACCTCGGCTCTTGGAAGGAGGGAGTGCCCAAATCCAGCTAACGGGGTTTGGGCATAGTTCACAGTAGGGAAGAGAAGCTAAATGGACCTTGCGGGTGAGTCCTTTGGCACAATGCAACGTAGTGTTTTGGTTGATTTCACAACTGAATTTATACTAGGAATTTGTGTGTTAGGTGCTTGTACATTCCTACAAATTGGCAGATTAAAAACAACCCTCTTTGGGGTACTGTATTATGGACATAAATAGCTGTTCCTTATCAAAACATCTAGGTCCCTCATGTAAATGCCCATGTTAAGAGTCATTCACACATAAGGTTGACAGTAATGAAGCTGCTAATTGAATGTTTAGCACTCAGAGTGTCACCATTGTGGCCTGAATCCATCATCATGTCCTACACTTCATGACTATGTTTCTGAGGTGGAGAAAGGCCACATTACATTGAGTCCTGCCCATTCCCAGCAAATCCTCTGCTGGGGACACCCGATTGGAGTAATCAGTACAGCCTCACCACCACTGACACACGTTCAGGTTACAGTGCTGCTGTTCAAGTTCGGTCTGTACCACTGTGTGCTTTGAAGTTAAACTGTTGTATTTTTGGCTTTTTGAACCAAGAATACTTACAGTCCGATAGTGGAATACCTTTATCATGAAAGCCACTCAACAACAGGCTGATAATCAAGGTATTTAATTGATTTTCCATACTCTGCACTATCCACAGGCATCAGGTATTGTAAGGGATTAGAACGTCCTCAAAATTCAACTCAAAATGATTCTGACTGTCTCTTCCTCTGCAACTCTAGGTCCGCACATTTTAGTCAGAGAGTTTAATCACTGAACGCATGTGGCTGTCCCCAGCAAGTGATCATCTCATTTGGCCACTTCCTGGGTACTGATCAGGATCAAGAAGGTGGGTTACATAGACTTATTATGAATAGCTCCATTCTACCCTGTCCATTCTTGACCATAGTGCTTTTTCTTTCCCCGAATGTCATCACCAAGCCAGACTGGTTAATATACCCTGTAAGAAGTAGCCTGGTCAAATGAGGCTCAAGGGACTCAAACTCTATTCTAATTCACCACGGGCATGCTCTTCCTAGATTGTTATATTCCTAGGTCAGAAGGACAATGGCCATTTGTTAGTAGGACACTACTACTACTATTACTATTCAGTAGTCAGTACTCACCAAGTCCCTCTATTGTGGTCCATGCCGACCAGAATAGGATAGATATGGATGTTGTAAGTTTAATAAAAATGTCCTTGCCTCTTATGAACCTGACCCCTATGGACGAAAGGTTTGGGTACAAGTAGGTGATAATTAAGAAAAGGGTGAAGTTATAGCTCCTGAAATGGGACACAGCAATTTTACGGCAAAGAAGGAAAAGTAACACCTAAGCCCCCAGAGAATATCTCAGACTCTGGGAGATACTGTGAGGGGAGGAACGTTAATGATCTTTGTCTTCAGAATCATTACATCCTTGCTCATGAAGAAAACCACCCAGGGGTTCTGCTTACAAGCAGTGGAGAGTGCTCTAAATTTAACTGACTTCCATCTCCTATTGCATGGCTCCGACCATGATTCGAATGCCATTCTGCTTAAACTCACTGTAAAGTCTACTGAAAACAACAGGGGATGCATGGCCTTGGCTCCTGTACTTCCCATACAAAACAATAGCAGTTGTTGGCAACACCTCAGATGTTGCTTCCCCCCCTTTCCATAGTTCTTATTCAGTCGTTTCATGCAATAGATGAATACCACCCCACTGTTGGCACAGACAAAAAGAATAGGTTGGATTGACTGCTGTCAAACAGTCCCTCAGAAAACATTCTTTCCAGGGAACCAGGTGGATCTAAGGAATTGTACTTCTGTTTAGAAGCCAAGCATTAACGTGCCTCTGCCCTGAAAACATGGTAGTTTGCACCTTAGGAATGGCCATAAGAGACTTTCAAGTGTTGGAGGAAATAACACCAGTAAATCATGTAGCTGTCAAACGACTGTGGAGACTTCTCCAAAATGAGGCAAACCATGATCCTCTCAGATACGTAACTAATTTGTTATTTATGTGCAACCTGTGGATAATTATCCCCATAATGTGAGTCATCCAATTAGAAATGGTGGTACAAAACGTGTTCCTGATTTATCTGAAGTGACTGATAACAGTATCTTGGCCCTGGAAGACATTCGGGTCAGATTCAACTGATTGTCCAAGTTTGATACTGAAAACAGAATTACCCAGACTTTGTCCTTGCAAGTCAAGGCAATTTCTGTGTAATCACAAAACCATCTACTGTACCTGGATTAGAACTTTAGACAAGGTGGGAAGGTCAATAAAGAAAAATAAGAAGAAAGTCATTCTCCATCTAAGATAGAGCCTGATGGTTTATAAGAGTTGTTCATTTGGTTGCGTCTAGAGCCCGGTGTACATGGCTAAGAGTGATTCTACAGGTTTACGTCATCCTACTGCTTGGAGTCCTGTTGGTAGTAGCCTTAACACCAACAATACTTATGAGGTAAATTGAGTGGATTCGCTTCCAGCCTCTGATGGTTAGAGTGACCAAAACAGTGGGGTATTCACCAGAAAGTGCCAGAATACAAAATGGTATAGAACTAAGAGGTAGATATTGATAGGGAAAAACTCTCCATGGATCTTTTGTGTTTCTGCATAAATTGCGAGGAGAAGCACTGACTGCCATTATCTCCAGACTGTCGTTTCTAGGATGTTTATACAGTGAACAGCCTTGGAAGCTAGCTATGGTGTCTATCCAAAGCAAAAACCAAGCATTCTTGGTATAGCTTATAGAAGATTTCCTTTCCCTAAGCCCAACATTTAATGCAACCTACTTAATATTTAGGGATCACCTTACTCTATTCATAGGACACACTGGGAATTGTGCTTAGGGACCAGCGGGAGAAATGATTATACTCTGGCTGCTGCTGTTGCTCTGAGCGATTAAGTTCTTTGCGTCTGACTCAGGAGTTTCATGTCTTCTATCAGCATCCATGAAACCGTGGGATACTAACTTCGCAGTTAAAGTAGGGTAAAATATCAAAGTCTTCACAAATCTTGACACTGAGAAGGTACCTGAATGAGTTATGGATAGTTTCTGTCATGTATGGAGCAGAAGCAGAATTCTCATGACTTTGGAGGAAGATCACTGGTATATCTCTGCATCCTCATACCGCACTCAATACCACCTCTCCATCGACACTGGCAAAGTGATGATGCCCTTAAATGCAATCAGTAAGACTGGAAGCTGTCTGGTGTGCAGCCGTTAGTCCCTCTTTCTTTTGTCGGTTCTCTATTTTGCAAGTTTCAGTGGGTTTCCTTAGCCCCCTTTGTTCCCAATGCCTTTATCAAAATTAGCTTTAGACACAATATGGAAAACAATTTGGGTTGAGAACACATTTTGGGCATTTTCTACTCCATCAAAAACTTACTTTAGAGCACTTTAACCTGTCTACCACAATCTGAGAGAAAGCCTCTAAAGTCTCCATAATCTTCTTTTCAGTCTCTGGAACATTTCATGTTGGTCTCTGAAGCCAAGCACCTGCTACATGTGCCCTGGATTTCTACAATCTGAGGACACTGTGGAGAGTCTGGGTTGCTTATTCTATTTCCTTTCTAAGACTGAAAGCCTCGTTCCTTGGTGGATGGGGCACAATCCATCTTTCTATTAACTCTACCATGGCCTACATGCTGTTTCTTTCTTTCTACAGGAATGAGACACTGAAATATCCTTAGTGGAGTCTTGGCATTATTCACCATAGGCTTCCTTTCCTAATATTTCATGCAGAAAATTCTCTATATGCATCATCATCCTAATAAACTTATATAAAAAGGCATAGTGTTGGCTGGCTTTCTAGATAGAAAACCTATACTTCTACAGCTGTCCTAGTGCTAAGATCACTGTCTAAATGATCCTACAGCTGTCTTAGTGCTAAGATATCTGTCTCCTTCAGATTCCTCTCTTCCAAAGAGGGTCATAGGATTATATCTTCTCAGACTATATTTACAACTAATACTATGCACAATTCTTCTAACGGTTTCTAACAACTGTAATTTGATTCAGGTAGTTAGTTACCACACCAGAGTTCAAAAATCCCGAGGGAGAGACCCCACAAATGCAAGCTGGCCATTGTATTTTACACAGTCTACTACTGTGTGCAAGTCCAGCACATTAACCAGGAAGGACTCAGTCTTGTCTACAGCCAATCATAATCACCTTCAGACACACAGTCAGTCTCAGATGACAAATCATAAGTCCTTTTATCACTGATATGTCTTCCTTATTCCATATCTCATTCCTTCTATTTCCTCAGGATCCCTGGTTTATACTGTATCATTTCTTGTGGTCAAGGCCAGCAAAACCTATAGACCCTAGGTCCTGATATTCTTCCAAGAAGAGGACACACAAAACAACACACAATTTTTCCATGCTGATGTTGATTGCCTCTTTATGTCATAGTAATTTTGAAGTAACATAATGTGCTTTCATTCTTAAAGACCCTGCTCTACCAGAGGTGAAGGATGGGAAGAACAAGGGCCTAAAGGGACAGACACCCAAGCCAGCCACTTAGTCATCTGCGTGATTACTGATGAGGGCCTGAATTAAGATTCTAAATAGTTTAGAGTTGATATATGCAAGAGGTGAAACTGATGTAATCTGAATTCTACTTTTTCCTAAAATTACTCTTAAAAATTTTTAGTATTTAACTAATAGAAGCAACTATCTGTTGTACGTCATCTATATTCTAGACACTGTACATATTTACATAAAGGAATGAGCACAGAGTAAGAGCTCAACCAACAGTATCTATTTTTAAGAAACTATTGTTTTACTATTATCAGTTTTACATATTATTGCCTATTCATTTCTGACAACAGTCCTAAAGGGGAGCTAAATGTCCCAGTGTTTTAGATCTGGATATCAGATACAGAAATTTTAAGTTGTCCAAGTAAATGAAATATAAGAAAGGGAGGATTTTAATCTATGTCTCTCTAATTTCCAAACTTATGTTCTTTCCATTGTATAAACTGCATTAACTTTAAATATAATTTTTGATGTCTCTGTAAACATGCTTGTGTCTAATTTTTTTTTTTTTTAATTGAGATTGAAACCTTATACAAGCCTGTGTCCCGGCCTTTTAAAGTAAAAGGCTTTAGCGTTAGTCTCCCAGGCCTCCCCTGAGTCTTAAAAGGCTGACGCAAGAGTTAATAATTAGAAACGTGAAGATGTAGAAACACAGAGTAGCTGTTGGTAACAATTTTGACTCTAAACCAGTAACACAGCAGTTACTAAGCTCCCAGTTCCCTGAAAGATACAGATAAAGGCCTGACACACATTCCTAAGTTGTTTTTATAGGAAGAAGACCCACTCCAGGTGAAAACTGCTGACCTCAAGCACGTAAACACCAGATCAGTTGAAACCAGAAGATTGTTGACTCTGGAGACTTCACCTTGATGCTAACCAATCTGAGAACTGTACACAAGCTGATCACACACCCTTCAGCCCCCTCCCTCACACTGCCTTTAAAAGTCCTTTGCCTGCAACCAGATGTTAAGATGATTCTTAAAGACACTCGTCCACCACCTTCTCACTTAGCTGATGTGGCTTTCTTGAATAAAGTTGCTTTTCTTGCCTCAACACCTTGTCACTCAACTTATTGGCCTGTCGTGCAGCAAGTAGCCAAACCTGGGTTCGGCAACAAGATCTAACTGACATATAACATTGTGTGAATTTATGATGTACAACATGTTGATTCGATACATTTATATATTGCATTATGATCACCACCATAGTGTAGCTACCACCTCTATCACGTTACATGATTATCCTTTCTTTTTGTGGTGAGAACAATTAAGATCTATTCCCTTAGCAACTTTGAAATTTATAAAACAGTGTTGTTGAGTGTAATCTCTACACTGTGCATCTCTAACATTTTTTTAACAATAACTAATCTACCCTAGGAGGCATTTTGATTTCAAAAGCGAATAAAAACAAAGCTTCAAGAAATGTGCAGTTTCCATCATCGCTCTGATTTGTATTCCCACTTGTTGACTCAATCCAGTAGCCATTCAGAACATCCTGTCTTCATTCTCTGTTCCTTTATTCCTCCTATTTCTTAATTTGCCTTCTCCTTATATCTTGCTACCACATTTTCTGCTCAGCTAACTAATTAAACAATTTGCAAGACTATATTGTGTGAGTTCCTAATAGACAATGTGTCAAGGAGACATTGGAAACAAATGCATCAACAGGCCATGGGTGAGGTGTTGGGGGATTCTGGGGAGATGTGCCATTTTGATGGACAGGAACTCTGAGCTAATAAAGCTCTCAGGGATCTCCTTGACCCTGTGGAATTTTCATACCGACACAGCTGAAATCCTCTTCAGCTCTTCTGTTCCCAGAAGAGATATAAGCTTATTTTATTTTATTTTTACCTGCAGTCCAAGCTGGTTTTATTTATTTATATCTATTCATTTTTATTGAGATATAATTGACATATAACATATTAGTTTCAAGTGTACAACATAATGATTAGACATTTGTATGTATACACTGAGGAGTGAGCACCAAAATAAATCTGGTTACCATCCATTACCATACATGGTTACAAATTCTTTTTTTTTCTTGCCATGAGAAATTTTTGGAGACAGGCTAATTTTAGATGAACCACAAGCAGTCCACTACTCAGAATAAGTTTCAGAGACAATTCAAAAGGAAAAAGGATGAGAGGAAAGAATGATTTTGAAAAAAAAAATGGCTATATTCCAGAAATACAATAAACATACCAGGAATTCTATTAGGTCAGCCTGAGAAAATAGGTTGTTTCTCTGGTAATGTAAGGCTAATACTAGTAATCTTTATGAATTTTTCTGGGACTGATTTTTTCCATTTGTGAAAGGGAAATTGTTACACATGTATGAAAGCAAAGTTATCGATATAATAATGAAAACCAACAATTACTGAGTGCTTACTATCAGCCATATTCTACCATAGCATATTACATGAAATAGTCCACTTAATTTTTATAAAACAGTATGTGGTAGATACTATTGTTAGCTCCATTTAAAGATGAAGATGGTAAGGCTTCCCGGTGGCGCAGTGGTTGAGAGTCCGCCTGCCGAAGCAGGTGACACGGGTTCATGCCCCGGTCCGGGAAGATCCCACATGCTGCGAAGCGGCTGGGCCCGTGAGCCATGGCCACTGAGCCTGCGCGTCCGGAGCCTGTGCTCCACAATGGGAGAGGCCACAACAGTGAGAGGCCCGCGTACCGCACACACACACACACACAAAAGATGAAGATGGCGAGGCACAGAGAGTTTTAATTACTTGCCTAGGGTCATAGGGATACAAATCTTGACAGCCTGACTCTATGGTCAGTTCTATTCTTGGCTTTATTGGTGAGTCAACCTTTCACTTTAGACGCTGCCAAAAGGCCCTTCTGAAGGCTGTTTCTGGACAGGTTGTGGGGTGATGGTGTCCACTCCGTCTGGCAGCTCTCCTTTACATTTTAGCCAGTATTCGTCAACAGGCTTTGATGCAGACACCCACTTAATTTACCCACCTCCTCTCCACTCAATAACTCTTTAATCCTCTGCCCGCCTTTACCTGACTTGGGTGTTCCTCCACACACTGGTGAGTGTGAGGCTGTCCCATGCCCTGAAGACACTGGTAGTCCTCTCTACACCCTCCACTTTCTGTCTACCTCACGCTCTTCTAACCCACCGTACTTTGCTCACTATCCTCTTAGTTTCAATCTTACCAACATTATCCTCATCCCCATTCCACGTATAAAATTCAAATTAGGCCGGGCAGATATTCAGCCCCTCGTACAGTGCAGGAAGACTTAGATACACAATTTCTGTTGACAGACATTCTAATCTGTGACAACTTTTTATTGAACTGGAGTTTTTATTGAATTTTTTATGTCATGTGCATTTTAAAATGTTTTCAGCAACTCTCCATCTATTCTTTCACTGATATAATTTGTCTTTAAAATCATTTCAACCTCTTACTTTTTCTCTAGTAAACCAAAATTTATTTTCTCTCCCTTTGTGAATTATTAGTAGGTACGTTTTGTTTTATTGATACTTTAATATTTTTAACGCCATTAAAGTGTTTATTTTGAATGGTGCTTATTTCCATTCACTTCACACACACACAAAAAGGCACTTCTTGATCATAGACTTACCTCATCCTGTATGCTGCAGTCCCATTTTTGATGAAGATGTAAAACTCTTTCAGTAATTTAATTCCCAAAGAGAAATTCTCTAGTAGTTCTTAGCATATTTCTCTTTGCTAACAATATCAACATTACCTTTCCTTCCTCTGTCTGTGAACCATATTTTATGTCTTATCTAAGTGATATCAAGTGTTTTCTGTAGTGACAATTCATGTGGCTCTTACAAGACTCACAAGTGCTACAAAAAAGCACTATTTTGGAAATAATAGTCTAATTATTGCAGTTGATGTTTTCCCTTTCTTTAGCACTAAATAGTGATGTAATTGCTTTTTTATTTTTCCTCTTAGAAATATTAAATAATTTTCATGACTTATTTATCAGTGAGACTAGAACAAACTAAAAATAGTGCTCATCATAAGACATATTTGGAGGAACAAGAAATCTTAGCTTGGAAAATAGGAGATTCATGGAGAATCTTACAATCATTTTGAGAAACTGAGTTTCAGCTTAATCTCTTTGTGTTAGCAGGAGAGACTGGTAACAGTTACATGAGGATCATTTTAGCATAATTTGAAAAATTACTAAAAATTAGAGGAATTTAAAAGTGAAAATTGGTTGTTTTTTGTGATAACAAGTTTAAGTACTCAAGCAGAACCTGTATAAACACACAGCAGAAGTACGACAAAGGGAATTCCTTTATGGAAGGCTGGAATAAATCATTTTAGACTTACTCCTACTTTATTATTTATGGTGGATTCTATAATTTTATGGAGGCATAACATGAAAAAATTAGAATCAATGCTCAAGGTATGTAAAAATTTAACTAAACTCTCTACAGGAATGTTTCATTGCTACTGGATGTTTTAAATAGTTACAGTAGAAAGTACTTTTAAAAGACTGTTAGGTAATCAGTACATGTTGTTTGTTGTTGATTCCATGATATGTTTTCTTCTATGTTTATAGTCTTTTCAGTAAAGATGAACTATATAGATGCATATTCATAGGAATATTTTCTTTCAAAGACTGATAAAAGCAATAGCATTAATAACTATCATTAAACTTAAACATGGCAGCAAAAATTTATTTCCACTGTTTTCTTCACTTTCAGATATACCAGAGATGAATGCCAGTATTCATAATTCTCAGAACTTGTACTTAAATATCTTCAGATTACTTGAGTAAATATTCTTCTTGATTTTTGCAAGGGCAATTAGTATAATTCTCTCAAGTATAGACTCTGGGTTTAGAATAATAAAACGCTTTACAAATGCATATGCATATATTTTTATGCATGGGTGTTTATGTGTTATATTTAGCTATATCTTTGTGTTTATACTTTTTATATTGAAGAGAGTGAAAAAAAAGGAATTAAACAAGTGTATCTGAATGTCAAATCCTCTTTTATTTGAGGATGTGCTATTTCAGGTGATTTTTAATACATATGTTAAGTGGTAGTAATCAATTCAGAAATGCTTTCAACAAACATTTGTTTGGTATTTGCCAAGCATTGTATTAAATTCTGGGGGAGAAATGATGCTAGATACAGTTCTTACTTACAGGTGCATACAGCTTAGTGGAAGGAGGGAAACAGACATATAAATATCTAAATAAATGAGTTACAGTAAAACATTAACATGTATTTCTTCATTATTAGTACTTATCACTCATTCCCAAATGGTAGTAGATACTTCCATTTGTTTTCACCCATTGTAATCACATCCAGTGCTTAACTGAGTGATCTTCATAAAGTAAATGTCTAAGAAATATTGTTGATTAAATGAACAGCTAAGTTATAAACACAATATCTTGGTATTCAGCATGTCTGAGAAACAGTATTAACCAATAAAAATAAATAAGGCTATAGTTTTGATTGGTTAATATATTGCAAATCTGTGGGTAAGAACAGGTTCCTGAAGGATAACACAGCCATGCAAGAATAACAGAGAAACTAGGGATTTTTCACTGAATTAACATTGAGCTAACTGAATTTAACACTGAGCTAATTTCATCAATATAAGTCTGTTCGGCTACTCTTCTAATTAGTGAGTGAGGACTTGGATTTCATTGGAAAAGGAGAGGGAGAAAAGTGAGTGAAGAAAACAATGGTACTTTGAAGTTGAGATGACCTTGAGGGACCAGGGTGACCTACGGAGATTTCATAGAAGCTACAACTATTGGGACATAGTCAAGAGAACAAGGAGATGGGAAAACTGAGTGAGAAATATTGATTTGGTTGGGAAGGAATAGAGTACCATTATTCATCCTTTTAGTCTTAAAAGATTTTCAGTTCAAATACCCATCTCAAAGAATAAATAATGTCTTTCTTCTTCCCTCATGTTTAATGAAAATGGTAAGAAAATACAGACACTGGTTTTGTCTGTGTTCATCTAGCATTGATTATTCTAATAATCACTGAAAAAGGCTCCTACGTGGCCAGAAGATTCTTGGAAAACTTAAGTTGCAGAGCATAATATTGTATATTAGAATGGTACAGCCAGTAAAAAGAGAACAACCCTTATCTTGAGCTACATCAAGGGCCCTTGTTTTAAATAGAGGAATTAATACTATGAGTAAACCCACCAAATACGAACACAAAGAAACACAAATACATTAATATATCTGTCACTCAAACCTGGATATTAAGATAGAAAATAGGCCTCTTACTTTGGGGAAAGAAAGAAGATCAAATTGTAACATGAAGTCCATTCTCTTCTCTTGCTTCCAGGAAAAAATAGTCTCAAGGTTTAGGCATTCTCCCTCAGGGTGGATTTGCCTGGGAAAAGTTGCTATCGCAACATTCATGCCCAGAATAATTTGGCTATGCTTGATCACCTCTAAATCTCCAGAACCTAATCTAATGCCAGAAAAAAATGGAGTTAAATTTCCAAGTATCTTTGAAAAGCAAAATGCATTATGCCATCCACTATGGCTACACTATGTCACTACGGTTCAATTAACTCAATAGTCCTTTCTCCTGATGTGAGAAGAGGGGTCTGTTCCACATCAGTTTCTTTCTTTATGGTTTTCCATCACAAACAGGGTTTGTTTTTTTTTTTTTAAACATCTTTATTGGAGCATAATTGCTTTACAATGGTTTGTTAGTTTCTGCTTTATAACAAAGTGAATCAGTTATACATATACATATGTTCCCAATCTCTTCCCTCTTGCATCTCCCTCCCTCCCACCTTCCCTATCCCACCCCTTTAGGTGGTCACAAACCACCTACCTGATATCCCTGTGCTATGTGGCTGCTTCCCACTAGCTATCTATTTTACATTTGGTAGTGTATATATGTCCATGCCACTCTCTCACATTGTCACAGCTTACCCTTTCCCCTCCCCATATCCTCAAGTCCATGCTCTAGTAGGTCTGTGTCTTTATTCCCGTCTTACCCCGAGGTACTTCATGACCTTTTTTTTTTCCGTAGATTCCATATATGTGTTAGCATATGGTATTTGTTTTTCTCTTTCTGACTTACTTCACTCTGTATTACATACTCTAGGTCCATCCACCTCACTACAAATAACTCAGTTTCCTTTCTTTTTATGGCTGAGTAATATTCCATTGTATATAGGTGCCACATCTTCTTTATCCATTCATCTGTTGATGGCCACTTAGGTTGATTCCATGTCCTGGCTATTGTAAATAGAGCTGCAATGAACATTGCAGTACATGACTATTTTTGAATTATGGTTTTCTCAGGGTATATGCCCAGTAGTGGGATTGCTGGGTCGTATGGTAGCTCTATTTGTAGTTTTTTAAGGAACCTCCATACTGTTCTCCATAGTGGCTGTATCAATTTACATTCCCACCAACAGTGCAAGAGGGTTCCCTTTTCTCCACACCCTCTCCAGCATTTATTGTTTCTAGATTTTTTGATGATGGCCATTCTGACTGGTGTGAGATGATATCTCATTGTAGTTTTGAATTGCATTTCTCTAATGATTAATGATGTTGAGCATTCTTTCACGTGTTTGTTGGCAATCTGTATATCTTCTTTGGAGAAATGTCTGTTTAGGTCTTCTGCCCATTTTTGGATTGCATTGACAAACAGGGGTTTTAATTAATATTAACTCAAAAGGTTTCTATTTTATAAAATGTAAGAAATTATTAATTAATTTAAAATTTCTTATAGTTAGTTCCTTTGTACAAGGTTTTTAGTTTTGTTTTTCTACCATGGTAATTGCACTTCATAAATAAACTTGACACATGATGTCTTTTATTCATCTATCAAAGCAAAAAAAATCCAAATCAAAACCTGAAGACAAATTTTAGGTATCTGGCAAGTGGATTCACTAATAGTGTCAGAAACATTGTTTTACTTTGCAAACTAAAAACCTTTTCCATCCACGAGTCTCCCTCTAGCTACCCTTTCTCTCAACTTCACAGAAAAAAATGTTCAAAACCAGTCATATGTCCCAGCTGTCTTCACTTCCACTCTGTCAATTCTCTCCTCAAAACTTTTCACTACAAAAAAGCTTTATTCAAGGGCTTCATACTTCCATTATACAAATCCTGTGATCACTTTTCAATTTTACTTTTCCTCAGTCTCTCAGTAGCATTTCATATACTATTTATAATTCCTCCTAACCCAGTCTCTTTGCTGGCTTCTTCTTGTCTGACTTCTAATAGAAAATAGGTGTCAACTCGTTTGTTTGTAATTTAAGAAATATGACCAGATGAGCAAAAAATATATATTAAATGAAATTAAAAGTGAAACTAAAAAAATTAAAATCCATGAATATGCATTTGTATCAGCCAGAACAGGTCAGATTATTCTCCAGTAATAAATTATCCAAAATATCCATTACAAATCATCTGTCTCACATTGTCTTTATTCTCAGGCCAAGCTGACACAACACTGCCAATTACTTCAACAGAGGGAAAATGGACCACTGCTCATACTTCATTGGCCAAAGCAGGTAATATAGCCCCATATGAGTTCCAGGGTAGAAATATATAATTGTCTACCAGGGAGACACAGTAACTTTAGTGAACAGTAATAAAATCTCCCACAATATATAAGTGAACAAACAAACAAACAAAACCAATGTAATTCACCTGCAACCAGTAGAGATTATTATAACAATTTTTTTCTGAAACTTGGTAATTAAAATATCAAGAACATTTCTGCCTTTTAGGATAACCCGTAAATTATCTTCTTTGATGGGAAAACTTTATAGAAAAATACCTGCTAATAAATATAGAAGAATACATGCCTTTGAATAACAGATTCAGGGAAGGAACAGATTCAGATTCAGGGAAGGATTAGCAATAAACATGAAAGTGATTAGGTGAAGTTTTGGGAAATAATATATGCTCGGTATCAAAGTAAGACCTCACACATCACTCACTAAATTCCAAGTGAAACACCGAAACTTTACATTGGAGAGGTCTGGATCCTAGTGTGATTAATCATAACACTGAGAATGGGACAACCAACAACATTTTGTATCTCCTGTTGTGATACAAAATGAACAAAGATCATCGCCCATGAAATATTCACGCACAACATGTTTAACCCGATCCAATTAAGTTTTGAGATTTAACTTTTAGTTTACGAGAATAAAGGTTTAGAGGACACTACAAGGAAACACTTAGATAAATCCAGTAATGTGTATTTTTATAAGAAAACTGGCCTGGTATTTTCAAAGAGTTAATGTCACTTCAAAAAAAAAAAAGAAAGGTACAGGGATTTTTCTACATTAACAGAGACAAAGGAAACATGCATCTGCTTACATTATGTGCATCTTGGTTTGATCCTCATTAGAATTAAACAGCTATAAAATATTATTTTGGAGACAATTGAGATTTTGAATATAGATTGGTATCAATGATATATGGGATTATTGTTCATTTTCTTTTATAATTTGTGATAAGTCAATGTTCTGATTATTAAAAGAGGCATATATTGAAGTATTTATGACTGAAGTTACATGTTTGTAACTAGCTTTCAGATGGTTCAAAATTTAAAAATAAGGCAAAATAACTCTAATTTAAGTGATAGGTATATGGATATTCATTGTACTATTTTATTACTTTTATATATAAACTTTTTCCCAATAAAATGTAGAGAACAAACTACCGTGAGATTTCATTTCTCCTCATAATATTTGCAGCGCTTTGAAAATATAATCTTGTGCAGTGGTGGTAAGAGTATGGCTATCAAGGAGGTCTGTACATTAATGGTTGGATTATAAGTTTAATTGAAGAGTTACTTATCAAAATCTAGCAAAAAACTGTATTATAAGAGTGTTCATTTCTGCTTAATTTATAATATAAAGTAATTGGAAATAACTAAAAGGATGTTTGAATGCATCATGATATACCTATACAGTAGATAAGGAAAAAATACACATTATTGTTAAGTGAAAAAAAGTGCATTGCAGATCCATATCTCCTTTGTGATACTAGGTAGGAGGGAGAGTTAGTATAAATCTAAGAATGTAATTCTGAGAATGGAGGTCTAGAAAGAAAACAGATTTTTAAAAAAACTTATTTTAAACCTTTTTATATTCTTGGAAAAAATTAGAAACATGAACAAGTAACTATTATCAAGTACAATTTTGTAATAATAAATATGATCAAGACACATATGTCTACCCAAGTGTTGAAACTGGAAATGACCTTAGAGATTCTCTTCAATTAATTATTTTTTTAATTTAAAACAAAACAAAATGATAATAACAATAAAACTGGAAGCCGTGTTTATATGCCTAACAATACATAGTTGAGGCAGTTTTTTGCAGAACTAGGACAAGAGCCCAGGACCCGTGATACCATGGTTTTCTTGTGGCATGTCAAGTCCCACCTGTATGTTACCTAATTTCACGGTTAACGACAAAATAAAGTTCAAGGTAGAAGGCTTGGTCAACATCACTTAAAAAACAATGAACATTCTGATTTGGAACAGGCCTACTAAAAGAAATAATGTTGCAATATGATATTTTAGAACGTCTACTTAGTAACCAAGTAAAATTTTATTTTTTAAGTTGAATGACATTTTAAAAGTTCTTAGGTTTGATTTTAAATAAGTAAAGGTTAAATGTGTTTTTAAAGTATTTTCCCCCAAATGCCCTGGAATATGACATATTCACACATTTAAGGGATTTTAAAATATAATTTTCTCCATTCCCATATGCAAAATATACTTAGTTGATTAGAACATCATGCTGTTGTGTGTGAGGGTAGTGGTGGGGAACTGTCATCCCCGCCTTCATGTTTCATTATTTTAGAGAGCAGGGGGCTTAAACTACATTCCTCAGGAGGGTCTGTATCAGCCGGGATATTCTCTATTCCTCTTCCCCACAATCCCTTGTTCCTTTTTATGGAAAGAAATATTATTGATTTGATTGTGAAATTGGTGAAAACTGACATCCACTTACACATACCCCATGTAGTGTGTATACCTATGGAGAGTGATTTATTTATTTTTTTAGATTTTTAATTTTTAAAATTTTTAAAGTTTTAATTTTTTAACATCTTTATTGAAGTATAATTGCTCTACAAAGGTGTATTAGTTACTGCTGTATAACAAAATGAATCAGCTATACATAAACATGTATCCCCATATCTCCTCCCTCTTGAGTCTCCCTCCCACCCTCCCTATCCCACCCCTCTATGTGGTCACAAAGCATGGAGCTGATCTCCCTGTGCTATGCGGCTGCTTCCCACTAGCTATCCATTTTACGTTTGGTAGTGTATATATGTCCATGCCACTCTCTCACTTCGTCCCACTTACCTTTCCCACTCCCCATGTGATTTATTTTTAATTGAACAATAGTTGATTTACAATGTTGTATTAGTTTCAGGTGTACAATATAGTGATTTAATCTTTTTATAGATTATACTCCATCTAAAGTTATTACAAAATAATGGCTATATTTCCCTGTGCTGTACAGTACAACCTTGTTGCTTATCTATTTTATCTGTAATAGTTTGTGTCTCTGAATCCCATACTCCTATCTTGTCCCACGCCCCCTGCCCCTGCCCTGCTTTCCTCTTCCCACAGGTAACCACTGTTCTCTATATCTATGAGTCTGCTTCTATTCTGATTCATACGTTTGTTTTTTTTAGGTTCCACATATACATTATAATACAGAGTATTTGTCTTTCTCTGACTTATTGCACTAAGCATAATCCTCTCTAGGTCCATCCACTTGTTGCAAATGAATTTGTAATTTATCTAAACAGCAGAAACAAACAGTGGACTGTTTCTTGCCCTCCAGGTCTACCAGAAATTCTCTGCATCTCACTCTATGAAGCCTGCTATGATTCTGACAGGCCCAGCCAGGCCTCTTTTCCTCTCCTCTGCTTTCTGCTCTGCTACATTTATTAGCTGCTGCAATCCTCTGTGCGGCTGTTCAGGTAAATGTCTGCAACTCTGATCCCATTTTTGTAGCAAGAGAATTCTATAATTTAGACTCCATTGGATTTGGTGGATGGGTGTTTGAGGGGGTAAATAGAAGAAAGCTTCATTTTTCTCTGGAATCCAAACTGCATTCCCCAGTCTCCATATAATAGGCCACCCTTGTACTTTGAGGCTACTGTTCTTTTACATGGTTAATAACATTGCAACTGTGTTTTGTTCAACAGTCCAGACTAGTATACATTTTTAGTTTGTGAGAAGCCTAAGGTGAGAAGCGGAACCAATTCTACACCCAACTGGAATAGTCATATAATACTGACTGTACATATCTGAATCTTCACTCTTCATTTATTTTCCTCCATCCTGAATATTTAGAAAACAAGCTTTAGAACCTAGTATTCATTAATTGAATGAGGAATATAATAACATTGAGAGAGTAACTTTTAATTATTAAAAGTTTAAAAATGTATTCTGAAGATGGCATTTTGATTTGTTGGATGGAAGGAGGGGGTAAAAGGCAGGTACTATTCAATATATTCTGGGTAACAGTGAAGCAGGACTCTTCATTTTCAGAACTGTACCTACTTTTTCTTTGCTTTATTTTGTATCCAAAGGAAAAAAAAAGCAAGCCAGAAAATAGGATATCCTTACAATTTGAACTTCAAATATTTACATAGTCTAATATTATTCTAGGCTAGCTTATAATGTAGAAATGCTTTTAAAACACCAAAAAGTTATTGGTTTTATTCCTTTTATGCTAACGTAATGGTCAGACTGTAAGAGCTGAAGTTGGCAATCAAGTTGTATGGGACTGGTATAGCTGTTTCCGGTAACAAGCTTTCCAGGTTAATTGGAGTCTGGAGGTAATATCCTCAGACTATACTAAAAAGAGGGAAAAGCTCAAGGAATACTAAAGTTTAATCAAATGACTGGCCTATCTCTAGCAAACCATATAGGACTAAATACCATGAATTCCTATGTGCTCACCTTATCCTTAGGTTTATTGGCTTTCTTTTTACATTTCCTTCCTTTAAACTCCTTTATATTTTAATGTAACTTTTTGAAAATATTTAATGCATTTTTGTAAACCACATCACATCTTTTGTAGAATGATAAAATATGTTTCCAGTTTTAAAGAGTTTAGCTTACTTTTAGATGAGCTTTTTATCCTTTAAATAATCAAACTAGTACTTCAAAATTCAACAAACTTTACTTTGCAAAACTGCTTAAGTACTTATTGTTGAAACATTTTTCTCTAGAATTGATAATTTTATAGGTCCCTACATTTGATATATTCAGCAGTATGGATGGAATTTTGGAGCAGTATAGAAAATATTTTAGTATGCAAATAGTGCCAGTTACCCAAGTAATAGTATACTTATTTTCAACTTTTAAAGTGGTTTCAGAGATATTTTCACTTAAGATTTTATTTAGCAGTATTTTCCCATAAAGAGAAAAAGAATAAAATAGATTAATTTGAATATCACCAAACCATGCTAGCTTCTTTGTAAAATAATTTATTTGCATTAGATAAAAATCCTGGTTGTAACATAGTTGATAGAGAATTATAGTAGATAAAAGAAGCCAGAGAATTTTGTTTTATAAGAAGTCTGTTATAAAATTCCCTTTACTGGAAGATGTTAAATCAGTTTCAGAAACATAACTCTCTGAACTTATTTTTTCATTTATCTTCCATAGAAATACTTCAATAATATGTGAATTTTCAAGATACCCCAGAATGAAGAAAATCAACATTTAAACCACTCTTTCTACAAATTTAATACCAATTCAATTTGATATTTGACCTTTGTTTTCATCACTGGAGTATTTGTCTCCATGCAACCTGCCACCTTTGAGTAACTGGATTAAAGTCTTTGAACTAAGTTAAATACCTTATTTGGAGCCAAACTACTCTAAAAATTTTAGAATTTCCAAGGAAATATTGTTACTGTGTCACTAATGTTTGAAAAAATCTCCATAATATGAAAATTTTGAAAAAAAAGTCTTCACTAAATATGCCCTTTGAATAATTTTACATAGATGCAGTAACAATTCTTTGGAGAACAGTCTCTAGAGTTGAGGCTCAGACTTCTGAGGATATGGTGCTATCCAACCGTTGGTTAAGTGGTAATTCTTATAAATGCCAATATGATAATTCAGTTTTTCCCTTTATTTATCAGTGTACTATTGACTGCGTCCTCTTCACATTTTTAAATTTTGGCACACTTTGTTATTCTTGTTTCCTTTTATGGATATTTTTATTAGCTTAAATGTAATTCTTTGACATCCATTCAAAACTGAGAGGGCATGATGGGGCTGATTGTGGGAGTAAAAAAATAAGTTCAGGGCTGCATCCTGATTGCTACTGCAGGGATCACACTGAGAGGCAGTGGGAAGAAGAAAGGCTCTTCTTTCCTCTTCATGCTTCCACTCTGAGAGGCTTATACTGGTGAAATCTAACAGAAAGTCAGTGCTCACCATAACCCAGCAAATAAAGACAATACTAAATAACTGCCCTAGGCCACCGCCTCTATTCAGTGTCCATACCCAGCCTTGTGAGTATATTTATACCTCCATCCAAGAACAGCTTCATGCTTCTAACATGACGCGATGACTCACTGACAAATGAAGACCCTGTCACCCTCAAAAGATATAAAGGTCTCCAACTCTGTATGATGTTAATTCAGTCATAAGCCCAATAGATTTTTACAAGACTCTTGGAGGAGTGCCGCTGGCTTTCACATTAAACCCATGTTGAAGTTTAACATCAGAGTAAAGCTGTGGTGAACCACTGGTGGTGACCCATGTCTGATAAATATTTATCTACCTATCTATCTGTTCACCCTGCTTTCTCTTATTCTGCCCTCCATTGCTCTCTTTAACTTTCTCACTCTCTGGTTCTCTTTTCTATTGGAAAATTTTTAGGAATTGATGAAAACGAGTTGAGGGAAGAGACATAGAGTCCATGTCTACATCAGATAATGAAAAAAAAAAAGTTGACAAAATCTACAGACTTTGTTAGAAACATTAGACCCAATATCAGGAATTCAACAACAAATTCCTTAACATTTTAGCCATCTTGTAGGTATCTGACATACATATATATATATATATTTTTTTTCTTTTGGTTAAAAACATATTAAGTGAATAAATTTCTAATTATATTATTATTTTATTTCTTAATTATCAGGCAGGGTCTAATTGATGAACATACTAGAATTATAAAGGAAAAACAAGAAACAGTAAGTAAATAATATCTAAGTTTCTGCTCCTTTATAGTTGAATCACTGAGTTTTTGAGAAAATTGAATAGCATAATATATATAAAATGAGAGATTCTCCTTCAAACCAGAAGACTCATTACATATAACTACTACACTCTTAAAAAGTTATACTGAAGTCATAGAAAATACATAAAGAAGAAATAAGTAAATAAAACTACGAAGCATAGAAAAATAAGAAAATACAAAAAAGTTTGGAGAAACTCCCAGAAGAAGGCAGATGGTAGTTGATCCAATTACATTAATTAGTTTTTATAATGAATAATGTTTATATAATTATAATACTATAAATGCTATTTATCAATGTTTAATTTTGAGAAGTAACATATAGAAAAACCCTGATAAACTTAATTATAGCTAGAGAACAGAATATAAATGTTATGATCTAAATTTAAAAGGTAAAAAGAAAATAATACAACTGACACACATAGAGAAGGAAGGACTATTAATTATCCAAATGTTCTCCTTTATATTTGAGGATCTATAACTCTAACATTTATATAAGTCCGGACATGGATTTGAAAGAATGGTATTTAAACAAATTAAAGATAACCATTTAAAAAACAAGAATAACAAAGTGTGCCAGAATAAAAAGTAAGAGGAGGAGGTAGGCAGTCAATAATACACTGATAAATAAAGGGAACAACTGCAGTATCACAGCTGCACTTCTAAGAATTACCACTTCATTAAAAGGAAGTGTTTAATTTGGAACAATTTGTCACCTATTCTTTGTCTTCTAAACGTTGACATGTTTGACACATACAGCAGATTATTTAGCAGAATCCTCAGTTTGAATTTGTTTGACATATTCTCATATTTGGATTCAGGTTGCATTTTTGGCAGGATTTCCAAGACTTGTATTATGTCATCATTTCAGAAAGCACAGAATGTCAGATTTGTGCACAAATTGTGGCAATATTAATGATGTTAATTTTCATCACTTAGTGTGATACATGTCAGGTGTCTCCACTGTCAAATTACTCTTTTCCCACTGTAATTAATTAGTAATGTGTGTGGGTATGGGGATACTTTGAGACTCTGCACTGCAGATTAGATAGTAACAGTGTAACAACTTTAAATTTGGGGATTCTGATAGTTGCACTGTATCTTATATATGAGAATATGCTTGTTCTTAGAAAATACATTGTGAAATATTGAGAAGTAAAGGAGTACAATACCCCCAACTTAATCCCAAATAGTTCAGAAAAAAATAATATGTGTATGAACAAATAGATTCGTAGAGACAAAAACAAAATTAATGTTGCAAAGTGTGAGAATTAGTGAATCTGGATGAAGGGCATCTGGCTTTTTGTACTATTCCTGCATTTGTTTGAAATAAACAAAATAAAAAATTATTAAAATAAATAATGCTTACTCTAAGATTTGGACTATGCACTGAGTATGAGAACAGGAAAAGTAGCTCTTCGTTATCTCTTACTATATGCACTAATTCTTCTCCATAAGCAAAATGATTTAATAATAAAAAAATTTAGCATTTAGCACAATACTTAGCACATAGTGAGGACTTAAGAGTACGGTAGCGATTAAAGGGAGGACACGAGGAAACACTTGCTCTTCACATTTACTAGATGGAGACCTAAGGTTGTGATTTAAACAGTAATGGTGGCCCTGGATAGAGCCTTTACTCTCAGTCCGTCTGATCTACTGCAAGCCTTCTAGCTGATATGCCACAGGTTACAGGGCAGGAATGTAAAGACACTATTGTTGGTGTATTACAATGACCTGTGGAGGATCTGAAAGAGAGTGCCAGGAAAGGTACAAATCGGTGACAAAGGGCTGATATTCCAAAATCAATTCCTCTAGGTTTCTTTCAGGTAATTGAAGATGATATGCCAAATGTACTTTCACATTTGTTTCTTTTTTTGAAGTGTGTGCTTAATGGATAAAGTTTGGAAAACATAGTACTTTTTAAATGTAAAAATGTTCATTTTCTTATTTCAAGAAAAGGTTATTGAAAATTCATATTTAATAAAGGTAAATGTAGAGGGAATTTGATTAAAAGGAGATTTGTCATTCTTAGATCCTGTATCTATTGTACACTAGATTGCAGCACTGGTGGGACAGAAGTAAGACACAAGTGAAACTTAGTACTAATTTGAGATTAATTACCTTTGTTTTATGAAATTCAAAAGGTAAAGCAACAAAAGGAGAGGATAGTTTGTCTAAAAAGAACAGAAACTGTGTAAAGTTAAGTCTCATCAGCTTTTATAAAAATCCATTTGTGTTTTCAGATTGAATTTAGATTTCTGTGGAACTCTTCATATATAGGCATAAAGTAAATAAATTTTTATTGCCTTCTTAAGAAACTTTGAAGAATTGAACGCTACTTAAATATTTTCTACCTTAGTGTGTGACCTGGGAAGCTTTTCCCTTGTCCATGGTAACACTGGCAGTGTTCACAGCACTTTAGGAACCACTTTAGGAATGTTTTCCGGGCTTCAGCATTTGGCTATTTGTTACAGTTGAGTGTGTTTGAATTTTGTAAATAGTACCAATGTGTTAAATGCTAAATTCAGTGTCTACAGTATGAATGATAATGACAGAGAATAAAAGCAGATAATATAATTTGAGATAATGAAACACTGTGAAAATATATAAATATCAAGACAATTTCTTGTTTAGCTTATCAGTCGAGACTAAAAACAAAAGAGGAGATCCTAATTTAATTTTTGTATAAGTTCTTTGGAATAAATGCATTTTTTTGGTAAGTCTCTGCACTGAATTAAGGTTCTCAGTAGAATATACAGTAAAACCTAGTGTGAACAAACCACTGTGGACTTTTTATGGTTGTCCCATTAATTCATTGATACACTCAACAACCATATATTACATGCCTACACACAACAGAACCTGGACCAGTGCTGATTAACTTTTATCTATTGCTTTTTTTCTTTATGTCAAACACTGTTTTGGGAGCCTGTTCCTTTATGCACATGGAAGCTAAGACTTACTTAAGTGACTTGTCCAAGGTCACACAACTAAAAGTGGTATAAAGATTTAAAGCTATGCAGTTTGATTCCAGAGTTAAATTCACTGAAACGCCATTCTATACTTCTTAGGATTTGATATATTCCCTCAAACTCACTATACTGTTGACTGAGAATAAAATTATTAACAGACAATCCTTAAAATAAGCACAATATATACTAGTATGCAAATATGAATAGTTTTTTTTTTTTCCTAGAAGCACAAAGGAGGAAATAAATTAGGAACAGAATAGGGTAGAAGTGAAGAGTACTCAGAGACAGACCTGAGTTCAATCCTCCATCTACCACTTACTTGATGAGAGATTTTGAGCAACTTAGCATTTCTAAGCCTCAGTTCCATGACCCGTAGAATGAGAATATTAATAATAATACCTACCATCTGGAACTGTTTTGGAGATTAAATAAAATAATGTACAAAGCCAAAGTGCTGGAGGTACTAGTGGACACTGGACTATTTTAGAGGTTGAAAAAAATCCAAGACTTAACACCCCTTCTCCAATTAAAAGAGGCAAAAGGAAGAGATGAAGAAGAAAGTGACAACCCTGTTAGTGGTAAAGCTGCTCCTGGAGAATATGGCATCTCTTGTGTGCCAGTGGATCCCTAATACTGATTTCCAGAATGAAACACTCTTAACATCCACATACTGACCTAAAACAAGCAGACTGCCATATATTTCCTCAGCAAAGATGGTTTATTTTGGATGAACAAAGAATTGCAAATTGAGGTCTGCAACCACGGCTAGCCACATGCAAGTCCCTGCATGGCAAGGGAAGGAGAACACTTTATAGAGGGGAAAAGGAAGTTGGGAGGGCTATAGAGCCCTATGGACTTTTTCACTGGCTGAGTCCTTTTGAGGAAAGAAGAGGAGTCTTTCTTCTTCCTGTTGGGTTCTGCAATACTTGCAGGGCATGACAGCTTCCCTTTCTGGTCTCCCATCTCTATTGAATTGAGGTTTCTGTTCATTAATTTGCACATATCATAGGCAGGGCTGTATATGTGCAGCTCTTCATACCTGGGGAGTTTTCTTACAAAATTTACAGCAGGAAGTGAAACCATATGCTAGCACCTGTGTCGCTGTCCTTCGAAGTAAAAATCTCCTAGCAGTTCCCTGAGTCTCAAAAGACTGGCTCAAGAGTTAATGGTCAGGAAACATGAAGATGGAGAAAGAAAAGAATAACTGTTGGGCTGGGAAACTGGTTAACAACTTAGACTATAAATCAGCCACATAAAAGAGTCACCGAACTCCCAGTTCCCTGAAAGATACAGATAAAGGTCTGACACACATTCTTAAGTTGTTTTTATAGGAAGCAGATCCCACCAGATGAAACTGCCAATTGCAAGCACATAGACCCCAGAGGGGTTGAACCGGAATATTGATGATGCTTGAAATTTCCCCTTGATACCAATCAATCTGAGAATTGAGCATAAGCTGACCATGCACCGTGCAGCTCCTCTCCCTCATACTGCCTTTAAAACCCTTCCCTGAAAGTCATTGGGAAGTTCAGGTCTTTTGATCATGAGCTTGGACCCCTGCATTCTTTCACCACAACCCAGTGTCAGTAGATTGGCTTTACTGTGCATCACGTGAGCAGACCCAAATCCAGGTTTGGTAACAGAAGGAACAGAGCAGTATGCTTGCTTCTTATAGACAGGTAGCTCACAAAGAAAGGAGAAATGTTCTCCAAGTATGCCTAGTTTATTCCTACTAAATTAACTGTTTAGTAAAGTTACTCATCTCCTTTTGGTAGAAGTGAATGAGCGAAAAGAGAAAGGCTAGAAATGTAAAGCTCAGGATGGTCACTTAACATGGAAATTAGAGGCAACATGAGTAGAAATTCTAAAGGTATAATTATTCCCATTATTAATGTCTGAAAACAATCAGTGGAAAAAAATCATAGAATCACAGAAATAAATGGAGTTTAGGTGAGTGCTGAAATAGGATCAGATTAGTGGCTCTGAAAAGAGAAAAAACATTACAGTGTTAAAGAACAATTTGAAACAATGCACTCAGCAGTGAGAGGACCTATTTCAGAATCATCAGAATTTTAAAGCAGTTAGTGGGAAGAAGGGGTTATGAGGAGAAGAAACCGAAGATAATGTAGAAGAGGAAGAGAGGAAGCAGATTTTGAAGGAAATTTAATGCCATTTCAATGACTTTGGACATTATCAGGTATAAATAGGGAATTAGTCAAAATATTTAATTAGAAGAGAAAAAATGATTCTGTTGTTTCTGTTTTTTTTAAAAAGGAGATTATGCTAAGAAGACTGTAAGATGCAAAGATAGGTAGCACAGGCTGTTTTGATGCTCCACATGAAAGATGATGGTGAGTCTAGGGATGAAGAGGATTCAGGGCAAGTTTTGGGGGGAAATAATGTAGGATTTGGAATTTGACTGGAAAAAGAGAGGGGGGAGGAAAAGAGAGTTCAATGATTGTTCCTAGGTTTATGACTCCATATATGAAAAATATAAAAAACAGGAGAGCAAAATCAGGTGTAGGAAGGAAGATAGTAAAAATTAGTATGGTAGATTGGAAATAACAAGGACTTAGGATGTACAAAGATGAATTTAATACTAGTGTTGTCCCTGAATATCTGTGTAATTTTGGATTAATTACTCAAATTCTCTGATCCACAGTTTTAACATCTATATAATGGAAGTTAAAAGAATTATCATTCATGTCTTGGCTATTGTAAATAGTGCTGCAATGAACATTGGGGTGCATGTATCTTTTTGAATTATGGTTTTCTCTGGATATACGCCCAGAAGTGGGGTTGCTGGATCCTATGGTAGCTCTATGTTTAGTTTTTTAAGGAACCTCCATAAATGTCCATCGATGATGAATGGATAAAGAAGAGGTGGTATATATATATATATAATGGAATATTACTCAGCCATAAAAAAGAATGAAATAATGCCACTTGCAGCAAAATGGATGGACTTAAGAGATTATCATACTAAATGAAGTCAGAAAGAAAAAGTATATATGTATATGTATAACTGAATTACTTTGCTGTACACCTGAAACTAACACAACATTGTAAATCAACTATACTTCAATATAAAATAAAAATTAAAAAAAAGAACCCAACAGGAAAATTATCTTTGAACAAAAAATTACCATTCAGAATATTTTAAAGGATTAGAAGCATTGCTAGTACCAGGACTCCCTGGTCTGTGCCTTTGGGTATCTTGGCATGATTTAACCTCACTCTGTATTAAAAAAACAGGAGACCTTTATCTGAACTCTAAAGAAGTGGTGATACTTATCTAGTTGAAAAGAAGATAAAAACCATAACATTTATCTGAACTCTAAGGAAGCAATGACATGTATCTAATTGAAAAGAGGATATAACTTGGATTTATTTACAGAAGTTGAATATATTAATTATTTCTTCAATTTTGGAATTTCATAATCCTCTTGTACTTTTGCTTTCATCCCATTACTAAAACATGTAGAAGCATTGTGGGTTTGAATCAGGAACTTTCTCCCAGGAAAACTATTCATGTTTCCCCCTATTTAGAGGGAAGAGAGTACAGTTTTATTAAGATTATTTCAACACTTTTGGACTTCTGCACAAATCACTTGGATTTTAGGTCTGTTAATCAGTCTAGCAGAACTATTTTTGAAATCTTCTGAAATAGGATCTCTGGAGGTGGCGCTCCATAGTAGATTAAGGTTGGACAATATTGCTTTAGACTGAGTACCACACATTTCTTTGAAGATGGAATAATATGTGCATCATTTATACTATCCTCCATAGAGAATATCAAAAGTAAGTAGAAAAGACTGTAGGGGAAGTAGTTCTCCCTTCTGGTCATGGCAGAACTAACCCTCCCACAGATAATTATAAAATGTGAGCAAACTATTTTTTAAAGGTATTTGAAAGCATGGAGAGTGATGACCAGATAGAAGAACTAGAAGGGTTTTATTCTTCACAGACAGAAAGTGTAAGGATAATATTTTGAGTTTGCTGCTGTCTGCTAGAAGGCACTCCCCACCCTGCACGTATTTCAGGTGGCACAAAAACAGAGGCTTATTGGCATGATGTATTGGAAGACAGATTTCAGAGCTGGAAGATCAGATGGGAAGATAAAGGGAGAATTCTTTAAGAGTGGGAGGCTCAAAGGGATTAAGCCCATAAGCCTGAATTAAAAATTATCCCCAGTACTGGCATGCCCACTGCACATACATTGGGAAGACCCCAGTGGGCCTTGAATAAAACCATCAACTGGGAGCTGAAAGAACTGAGTGGAGAATTAAGTCTGTTGCCAACTACAGCAGGGAGAAAGTTCAGAGATGGAATCTAACCAAGTTAATTGTTTAATAGGACAAAAATAATTACAATAATTCTTTAAAAAAGAATTATACAATCTATAAATTACAAAAGCAGATACAGACAATATATAAATAAATGAGCACGTGAGTAAGATCCAATACTGTTTTATTCACGAAAAACGGGCAGCAGTCCAGATTTGGGCATACTTTGCTTGTCTCTGGTGTAAGTTTCTACCTTAAAGACTTTTTCAGGCAAAAAGCAAGGTAGGAAATAATGAAGGTAAGAGCAGAAATCAATGAAATTTAAAATATCAAAACAACATAAACTCAATCAATAAAACCAAAAGTTGCTCCTTTGAAAACAATTTTTAAAAATAAGATAAAATTCTAGTTAGACTGATCATGAAATGAAGAGACAGGATACAAAATATCAGTATCAAGAATAAAAGAGATAATATTGCTACAGATTCTATAGACATTAAAAGGATGATAAGCAAATAAAATGAACAACTCTATGTCCATAATTTTTACAACTTAGGTGAAAAGGGTGTGGCATGGATTGGTGCCCTGAGTGATCAGCTGGAAGCTTGACACTGAACTGAGCAATGTGGAGGATACTGTGAACATGGACAGGCCCGATTTCAATGGAGTAGAGGGGGCAACTTCTGACTAGGGTAGATTCAAGAGGAAATGAATTAGAGGGAAAAAATATAAACTGCTTTTTCATGTTGTTCTATAAGGGTGACATGGAAATAATCCTGTTTCATAGGAATGAGTATGGCCTCATACTTATCATTCCACAATCAAACATGGATTGAATGCAACTCTAAGGCAATCCGTTCATATCATACAAAAAATTTACGTTAAACCCAACTTCAGGGACGTGTTGTTCCAAGTTTCTGCCCTTATCCCACTTGGCCCATGGCCTAGTATGTGAGTCTCTATGCACTGCATCAACAGGACTCCCTTACTCTCTGGCTTCAAGAACTTGAGTTTAGCCAATGGAAAACACCAACAGGAAATAAGGGTGGGAGGAGAGAGAGGCATTGAGTTATTTATTTTCCCAGCTCAGCATCTCCATCCAGACCTTAAGTTAGCAGAGACTGCATTCCAGGCTGCAGCTCTGGTAAATGGCCTCCTCCTGTAAATATGACTACAGATCCTCAATTAGTTCAGGTAATTCCTACCTTCTCTTACGATAAGAGGCCTGGGGTTGAGGGTTTCCCACTGTAATTCTCAAGCTTTCTTGCTTTCTTTTAACCTTTTGAAACCTATGTAAATAACCCCTTTATTAAAATATTCTAAATTACTCTATTTGAGTGTGCCTTTTTTTTAAATTTTTTTATTCCAGGAGGAACCTTAATTGAAACAATCTCAGTATTCCTTACTTCTTATGCAGGGATAATTTTTAAGAAGAATAACCTGGTTAGGTATGTAAAAATGCTTTTATTATGGTAATGTTTAAACATGGAAAATTAATTCATAGTACTTTTTTGTATGCTGAAATTATGTAAAGATTTTCAAGTTATATATTTTCTCACAATGCAATTTGCCAAGAAAATGTTCTTAGCAAGATACACACAAGTAATTTATTAAACAATTAAACATTCAAAACTAAAAATGTTGTAGGCACTGTGCCGGAAAGGAGCGTACAAAGAGTGAACTTATATGTCTAAGTGGGGGTTTTAACTTTAGCAATAGTTTCTTTATGACACTATAAAATAATTTTATGTATAATGGCCATCCTTAAATACAATTTTGCACTTTGCTTCTTTTAGAATTGTTGTCAAGAGCTGTTTACAGGCTATATAAAAATTCATCTCATTCTTCAAAATTGAGTTTTTTAAATGGCTGTTATTCCCAAGCATGAATATCCATGTTTTTCACCAGATGTAATTTTAAATTACATTTGGCTCTTTCCAAGTAGCAAAAGCATCCTCAAAAAAAATGTCACCAATGATAATATATTTAAAATGTGCCCTAGGTTTGTATAAAAAGACATAACAGCTTCATAATTAAATATCCGGAGGCTGGAGCTAGACATCACGGAGCAAATCCCAACTCTGCCACTTAGCAGCTAGAAGACCTTGACCAAGGTATGTATCCTCTCGGTGACTTGGTCTCTTCTTCTATAAAATGTGGATAATAGTAGCACCTAAATCATAGGCTTCTCTTATAAATTGAATGAATTTATATTGCAGCATTTAGGACACTGCCTAGACATTTTAAATTGTAGATAAGTGTTAGCTAAGGGGATTTAAAATGAGTGTTTCTAAAGAGTTATAGCGATGACAATAGCAATAGAATCAAATACAGCGAAGGAATTTACACTTTCACAGGGGAAACTATTCATTTTGAAGTATCGATTTGTTGTTGTTTTCTTTTAATTGTCACATGACATTAGTAAAAACTCACAACTCATACGTTGAGAATCCACTGGGTTGTGTGTTTTTTTTTTTTTGTGATGAGGTACTACTGGGGATTTTTCTTATCAGAAAAATACTGCCTTTAAATGACAGCATAAAAGACAGAAACACATAGGTAGTTTTATTTACTTTCCTATATGCTGTTTATGTACTATTTATGTACATATATGCTATACACTATTGGCTGTTAAAGGATATGCCTTATTTGGTTGTTATAATATACTAATACCATCCATTATAATTAATGAGTAAAACTTGAAACACCTTCACCCAGTATTGTGGGAAGCCTTTAATGTAAGAATTGTGTTGGTTATTAAGGAACCCATACTTTCCTTTAGATGATTAAAAAAGAAATTTCTGGATTAAGTTAACCTGTCTGAGAGCGGTGAACTTATTTAGGATATTTTACAGGATATCATTCTATATGCTCATTAAGAAAAAAAGGAAAAAATACAGAACTATCTCAGGGTTTAGTCTGAAAAACAGATAATTTCTCTTAAGCATCTTGCTTGTTGCTACCTTACAGACACTAAGAATCCTTTAATTGACAGAGATCAGTTTTTCACTGATCAGATTTATTTTTGACTCAATGTAAATAAATATTTATTGAAAGCCTATTCTCTCTATGAGAATGTCAGCTCACATTGGGTATGAAATTACTTTTCTATTCTTCACCATCATACAACCAATATTTAGTTTACTGCCTTATCCATGGTAGGTACTCAAATATTTCCAACATGAAAGAATAAAAGACAGAAAAAAGGAGGAAAGTCTTATTCAACCAATGTTACCAAATGGAACTGAATGGTTTTTTTCGTTTTGTTTCTGGTGCAGGGATTGTTCTGGGTTTTGTTTTATAATGGGAAAATAAGCAATACTTAATAAATACATAAGGGTTATGTGAAGAAATACAATCCTTTACCCTTTTCACATATTAGATATTGTGAACACAGAATACCATGAGGATAAGAGGAGGGAGAGGAGAAATGAAGAAAAAAAGAAAAGAAAAGAAAAAATTTAATAACAAATGTTTATGGTGGAGGAAGGAAAACAAAATTTGAAGAGATAACATTTTTCCTCTCTTCTGTGATAATTCTTTTAAGTTGCAGCTTGCTATATTGGTCACAGAAGGCATATATAAAGGTAGTGTTAAATTATACATATCTACAAAAAACTTCTTCTTTGTCCAAAAAATTAACTTAATGGAAAATATGTAAAGGTTACAACAATATTTTTGTAAATGTTAAGTGTACTGTATTTTATTTGTTCCTACATACAAAAGAGGGAACAGGAAGTACTATATGAAAGAATCTAAGACTAACATACAGGATTCTCACTGGAGAGAGGGGGGGAGGATGAACTCTTTCAGACTCTTCAGAATTAAATGGAAAACTATATTTTTTAGGTAATTAATTCCTGATCTAATTGCCAGGAAAAAGGGTTACAACATTTTTCTCCAGAAAAATTTATACTCTTATGGTGCCAAAATGAGAGGAAATTCTACATGTTTCAACAATTCTAATAAATTTTCATAGCATTTATTTTTTCCCTTAAAATATTCAACCCATTCATAATACCAGCCTAAGAATCTCAAACATTTATTAATTTATTATTCTGGTAATTATAATTGCTGATGGCTTAAAATTAACATTTAGAAAATGTAATAAACAAAATTTGCATTTAGATGTTAAAATATATAATTTAATTATTATAAGTGTGGAATCTAGAATTCACAAAATATTATATATTTTTCTGAACATGTTTTACTTATTTTGAGATTTTGGAGAAAAATAAAATAAAAAACATATAACAAAGAAATAATCGGTCAACTGCAAAAAATTAAATATATTACATAGTAATTTCAATATATATGTGTCTGTCTGTGAATACGCATACATATTATATATATGTGTGTATCATATTTTTTTATCCTTACAAATGGTGAGCGCATTTAAAAGTCTGCCAATATCATAAGCCAAAAATGGCATCTTATATTTTGTTAAGTTTTAATTTCTATTAAGAGTGAAGCTGTATAATTCATTATACTCATGCTTATTAGTCTTTTATGTTTCTTGACTTAATTGTGTGTTCATATCATTTTTCCACTTTTATATTTGGCATTTAAATGATTTTCTTTTCAGGTTTAAAAGTACTTTAGTAAAACCAAGAATATTAATATTAAAGATTACCCTTATAAATAATAATTAATATTTATTAATTTTACATAATTTTTCTGAACTGTCTACCATTTGCATCAAATTACTCCAGAAGCTTAATGCCTTAATATTGGCATTTTATGTTGTCCATAATTCTGTGAGTCAGGAATTCAAGAAGGGCTTGACTGTGTGTTTATCTCTGCCCCACACAGAATTAGCATGGCACCTGAGGCTTCACTCACAGCCCTGGCACTTTGATGCTTCCCTCTCTTTACATATGATGTCTCTCTTCCAAAACGTCTCCATAGGCTTGGGCTTTTTTGCAGCATGGCAGTTTCAGGGTAGTCATTTATGATAGCTGACTTTCCCCAGAGCTAACATTTAAGAGCAACTATTGCAAGTCACCTAGACAGAAACTGGGTCATTCATATATTGTTGGTGGGAATGTAAAATGGTAGAGCCACTCTGAAAGACAATTTGGCTGTTTCTATTTTTTTAAAATAAAACTAAACGTGCAATTACCATATGACACAGCACTTGCACTCTTGAGGATTTAACCCAGAGAAATGGAAATTTCTGTTCACACAAAACCTGTGTACAGATGTTTATTATAACTTTATTTTAGTCAACCACTGGAGTTAACCCAGACACAATGTGGCCCATCCATACCATGGAATACTACCCAGCCATAAAAAGGAACAAGCCACTGAAACATGATGTAAGATCTTTGAAGAACCTCCAGGGAGTTATGTTGTTTGAAAAAGTCAATATTAAAAGGTCACATACTGTATGATTTAATTTACATAACTTTCTTAGAATGTTAAATTATAGAAATGGAGAACATATTTGTGATTGCCAGAGGTTAAGGATTGGGGGAAGGAATTGAGGGAAGTGAATGTAGTTATAAAAAAATAACAGGGGGGATCATCATGGTAATGAAACTGTTCTGTACCTTAACTGTAGTGGATACAAATCTTGCGGGTGTAATAAAATTACATGGAACTAAAAACACGTACATGCAAACAAACCAATACTTGTAAAACTGGGGAAAGCGGAGTAAGATCAGTGGATTGTATCAGTGTCAATATCCCAGTTGCCACACTGAAGGTTAATATACTAAAAGCAAGACACTTAGAATGGTTTGAAAAAGAAGTTATATTCATAGGTAAAAAATCATATTATAAAGATGGTTATCTCTAAATTGAGGTATAGATTTAATATGATTCTAATCATAATCACAACAGTATATTTTTTCCTACTTGACAACTTTATTCCAAAATTAATTTGGAAGAACAACAAAGGAATTCCTAAAAGGAGAGAAAGAAGGAACAAGCCATTCCAGTTCCAAATATAGCAACTTATTAAAAAGCTATAGATGTTTAAGGCTATGTGAAAATGGTACAAAGAAAGGAGAATAAAACAGGGGAACAGAATAAAGATCTAAGAAACAGACGCACATACTTATGGAAGATGGCTTTAACAGAGATGTCACTGCAAATCAGTGGACTAGATGGACTATGTACTAAATACTGATGGATTAATTGTTTACGCAGGTTTTAAAAATTACCTTACCTTACTTTTACCAAAATTAATTTCAGATGGCTTAATGGATAACACTGATAAATTAAGTCCTTTTCTTCAAAAGACTCATAAAAAATTAAATGAACATCAAAGTCTCTGAATATAAAAAGATATTTGAAACACAGTTAGCAATCATGAGTTCCGATTTAGAAAATACAAAGAACATGTAAAACAAGCAAGAAAAAGACAAATATTCCAATAGACCAGTAGACAAAAGACCTGGCAAAGCATTTTATCAAAAATAAAAATTCAAGTGTCTCAGGTAGACAAAATTCCTGATTATATTAGTTATCAGAAAAAATACAAATTGAAAACAGAATGAGCTAACACTGCTCACTCACAGCATTGGTTGGCAAGGATGCTGAACAACAGAAACTCTTATATGCTGCTAGTTGAAGGGTAGGTTGCTACGAGCACTTTGGAAAATGTTTGTATTGGCCTTGTAAAGTAGAAGACACACAGACTCCACGGCTTGTCATTTCTGCTTTGGGTATAACGCCTGCAGGTGTTGTGTTCTTCAACATATTTCCTTCTCAGTGTCTTTGTCACTTGTGTGGCACCGTGGACATTTTCAGATCCTAAACAATGTCTTTTAGTGAAATTTTTGATGCAAGCATGTTACGCTTTTCTTTTGTAATATGAAGAAGGCATGTTTTTGAAAGATTCATTCTCAAGTGGATCAGTTTTAAAATAGAGTAAGTATGTTAAGGTGAGAATTAAGAATTCAAATATATTTCCTTAAAACTATCCTTTGCCTAGGAACCACTTGAAAATTCTCACATTTATCCACGGTGTATTAATTTTCTTTTCTAATACCAATATTCTAGGCTAACTTTCTGGCTTCTTAAGCATCCCATTTTTCCTCCACCAAGGTGGAGTCAGCTACCTGATCTTTAGGTCACAATCACTGATCCAGGTGTCTCAATTTGGTAGAACCAACCGATCATAATTCCTTAACTACTGCAGAGACTTCTCCACAACCCATACTGGGTAATGCAGTGCCCCTGGGTAGTTATGCAGATTCTTTAAATCTAAAAATGTTCATTTGTGAGATATCCCAAAGTAAAGACTAGGATTCCACATTGAGTCCATTTGGCCCTCAAATTAAGTCACATTTTAAAGACCTAACTTTGTCAGCAATAGGGTCCTGTTCTGATCTCCATCTACTCAACTCCTTAGTCTTTCTATCTCAATTGTATTTTAATTCAGCAATGAAAGAAGGTGTTATATATCTGGTTCTCTAAGATCAACATTTTATCCTTAGATATTAACTAACTGAGCTTACTCATTTCTTTCCTAGAGAAAGCACCTTGTGAGTTAAGAAACATTTAAGAAAACTTACAGCACTCTTTTCCTCTCTTCCATGATTTTGGATTGGAATTTATATAGGTGGAGCCACAGCCTCTCCTTGCCCTCATTCTCAAAAACTAACTCTGCCTCTCAAGCAAAATACAAAACACAATTTGTTCCTCAAGATAAAATCAAGTTACTAAAGCTGTGGAACCAAAAAGTCAACAGAAGCTCCACATTTCCACCCTTTACCAAAATCCATAATGACTATTTTGCACTCTTATTCCATTCTTTTTACCAGGCTCTCTAGGTCCCACTATTTTTTTTCTTTACCTAAGAGGAAGGTTTGTCCACCTTTTGAACCCAGAGTGGATGATTTCCTGCTTTTTAATAGATTTATGTATTTTTCATTGTTCAGTTTGTTTTTCATTTGCATGATAATTATATCCAAGATTTCTTCTATTTTTTAAAAAGGAAACTTAAATTTTATTAGTTTTCTTTTTTTAATGCAACTCATATAACAGATGTGTCCTTTCTACCCTGTGAAACTTATATAGATTTGCCTAAAACTGCCTCTTCTGGAGAATTTCATGGACTTCCCTGGATTTCTTTGAATTTATAGAGAATCATGCTCCTTTGGTACACTGTGCCCTCAGGTCTCTTAATCACATGTTATTTTTATTTTGTGGCATGTCATCACAGAGAAAAAATTCATTCCTTTCACTGGTGTCAGCTGATACAGAGATAGAGATATAGAGAGATAGATGATAGACAGTCCCCAGACCACGAGCCACTTAGATTTAAACAAAAATTTAGAGATAACAGAGAAGGGTTTGTAGTGCAGCATTTCAAACATATTTTCACAATTTATCCGTGGGCTATTCTATCACTTGAAATTCCCAATGCCTTTCTTCTATCTTACTAGGTGTCCACAGATTCTGTGATTTCTCTTCCTTGAGTGTATGCTCTGTTGTAAGAGTGAAGAACAAGATTACTCCTCTTACCTCATTCAGCAACTTCCCTATATTGCTAATGCCCAGATCTTGGGTGGAGGAGAAGTTATCAGCTGCCAAATCCACATTCTACCTCCATCCAATTCAAGAGCGCCCCTCCACCCAAAGAAACAACCAAAAAGGTTAAGAAAAATTATTTCCTGTTGATAAATTTTTCTCTACTTTGTTGAAATTATAGAAGTAATACTATTAAATTCTAACATATATCTATAAGGATATAAGGGCAAAAGTAAATGCTTCCCTCCTCAGCTTCTTTCTTTCTACCACATTATCACTATCCAGAGTTTATTCCTGTTACCAATGTATTATGTAGGAGTGTTGCATAAATTTTCAGTGCATATGAAGCATTTTGCAAGTTTTGCTTCAAATATGTATCTTAGACATGCATTTGTATCAGCATTTATAGTATCATGTTTTAACGGGTATGGAATATTACATCACTTAATGAAAAATGACAAGTTTGTCATCATCCTGACTATTCCCCATCCAGGCTCTCTCCATTTTACTGTCTCATTATTTGGCAAAATTCTGTGAATGCCTGGAGGAATTTTCTTTTTTGGAGGCAAGTCGGGGGAGAAGACAATCAGGGGATGATGGTGTCGGGACTATACTGCAGGATCAAAATTTTTTTCCGAAACACAACAAATGGTATCCATGAATCTTAACTGCTGACCATGAGAGGAGAAATATTGCAATTCCTGATCATTTCTCCGAAGGTCTCACCTTTCCTTAAACAGAGTTCTGCTGTTCACTAAACTTTGAACACATTGTATTATTCAATCCTTACAGCACTCTATGTTAGTGTAGCTATATGTGTATCCAATTTATTGCAGGTAGGAAACTGGGGCTTAAAAAATTTAAGCAACCTCCCCTAAGTCTCTGCTTGTGCTTTTTTTGCTACATTGTACCATTTTCTTCCAAAAGACAAGGAAACATCTTCTAAAAGTTAGACCTAAAAGTGCCTGAGGTTTTTGCACTGTGTGGTCTTACATTCTTCTAACTGAATAATTCATGGTTGATGAGATTATTGGAGTGATCTGCTCAGATAACTTTCAAGGGCGCTTGTCATGAGAGCTAAGTAATTGATCCTTATTAATTTACTCAATATACCTCTGATTTTATTTGAGACAGGAAGTGAGGGGAAATGATGGGATTTTATTATCAGCAAATGTTATATAAGCCTCTTAATTGTACAGAGAGGGAAATTGAGTCTCAAACGTGTGAAGTGGCATTTGTCCTATAACAGGGTTTATGGCAAAACTCAGATTCCTCTGTGGTCTGGTAATATTCCCTCTGACTACACTGTACCAGTGAACTAGAACATCCACAAATGACCATGAATCTCATGGGATAAATTCCACACAAAAATGGGCTGCATTAAACAACAGTCCAAGATAGAGCTAAATCTGGATAAACCACAAGAAATTCAAGAAAGATAGCCTTCCACGCTCTGCAAAGTTTATTGCTGAAGGGTTAAACTGAAAGGCTTTCAAATGCAAAGGGTTTATTTCAAGTGCACTAGTTTGTTCTCACCTGTCCAGATTTAGTTGCTCTGCTGACCAGCTTTGGTTCTAATAGATGAAACTAAACCAGAAGCAACAAGTAATGGCAATTGCTTATGAGTGTTCAGGTGCTCAATAGCCTTAAAAATTAACTTCCATGTTTGACATAGCAAATGAAGTGAAGGAAGCCACAAACAAAAGCCAAACAAACGAAGCATATATTTCATTATGGGGAATAACCAAAGAAAATTATTATATTGTAAAAAATAATAGATACTTTAAAAAGAACCTTTCGATCATAATTCAGATGTTTGACCCAGTTTTAATATGTTTTTGCAATTTAAGTTTTAAAGTGACTTAAAGTGATTAACAGAAAGTGTGGTACAACATGTTATTTTTTTTCTTACCCTCTGTCTCTATAAATATTATTTCCAAATTTTTAAAAATAGTCGATGCAGTTTGTGGAAAAGATGGTTTTCATGTTGCATAATATGTTTTCTCTAGTGAAATCTTCCCATAATGCCATGGAAGGCCAGCTTTCTGTTCTGTTTCAACCTCAGAACATGCAGTGTTTTTATGTTGTAGATCAAAAACAAAAGAGAAAACATGGTAGAATTATTTTCCAAGGTGTTATCACAGGCTTATTTCCTCATAATAATGGAGTCCAGGTAGCTGGCAGAAGCATTATAAAATATCAGCCCTCCAATGTTGCAGATTTTAAATTCAATAATGTTTCACATCTCTGTATGAAGCTCTATCTTATAGAGGTGGAATCCAAACCACACTTTGTGTTAGAATGGCATTAAAAGTATAAAAAGAGACGACTCTTTACCTACCCACTGAGGTTCTTTCACTCCCCACAGAAGTGACAAACACAGGTTCAAGTCACTGAAAACAAACAATTAGAAATCAAATCAAAGCTTGTTTGGCTTCACAGTTGAATGCCGAGATGCAATAGGAATCGTAACAATGCAAAGTAATAGCCTGCCGAATTCAATGAATACCGCTTAATAACTTTGGACCATAGCAAGACTTGGGTAAAATTAAAAAGTAATGTAAAACTCCTTGGGTATGTTCCACTGAATTAGTATTCTGAGGCAAGTGCCTACACACCACCCATAATGAGGACTGCTGGCTTCATTTACAGACGCTGTCTACATTAGCTAGCACTAATGTGTAAAAATGTATTGTGTGCTGGTCTATAAAGGCACACGAAATTTTCATTATGTTTCAGTCAAAAAGTGCTTGTTTTGCAGGATGGAGTCCACGTCAATAAAATGGATTGTGTGTCACTTAAACCAAGTGACATGCTAATCTTCTAGAGGCCTCTGTCCTTAATCTCTACAGGACATGAGTCAGTTTAGAAGTGTGAGCTGTTCTCACAGGTATCAACTATTGAGCTCTTTAATGTAAATTCAAAAGCAAAGCTTATCAGTGTGTTTCAGAAATTGCTTCAATGTGGTTGCTGTCTATGAAAAAAAAAATCCTCCTTCTTCCCCCAAATCCATGGGCAACTTCCAAGGTATTACAGTGCCTGGGAGCACCTTTTAATTATAAAGAAATTGGTTTCGGTGATAGCTGCCCTGTGACCAATTGGATTAGAGGCATTTCTTCTGGCTATTATGAGAGCTAACTTAACTATTGCCCTGTGTAGTTAGACATGATCAAAATATTTTAAGTAAAGCAGGGTCTCAATCCAGAACTTCAAGACCCAGAAGCCTAAATTCTTAAAAATTATGCCATAAATAGCCATTTTATAACAAAAGAACAGAATAATGGGATTGGGATCATGGATTCTTTGGTTTGTAGAGGGAATTAAAAAATATGGAAAATCACTTGGATTACTTTACTTATATCTTAAAATCATATGTATTGTATCATGGGAAAGCTAGAAAGCTCAATCTACAAATCTTCTCCTAGGTCTAAAACCTAAATTGGTTTACAATAAAATCTTTAAAACATGAAATCAAACAGAAGTCTCCATCCTATAACCTTTAGCTTTTATTTTCTAAATACCAAGAAGTATACATTTTCTGCTCACATGTTCTAACTAGAATAAAATGCAATCACTATGGCAAGTACTGGTCTGTACTCCAGTATAAGTCTTTCCACAAAAGGATAAGATGCTCACATCTATTATTCTGTCTGGTATTAAATGACACTTTCTTGATAAATGCAAATATAAAATTTTGAAGTAAAATTAGACTCACTCACATAAAAAGATATCATCAACAGAATAAAATAATCAAATATTCTATCACTTCTGAGATCAAAGCAATAGAAAATAAGTAATGGAATTAAGGGATATGTTTATATAAAGGGATATTTTCTTTAAGTCAGAATTTTAAAAAGCATTTTTTAAATTTAAACTTTCCTTTTAAAAGTTTGTACAAAATATATTTTCACTGTTAGGACATAAAGTATGCTGAAACAATTTTATTTTTATTTGATAATTTCATATCTGTCACTGACTTGCATTGTTGTTATAAAGACCATTTCTCTTAATTATTTACATACAAACACTGAAGCATACTGAGTATTATCTAGAATTATTCCAAGATAAAGCAGTCACATTTGTCTTTTTAATATATCCTTCATATTAGCTTATATTATTTCCACATTCATAGAGTAAATAATGTCTGTGTTGTGGAATAACCTACTGAATATTGTGAGCTCTGGTTAATGAAAATTACATTTACAACAATAAATCAGTTTACTGTTAGCAATAAAATACAGCTTATTTTAGTTTTTGTAAAAAACTGTCCAGCTAAAGTTTTGGAACTATTGCCAAAGGATTAATGCTATCATACCCATAAAACAAATGCATCTTTAAGACACATTTAGGAGGAAATTAAAAAAAATGATTTTAGAAGTAATATTTCATACAGTTATGAAGGATGTTGATTGTGTCACTAACATAACAATTAAGAAATTTTTAAACACATAAGTCATTATGTCTTATGCAATAAAAGTCTGTGAAAAAAAAGGTATCCATCCTAGGATATTATGGATTACAAAGAGAGAATAGAAAAATACAAGAGCTGGTTACATAAATTTAGCCCCTAATATCATAGGATTAGGATACAGGTACCACTTGTTTAATTTTTGCTAATGAAAGAAAGTAAGATATTCTCTTACAGGAACTGTTGGTGTGTTGTTTTCTTGCCTCCTCTATCATAAAGTACATGGATTATAAATGATTCCAAATATCCCAGGGTTAGCCCAAGCTCAGACCAAGGATTTTAATAAAGAAACACATTGGCATCTGAACCTTGGTTCAATAGAAGATTTGACCTCTCAAATAGATTAATTGTTAATTAATTGCCAAGTATTAATTAATTGATATTAATCAATACTAAGGTCATTTTCTTTTCAATATTCCCCTAATATGCAAACTCAAAGAACATAGTGTTAGAATACTTTCTGCTATTATATATAGCAGTTAAAAACATTTCAAGAAATAAAACTTCAATTACTGCATTACTAAAGCATGAACAGAAATATATACAGGAACATTACCTGATATTTTTGGTTAGCGACTTACAGCATAGATGAAAGAAAGAAATTAGTGATTCTGATTTAACAGGATGTATGTGAAAAACTACCTTGCAGAATTCCAGAATAACACTGGTCCGTCTATGAACGAACTCTACTAAGGGATCTCTTAGTATTTTATGTTACCATGTTTAATTTCTGACTCAGTGTCAATTTATAATTTTTACATAAATAGATCAAATTTATATGTGATGTAGAAATTTGGGGATCATTTTATATTTTAAGACAATGGAAAATTACATAGAGTAAAAATACTTAGAGTCAATATTGAAAATAGGAGATTCTTTAGTTATTCTTCATTACTTTAAATTACAGTAAGTCCGTTTTCTTTATATACCTCCAAGTTATATACAATATAAAACTATAGTAGTTTAATAGAATATAAGATAAAGACATTTCAACCAAGAAAAAAACACAGAAGAAACTAGAGCATTATTTCCCAGATTCTTCCTGAGGTCAGGTGAAGAGACCATGAGTAGAAAAACCTTTTCCTGTGGATGTAGTAGGACTTAACTTACCCTGTGAGGGCTGGAAAAAATTGACACTTGTCACCACAGAGGTAGAGAATAAGTATTCCTTCCTTTATGCAGCTTCAGAAAGTAAATTAATGTATTTGGCTTATTATAAAAGGAAGAACTGAGCTGAATATGGTTAACAATATCAATGATGTACTTTAAGAAAAGGAAATAGTCACCTAGCATTTAGAACATCAGGCTAAAGGCATTTGGGGGCAGGTTTTACTGCATTTTTTGCAGTTGAATCTTTGGTAATAATAGTTGATTGAGTCATGCATATAGACAAGAAGTTCATCTTATTTTAGAGTACCTCTTTATATTATCTTACTTTGGACGTAAAGTTAAATATTAAAATTATTTAAAATTCCTAGTGATGCATTCATTCCTTTTAGAAATTCACATGTAAGTTTACTTGGATGCACACAGTTGAGGAACAACCAATTTGTTTGACAGCTTTGTTAGTGTGAAGATCAAATATGGAAAATATTATTAATACCTAAAATATACTCAAGGTTTACTAATGGCCAGAGACTATGCAAGATATTTGTATGTATAATCTCATTGTAGATCTTAGAAAATTATATGGGGTATATTAATATATCCATATTCCAGAAGAATCAGGAAAGTTAAGAAAGCTGCCAAAACTCACGTTGGTATTCTCTATCAGAGTTATATTTGAATCTATTATCTTTGTCCCTCATGTAGATTCTCAAACACTATGCTGGTGTTACACAGTCCTTTCAAACCTAAAAATCAATGTAATAATTTGAAATAACATGGTGAAGAAATGAAATATACTAGATGCTAATACTGAAAAGTTCCATGGGGGCTTCCCTGGTGGCGCAGTGGTTAAGAAGCCACCTGCCAACGCAGGGGACACGGGTTCAAGTCCTGGTTCGGGAAGATCCCACATGCTGAAGAGCAACTAAACCCATGCGCCACAACTACTGAGCCTGCGTGCCACAACTACTGAATCCTGCGTGCCTAGAGCCCATCCTCCGCAACAAGAGAAGCCACCACAATGAGAGGCCTGCGCACTGCAACGAAGAGTAGCCCCTGCTCGCTGCAACTAGAGAAAGTCCGTGTGCAGCAATGAAGACCCAACACAGCCCCCCAAAAAAAAGTTTCATGTAAGCGCTTTTACTTTTATTTCCATTTTCTTTTTTATTATTTACTTTGATATTGTAATATGCCTTAGAATAAGTTGCAGTAAATTTTTTCAGGTTTAAGCATATGTTTTAAACAGTTGTATTTTAAAACATGCATTAGAATTGTTTTATTTAAATACACTTACTCCATACACACCCACACCCCCTCGTTTGTAAACTCTTTAAATCGCCAAATACCTGTTTTTTGCTATAATTTTTTTCTGGAGTAGTTTTTTTTTTTTCACATTAAACAGAAAAGAATTTTTGAAGTATGCCCTACAATACAAATTTGGACAAATAAAATGAGTTATTTTTAGGTATTCTGTATTTCATTTAGAATGTATTGATGATGGTTTCTTCAAAGAAGAAAAAAGTGTTATTTTAAATATATCAATCCAAGAATCTAGAATACTAAAGAGAAGATGGCAATTAAAAGTTTAATAAAGTTTAGAGGTAGCACTGTTATTTTGCTTTAAATCCTTAAAAGCCAATAAAGCAGCAAGTCCTTCCTGTTAAGATTGCAATAAAATTCTTCCTTGGCAAATTGGAAAATGTTGCTTCTTTTAAGTAGTTAAAATCTTAGTGTATCAACAAATATATAAGTAAATATGAACTCGAACATAAGTTCTGTATTGCTGGTGTCGATTTTTGTCCTTACGCAAAATTCCTGAAATCTTTTAAAAATCATTTTTGTATTAAAACTTTTGACCAAATAAATATAAAACATCCTATTGGTATTGACTTTTTTGTTTAAGGATGAAAATGTTTGAGAGAATTGTTTTTCCTAAGAAGAAATTTGGCATTGACATTTGTCTCTAACATATATCCAGCTCATTTGATTCCTCTGATGTCTTCAAACTGGTGTCCAGCTGTTGGAAAATGTTCTTGGTTTTGTGTGACATTCGCTCACAGATGCTGCTGCTTGATTCTTCCACACCTGTTTGCTCTAACGAGCGTTTGCCAATCTGAGAGAATCAGATTCATGTGGTGCCTGGATATCTAGATGCAAATGCTTAAATTGTACATAATGGAAGATAAAATAAAAGTACTTTGAAATAAAGTACATCCTTGCTTTACATATGTCTGGAGTTTAAGAGATACTTAAAATGTGTGAGCACAAAAGAAATTCATTTAAAGAAATAAAGAAAAGAAAAAAATAAGGGTTATATACTAAATTAGAATTTCACAGGGGGAATTTTTTTTTTTTGGAAATTGCTTAAAAGAAAAGGGTATTTTCTTTCTATAAATAAACAAAAAACAAATACCAATTAGGAAATAAAGAAGAATATAATATGAGTAAGTAACAAAAACCCAGTCACAACAGAGTAGTGAAGGAAGAGATAGTCTTGTCATGATATGGTGTATGTTTATATTTCTTTTCCCTCATGATATTACAGCATTATTCAGGAAAACTACTATGATAACTCAGAAAGCCATCACTCTGTATCACTACCATCAAAAATGCCATCTTTCTGGGTTAGATCCTGGAACAGAAAAAAATATTAGTGGAAAAGGTAGTGAAATCCTAATAAAGTCTGAGTTTAATAGTAATATACCAAAGTTGCTTTTCTTAGTTTGACACATATACCATGGTGATATAAAATGTTAACAGTAGGGAAAACTAGGTGAGGAATATATGGGAATTTTCTGTAAATCTAAAAGTATCCCAAAGTAACATGTTTATCTAAAAATATATCATACTGTGTTGTATCACAGATGTAGATTTTATGCATTCATTTAGCAGGTATTTATGCAGTGGCTACTGATGCTAGTCCTTGAGCTTGGCACAAACCAGGCAGTAGGGAATTAAAAACAAGTGACACAACTCAGAAAGTCCTGTTCTCATGGAACTTACAGGCTAATTTGGGAAAAATTTACTAATTAAGTGAAAAAATAAGATATACAATTATAAATTTTAAATATATTAACAAAACAATGATAAATTTAATAAGGGGAAAAGGTTGCTGAGAGAAAATTACAAAACAAATGTCTGTGAGTTTTTAAGACTTTTTGAATTGTGGTAAAATATACATAATATATATTTAGCAAGTACAAGTCAGTGTCATTAAATATGTTCACTGTTGTGCAACCATCACCAAGAACTTTTTCAACATCCAAACTGGGACTGTATCCATGAAACAATAACTCCCTATCCCCTCCCCAGCCCTTGGTAACCACTTTTCTACTTTCAGTTTCTATGTACCTCGTGTAAATGGAATCATATGATATTTGTCCTTTCCTGTCTGGCTTATTTTACTCAGCATAATGTTTCCAAAGTTTACCCATGTGGCAGCATGTATCAGAAAATAATTTCTTTCCAAGACAATAATACTCCATTCACACTGTTATCCACCGCTGCTATTTTTAAGAAACGCTGAAAGTGGGCAAAGGGAAGGTCATTTGAAGAGTCAGACAGATACCGAGTGGGGAGCAGGTGTGAAGGGAGCTGGAAGAAAGAGAAATTCTGAAACAGAGGAAACAGTGTGGCACAGAGGCCTGAGGCCAGAAAGAGACTGGCCAGTTTTCAAGACTTGGAAGAGGACAGTACGGTTGGCCACGGAGAGAGAAAAGGAGTTGGGCTTTTCAGATGAGGTGCAGACCTAGGTAGTGGGCAGATCAGACAAGGACATGTACACCACTGCAGTGTGTTCACATTTTATGCTGAATACAAAGGAAACACATTGAAGGTTTTTATTTTTTAAGTAAGGACATCCTATGGTTTCAGTTTTTTCATGAGAATAATAGATATGAATAAGACAGGAATATATGAAGTGAGACACATTAGGAGGCTATCACCACAGTGATCCAAGTATTATTAATACCTTGTATGGGGAGGTGGAGTTTGTGATTTAGACATGGGGAACTTGTGCAGAATCTAATGTAATCAATCAGTGGAGGAGGTAAGGGAGAGAAAGTTCTCAGAAATCACTTTCAGGCTTCTATTTTTAAGAACAGGATGCACAGTGGCACCATTTATCAATGTGAAAGAATGCAGTTTTGGAATTTTCAAATTTGAATCATTTATTAGATGTGAAAATTCTTATTATTATCATTAAAGGAAGTCTTTCCTTGACTTCAGAGTTATTTAAAAAGGAAAAACTTTGTAAATTATTTTTTTCGGGTTCCTTCTGCCACTCAATTTACCAACTCTACAGAATATGCATATGATCTTTTTTTTTTCTTTTTGCTTCTTTTACTCTGGCAGTCATAGACAACTAGAAATATTAAAAGAGAAGCAAGCTAACAAAATGCACCTAAAACCTTCTTTTAACAATCATTTTATCCCATAGAGGTATTAAAATTTATTACTCACAATTATCTGGTTAATTTATCCTATGTAATTTGTCAAACCTGGTCACTCAAGCAAAATGTGTACTACCTTTGAAATATATTGCAAAATGGCCTGACTCTGGAGGGCTAATTTACTGCATAAATCTGAAATCTTACAATTCACTTCATTTTATAGATTTATTCTCAATTTTACTGTCCTTTACCTTAATATGTTCTTATCTCATGTTATATTTTAGTCATTCCTATTGTTTGGTTGGATTTCTTGAAATCCTTTTTTCCTCGCCCATCTGAATAGAAGTGTCCCAGCAAAGAAAGTCTATTCATCACCCATTGTTAGGACTTTAAAACTGTTGTCACTTGGTCACTTACATTAGCTTGCTTGGAATTTTATTGGTTTTATGCCACCTCACAAGCAGCTCCTTCCCTTTGATATTTTACAACATAATTATTTCATCTGGTGATTCTACTTCATGCATTTCAGCTCCCTAGAATGTATTTCCAAATAAAATGTCTACTTAGGAGCTTGGAGACATTTTAAATAAGCCAAAAATATGTTATAGTTCTACTGTGGTGATTCTTTTAGAAAAAGATTTACTTCATTTGGTAATTTATGTGCCTTGCTATTATTTCAGAATGGCAAATATTAGAAAAGGCCTAATTGACACTATACCAATATTGTAGCGAGGGGGAATTACTACTTTGACTTTAGGGTTGTGCTTTTTTTCATATTTTTATGGTTACATGAGTCTATCATGTATTTTATTATGTCTCCCGCCAACTATTCATTAGCCAAGATCAAAATGAAGTTTTTCATGGAAAAACACAGAAGAAAAGGAAAAAGGAAAAGGAAGAGGGGAAGGAAGAAGAAAAAGATAACAAAGTTCAATTTTGAAGGGAACTTTACTGAAAGTTGTAGCCATATTAAATTTATTTTTTTCTGGTGATAAACATAATATACACTTCATAATAATATATGATTAGTTTAGAAAATTAGAAAACACAAAAAATTAACACAGCAGAAGGTAATATCACTGGTAATCCTACTAACAAGAAGTAAACATTGTTTCCATATTAATGTATACTCTCCATCATTTTATAAATAAAGAGATCCAACTGATTATTTTAATCTTCCTTTATTCCCATTGGGAACAAATTATAAATTAAAAAAGAAATACAAAATATTATAAGCTACTTCCAAGCACAGTTTCATCCAGCATAGAAAAAGTGTCTGATAAATTTGCATCATAAAGTGTCAGTCTTGATCACTGACAAATAACCTGTGACTCTTTGCGTTTACTTTACAAATGAGCTACAAAGACCCATTTTAGGCATTGAGGTGACAAGGAAGACCCAATGGAGAGAGAGATTAAGAGGAGGGTGAGGCATGTGGACCTTATGTCTAGACTGAGTGGCTGAGTAGTGTTATTCCTCCTCTGAAAAATCTGTGAAAGGTTATTCAATAAGGATTCGGAAAGTCAGAGCCCACTTAAGGGACAAAAGAAAGACACCTCAATGGATAAAGAGGATTGTGGAAATATACACGATATAGTTTTAGAAACAACAAAATGCAAGCTACAGATTGACTCTTCTCTGAGGATTCTTTTAAATATTCCCACACTGGTGACACAATATGCATAGGGATAGGAACATTGTACTTGGAGTCAGACAGTCATGGGTCCAAATTTTGACTTTATTTCCTACATCTTTATGAAATGGAGCCTGTCCTTGAACCTCTCCATCTCGGCTCAATTTACTCATCATTAAAAGGAGATTAATATTAAGATCTCCTGTTTGGAGTGTTGTGATTATTGGATGAGATTTGTGCAAACAGTTTAACACAGAGAGTGACATATAGTAAATGACAAATGAATGCTACAAATAAATGGTAATCCTAGGGGTATTTTTACACCACTGTTTCTTTTTCCTACTTGAATTGCTATGATACAACCCTCAAAAACAGGTACCATAGATCCTATTCACATTGCTGATACTACATTAAAAATTTGCAGAAATGTTATTTAAGGGTACAAGCTTGAGACTAACAGATAAGTAAGTCCTGGAGAACTAGTGCACAGCATAGAGGTTATACTCAACAATACTCTATTATAAACTTCAAGTTGCTAAGAGACTAGCTCTTAATTGTTCTTACCACAAAAAAGAAATGGTAATTATATGACATGATAGAGGTTTTAGCTAAGGCTAAAGTAGCACTCATATTGCAATATATAAATATATCACATCAACACATTTTACACCTTAAACTTAAACAATGACAATTATATCTCAATAAAAATTTTATGAATTTTTAAATTCGTATGTGATGTTACAAATGCATAGAGAATGTGCATTTTCCTCTGCCCTACTTTGTAAATTCAGACACTATGCTGTCACTATCTACAATTCTGTGATTGCTCTATAATCCAGGGGTTTGTGGCCCTTTGATGACAAACCTTGTAAAGCCAACTTTATTTTCTTAACTGCCCTTGGGAGGAAACTAACTCACCAGTAGGGAAGCAAGCACGGAATAGGAGAAAAGGCATTGACCATTGAGATGAGCGATCTGGATTCAAACCTTGTTCTGTCACTTAATAATTATATGATCTCGGTAAATAATCTACCCTAAGACACAGTATCTTGTTTGTGAATGAATGGATTAAATAGATCACTGCCTTGAGCTCTGTCATTCTCCTCTTCTCCATTCCCTGTGCATCTGCTGTTCTCTTTGCAAATAACACAGAACTCACATAGCAAATCTTCACAAACATTAAAGGCTGTCATTGATTATAAACTGAGGATAGAGATAATTGAATAGGTGATAGAAGATAATACTTTATTGAGATATATGAGAGCACAAGGGCAACATTATCAAAGTATCAAAGATAGATCGGGGGAAGCTCTATTGCCAGAGGAATGAGATTTGATTTTCAGTTGCCAAAATACAGTGAGAGCTGACAGAAGCCTAGAGCAGAATCTTTAGAACCAAAGGCAGGAGCATCAAATTGGGATGAGCCTGAATAAAAAGCAGATGAAAACATGTTATTATCCAACAAACATATTTCATTTGGGCCTTGATGAAACACACTTGCTTTCCTCTTGTGCTTTATATGCTATTTCCATGACTTCGCTCATTTCTGACCTAGAGTTCTCAACACACTTGTAGCATTCCGTTCTCAGTCTGCTCCAAAGGGATCTACACGAGGTAGGGTGGTAAAGCCAAATTAATTCAGGACTTTGGACTTGCTGAGTAATTTGCTAAGGAATGCACATTCTGATTGAATCATCACAAAAGCCACCATTGCAAATAGTTATCCTCATCCCCTCCATTTTTATAGATGTAAAAACTGAGAGAGAGATTATCCAAGGTCATACAGATAGTAAGTGACTATGCCTAGATATGAACCTCTGTTTCTAAAATTTCAAATCTCATATCTTTAAATACAATACACAACTTTGAATTGGTGCCTTGGATGGGTTAGAAACATCTTGAGATATTTTGGTTTTTAGTCAGCCTTGGGGTAGCAGCCGGGACCCTGGGCAGCCTATGCCCCAGTCCAGGTTACTCCAGCCTCTAAAAACCTTCTCAGTTTCCCCCAGCACATGGTGCTGGCATCATTTTCCATGTGTGCCATGATCTGAAAAAGTTGAGAGGCCCTGTTTCATTATATGACTTGAACAAGTGTGGTAAATAGAAAAAATAAAGATGCTAAAAAACACACTTACGTCTTTCAGTACTTTTTTTTTTTTTTTAAAACAAGAAATCCACTTGAGTAAGAAACTAAAATGAGAAGGAAAGGGCTTCCCTGGTGGCGCAGTGGTTGAGAGTCCGCCTGCTGATGCAGGGGACACGTGTTCGTGCCCCGGTCCGGGAAGATCCCACATGCCGCAGAGCGGCTGGGCCCGTGAGCCATGGCCACTGAGCCTGCGCATCCAGAGCCTGTGCTCCGCAACGGGAGAGGCCACAACAGTGAGAGGCCCGCGTACCACAAAAAAAAAAGAAAAAAAAGAGAAGGAAAGTGTACATCTGTAACTTACATTGCTGTTAAAATATGCCAAATCTGTAACTGGGAAGAAGCTTTAGCAACTGGAAGTCTACCCTTTCAGAGGTTCCATAGGACCAGAGGAATACGATCAATGGAATACTTTATTTTATTTACATTCTACAGTAACAACTCTAATAACGCTGGCTGCTAACCTACTTATTTCATATCAACCTCCTGAATATGTCAACAACAGTTTAAGATGCAAAGAATGTCTGTCATTTCTGATATATAATTTCAATGCTTTAAAATCTCTTCATAAGGAAATAAATTTAAATTTTTCATAAATTCATTAGTGTATTCCATGTTTTCAATTTATTGACATCGGATTACTTATCTACATCCATCCTTATTCCTCCTGGGGAGCTTCCAAAACAACATAATATGATAGAAAAAAATAAAGATATAGGAAACTTATTAAAGGCCAAATGGTACATTAATTCCATAGGTGAATTTAATTCTGAAAATTTCAGGATGTCCTGAAATTTTGCAACACATAGGCTCTGAGCTTCCTGCTTTGTCATATATGTTAAGTCCCCTTCAAATTTTACCTTGACAGGACCCAGTTTCCTCATTTAGAATATAGTTTTGCATCTGGTCTGCTTATATAACAAGATTGTTGTAATGCTCATACAAGTTACAAATCTTAAAATAATAAGCACCTACAAAACATAATCATACATTTGCATGCTTTATGATGTAAACTCGGTATTACAGTAGTTGAGCATACAATAACCTTATATATTTTATTATAACTCAATCAAAACAAACTCAATATAAAAAAAAGTATTCTCTTTATTTTACTAAAACAAAATTCAGAAGAAAATGTAAGCTCTATAGAGACACCACTGACATTTTAAAATTTAATTTTCCCTTAAAATTTTGGTTTTATCTGGACTTTATATAATGACATATGGTGATAATTGCTTATAGTATATATTCACTCTTGATTTAATTTTGAAGAATAACCAAGAAATAATAATATGGTGACCTGGATTTTGGACTTCATAGACGGTGCTACAAATAGTTTTATACCTAAAATTGCCTGAACATATTTCTATATTTAATACTTCAATACTATTAAAGTGTTTTAAAAATGTTTGCCCATATAATTTCTTCAGTTAGAACAATAACACCCATGAGCTTTCTCAAAGTTACATAAAATAATTAGTGGTGAAGATAAGAGGGTTTTGAGGGGATGCTTTCCTATATTCTTGAATTAACAACAGTGAACAGGTTTTACTCCAAGGATTAGAAAGAGCAATAAAATGGTAAAATGGCAAGACAAAGAAAAACTTCGTAATGTTTTAAGTAGAGCAATTTGATCTTTTCTAAAATTCTTAAAGACCAGAATAAAACTAAAGTGCTATAAATAAGTTAATTCTTTAAGAATCATCTTAAAATATTTGGACTTAAACTGACACTATCTCTCAGAGTAACTTTGCTTTAAGGCTTCAAAAATTCCTTATGGGAAGAATTTTTGAGATAGAATAGTATTTCCCTGGAGTTGGATAGACACTGTATTATATACAGAGGCATAGATGGTACCTTTGGATTTCCTACTAAGGATATGTTATCTTAGGCTTTCTACTTATAAATCTCAAACCAAAGACCATCCTAGCTAATAGGAACTGTCTTATAATGAATAATATTTAAATTTTATATGGATGATTTCATTGTATTTTTTACCAGTTATTTAATTTCCTTTCAATTTGTGATGCTATATTATCTTTTTCATTTTAAAAACAGCCCATTTTCCTAAAATATATATAATTTTAAAAAGCCAAGTGCTCTTATGCAATAATTTTACTAATGTCTGATATTATACATTAATATAGTTAAGGAAATACGTTGAAATACGAAAAACAAACAGGCTATGATTATGCTCTAAATACATATTGGGCATATATCCATCAGTATGCCAGTCACTTTGCATAATCTTATTTTCAAAGATAAGCATTTTTCATGTTACCTTACATTAGAATATATATGCACACGTGTTAATATATGTATTACTAATACAACAGTGGTAGTGATTAATAAAAATGGAATTAGTAATAATAATGGAAAAATAGTGGAATTAATAATAACACACCTGTAATAATAATGATCCTATTTATTGTCACAGTACAGTGTTTTTGCCCTCATAGTAGTCTTGCAAGACATGTATGCCTTTATTCATGAGGATGCTGTCATTCAAAGTAAAAAAACTTACACTCATTCTCCTAACTCAAGGACTCTAAAGCTGTTCTGTCTGATTATGATGTATGTACTTTTTCCATTGCGTCAAGTCTTTGTAATCTATTCTCCAAAATAAATAGATTCCAGTTTAACTTCACTACTTCATAAAACATACATTCTATGTATATACATAATGTGATGTGTAATGTAGAATATATGTTTTCATTTATCACTATGAAAACAATTTTATTCTAAGTTTTTGTATGCCAATAACCCTTATGAGTAAAAAACCTTATTTAAACAGATATGATGTAGCGGCTGGCAAAATAATTGTGTAAATAATAGTTCTCACATCTTATAAAATGAACATTTCCAGCTCAAGATATGATATTATTTAAATATATAATATTAAATATGCATTTAAAGTTTATTTATTTAATTTTTTTCAATTCAATATAAATTGTTATATTTAATTCACTACTTCAAGTATTTATTGAGTATATACTATGATCAAAGTGTAGAAGGGAAAGCCAAATGAATAAAAATACATATTCTTCTCTAAAAGAGATTTTGATCTAGTGGTAAAGATATAAAGTAAGTGCACAAAAATAACCATAGCTTACATCTTATTACATATAAATAATGAGGGAGGAACAACACCCAAGCGGTATTAAAGCATGGAGTAAACAAGTGCAACTGGGAAAAACTAAGGAATTTCCAAGAAGGAAATCATATTCAAGGAGTATTTTACTGGTTGATTTATAGAGACTAAATTCTAAATCAAAGGCAAAAGATCAGGGAGGGACTAACTGGCTACTCAGGAAATAGCTTGTTTTTCATTTGTGCTGTAGCATATGGTATGTGGAAAAAACTAGAGGGAGATACGGTTTGAAAGCCATGATGTAGCCTGGAGTGTCAAAAACTTTGTATTTCATATGGCATAAAAAAATTAAGCGTTTCTTTTAGCCAAGGTGCAACGTGAGCAGAGCTTGCATTAGAAAAATTTATCTAGCAGCAGTAACAAGGTTAAAGTCAAGTGAAGAAGAGCCTCTCACTAAGCATTATTCTCCTATGTGGTCCCTGGGAATAACCTCGACCACTTTACAGATTTTTAATACCTATTTAAATACCTCCTTATGTCAGGCGTAATAAATTTGAGTTTTCATGGTCTAATCCTTTGCCTCACTCTAAAAAGTAGATTATCCTTGAGAAAACTTGCTCGTGATATTTACTTGGCATTCAACTTACAGGCACTTCAATATGCACAAAATTAGATTCATTTCTCAGTATCCCAAATAAGATCCTCTGTATACTCATTCTCTTCTTGAATAGCACCTTTATGCACCCAGTTGCCAAGAAAAGAAATCAGGCCAGCATCTTGAACTATTTTTAATCCTGAGCCCAAATGGTCAATGTTTATGTCTGTTCTCTACTCTACTTCATTTCTCTCTCATCGTCGCCAGCCTCAATTTTTGTTATACCTTCTAAGTTGTCTATATCTACAATGACTTCCCACCAATTTTATTCCTTATGCTGCCTTCTGAATAGTCTTTCCAAAACAGTAACCTGATGATGCTACTTCTGTGTTTCAAATCCTTCAAGGAGCCCTCTTTTCCTGCAGGATAAAGAACATACTACTTTGGGGCTTCCCTGGTGGCGCAGTGGTTGAGAGTCCACCTGCCGACGTAGGGGACGCAGGTTTGTGCCCCGGTCCGGGAAGATCCCACATGCCGCGGCGCGGCTGGGCCCGTGAGCCCTGGCCGCTGAGCCTGCGCGTCCGGAGCCTGTGCTCCGCAACGGGAGAGGCCACAACAGTGAGAGGCCCGCGTACTGCAAAAAAAAAAAAAAAAAAAAAGAACACACTACTTAGCTTGGCATGCAAGACCCTGGGATTTTTCTGGCCTCTACCTTTCTTTTCTGCATCTTCTCCCATCACTTCCTCTTGAGATGTGCCTTCCAACAATGATGAGCCACTTTTAAGTTCTTTGAAAAGGATCATCCAATTTATCATCACCAGGCATGATTTCTCCTTAGAAAGCCTGGCATCTAGCACAGTATGAGATATAAATGATGCTCAAAATAACACTTGTGTAAGCAAAAAATGGCTTCTGTGGGTGGAGATTTTTGCCTAAAGAAATGAAAGATAAAACAGAGATTATAGAGAAATTATACTAATATTCTGAATATCTAATGCATTTTATTTTCAGTCCAGACAGTAAGTTCCACTGGAGCCCAGGTCTCAACAGAAAACTTAACAAGGAAGTCTTTAGAAAAAATAATCATTTTTCCTATGTGAAAACTCATGAGAATTTGAGTGTTTCAGTATTTTTTGTTATACTAAAGCTTCAGAATTAGGATTTCAGTGCAAATGAGAGTGTCCAGAGAGAGATGAAAGAAGGCGGAGCTTTTTGGTTAGTATAAATATATTAATCTAAGCATGTCCCTATTAGAATTTGGGGGTAGTATAGACATTATTAACTGATTTAAGTTAATGAATTAAGTATTCATATCTCATGGTGGTATTACCCATTCCACACACAGACCTACACTGAGAACACCTAAAACAATAATAAAAAGCCTTACTTTTCTTCATAATGGAAGTCAAATCATTATTAAATATGGTTAAAAACTAAAACAGCACAATCTGAAACTATTTTTCAGTTCTTTTCAATTTTGTTTTATTCTTACATTAGAAATAAAAGTAGAAACTACAATCAAATAATTTTATCACAAAATATATAAAATATACTCATTTATGAGGTTAAGACATGTTTTATGTCAGAAATAAGATGATTCATCTCAAATGTGTACTTTGTTGAAGACAGAAACAAAAAATCTCTGAAATTTCTTTCTTTAGTCTCATCCATTCTGAATCTGTTCAACAAATTACAATGATCAGAGTTATATCAGAAGTACTAATACACTAGCCATAAGGAGTTAACTACTGAACACAGGTAAAACTTTCTTTGATGAAGATAAGCTGACTTAGAAAATGTTACTGACTGACCATTAAATTGTGTTAAAGCAAATAGTAGACAAAAGGTACTTTTTTTTTTTTTTTTAAATCTTGAGAATATGCCTTCAAAGGCATCGGCACAGCTCCTTCACCTGCTCCCAACACATCCACAAGCCGAAGGACCTTGAAATGCTGAAAAGCCCAACTAATCCTCTCCTTTCCTACATGGAGACCAAATTGTGAGTTTCCTCTTTATTGTCTACACATGTTCTTGTCTCATAAATGTCCCAAAATACTGCTAACATGGAGTATGTGGGCTGCACTGACTTTCCCCTTCAAAACCCATGCAGAGCAAAACCTGCTGCCTCTCCTTGGACTAAAAGGTAAATATTTTTTAAAATTAAAATAAATCAATGTTATTTTGTTATTATTTTTGTGATTTTAATAACCAATTTAAAAGTTTTTGTACTATTATCAATGATACACTAATATTTTCAAACACGAATGTCTATTATATTAGAAGAAACTTCATTTAAAATTCTTTATCCATTCATCTCTTTATATATATATATTTTACAAATAAGATATATACGTAATATATCTCTGTGTTATATATGTAACACATTTTTGAAAGTAAATTTACAAGTGAATTCCTTTTTCAATTGTGTGAAATTGAATAATTATAATTTCTGATATACTAAATTTGATGGTTTAAAATAAGCAAACATTTCTACAACTTAAGTTGTTTCCACCACACTTTTAAGATTCTAACATCAAAAAAAAAGTTTGTATTTCTTGAGTAGCAGTATTTCTTGAGCTGATTGAGTTTGTACTAAAAGGTTTTTAAAAGTCAATATCAGAGATGCCTCAGTAACAAGTGATAGCATCATTTTCATGGGATCAGATCTTTGAATATTGAAATCAAAGACAAGCATCATTTTAGCAAATGAATATAAAATAACAGGAAGTCAGAGGAAAATGAAAGTATCAATTCAATGAAGGACTGTATACATAGACTTGATCACATTAATTCTGAAGTACACTTTTAACAGAGAAAGGAATGACGAGGAAAGTCTTAGTCAAGCACTCTGTTGTGGCTAGTCAGCAATGCAAAATAAGCATCCACTCAAGTTGTAGATAGCAGATGATTCCAGAAATTATGAAAACAAACTTGCAAGAATATTTTGAAAAGAAATTCGGATTATTAAACAATATTATAGGAGATTCTGAAAACATCAAAGATTGTAAAGGACTTCAAAGAAAATAGAAAATGTATACATGAGGAGGAAATTATTATATAGATTTATATCCATTTTAGCTCTGTGATTTCAGGGTTGCCTAAACTTCTTGGGCTTCAGCTTTTTTACTGACAAGATAGAAGTGCAATTTGTTGTGTGAGCTATTACAAATACATAGCATTTTCTATCTGTACAGAATTCTAAAATGATTGAAACTATAAGCACAGTACTAAATTTATTTGGCCATGAAAAGTTCAAACTTCTTTTGCCATTTACATGGGAAGAAGGACATCTTAGGACAATGTACACAGGGATAAGTGATTCCATGTATTAAAATATCAAAGACAGTGCAAATATAATAAAATCAATTATATTATTAAGAGCTTCAGAAGATAATAATTGAACAAGCAACTGTAGAGTTGAGAGCACTTTAATAAAATAATGAATACAATATATGGATAGCATTTAGGCAAACCACCAAGGGCATGTTACAGTACTACTGGGCTAGAAAGAGATGTTTTGAGACCTGTAACTATCTCTGGGCCCAAAGAGGCAAGATGAGGAAGCAATTACTGGAAACCAGAGATGAGAGCTGTATACAAGTGGGATGTTTAAGATACACTATGGCTTTAGATACAGCCAACCTATGGCAACCTGGCAATGATGGAACAGAAGAAACGTACACCTTGACCTCACTCTTCTCCCACTCTTATATCCTTCTGATGACTCCCACTGGCCAAATCCCCTCAAAAGTCTGCAGCGATGCAGTTTATATAGTACATCTTCCTTGGGCCCAAACCAGGTAGAGAAGGCTAGAAGATGGATCTGGAGGACTAATCATTTCATGAATACATTAATTATTCATCAAGTATTTTTTTCCTAACAAGTAGTTTTAATATTAACAGTGTACAGCAGAGGAAAGGATGGAGACTTGAATTAATACTTCTGAATTTGAATTCAAATTTCATTGTTTCCTAGCTAATTGATATTAGGCAAGTCAAGTTCCTTCTATATATCAGTTTCCTCTATGAATTGGGGAAAATAATGCTTGGTAATATGTGAGGGATAAGTAAATTATCAAATTACTATCTACATAAAATTGGGCAAATAGCGAACATTCAAATATGTTTTCTTTTATCTTTCTTTTCCCCCCAAAATCAGATTTCATTTAGGGTGCTCAAGTCCATGGCACATCTATTTTTTTTTTTTCTAATTTGGAAAAGAACTAAATTTTAAGAACATCACATCCTAATTAGTTTCACATTCTCTGAAGGCAAGTAAGACTATGACTCATTTGAAAATTCAACTATGTTCAATATACTGAGGAAAAATCAGAATTAATTTAATGACACAGAATTTTTACGAAATATCTGCTAAAATGGCATTGCAGAATTTATGATGTTTTATACCTCTATCCAAATAATTCTACACAGAAGAAGAAAGCAAGATGATACAATCTAACCATGCTGTTTACTGTCATCTTGGAATACGTGTTCAAGAACTCAACAGAGTGCAGCGTTGGTAGTATAGTGGTAATAAACATAGCTGCCTTCCAAGAATTAAACAGAAAAGCAGGAATCAGTATTGTTGTTGCAATAGGTGGTGTATCATTTCTTTGACAATTACTGAATTTATTCAAATAGTGATCAAGAACTGGGAAGAATATGTAAGAACCAGCAAGAATAATGTAGGATAATGATAAAGTTTTCACCTGAAAAATAAATATGCAGCATATGTTATCTGAAAGTATTCAGAGCAATAAACAGTAGATTTTTAAAAATGTAAACATCAATCTAATTAGGAAATAAATAAAGATAATACTTTTGATGTTGAACTTTAACTTGTATAAAGGATATCATTGACTACTTAATTATCAAACTGAAAAAGAAAATCTAACTTTGATTTCAACTAAGACAACAGTCATAATGCATTAAATTTATCTGACCATTTAACAATAAGCAGTATATAGTGAAAATAATTACACAATGTCAACAACATATGAGCATATATTAAGTACTTAATCTGTGCCAGGTATTATGCCAAGTAGTTCATACAAATTATCTCATGCAGTCCTCAAGACAATCTATGAATTATGTATACCTCCATTTCACAGATGGGGAAAGTAAGTCTTAGGGAGGTTATTTCCCAAGAATACCAGCTGGGGTCAGAATTTTTATTCATTCAGTATAACTCTTATATAATCTTATCTCTTACATTACAGTACATTTTCCATGCATTGTCAAAGTTTCACATGGTAGGCCTAAATCAAATGAAATTTCATATTCCATTACCCCCCAGGAATAACCACACTTAAAAATAAATGAATGGTAATTATTGTCCCAATTGGTATTTAGTTTGTTTAGCAAAGTATTATAGCATTCTTTCATACACACAATTTTTACTTATAAATCATTATGCCTTAAGAAGTAAGACAAAGTCTGTGAAAAGAAAAATTATTACTACTTAACACAACTGAGCAGCAGGAAATAACTCAAGAAGTTAGTGACCTGAAAAGATGACCATTTGAGGCTAGTTATTTCAGGGGTGTGTGCATAAAGCTGATTTCTTATTTTCCGTAATATGTTTCAGTAGAAGTATATAAGAGTTTTCCTTTTTAATTATTTGAAAACTATGTACAAACAGAAATGTTTGCTGGGTCTTTATCTTTGACCTTTGTTAAAGCTCGTTGAGGATAGCAATATATACTTCTTTGAAAGCTCCCAGAGTACCTATCTATGTAGAAATTATTTTTTAAAAAAGACAAAACATTATTGCTCCAAGTCACAATGTTATGCCTCAGACAGAAACACTGAAATGGACCCTAGTGAGTGCCCAGCTATAAATGAAGTTCAAGACACAATATAGATTATTTTTATAAAAACATCTAATAGGTTATCAAATTCTATTGTTTTACATTAATAATGAATACTTTGAAACTTTATATCAAATGTCCATTTAAAACCAGGAATTTTCTGACTCTCAACTTGTTTAAGGCACAAAGAACTGGCAGGAAATAAGTCCTTGTACTTTTTTTTTTCAAAAATATTAATTTAAATGTAATAAAGGGATTCAGTAGAGTTTCTTTCCCCAATTAAAACAATGTACTTAAAAACAACGCTTTTCTCTTTTGCAGTCTTGTATAAGCAAGAATAATGTTTTGTACAAAATATTAGAAAATGTGTTCTGGTTAAATGGAGATTATAATGCCTGCTTATAATATATTAAAACCACTTTTAAAAACTATATTGCCAGATATATTTATTCTCATTTATATACAGTAAAATTATTATATTGAATAATTCATGCAGGACTTAACTAGTATTTTATTTTATAATTATGGTCTATTAACATTTTAATACTTAGTATTAACCAAGCTTGAATTTTACTATTAATTAATGTCTTATTTTACACTATATTTTTCTCAATTAAGTTTTTTAGACAGTATTTTGAATAAATGCTTTATATATGAACTATTCAGATAAAAAAATCCATAGCATAAATATGCTATCTTACAGTTTCTTTTTCTTTGTTTTCTCTTGAAAATAATAAGCTCTATAATATACTTTAGATATGAAATGTATTAAATTGTATATTGGATAGGTATTTTTAATGCATTTATAATAATAATAATGTGAACGAGTTACTATAAAATAAATGTAAAGAAGAATAAATAGATTTTAGCAAAGTGTCTATGCACTTACCTATTTCTCGCTCACATCTATTAATTCTGCATTTTTAAGTAAGAAATGGAACATTTTCCGCTATAGTCCAAACCTTTGGTTGACATCAGCAAAAGGAGTTGCTCAGAGTCTGATGAGGACCGTTGAGGAAGCACAGACACTAAACGTTTATGCCTTCATGATTTTGTTCTTTTTAATATTTAGGTGAAAATGGCTCTAAAGTGATTTTATTTTGGTTAAGGAGTCTTTTGAAATACTGAAAATGCTTTTTCTAACAAATATTTTGATGTTTTTAATGCAAAGTAGCCTGGAGAAGTTTAGATGTTAAAAGTTGTATCGATTCCCTTCTTTAAATGTAATGAATATGTGCTCAAACACAGGCTAGCCTTTAGTCCTCAACAATTTAAGTTTTAGATTTAGACTGATGTAGGTTTCAGAAGTCTTCTAATCTAGACTTGACTATTCCTTTAATTAGAAGATAAACTCATTAAAAATTGCACTCATTTTAAAGAATAAATATCATGAGGCTAATAAACACAATGTAATTAATAATCATTTAGTTTTCATTTAGCACATTTCCAAGTAGATTACGCTTTACAGTCTATGGGTAAAAGATGAATAAGGCATAGTATCAATAGATTCAGTCTGATGGCAGGTGGACGTAGATACTGAGCAAGCAGGGGGAACAGTTAAGTAAGCATGGTCTAGTGAAGAATTATTGAAAGTGTAACCGAAGCATGCCCAGACATCGACATATGAATGACTCTGGGTGGTATTTCAGAGGCAGAAACAGAGAAACAACATGATTAAGTGAATAGAAATTAGTGATGAATTTCCTAGATTGGTAATACGATATTAATTAGATCTACTTCTAGCCAAAATCAGAATAAAAGAGGAATGGCACATTTTTACGGGGGTAGGATAAGGGGCGATACACAGTAATAATTTTGTAGTTGATGAGGTTAAGTTGCTTGTGGGACATTTATGAGCTAGTTTTCAGAAGGATCTAGATACACAGGGGATCATATTGCTACATGGAATAATATCATTATTTAAAAAGCTATCATAGGAGTTAGCAATATTGCTTTTTAATATCAACAAATACTCATTCTCTATATGAATATGTTTTAGATCTAAACTTGATTGTGTGGAATTAATCTAATATCACCCTTCATGCAGGCCATCAATAGCTAATTATCAGGGTAAAGTACAAGTTTCTCAAGACAAATATTCATAAATTTGGTTGAAAATCCTATTGTCTTAAATTTTAAAAAATGAGCTAAAGAAAAATGAGATGAGGATGAATTATTTCTAATAATACGTAAAAGCAAACAATATTACATTAGCCTAAAATGATGATCATGATGACAGTTAACATTTATATACTTCCTATGTACCAGAAACTGTTCAAAGCCATGTGCTGTTCCAAGTCCTTCACATAAATTAGCTCATACATTCCTCAGAGTATGTTTAAGAATTTTCATTTTACTCAGAAGACATTCAGGCTAAAGATGTTTTAAGTAATTTGAGCCAGATTCCCACCCAATTAATAGACTTAATCAAGCTATAAGAAATCTTATTTGATAGGATACTTAAAAATGTAATTATTAGTTTTCTTTCCTACCTGCAAAATACGCAGTAACTCTAGGCTTTTGGCTAATATCTCTGAAACTTAATCTTTGTTTGAAGTAATGTACCAGTTAAATTTTTTCAATACCATGGTATATCTTATATGAGGCAACTTAGAATCAAAACAGAGTGGTTTTTTACTTAACTAAAGTAATACTAGAATATTAAAACCTGATAAAAACTGGTAACTCTATTTTCTCACATTCTGAGATCATTCCTCAACATTTAATAGTGACTACATATCTTATTTTAAAAGGTTAGGAGGGTGGGGCTAAAGTAAAAATAAGAATAGTCCAACTTAAGTACCTTAAAAATCAAGTTTTATAAGTTATATGGCTATTAGAAAGTATATCCAGTTGTTTATATCCCTTTAAAAACTTCAAAGAGGGATTTCCCTGGTGGTGCAATGGTTAAGAATCCACCTGCCAATGCAGGGGACACGGGTTCGAGCCCTGGTCCAGGAAGATCCCACATGCCGTGGAGCAACTAAGCCTGTGCGCCACAACTACTGAAACCGTGTGTCACAACTATTGAAGCCCGTGTGCCTAGAGCCCGTGCTCAGCAACAGGAGAAGCCACCGCAACGAGAAGCCCGCGTGCCGCAACGAAGAGTAGCCCCCGCTCGCCGCAACTAGAGAAAGCCAGCGCGCAGCAACGAACACCCAATGCAGCCGAAAATAAATAAATTTGTAAAAAAAATATATATATATTTCTAAAAAAAAAATATTCGAAGACATTAGCAAAATAACTCTCACAAGAGTCACAATGATTTCAATTAACAAGGGAGAGTTGACCTTTGTACAAATTATTCCTTATACAAATCATATTCTTCTAATACAGGACCAGGTCCCCGTGAAAACAAAGTCCGTATAGCAAACCCTCAGATACTGGAAATCAACAGAGTATTCTCCATCCTTCTCTTTTATGACACAGCCCATCAAGAATACAAAAATATTCATATAAAAAAACAAAGCACAAATTACTTGAAGCTATTAATATATCACTAAGTTTATGTTTTGTAAATGCATCTCACTTTTAAGAAATTAAGTCATGCTCTTTAAAGAAAAGTTTGGGGCTTACGCATCAACAATCAGGGAAGACTATAGTTTTCTGCAGTGCCAACACTAAAGTATACAGTCTCACAATTCAGTTGAAAACCAAAATAATTCATAGAAACAAAAAGTAAAATAGAAGCTACCAAGGGCTTGGGGAAAGGAGAATGGGAGTTATTGTTTCATGGATACAGAGTTTCTGTTTGAGATGATGAAAAACTTCTGAAAATGGATGATGTTGATGATTGTACAATACTGTAAGTGTACTTAATGCCACTGAATTTTATTTTAGGTAAAATGGCAAATTTTATATTATGTATATTTTACTCCCCCAAATGCAAAAAGACAAACAAAAGCAAAAGGAGTATTATTAGACTTGTTTCCAAAGTGTCCCACAAATTGTTGAATGAAACACACACACACACACACACACACACACACACACAAGCACAAAAAGAGAGCTGTGAGTTTGATTTTATTTGGGGAGTTACTGAGGGCCATGGCCTGGGAGACAGCCTCTCACATAGCTCTGTGGAATTGCTCCTGGAACTGAGCAGAGCAGAACCCTATAGCCCCAAGTACAAAGTCCCCTCCATGTCTCCTGAAGAAAAGCTGAAGTCTCCCAGGCCTCCCTGAGTCACAAACTCAGTGTCTGATGCACATTCCTGAGTTGTTCTACAGATACCGTTATCTGCCACCAGAGGGAAAAAGCTAACTGCACGATGACCAGACTGCAGCCATGATATAAACTGCTCCATCTTGAGCAATACTGGGTCTGTGGCTGGCACAGTTCTAAGAGCTGGCCTTAAGAGAATGGGATTAACACTATTGCTCATGATACTCTATATCTTTGTGAGCATCAAAATAATTATAGCTTGCTCTGCCTGTATATGTAAATGGGAAACTACAACTGTCAGAAAAGAGATGCCACAGACCCGTGTCAACAGCTTCCACTCTAAGAATATGGTGCCCGATGTCAGCATGAAAAGTTACAGAAGACGGACCTTCACCCATGATCCCATAGAAATGGAATGACGTTCTGACAAGTGGGGATTTGTAAGCAGCTTTTAGCAGGAGAGAGCTCTTGCAGGAAAGAGTTGTCTGCAGAAGGCCCCTTTTGTCTTGTCACTAACCTTAAATGAGGCACCTGCATGCTCTACTCATCTCTGGCCCTAGCACACCTTTCAAATCTTTTGATCACATAATACTTTGCCTAACTTGTTGGTTCTTTCCATAGATCAAAGAAGTAGAAATGAAGAATTAGTAATTCACAGATGGCCAGATCTCTTCCCTAGCATCCCCTTCAGTAATCTCGTGAGCAAACTGTGTGAACAAAACAGCATCTAAGGGAAGATCACGAGTTGACAAGCCTGCGAGCGTGCAGTGGGGGATGAAGAGGACTCTGACCCCCTATCTCAATGATTAACTGAGATTACTTCCCTGTTTCCCTTTAAAAGCTTTCATGGCCGAGCAGATTCTTTGGAGGCGGTTTTTGGGAGATACTGAGTCCACCCCTTCCCAGATTGCTCGCATTCTGATTAAAGGCAACTTTCCTTTCTACCAACATTTGTGAGCATTGATTTTGTAAGCTGTGAGCAGTGGGAACCAATTCGATTAACACTTCAAAGAGGTGGGTGGTAGGGAAGTATATATATGATTTTTTTCAAGGGGGTACATGCAATCAAGCACACATCTTGGTAGACAGTTGCTCTCGTCACAAGGAGCAGATGTCTCTGTTAATGACTGAAGTGTTTTTCTAGGTATGAGAAAATGCAAGAAGTTGGGTTCATACAATTTTCTCCTAAAAACATCTAACTATCTGAAGGCCTGTTCTGCCAGTTCTTCCTGGAGCACAGAGTGCTCATTCCTGATCTCCACCTTGAATTCCTTTCAGGGTGTGTTAAAGGTCAGCAACTGCAGTGGCTAATGACCTAAGCCCTGTAGAGCCGGATGGCGAGTGACATTCTTTAGTTGCCAAAAACCGATAAAACTTACTGCCACTCACTTATTTTCCTGTTAACTTCAATTAATAGTCTGCCATCTGACTGATCTTGGCCCTCAAAAGTGTCGGGAATATCATTTAACTTATCATTCTCCCAATCACTGCTTATATCTTTGCCTGTTACCTTCGTCTCTTTATTATCCATGAAGCAGGAGAGGGCTTAGGGGTAGAACAAAAAAGGTATGGCATCTGGCCTTCTGGTTCTACATATGAACTCAGCAAACTCCACTACAGGCCAAATTTCTTGACACCTAGCTTGAGGAGTGGGAATGGAGGTGGGGAGGTGGGGGTTGGAGAGCTTGTTTTCCAGTGGAGTTAGCCACCCACAATCAAGAGCATTTACAGGAATCCCAAGTTCAAAGGTAAATAAATGCCTACTTCAGCTCCGTGCCTTTATACCATCTAGAACTCGACAGAAGCAAGCTGGGAGGCTTCGTTATTTTTTTGTGCACAAGAACTAAACTAGCATGCTTTAAAAGTACAAGTGAAACTTCAGAAGGCTATGTGGCTCTGAAGTAATGGTAAAAGTCCTAGCAGGGGAGGTGAATTGTAAAAATGGGATGATTCAATTGTAAAAATGGGATCTTGGTAACTATAGGGTAGTTAAACTGACTTGGCTGCTAAAACACCTCCTGGATCTGAACATCAGTCAGGAAATGCAAAGAAATATATTTTGATTTTGGTTAAAGTAAATGTGCTTAAAATGCAAGACCATGTTTGATGTTATTCTAATTCCCATTCTTACTATATTCCCACATTTCCTTTTAAAAACATATTAAATTGGAACATTTTACTCTTTTTAATAAAAAACTTTTGTATAGGGACTTGTTTATAAGCACAATAAACCATTTCATGGTGTGAATTATGGGATAATACTTCACACCTTGTGCATTAAATGGAGTTAAGTACAGTCATATATAACAATGCAAAGGGTACGAATTATTATATCATAATTCATATCCTGTTGTGTTGTGCTCCTTAAATATCAACTCTTTGTAGGAAAAAAACAGCAGTTTATTCTCATCTGTCTTATTCTTAAATTTGAATTTGGATATATGGCTTTGGAGGACTGTACAAAAATGCAAGTCAAACCATACTTTAATGCTGTGGATTATGATATGCTTTTGTTTTACATTTGAAACACTGTTGCTGGCTAATTTAAATCAAGAAATATGACAGTACTAACAAAAGAATTCAAGGAACATCTGAATAGGTATACAGGTTTGTTGTACGAGCAGACTTATTCGTCTGTCAGATGACCTTAGATTACTATCTTAACGTTAAGTACGTCTGTTTGCAACTTATTTTTACAAACTGAGACAAGGGTTATAAGTTAATTATTTGAATGTCATCCAGATGGTAACATCTCTTTCACAGTTAGGCTTCCATCCTTGAAATACTACAAAAATTTCCTTTACTTGTTAACTCTGGAAGTAGAAGTAGAAATATTTTGGTAATTCTACCAATGTTGCTAATGCTAAAGCTTTTCTTTAAAATTAAATTGAAAAGTGAAAATTAATTTTGATGTAGAATTCTTATTCATATGTATACATGTTTGGCTTAGACAAAAATGTATAATTTCAAAATTAAGGGCTGTTAGGTGTTTCTTGTTATTAGCTTCAGAATTCTACATAAAAAATCAGCACCAGAAATTGACCCAACCTGCTTTTTTGGTTGTTTGCTTGTTTAAGAGACAAACTTAATCCCAGAGAGACTGAGCTAAACAAATTTGATAATAGAGGGTTTAAATAATTCAATTTTTCAGTCATAGGTTTTGTGAGATTTGCTCCATGATTCTCAAAATTTCCTTCTATTACATACCTAATACTGAAAGAGCCAGTACTTAGCCTTTAGGTAATACTAAGAGCACACACATACAATCTGTGCTTTCCACTACCTTCATTTTGTTATTTAAATTTAAATTTTAATTAATTACAATTAGTAAAATTAAATTTGAGTCCCTTAGACACACTAACCACATTTTAAGTGCTCAGTACTTACATGAGATTAGTGACTACTGTCTTGGACAATGCAGATATAGAATATTTCCATCATTGCAGAAAATTCTTTTGGAATATGCTGACATATCTGTGTATATTTAAATCATATATATATTTATGATTTAAAACATAAAACATATTTTAAAGTTTATGCTTCTATTTTAAAGTTTATGCTTCTACTTGCTAATCAAGTTGAGTATACTCGACAATAAGAAATCACTAGGAACTCTACTTTAAAAAATGATCTAATTCTCTTAAAGACATTTTTTAAAGTTTCATTAAAGAATTTATCTCAGTCATCATTGTGCTGCTTTTATTTATTTGTTTGTTTTTTTGGTTTGTTTTCAAACGCATCTCTTCACCCCAATATACCATTAAAATTTTTGGCTACAAACTGCAAACTATTTACTTTAAGAAAATATGAACTCAACATTGTTTTGAGAAGGTTTAAAAAAGTGAAGCTGGATCCCAAAGGAATTTGTCTGTTCTTTTATACACATTTGATAGGTAATATCTCCCTTGATTTATGTCAAATATATTCATTTTTCCTCATCTCCATATTGTCTGTTACTTTCATGTAATTATAATATAGATATATTTCTGTTGATTTATAAATACCTATTATAGTTTTGACTCCAAAACTTAGGTGGACTATAATATAATTGGATTTGACTGCAGTTGTTTTTATAATTATCGTTCATGTTTGTTTGTTGAATGTATCACGTACACTTTTTTGCAGTTTGCCACATGCAAATAATTGTAGAAGATTTGACCTGATATGCTGTTTTTCATTTAATTAAAACTCCAACTCTTTGCTGTGATGAAGACTGGCACAGTGGAAAAGGCAAATACTCTAAAAAAGAGTGTAAATTAACTAGCTTCAAGGAAGTGTACATACTGAGGAATGAAGTGAGAAAAGATTAATGTCACCTAATATTTATCTTGTGCTCTGGAAATTATCCTGACATGTTATTCATTCAAGCACTCCTCCTTTAATCATTTATTTATGCACATACTATCAATATATAAAAGTTACCATGTTAGATGAATGGAAAGCTAGGAAATCATGAAGCAATGAGAAAATCAGAGTAGTACAAAGTCATTAGAAGAGGACCTGCCTCAGAACATTTTCAAGTAAATTAAGTGTTGCTGACTTAAGGTAGAATTAAGTAGAGGAAAACTTTTGAAAGCATGGTCAGGAACTATGCTCTGTTCTCCAGTTGCTGGCTCCCGCTGCACAGTGAGAGTCTTGCTACATGCTCTGGCCCAGTTCTGGCTGATGCAGGGTCGGCAAGGAGGCAAGTGCTGTGGAACTGGGGAGCATATAAACGTTGAAGGGACACACATATCTGTTACGCTGCCAGGAAATACATAAATATCATTTAATTTAATTCTTCCTGCTCTATCTCTTGGCCCCCATTTTCTGGTTCACTCATGCCACTATGTTCTCGCTCTTCTTGTTGTCCGTTACTTTCAAATTCAGACTTTAACTTAAATCTGATTCTCCTCTAAACATAGAGAGAGTTCTGTACCTCTCAAAGTGGAGGATGCTTGGGCCAGCTGTGTGAAGACCCTAAGGCCATCTCAGGCACTTTTCCTTACTTTGCTAGTGAGACGGTATATAATTGACAGTATTTCAACTTCCATTGCAAGTTCTCAACTCGTTCTGGCTGACTGCACTGTCCACGTGGGCAACATATCCAGTGATTCTTTTCTCAGTCATTGAACTCTGTAACTCCAAAGACTTCATCTGTTCAGCTACAAACTCTCAAGAACTTGATCACTAAAATTACAATATTTCGGAAGTTAACATTTCTGCCTATATCCCACTTCCATCTCTCTCCGCAGTATTCACTGAACAAATTAAGAATGAAAATATCAAGATTAGACTACTATTCCATGAACCTAAAAACATGAAAGGACATACAGTATCTTTTTAAAAGCCTGTATTTTTAGAAAAAATAAATTCATTGAACTTCTACTGCTCATCTTCCAAGTGTTTCACCTGTGGAGAAAAGCATATTCAGCATAAGCAAATCTAATACTTGGCATGTTCCGAAATCCATACAGGGCTCTTTTCTAGAATCTTGCAATAACTGGACCCTTGTTTTTCTAAGGCTGGGCAAAACTAGGTTGCTTTAATTTAGAAGATTCATGTTGGTTTCTCATCGACAAAAGCTACCCATTTCTGTACTTCTGCTCTGTCACCACCCTCCATAGAGGAAAAGCATCTTTCCATTGGATGACTGCAGGAACCACAAATGACCTCCCTGCTCCCTATTTTGCCCCCTCCCTCCCCAGATGCCTCCCATGATTTCTCCACACTGGAGGAGGTTGATCTCTCTAAATCTCACACACCTAGTTGCATCACTGCACTACTTACAACAGTTCCATAAGTTCCAAATGGCCTCTGTTTTATGAAACTACATTCTATATAATGAAGGGCATTTGTCAAATTATAGCTAAATGTGTTTTAAATTACCTATCTTAGACTTTTCATAGAAGAGAATTCACACACATAAAAGTCTCCTTTGTTGCTTACTGTCATTTTCAGTTTTAATTTGAAGGATATCAGATACACAGTTAATTATCTGAAGGAAGTACCAGGCTCTAATTAACTTGGTTATCAGTTGCTTCATAAATTGTGGCAAGCCACTGCTCATATAGGAAATGGAAATATACATGCATGTGCTTATTACATTCTTACAACAATCCTAAGTGTGGGTAATGTTATATCTATTTGTAGATGGAGAATAGAGAGGTCAGTAACTCACTGAGGGTAACACTGCTTAGGGTGTAGTTATATTTAAATGCAGCCAGCCTCATTTTATGACCTCACCTCTCTCAGCAGTATTCACTGAATATGTGATCAAAGGTCTGATCATGGAAGGGGATAAAACTGAAGTTTATTTCCTCTCTTTTTGCTTTAGAATAAAACTGAAAGCAAAATCTCTGAGATATGTCATATGAAAGCAGACTTTAGAATCCTTAAGGAAAGTACTGACTTCCAAAATTATTCCAAGATCATTCTTACAAGGATGAAATAGAAAGGAAAATATAAAAATTGGTCTACTTTAAATAATTAAAATAGAAATAGCGATACTTCGCAAAGACCATATTCTCCTTAACCCATTCACACTTATGTTTTAAAGGGTGCATTTATCACCTTTTATGATTTATGTTCAAGTTTATACATTTCTTAATTACCTAGTTCTCTAAATATAGTACATTTGGTTTATTAACAAAAAGTGGGAGCTCATACATATTATTTCCTGCTTGTCTTCTCTTAAAGCTCCCTAACATTCAAGCAAAGAAAAAAATGCCTAAGGTTAAGGTAGGTCACACTAATCCAGGTATTTATATATATTTTTAGAGTAAACAAAACCAAAAAGTAAATATGCAAAAAGTCGATCTTGAAGCCAGTAATGATGATGGGATATGTGTAAATGAATGGTTATTATTAAAATTTTTAACACCCAAAAAGCCAAAGTAAAAAATATAACCCTTTCATAAGGTCATAGGGCAGATAAAGACAGGAGAAGTCTAATTGCAATGATCCTGTAATGGAATCAGAGCCTGTGTAGAAGCTGATTAAGGTTAATTTGAATCACATCAATTTGAATTAACGTGGCCTTTGCAGAATGTACAACACCTTAGTGCCAACATGATCAATTACTACCTTTACCTCCATACATCTGCCTGGAAAGGTTAGATTTATTAGTTATGAAGATAACATTTTAGAATTCAAATCCATGTTACTTCATTTCCTGCAACCCACCTTACCTGAGCACCTGGAAAGTCTCAGGACAGATGGGTCTTGGAGGGAAATCATCTACACTAATGTATAGCAAGAAAGGAAGTATGGAGAAAAAAAAAATCTTTTCAGGTTTACTGGAAAGACACACTTTTACCTATTTATGAATACTCTACCAATAAGTTCAAGTTACCTAGTTAAAATTATAACTCAGGACAAATAATTGGTTCTATTATTAGTAACATATAACATATAGTCATATGTTACTCGTATGCATTTTAAATTTTAGAGTTTGGAATGCCCTTGTATCTTAACCATTCTCATAGTTTTGCATTACTCATATTTTTACTTATCTTTTGGTATGTAATCAAGCACCATAATTACTTAAAATTATGTAATTACAAAAATTTATTGTCTCATGATGATTCTGCACCTTGGGCAGATAGGCACAGCTCCTGCATCTCTGTTTCATGTGGTGTCTGGGACAACTTGCCTGGAGCTGGAGCACCCAAATGGCATCCCTCGGTACTGCTATTGTTTCACCTGCTATTGCTGAAATGGTTGAGGATGGCTGGGTTTCTCTTTCTCCACTTCCTAGTTAATTGTCATCTGGGACCTCTCTGTTTCCAAAGACTATCATTCTCAGAGGTATCTAGACTTCTTTATGATGACTGCCTTCTAAGAGAAGATAACAGAACTGTGAGGCCTCTTTAAGTCCTAGGCCTAACAGTACACAGTAGCACTTCTACCACTTTCTCTTGGTTAAAGCAAGTCTCAGGACCAGCCCACATTCAAAGCAATGTGAAACCCACTCACTATCTGGATGGAAAGAGTGGCATATCCCTACATGGATGGGAGAAATTGTCAGAGGCCATCTTTGTAATCGGTTGATACTACACAGCCAAGGCTGAGTCCTGTTCTACCACAGTCATCTGAAACTAGACCAAGGGTATCTATTTACCATTGTCATTATACTTAACACACTTAAATGAAATGATCTGTGACTGCTTCCTTGCCAGACCATAAGAAACAAGAACACTATCAGTTAATTATCCTTGTATCATCTGTGTTTAGAGCATGTCTGGCAAAGCAAGTGCTTGATAAAAGACACTGCCAAACATAACTCAAACTTTAACATGGTTTTCCAAGATATTCAGATGGCTGACTGAGAAAAATTGAATTTGGGAAGAACACACAAAACTTATGGTGAACATGTAACTAGAATATTTCATGAAAAAATAACAATAAAATGAAACTAGACTAATGAGGCACAAAAGTTTGTATATAATAGTGTGTTGCTCTCTAAGCGGGGGATGCATGAAACATTTCATTCTACTTTGTTTTATTTGTATCTGTGCTTTAACTACAATAACTCTTTTTTGGCTTATTTAATATGAGTATCTGTATGTGGTATTTGTAAGTATTTATTCTCATAGTTGTAAATTTTCACAAATCTAGATACTTCAGGAAATGTAAGAAAGGCAGGTATTGCAGGGAGTAAAATTTTCCTGAGGGCAAAATTTCAGGAATGAAACTAAGAGAGCAAAACTATTCATCAAAATCCACAGCCTGCATCAGTGTATTTGAAAGATATGGAGGTCTCTCCTTCCTCTATTGTTTCCATTTATCTCTTATTTCCTCTCCTTCCCATTGGAAATAGTTGTGAACTTGTTGAAACCATTTAAATAAAGTATTTCAAAGCAGCAAGCTGACTGTATAAAACCAGTTGTTTAAAATGCTTAGTAAATGCCATTTAATGTTTTGTTTGTTTCTTTAATGCAGCAGAAGTCTTGATAGAAGCAGGGCTAGCTTCCCTATCCATTTTAAAGATATGTAAGAAAGAGAAATAATAATCTGGAGATGATACATTCTCCAGTCCTGATATAAAACTTTGGTCAATGAACAGAGTACCTATAAAATTCTTAAGCTTTTTTAACCGAGAAATAACTACAAATAGCAAATATTTTATAGGCACACAAAGAATCCCTTATGTGTCAATAATTACTTAGATACAATAGAAATTTTGTCTTCCACTAGGAATGGCAATGAGGGGTAAACTGTTACTTTCCTGTTTTAGCAGTAGCTTTGTCTGTATACATCAGGATTTAAGTTTGCTAATTAATTTCATTAGCTTTCTATTTCTGTTCATAATTTTGAAGGCTGTAAGAAAGGCCTATTTGAAATGTGTCCCCAGAGATATCCTTTTTTACTAGAAAATCGCTTTAATGTGAAATTTATCTGCTAGACACAGGAACTGGCACACAATAAATTAACTTACAATTTTCTTCCTCACAAGGCTACAAACTCTGTAAGAGATGTAGGGCAAAAATGCAAAGCAAGGAAAAACTTGTCCAAAGGTTTTATTACTGGGGAAGGAATTGTTAAACAGGCTAAAAGCAGAGCAAGGTGGGAAGGTTAGGACCTTCCCACACAATTGGTGCAAGGTTTGCATGAATGGAGCAGCTAAAAGCACATGCTTCTTTTTCCAAACTGGTTGCTAAAAGGAGAGAGAAACGTGGGGGACTTGCCTACCAGAAGACTATTCTTTGAGACTAGCCCTTGTGGTTGATACAGGAGAAAAATATAGGGCTGGGCAATGATATAGGTAAAACTGTCACCCCTCAAACACCAACTTTCTGGCATGACCATTATGGTCAATATTAGTGGTCAAATGTTCATCTTTGGAAGCATTCTAAACATATAATTACTTAATATAAAACAAGTAACATTTTTATAACTCCCTTTCACTAATACTACGTTTCATTATATTTTCTAGCAAAAGATGTGAGTGTTATAAAAATATCATGAAAGTATCTTTTAGCAAACACTGGTCTGTGAATTTAAAATATTGACATCTACTGTTGAAATATGTTGACATAAACTTACAAAAATTAAAAATGTAACAGATATTCATCTGCATTTTGTTTAGCTGAATATGTCTGTTTTCTTTTTAACTTGCATCCAAAGAACATTCTGGAGTTTTTAATCTATTTCCTGTCACTCTCATTTAATAATTATGTCTGCAGTTTGTTCATCTTAGCACATTTCATATTCATCAATGCAAATAGCCTGTCTTTATTTATGGAACTCTAAACAATACTTGAGTAAACTATTGGGCACTTCATTCCATTTAAAAAATGACTGATGTATATATCTCTGTAGTTGATATTTCATTCAAACACACAAAATTTATATGTGTATGTATATATACATATATAAATAAACCCACACGTATACATTTGAATTCATTTCTGTTGTGTATACAACGTGTATTTGGTTTCTGCTATTGGGCATAGTACTAGCACAAGAGTAACATGAAATATTTGGACACAATGAGAAAATGTTAGACCTTAAAGAAATTAAACAAATTAGCCATAAAAAAAAGAATAAAGCTGAGAAAAGGGAACAAACTGTGTTGTTGGATACAGTTGTAAAAATTAGTTGTGTTATTTTATGAAGTGACAGTCTCTTGAGTCTAAACAATAATCTTTAAATTAGAGAACATCAAATTTACCTCATTTGATTCTAATGATCTTTTAAATTTAATATAAGAAAAGTCTGGCTGATAGGAGATGCTCAATAGTATATTATTCCTCTGTCATTTTCAAAACAGATGTATGGTGGTTGCTCATTCTTTTAATCTAGGGACACTATATAATCCAGGGAAAGGGACAAGAGCTTCTATTTTAGGAAAATCTAGGTTCCAACCCCAGTCTGTGCCTAGGATTTAACCTAAGTGGTCTTTCCAAGCCTAATTTCCGTATCTACAAAATGTATTTCAAATTTCCTACTACATAATAATGCAATGATTACTAATAAAGTTAACATAAATCACTCACCCTATATATTACTTGGTACATTATGACAATAGCAATATGTTATATTTATACATTTACTTTATGATAAGCACTGGACTAAGCAATTTACATATATTATCTCATCTAATACTCAATTATTTATTATTATCTTTATTAGTTTCTCAAATTATTTTTAATTACTTAAGCAAGTCCAAAGAAATTTCTTCAATAATGGAAGTTTTTGTGGTTTTTTTGGGGGGTGGGTGTATTGTCCAATATACAGCCACATGTGGCAAATGAAATGTAGTTGTGTGATTAAGGATTTTTTTAAAGCTCAATTTTATTAAAATTAACTTTAAATAGCTACATGTGGCTGGTGGATACTTATCAGACAGCATGGAAATAATCAATATAGATATCACACTAAATATATAGATGCAAATAAAAATTAACTTGGAGCTGTTTTCTAAGACCAGAAATATTTAAAGTTTGAACGTACAATTCAGCACTTAATCTTACATTATTCTGTTGATTGTTTAATGTATATTAGTACTATCTCGCTAGAATTTTCTGTGAACACCCTGAAGACAGTGGCTGTTTTTTTTGTTTTTGTTTGTTTTTCCTACATGTCTGTGTCAGGAAGCCTTTGCACAATCCTGTCCAGTTAGGCTGAGGGACTTCCTTGCCCATTTACCACATGAAAATTCTTCCTTCATCTGTGAAAATTTGGAACTGGTAAAACAACCATGCTTTAGGCTATTTGATTCCCAAAAGGTAATTTATAACAAAGGATGGAGACCAAATAAGAGACTTCTCTTTATATCATACCATAACTACCTCATGAGAATTTATATTCTTTTTTTTTTTTAAATTTGAATATATTTTGTTAAGGAATAGAGAAAACCTGCTTCTCTGGGGCTCAAATAAGAAAAAAAAAGTTTTAAAAATGCTATCGTTGTTAGTCATTTGGGGATTAAAATGACATGTTACTTGTAGGTAAAAAAGTTGAGGAATATTGGTCCAAAGAGCTTGAGTAGGATCAGACTTCCTTTTTGTATATCTGTTACAAGATGGAAAAGGCATCAAATATCTTTGAAACTTTTAAAGAGGAAAATTTATAAATGAAGGAAAGAGAACACAACAGAAATGTATCTTATATGCTAATAAAGATTATAAGGGGATTTTTCCCCAGAACAAATCTAATTGATGCCTGTCTCTTAAGATATCACTCACTGTTCACTCACAGTTTTAAAAACCACCTATAAATTAATGGGGGAGGACTGTCTACCTACAGAAAGTAACTATCCCTTCATCTTTAGTCAAAATTCACACAAAGTATTTTAACTCTTACTTAATGTTTAGAAATACTTATAGCAAAATAAACTTTTGGATCTGAAAAATGTGTATAGATTATCCAGTCCAAACTCTCTTCTATATGGGGAAGAAACTGTGTCCCAGAAGATAGGCTGGCTTATTCAATGTAACCAAGCTGATCAGCAGCAGAGTCAAAATGAAAATGCACATTTTTTCTGTCTGATGTTCTTTGTAACTTACATTGATGGATATTAAGATTACTCTTGGAACAATCCTAAACATCTGAAGAGCATATAACTTTGAAAACACTAAAATATGCGATAAATATTTGGTAAATAGGAAAGTGTTTGTTGTCAATTACTCTGAAGATCTATCAAACTTAATCTCACTCAAGATGGTCATACATTCTAACTAGAGAATATCATAATCTTATGACCCTATAGTTATTATAAGCATGGTATGAGTCACTTTTGAAATGGTTAGCCAAGCTTACAAAACTCTCTTACAAAATCCAACTTAATTTAATTAATTCCATTATCAAATTATTAGGCCTACCAAGAGTATTTTTTTCATAAGGAATTCAATCAAACAGCATATACTAAACTTTGATCAACACCTTTTTTCTTCCAGTTTTATTGAGATATAATTGACATACAGCACCATATAAATTTAAGGTGTACTACATAATGATTTGACTTAGATACATCATGAAATGATTACCACAGTAAGTTTGGTGACATCCATAATCTCATATAGATATAAAAGAAAAAAGTTTCTTCCTCATCATGAGAACTCCTAGGATTTACTCTTTTAACTTTCATATATAACATAGAGCCATGTTAATTATATTAATCATGTTGTACATTGCATTCCTAGTACTTATTTATGTTATAACTGGAAGTTTGTACATTTTCACCAGCTTCATCCAATTCCCCTTCTTTCCACCCACCTTGATCAACACTTTCATTCAACTAATACATTACCAATGGATAGGGAAAGAGAGACTTATTTTTCTCCTATTCTAAAAGGCTTTTGCCTGTGCATCTCCACACAGTGTTAATGAATGTCATGGAAACACATAAAAACTACGCTAATAGATGTCATAGAAACACACAGAGAGAAAGATAGATCGATTGCTCAAATTAGCCTTCACAGATGCTTGAAGAGGCTTTACAGGCTTCCCAGGCTATGCAGGTGAAACAACTGCTGTTTTGCTAAGTATTTTCCCTCCAGGGTCCTCAACATTGTATGACCACCTAATCCAGTTTTATCTTCAGCAGAAGTTATTGATTCAAATCAGACAAACCATTGTATACAGAACATGGGCCAGGGAACACCTGCATCTAGCTAGGTAGCACATTTAAATTTCATTTTTGGCTGATACAATACAGGATTTAAAAAAAAATGATTTTATAGACTAATACAGTGTGACCACACATAATATTTTGTGCTATTGAAAAAATTCTGGAAAATAAACTTGTTTTTCAAGCCCATATGAAAATACTGCTGTGATCATTATAATTCTGATTTAGATATAAGGAGAATAAATATCTATTTAATGCTTGCATTCACTTAGTCACTGAACTAAAGAATATACATTCCATCATATTCATATTATATATTATTATGTATTCACATGAGGCCTAGTTATAGGGTAATTTGACCCATCTTATTTAGAGAGTCACATCACATAGTTGTATAGTCATGGACATAAAGATACTTTCAGCAAAGCCTTGAGAGATGATATAGAGCAAAAGTCAGTCTTTAATGTCTCTATTTTGTGACCCCCTCCACAAAATATAAATTATGTAGGTCCTATATGTGGGGAAAACATATCGAGAGCCATTATTTCATTAATTCAGCACATGTTGACTAAGTGCTCACCATGCATGTGACACTGTACCAATTGTGCAGGGTACACAAGCAGACAAACTATATGTAAGACACAGCAAGTAGTTATCCAGCTACTGAATAATTACTTGTACTAAGCGAAGGCCAAGAAAGTGACAAGGCATTATGGACATTACAGGACATTCATGATCTGGCTGTCTATCTTCTATCTAACCAGTATTAATTTTTGTCATGACTCATATGAATTCTAAGTTTCACCAGTATTCCTTTGGGCCTTCTACATACCAAATTTTTTTTCACAATTTTCTAAGCCTGCTACCTGGGTTTTAAATATACCAGGACCCTCTCTATACCTGCCTGGCTCTTAGTCACCTTGTAAGTCTCCAATAAACATAACTATAAAGCTTTCCCTCATGCGACATTTGTCTTCAGGGTTCTCTAATTACTTACATGCTCTAAGAAAGATAGATAAATATATTTTGTTATGAATCTTTCTTGAAAGTTTCGGATGATATTTATGTCCTTTTGCATTTTAATCACATTGTAATTTTCCAACTTTGTAGTACCTAGGATTCACATGGCAAGCCTATAATTTGTAGATCCCTAATAACTTAATTGCTAATGATACTGAGTATCTTTGTGTCTATTGACCATTTGTAAATCATCTTAGAGAAAAGTCTACTCAGATCCTTTGTTTATTTTTTTAATCAGATTTTTTTTTTAATTGGGAGGGGAAGGTAGCCCCTGTTCCTGTCCCAGAGTGGAACCTCCTCCCTACAAAAGAGCTGGGGGTGAGAGTGATCAGGGACCAGAGCTCTTGGCCTACCGCCTCTAGAGTAGAGCTTTCATCTTTCAAGGGAGGGATGGGTAGAAGAAGAGAGCCCTGGATGTCTCTGCTGCTCTTGTCTGGAATTGAGCTTCTGTAACATCGAGCAGGATGGAGGGTGGGGGAGTAGAATGTGGAATGGTGGTGGCTTACCCCTCCCAAGGAGAAACCACAGCCCTAGATTAGGAGCTGGGAGAGGTAGTCACTCTTCTTGGCTGCACATGCCTGGAATAAAGGTTCTGTCAGGCTCTGCTGGGGAGACCAGGGCAGGTCATGGCTCAAATGACACAAGACTCTCACTGTTCTCATGGAGATGTAGTAGGTTTTCTTAAATAAATGTTTCTCCATGTGTAGTATGCCCTTAGAACAATTTCAAGAGATTGTAAATATTTTTTTCCATATTTTCACCAGTTAGGGTTGTAACTCGGGGAAGAGGGTCTGTGGAATTTCTTATGCCACAATCCTGGAACTGCTATCCTTGTCCATGTATATTTTATACCAAACTATGTTAACATTGTTTCTTAATAGGTTTCAGGCTGAATTGCTTCTGTGCTTTAATTTAGGGTCACCCTTTTACCTTGTATGCCCTCCTTAATAACAATACTTGGAGAAATCTTACTCATTTTCTAGATGAAGTTTAAACATTGCTTTCTTTAGATTTCTTTTTTTTTTTTTTTTTTGCGTTACGCGGGCCTCTCACTGTTGTGGCCTCTCCTGTTGCGGAGCACAGGCTCCAGATGCGCAGGCTCAGCGGCCATGGCTCACGGGCCTAGCTGCTCCGCGGCATGTGGGATCTTCCCGGACCGGGGCACGAACCCATGTCCCCTGCATCGGCAGGCGGACTCTCAACCACTGCGCCACCAGGGAAGTCCCTAGATTTCTTGATTTCTCAACTTTGTGCATTCTCTTCAATACCTTAACCTTCATAGCCTTTTATTTGTAAATATTTTCAGTCACTCATTTCTGACTTAGTTTGGAGTTTTTCTTTTTCATCTTTGTTTTTCCCTCTGATGTTAAATTCCTCTAGAGAAGAACTTATGTTTTATTTATCTTTGTATTTCCTACCTCCTTCTCAAAATGTTGGCATCTGAAATAAGTAACATCTAAATAGTCGTTAATATGTATTTGGTTGTAGAAATAAATTAGTGAGTGAACAACATAAAAATAGCTCACTATATGAAACACTGTATCATAAAAGCATGCAGTTATTAGACTGACTTGCAAGATTTTATAATACCATTTTATTTCAGATTTCTTTGATTCTTACATTAGCTTAGACATATTCCATATATTTAAAATATATGAATTGTGAGGCAAACATTAATACAGTGGTGTATTTAGTTTGACCTTAATTTGAGAAGAAATTATTAAGCTACTAGAAAGACATATAAAATAATTTTATTTAATAATTTAACATCCATCAAGAAGCTTAAAAATGATTTGGTGGAAAGAAGGTATTAAGGATGTCAAATGGTGCAATTGTGCTAAATGGTTTCAAGTGACAATTACAGGCATGCTTTTGAAGTTGAATTAGAATTTTTGTTTTTTTCACTGAACTATTTCCCTTAGTTTTATATCATCATCTTGGATATCTTCTGCAACTTTCATCTTACAAAAGGAAGGAGAAGGAAAATGAAGAGGAGAAGGACAAAAAGACTAACATCAGCTTTCTCATAATCTCAGAACTCCAAACAACAATCAATATAATAGCATACGTCTAGCTACAAAGAATATGAAAATGTATAGTGCACCATCACTACCAATAAAAGACCAATAGTATTTGTGAAATGAAAAATAATGAACTCTCAATAGCACCTGTTTATTTACAAATTAATCTGCCAAGAACAAGCCTCTGTAGCAGTAATGGAAATAATGGTCCATCCAATTAAGAGCTCTTGGAAACTGGAATAAAGTACATTTATATAGCATATTTTTGGATAAGGATATTGGTGACTGACTTCTGAGTCTAAATGAAGAGTTTAAAAAATTGTTTTCAAATATTAACCTTACACCCTATTGACAGAAAGAATGGTCTCGAAGACAGGCCCCATAAATCAACAGCCCCCGAATAGGAAACCATATAGGTTGAGTGATCTAATGATGAATTTGTTAATCCAACATTTATTGATACCTACTCTGTACTAAACTACTGTATTAATATAACACAATCAGAGGTTACATGTCATTGTATTATAAGCCTAGAAGCTGCCTTAAAGAATTAATAATTTTGATCCATAACACACAGGAAGGGGGCAGGTGGAATATTGTATACCATAAACAAAACATGGCAGAGTTTGTTCTTTTTCCTGGGAGAATAATCTTCCAGCTAGTTCTTAACCTACATACACCATCATATTTCCTGGGGGATTTTATCTTTTTCTCAAAGCAAGAACAACCAAGAGCTGAGAAGAATGAAAACTTGAGCAAAGAGCAGAGATTAATGATAGAGCAGAAAAAAATAAAAGGATAATTAAAGAAAAATAGTAGCAAAAACATTAACAACCAGCATAATAGTAAACTATAATTTAAGAATACAAAAGAGACAAAAATGTGCTTAAAATATAAAGCTAATGAGAGGAAATAAAACATAATAGCAAAAATGTGGATTTTAACAGAATTACTTTTGGTCCTTCATTAAATGTACCAAGGCATAAACCTTGATGATTCAGATTGAGTAAATCGGGTTGATATCATAGAACATGGGTCAGCAAGCTGGGGTCAAATCCAGGTGTCTTCTGTTTTGTCAGTAGAGTTTTATTTGAACAGAGCCACATTCATTTGCTTCTGATTATCTATGGTCTTTCCACACTACAAAAGTAGGGTTGAGTAGCTATGACTAAGACATTATGACCAGTAAGGCCCCCAAATATTTACCATCTGGTTCTTTACGGGAAAAAAAAAAAATTGCTGACCACATCATAGAACACGTGCTTTATGAGTAAGTCAGATATGTGGTGATTCCTGAGTAATCTTCACGTCATCATACCAAGAAAGAAAGAAGATAAGAGAAAGCCTAAGAAAGTGTTCCATGCCCACAGTTTATGTAATTTATTTGAAGGTACAAGTATGTAGTACTTCAAAAGCTCATAATATCTGCCTTAGTTCAGTTCCCTAGAAGCAGAATCTGAGAAGGGGATTTGGGTACCAGTGACATATTAAGGGAGTGCTTTTCCTGAAAAAAAATCTGAAGTGGGTAAAGAATAAGGGTGAGGGGTCAACCAAGAATATCAAGTTGAATCAAATCTAGCCTTTGCTTGGTCTACAGAGAAGGAAGGGACCTCTGAAATATAAACCCTACTGCAGAGTTTTGCCCTTCTGAAGCAAAGATACCCTTATATCATCCATTCGTTGGATAGAGAGACTGCCTTCAGAGCAGATGGGTGAGTGTGTAACCTCCCAACAAAGGTGGCTTCTGCTGGCAGAAGCAATTATTTAGGAAAGGGGGCAGCTATGAGCATTAGCGTTAGCACTTACAGAAGCTGGAGGATGGAGATCTGGGTAGGGTACCAACATCATCTAATACAATATCTTACTCAAATAACTGTCTATTGTCTCGTGAATTTCAGTCTTGATCACTACCAAATGACGCAGACACTTGATAAGCATTCAGTAAAATGTTTATTATTGTGCGAGTTAATTTGCTTATCATCACCAGATAAATGAGGTTACTTTAGTGTGTTTTTAATTAAGTAGAAGGATGATGTGAAGGGAAAGTAACTCTTGCTTCTTTGGTTTGTATAACCTGAAGAGCTGAACTTGATCAGTTTTCTTCCACTGGCCAACCACAAGAATTTGAGTTGCAATAATATTCATAAGATCCATCCCTGCCAATGCTACAGGAATAACAAGAGTAATATTTCTTTTATCTTGTTTATATTTGCAAGGTAAAAGAAATAAAAATTGTCAGAAAAACTCAGCAGTTCACATAATTTATGTCTTCATAAACATTTTTCTCTACAGCATAACAAAAGCACAGAGCATCATGCTGTATTTTATTGACACTGTAAATAGTTTTTTTTTTTTTTTAAGATTTTTGTCCTCATGATTCCTCTCTCCTGTTGCTTTTCACAAGCCTCAGGAACAACCTAAGAATATATACAACCAAATATTTCTTCCTCCCACCCCCTGCACCATGCAATCTGTCCTCAATGTTCTCATACAAAACACTGTGTTAGACTGTGAAAAGAGATGACAACCTTAAAAAAAAAGCCCAAATGTATCTAAAGCAAGGACTTATAAAATGGTTTCAATTAGTATTTCAAATAATCATTACTGGATGTAATCTGGTACTTCTGCACAGATTTTGAGGCAGTATACACAGATTCACTACATATGTCTGCAAATGTGTATATTCTTCCTTTATTTGTGAAGGCAGTCACCTGACATTGAAGAACTCAGAATGGTACCTGAATAGAGAAAATGCTCCTACCAAAGCTTACCTACTGAAGGCAAGCTACATTAGTCACTATAGGGATTATTATGATATTTGCCTCTTATATATCCAGGAAATATCATAAAGATTATTTTCTACATCATGCTACAATTTAAGCTCCCCAATATATCCGAAGAGTCTAGAATGGAGCCTGGGATGTGGAGCTTGGCTTCAATGTTAAGTGAATGAATGGATGAATATATTATGAGCTGCATTCTGGCTATTTTCATTAACACTGTAGAGTGTTAGATATTATTTTCTTCTTGAGTTGTTCAAATCATCTATGTTCATATTTTCTGTCACAAACAGAGGTCAGTTTAAAATGTCCACTGAGGGTGCATTTTGCAGGCATTAAAAGAGGAGTTGGACAGATATTTAGAAGAATTTAGTAACACAGAGAAAAAGACTGCAAAGATAGCAGGAATAATTCTATGTAGAATGAGCTCTGAAAATTCTAAGTAGAATGCAAATCAGTAAAGCTTTGCTCACTGCCTGCTCTTGCTTTTCATTTTCCCATAATTCTAACCCTTCATGTTCACAGTCCTCTTCAAGAAAAGTGAATTCTCTGTCATTTTTAGACAGCCAGAGAGACTTAAAACAAAAATGATTGACTCTTTATCCCTTTTATTCCAAGAATACATTCTCACTTTTATTATTATTGCCTATTAACATATTCAGCTCTAGATTTTCTGTTATGAATCTCACAGTGTGTATTTTTAAATTCAAATAACTGAGACTTTGATCATATCTACAACTTGTACATCAGAACATTAAGGATGTTAGCTGATGTCTCTTCTCTTGGAGACCTCATATATATAATTTTTAAGGAAAAGCATAAAGCTTTCTTCTCAAGAGGAGACTCATGTTTTTAAATATAAATCCTATTACTTTGAATAAGGGTTAATTGTATTTTTTCCTATTTGAAATTTAAAATGGAATCAATAAGATGGGAAATACTATTCCTGTAGGCGAAATACAATTTACATTAAAATTCACTTGAAGAAATCTAAGTGAATAAAACCTTAAATGAACAAACTACCTCCTTCTGATATTAAATATTAGGTAGACTCATGTGGAACTTTGAGGTTAAATTTGAACAAATTATTGTAACTTGATCAACAATTTGAATGGAAACTGTATGTGTGTAGAAAATTGTACAATGTAAAAGGCTGGTGTCTATTTTTTGACTTTTGGGGATCTATTTGGCAGTTTTTATCATGTATATTTTTGCATTATTACCTACTGGACAAGTCATAGGTTTATGATGCTTCCCTGCAGGGGTATGATAGCATGAGACAGCAGTCAGAAATAACAAAAGTGAAAGCATACTTTAGACTTTGAATAAAGTGCCTTTCTGCTGATTCAGAGTAAGCATCAAAGCTATGCTTTGAGAAATGTATCTTTGAAATACTATTCTACATGAAATATAATAAATAGAGACTGACCTTATCTGGATTTAGTTCTCAAATAAAAGTTAACATAGAAATGGAGTCATCCACAAATTTCTAAATCAAGTTCTGTCATATAATCCTCTCTTCTTTTCCACCAACGTATTGTACCATGGATTAAAGCCATTTTGTATTCACAAATCCATTATATTTATGGGGTGCAAAGTAATAAGGAAGTGACTACATAAGATGGGCTAAAGCTTATTCTGAAAACAGATCAAATAACAATAAACTTCAAAGCTTTAAATCTGAATTGTCTTTGTCAAAAATTCAGACATGTTAAAACAGTATTTTAACTTTCTCTGCATGTTCTATGTGGATTTAGTTATTAATTACTTATCTGTGGTAAGTTTTAGAAAAAAAAACTATAGTTTTAAAATTATAAAACTCATTTTGCCCACATACCAAATTATGCTCCATTAATCGTTTTTCATTACTCTGATTTTTGTTACTTCTTGAAGTTGGAGTTTTCCAGTCTTCAAACACCTCTCAAGTATATGAGAACCTGCTAAATTCCACACCAGCATATCCAACTAGCTTATGCAGCATCTACAAACTTGGATGTGTGACAGGAGCCCAAAACTCACCTACATATCTGGGCTCATTATCTTTTCCATTCAACCAATGTTTATTCTCTCATCTGTTCAGATATTGAAGCCAAAATGCAAAAGGTGGAGCCAATCCTTGCCAATTCATTTTCCTTTAGAGCCTCATATTCAATCCTACATCAAGTTTTGCCAGTTTCACTCCAAATGCATGAACTTCTCTCCATTTCCATCCTCATTATTTGTAACCCAGCTACCATACCATCTTTCCTGTACTGATGCAACATCCTCCTACAACCCTACATTCATTTTTCTCCTTTATACTATATATATTACAGCTAGAGTTATCTTTCAAAGTGAAAATCTGAGCATGTCACCTCACTGTAAAAACCTTAAATTGATATCAGTGTTATAAAGAGAAAGACCAAAAAATGTAACATGCAAGGTTCTGCGTGATATGGTAACTGTGTGATAAATTAAATTAGGTCTTCTCATTATATATTACTACAATGCTCTAGATTTCCTGAATAAAATATATGAAAAGTTGTACATACATAGCTGTGTGATTGCCTCTTATCTCTCACACTTAAGACTTTGAAGGCAGAGAGTTTTCCAACCTGACTCAGCCTGCTTTGTCTGGTATCTGGCCTGACCGGTTCGGAATGAATACATGAATCACAGGAAAACAGAGGAGAAAAATTACCGGGACATGCATAAAGGGAAAAGTAAAAATAATAAAACAGCGGTTAATTCTGACAGTCTCAACTAGGAGAAAATGAATAAAACATTTTATCTGACAGTTGAATAAAGGTAACTTGATGATGAGAAATTTATTTATTCATTTATATTTGACATCAACACATTTCCTAGGAGTTTAATAGTGTTTTAGAAACTCAGTTGCTGACAAAGAACTCACTACTAATATTGTATATAAACATAAATATATAATTGAACGGAAGAAAGAGGTATTTTAATCCAGAAATTCAGAAGAGACATTAGAAATACAAATAAGAATTAGGGAAACCTGCACAAATATTTGGGAAATGGTTAAGAATTTGACCACAGAACTTTTAGCAGTTAGTACTGAAGAAAAAATTCCTAAGACCGTTTGATGCTAAAAACAATAATTATTCATAAATAGAGAAATTATTAAATAAAGCATGCTCTGGTCATAGTATGAGACACTGGAGCCATTAATCAGAAGAAGGTTGACGGGTAGCAGCAACCTAGAAATGTATGAATGGCTTTTTCTGTTGTTGAAAAGCTAAGGTTTCAACAAAACAAAATATGTGTATGTGTGTACATCTATCTTGTGAATTCATAGTAAACAGTCTGAAAGATATACAATACATATGCCAAACTGCTAACAATAATTACTCTAGGGAGTATATTTACATGGCAAATAAAATTATTATTTCAATTATTGCTATATATTACTTTTTTGTTTGAATTTTAGTGTATTTTTTTATTGTTTTTGTAATTGTGAAATAATTGCTTAAAAAATAAGTAAAAGATTCTCACCTATTGGGCTGGATGTAGTGACATCTGTAGATTGGACCCTTTCCCACATTTGTTCTGTAATGTCCTATGACTGTATATTTATCTCTTTGTATGACCAGTGGAACAGAAAAAAAAAAGGATGGCTTGCAGTTGCAGAAAGACCATGATATTGAGTACCATGTTAAGTTGTTTGAACTTTATAAGAATGAAGAGTATTGAAAGAATTTTTAATAAGGAAGTAATATTTATTTGCTCTATAGGAGAGTAGCCTGTAAGTCATTAAAAGAACACGAAAAACTTTGTGCAATACATTTTTATCTTGGAAATTGGAGAAATTAAATTTGGAAACTGAAGACTATTACTAAATGTTCTAAAATTATTTAATATAAGGTTAGCTTTACACTTAAGAGAGTAAAAGTTGATTATTTTGGGATACATATAGGTTCACTAAAAGCAAGCCATTTGACTTACTCATAAACTAATTTTTCTGTCACTGATTTATAACTAGCCTATAGCAAATTGCACATATTTTATGTATACAGCGCAATAAAAGTTTGTAAATGTAAATACCTGCTGTAACTATCATGGAGATCAAGGTAAAAAAATGTAATTTAACTGTACTTGATGAATGTGAAGAAAAAAAGTTGGAGTGCATATTTGAGTCTTCTAGGGATAAAATTAAGAGAACTAAACTTTACTTTGGTCAAAACTCAATCTGTCTGTCTCTCTCTTCATCCATCCATCCATCTACCCATCCATCCAACCATCCAACCATCTAACTCTTCAGTGAACTGCAAAAAAGTTATTAAACATGTTATTTAAATATGTTGGAATAACCTGTGTCTAGGAATAAAAATTTGTATAGGGGATGAAGTAACCTTATGAAATTATTTATTAAGTTCTATGCATATGTATTTCTTTAATAAAATCAATTTTTAAATTAAAACTGCAAACAAAGGTACTCATACATTATGATGAAATGTAGAAATATTAAATTTGAAGAAGAAACTGGGAAAAAAGATTACCAACATAATAGACAGTATTTATAAGGAAACTAGCTTATCTTGGAACATCTTCCGCACAAAAAGATTTTTATTTAATTTTTATTTATATTGGAGTATAGTTTTTTTACAATGTTGTGTTAGTTTCAGGTGTACAGCAAAGTGATCCAGTTATACCTGTACATATATCCATTGTTTTTCAGATTCTTTTCCCATATAGATTATTACAGAATATTAAGTAGAGTTCCCTGTGCTGTACTGTGTGTTCCCAGTAGCAACAAGGACGTACTGTACAGCACAAAGTTTTTAATGCATAAGCTACTAAGGTAATCTAAAGCATGTGCTTAGAATCTAAAGAAAGAATTAGCTAGAAATAAGTAAATTTTAAAAAGTAGGATAATCTGATAGTGTAGTAAAGACCTAAAGATCTTTATAAAGATCTTTAAAAAGAAACCGGGACTCTCTATCACAAGGATTTCAAAATTAACGTTTAATATAACTATTAATAGTTTACCGTCTGTATCAAAACTATGTAAGAGCTCTGTCAATTATAAAAGTGAAAAATTATTCCTCTTCACAAGTAAAAATCAAATAATCAACCTTGACGTAATCTAAATATGCTCAAAATAGATATTTTAGTTAAATGTTCAGAATTATAAGTCAGTTCTGTGTTAATAATAACTTACTTTATTATGGAATTCATCCTTAGAAAATGGTATTATATATACATATACACACACACACATGCATAATTTACCATACACTGATAATATAATTTCACACTTCTAATAAGAAAACTAAGTAACTCTAACGCTGTTTGCTTTCACCTTCTCTTTTCATTTGTTTTTACCTTCAAGCTAATAGCTGAATTTATTCTCTTTACATTTTTTTCTTTGAAGATTAAAGACTTGCCTAGCTTTGTACTGCACCTGCCTGGACAGTTGACAGCCCTTTAAACTAAAGTCATACAAGCTGTACATTTTAACGCCTTGATTCCAAAGTGCAACCAAAGTGCCTTTTATATATGTAAGAGCAGTGCATTTCTGAAACATTTTGATATGAATACATAGCAGTTTCATAAGACTCTCTTGGCCTTTTGCCGATATAAAAAACATTGAAGTCAACTAAGCTGATTAAAGCCTTTTTTCAGTCAGGACTTCTGAAGGAATTTTGGTGCATATAGAACATGTAATTCTGGCTTATTATTAACTCTGAAATAGCTTTGGGAGTACAGTATATATAATTGCATAATCCTGAATTGACTATGGGATTGCCTAGTATTGGCTGAAAGTAATCACATCAAAATGGTAAAAAATTAAAACAAACAAATCTGGAAGATGATATAGCCTAATCACTTTATATGGTGATGAGTGTCATCATCACTCCTAATTCATGACATTATTTATCGTTTTCTTGTAATTTGAGAAAATAATAACATTTTATACACATACTCAGGATTCCTTTATATCATATTTGAACTAGTGGGGAAGATATTTCTCCCCTCCGTAACCTAACGCCTCACAGAAACTTATAGGTCAAGATATTTGTCTTGTAGAAAGACTATACTAATGTTGTAGGGCAAGTAGCTTGCTTCCTGGTATATCTTTTATTCCCTTTAGCAATGCTTCAGCTGGAAATAAGATCAACAATAGAAAAAAGTCAACTTTGCACAATTCTGATGTGTTCCTAAAGCAAGGACAGCTTTTAAAAATGGGAACATTTTTGAATATCTCTTCACCAAGATATCCGTATTTTAAAGATTTCCAAAGTGTGTGTCCTGAACAAGAGCTGGCCTGATCGCTGTGTAGAGCAGCGATGGCTGCTTGTTGTTATGTGGTCAGATTGCTTATTCGGATCTGAACAAAATAGTAGTATTTCCCACCTCTCTTCAACTTAAACTTTCGCGATGAGGAATAAATTGCTTTGCCCTTTACGTGCATATTTTTCACTTGGAAGCAGCCTACCTCAATTCAAAAGTGTTAAATTTTTATGTTTTGGCACTACATAGATAAAAATTTAAATAAGTGAATAAAAGAAGCTGTTTTTTTGTTTAAATGAAGAAGTGCTAAGGAAACAAGCAAATTTGAGATAAATAGCAACACTTGGAAACACTAATTTAACAAGACTAAATTATAACAGCATATTTTCCAAAGCAACTGAATGCAGAAATCATTTTTTATAAATGCTCAGAGTAAATCAAGGACCTGAGAAAATAAGCTAAATATTTTGCAAAGAATGATCAAAGCAGCAGGCATTTCTATTTTCATTTTTATTTATTAAATGAATCAAACAGCAATGATGTGAAACTGTTGAACACCAAGTGGAATTTAGTATATATGTTAATCGTCACATGTTACTTTTGGCTTTGAAATTTCATTCAGAGAGGCAATCTGTTTTTGTAGAGTAATTATAAAAAGCAGTCATATCTTTTGTCTCCTTCAGTGCATTGACATTCATATGTAGTTTTATATCAATTCATTCTATTAAGCTCAATTTAGGAATATTTTCTGAGTTGTTACTTTGTATAAGACATAATGTTCAGAAAATGCACTACCAAAATAGGTCTTCCCTACAATGAGATATCATCTCACACCAGTCAGAATGGCCATCAACAAAAAAATCTAGAAACAATAAATGCTGGAGAGGGTGTGGAGAAAAGGGAACACTCTTGCACTGCTGGTGGGAATGTGAATTGGTACAGCCACTATGGAGAACAGTATGGAGATTCTTTAAAAAACTACAAATAGAACTACCATATGACCCAGCAATCCCACTACTGGGCATATACCCTGAGAAAACCATAATTCAAAAAGAGTCATGTACCAAAATGTTCATTGCAGCTCTATTTACAATAGCCCGGAGATGGAAACAACCTAAGTGTCCATCATCGGATGAATGGATAAAGAAGATGTGGCACATATATACAATGGAATATTACTCAGCCATAAAAGAAACGAAATTGAGCTATTTGTAATGAGGTGGATGGACCTAGAGTCTGTCATACAGAGTGAAGTAAGTCAGAAAGAGAAAGACAAATACCGTATGCTAACACATATATATGGAATTTAAGGAAAAAAAAAATGTCATGAAGAACCTAGGGGTAAGACAGGAATAAAGACACAGACCTACTAGAGAATGGACTTGAGGATATGGGGAGGGGGAAGGGTAAGCGGTGACAAAGCGAGAGAGAGGCATGGACATATACACACTACCAAACATAAGGTAGATAGCTAGTGGGAAGCAGCCACCTAGCACAGCGAGATCAGCTTTGTGCTTTGTGACCACCTGGAGGGGTGGGATAGGGAGGGTGGGAGGCGCAAGAGGGAAGAGATATGGGAACATATGTATATGTATAGCTGATTTACTTTGTTATAAAGCAGAAACTAACACACCACTGTAAAGCAATTATACTCCAATAAAGATGTAAAAAAAAAAATAGGTCTTCCCATTTTCTTATTTTTGTTACAGAATTAGGTAGCAGTTGCAATTAATGTCAAACATACTTGGCAGTCGACTTTTTCTCTGTGCAAGTAACAACATATCTCATTCTCCCTGCAGCCTCCGTAGATTATTAAATAACTTAGATTAAAAAAAATAGATTTGTACTGTGATCACATTTTATATGTTAAAAGTAAAGCTAAGTTTTAAAAAATTCATTGAACATCCTGGGATAATATATTTTCAACATGTTCATGGGAAGATTTTAGCCAATTTCTTAACTTTTCTACGACTAGCAAATTAGATGTTACTAATTGTTCGTAGTCGTTTCTAAATGTCGAGCCAAAAGCCCCCAATACAGCAACTCATTGCTTAACTTGTTCATTTTCACATTATTTGATATACCTACTTAATGCTATTGAATTGAATATAGTTGTTATTATACAACTTTATGGCTGTAATTTTGTTTCTTTTTTGTCTACCATTATTATAGTTAGTGGTCATTAATAACTATATCCTAAACTCATGCTTTTAAAACTCAAATCCCAACTTCATGATTTCCAAACTATTGGCACTTATTTTTCCCCCCAAATTCTAGGAATTAGTCAAAATAACAAACTCAGTGATCAATGCTTATTTTAATACTGTAGAAATTTACTTGCTAACACATTTCCTCCACAAGACAAGTTAAAAAACAGACACACAAATGAAAAGTTATAACAGCTAACAATAACTATTGTATTTTGTGTATTCATGTACACATTTCACCGTGTCATTAGTTCATGACATGAATGCAGCTTATTAATTCATCTGGACTATCCATTACCTACTGTTTGATCTCAAAGCTGCTCCTTCTCTCACTTCATCATGAGGGTTTTGTGAGTTCTCCCATTTTCTTACATGATGTCACTCCCTATCCACCCCCTACTTTCATCTGCAGTGGACAGGTCCTACCACTGCTAGCACGTTATACCCACAGTGCATCTTCCCACCTTTTTTTTTTTTAATACAGCAAAGAAAAAGATAGGTCTCTGTCTCTCTATCTCTCTACTGGAGTTTAAGGTATACAAAGTGTGTCCTATTTGTAGCCCCAACCTGGCCAAATGAGGGAAACCACAGCAAAACGATGAGAGAGGAGGAATCTGACTAAGTCCACAGGGAAGTAGGGGGTGAGGAATTAAAAGAAATTCTTAGTGCTGTATAAGTCCTAGAGACCAATTGTTGCTGAAACCCAGATGAATCCCTGACCTTTCCATAAATATGCAATGTTTCCTGGCATTTCACGGGCATTTATGTCAAGGCTCATTTGAATTAGGTTTCTGTCACTTTTAGTATACCTCTATAACTTTTTCTATCTAAGTATTCTGCTGTCAGATTAATTTCCCTAAAATATCTCCATCATGGTGATGATGATTTTCTAAAATTAAGCAATGGTGATGGTTGCAAAACTCTGCATATACTAAAAACCATGAATTGCACGTTTAAAAAGTGTGAATTTTTGGTATGAGGATTTTATTTGTACATATAATTCAGATTTTTCATTCTGTCATTTAATGTCTCTCTCCCTGAAATCAATGTAATCTCCAAGTGTGCATTTCTCTACTGTCTTTATGGCCTTTTCACTGTCTTGTAAGAATCACATGCTATTTCTCACACTCCTTTCTGACCTCCCAACCAAACTTTACTAATTTTTATGATATTCGCAATTACCGAAGAAGTAGGCACTTCTATTTCCATTTTTACTTATTAAATGAATCAAGCAGCAATAGTGTGAAACTATTGAACACTAAGTGGAATTTAGTTTATGCTAATTGTTACATGTTATTCTTGACTCTGAAATTTCATTGAGGAAAACAATAATGTTTCAGTTGAATAACTTAAAAGGCAGTTATAGTCTTTTGACTTCATTAGTACATTGACACTCATATGTAATTTTATACCATTTCTTTCTGTTAAGCTCAATTTATAAATATTTACAAAATATTTCTAAGTTATACTAGCTCACATTCATTTTCCTTTAATCTCATCTGCAGCAGTATACTTATCTGTACCAATATATTTTGATAAAATATTATTTATTAAATATTTTTTAAATAAGTGAAATCAATATGAAGAATTAAAAATATTTATATTTCAAAAATTATTATTTTGATTCTTGTGAATAAGAAGGCGTTGGCTCCAGGTCAAAATCCTATGTGTGATTTTTTTTCAGGCTCCACTATAGGCAATTACAAAGGTTTTACCTGGCAGGCCTCACAGGGGAAAACTGCCTTCCCCACATCAGACTTGGTGCACAACCAGTGAAGTGTACTCTCAGAAGGCAGTTGCAGTCAAGAACTCATGTCCTCCCGGCCTACGATGTCCTCATGTGTACCTGTATTACAAGCCCCATTGCTCCCTTTTGGAGGTCTCCTTGTTGAAGGCATTTGGCCAAAGTCTTTCTCAGGCATCTCTGTTGACACCTTCTCATGGGGGATAGGTGGTGAGTCTTAAAGACATTATCTTCTACTCTAACTCAGTACTCAATAATTTTCCCCTCTTAGCCCTTCCCCTCCCTCCTGCTCCCTGAGCTGAAGTCCATAAAATGGAAGGAGGCTTTTTTTTTCCAGAGCTCCTTCATCAGGGATTCTCCACTTCTACCCAGATCCTTGGCACTAGCCTTGCACTATTCCATGGAGAAAAATGGAATGGTGGGGGAGGAGCTGTTTTCAGTCAAGCCTCTTATACTACCATGGTGATTAAAGGCTTGACTGTTCCTTCCATTTTGACTTGTTGCTTTAATCAGCTACTCCAACCCAGTGGCTTCCCTCTCTCCAGCTTAGCTCTGCTCTTGACAGTATCTTTCTGTGATAATTAATTTTATTTCTCAGAGTCCAAACAGCAATAGTTGGTACTTACCAGATACAAAATAAATAGTTTCTGAAAAAAATGGAGAGTTATTTGTTGTTTCCTAATTCTCTTTAATTTGTTTGCACTAATCTTTCCCTGATTTTGTATTAGCTAGGCTTGTATACATAATATTGATAAGGGGGCTTCCCTGGTGGCGCAGTGGTTGAGAGTCCTCCCGCCGATGCAGGGGACACGGGTTCGTGCCCCTGTCCGGGAAGACCCCGCATGCTGTGGAGCAGCTGGGCCCGTGAGCCATGGCCGCTGAGCCTGTGCGTCCGGAGCCTGTGCTCCACAACGGGAGAGGCCACAACAGTGAGAGGCCCGCGTACCGCAAAAACAAAAAACATAATATTGATAAGGATAATATTAGAAATTTCTTCCTTTCTACCATAAACACTAGTCTGTTCTTAGTTGTGCTACATTAATTCAAATTGAGGGGTTTTTTTTTAATGATTTTGGATGCTATTTTAAGGAAATTATATTTGACAACTTAAATATTAAATCTTTTTTTATCTAAAAATTTTAAAGCTCTCATTATTTAATTTAAAACATTTTAAATTTATGTCTTCTTTCAGTTTTATTGATATATAATTGATACACAGCATTATATAAGCTTAAGGTATACATGATTTGATTTATATTCATCATGAAATGATTACCACAATAAGTTTAATGAAGATCCATAATTTCATATAGATACAAAATAAAAGAAAAACATACATTTTTGTGATGAGAACACTTAGGATTACTCTCAATAACTTTCATATATAATGTACAGCTGTGTTAATTATATTAAGCATGTTGTACATTACATCCCTAGTATTATTTATCTTGTAACTGGAAGTTTGTACTTTTTGACCACCTTTATCATTATTTTATACAGCTAATAGTTGCTCAAGTGATCCAAATTAAACTATACGCACTTATGCTTGATGATGATTTTGCTAGTCATGTAAGATTATTTTGGTTTATGTTATTTATACAAAATATTTTAGTGCAGTTCAATTCTTAATTCTTTCAGAAATGTGTTGAACTAAAGTGCTATAGATCTGTACTTAAGTGTGATCTACATATAATAAAAATAAAAAAGTTTATCTAAGAACACTGGTGCTAGAGTTTTCTAAATACATTAGAATATCAGATTCTCACTTTCATTAAAAATTGAGAGTATTTTAACGTTAGTAGTTCTGGATGGCTTACCAAGGGAAATAAAGTTTGAAGTGCCTTTAGTTAACACTTCAAGTTGAAAACTGAATGATCCATCAGTTGGTGCTATGCTTCGATAACTTGCCCAAATTCAGCAAAAAACAGAATGTGAATAACTGCAAAGAAAATCTTTCAAAGACTCGTTCAGCTATGTTGTCTTTAGCTCAACATGTCAAGTGCTAAATAAAATCTTTGTGTCAAGCAAAATATATCCTGTCATCCACTTACTCAGTAATTCTACTAATCATGCAACATTTATCAAAACACAGCCACCAGTTTACGCGCCTGCACACACACACAATATCTAAAAATCCACAATGCTTTACATATGCTCTCAAACCCTTTGAAGCCTTTAAACTCTGTTTCTTCTAAGTATTTAGGACAACATTCCAATGAAGATTGTTCCCAGTTCTCTTGCTGACACAACAATGTGCACCTTATTTTGTGTGCTACTCAGCTGCTAGCATTGAGAAAGAAATCCCTGTTTTCAAGAAACTTCTTTTTTAACATTTGTTTGGCAATAGTTATGACAAGTTATATTTGCCCTGGTTTATTTGATGTGAACAGTTTTTGCACATATATGAGGAGCAATAGCAAAAATACTTACTAGAATTACATAATCACGTGTCATCCTTCCGTTTTCATTATCCTTTGCATATTACTGAAAAAAGAAAATTTAAAACTAAATTTGCCTTAAACGTTTCTGATAAAGAATGCTCTATTTTTCCTACATGTAAGTCCCAGAAAACTGAACCATTAAACGGTGCATGTAAAATTATAACCCTAATCTTTACAACTGAGTAATTTCTCATTCGGAAGGTACCCTCATCAAACCAAATGTTCTGAGTCCTACAAAAGTTTTTTTTCTTAATGTTTCTTAGTGTTCCTCACTGAATGACATTAAAACGTTTACTTTTAAACATTAGACCTAAAGGTCAAATTTAGAAAATAACTTTTAAATTAAAAATAATATTTAATGCATACAAAATTTTGATATCAGAAGTAATTGCAAACAGAGCTTTTTTTCAAGGTTCAGATGTCAAAGTATACATATATTTTGAAATGTATACTTTCATATTTTTTGTTTTATTCAGCCAATAGCTACATGTAACTTTTCTTTAAAATAAGTCAAGGACAGAATATACTAAATATTAATTTGTTATCCACATATACAAATTTGAGTCAGTACTTAGTATTTATTAAATATGATACATTGCACACAAGAAAGAATATGCATTTGGGTTTCCAATCCCAGCTTTGCCCCTTGGCCCTGTGTTACTTTAAGCAAATTACTTTTAACATTTCCAGGACTCAGTTTCCTTACCTGGAGCTTTTTAAAACCAGCTATTATATTTGAAACACTGGCAAATAAAATAAACACTTCTTTACTTATGCAGATACAGTCTGAAAATAACAACATAAAGTACTTAGGCATAAGATTTCCTGTTTCATTTACCATGCTTAAGATCCTTATATGCATATATACTGATCTAAACTAAACTTTCACCCAGTAAATGCTAGGTGCTATAATGGAACCCCTTCACCATTACCCAAAGCAATGTGGCATCTCCATTAGCTTGCAGCCTAAACTGTAGCCCATATACCATCTAACTGTACAAATAGAAAAAATAAAACCTTTGGAAAAACATCTTTAGCTGGGCTTTAATTTTTTCAAGTCCTGCTACCAAATACATTAGTAACACAAATATACTTTCAAAAAGTAATGAACATTAAGTCTACGCAGTATGAGAAACATCTTATTTATAATATATTATGTTAAAATGTATCTTAGAAACATATGACAGATTCCTAACTAAACATAGGTCATGAACTTCCATAGCATGATTAAGAATTTTAGTACAAAGTAACTAGGAACCAGGGAATTTAGAATAGAAAATGTAGAGTGGATGAATAACTAAGTAGTTATAATTTCTGTATGAGATGAATAGGCAAGGAAAGGGTGTAGATTCATAAATAGCACTTTCAGATAAAAAAGAATAGATTGCATGTAATTACTCATGTTTGTAGCAATGACCATCAATCTGGAGCATCATTTGCAACATACATAGAAAGTGCAGTGACAATATAAATCCTTGCACTATATCCCTAGTCAGATACACCAAAATAGACAATATGGACAAACCATTTATGTAAAGCCTAAAAATTAAAAAATTTACATTTTGCTCCAAAGTGAATTTCTTCAATTATTACTGTGAATTGACCAAACATAAAACTAACATGTAAAAAAAATTCCCATCAAAGTCTTAATTAGCATCTATTTTATTTTTTCTAAATGAACTTGTTTTTTGCTTACAAAGAACACATTAAGGGGGGGATATTTTAATTAAGGAGACCAAAGGAAAAATAAAAGCAGTTTTGAACATTTAGTACTATACATAGTGGCTTAAGAAACTCAGAATTAACACACAGATAATGAGACCACCAAAATCAAAACTACCCCCTTTTGATTTTAATAGTCTGGTCAAGAAATAGGAAATAATGGAAATAATTAATTTTGAGTTCAGGAAGGCTTGGGTCATTTCACGTTTTTTAATGTGTGGATTAACAGTTAAGTTCTAGATTGATGTTTCCCCATGGTGTGATATTTTTTAAATGCAACTTTGTGGACACAACTCACAAGAATCTGATTCGGTAGATTTTAGGTGGTTCTTAGGACCTTGAAAATTCTGATAGTTTGGGGGCTTTTCATCTAGAAACCATAGATGTGTTAGCTTATTGTTCATGTAGTAAAGATATTTCACACATTCTGGATATTAATGATTTTCTTCAATACGAACAGGCTTGAAATTTCTGTTTGTTTAGTTAGTTTTTGCTTTGTTTTTGTTTCTAAAGAACGTTCCTAGGAAGAGTGATACAAATTTGTGTCATCCAAAGATAAGTCTAGAGGAGGTAAAAAATGTTAACATGAATAATTATTATCCTCAAATTTTGTGAGATTACACCATAATCATCAACCCTTAGACTCCAACAAAGTTAGAAAACTTAAATGGGAATCTCAAAGATGATTCACATTTTGAAATATGAAAATCAAGCAAGATGAAAATTATTCTTTATTTAATTTTTAAAAGAAGAAAACTGAAGGAAAATTTAAATATTCTTCAAGTATGGGGGAGATGAGAGGCTAAGGCTTTACTCTATGAGTCAATTTTTCTCACTTATGAAGTGATAGAATTAAAATATATAATCAATAGAATGTAAATGATTGAGGGTAGGGAGTTTGTGTTTTTCACTCTTGTAGCTCCAGAGCCTAGTAAATATATAACACATTGTATGTTCTTAATAAATATTTATTGAATAAATGAAACTATATATTGCTTAAGTACTAAAATATATGGTTCAATATTTATCCAACGTGAGTTAAGGAGAAAACAATATATTTGTCCTACATTTTGGAGATTTTGCTTCTAGTTTAGTCTCTAGATTCTAAGAAAGAGCAATACAATTATTAGTTATTTTACTGGCATTATAAGAAATTTGTAATATAAATTTAATATTCTGTGTTCGTTTTTACAAATTGTTTTTGCCATCCTTTCCTTGAAAGTTAAAAGATAAAGGTTTGGAGGAGATATATATTTATTTATATGTTTATCAACTTCACGTATTTATTGTGCTATTCAAAAATTTGAATGTCACTATTGATATTTAAAAATACATTCAGGGGCTTCCCTGGTGGCGCAGTGGTTGAGAGTCTGCCTGCTGATGCAGGGGACACAATTTCGTGCCCCGGTCCGGGAAGACCCCACATGCCGCGGAGCGGCTGGGCCCGTGAGCCATGGCCACTGAGCCTGCGCATCCGGATCCTGTGCTCTGCAACGGGAGAGGCCACAACAGTGAGAGGCCCGCGTACCGCAAAAATGAAAAAAAAAAAATTCAGAAAAGTTATTTGAATAAGTTAAGCCAACACATTTACTTTTATCCAAATATTAAGTTTTATTAAGTAAACAAAATCTATATACATATTTTTACAGTTTCTAGTGAAATGAGAAGAGAATTTGATCTTTAAACCTATGCGGATACTAATGAACGACGCCAAAATTCCACATGCTCCGAATGACCTTCCTCTGAATTCTTTCCAATGGCATTACTGCTTGCACTCTTTTTGAAAAACTATGAATTTTGCCTAGTTTAACTACAATAACCCTCTCAAGGAGTAATATATATTGGTTTGCTACTGGTCCATTAGCAGTAATTCTCACCCAGAAAGAGGGAGGGAAAGTTGAGGAAAGGGGACATGTGTAGACAGCTCAGTTGTGTAGGGAGGAGTGGGTAGTATCACTGCTAAAGGATCATTAAAGAAATTGCTTACTCCTTTCCCTTGCTGCCCAAGGCAAGCACGAGTTTTGTTTATTTGTAGAAATCGGCGTGCTAGCAAATATTTTAACACCTGGATTTCCGAAAGATAAGCCCTGATTTGTAGTGTTTGCCAATTTCCATGGTGAAAATATTTCCACCATTCTTCCACATAAGCTATTGTCAAGCAAGGTTACTTAAATTATGGACCGCATTTCTACAGACTATTGTTTAATGTCTGTTTCTTATACTACAGTATAAATGTTAAGCCCGCAGGTGGCACAATATAGACAACAAAGGAAGAAACAAAATTTCACTGTTAGAAAAGTAGAGTTCCAACTAAGTGACCATACATGTACATTATTATTTTACAGTAATGTTGCCTTGAAGGTATCACTAAAAGAAATAAAATTCTAGAAAAATATCCTGAAAAACCAGCAGTGCCTGAAGGAGATGGAAATTAAGAATTACAGAAAGGACTACACTATAGAATTTCCTACATATTAACTATAATAAATGTTTTCATTCAAGGAAAAATGTTAGAAAGAAAAATCAAATAATTATTGAGCTGAGAACTTGTAGGCTATTTTTTAGCTGGGAGCAAATATGTAATACAGAGATATAAATCTCTCCAAAAGGGTCTTTAATGATGAAAACCCTTGGGGGTAAAGTGTACAAATGGCAATTTACTACTCCACATAAAGTGTTGCACTGCACCATATTTTTAACAAATAGTGTCTTAAAAAGTTCAGACTTTTGTGAATGAAATGAGAAGAGAATAAGGAGATGGAAGCTATATCCTTGGAGTTCGATATAATTTATTACCTCTACCTTAAAATACAATGGTTTTCTCTTTATCGTCTCTTTCTAAAGAGATTATCATGAAAATTCTGGAGAGAAAAAATGTAGACTTTGAAAAACCACAGTAGCTTAAAATCCAGTCTAAATTATTTGCTTTATTCCTTTGGCAAATTGCCTGACATCTCTTAAGTTCCATTTCCTTAACTGTAGAATATGGACAGTAATAACAATAATTACTACATGGTATATTCCTCCTGTTTTCTGAGTTAGGATAACAGTTTTATAAATTTTTCTTATTACATTTTCACACAGTAAGAGATCCAGGCACTATTTTGCCATTTGTAACAGATGAAAAATCTGGGACACAGAGCAGCTAAATTCCTTACTGAAAGTCACAGAATAAACAAGTGGTGTAAAAGAGATTGAACTCAGGAATCTGATTCTTAACCTCAAGCTCTTAATCCCTTCACTTACCTCATAATAGTTGCTAGAGAATTAAATGGATGTGAAGTGCTAGCATTGTGCTTAGTACCTAGTAGGAAATTAATAACTATTAAATCATTTCTATATTTCTAAATGTTCTATGCTGACTGCATTTTTATTTTAAATAATCATCATAAATATTCTGCCGGCCATTTTTGATCCTGTTCATGAGTTTCCTTATGGGTGAGGGTGGAGAAAAAAGAAAGAGAATTAAGAAAGAGAGAGAAGGAAGTTCCAAATTGAACTTATATAAATAGCAGGATCTGTCCTTCAGCTCCAAGCCTGCTATTAAACTAAAAAGGTGCACAATGGATGCACATCGATCTTTACTGTCACCTTCTACAAACTATGATTGAGTAATGGACGAGTATTTGCATAGAGCACTATATTCCATCACTGGCATGTCAACCCTCAGTGCTGACTAAGTGAATTGTGTTGCTCACTGATTAACCTGAAATAAAGAGGACGATCACTTCCATCAACATTTATCAGAGCTTTGTGGTTCAGGCTAAATTGTGCCACAACTATTCTTGGAGGTAGTTCCAGAAATTCCAATTTAACAGCAGAATTCTTTTCCCATTTTTTTTTCAGATTTGGATTCTTGAGTATATTTTCTGATAACTTCTGAAGTATATTTTCAAGTATATTTGATAAAAACTTCATCTTGATGTAAAAAATACGTTGGTATTTTTACCAAAAACTGAATTATGCCCTTCGGTTTTCAAGATCATTTTATACTAACAAAGGTCTCAAAATAATTAGCAAAGCATTTGCACGTCGTGTTGTTCTGGGGGAGGAACGGGAACAAGTAAATGAGACCAAAACCGATCTGCATATTTGCTAACATCAGCTAGCAAAAGATAAAACACAGAACACTATTTCAGCTATGAAGAAACTATTTTCTTCTAACCTTTTCCCAAATGCCTTATTATATATGGTTTGTATGCCTATTTTGACAGCAAAAATAAAGATCATAGTGGGAGATACTTCCTAGATGGAAAGTGGGGGTATGGGGTTTTGTCTGTATTTCAGACAAAACAATACGCCCAATTAGAGTCAGTTAGTTGAGGATATTTCTCCAAAATTCAAAATACTATCATACTCAATGATTCACTAAATTAAAGTCTTGTGTGCTATCTTTTGAATTTTTTCTTCTAGAATATTCACTTAACTCTTTTGATACTTTTCCCCCCTTAAGTCATATGAAAAATTCCTTTCTTTATTCCTGGGATGTACATCAACTGAAGTTTGTATATTTTATTGAGGACCAAAAAAAGTAAGACAAAGTAACAAAAGTTAGATGATCATTGAGATCATCTAATGATTACCTCCTTGTTCAGTGTTCACAAACTCCATATTCCACAACAGGCCTGATATTAGTGGCTTTAGAGTTCTGGTTTATAATGACAAATGAGAGCTGACTGTTAAGATCAGTGACAGCAAAAATAAAACTAGAAATGGTGGGAACCATGGAAGAAAAGAGAGCATCTGCCGCATCTGAAGGGGGCAGTTATACTCAGGGCTTGCCAACTGTTGAAAGAATTCCGATTCAGGCTATCCATTGTGGGACAAGCTGATCAATACTTCTCTTAAGAGTAAGATACTGTATTAGACTGATCTTAATATAGTTTTAAATACACTACTAGGACTAACCCCGCACTTTAAAACATTCCAGCTTAGGGTAAACCTAACAACTCTTCCAGGTTTAAGAAGAAAAAGCATATTTTCTATATATAACAGATTTTAACTTTGAGAAATTCCCTAGGAAGGTCAGATAAATAAAATAATACTATATAAGTATTCCAGCATAAATTAATGTTGCAATATATTCTCATTTTTCTTGAATAAATAAGTCAATATTTAATACTCAATTATAAGTAAGTTATGAAGTAGGTTTCTTCTACTATGAGAGCAAAAAACAAAATTCACAATTGGATAATCCCTGTGCTATTGAAAACAAACAAAAAACACTGAGAATTCCAGAATTTAAACTATATTCTGTATGCTGTCTTAAGTATATTACATACATTATTTAATTTAATCCTATAAGAAACCCATGCGATTGGTTCTATTGTTACCCCCAATCTATGTATGAGAAAACTGAGGCCCAAGTAAGACAAGTGACTTGCCCAAGACCAGAGAGTAATAAAGTTCTAAGCTGGAATTTGAGCCTGCTCCTCTCTTTCCTCCCCACCCTCCCTGCCACTCACACCTCTCCTTCTCTCCAATTTAAATTTATTTATTTATTTATTTATTTATTGGGGGCTGTGCTGGGTCTTCGTTTCTGTGCGAGGGCTTTCTCTAGTTGTGGCAAGCGGGGGCCACTCTTCATCGCGGTGCGTGGGCCTCTCACTATCGCAGCCTCTCTCGCTGCGGAACACAGGCTCCAGATGCGCAGGCTCAGTAGTTGTGGCTCACGGGCCTAGCTGCTCCACGGCATGTGGGATCCTCCCAGACCAGGGCTCGAACCCATGTCTCCTGCATTAGCAGGCAGATTCTCAACCACTGTGCCACCAGGGAAGCCCCCCTCTCTCCAATTTAACATTAACCAACTTGTTCATGTTATACACACATACCTGCACCTTGTTTTTACACGTGATAATGAGTTTTGGAACTACTGATATTTCCTATCAACATACTGAGATCTACCTCACGTCTTCCACCTACGTAATACTGTAACATTACTGCATGGATGAATCAATATTCATGTAACTCACCACCTCTTCAGAGAAGCAGATTAGTGTAGCGGTTTAGCACACAGGCTCTAGAGTCAAACTTCTGGGGTTTGAATCTTAAGACTACCCACTAGGTCATTACTGCACTCAATAGCTCTGTGGCCACAGTGCAAAATGGGGCTAATAATAGCAAGTACCTCACAATGTTGTTATGAGAGTTAAATGAATTACTATTTCAAAAGCATATAGAATAGTCTGATGTAATTAATAATCGACATAAAGATTATAAATAAGTATTGAGAAGCACTTTTCTTATTTCCAAGGTGCTGTTACTATAAACAATGCACATTTACTAGCGGATGTAGCATTTCTAATTTTAACATTGTCAAATGATACTCCTGCAAGTTTGCCACCGTATATGAGAAGCATTATCAACATTTCTATATGGGTTCATTTTTAGGTGAAAAATGAGTTCCTATTTTAAATTTCATTGATTTATTTATGAGTGTGGTTGAGGGACTTTTCAGAGGTTTATTGATCGTCTCCATTGACATTACAAAAGTTACCAGATTTATCCATTTCTCACTTTTATTAACAGATTGCTTCTTTTTTCTTAATGTTTAGAATGAATTTTTTTTCTAATTTGTATCTTATTTTTTCCAATTTATTCTTCATAGTTTTACTGTAATTATGTGTTTTCCGTATTGAAACTTTTTAATGTGCTCAATTTGTAAAATTTCATGTATTGATTCTGGGAAGAACAATTTTAAATTATTTTACTAAAGGTTTTAAAAAATTTATTTCCAGATAATCATAATTATTTTCTTTTAATTCTTTTTTTGATGTGAACCATTTTTAACATCTTTATTGAATTTGTTACAATGTTGCTTCTGTTTTTAGTATTTATGGGGTTTTTTGTGTGTGTTTTTTTGGCCCCAAGGCATGTGGGATCTTAGCTCCCTGACCAGGGATCAAACTCACACCCCCTGCATTGGAAAGCAAAGTCTTAACCGCTGGACAGCCAGGAAATTACCCCAGATAATCATAATTATTAAACGGACCTACTTTTACAATAAGTGCTTTATAGAACTTAAGTGATCCCACACTGTATTTTAATTTACTGGTCAAATACAATTAGCTCAGCGTAAAATACTTCATACCCAAGCCCCTTAAAATATATGCTTTTAAAAAAAAATACTATGAATTGAAATAAATTCATTTTCTTTAGTTTCTTTTAACACTATAAAAAATGAAGCAATTCTCTTTTAGGGAAGCCAAAACTGTGGATGAAATATTTGGATAGCAAAGAGGATAACATTTTCTTTTCTTTTCTCTAACATGAAAAAATAACATCACTCAGCTGAAAATTAAATGTATTACTAACAGTTCTGGTCATTTTTCACTTGTCAATGAACCATTAGACATTGCATTATTTTATTAGAGTCTGTTGTTGTTATTCTATGATACTTAGGTTCCTAAGAATTCTTTTTTGCAGTTGACAGATAGTGTCATTATTCTCTGAAACAAACGATAACTGCAAACTTGGGCAAAGAGCATATCATGATCACACCTATCGTTTCTCCTGTCTTTTGTTAATGTACCCCTCCTCCACATTGTATCAGCAGAACACAAGGAAGAATGATCTGGTATTTATGAAGTGTAATTTGAAGAGCAATCAAAAGATCTACTTGTGATGCATTCAGCACTAATTAAAGCTATCACAAATTCTTCTCCTTGTTTGGAAAGATATTCCTACTGTTATACAGGCAACATTATGGTAAAATAATGTATGGAAACTATCCATAAAACCACTCTTAAAATACATAAGATATTATGGAATATCTCAACATAACATTCTAATAGCTATGAGCTAATAATGGAAATAGATTGTGCTGGATTATGAGATATTTGATGAAACAATGACCATTCATGTACCAAAAGGAGATTTTAGAGTACAAAATTCTAGTATCAGAGAGACTATAGAAGATGTCAGAGGAGAACCAAATTAAATAATCCTTAGTGTAAGGCAACAATATGGGACCAGGAACCACGGCATCGATATGAGATGCACTCAGAAAGGGAGGTTAGGCGGATTATGACAAAACAAAGAGGAATAGGCCACGTAATAGTATATATATAAAGAAATATATGACCTTTAAAAGACACAAGCAAGCAAATGTGATTTGTATCAAACAAATCCCAAATTTAGAAGCTGAATTAAGTACAGGGCATACTTAATACCAACAAAATGTTGTATGCTATAACAAAAGTCCAGATGCATTTCTAAAATGTAAAGAGAAAAATCTTAAAATGCCATTTGTCCTTTAGAGCTTCATGTCAGGATAGCCGTGCTTATATTTTCATTTGCTTTTAAAATCGCATTTGCTGAATTAAATTTATTGTTTCATTATTTTGACATACTATGTTATTAATGTGTGATAATAATTTAACCAGTAACCTCCCAGTTGAAATGGGGATAAGTTTTAAAATAAATTTTTAAAAAAGGAAGAAAAGGAAAAGTGAAAAATGTCTGTGTACAAGGAGTTTACTTTCTAGTGAGGAATGTTTTTGTTTCTAATAAATGATCTGTAAATGCTCTAATGTCTTATATAACATAATTTTATTATATTATGAAGGTAATATATGATCACTATAAAAACTTGAAAATATAGAAATAAAGAGAAATATACATATTTCCACAATATGAAGTCAGCCAGTGTTTCATTTTTTTTCTTTTATAGTCTTCTAAGATATTGGAAAACTCTCAAAATAGGTAAGTACAAGCCACAGAACAGTCACCTCTTCTGACTTAAGGGACTTATGAATGCCAATGAAAGAGACAGGTGAGATGTGTCTTCACACCTGACAGGGAAAGGAAAAACCCTGTAGGCAAGCAAACAAACAGAAAAACAATGTGTGAAAATATCGAGGGAGAAATAGCGCCCAGTATAAGGCAACTGTAATCACTTCAGGTTAGTCTACAGGTAATTTACCAGATGAGGAGCTATAGTAAGTTAGGCTTGAGTTGGCAACGGAGAGGGATAGAGACTCCCAATTGCCAGGCTGCAAAAACCAGACTCTATTCTTTGGCCTAATTGAAGCTGTTGATGGATACTTACTAGAGGGGTGTCATATTCAGGCTGTTGCTTTAGACTTATCACTTGGATAGGAAAAAAGATGACTGTTCAGTTTAAGAGGAAGAAAGAGTGGAATTAATGAGACAATTTGGAGGGCTATTATAATAGCTTAGTGTGGCAAATTATGGGGACCTGAACTCAGATAAGAGCAGTAAGAAAGGCAAAGAGAATATTTGCTTAGTACCTTCATACTTAGAATATAGGCAGAGACTACCAAGATTGTTTTATAAACTATAGAGAAGATGAAAAATATTTATGTTACCAAATATCCAAGAGGTAGTGACCAGTTGAACTTAGGAAGAAAGAAAGTGTAGGAAGTTAGGATGATTCCTATGTTTCTAACTCAGGAGATGGTGGTACCATTACCTAAATGAAGAATACTGGTAGAAGTTCAGGTATGCGAGGAAGATGATGAACGCACACATCCAAATATGCAAAAATACGTGGCTTTGTGTCTGATCACAAGAAGTAAATCTTTTCTACAGGTAGATATTTTTTATCATCAAAATGCAGAAATATTTGAAGCCATATGAATTTGAAATTTCCTTGGGTAAGAGTAAAATGTATGAAGAAGGACTATGAACAGAAATCCATTTAAATGGTAGACAGAGAAAGGTCCTACTATAAAAGAAACAAAGAACAGCCAGACATGAAAGAAGTTGACTCAAATTTTGAAATATTATGGAAGACTAAGGAAGGAAAATTATCAGAAGGAAAAGAATAATTAACATTGTCAAATACCACAGAGAGATAAATAAAATAAAGGAAGAAAGGGTGCTCAAAGGGATTGGCAGTATTCCAAGTTTTTTGGCAACCTTGGCAAGAACAGTTGCAGCAGAGTGATGAGGACAGAAGCCAAGTTGCAGCGGATGTACAGAGAGGGAAATGTTATGAGGGAAAAAACAGCAAAGCATACTACTTGCTGAAAAAGCTTACTTTTTAAGGGAAAGGAATAGATAAGACAGTCATGAAATTTCACAAAAGGTCTTGGACATGTTTACATAAGTAAAAGGAAGGAACAACTGGAAAGGGAGAAGTTGAAATGAAGAATGTTAAATGAAAAAGCAAGGATTTCTAAGTGATAACACAGAAGGAGAGGGCTCGAATAGAATAAGGTATATTTATCTAATTGAGGCAGGAAAAAACTAGGTAAATATGAATATGTGAAGACAAATACATTTGAAGAGAGTAGAGAGAAATTGAAATATTGTGTATCATATGAACAAAAGAAAAAGAATTCCAGAGATAATCTCTTTTTTCTTCCTGACATGTTATGTTGCAGATGTTATTCCATCTCTCATATGCTTCTACGTTGTAATTAAGGGCTGATGAATAGCAGGGGCTGAGGGAGAAAAGAAACAAAAATTTGAGAATGTCTTATTTCGTAAGACTGACAGAATCCTAAAAGAGCCTGAGTAGAGAGCAGTTTAAGAAGGCAGACAAGGGCCCTGAGGGAAACATCACCAGATTGATATCAGGTTGGTTTGGGATCCCTTAGCTCTTTTTCAAATTCCATTTCCAGCTGAACTTAAGATGTTTGCTCCATCACTATTTCCTTCTCTCTTTTCAATGTCCTCAATATGTTTTCATATTGAACTTCCCTAACTGTTCTATAACTGACATCTGCTGGGACATTCCTGAATGGAGCAGCATTTGATTATTACATGTCGTTTTCTTCTTTTTTTAGTGCTTATTGTGTGTAAGATCAAAATGAAGCGTGGAATAGATGTCTTGGGGCAAATAATACCGGATGCTTGGACACACTTGCCTTTGTACAGATCCAAGTTATGAGCTTGTCTCTTGACGAAAAGATAAACCTCAGTGAAATGAGTAAGACATTATAAATTGAAGACATCTGCCTTAAAATGAAACTGGATATCTTATGTTTAAAACGGTGCAAGAAATATGTTGTGATACTTCATAGTGATGGAATGTCAAAGCAATGAAAGCCTTTTTAAGTCCACATTTTCTAGTAAAATATTAGTAATGATGTCATCTTTCTTTCCTTCTGTCTTTTTAATCTTTTTCTTTCTTTTCACTCTAGATTTTGTCAGTCATTAAACAGATTAAAAAAAAACAAAAATGGTGTGTTCAAAAGTACCCAAGTAATATATGCCATGCCAGTCTGACACAACAGATGGACCCCAGATGGAGTTTGGCACCTATCCAAAATATAATGCCAATATGCTTTTTTTGTGTGTGCCTACTTTACACAAAAAACAGCTTCAGAAAATAAATAAAAATTATACATGTTTTTTGTGTCTTTGCACTTTGTTACAGTGCACTATCATCTATGACTTCAGGAAGTTTAGCAAACGTGATTTCAAAGTATCAACTTTTTAGATTTAAACTAATATCAAGAAGTATAAAGCTTGTTGATAAGCCAAACAAAAACTATTCTATAGTCTTGATATAATCATCAGAATCATATTTCAACCCACTGATACAAAAAAAATGCCCTTGACTTGAACCTCAAATAATGATACAGAAATAAAATGTTAGTACATTAATATAGAAATTTTAAAGCCACTGAAATGATCAATGAATGACAGAGAAAAACAAAGAATAATATTCGAGATGAAATACATACGTAATCTAGATTTCATTTTTATGTAAACTCTGGATTAATATCAGCATATGTTTTAACATATGTTTACAAATTAGGTAAAACGTGGAAAAACAGAAAAAATATGAATATTTAATTAAATATAAAGGTTTATCTTGAATTCCCTGGTGTATCTGAGATTCGGCATTCACATGTACATAGAATTTTTGTAAAGATGACTATATTAATGAAATCCTACTTCAGATGGTCCATGTTTACTAAAGGCATCACCTGCTACGCCCAAATTGAAATTCATTTGATAATAAGAACAAGTAACACAAGTAGTTACTATAAATCAGATATTTCATTCCTCAGAATTTTTGTAAAATTAATAAAAGTATCCAAGACTGAAGACAATTATTTACTTAGTTGGAAGTTATATTTTACCAAGTATATACTCAACAAATATCAAGGCTAATCTTTCTCCTGTTTATTCCCTGCCATTACTGAGACCATTAGGCACTTTGCTCTTGTAATTTTAACTTTTCTGTGAATCAGGTCTTTGTTGAGCAGTATGAGCTTTGTCCAGCTTTAACACTGAATATTGAGTATTAGATTAATGTAAGTACTTGAGCCTATTCCATAGTATTATTTTTCTTTGACCTAGCTTGTAGTTGTTTATCTGGTTTGTGTAGGGTTTATTACACTTTTTTTTTTTTTTGCCACATTGAGGCTTATGGGATCTTAATTCCCTAACCAGGGATTGAACCCAGGCCCTTTGCAGTGAGAGCATGGAGTCCTAACCACTGGACCGCCAGGGAATTCCCCATACTTTTCTTATTCTTAATTCACAGCAATAAATTGCTTGAGGACAGGGACTCTATTTCGTAACTTCTGATTCAGGCAGTGTTATCAAATTTAACTAACAATAGACACTTCTAATTTTAAGTCCACTCTTTTTTTTTTATGTTTTTTTTTTTTTTTTCCTGGTATGCGGGCCTCTCACTGTTGTGGTCTCTACCGTTGCGGAGCACAGGCTCCGGACGCGCAGGCTCAGCGGCCATGGCTCACAGGCTTAGCTGCTCCGCGGCATGTGGGATCCTACCAGACCAGGTCACGAACCCATGTCCCCTGCATCGGCAGGCGGACTCTCAACCACTGCACCACCAGGGAAGCCCCAAGTCCACTCTTTTTAAATGAATGAATGAATTTATGACCTTTCGAACTGCCAGAAAACATTGCATTAAGTAATTTTTGTATCATGGGCACTTCTAGACTGTACTGATGCAGAGATAACAAGTAACTGAACTATTTCTCTGAAGAAACTTACAGTAAAGGGAGGTATGCCAAAAAACAAAAACATATAACTAAATGATAATAGTATTGAGATAAACATATAAAATATGCTGTGGGAGAACAGAGGAGGAGCTGTCTAATTTTCCTGCAGGACCAAAGTAGACTTCCTTGAGGAAATGACTCCCGTCCTGAGACTTGAAGGATGAAGAGGAGCACACCAAATGAACCAAGATCGTGTGAATAAGGGAAAAGTTTGTGTAAAATTACAGAAATGTGAAGCAGGATACATATGGTTCAAAGGTAGTTTGAAATATACAGACTTAAATAATAGTTTAAAGTCAGACGGTGATTACGTTTGAATGACATGCTTAGGTGTTTGGCGTTTAGCTCTTACATCTACCTCCTGTTCCACCCCACCTCTCCCGGAAAATTGTTGTCCAAACAGTAGCTCTGTAATATTATAATAGCTGTAACTGGGATAAAAGATGCTGGGATCTAATATATATGATGGAGTATAACTCAATAATATTAGTATTTACCATTCCCTATCCCCTACACGTGTGTGCGTGCACACAGACACACACACAGACACACACACACACACGCACACTCTCTCTCTCTCTCTCTCACCTCCTGAGAAGGTCTTGTGTCATTTGACTACTTGCACATGGAAAAAGTCTGTTAAGCCTATTGTTTTAATACATAATGAAAATGTGATCCGTGAAAGATGGACAGCAGTAAGCAGGGGGAAATATATTTTGGTAGAAAAAGAAGTTTACTGTTCTTTGGGGGAGACAGAATGAAGAGGAGAAGTAGGTAAGGAACTTAAAGAATCACCAAGAGAAAAGAGAGGAATTTCAGGTCCACAAATGGCACCTGACTATAGATCCTTTTTTCCTGACACAACTCATAGGACTAATGAGCAGGGAAGCATATAACAAAATACTGCCATAAGAAATTAGAGAGGCAGCCTTAAAAGGCTTTACAGAGTGGGATAATCTTATCAGATCTGGGGTTTAAAAATTTGTAAATATGAATGGATAACAGAGTTATTTTTCCACTAAAAATCCTTAAAATAACAAATAATTACAATATAAACCTCCTTTAGGTTATTTTTTCCATCTATTATAATATTAGAAGAAATATTGGACAACCCTCTTCGCAAGTTGCTTTTCTAGGAAGCAGACTCTAAAAAGGGAGTTTAGTGTTCATGGTATTTACTAAGTAGTTACCTTAAGATCAACACAAGGGGAAGGGGAGATAGGGGAGGCGCGAAGGTTGGAGAGAAGAAACTGAGTGGCAATGCAGTCCTGACATTTGCCTCAGCTGACTCCACAGAGAGCTCCAAGGTACCACAGCCTACCTTGTGTCATGTTGCGTAGAAATGGCCAGGACTTCAGAGACCACCTTATTCATCAGTTAAGTATGGGCTTTCCCACATACCGTGTGACTTTGGGTGATGCTACTGTTTGCAGCCAAGGTAGCTCAGGAAGGGGCTGACAGTTGATGGCTTTTTGCTGACAGTACTCCTAAAAGCTATAGAAACAAGATATTCCTTGAAGAGAGATTTGAATGAGATACTATTCCCAACTCATTACTCTCCACAAATTTGCTCTTTAATTAAAGATAATTACTAAATTACCCAGCGTAACTTCTCCACAGCAAGTACTCATATTTTTCCTATTCCCTTTGCTTTTTATATCATTCTTGGTTATTTTTTAAAATGCTTTTCACTCACTTCTTCAGTTTAGAGGCTGAAGCCTAAACAAGAAATTCTATTAAGAACTAGACCATCAAACATGGCAGAGAAAGCCACAAAGGATAAAATAAGCATTTAGCATTTAGGGCCCCATGGGATAGTGGCATAGGGCTTTTAGGAGATACATATAGAAAATCCTTAAATGAAAAACAGAAAAAAAGCAGTTATTTACATTGAGCCTAGCATTTTAAAGATGGTTGAGTTAAGTAGACAGAAAAGATTGGTTTCTTCATAAAATTACTTATTTTCTGGCAAGCTGATTCTTGTAAATTCCTTCAGTGCATAATCTAGTGGTAGGGCTCTGAAATTAAATAGCCTAATTGACATCTTAATCTAAATACGTGAACAAAAACTACTGAACTAAGCTTGAGAATAAAGTTTAAAGATTCCTTGACCTAATGAATACTTTCTGTGGGATTGTATGCTATAGAGATGGTCGGTATGGTGTTGTAGGCAATTTTCCAGAAACACATATAAACTGAAATACTTTCTTGTCTGAGGTTGAGCTATATTTTTATCACCATTGCCCATTCTGCAAAACATGCCATCTGCCATTCTGCAGTCATGTAAAAGCTCTGGAAAGGTTTTAGCATCATCGACGCTTACAAAATGTGTTACCTTGATCTCTGTTTTTGATTATTTCTGTTACCATTTTTCCTCTGCTTGTCTGAACTTTTGAAACAAGAGGAAGACTTTACTCATGCTTCAGCATGTGATCAAGATTGTTAATTCATTGAATCGGGCATCTCTAACTATACATATGCTCAGCAGTTTACACAAGTTGCTAGAGACTACAGCTATAACCTACTTCATCTATTAAAGCATACAACATATGATCAAAAAGGAAAAATAACATAAGCCAAATACAACTACTGAGATCAGAACCCATAAGTAGCTACTTTCTGTGTGTATTATCTGAACTTTCTTTAATGCATCTGGTTTCCATGCCAGCTAAGGGAACAAATACCTGCAGATGTGTATTCATATTATACATTCAAAAATAAAACCACAATAAAAAGAAACATATTTTTATACTGTGTGATTTAAACTTCCCTTACCTAAGTATTTATACTAGTTTTAGAGAGAGACTCATTGAATTTCAACAGTGAAAAATAAACGAGATATGTGTCTCTATTTGGTTTGCAACGTAATTTGGTTGTGTCGTTTGGACTTTTAGACCTCATTTTGAAAGTAAAGACTCTGGGTCTAAAAAACAACTTTTTAGAAATTATAATTAGTAAACAAAAGGATTTCTTCATTATGATATCACTGAGTCTGTGATATTAAGTGAGTCTAGTCTTCTTAGTTCATTTTAGTGCTTTATGATATGAAACTTATGTGTCCTCCTCTTTAATGATAGCTTTACTGCTACCCTGGTGTAAACATGTATGTGTTTAGATGCCAGGAAGATACTGCCAATTATCCTAAGTAAGAGACACAGCAATGAGTGAAGGCTTGTCCACTCTGCCAGGATAAGTACCCAGTAATCTACACAACGACTATATTCTGCTGAAGTTAAAGGTTTATGGTACACTCTAAAGTTTGGATTTATTAATGAAAACCAAGAGGGTAATGGAGAATCATTAACATTTTTAGCACTGCTTTCTAGATGAAAAATTCTGCTGTTCTCCAATATCTGCTTTTTCCTTCCGTTCAAGAGAGAATCCACTAATGAGCCATGCACTTTTCCCCAGTAACCACAGAATTAGAACCAGGCTCTCTTCTAATCTGGCCTTTACCAACTGATTAGAATTAGGACATGGTTAAAAATCTATTTTCTATCTTTATTCTGCATAGTAGCAATAACCAACTTAAAACTATAGCTTCTGTTTAAAGCTGGCATATGAAAAACTGAAAAATAAAGTTTATAGCAATTCCCGATTTTCTCCGACCCTTTATTATATAGCTCTATTTTTAGCATAGTTCATCTTAAAATTTCATCACTCTTGCCATGTACACCACTCGGATATCTCTTTGTTTATCATGTCCTTTTTCTAGCTGGTAAATCTGCATGTAAAATGAAAGACTGCTCAGGTTAGTGGCTACTTCAAACTCGGTACATTATAATGAAAATATGTATTTTATGAAAGTATGTATTCTCAGGCCACTGTCTCCAAAGGTTTTGATTTAGTGGGTTGGGTTCCACAGTAAGATGTTGAGATGGAGCTTGTATGCAAGAAAGATAGATGGCAATGCTCTTGGGAACAGCTGTAAGGAACGGAAGGAGCAGGATAGGCAGAGGGAGCAGCTAAATGGACACCCTGTGGGTGGTATAGCCCTTCGAAGTTATCCCCATATGAGGCAAGTGGTTTGGCCTTTGTGTCGCCACAATGACTGTGGATGCTGGTTGTCTCAGGAAGGGACATGACTTCAGGTGAAGCAGCTCCTTTGGCTAAGAGCAATGCTCAGAGTTTCTGATCCTCTCCATTGCCTGTGTCTCAGCCAGCAACCATGATAATTTGCTCTGTTAGACAGAATTGTAATGCTGAAGAATCTCAAACACCTCGAGCCAGGATATGAATTGCTAACTTTGTTTCAGATCTCTTTAGATTTGTCCAGGTAAATGAGGCTACATGGTACATTTCCTGAAGACCTGAGTATAGGGAACTAAGTACCTAAAGCTATCTCCCTCAGTTGGAGACCACAGTTTCTGAAACATTCAGAACAACTTAAAATGTTCTTCAAGACATTCAGCAATCATATATAACTAAAAGCAATTTTTAAAATGCACATAACAAAAGAAAGAAAACTATTTTCATCTTAGATGGTAAAAACAGATGACTTGGAGTCAAAGATATATTTTCAAATGGCTAGGCCAGTTGTTTATTTGTTCATTCACTTACTATTTATTAAACATGTGTATGTACCAAATATTGTTTTAGGCACTAAGGACTCAACATTGACAGAACAAGTATACAGACAAACTTTTCATGGGGTTTATTTTCTAGGGGTATATATATTATTTAAATATGTTGAACCTTAATTTCCTCATCCATAAGAAAGGGTGCTTGCATTGCAAGGATGACATAAGGGATTATGAGTAAAGTACTCAGCCTCTGTTCCTACCTGTGATAAGAAAAATTCCTTTGGATACATTTCTGGTCCTATGCAATAAAATAATCATAGAAAAGACCATTCTTCAATAGAGTAATGGGGTGTCCAAGGTTAAAGTACACGTAACTTTATATGGTACACTTTAAAAAATAATTTTTTGTAATTTCCTCTATTGTTCTGGGAACCTCGGATAGGATTTGGGAAAGATGATCTCATTCAGGGACTAAAGGGAAAGAGGACATATTTAAAAGGGTCTTTTTCTCAGCCCATTCAACTCATGGGTCTCATGTAGCAGCTGATCTCCTCTTGGCTGAATTGGTGAAATTGTGGAGTACAGAAGACAGCTGGCAACCATGGGTGAGACTTCTCAAAGGTATCAGAGAGAAGAGCTAACAGAGAGAAAGCAACATCTCAGGAAAGAAGAGATTGAAAATGATTCAGATCACTGGCCTCAGGTCTTAAAAGTAAGAAGTAAAGACTAGATCTTGAGCATGCTAGAAGATTGAGTTAGAACATTTGTTTTATTTAGGAATAGATTTTTAATTTAGCTAAATAATTTTCTTTGTTTCTTAGGATCAAACAACAAAACAACAAAATCAAACAACAGCTTACTAGATGTATGAGCTACGAGGCATTTTTTTTTCTGGTTAAAATGGTATTATGTGCTTTTTATAGTATCAAGTTTAAGAACACAATCTTCGGGTCAGTGTGACTTCTCACAGCTGTTCTTACCAGCTGTGTGACCTTGAGTATGTTCTGTATGATCGTGAAAATGTTACTTCACCTCTTTAAATCTGTTTTCTTATTGCATAGTGAGCATTGATACAACATCTGTTATATGATCATTGTGAGAATTAAAAGAGGTAATTTAAGAGATGTAAATAACTCAGTTAGTGTCTAGTAAATTCTTAGTTATTGCTTTACTACTATTATCATTAATAGAAGTAATTTTTATTAGCATATTTACTAGGTTTATTGATTTGTTAATTAAAGCAGCATATGATTTCTAGCCACACTTAATTGCATTTATTCCAAATTTGGTAAAAATGGAGAGAATCTAATCATTTCTGATTTTTCCAGCAAATACTCATTTATTTTAAATAGATGTCAAAAAGATACTTCTTTTCTTTCTTTTGTAGGGTTTTCTTCCTGCGACAGGAGAGAATCATCCAGAAGAGGAAAGATACTACGGTTCCCTGCAGTGGATCTGCCCAGATGTCATGAGCGTTCATGGGGAAAATAGAAGAGTGAGCATATCCTTGATTTGGTCCTTTCCTGAGTTTTTAATAAGTATGCAGTTTAAATAAGCTTGTTCTCCATTCAATATACTAATTGGGTGGATGATAAAATGCTGTCTGTGCTGCATGAGATGTTTCAAATTCAGAAAATTATTTATTTGTGTATGGAAAAATATGTCTTCCCAAAAGAATGAATCTGATAGCCTTCAATATTCATTCATTATTAAGTCAAATTACCAAGTTATGGAGTAAAACTCTGTCTTAGGAGAGAAAGCTAATTACTGAACCCCTAAAGCTTTTCTTACAAAACTAGAATACTTAACGTCTAATATCGGAGTTTCTTTCTCAGAAAATAAGATAACTGGTTTTAAGTCTCCTAAAAATTCCTCCCACAAATGCTTTCTAAATTAAACTATAATCCCTGCCATCCCCTCCCCCCAACCATTTTTCTTCTTTGTAGAATTATAAGGGGAAAACTGCTGCACTTACATACACATATAATTTTCCAAAGTCTATGTCCCATCCAATTTTTCTAATAGCTCTGAGAGCCTAATATAGTTCCTATATTCAGGGTATATAAAACCTGTCAACATTTAAATTGTCTCTTTCTTTCTCTGTCTGCCTTTTACCCCAACCTAACCTCCCTCTCCATTCTTATTTTAAAATGTATTTAGCTCTTAGGACATTTCTCAGACTTTTATTCTTCTCAGTCTCCTGGAGCCAAGAATTTAGATCTTCAAAATATTAAACTCATTTAACTCACATTTACTTCACATTTTAAAATAAATCACTGAATAACATATTTAGGTTTCTTTTGATTAAAGTAGAATATTAAGGATGTTTCTTTTCCTTATATTAATATAAACTTTTTAGAGTATTCTGACTTCTGATGGCTTAATATCTTTTTTTCTTAAGTAAATTGTCCACAATAAAAATATATTCCTATAGTATATAATATCAAACGTATTCTTTATGAAATTTTATAGGAAAAGCTTCCATAGTACATATATACATATTAAGTATAATGATTATTTTAAAATATATCTTTACTTTCTTTTCTTTTCTGGATTTCTTTTGTAGTCCTAAACAAAAAATGGCAAGATATTTTTTTCACTAAACATTTTATTTATCACAAGTTGACCAGTGATTCCCAAAGTCATCCTTTATCAGAACAATAGTGTTGAGATATACACTGCAAGACACAGGCTGTGTGATCAAGTAAGTGTGAGAAATACCTCTGAATTATGTAATACACATTGGCATTTTAGAGGCTCTGTGAAATATGGTAATTATGACACCAATTGAATCTTGTTTAACTCAAAGTTTTATAACCTTAAAGATTGTTGACTTTAATTTAACAACAATTAATATGTATTAATGAACTAATGTTTTTAACAATTACTGTGTGCCACACTGTACTAGGGAGGAGAAACATAGAAATCCATAAAAAAAATTTATTCTCATCCTCAGAAGTTTACACTAGTAATAATAATAGAAAGTGGACTTTTTTAACATCATTATTGGAGTATAACTGCTTTACAATGGTGTGTTTCTGCTGTATAACAAAGTGAATCAGCTATACATATACATATATCTCCATATCTCTTCCCTCTTGCATCTCCCTCCCTCCCACCCTCCCTATCCCACCCCTGTAGGTGGTCACAAAGCACCGAGCTGAACTCCCTGTGCTATGTGGCTGCTTCTCACTATTTTATATTTGGTAGTGTATATATGTCCATGCCACTCTCTCACTTTGTCCCAGCTTACCCTTCCCCCTCCCTGTGTCCTCAAGTCCATTCTCTAGTAGGTCTGTGTCTTTATTCCCGTCCTGCCCCTAGGTTCTTCATGACCTTTTTTTTTTTTTTTTAGATTCCATATAAATGTGTTAGCATATGGTATTTGTTTTTCTCTTTCTGACTTACTTCACTCTGTATGACAGACTCTAGGTCCATCCACCTCACTACAAATAACTCAATTTTGTTCCTTTTTATGGCTGAGTAATATTCCATTGTATATATGTGCCACGTCTTCTTTATCCATTCATCTGTTGATGGACACTTAGGTTGCTTCCATCTCCTGGCTATTGTAAACAGAGCTGCAATGAATATTGTGGTACATGACTCTTTTTGAATTACGGTTTTCTCAGGGTATATGCCCAGTAGTGGGATTGCTGGGTCATATAGTAGTTCTATTTTTAGTTTTTTAAGGAACCTCCATACTGTTCTCCACAGTGGCTGTATCAATTTACATTCCCACCAACAGTGCAAGAGTGTTCCCTTTTCTCCACACCCTCTCCAGCATTTATTGTTTCTAGATTTTTTGATGATGGCCATTCTGACTGGTGTGAGATGATATCTCATTGTAGTTTTGATTTGCATTTCTCTAATGATTAATGATGTTGAGCATTCTTTCATGTGTTTGTTGGCAGTCTGCATATCTTCTTTGGAGAAATGTCTATTTAGGTCCTCTGCCCATTTTTGGATTGGGTTGTTTGTTGTTATTGAGCTGCATGAGCTGCTTATAAATTTTGGACATTAATCCTTTGTCAGTTGCTTCATTTGCAAATATTTTCTCCCATTCTGAGGGTTGTCTTTTTGTCTTGTTTATGGTTTCCTTTGCTGTGCAAAAGCTTTTAAGTTTCATTAAGTACCATTTGTTTATTTTTGCTTTTATTTCCATTTCTCTAGAAGGTGGGTCAAAAAGGATCTTGCTGTGATTTATGCCATAGAGTGCTCTGCCTATGTTTTCCTCTACGAGTTTTATAGTGTCTGGCCTTACATTTAGGTCTTTAATCCATTTTGACTTTATTTTTGTGTATGGTGTTAGGGAGTGCTCTAATTTCATTCTTTTATTCATTAGCTGTCCAGTTTTCCCAGCACCACCTATTGAAGAGGCTGTCTTTTCTCCATTGTATATTCTTGCCTTCTTTATCAAAGATAAGGTGACCATATGTGTGTGGGTTTATCTCTGGGCTTTCTATCCTGTTCCATGGATCTATATGTCTGTTTTTGTGCCAGTACCATACTGTGTTGACTACTGTAGCTTTGTAGTATAAAAAGGGGTCTTCTTAATGTGAGTAATGTCAATTAATCATTAAAACTCAGTTTTAAACATTTTAAAAGACACTTTTTTTAGATTAAAAAAAAAACCCTAAGGCAGAGAGAGAAAGTATGTAAATTCTCAAGGCAACAAATTTTATAGGTAGTAAAGCTAGGGTTCAAAGCCAGGTGTTCTATTCCAAGCCCTGTGTTCCTAAATGCTAGACTATAGCTGCTCACAGAGCATGTTTTTGCAAATACTACAGTGGATTTTAGCTTGCTTGATATCAAAGGCCTGTTCTATCCTGTTAAGTTTATCCTTCTTCCTGACACAATCTCTAACATATTATATTGCCACAAACACTGTCCAATAAAGAAGTGAACAAACACATGTTTACTACTGATCTATAAAACAAGTAACTGCTGCTAAGTTATTGCTTCCTACTGTACAGTGATAAATAGGTCAAGATTAGAACCTTCATATTCTTGCTTTCTTCTTTTGCATCTCTAGGCTTACAAATTTATCGAAATACATACCTATTATCAACTATTTTGTATTAAGCTGGTATTGGTATTAAGACCAAAACCTATTCAAGACCTATCTCGTCACCTATTCTCATAAACTGATCATTGACTATTCCTTACTGTCTTGCTCTTCTTATCATGGACTAGTTCTCTCTCCACTCTCTTCTCAAGTCACTCCAAATCTACACTCATACCTCATTCATCATAAAATTCCAACCCTCCTCATGTAAACTTCTTAAAGGGTAGTTCATATTCACCACGTCCATATTTCTTTCTCTTAACATCTACTTCCAATCAAACCTCAAGTTGTGATGACTTCACATTTTTAAATATTTCACAATCTAAGCATCTGTTCATTCACTCACCCAGTTTATCACACGATACTCTTTGAGAGTTTCAGTCCTTCTCTCTCATTGTTAGATGAAATAAATTACCATTCTCTCTCTCTCTCCCTCTCTCTCTCTCTATTATTGAATCGTTCTACTTCTTTCTAATTTCAATATTTGATTCTCTTTGAAGCCACCCATGTTTTGCCCCTGGATTATTGCCATAGTCTCCCTACTGTTTTCATTGAATTTTCTCTTTCCACCTTTTCACCCATTCTTCTCACTCTAGGCAGAAGGATATGTGTGGGAATATGACTGAGACACTCCTGCTACTATTCCTGTCAGAGAACATGCAGGAGGTCTAGCTACATAGTAAAAATAACTCATAGTTGCAAAGAAAGACACCATGCTCCTTATGGTCCTATTTCTGGTGCCAGACCCATATAATCCATATCAACTTTCCTACTAAACTGATTTTTTGGCTTTTGCAGGAAGGAAGAGAAGGAAATTGTCATCTTGAGAAGAATATTTTATGAAGCATTAATACTTTTCTTCCTCCTTTCCTACAAAGGGTGGGTCAAATCAAAGGCTCGAATCAAACCTCTCCATTCTCTTTGACTCCTAAGTTGAGAAAACTCCACTGAATTTTGATAAGCCTTCACACTGCTGATGGGCGTCTTACAATATGAGCATGTAAAAGAAGAAGAGACACAGTAACGCTGAGAATACAGCAGCTATGATTCCTACTTCTTGGTGTGGCAAGGGTACATGCGTTTCTCTGAGGGGCAGAGGGGGTGAATGAGCACTGTGCACCTGCAGCAGATAGGTAGGAAATAGAAGAAAAGTTATGAGAAGGGGGTCAAAAAAGCATCTCCACCTTGATAGGCACAACAAAATTAGAGAACTCTGTGGTGGGGGTGGGGCAGTATTAGGAGACAGCCTAAAAAACAACAAATGCACCACATGGGAGAAAGCCTTTGGATACCAACAGCACTCTGAAAGCCAATGGCAAGGCAGTTTGAAGAAGAATATACCTATCCCCAACAAGGAAGGGGCCCAAAAATTTGCAACCAATGTGTGTTTTTCTTATCTAGGCAAATATTTTCTTTGTCATTTCCCCTCAATTCCCTGCTTCTGCAGACACCAGGTACATGGGAAAAAAAAGTGGAGATGAGAATCAAGAAAGAAAGTAGGTCTGACCATACTCCCCTTCTTTGCCCTTTTGGTAGCTTATTGAAGCTAACAATAAATAAACTGTCTCGTGGAAAAGAGTTCAATGTGACAGAGGCAAGAGATAATATTTAAAATTTACTGAATATCCAAAATGAGAGTGTTTTAAAATCTGAAAAATTCCTGGAGATAGCTATATTTTTTTGTTACATAATGAGATTCCATTAGTTAGCACACTGAAGTTCCTTTGTACCTACTACATAGTCAATGAAGTTTCAAATATTAAAATTGATCACAGTTACTGGTTTAAGTACAATGGCATCACTGAATTGAAATTACTTAATTCATATCTGTTAGTTCTTCTTCAAAAAAGCCAATGTATGTGATTCACCCCCTTGCTTAAACGTCTTCAATGGCTTTCTACTGAAGTTATGATAAAATCTAAGGCTCTTTTGTCTTAAAAGCCCCTCCACAGTTTATCCCATGCCTTCTTCATTAGCTTCATCTTCCTATATCTCCTACTTGCCTGTGTGTTCTAACTTTACTGGTTTCTAACAGTGCCTTGAATATGCCTTCTCTTCTTGCCAGCGGCTATCACACACATTCTTCCTTTCGCTTAGAATACCACTTTTTATCTAGCCTACTCTTTTCCAATTTAAAGGTCTTTCCTTATTTTCACTTATACAAGAAGGACTTCCCTGAAACTCCAGGCTAGTTTAATTTCTCCTTTTAAGTGCCCCTATAGAACGAAGCACATCCCTATTTGTAAAATTCATCATATTTGAAATTATTACAGTGTCTTTCTTCCCAACCAAAGAATGAAGCAAAGGAATAGTGTCAGCCTTCTTTATTATTAAATCCCCACTGTTTAGCACAGTTTCTAGTAGATATTAAGCATTTAATTAATCTTCTATTTAAAAAATTCATTAACTGTGGGTACTTGAACAGTACTACTCAACTTGGGCTATCAAAGATCATGCACCATACAAGCTGAGACAGAAAACAAAGCAAAACAATCAAACACAACCATTGGAGGTTCACTAATGAGGAGTTGCCCAGCGAATATACATTAAAGCAAACTTGTAGAGGAAGACTGACCATATTTCTTAACAAAGTGTCACTTATCTTCTCAAAATGAAGGTATACAGAGTCGCTAGCATTCCTATTGTTGTTTTAAAGGATTGACAGGAAAATGTCCAAGTCATACTAAAAAGAAATAACTAAAATTTTCCTAGATGTTTGTACACACATACATAACAGAGATTTGTGGATTTTTTCTCTCAAGTCTCTTTATTTCTAGGGGTTCCAAGTTTTGACTGTGCATGAATAGTCCCTATACATTATTTTGCTTAAGTCTACCTGACTGATGTCTCTTTATCCATGAGGCCATCTGAGAACAGAGCTTTTATAGCTACAGAGGACTAACTCCTCCATGGGAAATAGTGGAACCAGTCCCTTTAGCTCTGCCCTTAAGATGCTTTTTCTAAAGGAATACATATAGATATATATAGATATAGACATAGATACAGAGAAATATATATGATTTTGGCAGCAAATATATATGCATATATATTTGCATATATACACAGACACACACACACACACACACACACACACACGATTTGGAAAGCAACATCACAATGCCTCTCTAGTTCTCTGTATTTGCCCTGTTTGCCAGAATATACAATCCTCTAAAAGGTCACTTCTTCTCAAGCCTATTATATGGATATCTAGAGCTGCTTATAGTGATAACTCACCTAACAAACTAGGACACAACTGAATCTTAGTTTTACTCAACTGTAACTACCTACCACATTAGAAGTGTTAAATTCATAAACTGCACACAGTCATAGAGATAGAATTGAAAAATAAATATCCAAAATCTATTTACTGAACCTTGATTTAATGCAAAAAATACCTTCACTGAAAATAAATATCAAAGGAAATATTAGCTGAACATTATTTTTTATATTGGATATTGGGTCTAATCAATTTATTTTTCCTTTCTGACATGTGACATTCATGTAGCTTTTCGATCTTGAAGATACTACATCAAAAGTTGAGATAAAAAGCAAACATCCTCTACCACAAAGTGGAATTACCAGTTACCAAGTATCACTCAGCCTTAAGTATTCTGATGGGTACTTTTCACAATACAATGAAATAAATGTTATTCCATTTTAAAATGAAGAAACTGAAGCACAAGAGTTTTAAAATCCCGATATAGAGTGAGCTAATTCTCCAGGAAAATCTTTCCTATGGTTTATCTTCTCAAGCTACAGTTTTAGGACAACTTTTGATTAAAGTTCATTTTTCCATACATCAGAGGAGCAGGTGGGAGAAAGCTTATATATACTGAGACTATATTACACTTCTTTTGAGACATGGGTGGAAGCAGTTTTAAGCTTGGTTGATTTCAGGATATACTGTTCAATGCTCTGACCCAGGGTCTGCTCCACTTAATCATAAGTATCCCTATTTCTTGAGGGATTTGACTTTTTTCCCGTAATGAGTACTGCTCCTGGGAAAATGGCAAGGTCAGAAACTACTTGCCCTTTAAAGGTCCAATAAGGTTGTAGACTTTATGACCTGAAATGTGAAACTTCACATCCCAAGAGATTTTACTGTTTTTTTTTTGTTGTTGTTGCTCTACTTTATAAGCCCCTCAATATCACTTTTATAAAATTTTGAGTTATTAATGATAACACTCAAGATTTGGTTTATTCTTCCTTATCATGCATGTGTGTGTCTATTTGTGTGTGTGTGTGTGTGTGTGTGTGTGTGTAGGCATGAACAGGAAGGAGGACCTCTGTGTCTTACATTGTTACAACTTTTCAAAGTATATGGTATAAAGATGTCCCTCTTTCTGTATTTGTAATTATAGATTTTATGCTTTCTGTTTTATTTTGTTTTGTTTTTGTTTTTACCTTTATTGGTGTGTGTTTGTGTGTGTGTGTCTGTTTTATTATGTATTATGGAAGAATGATTCAGTTCACTATCTTCACATTTACTGAAATTACATAGAAGACAAAAAATAGAAGAAACAGAAAGAAACTCAGAAATAACCTTGTGGAAGAGGAAAGAGGGGAAGGAGAGTGGGAGTGAGGGGGAGAAAGTAAAGAATTCCTTGTATAACCAGTTTAAAACCAATTTATGTTCTGGAAAAAAGTAGTGAATAACTTCTTTAAAAAGTCACTATTGAATTGGCCAATAAAATAGAGGAAAGAAAAAGGCTAAGAGCCTTGAAGCTATTGTTAAATAACTGCAAGTTATATTAACATCTGAAGAGAGGTAAAAGCCCCTTGATTCTGGATGTGAACAATTAGACTTAAAGGAGACTTTCCTATTAAAAGGGCCATCAAAAGGGAGATTTACCGGTAACACACAAACATACATGGGAATAATCTCTGTCCCAGCTTGTTTCTAAAAGTCAGTTTTTCCTTTAGGCAAAAGAAGAAAAGATACAGAACTGGAGAGTTGATTTTCAAGTTTAAATTAAGGATGGTCCAAGTTCAACTTAATGCCTTCCCTCAGTAAATTGTATGCAGACTGTTTAAACAGTTTTCTAAAACCTTAAAAAAATTTTAAATCATTTAATATATGAAGCTTTCCTGAAACACCACCATTGCCTCTATCCAAGATCCATGTAGGTATTTGTTATATTTGTGAAACCAAGGAGACATTTAAGAATACTGAATTTTTTTAATTTTAAGACTTGAACCTGGAAGAATACAAGAGTTAGATTAACTACTCAAATGGTTTTGCTTTTGCTAGCTGCATATATTCAATTCCATTCAATCATGAATTCCAATGACATGAAAAGCATTCTGTTCCATACTTTCGAGGAAAAATAGACATGGTAGGGGTATTTAAAAAGGAATTATATGAATCAAATGCCATTGTGTGTCATCTTCACAAATATCTTGTTTAATATCCTCATATTATCTTTTTTCTCTTGAGTCATCCAGCACCTACAACCAAAAGTCCTTCCTGAAATTTGTAGAGAAAATTGGGAAGGGTGTAGAAAACATGAATAGTTAGGTTAAATATGAAACTCTACATTTTCTTTGCCTCTTTGTTACATTAATTGTTGATATCATGGTGTGCTCCTACTATGCAGATTTCTACTCCATTTGAGATGATACCAGAATAAACATCTTCATTCTGGGGAGAATTTTTGTCAAATCCAAATCTGTTGCATGACATTTTGATAATGATAACAACAATAATGATAATAACAGTAATAAAACTAACCCCTATTGTGTGCTTATTATGTACTAGGACTGTACATATTATGTCTTTGGATTGTCACAGAAACCTCATGGAAGACAGTTCTACTACCATCATTTTAGAAATAAGGAAACAGACTCAGGGAAGTTGTCATGCTTTCCTATATTAACCAGCCCTGACACACTTTTCTAATGTGTTTTTAACATTGCCAATCACAGAATTCTCAGTCTAGAACTTTACCAAGATCTCTTTATATTGACCTGCTGAGAACTTTTGACCATGTTATCCTTGCTTTTCTTCTTCTCATTATCAGTCATATGTAAACAACATGTCCTGAAAGTCTCTTATTCCACTAACATGGACCAAAATATTAAGTTACATAAAACCTTCCCTTCCCCCATCTGATCCTGTAGATTCAATATTTTGATAATTTACCTACAATAAAACACAGGGGATACTTATCACTATAAATACTAAAGGTATTTTGATATTAGACAGTTTATTTTTAGATGAAAACATTAATGTATGACATTATGTATCCTTATTTTAACGATCCAACTTCTAAATACAACCACGCAGTATTTGCATTTGTATTTCAGATGAGTAGATCACATTACTGTTACATGAGAAGTTAGTAAGGTAACATAAACTTTGTCTTAAACTTTCTTTATTTAATAAAGAGTTGAGAATTGGTAGCACTGAAGCAGCCCTTAACATATGGGCTTGAAGAATAATTTTCTTCCTTTATTTATAGAAAATGTCCATTCAACTGCTATTGCATTAAACTTCTAAAGCGTGAACCCAATATGAAGCATTATGGCTTATTAATTTTAATTCAATCCCTTTCACTTTTGATGAATAATACAACTTCTTGTCTACTCTAATACACTTAAAACAGAATCTGAAAATATTACAACAGTGAAGTTTAATTCTTTTACTTTATCAGATATTTTCCTAATTTATATTTCCCTTTCATTTATTTTTCTTTGTTCATTTATCTTTCTAATACTGCTGAATGGAGTTTTAAAGTATTCCAAAATTGGTGCTTCAGTCAAAATCTGTTCTTCTTTCAGCTAATGCTTCACACGTACAACTTTCTAAACCAGCGTCCTTTTGCTTCAACTGTCACATTTTAAAATAAATTAGAGACTCACCACTCACTGGCTATTGAAGTTCATGAATTAATTGACTTGACTGTTTTGGCTTACTTTGATCTAAGCTATTTTCTCAGTAATACTGTGATTTACCTGACATTAAAGGGCAAACTGAGCAATGAGTTTCTGGAACTACATTCCTATAAAAACAGCACCAGTATACCAATGAATGGCATTAATTGCACTTGGGATATTTACATAGAAGGAGGATGCTAATATAACATTTCTACTATATATCAAATGTCAGATATTATAATCAGTGTTATTTCAATGGAAGACACAATCATTTGGTTCTATTCAGCAGATGTAGTTAACACCTACTATCTGCAGGCATTTTGGAGGATATCAGGAAGAGCCCATTAATTATACTTAAAGAAGATGAAGGTGAATACAGTCTGATTTTAAAATGTATCCCTTCCCATGCCCAAGCTCATTCAGGTTGCTGGCTGAATCCAGTCGGTTATAGAATAGTGATCACCATTTTCTTCTTGGCTGTCAACTGGGGGCTCACTCTTAATCCCTAGAGGCCTCTCTCTGGTACTTGCAAACAGGACCCCACATCTCAGAACCAACAAAGGCAGGTCTTATCTTTTTCAAGGAGATTCCCTTCAGCTAGAGAAAGTTCTCTGATTTTAAAGGCCCATGTAATTAGCTTGGAGCCACCTGGATAATTCAAGCTACTCTCCCTATTTTAAGGTCTATAACCTAAATTACATCTACAAAGTCCCTTTTGCCATGTAATGTAATATATTCACAGGTTACATGAATTAAGGCATGGACATTTTGGGGGGATCATTTTGTCTACCACACTAGGTAATCTTCAGTTTTTTCTCTAACTCATACATTGCCAGAAGAATTTTTTTGAATGAGCATTGAAGCTATAACACCAGAGTACCTGGGAGTGAAAGTAGCTGTTGGTAAAGAATATATATAATATCTCTAATATGGGTTCAACTTTTTAAAAAACATTTCTGAGAAAAAGGTATGCCATTTCAACTGAAAAATAAAACTTGTTAATACACTAGAAAGATATTCTCTTTGTGAAGAAATAATGCCAAGTGGTTAATGGTATTTTAAGAAATTTTTCTAAAGATCTTCTTCTCAAAGTAAAAACTTACAGAATTAACCCTATAAACAGAGCTCGGTTTATTTTGACCAACATTTATTAAATGCCCTGACCATAGGGAAGAAAATACTAACATTTAGAGACATTGTTCTCAATGAACACAATCTAATTATAATATAAACAGTTACAAAGGAAGTCAAGCAAAACGCCATTAGGGCCTTAATACCAAACAAAGGATAAAATATTCTTTATGCCTTTTTACATTTCCCTAAGCTTTCCTTTTCCTTCCTTAGAAGTGCATTTATCATCCTCCTCCCCCATCTTTTATTTTTTTTTTTTCCGGTACGCAGGCCTCTCACTGCCGTGGCCTCTCCCGTTGCAGAGCACAGGCTCTGGACGCGCAGGCTCAGCGGCCATGGCTCACGGGCCTAGCTGTTCCGCGGCATGTGGGATCCTCCCGGACCAGGGCACGAACCCGTGTCCCCTGCATTGGCAGGTGGACTCTCAACCACTGCGCCACCAGGGAAGCCCCTCCATCTTTTTTAAGTCCACTACTGGCCACTGCTATGTTAAAAGCAGAGGATCTTAGTCAGCAGAGACTTTAGATCCTGTAGGTCCAACCCCTCAATTTAGAGGGCATGACTGAAACTTTTTCTAGCTTTTAAGTTCTTTAAAGAAAAAGTATCTAAGAACAAAAGATTTGCCCAACCTAGTCAGATTCAAGAGCTTTTGAACACATTATAACATCTCTGAAAAGGCAGTTTAAAAAGAACCTGAGCGCATTTCACAATTTCTGTATCAAAATACAGTCATGCCTACATTTCATGTTCCCTTAGTTATCCACTAAGTTTCTAAATTTCAAAACTTTGGGAAGATGTTACTTAGGGTACCATATTTTTTCATTTTAATTCAGCATATAATTCAACATTTAATATGCTTTAGGTGGATTTTAGTCTTATGGGGCTTCCATCTGAATTAAGGAAATTAAGAGAAATTGGGAAATTAAAATTGAGAAGGCAATTTTTCCTTATATTTTTTGTACATTTAATAAAATATTTAGCTTCCCTGAATCCCATCCAATAAATGTCACTAAATACACAAAAAGAAAAAAAAAGGGGGGAAAGAAATAAAAAAGAAATAGTGACCTATATATTTTTCCAAAAGTCCACAGGTAGATGGATGCTAATAATATCGATTGAGAACGACTGGAAAAGAATTTGTCTGTGTTTTACTATTAATGATTGAGAATATTTGGCATGAATAGAGAAAAATCTAACTGGGGTTCTCCAATATTTATTTAAATATGTCACTGAGAACAGAAACTAATAAATAAGCATTAAAGGGGGTGCATGTGACTAGTATTAATGAACCCAGGTTTAAGCTGGGCAAAACACTTTACTTAAAGTTGCAATGTGACTATACAATAGTCATTCCCCACTCCAGAAAGATACTTCAAGGATGCCAAATGTCTCCCCAAATATTATTTTGATATTCTTTTTTATCTACTCCTTTCTTACAAATCAACAGTGAGGAAAGAGCAGAAGTTTCTAGAGGTGAGATAGTTTAGTTTTGTTTTTTAAGGCAAGCATATATGATTTTTTGTTTCATGGCTTTTATTCACATCAAGTAGGTGCTTGCTGACTTGACAGACCATTCTAGCATAGCAGCCTATTCACAACACATGATTTTGAGAATCAAGATTCAAGATCAGAATGAAATCAATCATAAGGCTGCCTTTCTATTGAACCACCAAGCTGGTAGCCTAGGGCAAATAAAAGCCTAGTAAATGGACTAATTTCAGAGCTTGCTCTAAAGGCTGAATTAGCAGGTGGAAGCTTTTTGCTTTGTCTTGTTTATTTTTGTTGTTTTTATCTCAGCAGCAAGATTGGAAGTTTATTAGGGCATAGTGGCAGCCAATGTATTACAGCACTTGATTTTTCTTACAGTTGTTTCAGCTCTGTGTGCATGTGTGTGGGCACACGTGTGTGTGTAGCTGAATATTTTGAAGTTTAATTTCCTTTAAGACTTAAGTCTCCAGCTTGAAGATCAATTTTTTTAATGGAGATGAAAGACCCTAAAACTCTGCTGTGTCAGTCATCTCTTAACAAAACAATATCTAGGCAGATTTCTCCAATCATCAAATAAAAGGAAACCAACACAACAAAACAACTCTCTGTTTTTGTTGGCATTTGTTGCAAACCCCAGTCAATTCTATGTCTCCTTCTTACCATTTTTCTCTGGAGCTCATATAAAACCTTGGATTTTTTTTTTTTTGTTTATGAATCTCCCCTTCTATAAGTCTTATTTAAAAAATCCACGCTCACCTAAAAACCTCTCTTTCTTTTCCTTCTCATTTGCATTAATGTTGTCAAGATTAATTTGTAAAAAAAACCTTACATTCCCATGAGTCACAGTGTAAAATGACTTTTATTTTTAACTTAATTCCATCCAACAAGAAAATAATTGGTGGGTGAGAGTTTTTAGTGTTTGAATGAAGCTTTGATATTATCTAGTTGAATCCGAACATCTTATACATAAGAAAACTGAAGTTCAGAGATTAAGTGACTTGTATCAAATCACGTAGATAACATATGGACTTACACTCAGTTGTCTGGTTCAACATTTAATATTTCTGGTGAAAAAATTGTTACGATTGAGTCTCTAATAGAGATCGAAGGAAATACTAGTCAGAGTCAGAATTTAGAAAATCATATTTTACAAACTTGGGAAAACCTATATAAATATATAGATCTTATGTTTACAAATGAAAGTAAATATGGCAACTATTAGGTGGTCATTTTTAAGAATTATGGGAGAAATTTAAAATATTTTAAGAAATGGGGAAAGCGGTTAAGTACACTGGATTGAAAAAGAAAAAAGAGAGAGAAAATAGCATGGTTTTTACAAGTCAATAAAAACAAGTCTGAAGATCTATTATAGAGTTAATTCCACAAAAACTAACTATTCTCAAGACCATTTTGTGTAGACATATCTATAGTTTGATATAATTTTGCAGGCTGGGATTGTGTCTTTAAAGCACTTAAGCCAAACTAGAAAATTTCATACACTTGTATACTTGATTAAATGAAATTCCCATTTGCTTCTCATTAGCTCTGACATGAGCACACACAGCTACAGGATGTCTATTGTAATTATGATGAGAGTTTCAAAAATAAACAGGAAAAATTTCCATACTAACCAGGAAATGTTGAAAAACCATATGCTACAAAATTTGAGATATTTACCATTTAACAAAATTATATTGAAAACTCAATCCCAAAAGCTGTATTTGAGACAAAGATTGGTCCAAAATATGAGAAAAAGCCCTCTTTAGAAACCAAGTAAACAGGTCATAAAGTACTTTTAGAGCACACATGGACTCTAGTATGAACTTTAAGAACCTCTTGAGATCCCAAAAACTACACAGAGGGGCGAAGCCATGGAAAATTTACTCCAAGTTTATAGTTCACTTGGACAGCTACACAAGAATAGAACTGGAATATTGCTATACTCATTCTGAGCTTGGAAAAGTGAGCCAGGAGAAGAATTGGACCACTGTTTCACTTAATTGGTTGGATTCATACAAACAAATAACAAAGATGTTAAAACCAGGTACTGACTGACCTCAGCTCTGACTCATTCTTTGATCATCTGCAGGTTAATGGGTACCTGGATTAACAAAGTATAATCCAGTAAATGTAAACATCATTTCTCTTTCTTTGATTGAAATGAAGTCTCAGAATAAAATCCAAAAATCTTCGATTGCATTCCAAATCCTAATACTGAACTATTTACAGAAAACAGAAAAAATTCATACCAACTATATGAAAAAATGTATTTCAGATGGAAGAGTCATTCTGAAGTCTCTAAATGTATTTTAAAAATAAAAATAAAAAACAGTGAAATAATAGAAGAAAGTTTCTATGACCTGAAGAAAGACTTAAGTATTCAGACCAATAGTATTCAAACAATGCAAGAAAAATATAATTAAGAGAGTCACAAAATCATCCATTGTGTACTCATTCATTCAACTAATATCCTAGTTATTGAAAATACGTCAATGAACAAAATGGATCAAATTTCCTACCTCCATGGAGCTTAAATTCTAGTAAAGGCAGACATAATATATTAGTAAATTACATATTAGAAGATAATAAATGCTAAGGAGAAGAACAAATAAAGAAAATGCTGGAAGGGGAAAAGTTTGGTTTCTACTTTTAATAACATGGTCAGGGAAGATCTCCTTAAAAATGCAGTATTGGGGGGCTTCCCTGGTGGCACAGTGGTTGAGAGTCCACCTGCCGATGCAGGGGACACGGGTTTGTGCCCCGGTCCGGGAAGATCCCACACGCCGCGGAGCGGCTGGGCCCGTGAGCCATGGCCGCTGGGCCTGCGCGTCCAGAGCCTGTGCTCTGCAACAGGAGAGGCCACAACAGTGAGAGGCCCGCGTACTGCAAACAAAACAAAACAAAACAAAAACAAAAACCCCACAAATTTATTATCTTTAAGGAATCTTAGTGGCTTAAAACAACACAATCTAAATGACTCTGCAAGGATGCATTCACTGTCACGGCTCTAGGAGAGAATCCATTTCCTTATATTAATACTTCTAGCTTCTAGAGGTTGCCTAAATTCCTTGCCATGTGCTCCCTCTACCATATTTGAAACCAGCAGCATAGCATCTTCAAACTCTCTCTGACTCTGCTTCCATCACCATACCTCCTTCTCTGACACTCATGTCTCCCTTTATAAAGACTCTTGATTACAATGTGCCCATCCAAATAATCCAGGATAATCAAAATCCTTAATTTAGTTATATATACAAAATCCTTTTGCCATGTAAGCTAATATGTGTTCACAGGTTATGGAGATTAGGACATGGACTTTTGGGGCCATTATTCAGCCTAATATGTGTATGTGTGTACATGTGTATCAAATTATCCTAGCTGCAGCACAAAAATTCATCATTTAAGTCCTTTCTTCGTTTTTTTTTTTTTTTACCATTAAGCTATAGTCTATTTTACAGATTAATAAATGAACATTGATTTCTTGTTATCTTGGAAAGAACTGCCACTAGAAAATCATATGGACAATTACTCAATGAATATGGGCAATTAGCTATTTTATACAGAATGCAACAGTTTTACAAATTTCTATTCTTGGAGTTAATTAATGTAGATGCATACAATACTCCAACTTTTATCTATAAAAGTAAAAACACATCTAAGCAATAAAAATCACTGAGAGCTTAGAAACGAATTTATCTGAGAGAGAAGATATAAAAATTTCAGAAGAGATTTTAGGATTTTCTTAGCTTTTAGAAATCTCCAAATCCAATTCCAGCATGCAGAAAGTGCTCCTTGAGCAATTTCAACTTCTCAGATGCTTTCATTCAAGAGAAGTTTGGGGAAATTTTTGCTTGTTGTCATTAAAAACACTAAATCCTGTAGTACAAAATACAACTTAGGCTTCTGAGCTTTTCACCACTGTATTCAGGAAGCTCTCTCATTGAGTAGCATTCTAAAATAACTTTAGGCAGGATGATATATTATTCAAATACATATAGAAATTGCTGTTTTGTAAAGCTTTCAAAAGCAGCTAACTCTAATTACTAACACCAACAAAGTAAATATTACCTATAATCATGGGGATGTTTGGTAAAAGGAAATAGGTACCAAGACAAATACTGCTGTAACACCAAGGGGAAGCAGACTACAGAGCAAAGGAAGATGTGGTTTAGCTCGATATCCTCAAACACATATAGATTATTATTGTCATCATTAGGATTGGTGGTGATATTACAGATCAATTTCCTGAATGACAATTACAGACAATCATGAGCTAGAGCCTGAAAGCTTGAAACCTCTCCACAGGCGTGTGTAGTGAATTGTGGAGAGAGGATATTACACCAATAGCCTGCATTGTTAGGGCAACATTGCAGCATTTTCTGTATTAACATAAGCTGAAAGTGGTTACAAGTAGAGACTGGAGTGCAGGTACTGGAGGAAAAATAAAATGAAAAGAATGTGTTCTAAGCACACAGTATGTCTGCATTATGTGCAAAACTGAGGAAAAGGCAGAAGCTTAGAAAATAGCAGTAAATGTGTACATGTAGAGTCTTCTTTATGTTTGGGGAAAGGAATCTTTTATTTCTTTTTATATTTTGCAGAATACATGAGGGAAAAAAGCCCAAGGGCAGGTAGAATAAATGAGAAAAATGAAATGACAGAAAGAATTAAGTCTCAAGTGGCTTGGCTAAGCAAATTTAAACGCCTGGCTGTGTTCTTGAAAAATATAGGTTTGTTTTGTGTTTGTTTCCTCTCCTTGGGATTTTGGTCACTACTTGCTACTTATTTCCTACTATTGAGCACAGTTTTTCTTTGCTTATTTTTATTTAAATGAGTGAATCATTTTAGGGTCAACCTTCAGACATTTACATTCATATGTCCAGTGATGCACCAATGACTTTTTCCTAAAGTGTACTGCCAGATGAGCATTTTCTTTTTCTTTAGGTCATTTAATAGTTACCTTGTAGAATTAGATAGTTCTTAACACATTGTTTGGCTCTCACAATGTAACATAGTAAGATTTGGGATCATTCACTAAGAAAACTGACTGTCAAATTACATTCTCCTATGATGCTCCTTATTCATTTTACAATTTTTGTGCTGAATTTTTTAGCACAACCTTTTCTAGTACTGGTGAGCTTGGACATGAGAATAATCTGACTTCCTACTTGTATGCATACCATCTGACATCTAATTTTCCTAAGGGGATTCAAGATTGCACAAAGCTGCCATGTTATTACAGTCCTTAATGAAAGATTGCCTGAAGTAATGTCACAACATCAGACATTCAGCTCTAGTTGACACTGAAACTTCACCTACAGAAAACAGTTGCTTTAGGCATATTTTTATTTGAGCTGTGACAACTCCATATAATCATCTAAATGACATACCTGTGGAAATAACATCAATCAATATCTTAGTCTATTACTCTTGCTATTTATGTAATTATTCATTGCCTATCGACTTTTCTACTTCATTTTTCAGATCGCCACTTTTGGTATTTATATTGAAAACTGATACAGAATGATTTCATTCCTTACCTTCAATTGCAGAGTAATAAAAGAATCTTCGTTTTCAAGATCAACATAAATACCATATGAGAGAATTTCAAAAGCTTCTTATACCTATTATAGTTTAAATCAATGTATATAACAAAAAAAAACTAGCATACATTTCAATGATCAAAAATAAACGTTTGCAAGAGGAATATAAAGGATTAAAGAGGAAATTTAGAGGAAACAAATCAAGACATAGATGAAGAGAAATAAAATTTTAAATGTAGCATATTTATATACTGCTGTAACCGCATTTGCATTTCTTGTCATTACTGTAAGACACAAGGAACGTCGAGGCAATACTCATGAAATACTGGCCTCCCAAACCATTTCTTACCGGCTTTGTCTTTGCTTCCTTCAAAAAGCTATTTTTAAACAACTCAGAAGTGTACTGCTGTACCAGTTCTTGCTAAACAAATTTTAAGAATATTCCATGCAGTATTGTTCCTTATGATTGTATTATACATCTTCTAGGTGAAAAGCCCTCAACTACATCATTCTAAGGAAGAGAAAAAATTTCTGACATCCCCATCACTATCTCTCTTTCTGACAGTCCCAATAGAGCCTCACACTGCTGCCTGATTTTCTCTCCTGACAGCAAGCCAAGCCAGCCACCTAGTCAAGTGACAGAGAAAGAGGTGGAATGGGGGAGGGGGAGTGGAATGAAAGGTAGATTTAAATAGTAGCTTGAAAATATTTCTCATAGCATAAAATAAATCATAGGTCAAAACAACATATTCTAAATGGTTTGGCTAAAATTTCCAATTCTAGTCAACCTTAATCTAATTCTAATTATTATTCCTCCATGTAACCTCAGATTATCTCTTTTTCCACTGTCTTATATAATTCTACCTATTATTATTTGACATTACAGGTATCATCACTTCATTTCAGGAAGAAATAAATTACAGAATGTACCCATAGGATTTTAATTTATGGAGGTGACTGAGTGATGACATGGAGAGGCCAATGCCATTGAAAGATTTTTATTTATCACGTACATTCCCTGAGAAAAGGAGGCATGCTACACCATGCAGGGCCATATAGAGATTCGCTGACTTTAGTCAGGAGGCAGAAGCAGGAGCAAGGGGGAAGATGAGGTCAAAACTTTTAGTACTGGGGTTTCTGTGGAAATGCAAGGCAGAACAGAGTATACAGTTTGGGGTTGGCTAGCTTGAATAATTCCTTCTGGCTTTGGGCTAGAGGGGTGGTCTCTAGTTGCCTGGTACCTGGCCCTCTAATGATTTAGGGCTGGGTATAGTATATTGACTCATGTATGAAAGTTAGATAAGGAGTTGGTTGGGGCTATGGACTCAGGATTGACAGGTTTGTATACGAACAGCTTGCTCACAGACAAGTTGTTCCTATCTTTAGGAATTACCTAGCCCTAGGAGGGGCATCTCTCCCTGGGTCTATAAAGTTCCCAAATGCCAGAGTATCAAGAATACAGAAACAAAAAACAAAAAAAAATTGTTAATATAATTGACTCTGTGATGAATGGATGTAAAATAGGTAAGTACTGAATGTAAGAAATCATAGAAGACAGGACTAAGGAAAAATCAGACATTAAAAAGCTCTCTATGAAAGGCAGGTTTTTGGTTGGTTATTAAAGCCAGAGTTTGTGGCTTCTACAGTGATCAACATATCAGTGCAATATCAGGCAAAATAAGGATTTTTTTTTTCTTTTTCACATTTAAAGGAGGCATAACTAAAATAAGAAAGTAAGTTACCTAAAAATATTTGCCTATGTTAAATGGCTACAATTGGAAAGAATATGTATTTCACTTCATGAGTATTTTTTTTATTTGCATCTTTACTGGAGTATAATTGCTTTACAATGTTGTGTTACTTTCTGCTGTACAACAAAGCAAATCAGCTATATGTATACGTATATCCCCATATCCCCTCCCTCTTGAGCCTCCCTCCCACCCTTCATGAGTATATTGAATAAAGTCATGGATGCAGGAACACTCATTTCCAGGTCTTAAAAAAAGAACAATATAAACAAAAATATTTACACTAATCTCCGAGTTTAGAACTGTTAATATACATTAGGGAACATTTTTCATTTAATTTTATAATTTTAAAGTACTAAGTCCCTCAGCTTTCTGTTTTTCCAGTGTCATACCTACAAATACCTGCACATACCCACTGGTTCTTTTTTATTCTCTTCCATCTTAGAGAAAGAGGTAAACCTTCATTCCAAAGCAACCTTCACTATCTATGCTCTAGATCTCATCAGAATTTTCTCTGGTGGCAACTTCCCCTCTATTCTGAGTCTCATGTATCATTCATATACTCTACAAATATTTATTCAGTGCCTACTCTGTTATTGGCTCTGTCTAGGCTTTGGGAACATGGCATCTGTAAATATGACCTTGTTTGGAAAAAGTGTCTTTGCAGATATAATTAAATTAAGGATGTCAAAATGAGATTATCCTAGATCACCAGGGTGGGTCTTAAATCAGATAACAATTGTCTTTACAAGAAGAGAAGACACAGGGGAGGAAGGGAAGACGAACTGAAGAAGGAGGCAGAGATTAGAGCTATGCTGCTATAAACCAAAGAATATCTGGAGTCACCAAAAGCTAGAAGGGGCAAAGGAGGATCCGCTCCAAGAGTCTTTGGAAGGGGGTGCATATCTTTAGATTGAACCATACGAATATGCTGATTTTATCATTTTTTGTCTATAGAAATGGCAATTTCTTATTGCTTGAACACAATACAGGCTTGCATTAGATTTGTCTAGATATATAAAATTTTTTGAATCATCAGTCTAAATTATTTAAACACAAAGGGAAAAATTCATAAAGTGAGAAGAGGGTTGGAAAACACAGATACTTAAGGTGCAAGTAGAGGAAGAGATAGAGCTACCTGGGAGGCTGAGAAGGAGAGTCAACATCATGAGCCAAAACAGAAATATAACTGACTTAACCAGTCCCACAGATAGGTTAAAATAACATGGATTGTGAATATTCTAGGTGTCAACAACTTATTTGCATTATACAAGGAAGTGAATGCATTTAACTTATTATGAACCAAAGACAAATTATAACAACAGAAAATAGACCATTTTGCCAACTTACAAAGGAAAAAAATCTGTGCATAAAATCTTTACATTTGGGCTTCCCTGGTGGCGCAGTGGTTGGGAGTCCACCTGCCAATGCAGGGGACACGGATTCGTGCCCTGGTCCGGGAGGATCCCACATGCCGCGGGGTGGCTGGGTCCGTGAGCCATGGCCACTGAGCCTGTGCATCTGGAGCCTGTGCTCTGCGGCGGGTGAGGCCACAGCAGTGAGAGGCCTGCGTACCACACACACACAAAAAAAATAAAAAATAAAAAAAATCTTTACATTTTACAAAATTAAAAATTTATATTTAGAAGATATTAGCTATTTTAGGCAATACACACATTCTTTTAAGATATAGACCACCATATGCCTAGTAGTGTGCTATCTCATATGTGGTTATGCTATTGATATATATCAATATAGATATGCATCAATATAGATGGTAGCTAGAAGTTATTCTTTCAGCAAGTTCTGTTACCCATCCCCTTATTCTTTTCCATCTCCATCTGATAACCATTCACCTTCTCTATGATCAACCTACCTACTAAGGAATACAATTCATTTAGCCAAGTAATGGAATAAAAATGTAAAATCATGAAAGGAGATTTTAACATATAAGGTTCTACAGTATTTGTGGGAATACTTTCTTAAAGAAACCAGAAGTTTTCAAAGTAAAAATGATCAAGTACTTTTTACATATTTTATTTAAAATATATTTGAATTATTTATTTTTATAATATAATAACTACATTTTAAAGATCTTATGCTTTTTAACAAAGAAAAAAAAGTTTTGAATTATGTATTGCTGTAAGAGCTGATGTTAATGTAATTCCAGCAAGGTTACTGGTGTTCAGCTTTTGCAATGGGAATCTGAAAAGCTGAAGGATTAATAAAGAACATTCAAGAACAAGTTGTCAGAGATCACCTGAAAGCAGGTGGAAAAAGATCCCAGAGAGAGTCACAGCTTTAAAGCAAGGGTTAATAAAACAAACAAGCCACAAAAAATGTCCCTTATAAGCTCAGAAATCAGAAAGGAATTAAGGTGAGAGGAAACCCACCTCACCACCAACTGGGAACCAGAAAAATCACAGAATTGATTAGGTTACAGTTTCAAATTTTATGTCCAGACATTTTGTCTCTAATTTGTGGATTTCTCTAGTGTGGATTTCAGATGAATTGAGCCCTATATTATGTGGTATTCTGTGACTGGCTTCTTTCACTATGCATAGCGTTTTCAAGGTTCATTCATGTTGTAGCATTTGTCAGCATTTTATTCCTTTTTATGTACAAATAATACTCTATCATAAGGACACACCACATTTTTCTACCCATTCTTCTGTCAATGGACACTTTGGTTGTCTTCACCCTTGCCTATCGTAAATACTGCAACCATAAACATTCACACACAAGTTTTTGTTTGGAAACATGGTTTCATTTTTCCTGGGCATATACCTAGCAGTAGAATTGTTGAGTCATATGGTTATATCTAGGGTTAATAATTTGAGAAACTGCCAGACTGTTTTCCAAAGCAGTTGTACTATTTTACATTCCTACCAGCAGAACACAAGGGTTCTGATTTTTCCATATCTTTGCCAACATTCTTGTTTGTGACTTTTTGATTCTAACCATCCTAGTGGGTGTGAAGTGGCATTACACTGTGATTTTTATGTGCATTTCCTGCTGACCAACGATCATGAATATCTCTTCCCAAGCACACTGACCATTTGTATATTTTTCATGTAAAAATGCCTACTCAGATCCCCTGCCCATTTTTTAATTGGGTTATTTATCTTTTGATTATTGTGCTATAGGAGTTCTTTATATATTCTAGATACAAATACCTTATCATATACACAATTGACAAATATTCCCTCCTATTCTGTGGGTTGTCTTTTCACTTTCTTGATTGTGTCATTTGAAGCTCAAAACTGAAATTTTTATTAAGTTCAATTTATCTATTTTTTCATTTGTTGCTAATTCTTTCAGTGTCATAGCTAGGATACTTTTGCCAAATTCAATGTCATGAGTTTTACCCCTATTTATTTCTAAAAAGCTTACAGTCTTTGCTATTACATTTGGGTATTTGATTCCTTTTGAGCTATTTTTTTGTATGTGGTGTAAGGTAAGGGACCAATGTCATTCTTTTACATGTCTATCCAGTGTCCCAGCACCATTTGTTGAAAAGAATATTTTTCCCCATTGGATGGTCTTGGTACTCTTGTGCACTTGAAAAAAATGTATATTCTGCTGTTTTGAGATGGAATGTTCTATCGATATCTACTAAGTCAATCTGGTCTAATGTGTCATTTAAGGCCAGTGTTTCCTTATTGATTTTCTGTCTGGATGACCTAACCATTGATGTTACTGGGATATCAAAGTCACCTATTATTACTGTATTACGCTCAATTACTCCCTTTATGTCTGTTAATACTTGCTTTATATATTTAGGTGCTCCTATGGTAGGTGCATGTATTTACGAATGTTATATCCTCTTCTTGGATTGACCCCTTATCATTATGTATTGCCTTTCTTTGTGTTTTGTTATAATCTGTTTTAAAGTCTATTTTGTCTGATATGGGTATTGCTACCCAGCTTTCTTTTGGTTTATACTTGTATAAAATATCTTATTTCATTCCTTCACTTTCAGCCTGTATGCATCCTTAGCTCCAAAGTAAGTTTCCTATAGGCAGAATATAGCTGAGTCTTATTTTTTTTAATCCATTCAGCCACACTATTTTTTATTTTTTTTGATTGAGGCATTTAGTCCCTTTACATTTAAAGTGATTTTTGATAGGTATGTACCTATTCCACCTTGTTACTTGTTTACTGGCTGCTTTTCTAGTTCTTCTTTGTTCTTTTCTGCTTCTCTTGATCTCTTCCCTTGTGGTTTGATGATTTTCTTTACTGTCATGTTTCGATTCCTTTCTCTCTGCTTTTCTGTGTATGTAATGTAGATTTTTGGTTTGATGTTACCATAAGGTACATCTATATCTATATCTGGATTTATATCTATATCCATGTTCTGAACTGATAGTCATTTAAGTTCAAACACATTCTAAAAACTCTATATTTCTTACCCATACCCCCATGTTTTGTGTTTTGACATTATATTTTACATCTTTTTTGTATCCCTAACAACTTACTGTACTTATAATTTATTTTACAACTTTTTTCTTTTACCTCGTACTAGCTTTTGTTTGTTTTTTTTTTGCGGTACGCAGGCCTTTCACTGTTGTGGCATCTCCCCTTGCGGAGCACAGGCTCCGGACGCGCAGGCCCAGCGGCCACAGCTCACAGGCCCAGCCGCTCTGTGGCATGCAGGATCCTCCCGGACCGGGGCACGAACCAACGTCCCCTACATCGGCAGGTGGACTCTCAACCACTGCGCCACCAGGGAAGCCCTCATACTAGCTTTTTAAGTGGTGATCCACCACCTTTACTCTATAAAGGGCAGCTAGAGCACCAGGTGCTTTTCAAACTGCTGCCTCTTGTACTGGGACTCAGGTGAGTAAATTTGTGCCTTTTAAGAGCAGAGCCTTAGGTTTCCTCCAGCTCTCTTGGTCATAAGCCCCACTGGTTTGCAAATCAGTAAGGAGGTTCATTTTCTTGGGGCCAGGGCCCAGGGCTGGGTTGCCCAATGTGGGGCTTGGACCCTTGCTTCTTAGGGAGGACCTCCAAGTCTGTGATATCCCCTTCCTCTTTTAGGTCACCCAACAGGGGTGTGGGTCCTGACTAGATCACTTCTCTTCCCCTCCTACCTGTCTCAGCATGGCTTTGTTTTATATCCTTAACTGTAGAACAACTGTTCTACTAGTCTTCAGGTCATTCTCAGAGAGGGTTGTTCTCTATGTAGCTGTAGTTTTGGTGTGCTCATGAGAGGAGATGAGCTCAGTCTTCCTACTCTGCTGTCTTGATTCCTCCTTTCTATCCTTTCATCTGTTGCACAATGACCTAATTTTAAAGCACAAACCCACACTCAGCTCTCTTGATCCCCCTTTTTGCTGCATATAACACACTGGTTTATTATGCTATTACTAGTTTATTATGCTATTACTGATTTTATTTGTTTCTTTACCATTTCCATCAATAGAATAAAACTCCTTCTGTTTTTTAACTTTTATATCTGAAATGCCTAGAACAGACCCTGATGCAATAATCCTTACATATCTAATGACATAATAAATGGAGTAGTAAGATCTATCCCTCTACCTTTGCTCACAATTCCATTTATCTTATCTCCCACTGTGACTGTATTACACTTTGTACTAAATTTTGTACCTGTCTCATTCTGTAGCTTCTATTTCTCCCTTTGTGCTCATTCTCATAACTATTCACAGCTCAAGTGTTCATGATCTTAAAAATAACTCAACCGTGACCTTAAGCCAACTTTATCCTCAGCATTAGCATTTTCCTATACTCTGATATCAAAATTTTTTAGAGAAATATCAATAATTGTTGACTCCATTTCCTCATCCTTAAACCTCTATTCCCACTACTTGCACTGAACTTCCTCACATTTACTTGGAACACTTTTTCCCATGACTTCTAAACCACAGGTTCTCTTGAGTTTCCTTCTACTGCACTCTCATCCTGTTCAGGAAAAACTTCCTATACTTGAGCCCTTCAAAAACCTTTCCTAGACCCTCTCACATTATCACTCCTCACTTTCTCCCTAGACATCTTGTCCACCCCTATACCTTCAATTGTTAGCAGATGCCAACAACTTCTGAATTTGTATCTCCAGCCCAGACCTCTCTCCTGAGGTCTGAAACCACACTTTCCACATAAATGCACCAAGGTTATCTAAAAATATGTTACACTAATTATTCATCTTCTCTTGCAAACTTCTGCTCCTTCTTCCATGTTTCCTATCATAATGTACCATATAGTGAATCACTGGCTCTAACGTTCAATCAGTGATAACTGTCAATTCTACATGTTTAATTACCTTGTGACACTACTCTTTTATTTCCCAATCTTCATTACCACTATCTTTCTCTGTAACTAGCATCTCCTGACTGGATAATTTTTAGGTTTTTCTCACTATAATTCATTTTACAATTCTATAAAGAGCTATCTTAAACATCCAAATCTTATCATTATATTCTCCGATTAAATTCTTTTAGTGACTCCATATTCCCCACTTGGTGCAGTGTAAAGGACCATTTAGATTAGAATCTGTTCTCTGCTTCAGTTTCAAGCATCATTTTTCTTAATTACCCATACTCCTCCCTACAGTGTTTCCCTCACACTGAACTACTTGCAGTTCCCTGGATGTAATAGATTTCCTCACTCTCAACTCTGGTCCTTATCACATAATCTTGCCTCTTATGGAATACACTTCCCTCAACATTTGAACTCCCCTAGTACTCTCCATCTACATTTTTATTGAATTGACACATTTTCCTTCATGTCTTAGATAAGGCATCATTTTACTTGTGACTGTACCACATTGTACCACATTGTACCAATGCTATTGTACCATATTGTACCAATAATCTATCACTTTTCACATTAATTATAATCATTTTATGAGATGTGTTCTTTCTCTACCTGACAAAGCAAACAGAAAATGTATACGTATGTAGAGTGCCTAATATATTACCTGGTACATTTACTTTCTTTTTATTCATTAAAAAATTTTAGTATGGTGATTATTATGCTTCAAGTATAGTAAATTAATCATCATAAAAATACTATGAGTTAGGTAGCATTATTATTGTAATTTCATAGGTGAGCAACCTGAGGCTGAGAAAGGTTAAGGAACTATAAAAGATCAAACAATTATTAAATGATAGAGCTAAGATTAAATATTATTGGCTTGCAATTGTTACTCAATAAATGAAAATATAGATAACTTAGGGAATAAGGGCATAAATTTCCCTTTTCCCAGATCACTAAATATTTGTTACCAGTGACTGGGGTACACTTTTTATAACTCAGTCTCTCTTCCCTTTGGATGATTTTTTTTTTTTTCCCAGGAAGTTAGTCTCTCAGGCAAATATATTTCTGGCAGCCCATCTGCCAGTGTGTGTCTTAATTTGAACAGTACACACAATAGGCAAAACTGAGACATTGGTTACATTAAGTTGAAGAGACTCCTTAATTACTTTAAGAGATTTTTTCCTGTGAATAGTTGTGCAGATTGTGTCCACAACAAGGGCCTCTGGCCAAGGGGGCTAAAATCCAGCCCAGAATGTACTGTCATTTTGGAGGAAAAAATGACATTTTAACTAATTAATTTTCCCAGCAAGCAGGGCCGTATTTTCCAATTAGTCTGCCAGATTGTGTGATCCTTTTTTTTTTTTCCTAATTCTAATTTTTTTCTACTTTTGTATTTTTTTAACAAAGCCACAACATATGCTAGCAGACAGCCTACCCAGGAGGGTCTAGATTTTGAGGTATATATTCTTTTCCTAGCCACATGATCTTGGAAAATTTCCTCAACATCAATTTTCTCATTTGTAGAATGAAGGTAATATAATATCTAACTCAAAGTATTGTTAAGAATATTGAATGATATAATTCATACAAATCACCAATACTTTGTGTTGCGTATAGTAACTACTCCATAAATATTGGCTTTTTTGTTATTATTTTTATTCCAATTAATATCATCATTATTATTTTCTTTTAAAAATTTTCTTATAGTGATTGTATCTTAGCTTTGGATTCTAATAACTAAGGAAACTTAATGAGATAAAACAACCTCTGAAGTTTAGATAGACCAAATGTTAAGACGACAATCTCTCTAACACCATTCCCTAAATACTAGAACAATACAAGAAAAACTGGTTTTGCCTGTCCATTTTCTACTCAAAATTACCAGAATTACTATGAAACTATCATACAAAATCAAAGATTTTTTAGCATGGACTGTAGTAAAAAGTGAAGGTAATTTCTGTTCCCAAACTTGCAAATATTAGATAAATTTCTGAACAATACATCATAGACCGTTCTAGACCAAGGGTACTTATCAAGATGAATCTGTAACAAAGTCTTGGTGTAGGTAATTTATTCATGACATGTGGTAAACTGAATATTCCTCAAAAATGTCTAAGACTTAGTTCTTGGAACATATGACTATGTTACTTTATGTGGTAAAAGACATTGGCAGTTTTGAGTAAATTAAGTATCACAGGATAAGGAGATTATCCTGGATTATCTGGATGGGCCAAATACAGTCACAAACGTCCTTACAAGTAGGAGTCAATGGAAGAAGATATGGCAATGAAATCAAGAGGATAGAGTGATGCTAGTTAGAATATCACCAGTCAAGGAATGAAGATGACCTCTAGACAGTAGAAAAGACAAAGAGGGCTTCCCTGGTGGTGCAGTGGTTAAGAATCCACCTGCCAATGCAGAGAACATGGGTTCAATCCCTGGCCTGGGAAGATCCCACATGCTGCGGAGCAACTAAGCCTGTGTGTCACAACTACTGAGCATGCGCTATAGAGCCTGCGTGCCACAACTACTGAAGCCCATGTGTCTAGAGCCCGTGCTCCGTGACAAAAGAAGCCACCATAATGAGAAGCCCGTGCACTGCAATGAAGAGTAGCCCCCAATCGCTGCAATTAGAGAAAGCCCACGCACAGCAACAAAGACCCAACACAGCCAAAAATAAAAATTAATTAATTTTTTTAAAAAAAGGCAAGGAAACATATCTCCCCTAGAGCCCCCAGAAGGAACAGACCTGCCAACACCTTGAGTTTAGTCCAGCAAAACTAATTTTGGATTTCTGACTTCCTGACCTATAAGATAATAAGTCTGTATTGTTTTAAGTAACTAAATTTATGATAATTTGTTATAGCAGCAATAAGAAACTAAAATAAGCAGGTGATCCTAGACAGAACAGTAAGCGAGTGGGGAAGTGAGATAGGAAAAGAAGAAAAATCGGTATCATCATCAATTAAATATATAGATAAATATATATATATATATGAACATATATATATTCTTTTGGATAAATTTGGGAGCAGTGTAGAATATATACATACCTCTGAATTTTCTACTCCCACCAAGCTATGAAAAAGCTGGGTTTTATCCAGCAATTTCCATCAGTCATCTGTTGAGGGCTGATTCTGAAAGTATTAGTTTCCTGTCACTTCTGGACTGCCATGTGGGCAAGTAAAGAAGACTCTAGTGGGTAGAGAAAGCCCATGGGCAAAGAACTGCAGTGCTGATGTTTGGAAGTCTACCTGTTGTACACTGAAGCATAACTGAGAGGATGTGAGCAGGAAACTGATAGCATCTGCAGAGGTTTCCAATCTGTGTTTACTCATAGTGAGCCAATAAACTCAATGAAATTAGGAACTGCTTATATATTTTAGTGTTACTTACACACATATAGACATTATACACACACACACACACAACCACCACACACACACATATCTTTGAAATATAACACAATGTATGGAGGGAACTCCTTATGAATTTACCAAGGAGAAAAAGGTCTCATCAATTGATGAAGTAAAGCACACAAAAATAATTGTAAAAGCTAATGTTATGTCTTTTATCCTTACAAATAAATGGTAATAGGGTATGTCTACCTCTATTTACTCCAAAGGTAATAGGTTTTGTATAGGAGGTAATGTTATTTAAAAAAAAACATATGAAATTCTAAACTTATAATTAGTGGAATATGAAACATGACTTGTGAAAAATCAATGACTCATGTAGGCAATATATGAAGGCAATATGATGAACTGAAAGTAAGCTGAATGATTCGTTTCAAAATTAGTAACCTAAAGGGAAAAGTGAAATATTCATCATTAGTAAAACTGAACACAATCTAATCAATCTGAAATGTAAACATTCAAAGACTGGCCAAACATATAGTCATGTACACCTTATTGAAACATGATCCTAAACTCAGAATATTTTAATATTAAACTTTTCCCAAAGTACCTCACAGAAAGAAATTAAATTACCAGCTTAACAAATAATATTTTAAATATTAGATAAATATGTTGTGGTAAATTATGTGCATTAATAATATACCTATTCAACAAATATGGGTTTCAATCCCACAGCTGAATGATTTATTAATCACTCATTAATTTTATATTCAAGAAACATTTTTTGAACACATCTTATATACCAGACACAACTCTGGGTGCTGGAGATTTAGAGCTTACATTACAGAAAAGACAGACAATAAAGAAATAAATAATTAAACAAATAACATGTAAAACAGTGATGAGTTTCATAGAGAAATTTCATGTCCATAACAGTGGACATAATGTTCCAGGGGCAGGAGGAGATATAAAAATTTTATGTGCTGTTCAGGGAAGCTTTTAATGAGTGTAGTTCAGGGGAAAATTTGAGATTGGACTTAACACATTTGATATTTGTCAGTGAATAAGTTTTATTGAAAGCCACAGACTGTAGGAAATCAGCATATATATGAGTGCATATAGAATATGATATCCTAGGACTGAAATCTGCAGCAACCAAGATTTTGTATGTCGGGGGAAATGAAGAAAGCAGTGAGATGGAGAAGCAGCAGTCACAGAGGTAGGAGGAAAACCAACAAATTGAGGTATCCTTAAAGTCAAATTAAAAATGAAAAGCCCCGGTCTGGGAAGATCCCACATGCCGGGGAGCGGCTGGGCCCATGAGCCATGGCCGCTGAGCCTGCGCATCCGGAGCCTGTGCTCAGCAACCGGAGAGGCCACAACAGTGAGAGGCCCGTGTACTGCAAAAAAAAAAAAAAAAAAAAAAAAAGAAAAGAGTGTCATGGAGAAGTGAGAGACCGCTCGTATGAAATGCTGATTTCTTCCAAGGGATGAAGACTATTCAATGGATTGACCAATATACATTTTAACAGTGCTCTTGAGAAGAGCTGTTTGGTTGGAAATAGTAGAGGCACAGCCTTACTGGAGAGGATTTCTTAGAGCGCCAGGAAAGGAACTATACTTCAGTTCTATTTCGTATATTCTTTACTGTAATTTCACTCATAAAACTCTTCTCCATCGGACACCATGTAGTTCAGACCTCTTTTTGCAGACAATTTTGTCTTTTTCATCCATTTCTTTTCTGAGATCCATCAGCTATCCTTTCATATCTTTCTGATCGTCATATCTATTTTGAAATTATGAATTTCTGATTTCAGTGTTCTTTCCTGTCTTTGGCATTGGTTAAATCCCTTTGGATTCAAGCTGGGGTGAAGATTCCATTTTCCTCTCCTTCATGCCTTCGTGTATGCATGTATGTATGTTGGAGCAGGAATATACTCATTAACTAAAAAGTTTTAATTCTTTTTTCTTTTTACACTATTTTTTAAATGAGAGCTGTGTTCTTTTTTTTTTTTTTTTTTTTTTTGCGGTAAGTGGGCCTCTCACTGTTGGGGCCTCTCCCGTTGTGGAGCACAGGCTCCGGACGCACAGGCTCAGTGGCCATGGCTCCTGGGCCTAGCCGCTCCATGGCTCACGGGCCTAGCTGCTCCATGGCATGTGGGATCTTCCCGGACCGGGGCACGAACCCGTGTCCCCTGCATTTGCAGGCAGACTCTTAACCACTGCGCCACCAGGGAAGCCCGAGAGCTGTGTTCTTTTAATTCATGTTTATTTACAGTGAATTGTCCTAAAACAATAGGCTATTCAAAATGGAGGGAAGTGTAGAAGTTTTGGGGAATTAATTTGGTTTTTAGTTTGTGTATGTTTTATTTTATTTCCACCTCTATGTACATTTCATTAAAATATGATTTCACTTTGGTAGTACATTATATATTATGCACGTTTCTTCTGAATCTCTGATATTATCATTCTTTAGTAGCATTCATACTTTACTGCTACAATGCTTATGAGGAACACCTTGCCCTCTATGTTTCTACTTCCTTTCCCAGAAATAGTGCCTAAGAATGACAATAGTCTATTCTTTGATCCACCAGATCTCAGAACCATTTTTAATATTTTACAATCAATGTGGAAACTCTCTCTTGGGATAACCCTGGTTAAAGTTTTCTGTTTTCATCCACCATCAGGATTCTGCTCCCCTCTCTCCTGCCCAATCCCTGCCTAATTCTCCACTCTGGGTTAGACTCAACAGAGAACTCTGCTGATCAGAGATCTGCATTTCCCCCCACACACAGAAATTAAAATTTGTTGTGTTCTCTGTTTTGTTGATAGGGGAGAGTATAGGCTATAGTTGGTTTGATTTTGTTTCCTGTTTTGATTTGTATGTGGGTTGTTTTATTTTTCTTTGATTTGTTGTTTGTTTGAGAATGTGTGGAGAAATTTGTTAATTTCCGTAATCCCCAGAGTAGTTAAAACTTCCTCTTAATGTAGTACTGTTAGTCCTTCCTCCTATTGTTATATATTAATGTAGATAAAAACTTTGTTGAAAAACTGGGAGGACATTACTGTGGTTTATTAATGATCATATTCAATTGTAAATAAAGAAAACTTGAGATTGGTGTTCCAATTACAGTCTACAAATCTAAAGGATTCAAGGGAAAAGTAACAAACTAAAACAAACAACTTCTATGTAGAAATGTAAAGAAACAACTCTTGCTTTGTTCAGAAAAATGAGGATTTTCCGAACAACTGATACTTCAAGGATATATTAAAGGATGCTACAAAGAATTCAAGTTAACTTTCACAATGATAAATTTTAATAATCTGCACAAATATACAATTTATACATTTGGATAAATGACTGTGGGGAGCAATGTGGAAGCTCCATTTCTGGAAATCATCAGAAGATAAAGTAGTTCTTGTTTGTTTGTTTTTATGGGAGACTTAAATGATGTATTTCCTAACCAAGAAGAAATGAGATATTTTACTGCTCAGTGTTCTTTTCAGCCATAACATCAGTTACTATGATCCAACTGTATTTCTCACCTATTACCTTGCTACCTTTATCCTTTTTGGTATAATGTCCCTTTCCTTTTTCTACAGTGTGAGAAGAAAGGTACAACTTGGAGTCCTTACACCTGCCCATGCACTACATTTGCCTCCCCCACCCGCCCAAAAAAGCTGAAGGAGTGGAGGAAATACTATAGAAGTGTTGAGCAGCTGGAAATATAAGAACAAAATTTCCTGCAAATGTTCACGGCTTCAATTTCATACTTAATTTATCTATATGATTCAACAAAATCACTTAACCACAGAAAAATACTTAACATTTGAAATTGGAAAATTACTGCACTAATATCATTAGTAAGAACTATCATCAGCAACATAGAAAACACTCAAATATCTCTAATCCAGAAAATTTTAATTACCTAGACATGCTAAAAGTAACAAAATCATTTTCCCAGCTGCTTTTCTATTGCTTATAAAATAAGCCCTTGAGTACAATGATAAGTTAAATGCTACTTTTGTATTCATGAAAAAGGAAGCAGACTGAAAAGAGTGCAGCTGCCCCAATACTTTCAAGAAAACTTTTTATCTTTTGCAGAATCACACACACATTCATATGCATGCAAGCGCATGTGTGTATGCACACACACACAGATCTCCACAAATTTGAGGAGGTAAGAAAAATTTTTATCCTGTTTTACATTCTATCCACTAAAATACTTTGGTGTATCAATTGATGATAAGTAAATTGACAGATGGAATAGAAATACAATTTTGGAATAAAAAACATCCTTTTCTAGTGATTACATAATTTTAATATTTGACCTCATTTTTGGGATATTCAAAAGACAGCAGATATTTTTATTATATTTTTTATATTTATTATTTTTATTATAAGTATCATGAGGTGCTATGAATGTAGTATTTTAAAAGCCTTATCTAAGTTGCACTAATATTTTCACTGCACTCAACCGAAAATAATCACTTATCATTAGAAGCCAATTTATATTCATCTGTGTCAAGGTTTATAAAAAGAAAGAAATATTGCTAAAGTTGTTGCTGTCCAAGTCTACAAAAATATCCCAACTTTCAGCTATAAAGTTAGGGACAATGTGTTTTAAGTATGTTACTTTTTGTGATTCCTTGTCTAGGAAATTTTCCCAATGTCTTGCCCCAGAATAGAATTCATCTGTCAGACAGCTTTTTATTTTTATTTAAAAATAATAACTAATTTTCATCTCTTCTTGCAACAACTTATTTATATACAAGCAAAACATATGTAAGAAATTACTTGCAACTAAAAAATTACATAGCTTTAAAGCTCTATAATATTTAATATATTATGAACATTCATAATTTCATTCCTATGAAATCCTCTCCTTACTTGAATTAGTTGTTTTATTTCCTCTTTAATGGCTTTTCCCAGTGTTTTACTTCAGCTCCTTTATTCTGGTTACTCTTGAGGTGTTTGTATTCTTTCTGTCTCCTACCTTTCTAGAACCTAAGTATTTTTATCTACATCCATAGCTTTGTTTTGCCCCCAACATCTCCTGCTCATAAATATAGTTACTAGGGCATTAATAAAGTTTAAGCTTCAGAAATCATTTATAAAGGCCCTATTTACAGGTACTATACAAAGCACTGTATTACAAAATTTATATTTTTTAAAAGACCTCCAAAATTGTACAGGTTTCCAGCATTGTAAAACTAGCATCAGCTCCTGCTCTTTTTTTACTATTATTAATTTTTATTGGAATACAGTTGCTTTGCAATGTTGTATTAATTTCTGCTGTACAGCAAAGTGAATCAGCTATACGTGTACATATATCCCCTCTTTTTTTGGATTTCCTTTCCCACCACAGAGCATTGAGTAGAGTTCCCTGTGCTATATAATAGGTTCTCATTAGTTATCTATTTTATACAGAGTAGTGTCTATATGTCAATCCCAATCTCCCATTCATCCCAACCCCCCTTCCCCTATTGGTATCCATACGTTTGCTCTCTACATCTGTGACAAAAGACCCTGAATAGCCAAAGCACTCTTGAGAAAGAAAAATGGAGCCAGAGGAATCAGGCTCCTGGACTTCAGACTATACTACAAAGCTACAGTAATCAAGAGAGTATGGTACTGACACAAAATCAGAAATATAGATCAGTGGAACAAGATAGAAAGCCAAGAGATGAACCCATGCACCTATGGTTACCTAATCTTTGACAAAGGAGGCAAGAATAGACAATAGAGAAAAGACAGCCTCTTCAAAAAGCGGTGCTGGGAAAACTGGACAGCTACATGTAAAGAATGAAATTAGAACACTCCCTAATACCATACACAAAATAAACTCAAAATGGATTAAAGACCTAAATGTAAGGCCAGACACTATAAAACTCTTAGTGGAAAACATAGGCAGAACACTCTTTGATATAAATCGCAGCAAGATACTTTTTGACCCACCTCCCAGAGTAATGAAAATAAAAACAAAAATAAACAAATGGGACCCAATTAAGCATCAGTCCCTCCTCTTGATTGTATACATCTGATCTGAGTCCCAAATGTGTATCTGTGATTTCCTTTAGATATATCCACCTAGATATGCTTTCCAACAGGAAGGAATTTGAACAGGCATCCAAAACACAGTATGTACAATCTGAATTTATACCTATACTCTAACATTCTTTTCTGGCAATCCCTATATTAGTAACTTAATTTTCACCCAGCTAGTCATCCAACTAAGAAATGTAACAGGCATCCTTAACCTCCCACATATTCCAGCTCAAAGACCACAGAATGAAATTCATTTTAAGCATGGTATACAAAATCCTGAATGTGACCACCCCTGGCCTGTCCTGCTCACCTACCATACATGTACTATAAACCACCCACGTTATTTACAGATCCGTTAAACCTGTAGCAACTTTGAATTTACTATGTCTTGTGCTTAAGATAGTCTTTCTCCATCTTTCATTCTAATTTAGTCATCATTGAAACCTGGGCTTATATTTATCACCATTTTCTGTGAAATCTTTTTAAAAGCTTCTTTCAACAGTATTCACTCATTCTCTTGGAAGGTACACATTTTCTCCTAATGATAGCATTGGACTTTGAATCTTTTTAAAAGTAAAATTTATTAAAATGGATTATGCTCACTCCTAGCTCCACAATGCGACTTTAATCCCCATGATGAAAACACTACTTTATTTGTTTTTATATCCTCATTTTCCCATAAAATAATGGCACTAGCACCTGGTAAGTATGTTGAATGAATGAATTTACCGATTTATTTTGGATGAACCATTTATGTTCCAATCTAGTACCAAACCCTCCACTTGTACCCATGACCATGTCTACTCCTTCTACTTATTCAGAAGCTCACTTAAATAGTTGTCTCATCTCTTTCTTATACCTCTTGCATCACTCTTCTCCTCTCTACTAGATTATTTCTACTGTCATCATACATGCTGTAATATTTCTCATTTTCCAAAAGTCCACCTCTCACTGTACCTGTCCTCCAGTTATCACACTATTTGCTTCTTTTTACAACAAAACTCTTAGAATAGAATTGCTGAAATGTGTCTCTAATTCCTTTTTTGTTATTGTGGTTTGAATCCTGTGTATTCAGGCTTTGTTCTTACTTTCCACCCCACCATTTCTGTTCATGTTAAAGGCACCAGTGACATCCATTTTGTTAAATGTTCACTTTTTGCCCTTATCTTCCTGGATTTATTAAGTGCATTTCACACAGGTGATGAGATTCTCCCCCCTTAAAATACTTTTCTTCACTTAGTTTCTCTTCCAACCTCATTAGTTGCTCCTACTTAGTCTCCTTTGCTCTGACTCTCTGCCCTCTTAATTTGGAAAAATCCAGACCTCTTTGTTTGAAAAGCTTCTAGTATTTTGCCTGTCTGTATGTATATATGTTATATTAGCCTTTCTTTCCCCACACTGCCCTGCAATGCCCTGGAAAACTTTTTCTGCTTCTCAAAATGCCCTTCATCTATTCATCTTCTGACCTTAAATCTTACTATTTTCTGCCTTTCATTCCATTCCAACCACTCTGCTCTGGTTGCTATTTCTCAATCATGCCAAGTCTGTGCTGACTTGGGACTTTTACATCTGCTGTTCCCTTGACTAGAACTTTCCCCCAGATATGATGAGGAACTCTTTCTTAGAACTCTTTCTTAAGCTCTCTGCTCAAATATTACCACATAAATGAGAATATTTTTTTAACATATTATTTAACTATACCCTCCTCCACCATTAGCATTTCCTATCTCACTCTCTCCTATAGATTTACTTCATAGTGCTTATTACAATCTTTCATACCAATTATTTACTTCTCTGTTATTTTCCCTTGGATTAGATTAGCCAAACAGATTCAAAGAAAAATCTTCCCAAAATAATATTCTAAGATCCTTTTGAGAACATCTGACTCTATGTGAATTAGTTTACTATCTTTTATGGATTTTCTCCCTGATATTTTCATTTCTAGCCATAATTATTTACCTTTAAAACATTTCCTAACTCTGCTTTCCAGATGTTGAAGTTAAATTTTACCTATTTTTTCTACTGTCATTGCATTTTCCTTTGAGAATATGTCACTTTATTGTTTCTCTTATAATATTCAGTTAAATAATTCTCTTATGCTTTCTCAAATTTGGAAAACTGTAGTTTATAATGTTTTCTTTAATTACTTCTATTGCTACATTAGTGTGTTATTTAGAATGCATAAAGGATACCATACTTTAAAACACTATTATATTTAAGTAGCCTCTAGCTATTCTAGTTTGTTTTATAGACTTTTTCAGGGACTATATTAAGAAGAAATACACATGCATATTCACACACATACACACACAAGGTAATTTTTGGGAAAGCACCTTTTGACTTTCCCACCATGCAATGTTTCTTAAAATGTTTGTACCATAAGGTTTGACAACTGCCATATAAAATTACAGCTTAATAGAAATATTCCTGATGATCACATTTAATTAATTTCTACCAAAGCCACCCATCATTTTTTACTGATGTGTTTTTGAAAAAAAAAATGTATTTCCACATGTAATGATTTAGCTACCCAATAACTGGTACAATGGAACAAATACATAGAAAAACCAAATAAACTAATATGTATAAAAAACAAATAGGGCTTCCCTGGTGGCCCAGTGGTTGAGAGTCCGCCTGCCGATGCAGGGGACACGGGTTTGTGCCCCGGTCCAGGAAGATCCCACATGCCATGGAGTGGCTGGGCCCGTGAGCCATGGCCACTGAGCCTGCGCGTCCGGAGCCTGTGCTCCACAACAGGAGAGGCCACAACAGTGAGAGGCCCGCGTATGGCAAAAAAAAAAAATAATAATAATAATAAAAACTGTTTAAAATTAAAAACATAACTCAACTTTATGCTTAAAAACTGGAAAAAACTTAATTTATATTATATGCAGTCAACAGCAATTTAGAGTATGGCTAACCACATAATGTTAGTCACTGACACAAAGATCTCTAAAGGGAGAAATCTGAGATTTCATGGGTACATAAACTATGAAAATAGAAATATATGAAATGTTAAATTCATATTTTACAATGTGCTTTAACAATGTGTTTTATTACAACAATCATTCTGGTCTTCATTCAGTTCTATACAGAGTCAAACAGTGGTGTGTATATATATATATATATATATATATATATATAAACTTTGAATTTAACTCAGGTGAATGCTGGTCTTGGTGAATGCTGGTCTTTATTTATCATTCCTTAATATTACATTGTATGTCCATAGATGAAGTGCAGGACTCTTCCCAAATAGAGGCCACATGTTTGTGGAATGTCCAGGCCATATTCCTGTGCCACAAGTGATAATTACAACAGTATTTATCAAAGTGGTTGTCCACAAAAGAGCCATGTGTACTTTCTCCTTTCCAATTGTTATAATGGAAGGAGACTAGAAAATTAAAAATAAAATTTCAAGGATGAAGGGGCAGAACAAAATATTAATCAGTTTCCAGCTGAGTTAGTATAACCACTGTCTTACTTTAAAAGTAAGTAAAGAGCCTATCCTTGGGGAGAAAAGAATGAACATAAAGGGAGCATTTAAAAGTCCCTCATCTTTGGAATATTTGTTTCTTGAATTACCCATTCTCCTTAGTATTAGATTTTAAAGGCTTCCAACTAGGCTTTGAAACTGATATGCTCTTGAAGCTGTTAAGCTGAAGTGGAGGAGCTGACATCTTTATTAAAGCATTTTTTGATTATGATAAACAATTCCTATAAATTGCTCTGGTACCTCTATAATCAAATATCTACAAATATATTTCATTTCTTTATCTAAAGCATTTTCCCTGCCAAATATTTATATTTAACAGAAATATTTACCTTTCAAATAAAAATTTTTAATTCAATGCCTAATGTCAAGATATTATTTAATATTTTAAATATGTAGATTATTGAATTAAATAGATAAAACATTCATATTCAACTATCTTGTTTCCCAATTTACAGTGAAGTAACTTTTGCTATTAATCAAAAAAGTGATGCATTTTAAAAATTGCTTTGCCTATGGAAGTTTAAATTATCAGGAAAATAATTCTACAGAATATTTTTTAAATGATGCTAATTTTTTATATGCATAACCCTTATTGTAAATTTATGACAAACACACACAAACCCAATAATAGACACTTAGTGCCTAATCTCTCCTCTATTAGTGTTTTTGTTTGTTTGTTTTCGGGAGAGGATAAGATTTTATTTGTTCTTTAAAATTAGAGCTAAACTTTGAATTCTTTGCCTTTCTTTTTTTAAACATCTTTATTGGAGTATAATTGCTTTACAATGTTGTGTTAGTTTCTGCTGTATAACAAAGTGAATCAGATATATGCATACATATATCCCCATATCCCCTCCCTCTTGCATCTCCCTCCCACCCTCCCTATCCCACCCCTCTAGGTGGTCACAAAGCACCAAGCTGATCTCCCTGTGCTATGCAGCTGCTTCCCACTAGCTATCTATTTTACATTTGGTAGTGTATATTTGTCCATGCCACTCTCTCACTTCGTCCCCGCTTACCCTTCCCCCTCCCCGTGTCCTCAAGTCCATTCTCTGTCTGCGTCTTCATGTCTTTATTCCTGTTCTGCCCCTAGGTTCTTCAGAAGCTTTTTTTTTTTTTTTAGATTCCATATATATGTGTTAGCATATGGTATCTGTTTTTCTCTTTCTGACTTACTTCACTCTGTTTGACAGACTCTAGGTCCATCCACCTCACTACAAATGACTCTGTTAGTATTTTATATTACCTCTATTGTATAGATTGCATTTGACACTTAAAATCATATACTCACACACACTTCTTTATCCTATAATTGGAGCTAAAGTAATCTAATTATACGATCAAATTTAAGTAGACATGTTTCTAGTAATTAGAGTTTGAAAGTTTAATTACAAGTATATGAAGTATTCATTTCAATTTTCATCAAATATTGGCAAAGTTCCCTCATTTGAATGATGCTATTGTTTTAAAGAGGAGAAGCAGCGGCCAAGGAACTGCCCTATAATAGGGTAAGCACTCTGTCTCCTAACATCTCTGTGGCTTGTTGAGGTGGGCTAGATGAGCTCTGAAATTAAATCAACAGAAATGATCATGTATATTTTACTTACAGTCTTTGGACATTTATTAACCCCTTTTTTAATCTATGAAATAAAAGAGAGGTTTTTTTTGAATTTTTAAAATTATGTGAAATTTGCTGTCAGTGTTTTTTATTTTTTTTATACAACAATTGGTTTTTGTTGTTGTTGTTGTGATTCTTGTGTTCATTTTTGTTGTAAGTGTAGGTCTGTAAAATACAATTGCAGTATTTAAAGCTTTAGCTTTCAGGAAAAAGAAAGTAAGAACTCAGCGTGTACATGACAACTCCTGTGTATGAGAGGAGGGATTTGAAGGAAGATGCCTTGCAGAGTGAGCTGGGTGGCAAATGTCTGATTGTGGGACTTTCTTTTCCCATGGGGTACGTGATGTTTTCAAAAAGAAGTATTTCTTCCAAAATTTGGAGTAGGCAAGCTACTACTCAGTTTAGCTTTGTGTTGTATGCTAGTTTAATAAAGAAAATATGTAATATAATATTAAAAAAAAGCTTTTATGATGGATTTTGTAAATAGATTTGTTACAGGGTAACCTGTTCTCCAGCTGTGATCTTACCACTTCAAATGGGTATAATTTGAATAAATTTTTTATGGTAAGGGGTCAATGAAATGACTTTTTTAAGAAAAAAAGAATTTTAAGAATTTTAAAGATTTCTACATGCAAATATTTTATACTGTTTACAAATTTATAAAAGCCTACATACATGTCCTTTTCCTTTCTTCTTCTTCTTCCTCATTTATTAAAATCTTACTCTTGGGCTTCCCTGGTGGCGCAGTGGTTGAGAGTCTGCCTGCCGATGCGGGGAACACGGGTTCGTGCCCCGGTCCGCGAAGATCCCACACGCCGCGGAGCGGCTGGGCCGTGAGCCATGGCCGCTGAGCCTGCGCGTCCGGAGCCTGTGCTCCGCAACGGGAGAGGCCACAGCAGTGAGAGGCCCGTGTACCGCAGGAAGAAAAAAAAAAAAAAATCTTACTCTTAGGCATCAGTCTTGTAGTAAAAGAGAAAAGTGAGATTGTTGTATCTCTCCATTTGATTCCAATTTGTAACCTCAGACATACTAGCATGATGTGACTAAGTTTAACAACCTTGGTTGGTGTGTAAAAATATTAACACTTATCTATGTAAAAAAATGAAATACCCCTAACATATTAGGATTTTTAAAATATTTGCCATGTTACAATCAATCCTGTTTTGAAAATATGGAACTAGTAAGTTTTAATTATTGTTTCTAAAGCCACGTATACAGTAAGACTCTATCCATTCCTTTTCAGCACGTCATCATTATTGAAATACTCATGAGAACTTTGTGCAATAATTGTGCTTGCTTGCAATTTTATTATTTTTAATAGGTAACAGGGAAGATGGGAAAATAAGCCTTAGTGCCTTGAACAAAGTGAAAAAATGCTGAATATTTATTACTATGGCCCATCTTTTCTCCCTCAGTGAGGGTAATAAAAGAAGTCAGATCACCTTTCTTGCTTTTAAGTATTCCCAAGTAGCTGTCATGGAGTTTGGCTACGAAAAGCACTCATGTGTCCTAAATAGTTAGACATTTGGACAAAAAAGAAACATTATAAGCAGAAGGCTGCAGGTAATATTTGAAATTGTTTAACACTGTCTCAGGTAGAAAATAGAAGGGATAGCAAAATAACTTCTGTAAAGGTCTCTTCATGACAAGAAACTTTTATCTCATTCTTTAAAAAACAATAACCCATTTAGACTTAACTCAGAAAAAGACATTTAAAAAAACTTTCACAAGGTTTTAAAATACTATCTCTTAGGGTTCTTATGGATAGCTCATGATATAAGTGAAAACGTCTAACTTATACTTGAAACATAGAAGGCACTCAATACTAGTTTTTCTCTTTCAAGAGAAACTACTGTGTACATTTTTTGTACACTCAGGGCATATGAGTTTTATGATTTATTTATTTTAAAATGTATGCCATCATTTTACTCTAGAGTTAGAAATCACCTTAAAGCTATATGGTTTGAGCCAATTATTTTATAAATGAAAGAAAAAAAAGTAAAGCCAAGAAATCTTAGGGGAACTCTGAGTTAGAACAACACTTTTTTTCTAATTTTCAGCCTGTGTTCTTTGAATCATTTTTCAGTCTTGTCTCTGTACCTTGATTTATCAACTCCATGACCACAGGAAATCTTTCTGTGTCTGGACCTCCCACAGTGTCCAGCACAGCTGCCAACACATATGTCCACCTGATATTTTCTGGTAAGTTTTAAACTAATGGAGTCTACCATAATGCTAAGTTGGGCATAGAAGAATTGAGCAATCGTCATTAATGAGTGGTGCGGTAAAAATGGGAGCATCAAGCCAGTTTGAAAAGAAAACAGTGCTTCTGTCCTAACCTCGTGATATTATATGTATTATTGGAAAATCTGGGTATTCCTCTTTATGCTTCTTCAGTAAATAGAAAGGTCTCTGTAAATAACACACCCAGAAGTATTCCATTATTCCTATAATACTCTTTAATAAAGCAATAAACAAATGAACTAAGGAAAATATATTAAAGTTTTCATTAGACCCCCTGCTTGATCCTCATATATAATCTTCCCTTGTTTTTTTAAGCCCTCAGCATGAGCTGCCTTGTTGATTTTCTTATAATGGAAAATATTTAATTAAAATCATCATGGTCAAGAAAAAGGGAATCCATACCTACTCACCTATATTAGCATCTGTTTAACCATTATTTTATTTTTTATTTTTAAAAATTTTATTAAACTATTGTTGATTTACAATGTTATGTTTAATTTCTGCTGTACAGCAAAGTGTCTCAGTTTTATACACACACACACAGACACACACACACACCAGTAAGTCCCTACATACAAATGAGTTCCATCCTGAGAGTGCATTCGTTAATTCCAATTTGTTTGTAAGTCCAACAAAGTTAGCCTAGGTACCCAACTAACAAATAGGCTATATAGTACTGTACTGTAATAGGTTTATAATACTTTTTACACAAATAATGCATAAAAAACAAACACAAAAAATAAAGATAACATTTTTAATCTTACAGTACAGTACCTTAAAAAATTCTTTTTTTATGGTTGAGTAATATTCTATTGTATCTATATACCACATCTTATTTATCCATTCATCTGTTGATGGACATTTTGATTGTTTCCATGTCTTGGCTACTGTAAATACTGCTGCTATGAAATAGGGGTGCAAGTATCTTTTTGAATTATAGTTTTGTCTGGGTATATGCCCAGGAGTGGGTTACTGGATCATATGGCAACTCTATTTTTAGTTTTTTGAGGAACCTCCATACTGTTTTCCATAGTGGCTTCATCAATTTACATTCCCACCAACAGTGCAAGAGGGTTCCCTTTTCTCCACACCCTACACAAAAATAAACACAAAACAGTTTAAAGATTTAAACATAAGATACCATAAAATCCCTAGAAGAGGATACAGGCAAAACATTCTCTAACATAAATCATACCAATGTTTTCTTAGGTCAGTCTCCCAAGGCAATAGAAATAAAAGCAAAAATAAACAAATGGGACTCAATCAAACTTATAAGCTTTTGTACAGCAAAGGAAACCATAAACAAAATGAAAAGACATCCTATGGACTGGGAGAAAATATTATGTGACCGACAGGGCTTAATTTCCAAAATATACAAACAGCTCCTACAATTCAATACCAAAAAAATAAACAACCCAATAGAAAAATGGGCAGAAGACCTAAATAGACATTTCTCCAAAGAAGAAATACAGATGGCCAAGAGGCACATGAAAAGACACTCATCATTGCTAATTATTAGAGAAATGCAAATCAAAACTACCATGAGGTACCAGCTCACACAGATCAGAATGGCCATAGTTAAAATGTTTAACCATTATTTTATACTCACTGGACATTAAAAATATTGACTTAAATCACTTTGCATTTTTTCTAGTAAACAGTAATACTCATCTTCCTTTAAATATTTAAAACAAGTCCAAATTACCTAGGAAGAGTATAAGTTCTTTGAGGTCGAAGAGTTTCATAAAACTCTTTAATGGCTCCACTGGTTAGAACAAAGTTATTTTCTAAATATTCAATTATTACAGGATGGCAGAGATTTCTGAAGAAATAAATGCCAGTATTCTGATTCAAATTGGTGGGAAAGTAGCTTGTGCTTTGAAAACCATGCCTAAGTGATTAGGGGAAAAAAATGGTATTTTGTATTGTTGGCTCTCTGTGATCCTCTCAAATGAACATATGGAACTGAATATGGGATTAAATCAAATACTGAATGCTTGAACTCTCCTCTACCTCAGTTTTTCCCTTTCAATTTATTTTTCTTCCTTTTAACCCAGATCAAATCTCCCCATATGTTGGTTCCTATTTAGAATAGCAACAATTTTCCCTAGATTGCTTTTATGTTACATTAAAACCCTGGGGTAAATGTCATTAACTGTAGCTTTAGCCATTAGTCTCAGCCCATCATTATACAATTGCCTTTTCATAGAATCTTCTGTGTATGTGTAATTATGACCAATTCAACTCTCAATTTAGAAAACTTTTCAGAATCCTTTAAATGTAATGATATCTCTTAATCAATATAACCAGCAAGGGGAAATCTAAAGAAGTAATGGTTGAAAGCAAGCCTAAAATTAATTTTCTTATTTATATTTTTTAAAAAATGGTAACAAAAAGAATTTATATTTAAGAGTTACATCTTGTTTAAAGTATCAAAATCTGTGAGAATAAAGTAAATATAAACAAGGAGCACAAAAAATGTAGTTATTTTGAATATTATATGTAAAAATAGATCATGTAACATTGAATTAAAATTAGCAATTTTGAAAGTATTGTCTGAATATACAATTTTGCTACATTAATATAAAATACAGATTATATATGTTATTCATAATATTTCTACATATTTGTTAGTAGTACAAACATTTAAAAAGTATATTTTAAATGTTTACTACTTTGAAAAACATTTACAGCTACTGTCTCCTTAAAAAGAAACAAACGAGTCTTTATAAATTTAAGTCCTCCCACAAATGTTAAAAGGGGACCCAGATTTCAGGGTTCTTCCACAAAAATCATTTCTATCTAGGCCTCAGATCTTGTAAATATCAGCTCCCAGGAGCACAGAATAAAATATAATCTATTGAAATACCAGACCCAGAGAGCTAACTAGAAAAGTTCCATGGAATTTGTTGCTCAAACAAAGGCACATACCAGCATAAATATCAAGCAAACGATCAAACACTCATGAAATACTGACAGTAAACAAAATGCATGAACTTATTTGGCAGAAATGACAGATTCTTTAACTGAATAAATAAATTATTCTAGAAGGTTCATTCATTGGCTGAAGGAATCCGTAATAGGTGAAGCAGCTTATGTCACTCTTCTTTAATCCATCTACATAGGCCAGATTGAGTACTCAATACCAGACCTTAACAAATAAACTCTGGCCTACACTTGGGTGCAAAAGGAAAAGGTAAAATTGTAAACACACACCTGCATCTTTTATTCTTGATTTCTTGATCCAAAGGCAAGAGATACTCAGGCTTGACTGCAATGTTCCTTAGAACTGAGATCTGTGGAAAACAATGATATGTTAACAATGTTAGGTTAATTTCATGACTTGGAGTATAACTTTTCTGCTACTGGTACCACATTTTTCAGGAGCTGGCTGTGCAGTGGCAGAGTTAGATTGATTTTTGCCATCAAAATTTACATGCTGCACTCCATAGCTGCTCTGTCTCCTAACCAGCGCTCAGCCCTCTTACAGGTTGTCCTCTCCTGTCTGTCAGGCTAAGGCACTGCCCCCACTGGTTGATACCCCCAGATGCTATTACCTGGACAGGAGTCCAAACCGACTTCTCTTTGGCTTATTTACTCGGAGGAGCAGACCGTGTGGCTGCCTGTGTGTGTCGTGTATGTCTGTGTAAACTAAGGTTTCTATTCAAAATTTTCACAATGCTTAAAGATGTAAAGTAATTCTAAAATATCAAAAGGTTTTTATAACCAGAAAACTCTACCTGGTATAAAATTAATTCTAATTGTAACAATCTATTACTGAAACATACTGGCATCCCAGTATTAATATATTTAGTATGTTTTTCATTTCCAAATTGAAATAATAATAAACATTGTTCTGTTGGAATGTATCTGTGCCTAGGTTGGTGTGGGCATTCCTTTTATTACCATCTAAGATGAACTCATCAGAAACAGAAGTTAAAATTTTTTCCTATTTTAATAAGTGCACTTTGAAAAATAGATAAAAATATCACTACTTAGTATTAGATTGGGAAAAATTCTCATAGAGAAGATATGTAACCCCTTATATCACATGCAACTAAAATTTTAAAGTCATGTTTTGAGAAGAAAGTATGGCAATAGAAAATAGAAGAACAAACCGTTAGTTCAAAAGTATTCACTTGACTGGAAACCTAGAATTACTGAGTTAAATGCTTCCTTTTGGGGTTTACCAAGCATACTTTTTCAGAATTCTAAATTACTTCCATTCTCTGTATATGATAAAACTAGCTTATCACACAGAGCCATTCTAAAGACAAACAGCAGAACAGATGCATTCTGTCTTAAGGCAGGATTTTCTTTTCTGATCAATAAACAATTATAAAACCTTCATCATGTTCTTATAGAAGCCATTAACAATGCTGAATATTTTAGAATCAGAGGAGTCTTCAGGAAACCTTGCATCATTTCCAAAATTACATTCCAGAGTATTTGTTCTGCAAAATATTCTAGGGAAAAATAGTGATGGTGATGGTAGAGGAGTTATGTGGTTGAATATGTTTGGGAAGCTGCAAATTGTATCTCTTGGCAATTTATAAAGCATGTTAGTATATTAAAACTGAAAATTTATGTAGAAGAGAGTGTTAGACATTTAAAAACCAAAGTTTAACAAAATATTTTCCAAAATAATCTGCCTTCAAAACAACCTGTGGTGATGCTTATATACCCCAAATCTATTTTTTAAACAGATTTGGCCAATGTCTTACTCAGTGAGTCCCAACTTCTAAGTCAGGACAATTATAAGTTGTGGGAAGTCTTCCACTGTTAGTGTTAAAAAAAAAAAAGAAGGCTGTGAATAATTTACCTTAAAATAAACACAAGTAAAGTAGATTTAGGGTTTTCCCCTCATTTTCATTTCTATATTATTTCATTTCTATATCTTAATCTGAAGAGAAAGGAATGAAGTTATATCTAAATTGTAAATTGTGCACAGTCTTCCAATCATTCACTGGCATGGCTGAGAGACGGTTTTGCAGTACAGAATACTGACAGTCCTCTGTGTTAAGCCAAAATTGAAAACCTCTGGTTCCAATACCTAGCTTAATGGTCTAAGAGTAAACTATATTTCATGTGCAAACATTTATATACTTCTAAGAAATGTGTATGGTATACAAACATTATTGCTGGCAATTATAAAAACTGCAAGAAAATTTGATAGTCTCTGGAAAGACGTACAAGGCAAAGGGATGAGCAAAATAACTCCTTTGTCTGAGAAAACCTAAACCAGAATGATCTGACATTACCTGGGGGAATACTAATGAAATTTTAACTGGTGTTTACAATTAATTTGAGGTGTTGCTGAACTTTTAATCTTTCCTTAGTGTTTTCTAAAGTTTCCTGGTAGTCAATACTGAATTTCCAAGGCATTCCTCTTAGAGTTCTTCTTCAGAAAATATTGCTTTTACTATGTCAACAACATTTATACTATTCTGAATATGAATAGTACAAATCTTGTTCAAAATCAGTGTTTTATTTGTTTTAAACAAAAATGGAAATGTTCTACATTTTGAAATTTAATGATTTTTTTTTTTTCTGGTAAAGTGAAAACTGGGCTTCCTGGGCTCTTATTAAACATACACAGGTGCACACACACACACACACACACACACACACTAATCTATAGACATGGATTAGTTTGTTTGATACTTGTGTGTGTGGGATAGTATTCATTTCTGTATATAGATGTGGATAGTCTCTTTTTTTGCCTCTTCCTGTCTTGGCCTATATATACCATCATAAGCTAGAACCAGGATATTTAAATAGCAATTAGCTTATCTAAGTCTAATTTAAATAACCAGACTCTTATCTATAGTTGAGTAACTGTATTTGTATGTTAAGAGTTAGGGGTCAGATTAAGGCTTAGATGTTTGCTATCAAACCTTGCTACAAAATATATTGTTAAAACATTTGTTGAGTAAATGAGAAAAAAAATCAATAAATCAAGCAGTTGGTTTCTTTTTGATCCAAATAAACAAACAAAAAAGGAAAAAACTAATAACACTTTAAGCTCTTTTCATTTAATTTATTCCTCATTACACTGATTAAAAGGTAAGAAAATTGGCACTAAAGTTATACTAATTAATATGAAATAGGAGACCTTCAAGATAGGGGAGGAGTAAGACGTGGAGATCACCTTTCTCTCCACAAATACATCAAAAATACACCTACAAGTGGCACAACTCCTACAGAACACCTACTGAATGCTGGCAGAAGAGCACAGACTTGCAAAAAGGGAAGAAAAACCCCACATACCTGGGTAGGGCAAAAGAAAAAACAGAGACAAAAGAATAGGGATGGGACCTACCCCATTGGGAGGGAGCTGTGAAGGAGGAAAAGTTTCCACACACTAGAAGCCCCTTTGTGGGCGGAGACTGCAGGTGGCGGAGGAGGGAAGCTTCAGAACCGCGGAGGAGAGCGCAGCAACAGGGGAGCAGAGGGCAAAGTGGAAAGAGCCCTGCACAGAGGAGCAGTGCTGACCAGCACTCACCAGCCCGAGACATTTGTCTGCTCACCCACTGGGGCGGGTGGGGGCTGGGAGCTGAGGCTCAGGCTTCAGAGGCTGGATCCCAGGGAGAGGACAGAGGTTGGCTGTGTGAACACAGCCTGAAGGAGGCTAGTGCGCCACGGCTTGCCGGGAGGGAGGGTGGGAAAAAGTCTGGACCTATGGAAGAGGCAAGAGACCACTGTTTCGGGGTGCTTGAAGGGAAGGGCTCCTGTTCCATGTGCCCACAGGTGACAGAAGACCTAAGTGAGCTCCAGAGATGGAAGTGAGCTGTGGCTATCATCTAGGACCCCAGAGGTGGGCAGAGACTGCTACTGCTGCTGCCGCTGCCACCAAGGATCCTGGCTGCAAGTGCAGGTCACCACCTACACCCTCCCAGGAGCCTGTGCAGCACGCCACTGCCAGGGTCCCGCTATCCAGGGTCAACTTCCCTAGGAGAACACACGGTGCAACTCAGGCTGTTGCAACGTCATGCCAGCCTCTGCCACCATAGGCATGCCCCGCATTCCAATTGTGACTACTGTACCCCTCTCTCTCCCCAGCCTGAGTGAGCAAGGGAGCCCTAATGAGCTGCTACTTTAACCCCCTCCTGTCTGGGCAGGGAACAGACACCAAAGGGCAGCCTACATGCAGAGGCAGGGCCAAAACCAAAGCTGAACCACAAAAGCTATGTGGACAAAGAAGAGAAAGGAAAATTTCTCTGTGCAGCTTCAGGAGCAGTGAACTAAATCCCCACAATCAGCTTGATAAACCCTGCATGTGTGGAATACCTGAATAGACAATAAGTGTTCCCAAAATTGAGGTGGTGGACTTTGGGGGCAACTGTATACTTGGGGTTTGCTTTCTAAGGTTGATTCGGTTTGGTTTTATGTTTATCTTAGTTTAGTTTTTAGTGATTGTTTTTATTTGTGGGTTTGTTTATTCGTTTGGTTGCTCTCTTCCTTTTTTTTTCTTTCACTTTTTGTGTGTTGTATATGCTTCTTTGTGTGATGTTGTCTGTTCAGTTTTGCTTTTACCATTTGCCTTGGGGTTCTGTCTGTTCTTTTTTTTTTCTTCTTCTTCTTCCTTTTCTTCCAAGCCATGTGGCTGGCAGGGTCTTAGTGCTGCAGCCGGGTGTTGGGCCTGAGACTCTGAGGTGGGAGAGCTGAGCACAGGACGTTGGACCACCAGAGACCTCCTGGGCCTATGTAATATTAATCGGCGAGAGCTCTCCCAGAGATATCTGCCTCAACACTAATAAGACCCAGCTCCACCCAACAGCCAGCAAGCTCCCGTGCCGGACACCCCATGCCAAACAACTAGAAAAACAGGAACACAACCCCACCCATTAGAAGAGAGGCTGCCTAAAGTCATACTAAGTTCACAAACACCCCAAAACACACCACTGGATGCAGCCCGGCCCAGCAGACGGACAAGATCCAGCCCCACCCACCAGAGCACAGGAACCAGCCCCCCTCACCAGGAAGCCTACACAGGCCACTGAACCAACCTCACCCACTGGGGGCAGACACCAACACCAGACGTAAGAGGAACTAGGAAGCTGCAGCCTGCAAAAAGGAGACCCCAAACACAGTAAGTTAAACAAAATGAGAAGACAGAGAAATATGCAGCAGATGAAGGAGCAAGGTAAAAATCCACCACACCAAACAAATGAAGAGGAAATAGGCAGTCTACCTGAAAAAGAATTCAGAGTAATGATAGTAAAGATTATCCAAAAACTCAGAAGTAGAATGGAGAAAATACAAAAAATGTTTAACAAGGACCCCAAAAAACTAAAGAGCAAACAAACAATGATGAACAACAAAATGAATGAAATTAAAAATACTCTAGAAGGAATCAATATCAGAATAACTGAGGCACAAGAACAGATAAGTGACCTGGAAGATAGAATAGTGGAAATAACTGCCACAGAGCAGAATAAAAAAAAAAGAATGAAAAGAATTGAGGACAGCCTCAGAGACCTCTGGGACAACATTAAATGCACCAACATTCGAACTATAGGGATCCCAAAAGTATAAGAGAAAAACAAGGGTGTGAAAAAGAGAAGAGATTTAAAGACATTATACTTGAAAATTTCGCTAACATACAAAAGAAAATAGTCAAACAAGTCCAGGAAGCACAGAGAGTCCCATACAGGATAAACCCAAGGAGAAACATGTCAAGACACATATTAATCAAACTATCAAAAATTAAATACAAAGAATATTAAAAGCAGCAAGGGAAAAGCAACAAATAACATACAAAGGAATCAGCTGATCTTTCAGTAGAAATTCTGCAAGCCAGAGGGGTGTGTCAGGACATATTTAAAGTGATGAAAGGGAAAAACCTACAACCAAGATTACTCTACCCAGCAAGGATCTCATTCACATTTGATGGAGAAATTAAAACCCTTACAGAAAAGAAGAGCTAACAGAATTCAGCACCACCCAACCAGCTTTACAACAAATGCCAAAGGAACTTCTCTAGGCAGGAAACACAACAGAAGGAAAAGACCTACAGTAACAAACCCAAAACAATTTAAAAAATGGTAATAGGAACATACATATTGATAATCACCTTGAATGTAAAGCGATTAAATGCTCCAACCAAAAGACACAGACTGGCTGAATGGACAGAAAAACAAGACTCATATATAAGATGTCTACAAAAGACTCACTCGAGACCTAGGGACACATACAGACTGAAAGTGAGGGGATGGAAAAAGATATTCCATGCAAATGGAAATCAAAAGAAAGCTGGAGTAGCAATACTCATATCAGACAAAACAGACTTTAAAATAAAGACTATTACAAGAGACAAAGAAGGACACTACATGATCAAGTGATCAATACAAGAAGAAGATATAACAATTGTAAATATTTATGCACCCAACATAGGAGCACCACAATACATAAGGCAAATGCTAATAGCCATGAAAGGGGAAATTGACAGTAATGTAATTATAGTAGGGGACATTAACACCCCACTTTCATCAATGGACAGATCAACCAAAATGAAAATAAATAAGCAAACACAAGGTTTAAACGATACATTAAACAAAATGGACTTAACTGATATTTACAAGACATTTCATCCAAAAACAACTGAATACTCTTTCTTCTCAAGTGCACAAGGAATATTCTCCAGGATAGATCATATCTTGGGTCACAATTCAAGCCTCGGTAAATTTAAGGAAATTGAAATCGTATCAAGTATCTTTTCTGACCACAATGCTATGAGACTAGATATCAATTACAGGAAAAAATCTGTAAAAAACACAAAGGCATGGAGGTTAAACAATGCATTACTAAATAACCAAGAGATTGCTGAAGAAATCAAAGAAGAAGTCAAAAAATACCTAGAAACAAATGACAATGAAAACATGATAACTGAAAACTTATGGGATACAGCCAAAGCAGTTCTATGAGGGAAGTTCATAGCAATACAATCCTACCTTAAGAAACATCTCAAATAAACAACCTAACCTTACACCTAAAGCAATTAGAGAAAGAAGAACAAAAAACCCCCCAAAGCTAGCAGAAGGAAAGAAATCATAAAGATCAAATCAGAAATACATGAAAAAGAAATGAAGAAAATGATAGCAAAGAACAATAGAACTAAAAGCTCATTCTTTAAGAAGATAAACAAAATTGATAAACCATTAGCCAGACTCATCAAGAAAAAAAAGGAAGACTCAAATCAACAGAATTAGAAGTGAAAAAGGAGAAGTAACAACTGACACTGCAGAAATACAAAGGATCATGAGAGACTGCTACAAGCAACTATATGCCAATAAAATGGACAACCTTAAAGAAATGGACAAATTCTTAGTAAAGCACAACCTTCCGAGACTGAACCAGGAAGAAATAGAAAATATAAACAGACCAATCACAAGCACTCAAATTGAAACTAAGATTAAAAATCTTCTAAGAAACAAAAGCCCAGGACCAGATGGCTTCACAGGTGAATTCTAACAAACATTTAGAGAAGAGCTAACACCTATGCTTCTCAAACTCTTCCAAAATATAGCAGAGGGAGGAACACTCCCATACTCATTCTAGGAGGCCACCATCACCCTGATACCAAAACCAAACAAAGATGTCACAAAAAAAGAAAACTATAGGCCAATATCACTGATGAACATAGATGCAAAACTCCTTAACAAAATACTAGCAAACAGAATCCACCAGCACATTATAAGGATTATACACCATGGTCAAGTGAGGTTTATCCCAAGAATGAAAGGATTCTTCAATATACACAAATCAATCAATGTGATACACCATATTAATAAATTGAAGGGTAAAAACTATATGATCATCTCAACAGATGCAGAAAAAGCCTTTGACAAAATTCAACACCCATTTATGATAAAAACTCTCCAGAATGTGGGCATAAAAAGAACCTACCTCAACATAATAAAGGCCATATATGACAAACCCACAGCAAACATCATTCTCAATGGTGAAAAACTGAAACCATTTCCCCTAAGATCAGGAACAGGACAAGGGTGCCAACCCTCACCACTCTCATTCAACATAGTTTTGAACTTTTAGCGACAGTGATGAGAGGAGAAAAAGAAATAAAAGGAATCCAAATTGGAAAAGAAGGAGTAAAATTGTCACTCTTTGCAGATGACCTGATAGTATGCATAGAGAATCCTAAAGGTGCTACCAGAAAACTACTAGAGCTATTAAATGAATTTAGTAAAGTAGCAGGATACAAAATTAATGCACAGAAATCTCTCGTGTTCCTATACACTAGTGATGAAAAATCTGAAAGAGAAATTAAGGAAATACTCCCATTTACCGTTGCAACAGAAAGAATAAAACACCTAGGAATAAACCTACCTAAGGAGACAAACGACCTATATGCAGAAACCTATAAGACACTGATGAAAGAAATCAAAGGTGATACAAACAGATGGAGACATATTCCATGTTCTTGGATTGGAAGAATCAATACTGTGGAAATGACTATACTACCCAAAGCAGTCTACAGATTCAATGCAATTCCTATCAAACTACCAAGGGCATTTTTCACAGAACTAGAATAAATAATTCCACAATTTGTATGGAAACACAGAAGACCCCAAATAGCCAAAGCATGCATGAGAAAGAAAAACGGAGCTGGAGGAATCAGGCTCCCTGACTTCTGACTATACTACAAAGCTACGGTAATGAAGACAGTATGGTACTGGCACAAAAACAGAAATATAGATCTATGCAACAGGATCGAAAGCCCAGAGATAAACCCATGACTATATGGTCACCTTATCTTTGACAAAGGAGGCAAGAATATACAATGGAGAAAAGACAGTCTCTTCAATAAGTGGTGCTGGGAAAACTGGACAACTACATGTAAAAGAATGAAATTAGAACACTCCCTAACACCATACAAAAAAATAAACTCAAAATGGATTAAAGACCTAAATGTAAGGCCAGACACTATAAAACTCTTAGAGCAAAACATAGGCAGAGTACTCTATGACATAAATCATAGCAAGATCCTTTTTGACTCACCTCCTATAGAAATAGAAATAAAAACTAAAATAAACAAATGGGACCTAATGAAACTTTAAAGCTTTTGCACAGCAAAGGAAACCATAAACAAGATGAAAAGACAACCCTCAGAATGGGAGAAAATATTTGCGAATGAAGCAACTGACAACGGATTAATCTCCAAAATATACAAGCAGCTCATGCAGCTCAATATCAAAAAAAACAAACAACCCAATCCAAAAATGGGCAGAAGACCTAAACTGTCATTTCTCCAACGAAGATATACAGATTGCCAACAAACACATGAAAGAATGCTCAACATCACTAATCATTAGAGAAATGCAAATCAAAACCACAATGAGGTATCACCTCACACTGTTCAGAATGGCCATCATCAAAAAATCTACAAACAATAAATACTGGAGAGAGTGTGGAGAAATGGGAACCCTCTTGCCCTGCTGGTGGGAATGTAAATTGATACAGCCACTATGGAGAAAAGTACGGAGGTTCCTTAAAAACCTAAAAATAGAGCTACCATATGACCCAGCAATCCCACTACTGGGCATATACCCTGAGAAAACCATAATTCAAAAAGAGTCATGTACCACAATGTTCACTGAAGATCTATTTTACAACAGCCAGGACATGAAGCAACCTAATTGTCCATCGACAGATGAATGGATAAAGAAAATGTGGCACATATATACAATGGAATACTACTCAGCCATAAAAAGAAACGAAATTGAGTTATTTGTAGTGAGATGGATGGACCTAGAGTCTGTCATGCAGAGTGAAGTAAGTCAGAATGAGAAAAACAAATACCGTATGCTAAGACATACATATATAGAATCTAAAAAAAACAAAAAATGGTTATGAAGAAACTAGGGGCAGGACAGGAATAAAGACACAGATGTAGAGAATGGACTTGAGGAAACAGGGAGGGGGAAGGGTAAGGTGGGACGAAGTAAGAGAGTGGCATGGACATATATACACTACCAAATATAAAATAGATAGCTACTGGGAAGCAGCTGCATAACACAGGGAGATCGGCTCAGTGCTCTGTTACCACATAGAAGGGTGGGAAAGGGGGATGGGAGGGAGATGCAAGGGAGAGGAGATATGGGGATATATGTATGCATATAACTGATTCACTTTGTTATACAGCAGCAACTAACACAACATTTTAAAGCAATTATACTCTAATAAAGATGTAAAAAAAGATATGAAATAAGCAGGTGTAGATTTTTTTTTTTTTTTTTGCGGTACGCGGGCCTCTCACTGCTGTGGCCTCTCCCGTTGCGGAGCACAGGCTCCGGACACGCAGGCCCAGCAGCCATGGCTCACGGGCCCAGCCGCTCCGCGGCATGTGGGATCTTCCCGGACCAGGGCACGAACCCGTGTCCCCTGCATTGGCAGGCGGACTCTCAACCACTGCGCCACCAGGGAAGCCCAGGTGTAGATTTTTAATGGCAAAATTCCTTCTGAATATTTTATGCTACTAATCACCAAAAAAATTGAATTAACTGTAGACCTTTAGAAATGTATTGATCATTTCCTCTGTACAACAGAAACACTTTAAAAAGTTTTTAAAGTTCATAATAATGTGACTTTGATAATTATAAAATATTTGATACATTTGAAAAATATGTATTTATATCTGTTCCAAGATATTATCTAGTTTTATGATTATTCCATGGACAAAAAAAAAGAATTTTTAAGAAATATATTATCACTATTATCAGCATGCAGGACAAACATATTTATATTATATTTAGATTGTAAGGTTATTTGTTCATATTTTCATTAGTCTTAATTGATTTAAATTTTATAAAGATTACCTGAACATCTTACATTGCTTATGAGATAATATACAGTATTAAAATGATATTTATAGGTAAATTAAAAAGAAATAAAATTTTCTCATTTTTATATACTCTGTGATATTTTTTAAGGTACTAGAATTTTAAGATTGTCTCAATCTTAAACTGAATTTATTATTATTATGTATTTTACTATCTTTCACAGCATGCAGTCCAACTGGGACCATCTTTTCGTAGATTATAAATTCTTGCCTTAATTTGTACTTTAGTTTCTCTAATATATATCTGGATCCTACTACCTGGACCAATTAGGCTACTAAAACAAGACAACACAAAACTTATTTTGATTATTTGTTATTGTTTAACCAACTACACCAAAGCTTAGTGCTTTAAAAGAGCCACTATTGTATATTTCACGTTTTGGAGGGTCAGGAATTTGGGCAGATTTCAGCCAGGTGATTCTTCTTTTCAATGTTGCATTGTCTAGAGTCAGTGGTATTCAGCTGGCATCTGGACTGGTCTGAAAGACCCAGCTGAGCTTCACGCACATGCCTGGTGCCTTGGTGGCAAGGCTAGAAGGCTGAGCATAAGTAGGGTTCTTCGTTTCTCCATACATCTTAGGGTCTCTCTCATGATCTCCTCTGCAGAATGGCTGACTATTTACAATATATGTGGTGGTTCTTAGAGACTAATTCTGAGACTAGCATGATGCTACTTCTGCCATATTATTCAAAGTAGTCCCAGACCAGTCCAATTTCAAAAGGAGGGGAAACAGAACCACTCCTCCATGGGAAGTAGGAGAAAGAATCCTTTGTCGCTGGTATTCTTTCACAGCACCATTGCCAAAGAAAGTGATGTCTTACATTTTTAAATTTCTTGTCTTTTTGCTATGTATTGCAACATTTGGCTTGGGAAAATAATGAATATTTAACATAGTTTTTGTTATATATCATTTAACAATAAAACTATACATATAGATCTGAAAGTGAGGCTCTGCACACTATAAAGTATATGAAACAATTTTATGAAGATGTTGATCATTAATCAGATTGCTTTTAATAATTGTAAAATAATAGTTCCTAATTTAAAAAAAAACAGGCAACATTTTAAGTGCTTTCTATTCTTTTCTTGTTATTTAATTCTCCAATAATTTCCCAAGAATGCACTATTATAATTCTTGTTTTATAGATTAAGAAACCGAGGCACAGAAATATTGAGACAATTTCTTAAAATTACAGAGCTAGTAAATTGTATACCTGGGATTCAAATCTCATCAATCTGGCCTTAGAATTTATATTGCCTTTCTACTTATCCTTTCAAGATATAATGATTCCAAAATATTTCCACAGAAAGATTTATAAAATCTGGCAAATATAAAGAAATTACCAGGATTTTAGTATCTCCTAAGTGGCTAGTGACACAGTAACAATATCAGCAATTTATTCTCAGTGTCACTCCCTTTATAGATTATTTTGGGATTATTATGTTTTTACAAACACCCAGACAGGAGTAGGCCTCTGAGACTTTATGAATTAATCAGTTGAATGGCTGTTTAGAATTAAAATAATTCATAGTAAGTTAGGAATTATTATTTCTCTGAGCTCTATAGATTGTGAATTTATGCTGATATCCATGACACTTCTCTTTGAGTTGTTATATGTAAACAATCCTAGCTGTATGTATGTTAAACATGATTATCTTCAAGTGATAAAATATTTTTTACTTATATTTTTATTACTTATAATTTTACTTACATTGTTCATTAAGTGCAATTTTACTAGTACTATATTAGCACAACAGAAATATATTTTCAAACTGTCTTCTAAGTGTATACTTTAATTATAAAGTCCTTCAGAAGGTAATTTCTCATTGATACTTTGTAGAAATATGTGACCTAAGTGGAAATATCATTATTTAGAGAAAGTTAATTTCCTTGTGTATTTTATAATTTGAGAACATATAAAAATGATCTTTAAAATTCTCAGAGATGATATTTAATCTCTTTTAGAAATTAAAAAGTGTTTCTGGTTAGATATAAACATCTGGGATCCAAAGACACGCAATAAACTTGAAGTCATTCTCTAATGTTCTTTTTTTTTTTTTTTTTCGGTACGCGCAGGCTCAGCGGCCATGGCTCACGGGCCCAGCCGCCCTACGGCATGTGGGATCTTCCCGTACCGGGGCACAAACCCATGTCCCCTGCATCGGCAGGCAGACTCTCAACCACTGAGCCTCCAGGGAAGCCCCTAATATTCTTATTTCTTACAAAGCTGTTTTGTCATTTGGAGGATAATCTGAGCAGAAAAGAAAACCATAGGAATTCAATGAAGTCATTGATTAGTATTCATCCAAGTCATTACAGAAGTAGTTCTAGACCTTCTGAATGTGAATTCCTATATATATATATGAGATACCTATTCTGAAATAACTCAGATATCTAGTTTGTTGTAGAGGAATCATGCTTATTGCAGAAAATCTTAAGTAGGACTCTTCTGACTTGTGTCAAGGAAAAAAGGAATACATTAAGGAGCCTTCTCTAAATATTCACAGAACACACTAGCTTGATAAAATCCTTATAAGACATGTTGTTTAGCAACCTTTTAAAAGTTGTTTAATCTAACATCTCCCAAACTCATTTCCTAAAAATTACATTTAAAGCAAAATCTCCTGATGCCCTGATTATTAACAAACACTTTAGGAAATATTACCTTAAAATATAATTTCTGTAAGTATTTCAGGACCTTCTTGTGTATTTGGGAATAGCACTGCTATATTTTTAGTGGGGTTATTTACCTTTTTCTAAATGTATAGCTAGTTGCTTGGTTAAAAATACAAGTCAAATGGTAATCCAAATAAAATCCAAAGGAAACAGATGAAATAATACATACAATATCGTTTTGATATATTGAATATGAATAATATTGAATACTGATTGAATGATATAATTTAATTTACCTAATATATCCAAAATATGAGTTAAATGTGAAATCTATATAAAGTGATATTAATGAAATACCTACAATTGTGTTTCTCACATGAGGTCTTAGAAATCTGGTGTGTATCTTTACACCCACAGAATATCAATAAGGAATACTCACATTTCAAGGTTTTGATAGCCACTTTTGGCTAGTGACTACAAAATTGGGCAGCCTAGCGCTGATTCATGAAACTATTTTATTTACACACTTTTAAATTTTAATTTCACAACTTCTTACACAGTCACACTTATTTGTTTCAATAAGTAGAAAGTTGGTGACTTCAGAAGTCTGTCTAGAATTTGATATACATTTTAAATTTTTAATTAAATTTATTGTGATATAATTATATCTACAAAAATGCACCATGCAAAGAGTCAGAAACATTGACAATCTGTCCCTAGTGATAGATGTTTATAGCTATAACCAGCAGAGGCAACTCCCTTCCCCTTTACCCCCTATAAAGGAAATGAAAAATATTTCTGTAGTTGCTATAAAATTATTCACTTAAAGGAACAAGAAAGTTTGAATACAATACTATTCTCAAAGTCCTGATGGGTGAAACAGTGCAATGAATGGAACTTCTGGTGTTTATAGTAATAAAATCCCTTGGAGAGTGTCCAAAATCCATTTGCCTAATACTGAATTGTGTGTTCCTAATGCTGTGATAGTGGCATTTCAGTCTATTCCGGAAGAACAGATGCCCACTGTTTTGGTTTTGCAGATTTTCACAGGAGATTGGCTATGTCTACTCACTAAATGGCAGAACAATTTAGAAAATACCTCTGGCCGTAACTTCATTTACATTGATTAAGAGTGCAACCTTTGTAGTAACATAATCAGAACTATGTATAATCCAGCCTTTCTAAATTGCACTGCCAGCTGATGAAGAATCTGAATTAATGTGACTAAAAGCCAAAACCAGAATTATTTTTATAATTTTATAACAACTGTGCGTGCCAACAAAATTTCATTTTTATTAATTTTGATACATATTGAGAAATAGATGTTAAAACTTAAGGCATGTAAAGTGCCCCATTTCTTTTTAAATCTCTGTCATGATTTTTTTCAAAATGTCAGTGTTTAAAATGTTTTTATACTACAATAGTATTATTTTCTGATTTAAATACAAAAAGACCATATAAAGTTAATTTTTATGTACCCATCAGTGATAGATACAATAGATATGTATAAAGGTTCTGCTAGTAATTTGAGATTCTGATTCTAATCCAAAAGGGCATAGATCTGTTGGAAGGAGCAGCAGCCCATGGTGACATTTAATTTATTGCTCAAAGAAGTTGATAAACAGTGCAAAACTGATAATTACAAATTCAATTCCATTCAATTTCAATTGTTTTCCTGATGCTGCTTATCAAGCCTATAATTATTTTCTTTTTGATTTCCTAGATAATTCACCATATGAGATTTTCTCTCTTCCCTCTTCAGTGCCCTAAGCTGGGAATCACTCCCCCTTCTATGTAGTTTAAAATAGTAGAAAGATTATACAATTTGGTTTCAGGAAATCAGGGTTTCAGTTAAGATTTTTCATTTATTAGCTGTACTGTTTTGTTTAAGTCATAGCACTGTGTCTCTCTGTTCTCATTTATAAGTAAAAATAGTCCCTAACTCATAGCAACAATGTGAAAAGAGAATGTGAGCATGCACATTGAAATTTCACGGGTTGCCTGTTGTGAATAAATCATTGTTTAAGACGGTGGTTCTCAGTTTGGTCCTGGAAAAAGCAGCATCAGAATAATGGAGAACTTGTTAGAAATGCAAAGCAATTAAACCCCATTCCAGACCTACTAAACCAGAACCTCTAGGGGTAGAGCCTAGTGATCTATTTTAACAAACCCTGCAGGTGATTTTGGTGCTTATTAAAGTTTGAGAACCAGCAGTATAAAAGAATCCTACTTGTCTTTCAACTCGGCATCAGAGTCTTGCCTGATATAGTCTTCTGACATCCCCTTGTAATTTGTGTTTAATGATTTGTCAAGGTGTCACTGATAATGACATTCGACTTTCACACATGGCTTTATGACATGAATTATTCAATATTTAATATGTAATGAAAATCTCTAAGTAGAAGTTAAATATAATTACATAAAACACAATATAACTCATGTAGGTATCTATTTGGATATTAGTTTTAAATTTCACCTACCTATGGAATTGGCAAAGACATCATATATCACATCATGTTAGAATCTAGGAAATACCATTGCTTTACTCCAATTTGTATTTTTCTTCTTACATTGTTCAAATTCTGGTGATTTCTTTCCTCCTCTCCTCTCCCCCCTCTTCCCCCTTCCTTCCTTCCTTCCTTCCTTCCTCCCTCCCTCCCTTCTTTCCTCACCCCCCTTCCTTCCTTCTTTCCTTTCTTTTCTTTTCTTCTTTTCTTCCTTCCTTCCTTTCTTTCTTTCCTCCCTCCCTCCCTCCCTTCCTTCCTTCCTTCCTTTTTTTCTTCTTTCATAAATGCCATTATAACATCTTCTGCCATGTTTGCTTTCTTTAAATAGTGCTGTTGGTACTATTGCAACTGCATAGAATGGTTTCATGCATTTGTTTTTAGTTCAGTTTAGATAAACAATTTCTTTTAGAGTAGCAAAGAAGATGAATAGAAGACAAAGAGAAGTATAGAGGAGAAGAGCAGAGAAAACAAGCAATAAAGGTGTTATTTAAGAAAACCTGTTGATTTTTGTGCATCTGTGTGTTTAGTTACAATGTAGAATATTTTCTTACTCGGGGTTGAAGGAAAAAAAACTGCCATGTATAATGCCTGCCTTCAATACATTTTTTTTTCCTCTTTTTCTCTATCAATTCTAATACTTCTGTGTTCTGTCTTCTGCCAACACTGCTTTAATGGCTTTGTGTTTTATGCTTCATTCCTTTGGGCAAAAAGAATAAATCCAAATTGTTTACAAGCTACAAAATGGACTTCCTATAAGAAAGAAATATATCTCTATTAAGCATCTCTGGCTACAGTTGTTCAAGGTTTTACTACTTAGCCATTCCTAGCCCACTGCTTGGTGATTTGCAAAAACATTCTTATACTATAAAAAGTATATATATTTTTGCAGTTATGATTATTTTATTTCCTATTTTAAGAGTCTTGTTGATAATAACATAATGATTTATTATAAGCATAATGTGATTTATGAAATTACTTATGTGACAGGCAAAAGCTCTACATGCTTTAATTCATTTAATATTAATTATAACTTTATATAAGTACTATTATTATCCCCATTTTAGAGATGAGTAAACTGAAAAAAAGGGAGTTTAAAGATGAACATATACACACTACTATATTTAAAATGGATAACCAACAAGGACCTACTGTATAGCACAGGGAACTCTGCTCAGTATTATGTAACAACTGAAATCGGAAAAGAATTTGAAAAAGAACAGATATATGTATATGTATAACTGAATCACTTTGCTCTACAACTGAAACTAATACAACATTGTAAATCAACTATAGTCCAATATAAAATAAAAGCAATAGATGGCCACTAATAAAAAAAAGTAATAATAAATAAATAAATAACCTCTTCAAGATCACATACTAGAAGTCGTAAAGCAGGGATTTAAATGATGGTGATCTTGTTACAAAGTGCTTGGTATTAGCGGTTTCAAGGTAACACCAAAGACAAGACTTAGGAGTAAAGTCTTAAACAATTCCACTTCAATCATCTCAATCTGTTTTTATTTTCTTTTTAGCAGGGCTAGGGGAAAGTGTCAGCATTAGCTGAGTTTTACACAATTTTGAATTTTAATTTTTGAACATTTGAGAGAGGTAGGAATGGGAGACTCATCTCTTCAATTGTCAAGCTACTATTTTTGAAGAAGAAATAGCCACTTTGCATGAAAAACCTCAGGAAAAGATGAAGAAGGAGGTGACTTCCTTCTCTTTTACCCCTCACTCCCCAGCCCCCAAGTATTTCTGATACTGATGACTCCATGTTGGAAAAGCTTCTTAACTCAGAGGTGCCTGCTCTGACACAGATGCAGAGAGAATGTCCAATTATATTTATTTTGATTGAGGATATAATTGATCTACTTTTTCCCTTTAAAATAGTCATGGCCTTCCTTGGGAAATTTTATTTTGCATGATCTTCATTTTTTTTTTTTTCCACTTAGTTTGCCTTTGAATTCTTATCACATTTTATCTTTTTTTTTTCATTCTTCTAGTTTATGATTTTATGTCTTTGGTTTCTTTGGTTCTCTCTTGTTTTATGTTTCTTTAATTATTCATATTTATTTTAAAAATCTGATATTTTCCAAGCAGGAATGAAGTTAAGTTCAAAGAGGTTTTTGCCTTGGGACACAATATTTAAGAGGACAGGAAAACTCAGTAATCAAAATATGTAATATTTTCATACAATATCTTTTAAAAAATCACCAGCAATCTGTGGCTCGTGGGCTGGTCATCTCTTTGTAAATAAAGTTTTATTGGAACAAGCACTGGGATTAGATGAGATGAGTGAGGCACAGTTATGCAAGTGCAGGGTCAAATTCTGTCTTTATTTAAATTTTTGCTATTTTTTTATTATGGGTTTTGAATTACTTTTATTTTTTTAAATACTGCATTAAACATTATTTACATTGATTATGTACTTACTTTGTGCCCCCTTGAATTTTCCACCCTGAGGCAACTGTCTCCCTCACATTACCCTAGTCCCAACCTGAGAATATAAGGTTTTTAACTGCTGTTGTTTTAAGTAATCCTTGGAGCCCACTTTCATACTCTAGTTATTGTTTTCTCCATGAGATCCACAACTAAAAATCTTTCCCCCCAAAATGATTCTTTTCATACATAACACTTATGGATTAGTAGATTTTAAGTCCTTAACATATGTCAAGCTATGTAAAGAATGGCCTACTATGCAAATTCAGAGTACAAGTTCTACAGATCTCTTATTTTTCAAATAAAACATAATAAATCTTACACATATCAAATTAGGGTGAATCCAAGTATCTAATTCTTGGTGTGCTTTTCAGATTTTCCAAAACGCTGGAGGGTTATGGAATCCATAATGGTGATCCGAATGACTTCCACACTTAAACTGGACCCAATTTGCCTAAAGAGTAAAAATCACTGATCTTTCCTCTATTGCCTTTGCTCCTTGGTGTCACGTGGTGTCCCTGTTGAACTCTAGCCCTCCACAAACAACACCCATTGCTGGTCCTCTTTGTAATAATGTCTTTCTGGTCTGAGATCTAGCACAAACTGCCATCAACCTCCACAGCAAAGTGGTCTTTACTCTTTGTAGGGCAAACACAATTAAGTTTCTTTGTGTTAGCCTATTCTCAGTCTTTACTCTTAGAAATCAAGCTATGCACTAGGTCTTCGGGCATCAACCTCATGCCAGGAAGATGGTAGCTATCCTCCAAAGAAACTATACTCCTTGTCTTGAGATCTGTTCAGCAGCCTAGACTCCCACTGCCTTCAGGTAACTTGGCATCAGGATTCTTGTTGCACTTTTATGCTCAGAGCCAACCCCCCACCAATACATGTCTCCTAACTTTGATTCCAGTGATCTGGTGGAGAATGCTGTTTGTTTCCCTCCAGGAAAGTACTTAGATATTTATGTATATTGGATCCCCTTCTTCTCTTATAATTTATTTTCTATTTTAGCAATGCCAGGTAGTATAGAATCAAAAAGGAAAAGAAATTCTAGGATAGTAGTTTTCCATAAAGATTTACAGAACCAAGAAGGCGAATCTCTCCAAAGGGAATGGATGAAAAGTAATTAATTAAAGTTGTTCCCTGTAGTTGAGGAATACTTTTTTTTCTTCCATTGTTTACCTACCTCAAACCATAGAAAAAAGGAACTCAGTATATCTTTCCTCTAGGACATTCTATTTCCCGAGGTTGGAAGCACATTTCAGCTAACACAGGGACTGATATTGAGCCATATCCTCTGGAGGGTGTCAGTTTCCTGTTGCTTTGCTCTTTCCTCCACACAGACACAGTTGGCTCTGATTACTGGCTTTTTCTTTTTTATCAGTCTTCAAGTATTTGTCATCTCCTGCCTGTCTCTACCCTTCTTCCACCCACTGCTAATCTTTCTTTCTCTGCCCAGACTGTAGAGGATCTTTAGTTTAGCATCCACGAGGTTAGATTTGTAGACCACTGGCTGGGATCAAAACCAATTTGGGGAGAGAATTGGAGGCTTAGGCTTTATATGTAAGGAACAGTTGCATTTACGATTTCATAAGATATACACTTGGCCATTTAATATTTTGAATGCCATTTATTTAATTTTCTATTTTTAAACTGTCTCTATTGGTTAAATCCCAAGAAGCAGCAAGGCGAGGGGGTTTTTTGTCTTATAACTTTCAAAATACTATTATATATGATCACATATATAATTCTCATAACATTTCTATGGATTAGGTGATCAGTTGTTTCTTAGGTGAGTAATTAGAGATCTTAATAACATTTATAAAATTGCATGGATTGGTAGTGCTAGGATTTGAATCTAGGTTTCTTGGGTCCACCTATTAATCCCTGTGTGGGAACACATTAGCCTTTCAGAAGCTCCTGCAAGGCCCTTTGACACTTTGGCATCACTTCACCATTTCATTACTCCATATAGCATTTCACTTCCAAGACAGGCTTTAAGTTTTGTCAAATAAAAAGTGGGTGAGGACTTTAGGATTGAGGACTAAGGCTTGTTCCCTTTTCCTCTTTTACTGTCTCTCAAGAGCAAGAATCAGATGAAAATCAGGGTCTATGTTACAAGAACCATTGTGTACAATTACATAAATATCCTCCAAATGCAATAAGAAAGGGGCCAATTTTCTGAAATGGTTCATTTACGAACGGTGTAGTAATAACGGTGTAGTAATACCAGTAATGTTAAATACAAAGGACAAAAGCATGGAATATACAAAAGGAATCAGAAAAATCATTCACTTTTAAGTTAAAGAAGTCCTTTAAGCAATTATTTTGCCTGAATTTTAATTATTTTGCCTGAATTTTAATTATTTTGTATGTCAAATTTCGATGTCGGGTAGAAGCAGCCAACAACTAACACGTCAGAAAGTTATGCCAATATTCCCTTACAACTGTCAAACTAAGGATATTTCCCTGAGGAATAATTAAAAATGACACACAGTCTAGTACAAGCAAGGTGAAGTTTAGCCAGTGACTGGAGCAAACTATAGGTTTCAGTGTGACAAAACTTGTGTGAAGATATTTCTAACATTACTATACAATGTCTTGAGTTTGATTCGATATTCCTTCACAGGTATGAGAACATATAATTGGTCTAAATGTAAAAAGAATACAAAGGAAGGGGTTAAATTCGAACTTTTTCTGGTTACTGTCTTGCTTTGTGGATTATATCAATACCGTTTCAATGCAGGATAAAGGACGTCCCTCCTAGTGTGGGTTCTTCTTTTTAACTCCCTACAAACATAAGAAAAAATGGCAACAAACATAAAACTACCTCAAAAAAGTGACAAAAGAGTGTGATCCATTAATTTGTAAATGCCTTCTAAAGCTTTCCTTAATAAATTAGACATGTCAAGGTAAGTAAGCCACTGGCACAAAAGATTACCATGTGTCTTATAGCCCAGTCACTAATTAGGACTGAATTTTGCCTTTCCATTTGAAAAAATTACATTACTCCCTTTTTCCTTCATTTCTGAAAACAATTTGCTAACCGCTGTCATCAGGAAGTTTGTTTTTCTTTTCGTGAATCTTACACGAATAGTGGTTTGTGCTGGTTTCCCAAGGTCTACAAATATTTTGGTCCTGCTGCAGTTTTGGCATATGACCCCACAATCAGCATCAAACTAAGCCAAATATATGTACATGGAAAGGCAATACAATTTTTTCACTTATTTTTCTTTGCCATTCTGAAAATAGTGTTGCCCCTCAAAAGAAAGAATTATTGGTTTGTTTTATAACTTTAGTGAAGAATATAATTTTTGCAACTACTTTTTAGTCTTTTATCTGCTATCTAGGCAGTGATAATATAATTCAGGAAATATGGACCCCAGATATAAATATTCTATGATAAAGAAATATTTTAATAAAGTCAATTAATTTGGAATGTTCTTATTGGCAGAGAATTTTATCTTTTAAAACCTGGGGTTTAGTCTCAACTAACCATTTAATTCATGGACCAAAGCCAGCCTGACACTTGTTTTGTATAGCCAATGATCTAAAAAGGATTTTTATATTTTTAAGTGTTTGAAGAAAAATTTAAAAACAATACTTAGTGTCACATTAAAATTACACAAAATTTAAATTAGTGTCCATACATAAAGTATTGTTAAACACTGGTGTACATAATGTCTGTTGCTGGTTTTGCATTACAACAGCACAGCTGAGTAGCTGAAACAGAGACCCTATGACTCACAAAGCCTAAAATATTATGTCTCTTTACAGAAAAAGTTTTCAGACCCCTGTTCTAGATGAACTGAGGGAAGTGATTAACCCTGCCAGGGAGTCTGCTTCATATATTAAATGGAGACAGAACCCCTCCTCTAATTGAAGAAGGTGGTACTATAAAATGGTATCCCGAGTTAGGTGGGGGTTCTTGGATTCATGAAGCTAGAAATGGCTAACATGTACTTACCCAATCAATATTTCATTTTATACATGAATGATTAGATAAATTACCTAAGTTTACACAGCTTAGGATAGTAGTTGTGAAATATGAAACCAGATCATATTACTAATAGATGCCAGTTTTATATGCTTAACAATTATTGGTCCTTGCATCAAAATTTTATACACATTTTTGTACTTAATCTTCACAACCTTGCATCGTAGGTATTATTATCAACATTTTATAGCTTAACTGAGCCTTGCAGAAGTTAAGTAACTACTTCATTGTTTAAAATTAGTAAGAGGTAGAGACATTATTCTAACTTGGGTGTCTCTGACTCCTAGGATTTTACATTTAATTATAAACTGATGCCTTCCTTTGACAGAAATCTTTATCTACTTTTACTAAAGTTATAAGAAAGTGCACATATTGTGAAAGAAATGAGTATGGTCCTTAATGATAATATTAGGGAACTCTGACTTGGAACGCCCTTTGCATGGAGGAAACTAATGTTAATTCCCAAGGGGAAAATGCTTCAGTTCTACATGTAGTGGCATTACTTGTGCATTTGTTAGGTGAATAGTTCTGAAACAATATTGAACAGTAACATAAAGCAGGTGGAAATAGGCATGTTCTACCCAATTTCAAGGTATGTTTCAAGAGCATGTGTTTTGTATTTCAGTTTAAAGAGCAAATTGTTATGATTATCTTACATGATTTTGATGGTTTTTTTATAAAAAAATATTTTCATATATATTTTACTGTACTTTCAAATCAGATAGTTGGACATTTTTATTCTTCATTTGCAAATGAGAAAGTGGGAGAGAAAAGTAAATTAATTCCCAGAGAGTAATGAGCAGAGGTAGAGCCAAATATCATGGCCCCAAGTATTAGTTCTGGGCCTGTTAGTGTATTCCTGGCAGAAAGCTACTGGTAACACCACCATACTTTTGTCAGTGGCCAAGAATAAAGAGAACTGTCTGGGTTTGAGGGACAGAGAGGCAAAAGGAATTTTTTTTCCTTTCTCATATTAGTAAATAAACCTCACTAACTTTTTTAAAGATGTGAAGCATAGAATAAAACTGGCTGTTATTTAGTTCAAATTTACTATATTGTTTATATTTTTAAATTTTGCTTTGGTTTATGGTTGAAGTTTTTTGTTTGTTTGTTTTTGCGGTACGCGGGCCTCTCACTGCTGTGGCCTCTCCCGTTGCAGAGCACAGGCTCCGGATGCGCAGGCTCAGCGGCCATGGCTCACGGGTCTAGCCGCTCCGCGGCATGTGGGATCTTCCCAGACCAGGGCACGAACGCGTGTCCCCTGCATCGGCAGGCAGACTCTCAACCACTGCACCACCAGGGAAGCCCATATGGTTGAAGTTTTCTATTTAATTCAGTATTTAGTGAGTAATTCTACTGTTTATAATTTATTGACTTTTCTTCTTCTGAAAAACAGAGGGAGGAGATTAAATCAAAGTTGACAGACCTATTTTTCCTCCATTAATTGAATAGTATGACTTATTCAAATATGAAGACAGTAAACATTTTTATGAGTATTTACTTTTCATGCCATTCATGAGACATTCCTATTAAAGTATGAACATTTTCAAATGCAAAGCAAATATGTCTTTGATTGGCTGAGTGAATTCTATAGGGAGAATTCCATAGAACAGGCCATTTCATTTTGTGTTGTTAGGATAATCTGATGAACACCATTGTTCCCTTTATTCAAGAACTAGCGGGCTTTGCCCAGAACAAAGATGCTATGACTGCAGCTACAATTTTATTTTTCAGATTATAGATTGTAACCATCCTATTACACTAATATGTTATATTCAAATAGATTTCATTGCATATTACTGTCTATCAAGAATAGAGAAAAAGTATTTCCCTGAATGAATCCAAATTATGCTGAAATCACACAAATGTGGAATTAGCTACCAATGTATTCCATAAAGTAACTGGAGATTGTAGCCTATTCTGTATTGAAACAAGAACCTTAAGGTTAGGATTTAGCATTTTAGAAGTTTTATCCATGAGAGTGCCTATTACATTTTTAACCTTATTCCTCACATAGGTGCTAAATTATCTACTAAGGAATCTAGCATAAGGAAATTACAAAATGATTTTTCTTTTTAAATTTTTTGTCTTTTCCTACCTTCCTATTTTTGTTCAAAATATTAGAATAAACAGAATTAGTAATATCATTCTACAATCATGCAATCACTATGTCGGAGAGTTAAAAAATACTGGATCCATGTTTAACTATTATAAAGACATACAGTCCAGAAGAGAACTGGATTCAGAGAAGAAAAATTTTATTCTAGTGGAATGATCTTGGAAATATTGGAATTTTTTTCCTCAAAAGAATGTTCTGCTGAGTAAAATCCACATTTCATGTTTCAAATGAAAGCAATAACAATAAAAAATAAATTTATCAGGGTATAAGCATATTGAGGTCTCTGAAAGTCAGGGGTATTCATCAAAAGAGACCGTAACTGGCAGTTACGATTTGTGCAAGTGGCATGTATTTATACAATTTTCGTATATTTTCTCTCTGAAGTAGGAAGCGAGGTGACCTCTTGAGAGGGAATGGGGAAGAGCAGGACTAGCGGGTTTAGGAGAGGAGAAAAGGTTTAAAATAATTAGTGCAATATACACACCCTCTGCACACAGTGAACGCTGTCCAACTGACTTGAAACTATAGATAGATTTGCAGAGCCTAAGACTGTTTGTGATCCTGCCATTTCAACTGAACTCTTGAATCAGTTTGGTCAAGCACCATGCTAATAAGGTCAAAAAGCCAGTCAAACTGGTTGTCTCACTTGAATGATTGTGTGACTAAAGTGATTAGTGGAAACAGCCTTAAACTCACATTCACCCCCAAACCTTGTCTTCTGAAAAACTGTCCTGTTTCTGTTTCTGTATAGTCTTGCTGTCTACATTAATGTTCCTCAACATTTTAGAGCACATACTTTCTGTAGAAAGCATATTCAAGTCTATGCCCTCTTTTAAAGTCTCTCAAATTCAAAACAATTTATTTAAAATCCCAAAAGACAAAAGGACTTTCAACTGGTTCTTCAAAATAAAGATACATTCCTTTATCTTTATGCATTAATGCCTATTTTATAGGAAACTGTAAGTTGAGCACAGGCTTTGAAACTTCACTTCTCCTGTTATCTCCATAAGCCCATTAGGGAAGTTGTGTGCTAGTAAACATCTTTTAATAATAAAAACCTTCCTATTTTCTAACATCTAATTCTTGTTAACTGTACATTGATACTTAACTTTATATACTGAACTCACTGGGTATTAATTCTATATTTACCAAACACCATCCACCACAGTTATCACTAGTGCAGACACAGTGGAAAGTAGGTTATGGCATTTATCAAATTGAGTCAGTAAAGTCTCATTTGTGGCTTCCCACTGTTTATACATTAAAATCAATCTTTGTATAAAGATGATGGGACAAATCAAATCCAGACCTACACTGTAATTTGTTGTTTTGGGATATTTTTGTAGGGCAAAAAGGATCTACTTGAAATTCTTTTTTAGTAAAACTATTAACCAGTTGAAAGGACCAAAAGTATTAACTAATTGAAAAGACTCAATATAATCACACATGAAAAAATATCATACAATGAGCATCTTTCAGTGATCCCTTAGCAACTTTACAGAAAAAAAATTGAAATTTGATAGTGTCCATATAAGGAGACTAAATTTCAGCATCTTATGTTCCCTCCTATGAATCATGTGCATGTCCTAGGTGGGCTCCCACTCCCTTTTGCCCCATCTAAGAAATTTACCTGATGCTAAGTGTCCTTGAGGATTTTTTTTTTTTTACAATACAATTTTATATTTTTAAAATATACTATATATGTTAAGGATAAGGGGTGAAGTTTTCTTCCTCTGTAATAGCTGTTTCAAGAGTTTAATGGATTAGGAGATTAGTTTTAACCTTGAGGAAAAAAGTACAAATTTGTCTCATTAGGATATTTCTACCAAGCATTTTTTAAGGCTATATTTTAATGTTGGTTTCAAAAAGAAGGAAAAGTTTCATTTAAAAAATAATTTAGTGAATTACATTCTTTCATAACTTCCACCCTAATTTGTTACAAAGATAAGTCTAAAGATTCTTAGTTTTGTGTACTAATTTACATTTATATTTAAAGATTAATTTTACTTGTATCTTAAAACAAGATTTTTATGTTGAAAAAAAAACACTTAATACATTTGTATAAAGGCAGTAAATGTCCAATGGTAAATGCTCTGTCAATTTTTTTTTCTACCACAACGAGAAACAGGTCTCTGCAAACAGAGACTTGGGTTCTTAAGGTTCAACTTTCTGAGGAACTGTGGGCTGTGGATCTGAATAACACACAGAAACAACTTGATTTCTCTTTTTACAACAGTACCAGAACTTCACAGCTACAATGAGTATGAACACATGAAAAAATGACTTCGCTCAAACAGGATTTAGAAAAGTTGGGGTGACCTCAGGGCCAGGGCAGCATCCCTGCGTGGTGAGGTTTACAGTCAGTCGTTCAATCATGGAGAGAGTGTGTGTGTATATACAGATATCTGTATATATAAATAACCATGGCTAGTCATTTACAAGCCTGTAAATGTGATGCTGTGCTCCATGTTCACTCTTTGAAACTTCAAATACACAGGCCATGCACAGGAGAGTTTCTTGTGTATCCCTGTTTTTTACCACCAATAAAACTGTGAAGTTTTTCAAAACACTGTTCATCATATATTTCTCTGGTAAGTGTTTGAGCTTGTGGATGAAACTGCTCATATATTCACACATCAGGGACCGATTTATTTGGTATACAAATCGGCCATTCTCAAACCTTGCATATTCTGTCTCTACATTTTTCTACTACTTGCTTCCCAAAGAAGCAAACTTTGGTGGAACAGGTGACTGTCATATTCTCAGAACTCTCATACTGACTGGTCACGCCGTAAAAAGCCCCGGCATCATCTTGAATACTGCAGTTTAAATCAGCCCAGAATTTTACGAGGAAGAAGGCATTTTGAAGGCCCTTTCCAAACAGTTCCTTTAAGACACCTTTCTTTTCAGGAAATTTGTCATAAATCTGACGAACGTCCACTGATTAGAGCAATGGGTCACTGTAAGAATGGTTGGCATGCCCAATGTGCACGAATAGGTGTTTGTTGTACGAGTCTGGGTCTCGCTGCTGTTTGAGGAAAGCTGAGAACTCCACCAGGTGGAGTTTGGTTGTGCCAATGGAGCGGCCCTGCTAGGCTGGGACCGAGGGACCTGGGGCTGACGCAGGCTCAAACCCCGGAATGGGGGCTGTGACCGCTGGCTGGATGGGGTAGGCCTGCTGCACGAAGGGCTTGACGTCTTGCGAGGATCCAGGCTGTCCTGTTTGCATCATTCCCGGCCAGAACCCCGACGCCCCTGGGAAGGGGGGGCGTGGAATCCCTGGCAGCCCCAGCTTGCTGTGAATGGCAGTGGCTGATACGATCTGGGCTGAGGGCATGGCGGCCATGTGCTGCAGAGCCTTACCCTTTGCAGTCTGATCCTTTAGCTTGTTATGAAAATCACAAGATTTCCTTCTGGCAAGAACCTGAATGTGACTAGAATGTGACACTTTAATGGCGGCTTGAATTTCTCGAACTTTCTTTCTTGCTAAGAACTGTATATGACTAGACACCTGTTTTCTGGTCCTCGTCTTCCCGGTCATGGGTCTGATGTATCTGGCTATAAATTCATTCCTACCATACGTCTTGCCTTCATCTGATAAGATGATTTTCCTCCTCCCACATGGTGGATACATAGCCAAGGCTTCCTGAAAGCACTGCTCAATGTCGGGGCTCCAGACCCCTTCTGCATCATTGTCAATGGGCTTATCTGCAGAGTCACTCATCCTTCCCATGTTTTCGGCAGGGATCTCACTGCCGCTCCAGTTGCTGGGCTCAATTTTGGCGGTTGGATTTTCCAAGCCGAAGCCTGGAGTCTTTTCAAGAAAATAAACCGAAGGGAAGTTTTCCAGGGAGAGTCTACTCCAGGGTTTGGTGGTAACAGCGACTCAGTCTCTTTTGGGCACAATGTTTCTGCTGACTCCTGAAAATTTTCCTCATGAACGTGCAATGAAGCAGCGGCGGCAGCACCAACAGTGCTGCCGCAGCGCCCGGTGAGTCCGAGGCAAACTTCGGTGCCGCTTCCTCCGCCTTCAGCTCGGAGCCCGGCTCCCATTCCCCCGGCTGGGCCGCCCGCCCCCGCCCCCGCCCCCAGCGCTGCTCCTGCTCCTGGGCCGGCTGGACGTACAGGGCTGCTGCCCGCGGCTCCGGGCAAAGGTGGACGGGGTGGGGGGTGGGGCTTCACTGCATGGCCTGTCCCCGAATGCGGCCGCCCTGAGCCCGGGCCCCTCAGCGCGGACTGGCCCGCAGGGTGGAAGCGAGTCTGCAAAGTGTTTGGTGGGCGCCCGCGGCGGCAGCTGCAGAGGCTCAGCTGGGCTCCAGCCGCCTTGAGAATTTTAATAGCAAAAAGAAAAAAAAAGAATTTGATCTTCTCCCTATTCTCATATAAGTGAAGGCAGTCAAGACGGGTGGAGTTTGGAGAGGGAATATTGTACTAAAACAGGGATCACTAAGAAGGAAATAATATTGTTATAATTTATGTCGAAGAGTGTTCTGCCTATGTTTTCCTCTAGGAGTTTTATGGTTTCTGTTCTTACATTTAGGTATGATATCATTTATATGTGGAATCTAAGAAATAAAACAAACTAGTGAATGTAACAAAAAAGAAGCAGACTCACAGATATAGAGAACAAACTAGTGGTTTGTTCTGTGAGTCTGCAGGGAGAGGGAAGCTGAGAGGGACAAGACAGAGGTAGGGGATTAAAAGGTGCAAACTACTGTGTATAAAATAAGCTGCAAGGATATACTGTACAATGAAGGGAATGTAGCCAATACTTTGTAAGAGCAATAAATATAATACAATCTTTAAAAATTGTGGATCACTGTATTGTACATCTGTAACATATAATATTGTACATAAACTATACTTTAAATTTAAAAAAAGTATACAGGATGATGTGTGTGGGTTATATGCAAATACTACAACATTCTATATAAGGGACTTGAGCATCCTTGAATTCTGGTATCTGAGCGGGCTCCTGGAACAAATCCCCAGGGATACAGAGGGACAACTGTACTTGGTCATAGTAAATCAAGGGGAAGGCATATTCACTCTATGTTAAGTACAAAATAAATAAATATCATTTAATCCTCACCAAAAAAGGGGGGGATAATAATGGGTTAAAGACCACGAGTTCAGCATATATTAAATGAATTCAAGATAACTGTGAGACAGCTAACTATAGATGTTGAGTAACCTGTTACATACAGGAGTTGGAGGTTATGAACAGTGTTTTGACTTGGAAACACAAATTTCAGAGTCCTCATAGTTATTACTATCCATGGAGGGCCACTGTCAGAAAGCTGTTACGTATAGCTTAGAATCATAGTCTCCTTTGCAACAAGCTCTGTCCCATTGAAAAATCCTGGTGTTATAACGTCCAATATGCCTAAAATATACCAACTTCTCTCTATCTCCCCATTCAAATCATTGATATTTCTCTACTAGTCTTCAGAAATAGCCCTCTATGCTTCTAATTTCTACTATTGCCTCCTTTCCTAAGCATAGCTTCATGGTCTCCAAAAGATATGTCTCCCCAAGAATGAGACCTTATAAATCACAAGTTTGATCCTGTCACCCTAAATGCTGTACTTAAAAGGCACTGTTCATTGCTCATAGAGTAGTGCCCAGGCCCTGCATGTTCTGGCCCTAGCCGATAGTCCCCACTTCATCTTGTTACTCCCTCCTTCTGTTCTCCATCAATATTGCTTTCAGTGCTTTCCTTGCACCAGTCTCCTTCCCTTGAAGGGATTTCTGTATATCTTTCCTAAATGAGTCATTCCACTACCTTCCATAAAATATGATCCAACTATTTACAATAGCCAAGACATGGAAACAACCTAAATGTCCACTGACAGATGACTGCATAAAAAAGACCTGGTGTATATACAATATAATATTAATCAGCCATAAAAAGAATGAAATAATGCCATTTGCAGCAACATGGATAGATCTAGAGATTACCATACTAAGTGAAGTAAGTCAGAAAGAGAAAGACAAACACCATATGATATCACTTATATGTGGAGTCTAAAATATGACACAAATGAACTTATCTACGAAACAGAAACAGACTCACAGACATAGAGAACAGACTTGTGGCTGCCAAGGGGGAGGTGGGCTAGGGGAGGGTATGAGTGGGAATTTGGGGTTAGCAGATGCAAACTATTATATATACAATGGATAAACAATAAGGTCCTACTGTGTAACACAGGAAATTATATTCAATATCCTGTGATAAACCAAAATGGAAAAGAATATGAAAAAATGTATATATATTTATAACTGAATCATTTTGCTATATAGCAGAAATTAACACATTGTAAATCAACTATACTTCAATAAAATTAAAAAACAGAATCCATAAAATATGGCCCAGTACAGTTTCACCAAGTCAATCATTTTGAGTTAACACACACATTCCCTAAAGTGCATTGCACAAAGGGAGAAAAAGGGAAGAGTAAATAAGAGGAAAGCATCAAATATGAATGAAAGAGTCTCAGTGTAGACACAAAATAAAACAAAATGAAACGCTTTGAGAAGATATTTCTGATAGCCTGACAAGAAATTATTGTACTCAGTTACATCTTCGGAGCACTAATTTTCTTCACTGGGGAAACAGCCATGAAATAGTCTCTGGTCCTTTATTTTTGGCTCAATTATCCAGTTTTATTTATCTTTTAGTCTTTAAATTTTGGGGTTTTTTTGTCATGCATAACATACTATTTTTCTTATTATACTTTACTTGAAAAAGATATCTATTTCATCTAATTTAAGACATTCTTTTCCAATAGAAATAAAGTGAAGGTTCCTTTCCTAATTATGTCCCTTGATCTTTAGGTAGACAAGTAAAATGATTTCTAGATTACTTTAATGAGCAAAACTAGATGTAACTGAAGAGATTAGATTTTTTAAAAAATCTGAGCTAGTTGTGTCTGCTTCATGAATTTTAGATGTCTAAATGGACAGAAGGACTCGAACCATTTATGTTTTTCCAATTTGGAAACTTTACAGCTTTCTTACCTTTTTGTTAAGTACTAAAAGCCTGTGCTTACAAGCATTATGAATAAGTTTAATTTTCAAGCTAATAGTTTCAGGTATTACGTGCTGAATATTTAAAAAACAATTCCAGTATACTAACAGATAGACTAATAATTTGCAAATGCCTGGTAGGATTCTTGGAAGTGTTTGCTCAGAAAATTTAGAATATATTTTAATTATGATAATGCTAAATTTAGAATATGTATTGATTATGATAATTGGATAGATGTTAGCTATCCAAGATAAAGCAATATTGGTTATTTACTGTTTCTCCTACATTTTCCCCTATTTTACTATGTATGTCCAAAATCCGCAAAGTAGAAGTTAGTCACTGAAAATAGAAACCACTTATAAGAACTCTAATTAACATATCACTATTTTTATGGTGTTTCTGAGTCTCCTGAGATTCTAATTATATCTATCATTTGGGTAGTACTTTGTAATTAATTGAAAAGCTTTTCAAAACTCTTCTCCAAAGCTGCTGCTCCATTTGGTACAGACCTGACAGTGATATGGGAGGAACCCACTATAATTTTGCTTAATGTTGCATCCACAGTACATTGCCTACCCACTGAAAATATTAAAAATGAACTAAATTATTTATTTTGCTTAATTAATTGCCTATCTGTGATATAGCTACCCAGGCAACCAACAATAGGACAAAAATAAAGTATCAAAGTATTATTTCTATTTATACATATCTATAGACTTATTTTGAGCAAAATTTAAAGAAACAGCTTTTCAGTTTATTGAAAGAAGAGGATGATTATAGAAATCTGATTTTCACTTTCTAAATAAACAAGTGCTGAAAACATATTTGAAAATAGCCACTGATTGCCTTTATCAATTATCTTAACCTGTGGATATGAAAATAATGGCTTCTCAGTTCCAGACTGAAGTGATTTTTAGTGCACTCTTTATACATTAAACTTTGTTGATCATTTTAAAACTCATAGTTTTATATATATCAGAAATTAGTAAGGTATATCCTTACAGAATATTTTGTGATCTCATGTGGTAATGAACTGAGTGCCTTTTTTCCAACTGCCAAGTATTCATCAGCAAAACAGGATGAGCATAGTTTATGAGGCCATTAATAAACATTTCAGAATATTTTCAAAAGCCTGAGATAGCCCTGGGCCTTTTATAAATCACCCCATAAAACACAGTCTGAGGCATCTTTAGGATATTATAACATGACAGTTGAACTTAGTCATTTAAAAAGAGAAGGCAATAAAATTTAAACTTATTTGTGATAAATAAGAATAAATAAATATACATATATTAAAATAAGGAAGAAAGGAGTTCTAATTGCTTTTCCTAATCTTGTCCACTAGATATACTCATTGTCATTTAAAATCAGGGTAAGGCATATAGATAATGTTCCATTTATACAATTGGACACATTTTTAAAATAAGCTTTGACTGTCATTTTTGTTTTCATTTTGTTTGTTTTGTTTTCAATTTAAATCCTTACTTCATTGGCATGGCTGTTCTTTTCAATTGCCCTTTACTGACACCAAAGCTTTTTTATTTTGTATTGGAAAAATCCAGTTCAGACTGGTAGTGACAAACATCCCATTAAAATCAGTAAGTCATGTGAATTATTTTTTTAAAATGCAAATTATGTAATATGAATCTTCTGCTTAAAATCCTTCAGTAGCTTTCCATTGTCCAATGCATAAACATCCTAACTGCTTAGGCTCGCCCTTAAGTATACCTGAACCTTGCCTGCTTATTCTTCCTCCTTATCCTCCAGCAACACTGCCCTCATTCAGTCCCATTTCAGAGCATTCCACATACGTTTCCCCTTCCTGCCATACTTCACCTGGAGTTCTAAGGTTGATCTGTTTTATGCCTTCTGATACCATCTCCCTCCTCCCATTTAGCCATTGCCATCATCTTAAAGGTTCAGCACCATGAAAGCAAAGATTGTGTCTCCTTTGTTCAACATAATGTAACCAGTACTTAGCACAATACCAAGAGATCAACATATATGTATTAAATGAATGAATGTACTAATGAGTAATGCTGGCAATACACCATTCAGCCTGGTGGCAGCAACAGCAACTGTATTACTATCTTCATTGTTGTCACAGGTCCACTTCTCTCTTGTCATTTGGTATAGTTCACAAAATCCCTTTGCGTATGTGCCCTATTTTGATCTTGACAATAGATTTGTGTGCTCAGCAGTGTTTTTCTTATTTTTTCAACAGTAGAGTTGAGATCTCAGGATAGTAGGAAAGGTAAAATGAAATATGACTGAAAAAAGCTAAGACCCAAGCATTCTCAGCCTAAATCAAGCCATTATTTCAGTTACCCAGCAGAAAATGAATTTATTATTCAATTTCTGTATTTGTTAAACATCTGAGACAGGGGTCTATAAACAGTGACAACCATTTTTACACTTTAATTAAATATGATAAGTATTTCATAAACTCAAAAAAATCACAGTTTTCTCTATACATTATTGGATCTATCATTTATTATGTTTTTCTAAAACTTGCCTGAGCGTCCTCTCCTTTTACTGTTGTTATTCCTTTCCCCTAGTCATTGCTGATGGCTTGCTCAATTTAATACTGATAAAAATTATTTTCAAATGATAAAAAGATACAAAAATGAAAACTTTTTATATCTGTTTAAAAACTAGGCCATGTTCATTGGTTATTAAATTGAACTGACTGCTACGATTTAGACATAGGTAAAAAAATATTTCAACATATAGCTCTTTTTCAAGCTTACATTTCTGCAAATAAAATGGAAGAGAGATGTTGAGAATGCAGCTAAACTACTCCATAATATTGTGGACTTGTCATCCATTTTGTGTGGCCAAACTGCTTGTGGGGGTCCCTTAAACTATCTCTCCACTGCCCTTGTGATAAGCATTCTCCCCCCAAGGCCCAGGACCTTCTCTTTGTGCACCCCTCAGATTAATGCCTGCCCCCCCCCCACCAAGCTTACCAAACACCAGTCCTTTTGGTTTGAATTAACCAATCCAACCTTAGCCTGGGAACCTCAAAGCATTCCACCCTTGGACTCTAATAAAGGCATGTGCCCCTGTCACTCTCTCTGCCTGAGTGTTGCCCTGACTTCGCCAGTGTACTTCCTCCAGGAGATGTGAGTAACAAACTTCTCTATCTCCACTGCCTTGTGTTCTTGTGTTAAACGTGACTCACCATCTGACACCCGGGGTCGGGGGGGATGAGGGGGCTCTACTTAACAAATGTTAGGCTAACAAAGTCAAAACATTAGATATTAAACTTCTATTATATATAATCTAATTCTTTTATGCCTATGTACATGGTTAAAATTATTTTCTTTAAAAAGTATGACTAGACATGGCATTGCACTTGAAGTAATTCATGATGTGAGGGACAATCAAAGTTAAGTAGACATTAAACAGAAAATATTCAATCAATGTTGGATTTACAAATGTATATACCACAAATATTCACAAGATGGAAGCAATAAATGGAGGCTCTTAGAAATGCAATGCATAATGACTACCACACTTGATCAACTCTAAGACAACTTCAACTGAAAAATGTATCTCTCCTGCATATAAGATGACACACACACACAATGATACTACTGCCAGTTAAGCAATGACACAGTGCCTAATAGGAATTTGTCAATGTTTTTGCCTTCGATTTTATTGCCTGGTATGTTCTGTCCAATCCCTTTAGAGATATGTCAGTAACAAAACAGACAATGCTTTCAACTACTTCTTGGTATCTTCCTTTTTAAGTCCTGTAAACCACGTTGTTGCTTTGCAAGTAAATATGGAATTGTACTTATTATCCATGGGCATGTATTTTCTTCACTAATATACCAAATTATATTGTGCTACTTTTTCCCATAACTTTATGTATACCCAATAATTGTTTGAATGCCCAGTCATCGTCCATAAGACATTTAAAGAGCAATTAAATCTAAAATTATGTCATAAAAATTGCATGTAAGTTACCTGAAGTGAAAAAAGTATGAAAATATTATGACTAATTTTATATATGTGCAGGCAATTTCAAGTATTTCATAATGGTTGCCCAGCAAAAACAATTATTAGATGTCATCAACTGTACGTGTCCCAAATTCAGAAAATTCAGAGCTATTAGAAAGAGAAAGAAGTGTGGCTTGAGAAAATTAAATATTATATTAAGGAAGGAGTGGATAAAAAACCCAGAGGCAGAAGTGTTATACGTATATCCTATGATGCTTTTTTCTTCTGTACACTGATGCTTTCAATTGAAATATGAATAACAAATAATAAAAATAAGTATTTCAAATATTTTGCTTTTGTTTTTTCACAACATATGTAAAAATCATTTGAATTATTGAGCTAATGTCATATACAATCAGATTTATAAACAAAGACGTAAATTTGACAATAATAATAATAAACAACTGCATCAACTTTAGCTTTATAAACTAACAGTCTACATTTAGCTCATAAAATACACAGGTGCAAACACTTGCATAAAATTCAAAATCTCATCAGAAGAAATTAGGTAAAAATGTATGATCCAACATGCTAACATACATTTTTTTCTGAAGGGCAAATATGGTCTTCAAATATGCAAATTCACATTACTCTGATTACTTTGTTACATGTTCACTGAAAGAATTTATGAGGCAATTAGGGTAACTGGTTTGCATTATTCAAAACTCAACACATATGACTAAACTTGATCATATCTTTGATTCTAAACAGATTATTGCCTATTGATAGTGAATGACTGTGGTACGCTATTTCATGAAGAGTGAATGCTACACACTATGCTTGCTGATTGCTAGCATAAATATATATATATTTGAACTTACAAAACCAACTCTTTCAAAGGAGATGGCTTCCTTTCATCCTTAACTCTGTCTCATAAGTCACATCTTTGCTTGTCTTTCTAAGAATTACAGACCTGAGCTCTCTTTCATTGTCTTCAGTGAGACCAAGTGACTCAAACTTAATATTTAATATCTCTGTCAAATAAGGTCATATCTTATTGCTTATTCTGAGATATGTTAAATATATCCTATTGCCAAGAAAGGAAACAAAGTGTTAACTCTTAAAACATGGGATAAAATTACTTTTCTAAATGCTTCTAGAAAGTATGATGAAGCTTAACAAACACTTTAAAAAATAAACTCTTTTTTTCCAAAATGCTTCTACTTTATTATTCCCTTTTACAATATCACATACATATGTGCAAAACAATTTTACTTGGATTTGTATTCCCTTTTTACAACTTTTATTTTGGGGGAACATTATTCAAACTGTTCTATCCAGTAGATCAAAAATATTAACAAGTACTGAAAAATAATCCAGCATCAAATAATTTTTGCAAAATATTTAACCTCAACAAATGGATTCTTTGCTGAAATATTTTTCACATTTTATATTTAATCTCAACTGTGAATATCTATAAAGGGTATGAAATGATATAACATTTCTGAAATACTTTTGCCACAAGATTCCTTCTTCATTGGTAAATCTCACATACAATTTTTCTTTGTAGTGTGGTATGAAAATTCTAACATATAAGTTATTTCTGAAATACTGAACATTTAAAAATAGATTATACCATTGATCATCTGTGAAATCTAATCTAAAATTTGCAAAGACATTTATAGGTACACTTGGAAGAAAATTATTTTTGTTTCCAATGAGGTATTTCAAGAGTTCATTTTGAATCTTTTTTATCAGTTGAATAATAAGTCATGTTTCATAAATATGTAACAATTGAAAGAATAAACAGGAGTAAAAATAGCAGGAGAAAGCCTGAGAGATTATGTATATCTCCAATAATGCTGAGCAAAATGGAAAGCAGATGGCACATCAGAAAATATATAAAATAGAGAACAAGCTGTAATATCTGATATATAGCTAAAAGGAGTTCCATAATGAAAGAAGTGATAAAATGCAGACTAGAAAAATAACAATGAAGGAATATTTTCCAACTTACAGAAAGACTTGAATCTTTATAACAAAAGACAGGCTGGTATCTGTCATGATGAATTAAACAACACCAGTATTTTCTACATATTGTTGAAATTTCTGAATACCTGTAACTAAGAAAATCCTCACATCTCTCAGAGATGGGAAAAATATATATATATCACAAAACAAATAAGAACTGGAGTGGCATCAGACCTGATATCAGACAAACCAAACATTAGGGGTAAAAATGAACTAAAGATCTAAAAGAAAATTATTTTAAACTTAAAAGTCAATACCCAGTCAAAATAACAATCAAATACGTGAGAACAAATCAAGATATCTTCTGACGTGTAAGGCTTAAGTAATGAACTTCTATAAGATGCTTTTCATAAAGCGAGAAAACTGGAAAACAGAACATGTGGATCACAAAAGATGAGCACCTGAACTGGAATGCAATGCAATGAAATCCCAGGATGACAGCTTTGAAATAATCCTTTAAGTAATCTTTCCAAATTAGAACAAGAATATAATGGACAGAGAATTCTATTTTTTTAAATGTACAATAAAATAAATTGCATTGACTAGATATACTAAAGTCAAATTCTGGAAGATTTTCATAATATGGTGAAGAAAACATATGTTTCTTTTCTCAACAAAGGAAAAGAAAATCAACTGGAATTCCACTGAAGGACAAAAAAAAAACATCATACCACCAAGTTATGATCCAAACATAAAGCAAATAGTATATGACACGGTTTTTGAACTTTTGAGAATTCAGTAAATGGATATGTCATTTATACTTAAATAATTTTGAACTTTTAGAATCAATATCTAGAAAAGGAAACCATGGTAACTGAACCAGTTTGCGAATACCGTAATCACTGACAATTTAAAGGACAGCGCATTACTATCCTCTTAGTCTTTGTTATTCCAAATTCACATGACCATTGAAGGCAATTGCAATATTGCTTAAATAACATTTTTGTATGTTTATGATGACTTTTTTTTTTTTTTTTTTTTTGCGGTACGCGGGCCTCCCACTGTTGTGGCCTCTCCTGTTGCAGAGCACAGGCTCTGGACGCACAGGCTCAGTGGCCACGGCTCACAGGCCTAGCTACTCGCGGCATGTGGGATCTTCCCGGACAGGGGCACGAACCCATGTCCCCTGCATAGGCAGGTGGACTCTCAACTACTGCGCCACCAGGGAAGCCCATGTTTATGATGACTCTTAAAACCACCAGCCTGATGAACTTAAGTCCTCTTCCCAGCCACCCCCTTGCCATCATCCCCAACCTCTCTGTAAACTCCCTCGGCTTCCGTGACCTACTGCAATGTTTTTCCTTTGTACTAATAATGAAATTATCATATACTAAATAATTATGATATGTTGGACAATAGAGGCTTTTCATAACACTTCCAAAACAAAGAAAAATAAATAACAGATTTTTCAATGCAGCGTTGGAAATCGTATAATAGGTATAAGCACGTTTGCCGGAAGTTTACAGAAATGGTCAATACTTCCATTGGACCATCTCTGTAAAAGTGGTCGTAGCTTCTATTTATATAAGTAGTCCATAACCTCCATAATCCCCATTAGATCTAAATGGAAATTTAAATATAAACCCAGTCACTTGTTACATACTTCATCCTGTCAGCTTGCATACTCTCTGTGAGCCTCGATTTCTTTCTTTGGAAAATAAGCTAAGACAGCAGTGATATAAAGTTTTTCGAAGATGTTATCAAAAAATGGTACCTGCCTTAGTGTCTGGCACCAAGTTAACAATTCATGAAATTTCAGTGCTTTTACCTCCACTACAATCATTAAGAAATTATAAGTTGCAGACATAAAGTGTAGAAAAACATTGTTTGGTACAAATTAAAATAATATTAAATATTTTTGAATGTGTTACATTTTGCAAAAAAACACCCTTAATATACTTTTCTATTTATTTGCCACAATAAAATTGTGGGGAAGATATTTTTTATCCACAGATCTAAGTAGAACATGAGTAAAATATTTGGAGTGACATAAAATACTTTGGCATGGTTAATTTTTTGTAGGTTACCTGCATATTACCAGCTACCAAAAACAACTATGACTTAAGTTACATAATTTTTCACTGATATGGCTTTATCTTGACAATTCTGTCACTTTTTCAGACTTAGGTTTATTTCCCCTCTGGGAGGTTAATGGGAGCATGTTTGCACCCCAGTGGTTCCCCTACTTCAGCTGTTTTCCCTGACAGTGTACTCATGGTTGGTGTTTCTTTGGCCAGGCAACAAGCCAGAATGCTATTGAATCTCTCTTTAAAAATTATTCAAAATGGGGGGCTTCCTGGTGGCGCAGTGGTTGAGAGTCCACCTGCCGATGCAAGGGACACGGGTTCATGCCCCGGTCCAGTAAGATCCCACATGCCGCGGAGAGGCTGGGCCCGTGAGCCATGGCCACTGAGCCATGGTCACTGAGCCTGTGCTCCGCAACGGGAGAGGCCACAACAGAGAGAGGTCCGCGTACCGCAAAAAAAAAAAAAAAAAAAAAAAAATTCAAAATGGAATAGCATTCTGAAACCTCATTTTTAACATATGTCTTTAGCAGGCTTAATGAAACAAACTAAACATAATGAGAAGGCATAATGTTCAATTTGTGTTAAGACCCATATGTTTATACACATTTTTATTTTTAAGATTTCAAAAACTCTTCCTATAGTGCAACAGTTATGTTTTCTTAGATATTTCTCTTAAACCTTTTCTGCTTCAGCTTCTCCTGTGTCTGATGTGAGATCAGCCTTGTGCACAGTTGACCTCAGGGGGCAATGGATGTGTCAGGGATGTCACTATAATGTTTTGACACTAGTGGTGAAGAGAAACAACACCATGAATTAAGATGAGAGAATATACAAATATATAGCTTTCTTTTCATTAATATCCTTTTGTTTTATTTCATTAGAAAATATGTTTTTATGTGAAATGAAGTTCTTTATGTACTTATTAAGGCAGAGCTGATGTTATTACTAATTAAAATACTAAGAGGCTAATAACTGATTAGAGGTCAAATATATAATACTGACAAGTTAACAAATTAAATGTGAATAGCTAAATCACATTAATACAGACATAGGGAGTATAAATAAATGAATTCCGAATTTCCCAATCCTTATAGCACACACACAAATAAACACAAAACACTAATTTAGATTTCCTTTTCTGGTGGAAGAAATAATTTTTACAAAGAATAAAGAAATAGTTATTGTTAAAAATATTGCCTGCAATAGCACTCTAAAATACTTACTAATTATCTATTAACAACAGGAAAAAGAATATGTTAAACTACATCAGTACAAACTATTCTGACAGTGATCAGAATCTGGAAAGTATTTTTGCTAAATATAAGACTGACATGCGGGCTTCCCTGGTGGCGCAGTGGTTGAGAGTCCGCCTGCCGATGCAGGGGACACGGGTTCGTGCCCTGGTCTGGGAAGATCCCACATGCTGTAGAGTGGCTGGGCCCGTGAGCCATGGCCGCTGAGCCTGCGCGTCCGGAGCCTGTGCTCCGCAAGGGGAGAGACCACGACAGTGAGAGGCCTGCGTACCGCAAAAAAAAAAAAAAAAAGACTGACATGCCAAAAATGATAGTTAAATTAAAGAATTTATACATACTTTACTCTATAACACAGAGTATGACCTTAAGTCTAGAAAAAGATAAGAGATTTTGTCACTTCAAATGGTAGAGTACAGTGAAAGTAGCCCAAAAGGCCATAAAGATTATAAAAAATGGCGGACTGGCAAAAATCAAAACTGTGTTGAGATAATAATAATTAGGATTGATACAGTGCTGAAAAGTACAAATTTTAGAATCTCTCCCAGAGTGGAGAGAAATATTATAGAGGCTACTCCTAAGATTATTCTTGGGAAATTGATGACATCAAAATTTTTGTACCTAAATTTCTCTTACTGCTTGAAGGCAACTAAATCACACATTCAGCTATTTAAGACCAAGAGAAATGTGTGATTTTTCTAACTTTTAGAAAAATGTTAAAATCTTAGAGATTGAGAGACAAATGCGATTCTGTAGTAGACAGTCTCTAAGAAAGTTCCAATGGTCCTTGCCTCCTGGTACTCATGCCCTTGTGTAATCTCCTCCTATCAAGTGTACGCAGGACTTCCACACGTCTAGTGAAAAAAATCCTGCAGATATGGTGTTATATCATTACCAAGATTAGGCTAAGAAAGACTGTGGCTTCTGTATTGAGAGTTCTCTAAATCTCTCTTGGATCCTTCATGCTAAGGAAAACAAACTGTCATTTTCTAAGCAGATCTCTGACTATAGAGAGGCCCAGGTGGCATAGTGAAGAACAGAGGTCATAAGTCCAAAAGCCTGCAAGGAACAAATATATGCCAACAACCATGTGAGTGACTTTGGGAGCTAATTCTTCTGCTCTTGTCAATCTTCCAATGGCTGCAGCTCTGGCCAACAACTTGACTACAACATCATGAGAGTTCTCAAGTGAGATGTATTTAGCTATGCTGCACCCAGCTTCCTTGTTCACACACAGTGTGAGATAATAAATGTTTGCTGCTTTAAGCTGTTAAATTTTGGAATACTTTGCTACTCAGCAATAGATAACTAATATAGGATCCCACAAGGGACTCAAAATTGTGGTTATTTTCAAATAAAATATTTGGTAGTGAACACTGAAACCAGTTAATAATACTAAGTCTACTTTGTAGTTACAATTGTAATTAAATAATTAAACAAATATTTCTTTCAATGCACAAACTCTAATTTTGCCCTATACCTCATGCATATAGATTGTATGTGAAAATACAAATTTTAATCACTTAAGTAGTTTTCTTTAAAATTCTTATAATTATGTATTAATTTAATTATTTCTACTTTAATGAGCAGTTTTCATCTTTATGCATGTGCTTAGTTCTTGAAAAATTTCATATTTTTACTACTTTATTTTTATAGATGCTATACAAACACATGGGCATATTTATATAACATGGACATGTATTTGCAGTGGGACAATACTTCTTGAATTTGGTTAAATCATCTAAATTTCTAATTTGAGGTTAGTAATAATGACCATTTGGAAAAGTATACTCCATATCTTTTTAAATTAAGAAATTCAGGAATCACTTACTATTTCACGTGGAAAGATTTTAACTATATTATCTTAGACTGCCACTGTTCTGTTAGTATATATGAATGACTCAAAATAATGCTTATACAAAATTCTAAAATATACAATATAAAACCCCAATGGATTGATGGATTTAAGCATTTGTGCACCAGTTTTCTCCCACAAAAATAATAAACCCAAGAAATATGGGCATATTACAAAATACATATTACAATAATTCAGCATTACATTGAATTTCATGTAATAGCTCTATTTTAGCTTATTAGCACTGTGAATTGAGAGCTATCATATAGCCATGTAGTTATATTACAAGTCTGTATTACATCAAATTGTTTCCTATTTTACAGTAGATAACCTCTTGCATAATATGTATCTCTTGTTAATATCTCGTGTTTACTCTTCTGTTTAGCATTAAAGAAAAATATTCTTATATGCTTTCTTTACTATTAAATTATTGCATGCTATTTAAACATCTTTAAGATGTTTGAATATTTAATGATAAAATGGTTTTATGACCAAACTTATGCATTTCATTTAAGCATGAATTAAACAGAAAGGAAAACAGAAAGAAAAAAGTTATACATAATGGAAGACTAGATTGACTTTTTTTCAGAAAATTATTTAAAATCATTCATAATTGCTTCAAATTGCCCCTCCTAATATATTTATGAATAACATATTTGACACTGGATATGAAAAATGTACCATAAAATGAAGTTCATATATTGACTCATAACCCGTGACCATTTAACTAAAGAGACATATGCTTTTAATCCTAACTAATAAAATTTCTTTTTATATATCACTTTTAACCTAAAGAAAAAAGTGCTTGGTATAAGTGAAAAGAGCTCACTTTATCAGTTGCCTAATCAAATTACAATAATCAATGGATTAAAATATTTATTTAAAAAAATACTATATTGCTTTAGAACACTTAGACCTAGTATATGTTATCAATAAAAATAATTAAGAATACTAAATCCTGAAATAGTTCTGTAGCCATGAAGTTGGAAAAAGTAATGTAATAACAATTTGATGAGTTGTATTATTTATTATTTAAGGTATGACTATAATTCTTATGGTCAGAACCATGGGAATGAAGTTGAAATTTAAAATCAAAAGGAGTTAACCAGCAAATTTGAGTTTAGAACATTATTTTGCTTGAAAAACCTATCTCTATATTACACTTTGTGATGCAATTGAACAGTTAGCAAAAGTCCAGAACATTGATTCTATCCATTTCAATAGTGAAATTTAGAGAAATGTTAGTAAAAGGAAAATGAGGTTTTAAAAGAATGTTGTAGGCTCTATCTTTTCCATTTTCATCACTTTAATAAAGTTTTAAGGTTATAGGAATGGCAGCATGTACAGTAGAAGCGACATTTCTAACAGGTTTTGAAAACAGGTAAACAAGAATGTTGCTTTTATCCAGTATTCAGATGAGCCCTAAGTGAGAGGATGATAATTATTTTATAATCAGTGGATATTCATTGCCACTGAGACATTACTCTAGCCTTTAAATTATGCTTTTCACAATATCTTTTTAGAGATTTATCTACATAACAATTGTCTCTGTATCATGTCCTCTCAGCACTTTAATTCACAAACAATGGCAAATCTCCTGCCATAACAATGTGATAATTTTGGTTTTGTTGAATATTTACCCCAGCCCCTTTTAATACAATAAATTAAATCACTTTCATAAAGGATTAAATACATTTAAATAATCAAAAGCATAAAAAATAAATGATAAAAGACTTGAAAGTCTTCTTTTACCTTTTTGTATTTGCACTCACTTCCCCAGAAATACTGTTAACATTATTATGCATTTTTCAGTCATTACCACTGCATTTACTCACATTTATGTGTGCATATACAAAACTCATTATTATACAAAATAGGTTTTACTATATATTTATCTGTGACTATGTTTTCAAACTGAAAATTTCTTAATGACCTTTCTGTAAAATACCTCCTTTCATCTTCAAGTCTGCATGGTGTTTCATGGCCATTTTTAATGAATTTGCTTATTCAATATACACATAAATAATGAAATAAATCTTAAGTATACAGCTCAGTGAATGTATATGAACTGAACATATTTATGTAATCACTATATATGTATCAAAATAGAAAACACGTCCAGCTTTCCAGAATTTACACTCCTGCTCCATTATAGTAGTATACACTTGATATAAATTGATATAAATCGATATAAATAGAATTATACTGATGTGTTATTTTATGTCAGGCTCTTTTGACTAACATCGTATTTGTGAGACTTATTGAATTTATCAAAATTTATGCTAATTGCTTAAGTGTATTCCATTATATAAATATACAGTTATTTATTTAGCCATTTTATCATTGAAGGGTATTTCTGCTTTTCCTAGAGTCTATCTATTATGAATAATGCTCCTATAAAAATTCTTGTACATGAATTTTGGTGCCCATTTGTAAGCATTCTGTTGTGTATATACCCATGCACAAGTAAAATTGCTACGTTATATGGTCAGCTTAAATAGATATTGCCAAAGAGATTTCCATAGTCATTTTATTAACTTATGCTCTCACCAGCACTGTATGATAACAGTGATTTGTAGAAATTCTTTATTCAATCCTGTATGTCTTGGAAATAGCAATTATATATACATTGGAGTATCTGATTTTGTAGCTTGCTTAGTCACTGACTTAATGGGGTTTTTTGATGACCAATTTTTTGGTCATCAATAATCTCTTCCATTATTTTTTGGTCATCAATTTTTTGGTCATCAATAATCTCTTCCATTATTTTTTGGTCATCAATTTTTTGGTCATCAATAATCTCTTCCATTATTTTTTTTTCCTATAATAGTATAAGAAATCTTTGCCTACCCTAAGCTCAGGATTAAGTCCCCATATCTTATTTTCTAGAACAGTGGTTCTCAACACACACACACCCAAACTCAGGTACACTTGGCAATATCTGGAGACATTTTTGACTGTCACAACTGGTGGTTTGTACTCTTTGTATCTAATGGGTGGAGTTCAGGGATAATGCTAAATGTCCTACAATGCACAGGGCCATCTCACAAAAAATAATTATCCATTCCAAAATATAAATAATGGTGCTGTTCAGAAATCCTAATGTTCTGCATTTCAGCCTTTCATAAGATAGATTAAAAAAAAAAAATCTGGATCTTATTCTGTGCCCAGATACTTTTGGTGCCCCTGTGTGGATATGCAGTCATTTACTCAGTTGGCCATAACTTTCTCCACTTCTCTCAAGTTTCACCTTTGTCTTAGATCAAGCGTCTACCTATTGGAGGGGGCCTGTCTCTGATTTCTAAATTTTTATCACTTTTCTATTTCTCAAAGCCTATACCAATGACACTCTGATTTAATTACAATAGTTTTTTTTTTAAGAAATATTTTATATGTGGTAGTGTATGTCTCAAATTTCCTTCTCCTTCTCTCACTTCTCCTTCTCCTTCTTCCCTTTCTTTACTTTCCCCTTCCCTTTCCCTTCTCCTTTTTCCTGTTTCTCCTCTTTTTCGTCTTGAATGTTTTTATTCCTTTCACCTTTTGCACTTACATGAATGCGAATTTTGACAACAGCTGGTCGTTTTGCTCCAAGCTGAGATATTAATTGGGATTGCACTGATTCTACAGATCAAATAGTGGAAACTGATATATTTCAATATGAATCTTTCCATGAATATGGCATTTACCTTCATTTATTTAAGTCTTCAATTTCTCCCAGAAATGCTTTATAGTTCCTTTTTTGTGGGGAGGGGGATGGATCACAGACTTGCACAACTTTTGTTTTTCCTATTCACAGATATTTCAGGCTTTAAATATGATATTGTAAATACCAAATGGAAAATATCATTTTCCATTGCACCTTTTAATCATATGTTGTTAGTATACAGACATATAATTAATTTTATATTGATTTTATATCTAGTTACCTTACAAAAAATGTTTATTAATTTTGATATTTCACCTGTAGAATCTTTTTGGTTTTCTTTGTGTACAACTATCAAGACAGTAAATACTAAAAATGCTATTCTTTCCTTTCTGAACATTGTGTCTCTATTTTTTTCTTTACTGTCTTGTAGCTTAAAGGTTCCGACCACCAATTCCAGTGTGTGTAGGGGGTGGTTTCCCCACACCACCAAGCAATTCATGGATACCAGCTGGGTGTCCTACAGTTTAATTCAGTTGATATTACCTCCCTAAAGACAGCCTCAGATTCCAAACTTATCTGCTCTCCCTCCGGCTCCCCACTTCAAAAGCCAGTAGCAAACCCAGGTTCTGACCCACTGTAGATCAGGCTACGGATCTGAGGTTCCAAGGACCCTCTCTTTGAGTTCAACTAATTTGCTAGCTATATAAAAGGATATAACTCAGGAATAGCCAGATGCAAGAGATGCATAGGTGAAGATCTGGGGAAAAGGCATGGAACTTCCATGCCCTCTCTGAGTGAGTCCCCAAATCTCCAGGTGTTCACCAACTGGGATGCTGTCTGAACCTCCATCCTTTTGGTTTTTTAAGAAGACTTTGTTACATAGGCATAATTGATTAAAACACTGGCCATTGGTGACTGATTCAAACTTCAGTCCCTCTCCTTTCCCTGGAGGTGGGGGGCTGGGACTGAAAGTACCAATCCTCTAATCTCCTGACACAGCCTCCATATTTAGGTGGGGTCCAAGAGTCACCTCATTAACAAAACAAAAGACATCTTTATTGCTCTCCTTAGGAGATTAGATTCCAAAGGTTTTAGAAGCTCTGTGCCAAGAATTGGGATGAAGATCAAACATATATTTCTTATTATAAATCACAATGTCACATACCTTCAGTAGATTTTTGAATAGAAATAAGTATTGTCATTTTTATTTTGTTCTCACATGAAAATTTCTGGATATTTCATGATCAAATCAGTTATTTGTTGTAGATTTTTATAACATTTATCACATTTTAATATTTCTCCTCTATGAGGTGGATTTAACACTTTATCAAATCCTTTTAAAGCATCCATTAAAAAGAACATGATTTTTTAATCATGTAATAAATTACAATGCTGTATATAATTAAACTTATATTTCTGGATAAAACTCAACTTTGACATGGTATATTATCTTTTTTATATATCGATAAATTTGTTTTGTTACTTTTTAAATTATTTGTGTATCTCTGTACATAAATATCATTTATTTTAATATCAGGTTTGCTCTCTAGATTGTGTGGGTTTGATAAAATGCATTGCAAGTATTTCCTTTTTTTTTCTCTTCTGTGGAAGAGTTTATGTGATTGATGTTATTGTTTCTTAAATGTTTGCTTGAAATCATGAGTAAAACTATATGGGTCTTGAGTTTTCTTTGAGATTTTTTTTTAACAGCTTCAATTTCTTTAATAGTTATTGGATTAACCATATTATTTTTTTCTTTGTTAGTCCTGTTTTCCTAGGAATGGTCAATTTTATCTAAATTTTCAAATTTGTTGGTATAAAGTTATATAAAATATCTGCTCATAATTTTTAATGACTATAGTAGTTATAGCAATGCTTCTCTTTCTTTCATAGTATTTAATCACTCTTTTCAACAGCTTATCAATTTTTTTAGTCTTTTAAAAGAACAAATTTTAGTAGTACAATGGTCCCCCATTATCCATGGGGAAAATGTTCTAAGACCCCCAGGAAATGCCTGAAACCTCAGATAGTACCAAACCCTATATATATTATATTTTTTCCTATACATACATACCTATGATAAAGTTTAATTTATAAATTAGGCACAGTAAGAGATTAACAACTAAAAATAAAATAGAACAATTATAATAATGTCATAATAAAAATTATATGAACGTGGTCCCTCTCCTTCCCGCAAAATATCTTGTTGTACAAATACATTTTCCATCTTAACTAAGCACTTATCACACACATTGTTGCTATAAATTTTGCAGTTTGAAGATCAACAGCAAAACTAGCACAAATTTCTTTTTCCTTCTTCACAATTTCAAATAGAAGATTCATTCTTACCAAAGATCTTAGCAATCACAGCATGCTTTTTTTCCTTTGTTAAGTCAAGAACTTTCACCTTTTCACTTAAAGGAAAGCACTCTATAGTTTCTCTGTCATATCCAAATTGCCAGCATCACTATTTGTGCATTTTGGGGCCATTGTTAAGTAAAATAAACATTACTTGAACACAAGCACTGCATACTGTGACAAGTCAGTGTTTTAACCAAGAGGGCTACATGGTGGCTAATGGGCAGGATATGCTGGACAAAGGGATGACTCACATCCCAACTGGGATGGAGCGGGCCTTAGCGCAACTACATCACGTTATTCAAAATGGCACACAATTTAAAACTTACAAGTGATTTATTTCTGGAATTTTCTACTTAATATTTCCAGACTGAGGTTGACCACAGGTAACTGAAACTCCAGAAAGTGAAACCACGGATAAGGGGAGACTACTGTATTTATTATTTCTGTTGTATACTTATCTTCTATTTTATACATTTCTGGTTATATATTTATTATGTTTTCTTCTGATTTTTCAGTTTCATTTATCATTTGTACTTTAGCTTATTCAGCTAGATGCTCAGATATGTGGATTTTTACACTTTCTTCTTATATGTATTTAAGGGTATACATTTCCTTTAAGGCATAGTTTAGCCACATTTACTAACTGATATCTTACTTTTCTGATCTAAGAGTTATTTAGAAATGCATAGCTCAATTGATAAACTTTTAAAAATTGTCATTTTGCATTTATTTTCTAGTTCAATTCCACAATAATCAAAGGGCATATTCTGTAAGATTTCAATATAAAAATTACTGTAATTTACTTTATAGATTTGAGGAAAATAGAGAAAATATGCATTTGAGGTTAGTATTCCCTCAGTAAGGCTTTGAGTGCCAAGAAGAAAAATTTAATTACAACTCTATCACTGCAATTGAAATGCTCCACACGGATGTTGGAAGTGATGAGAGTACCACATACCGTCTTTGCCATAACAATTTAAGTCTGGCATTGTAGTGTGAAAGCAGGCATAGATAGTATGTAAATAAATAAGCTGACTGTTCTAATAAAACCTTATTTATGAACACTGCTATTTGATTTTCATGACTTTTATTTTTCACAAAATACTATTACTCTTTTAATTGTTTTTAATCCTTTAAAAATACAAATACCATTCTGAATTTGTGGATCATATAAACACAGATGGCTATCCAGATTTGACCCATAGTTTGTAATCTGTCAACCATTAATTTATTTATACTTATCTATTTTTTTTTCTGTTTTGTAAGTTACTACACAAGCTGATTTAAAACTTTTATTATGGCTTTGATTTGTCTATTTTTGCTTTGTCAGATTTTGCCTCATTTTAAGGCTATGTTAAATATACATAAAAATGTAGACTTCTTGCTGTTGATCCTTTACCATTAGAAAATGTTTCTGCTTATCTTTAATGCTTTTTGCCTTATGTGGTACTGATCTGGTATTACTATAGCTAAACCACCTTCCTTTTGGTTAATATTTGTATGGAATATTTTCTCTATCCTTTTAATTTTAGTCTTTTTGTATTCATATTTTATATTACTTTGTAAGCAGTATATAGCTGGACTTTTTTGTGAAATACATTTTGAAAGTTATTTAATTGGAGTTCTTATTCCTACTATATCACAACTGAGCACTGGTTTTACATTTAATGTAAATAATGATACATTTAAGCATGGATTTGAATTTACCACCTTACTATTGTTTCACCATTTGCACCACTCATTTTATGTCCCTTTTCTCTCTTTTATTGGCATCTTTTGTTTTATTAAAGTATTTTAATCAATCTGTATTCTCTTTTAGCTTGTTAGTGTTATTCTTTTAGTGGCTGTTCCAGAAAATTTGACAAAAATCTTTGAATTAGAAGAGTCTAACATAAATTAGTATAGCTATTACTTCACAGGTAATGTAAATTCATTAGCACCCTAACACTATCTCTTTAAAGGTATCTATTTTGTTTTGCTTTTTTTCTTCCATCGCTTCTGCTGAACTCATACCTTTCAGTCTTATTGCTGCTCTGTTAAAGCTAATATGTCTTTTTTGTAATTTGGCTGTTTTTAAGATAGTTTCCCTGTCTGGGTTTTTTGCAGTTTTAAAACAATGTGTCTAGATATTTTTCTTTGTATTTCTTCTAACTGGGGGTTTATTGAGCTTTCTGAATCTGTGGCTTAACATCTTTCATCATTTTCAATTTGGGCTAGTTTCTCTACTCACATTGCCATTGTCCCACATTCTGGCTTCTGTCCTTCTGGGTTTCCAAATAAATATTAATACTATCCGTTTTTCATATTCAACTTCTGCTTCTTATTTTCTATCCATGCCTCCATCTGAAAAATTTCCATCATTATATACTCTAATACTGTAATCCTCTTTTCTGCTGCTTCTAATCTGCTCTTAAGCCTTTTCTTCAACTTTGAATTGCAGGTAATACTCTTTTCTAGAATTAAATGCATCATTTGATTCTTCTTTTAAGTTCTGTCATGAAATATCACATGTTGACTCTACTTTCTTTATATGTTAACCACAATAATTTTAAAATAAGTATCTGATAACTCCCATACCTAGATTACTTGCAAGTCTATTTTTTCTCTTATATTTTATAAATTTGGTCACATCTCCTACCACTCCTGAAAATGTTTTTATTGCATGGTGAATACTGTGTATGAAAAACCGTGTAGTTAATTTGAGGCTCAGATGAATTGTCATCTTTCAGAGGGTATTTACTATTTCTGATGGTAAGCAATTAGAGTAGGGACATAGCTCCTATTTCAGTCTAAAATAAAGTTGTTTTGAAACTTGCTCTAATTTGTGATTGTTCCTACTATGTTTCTCTGAGGCTCTACTTGGGATTTTTAATATGACTTTTGTTCCTTGGGTTGACCTCTGATTTTCGTCTAACCAGGTCCATGTGCCATCTTGGTGTTCTTTCCTTTCTGATTCTTACCTTCTTGGATGCTTATGAACTGGATAATGTTTTGAAGTTAAAGGTAGTACAAAAGGTTAGAATCACTTCAGTGCACTTTCTTTCTCTCAAGAATCATGGCCTCTGAAGTGCTAGCTACCTCGGTAGTTATGAACACTAAATTTGCCTCAGTCCTATGAGGCTGCTGAAAGCTCAACTAAGTTTCTCAGTTCCTTGTATGCTACTTTCTGCTCAACTTTTTAGTCACTCAGTCGATGGCACATTTAATTTGCAAATACCTTGAGGGAAATTGCCACAGGTTGTTGGGCTTATCTCAGTCTATTTCCTTACTCTTTGGGACCCTGGTTCCTCAAGTCCTGACTTCCTTTCTTTTTTCGTGCTTAAAACACATGCTGTTTGGTATATTTTTCAATGTTTTTCTACTTGGGGGCAAGAATGATACTATCTGTTCCTAGAAGTTAAACCAGTGGTTTTACATAAGTGATTTTTACCTAAGTCTGTAGGGCATTTACTACACTATTCAAACAGATTGAACAAATTTTACAAGTCTCAATTCCTTTCCTTGGTATAAACGGAAAACTATCTTAAGAGAAATAAACCAGTGGAACTAACATGAGGGCTATACGAAAATTAGATTCCTCTCATGACGAGTGTGCACACACTTGCCTACCCCTGAAACAAGGCAGAAGCAGATTGAAACTGCACGGACTCTGGCTAGTTTACCGTGATCTCCCTGGCATGTGCTCCAGCCTAAGCTGAGTGCCCTCTCTGGCTCCACTTGCTCTGTAACACAGCTCCACCCTAGGGTAAAGGCTGCCACAGCCAATGGGAAGGCTCAGTTGTTAGGGACAGAGCCAGCTCAGATCCGAAACAGTATCTGAATGGGGTGGTGTTTGACTAGGGCTGGGACTGCCACAGCCTACACCATGATACACACTGAGTGCCCAATCCAGCCCCTCTTGCTTCAGGACTCTTCCACTCTGGGTGTGAGGGTGTTAATACTGGGAGGGGGGAGAGCACACACTTAGAGGGAACAGAGCCAGCTTAGACCCAACCCTCAAATCTTCTGCTCCAGCAACTTGGGATATACTCCCAATAGTGTTGGTCAATGAGCAGAGGAGAAGCCCTTGCTCACACCTGGCTCTGGCTTTAGCCCCTCCACCTCCAGCCCCACCTCCTACCAAGGTGATAGCTGCCAGCACACCCTGGGGAAAGATGTGACTCCTGATCCTGTCAGATCCAGCTCTCCCATCAGTCTTTGAACAAACATAGATTAAACAGGGATGCTCTCACACAAGGACACCACTTCAAGACTGGAATAGGTAACAGTTTCAACTGATTTCATAGAGACAGAGAAAGTTAAGCCAAATAGGAAGACAGAGGAATGTGTTTCAATAGAAAGAATAAGGAAAAAACCTGAAAAAATGACTAATGAAATAGAAAAAAATAATTTACCAGATAATGAGTTCAAAGCATTAGTAATAAAAATGATAACTGAATGAATTAGGGAAAAGAGTAGATGAACACTGTGGGAATTTTAAAAAGGATTTAAAAAATATAAAAAAGAACCAGTCAGAACTGAAGAATACAGTAACTTAAATGTGAAACAGACTAGAAAGCACAAAATCAATGTGAAATGCTACACTAACATTTTGAAGAATAAAACCCACATGATCATCTCAAAAGATGAAGAAACTCTTCTGACAAAATTCAATATCCATTTACAATAAAAACTCTATTGCAAGTGGGCACAGAGGGAACATTCCTCAACATAGTAAGGCCATATATGACAAGCTCACAGCTAGCATCACACCCAAAGGTGAAAATCTGAAAGCACTTCCTCTAAGATCAGGGACAAAACAAGGATGCCCACTTTTACCATTTTATTTAAGAAAGTATTGGAAGTCTTGGCAACAGCAATGAGACAAGAAAAAAAGAAAGGAAAAGAAATCCAAATTGAAAAGGAAGACGTAAAACTGTCACTGTTTGCAGATGATATGATAAGATACATAGAAAATACTAAAGATGCCACAAAAACAAACAAACAAAAAACTAGAGCTCATCAATGAATTCAGTAAAGTTGCAGGATACAAAATTAATATACAGAAATCTGTTGCTTTTCTATACACTAATAACGAACTGTCAGAAAGAGAAAACAAGAAAACAATTCCATTTAAAATCCCAACAAAAAGAATAAAATACCCAGGAATAAACTTAATCAAAAAGGTGAAAGAACTATGCTCTGAAAACTATAAAACTGACGAAGGAAACTGAGGATGATACAAAGAAACAGAACAGTGTTACATATTCATAGATTGGAAGAATGAATATTGTTAAAATGACCATACTATCCAAAGCAATCTACAGATTTAATGAAATTCTTATCAAAATATTCATGATATTTTTCACAGAACTAGAACAAATAATCCTAAAATTTATATGGAACCACAAAAGACCTTGAATTGCCAAAGCAATCTTGTGAAAAAAGAACAAAGCTGGAGGTAATATGCTCCCTGACTCCAGACTATACTATAAAGCTACAATAATCAAAACAGCATGATCTTGGCACAAAAGCAGACACACAGATTAATGGAACAGAATAGAGAGCCCAGAAATAAACCCACATAATTATGGTCAATTAATCTATGACAAAGGAGGTAAGAATAATCAAAGGAGAAAAGGCAGTCTCTTCAATAACTGGTGCTGGGAAAATTGGATAGCTACATGTAAAAAAATGAAATTAGAACATTTTCTCACACAATACACAAAAATAAACTCAAAATGGATTAAAGACTTAAAAGTCAGACCTGAAATCATAATCATAAAACTCCTAGAACATAGGTAGAACACTCTGACATAAACTGCAGCAATGTTTTTTTAGATCTGTCTCCTAAGGTGAAAGAAAAAAAAAAAGCAAAAATAAACAAATGGGACATGATTAAAATTAAAAGCTTTTGCACAACAAAGGTTTGTGCAACAACTGACAAAACAAAAAGAGAATATACTGAATGGGAGAAAAGATTTGCAAATGATATGACTAAAAATGGGTTAATACCCAAAATATATAAACAGTTCATACAACCCAACAGCAAAAAAACAAACAACCCAATTAAAAAATAGGCAAAGACCTGAATAGACATTTTTCCAAAGAAGACATACAGATGGCCAAAAGGCACATGAAGAGATGCTCAACATTGCTAATCATCAGAGAAATGCAAATCAAACCCACAATGATATATCACCTCATACCTGTCAAAATGCTATCATCAAATATGTCCACAAATAACAAATTTTGGCAAGGATGTGGAGACAAGGGAAGCCTTGTACACTGTTAGCAGGAATGTAAATTTTTTCAGCCAGTATGGGAACAGAATGGAGTTTCCTCAAAAACTAAAAATAAAACTATCATATGATCCAGCAACTCTACTTCTGGGTACATATCTGAAGAAAACAAAAACACTAATTCAAAAAGACTCTTGCACCCCAATGTTCATAGTAGCATTATTTACAATAGCAAAGATATGGAAGCAATTGAAGTGTCCACCAACAGATGAATGGATAAAGAAGATGTGGTACATATATATGATGGAATATTACTCAGCCATAAAAATAATGAAGTTTTGCCATTTGCAACAACATGGATGGACCTAGATGGTATTGTGCTGAGTGAAATAAGTCAGAGAAAGAAAAATACTGTGTTACCTCTTATATGTGGAATCTAAAAAATGAAACAAATGAATATAGTAAAACAGAAACAGACTCAGGTATAAAAAACAGATTGGTGGTTACCAATGGGGAGAGGGAGGAGGACATGGGAGAGGCAGGATCGGGGTAGGGGATTGAGAAGTACAAGCTACTATATATAAAATGGATAGGCTACATGGACATATTATACAGCACAGGAAAATACAGCCATTATTTTGTAGTGACTTCATGTGGTGTACAAGTTATAAAAATGTTCAGTTGCTATCTTGTACACCCCAAACTAATAAGATGTTGTAAATCGACTATACTTCTCTTAAAAAAATCATAGCAAGTAATCCTAAGATTTGGATTCTTTTAAATGTCTCTTCAATAAGAAATATTATTAATTTAATAAGGAATAATTTAAAAACAAAACAAAAGCAAAAACAGTACTTGCCTTTCAGAAAGAACCGAATACGTGGACTTGGGATACCAAGTAACCTGGGGATATAAGTTTACATTATGTTCTCAGTGCTTTTTGATCTGCCTAACTGTAAATTTGTGCATGAACAAAAGTACTCCACTATTGTTTGGCAACAGTATGAAACAGTCCCTAACACAACCCAAAGGAACAAGTGAGTAATATAAATAGGTTTATCGTACTCTCACGGTACTCTCAAGCTATAACCATATCTTGTTAGAGCACCTTCCCTCCATCAACCTCAAACTATAAGTGATTATCAATAACAAGATGATGAAGAATTAAAAGTTGCAAATATAATACATAATATATGTACATTTCTATTCTGTAAGTCAGCACTAATTCTTTCTCTCTTGGGAGTGGCTGTGACCATGAATGGAGGAGGGAAATTCTTGTAAGAGGCAGAACTCTGAACTCTGCTACCAGTAGGTCTTAGAAGGAGTGATGCCTAGAGTAAGAATCTATGTTCCTGGGCAATGGTTTGGTTGGATAACTTGCAGAGAAAATGACTAAATAATTGGTCACTGAACACAATATGGATGAATCGTACAAACATAATGTTGAGCTAAAGAAGTCAGGCACAAAAGGGAAACCACTATTTGATTCTATTTATATAAAGTTCAAAACCATGCAAAACAAATCTATGGTAATAGGAATCAGAGGGTTATTACTCTTGTGTTTATATAGACTAGTAGAAAGCGTGCTGGGGGCCTTCTGAAGTATGCATAATATTTTATTTCTTGATCTCAGTGCTGCTTATGCAGATGTGTCCAGCTTTGTGAAAATGCACTGAGCTGTGCCCAGATGGTTTGTGTAGTATTATAAATGTGTTATTACTAAATAAGAAGTCAAATAATTTAAATAAATAAATAATTTATCCCAAGAAATTTTTTTGCAAGAAGCCTGTAGTTGGTACTCTGGGAATGGGCCCAGAACATGAAAATATATTTGTCCCTACTGTAGAAAAAATATCCTAATAAGCATGTTTACAACATAATAGACTTTTTAGATGTCAGCTAAATTCTTTCCCAGGTAGCCCAGAACTTGCATAATGAGCTCACAATTAAAATGTGCATGGTGGTAGGGAGAAACTTTAAAAAGTTAGTTTTCCTCTCCTCAAGGTGACCTAGCCACACTCATAAAAGTGCAATTACTAGCAAAAATAATTAAATATTATGCCTCAGTACAGCTCCATACTTTATGTGAAGAGCCAGCTACCTGGTGGCTTCAAAATATTTACATTAGAACTTTTCCCTGGGTCAGAGCTGTGGTGAAGATTTTTCTTCAATAGACAAAACTTTATTTAGATGTGGATTTTCTTTTCAGACTAATTTTACTTGATCAGGGACCACCAACCTTGGACTACCTAAATGCCTCAAAAATTAACATACTATTCCACATGCACTGTATCCAACTAAGAAATTTTCTTGAAGTAAAAGAAACAATGGGGCTACCCTGGTGGTGCAGTGGCTGAGAGTCCGCCTGCGGATGCAGGGGACACGGATTCGTGCCCCGGTCCGGGAAGATCCCACATGCCGCGGAGTGGCTGGGCCCGTGAGCCATGGCCGCTGAGCCTGTGCGTCTGGAGCCTGTGCCCCACAATGGGAGAGGCCCCAACAGTGAGAGGCCCGCGTACCGAAAAAAACAAAAACAAAAAATTTAATGCAGATTCAACTCTAGCTCCAGGAAAGAGACAACACCCCATGAAGTTGGCTTTTCTGTACAATGACGGTATTTATAACCTAAACCCATGACAAATACATGTTGCTCTCCTTTCTTTAGCCACAGTGCTAAATCTATGGACAGATGAATCCAGAAAATAAAGGGTAGAGGAAGGTTTTGGTACTTCTCATTCTTACACCTAATATTACATCTCAAAATCTAGTTTTCTGCACTATAGAATGATTGCTTATAGTGTACCAGGTTTGTTTTTAATCCAACAAGGCAATATTTCTACAAGCCTATCTTCTTGATACTCCTAATGATGGAGCACGGTTACATACTTTGTTAGAATGACTGATGTGGTAATCAAGGAGAAGGGGAGATACTGCTACAGAAACATGGGTGAAATCCAAGGAATAGCCTGGATTGTTTTCACATACTAACATACCTCATAATAAATATTAAATAAGACAATATGATAGAATAACAGGACCCCTGGAGGCTCAAATATCAAGGAACAGATAGCGTAGTTCAACTCACAAGATAAAAAATAAAGAAATATGAGCTGAGACCATTCTGGCCAAAGATAAAATTATATGAAATAGATATTAGAAAAAAAAATAAGGGATAAATCTCTTTCTCATGATCATTTGCAGACCTGCTTACTTTATTATATATATTTCCTTTCTGTTTCTTGCTTCTGTCCACTCTCAAATATAGAGTGCATTGGTTAATTTAGTCAATAAATCACAGAACACTGAGATGCTATGATGACAGAAAAACAGAAGACATAGACATAACCCAGAGAACACAGTTATCATCTTTAGAAGCAACAGCCAAAAATCACTTTCGGTTTTCTCCTACTGTAAATGGAATAAGATAATTTTCAGTTGTATGTGAAGCAGACACATTATGTAAAACAGGAACATTTTAGGAATTGTATATATAGAAAAAGGAGTAGGTTAGTTCTTGCCTATGATTTTGGACGGGTAGGGTAAGTATGATGATTTCTATTGTTTTTGCTTGCCTATTACCCCTTCACCTGGGAATAGATCCTGATCTCTATGGCAAGAGGGAGAGGTAGTAGGTGACGGAGACTAACTTAAATCAAAATATCTCAAGCCCCTGACACTCAGATAATGTTCATTCTTGTGAATATTAATCTATAATGAAGAGGCTAGGGTTCATTAAATTACATTATTTTAAGGCTGGTCAGAACGCCCTGAATTCCTGCTGTCAATCTCAGTGTTGCCTTGATCTGTGTTTCCTCAGACTGGAATGTTTAGCTTTAACTACTTCACCCTCCTTTATATAAATCCTTTGTTTGTTTATTTATTTAACTTAGCTGAATCTGAGTCTTCTTTTGGTGGTTGTTAATACCGCAACCAAAGAACATAAGTGCTACCAAATTAGAGCAATTCCACAGAAATTTGAGTTTAACATTTTTCAACCAAGAATTTTACCAAGAATTAGTTTTTCAAATATTTATGAAGGCAAAAAAAAATTCAGGTACACAAGTCTCACTGAAAATTATTTTCTGTTTCACTGGAAGATAAATCAAAATTTGATATCACTGATGGCAGTCATTATGTTGGAGAAATTTCGGTCATCAACACTGAAAACAATTTCAAAGATTGAAATAAACACACATGGTTTCAGATACAAACTACAATTCTGCTACAGTTAATGAGTAAATAAAAGCTACTTTACTACTAGCTTTCCATTTACCTGGAGTAATGGTTAGAAAAATATAGTGATTATTTTAATTAAGCAGCCTAAATGTCAAAATGAAAGGATTATTAATTTGTTATGACAGAGGAATGATGGATACTTTGTGCATAAGAATTCTTATTTAGGAGTGAAGAAAATCTTTCTAAAGGCTTAACACAGTTCTAGGCACACAATGGATACTCAGTAAATATTTTCTGATTGTGTAAATGAAAGAGTTAATACAAATTAAACCTTGTAGGACTTTCTTTAGTGAGATATGATAAAAAAATACCTGAAATAAAAGATTAATTTGATTATCTAAGGAAAATTAGACCAAAAGGAAAATATAAAATTTTAAGGCAAATAATAGTATTGAGAAAAGAGTCATAGGCAATTTAAGAGAAAATATCTTTAAGAATACATGATTCCATAATCCTTTCCCCTTTCAGACATTCACTGATAAGCAGGAAATGGATTTTGTGTTATAAAAAACAACTGAGAGACATACTGGAAAATGTTCTATCTCTACATACTGGAAAATGTTCTATCTCTATGTTCTCTGATGTTCTATCAGTGTCAGAACAAGGAAATGCAAATTAAGCCAACAGTGAGATTGTGATTTTTAAATGCTTTTTACAATAAAAGTCTCAAATAATGATAATGAAACGACAACACTGCTTTGGAGAAGGTTTTAAAAATTTAAAAATCATCCTTTTTTATTCCTTTTCCCTAGGCCTCCTCTTCTAAACAGTAGTTAAATGCAATTCATTCTGCCTTTCTAATCTCTACTCTGCTCCACTGCCCCCAGCTGCCACTCTAGCTTAGTTTAACATCATAGCTACCTGAATTCCCACATTTACCTTCTATTTTGTCCTTCAGCCTCCAGTCTTATTCCCCTCGATACATTCTCCTCATTCAGCCACAGAGCAATTTTGATCATGTCACTCCTCTGTTTAAAACTATTGTAATAGCATCTCTTTGCCCTTACTTAAAGTCAAACTGATTAATATGTTTTCAGGACACTTCATTTACTTTTATGTTGCTGTTCAATTACTTATCCAACTTCAGTTTCCCTTTTCCCCTTCCTTCAACCCCATCTCTCATTCTATAACTCCCAAATCGAAGTCCAGGCAGCTCAACCTTCCATTTCCCCATGTTCTCACTTACCTCTTCATCACCTTGGCCCAGATATTCTCTTTGCAAAACATGCTTCCTTTAGTCTGTCTAACCTCTTAGCATCCTAGACATGGGCTCAGTTTTGATACCAATCACTCCATCATTACAACTAGTTCCCTTAGAAACCTATAATTAACCTATTACAATCTTGCACTGCGGGCAAATGGCTCTTCTTTTTTCCTTGAGGGTTTGCTCATTTTGGTATCTGCAGTACAATTATATTTTAGGACTGAAATAGTCAATCAATCAAAATTCATTTAATATGGAATATCTGGCATAGTATTATCAATCCTAGGACCCTTTCCAAAATATATAATCCTGAGAGTAAAGCTACATGGTAGTATTTATAGTAACACTATTTATAATAGGGAAATATTAGAAAACGTCTACAAGTTTAAATATAGGATGTTAGATAAATGCATTAGGGTGGCAGCAGTCACTTGCTATTTGTGTTTACTTTCAAAATTCATTCTCCTCAAAACACCTCTCTCTTTTTATCCTTATGGTTTATAAAGAAATGGCCCCACTCTCTCTCAAGGAGTGGACCTTGATTGGCTTAAACTAATCAGCATATTGCATTAGTTTGAACCAGTAATTGGCTCAAAAATTAACTAAGAAGACATCTAGAGACAATGTAGCTCTGAAAGATAATTGCTAGAGATTCAAAAGAAGGAAAAGTCATTTTCCTTTTCCACTAGAAAGTACTGAATGTTATTATAGTTTAAGGATATGAGGTCTCATACACAGACATTTTTAATTAAACTTTTTAATTGTGGACTCATGAATTTATAAGAAATAATCGAGATCCTATGTGTCTTAGTGATAACAAAATATCATATACTGGGTGCTTATAAACAAAAGAAATTTATTTCTCACAGTTCTAGAAGCTCAAGTCCAAGATGAGGGTGCCAGCACAGCGGAGTTCTGGTGAGAACCCTCTGCCAGGTTGCAGACTGCCACCTTCTGGTTTTATCCTCACATGGCAGAGAGCAGAGAGAGGAGGCAAGCTCTCTTGTGACTCCTATAAAGGCGCTAATCCCATTCATGAGGGCTCCACCCTCATGACCTCATCTAATCGTAATTACCTCCCCAAAGCCTCACCTCATAATACCATCACATGGGGGTTAGGGTTTCAACATATGAATCTGAGGGGTTGGGCACAGACATTCAGACATCCATAACACTACACCACTTTTATGGATGCACAGACATTCATAACACTACACCACTTTTATCTAAGTTCCCCCAATGGCTCATCTTTCAGAAAGACTACGTCTTAAGAATCCACCTGCCAATGCAGCGGACACAGTTTCGAGCCCTGGTCCAGGAAGATCTCACATGCTGTGGAGCAACTAAGCTCATGTGCCACAACTACTGAGCCCGTGTGCCACATCTACTGAAGCCCGTGTGCCTAGAGCCCATGCTTCACAACAAGAGAAGTCACCGCAATGAGAAGCCCGCGCACCGCAATGAAGAGTAGCCCCTGCTCTCAGCAACTACAGAAAGCCTGTGTGCAGAAACAGATCCAACGTACCCAAAAATAAATTAATCAATTAATTTAAAAAAAGATCACAGCATATAACTATGAAATTCACATTGACAGAGTTAAATTACTGATCAGTTCCATTACAAAGCTTTTTGATGTTGTCCTTTTATAATCACACCAATTTCCCTCTTACCCTAGCCATATGACACTAACCCTAACCCCTGGCAACGATTAACTAATATGTTCTCCACTTCTATAATTTTGTCAACCTAAGAGTGCTATATATATTGAATCATAAAGTTTATAACCTTTTGATATTGGCTTTCCCACTTGGCATAATTCTGTGAAGATTCATCCAAGTTGTTGAGTGTATCAGTAGTCCATTCATTTTTATTGCTGAGTAGTATTCCATGTTATACATGTACCATAGTTTGCGTAAGCATTCACCTATTGAAGAACATCTGAGGTTATACTTTATGGCCATTAAAACTAAAGCTACTGTATATATTCATATGCAAAGTTTCTGGGTGAACAGCATTTTTTATTTCTCTGGCATTAATGCCCAAAATTATAATTGCTGGTTCGTATGGAAGTTGCATATTTAGTTTTATAAGAAGCTGCCAAACTGTTTTTCAGAGTGGCTGTACCCTTTTACATTTCTACCAGCAATGTGTGAATAATCAAGTTTCTCTGCATCTTGCCAGGATTTAATATGGTCACTATCTTATATATTAGCCTTTCTGAAAGGTACCTGGTATTATCTCATTTTGATTTTACTTTATGTCTCCCTGTTAGCTAATGATCTTGAACATCTTTTCTTGTGGTTATTTGCCATCTATATTCTTTTCAGTGAAACGTCTTCTGCCTATTTTCTATTTGGACTCCTCCTTCCTTTTTTCTTGCTTCCTTTTTTCCTTCCCTTCCTTTTTTTCCTTTCTTTCATTCTGTTTACAGTTGAGTTGAGAGTTTTATATTTTCTAGATACTAATCTGTTGGATAGTGGTTTGCAAATATTTTCTCCTAGTGTCTAGCTTGTGTTTTTACAATTTTAACAGAGTTTTTCACAGAGCAGACCTTTCAATTTTGATGAAGCACAGTTTATCACAATTATTCCTTTATGAATCATGCTTTTGAAATCAAGTCTAAGAACTCTTTACCTACCCCTAGATTCCTAGGTTTGTTTCATTTTTCCTCTAAATGTTTTCTAGTTTTATACTTAAGTTCATGCAGTTGGAGTTATTTTTTCATAGTATGTACTCAGGCATGCATTTTAGTCACACAGCAACTGTGAAAAGCTGGTGGGTCAATGGGAGAACCTGTAAATGAGGCTAACACCACAAAGGAAAATGAAAATACTACTTATGCCTAATTAGGAAGATCATAAGCTAGTGAGTTTCTTTATATTGGCTTAAACAAGTTTAAGTTTTGTGTGCTAATCATAAAAGAATTCTAACATGCCAATATTAGTATGAAGAATTCTACAATGACATCTGGAAGAAATATAAATTAGTAAAAAAATTGTTGCTGTTGTAAAGAGAAATGTTTGGTAAAGGAAACAAGATATATAATCTTTTATGTAGGATGATCACACCTGTGTATAAACAAACAGAACTCCCACATATGCTAATATTTAAAAGGAAATAAGTGAAACATTTGCATGTCATTGAAGTTTAGCTGATGTTCCTTAATACATAACATTCTTTTAAGAAATATATACACTTCCTAAATGTCATTTTAGTAGCACAATCTTTCAAATATTGAAAAAATATACATGAGATAACTGACATATTTCACTACAGTTACAGTTTAAATTGTCTTTATAGTTAAATTTTGATTTAAAGGAGAATGACATACTTTGTCTTCTAAATATATCAAGCTCATATTCTGAGGGCTCTGAGTTTTTGTTTTTATTTATTTTTAAGATGATGAAGTTTCTTCTGAAATGTTCCATAAAGAACACTATCAGCTAAATTTTTCCCAGAGAGATAAGTGTAATATTATACTTTTATTGAGAGGAATTTTAAATGTTAAAAAAATTCTTAAATCAGAAATTTTTAAAATGCATGGTAAGATTCTATTCAGATTTAAAATGTTAGGTGTTACATAGTAATTCTCTGGTATAGGATCCATTAGGTGACATGGTGTGGGGATGAGGAAAGGGGTATTTAAGATTATAATCCCCATTTCATAAGTAAAGCAATGGAATTTTGGAGGATTTTCATCCTCCATAGAGTTAGCTAGGTATAGAAGTAATATTCAAACCTGTATCTGTCTAGTTCTATAGCCTGTGGTTTGAAAAAACATATTGTACTTCCCACCAGTGCTTGCACACGTAGTAATTCTATTGTAACACTTGACTAAAAAATCTCATGCATATTTTATAATGGTATTACCATATTATTAAGAGATCCTCAATGGTTAGCTAATAACTTCAAGGAGTATTTAATTATCCTGGAATGTCTAATAGAAATTGAAAGCAAATAAGAAATTAATCAAAACTTTCCAGGAAAAAAAATAAAGTAAAATTTCTGAGACTGCAATGTCTAATTAGTGTGTCTGGACACAATGCTGGGTCACAGGCAGAGGACCAGCAAGGAAATGGAGTCCTGCAGGCAACCCGTTGCCTAGGATTTACCTTTTGTTGCTGTATGAAAGGGAAACCTAGAGATTTTGTACTGGAGACACCTGTTTGGTAGGAAGGGCACTCAGGGCATTTGGAGAACTGGCTATTTACCAAGAGAAGTAGGAAAATTTTAATATTTTAATAAAGGATGTGCCTGTATAAAAAACGTGCTGAATCTGTATCATCCTGGTTCTAGGTGTGATGAGACACTGGCCCTCCCAGAGCTTGCCGTGGTCAAATAGAGCCTGGTCAGGTTACCTCATTGAGCCTAGTAATGTTGTTTTCTATGTCTCTCCTAGTCTCTTAAGCTGTGAAGCACTTTTCTGAGTCAAAGTAGAGATATGTCAGCCACTTGCCTGTTTCCACTTACTTTAAACAATCATTACTTTTTAAAATAAATTAAGTAGTATGCTTTATTATATTTATATTTGTGGTATTTTTGTTGTTGTTGTTCATTAATAACGTTAACTAGAATAGAGCCAGTTGAGGCAGGAAATTCAGATTCTAAATTTGGCTTCCATAATGTACTGTGTGAATGTGGAATATAATTTGAATTTCTTTTATAGCCACAAGTTGCCTCATCAGTAAAACGATGGGACTGGAAGAGATTCATTCACCCAATTAAGAATTATGTGTGGAGTGTAGCTAATCTTCAGAATACCTTCTCTGTGAAGTCAGAAACTTACACATTTGGAAAACATGGCTAAAGGTAAAAGAGGCATTTGAAGAAAATGTTCAAACTCTTATATTAAAAAGTGTCTGCAGGTGAGCTGGATTATACTTGAAGAATACAGTAAATCCCCTATATAGCAACAAGTTCCATTCTGAGAGCACGTTCGTAAGTCCACTTTGTTTGTAAGTCCAACACAGTTAGCCTAGGTACCCAACTAACACAATTGTCTATATAGTACTGTACTGTAATAGGTTTATAATACTTTTCACCCAAATAATACATAAAGAAGACACAAAAAATAAAGAAAACAGTTTTAATCTTACAGTACAGTACCTTGAAAAGTATAATACAGTACCAGCTACATTGTCGCTGCTTTCATGCTTGCTTCTAGACATCCTGGGCTTTTAATAAAGATACTGTTCTACTGTACTCTACACAGTACTGTACAGTAAAGTACACAAAAGCACAGCCACTTGTAGAGGATGCACTCATGTGACAATGTACGCCAGACACATTAACTAACTTACATGATTGGACATGCCAACGCACGTTTGCATCTTTGAAAGTTTGCCACTGGAAGGTGCGTATTAGGGGACTTACGGTAGAATTAAGAAACCGAGGTGCTAGAGTCAAGCATATCTCAAATTTGAATACAAGTATGAACACATATTCCCCGGAGGAAAAGATTTCGTCTATCTAATATTTGATTTACTTAGAAATAAATTGATTAAAATAGCACACACCTGTCGCTGTCTGGGCCAACGGTCTGGGCCGGCTGACGGGCCTCGCCTGGCGTTCGCAGAACAGAAGGCGCCCCGGTCCAGTGAGGCAGCCAGTCCATGCTACCTCCTTCCCTGCAGCCCCGAACCTGGTGGCCCAGTCAGGCCAAGCCAGCCCCGTGTGGCCACGGCACCTTGCACTGCAGCCGTGCCGGCCTCAACTAGCGTGCCTGTGGCTCCGGGCTCCTTCTGGTGATTGGAGGGCTGCGGCGCGAGCTCCCACAATGCAGCGCGCGGCGCATGTGCAGCTTGGGAGAGAGGCTGATGAGCTGAGGCTCTGGCGTTACCTCAGAACTGGGTTAACCTCTCAAAGCGTGTCGGAGCCAAAAGACACAACCAAGGCAAAGAGCGGGACAAGGAAGGCTTTATTACTTGCAGTAAGTAAGAACACCCGGGATCTTTCCTGAAGCAGCGTCGCCCCGAACAGCAAAATTGGGGAGGTTTTAAGATAAGGGTACGTGCATGTTCATGAAGGGGCTTGAGCTGAGGAGAATTCAGCATAGAATTGGGGCAAAAGTTGACAGAGTCCAAGCTTTAGTTGATTCAAGTCAGGAGGGTCAGAAAAAGTCCACACCAAAATCCCTTAGGTTCTGGTTGATTCGGTGGTTGAGCGCTCGAGGGGGTTTAAATTCTGCAAAACAGCTCAAGAAAGTGTTTCAGGCTAATCTTTAATCTTTAACCATTTAATCTTTAACCATTAAAGCAGAACTGGGAGTCTTTACAGCTGACAGTGTCTTTACTGTTGTTACTTCTCTGGCCTGATAAAATTGTTTTTGTGTTGTTGTTATTTGTTCCCTTAAGATTATTATTACTGGGACCTGTGCAAGGGCAAGCATTGGGGCCAGGCTTAGATCACAAAATGGCTTAGGCCTAAAATGGCTTCTCGTGTGTCAGAAAGCTGTATCTGGTTCTTTTCCTCCAATCACCCCCTACCCTAGCTGCATACACTGGGGGCACCGAAGTGATGGCTCAGCTGGAGAATGTGGTCAGGGTTCTGATGGCACCACCTTCCGTGGTTGACAATGAACAGTGCCAGCATGTAGTTTTCATTAGTTTCATTTAGGAAATCAGAATTACCATTTGAAGTTGGCAAGCATATTTCGGGTTCTTTACGCTTTGGAAGTAATAGTTGAAGACAGGTGAGGAACGTTTGTGAAAATTGTGATTGGTGATTAACCACCACCTGCCTGAGGTGTCTTCTAAGAGGAGCTAACCTTTTTATGGTGCCAGGGTCAGTCACTACATTTCAAAACAAAAACAGAACCGAATAAAGTGGGCTGTGTCCTCTGTCAAGCTGCCACAGCAATAACAAAAGCAGTAGTTGTCTGAAAATGGATTCTCTTGGAAAAAGGTAGCATCAAGTCACTATGAACATCCCTTCTAACCTATGTTTTCCAAAGGTCAAACCTCCAAAAGTATGTTGGGAAGAGATTCCATTAATGGTAGCAGTAATTGTAAAAGGAGTATCCTCAGATAAATCAGTTGACAGCAAAAGCATTTTTCATGAAGACAGCCAGTTGATAATGTTGACGAAAAATTAATCAGTTGATCTAAGAGAGAAATAGACAGTTTTACTCTAGCCAAACTGAGGATTATAACGCCAGGATATAGCACCTTGGAAAGCTCTGAGAACTGTTCCACCTATTAGAAGTTAAAACACAGTTATGTAAGTTTTTTGAGACAGAGGAGTGTACATTAAATGACGTATTACTGACAGTTTACACAATCTGGCAAATAGTGGGTTATGGGTCATCCTGGGCCCTTATAAGATTAAGAAGGAATGTTATCTTTGAAGGAGTTGTCTTGTTGGTGCTAGGAGAAGGTTGCTCTTTATGGTTGAGCAGGTGTTTCCGTAGATGGGGAGGTTTGGTTGATGCATATTGCTGATGCGCAATGCACAGTAGAGGGAAGAGAAGAGGCCAAAGGGCAGAGAAAAAAATGTTATGTTTAAATTTTTCTTGTCTTGCCATAAAATATGAATTTTATTTCAAAATAAGTAATGGCAATCTCAATGTGCAAACTATGGCCTGTTCTAACTGCACTATTGGTTGAATTTTCAAATTCAAGTAAAACTAGCAACATTTGACTATGTTGCATATGGAATTTCATGGTAACTGCAAAAGAGTTTTTCATGAAGAAGGCCTTCAAATCTTCATGTTAACTGTTGAAGTTCTGCAGTTCACCTGAAAGGAAAATCTCAGTGCTCGGATATCTTCAGTATTTCATCATTACCTTGCACTTGCTAATCAAGCCTTGAGCTGGAACATTCTTCCTCTTGCTCCCATGGAGCAAATAATATCTATTCACATTCCCTGGAGAGTTTCCATGTTGGAATCTCCCGTCACTTGTGTTGCTTAAGAAAAGAGCTAAATGTAAGCTTGGTAAATGAAAATATCTCAATTATGTGGTGGACCCAGCAATATTAGTTGTCTCACTGTGCCTCAATTCCAAACAGCCTTCTTAAATGATCTTTAAATGAAGTATGCAAGTAGAGGCTGACTTACCCTTTAATCATGAATAGTTACGTGAAAAATTAAAGTAGCTAAACTAGACTACATAAACTCTTAAAAGGAGATGTAATAACTTAGAGTTATCACTTGACATATTTTAATACTCCTTTCTATTCCCAAGAGGTAATTACTCCATTGTAATGTTAAAATTCAGGCTTATAAATGCTGTTTATAAGACTGGAAAGACTCTTTTTCTTTCTGTAATCTCTCTCCTTTGTCTTGGCAGCCAGTTCAGTCTCTCACTATGAAAAAGAGACAGACATCAGCAATATGTGGTGAAACAAGATTTAAAAAATAGAACACTCTCTAAAATTAAATAAGATTTAGTGTTAATTACTCATAATTACTCAAACTTTTCATTGAAATTCATCCAATGAATTGAAGAATTGTTGGCTTGAAAATACACAGTGTTTAAGTGTTCTATCTTAAAAATTATAGTTATTGTGTGTATGTAGTTATATATATATTTTTTCTGTAGATTAGATAGGCTGTGTCTAAATTTCACCAATGTAATTTGGCTAAAAAGTGCTAAAATGATTTTCTCATTACAAATCATACCTAGATTGTCAGAAGTTTCTCCCACCACTCTCTGCTGCCCTTCTCTGCTGGGTTACATGAAATTGACAAAAATCAATCTGCTGAGTCATTGTGCAGATATTCGTGAGAGTTTTCAAGTTGGAGGGGGATGGTTTCTGAGATATGAACAAAAATACCATGGAGATTTTAAGTTTCAGCACTTACTAGCTATGTGGATTTGATTAAGATAAACTCTCTGAACCTCATTTTCCACATTTTAAAAATAGAAAATAAACTTACTGCACAAAGATGATATATAGATTACATTGGATGATGTCAATGCCTGTTGCATGGAACCTTGTACCTAGTAAATACTGGATGTTTCCTTCTACTGATGAGGATACAAGTAAGCCTATGTCTAAGAGGGAAGTGGGGTTAAGGGCTTTTAAGGGTGGATATCATTACTACTATGGTTGTTGATTATATTCTTAATAGTAATTGGAGATACTAAGCAGGGGTATCAGCCACTTCTGACGTGTGTGACATGGATGGGGTGCTTAGTTTTCATGTTTAGCTGTGCTATTGTTTAATGTTATAGACAGAATTAAATTTGTTAAGTGGGGTACCCACTTAACTACCCAAACATATAAGAGACTGATTTAAAGTGAAATCCTAATGAATGCTTTAAAATTGAGAAATAGCATAGATCTATATAGATTACTAAATTAATATGAATTTACTGGTTATCTTCCACTAAGCACCTGCGGTCGATTATATAGAAGATGGCACTCTGTGTTCTGGAGAACTATGAAAATTGTATTATCTATTTATTTATTTTTTAAATCAGGGACTAAAAGAATTATTACCTCACCAGAGAGTTATATAGTATTGAGTATATTATAACCCTTTATATTCATTAATTGAAGTTATACAATTCCATCTCCAGATCAGTATTTTCTTAGATGATATCCTTGATCCCATGAAGATATTTGAAAGTCATTCTTATCTTAAGAACACCTGCAATATGTGACTATGGATAATTTTTGTGTCTCAATAGCTTGTTCTTTCTATTGCTGAGTAGCATTTCACTATGGGCATCCCACCATTTGTTTATCCATTCCCCAGGTGAGAAGCATTTAGGTTGCTTTCAGCTTTTGGTGATTTAATTAAAACTGTTATATAGATACAAGTACCTGTGAACATAGATTTTTATTTCCCTTGGATAAATATCTAGGAGTGAGGTGACTGAAATGCATAGTAAGTGCATATGTAACCTTATAAGAAACTACCATAGTTTTTTCCCAGTGGCTGTATTATTTTGTATGTTGGCCAGTTATATGTGAGATTTCCAGTTTTGAATTCTTTTCTAGCCCATAGCACTTGGTATAGTCAGTTTTTCACCCTCATTCTAAATGGGTGTTAAGTGGAATTTTAGCATGGTTGTAACTTATTTCCCTAACAACTAATGATTCTGAGCATCTTTTCATATACTTATTTTCCATCTGTGTATCTTCTCTGATGAAGTTTTTGGCAAGCCTGACAATTATTTGGTTATTTTGTTTTCTATTGTTGAGTTTTGTGAGTTCTTTATATATTTTAGATACAAGTCATTTATAAAATATGTGATTAGCAAATGTGTTTTTCTAATATGTGTTTTAGTATTTCAATTCTCTCAGATTTTTTCACAGAGCAATTTCTCAATTTTTATTTTGCGTATAACATCCTTTAGCTGTTCTATCTAAAAACACTTTGTATAACCAAATGTCACAGAGATTTTCTGGTGTGTTTTCTGCTAAAAGTTTTATAATTGTGTACTCTGCATTTAGATTTATAATCTTAGTTGAATTAATTTTGTATAAAGTTTGAGGTATAAGTTTGAGATATAGATTGAGTTCCATTTTTCTTTTCAAATGGAAGTCTAGATGTTCCAGGATTGTTTAAAAGACTATCCTTTTTACTTTACATTTCTGTTGCTTTTTTGTCAAAAATCAGTTAGCCATATTTGTGTGGATTGAAAGAGAGAGAGGAAGGGAGGGAGGGAGGGAAGGGGGAGGAAGGAAGGAAGGAAAAAAGGGTGGGAAGGAAGAAAGGAAGGATGGGAGGGAGAGAGAGAGAAGAAGAAAAGAAGACCCGTGTTTACTTGGAAAATATGTGATTAAGTATCTGCATTAGGATTTTCTGAAAATGATTCTAATGCACATTATTTTATACTCTTGAGCATGTACACAAAACAATGAAAACAAAGTAGGATTACAAATTTGTACAGGTAATTTGACAAATACAAACTGTCTTGCACATATAGATAACTGAAGGTAAATTGGGCAATTCGATTGTGCTGTTTCTTGTGTAACATCTCTATCTTAAATAAGAGATAAATTGCACTTTCAGGTTTTTTAAAATTTTCTAGGTTTAAATTTTACTGAAAGATTGAAATTAGTGCATTACTTTAAAATTATTTCACATTACAAAAATCTCTCCTGCAAATATGCAGAATGGCAAGTATGTCACATATTTTACACATCATTTCAAGTCTTCTTGGCATCATTTGTGTCCTGATCTTTGGCCCCTTAGCTGAAGAGTAAGGTAAATAAGGCTGAAATCATACTCCTAGACCAAGTCTGTTTGGGAAGACAGAAAAGTAAACAGATAGTAAAATGATGTAATTCATCCCACAAGCAACTATTAAGTGCCTACCACACTTAAGGCTTCTAAGATACATCAATGAATGGAAAAGGCAAAAAATATATCAATAACTGCCTTTGTGGGGCTCATCCTAGAGCAAGGAAAACATAATAAAACATGAACATAATAAAAGAGATAATTATATTGTATGTGAGAAGTGGATAAGGACAACAGGAAAAAACAGGGCAGAGTAAGAGTGTCAAAGGTGGCAATTTAAATTATGTTTGTAAGATTTATTTGATAAGGGTGGTTTTAGCAAAGACTTGGAGAATGTGATGTACTTAGCTACATAGGTATCTCAGAAGAGAGTATTCCAGGACAAGGAAAAAGCCAGTGCAAAGTCCCTAAGGCATGATCCTACCTGGAGAATACTAAGAAGGTCAGGGTAACTGTAGCAAAATGAACAAGGGGAAGGAAAAAAGAAAAAGGAGATGAGATTGTGTAACTTGAGGGCAACTGTAAGGCCTTTGGCATGTGCTTGGATTGAAATGGAAGACATCGTGGAGTTTTGAGTAGAGTTGTGGCTTTCTGACTTTTGTTTTAAAGTGGCTGCAGTATTGAAAGGAGACTGAACAGCAGCACACGTAGAAACAGAGGACAAATTACGTAGGCCCATATAGCTGTCGAAGCATAGAGGGTCATGCTTCTTAGGCTGGCAAAGTCAGGGAAAGCCTCCTGATGGAGGTTACCCTTGAACTGTCATGAAATCTGGATTGAATTTTGGTGCCTCTGGATAGAAAATGATTCCCTGGTAAATGAGTTCAGTAAGACAGATGAGGTCACTAGGCCTTTAGTGGGCTTGCTTACAAAAGGAGAAGTTTGAGCTATCTTAACTCTAAGAATAATAGAAGAGGTTAATACTGGGAGTCTGCAGTTTGATATCCTGAAAAGAGTCAGAAACCATAGTCAAGAATTTTGTATAAGTTTTGCGAAGTTTATAACTCGTTTACTTTCTTTCTACCATTATTATTTGGAAACCTAGCATCAGCTAATTTCATCCATGTTTCTTCTCCTTAGGCAGTGAACAAAAAAAAATACACTGTCCCATCTGTGCTTCCTTTCACAGCTTAAATTATTCCACTTATACCCTTCATCAAAACGCCACCACATTAGTCTTTTCAAACTTCTTTTTTATTACAAATAAATTACTAAAAAAAGCTTGTAGCATGAAAATGTTTCCATGATATTTCCTAATTGAATCGTAGAAATCCCCTAAAACTGCTACTTACATTATAAGGCCCTCATTAACAGGGAGTATTTATTCACCCACACCATCATAGTAACCAGGTCAGGAGTGTGTTGAGGCGAGGAAGAAATCAGCATTACCTTTGTTACTTAATACCACCTCCAAACCTTCCTCTACTCTTAGGTAAAATACCATCATGCTTTTGAAGCTTATCATCTAGTTTGGGCCACTAATGTCTGTCCTCCTAATCATTTTTTTTTTTTTTTTTTTTTTGCGGTACGTGGGCCTCTCACTGTTGTGGACTCTCCTGTTGCGGAGCACAGGCTCTGGAGGCGCAGGCTCAGCGGCCATGGCTCACAGGCCCAGCCGCTCCGCGGCACGTGGGATCCTCCTGGACCGGGGCACAAACCTGTGTCCCCTGCACTGGCAGGCAGACTCTCAACCACTGTGCCACCAGGGAAGCCCCTCATTTTTTTTTTAATAATCTTTATTGGAGTATAATTGTTTTACAATGTTGTGTTAATTTCTTCTGTATAACAAAGTGAATCAGCTATATGTATACATATATCCCCATATCCCCTCCCTCTTGCGTCTCCCTCCCACCGTCCCTACCCCACCCCTCTAAGTGGTCACAAAGCACCGAGCTGACCTCCCTGTGCTATGAATCTGCTTCCCACTAGCTAGCTATTTTACATTTGGTAGTGTATATATGTTCATGCCACTCTCTGACTTCATCCCAGCTTACCCTTCCCCCTCCCTGTGTGCTCAAGTCCATTCTATGCATCTGTGTCTTTATGCCTGTCCTGCCCCTAGGTTCATCAGGAACTTTTTTTTTTTTTTTAGATTCCATATATATGTATTAGCATACGGTATTTGTTTTTCTCTTTCTGACTTACTTCACTCTGTATGACAGACTCTAGGTCCATCCACCTCACTACAAATAACTCAATTTCATTTCTTTTATGGCTGAGTAATATTCCATTGTATATATGTGCCACATCTTCTTTAGCCATTCATCTGTCGATGGATACTTAGGTTGCTTCCATGACCTGGCTATTGTAAATAGATCTGCAGTGAACATTGTGGTACATGACTCCTTTTGAATTATGGTTTTCTCAGGGTATATGCCCAGTACTGGGATTGCTGGGTCATATGGCAGTTCTATTTTTAGCTTTTTAAGGAACCTCCATGCTATTTTCCCTAGTGGCTGTATCACTTTACATTCCCACCAACGGTGTAGGACAGTTCCCTTTTCTCCACACCCTCTCCAGCATTTATTGTTTGTAAATTTTTTTGATGATGGCCATTCTGACTGGTGTGAGGTGATACCTCATTGTAGTTTTGATTTGCATTTCTCTAATGATTAGTGATGCTGAGCATCCTTTCATGTGTTTGTTGGCAATCTGTATATCTTCTTTGGAGAAATGTCTTTTTAGGTCTTCTGCAGATTTTTGGGTTGGGTTGTTTGTTTTTTTGATATTGAGCTGCATGAGCTGCTTGTATATTTTGGAGATTAATCCTTTGTCAGTTGCTTCATTTGCAAATATTTTCTCCCATTCTGAGGGTTGTCTTTTAAACTTGTTTATGGTTTCCTTTGCTGTGCTGCTCTGTTTTTAAGTTTCATTAGGTCCCATTTGTTTATCTTTGTTTTTATTGCCATTACTTTAGGAGGTGGGTCAAAAAGGATCTTGCTGTGATTTATGTCATAGAGTGTTCTGCCTGTGTTTTCCTCTAAGAATTTTATAGTGTCTGGCCTTACATTTAGGTCTTTAATCCATTGTGAGTTTATTTTTGTGTATGGTGTTAGGGAGTGTTCTAATTTCCTTCTTTTACATGTAACTGTACGGTTTTCCCAGCACCACTTATTGAAGAGGCTGTCTTTTCTCCATTGTATATTCTTGCCTCCTTTATCAAAGAAAAGGTGGCCATATGTACGTGGGTTTATCTCTGGGCTTTCTGTCCTGTTCCATTGATCTATATTTCTGTTCTTGTACCAGTACCGTATTGTCTTGATTACTATAGCTTTGTAGTATAGCCTAAAGTCAGGGAGTCTGATTCCTACAGTTCTGTTTTTTTTTTCCTCAAGACTGCTTTGACTATTCGGGGTCTTTTGTGTATCCATACAAATTTTAAGATTTTTTTTGTTCTAATTCTGTAAAAAATGCCATTGGTAATTTGATAGGGATTGCATTGAATCTGTAGATTGCTTTGGATAGTAGAGTCATTTTCCCAATGTTGATTCTTTCAATCCAAGAATATGGTATATCTCTCCATCTGTTTGTATCGTCTTTAATTTCTTTCATCAGTATCTTATAGTTTTCTACATACAGGTCTTTCGTCTCCTTAGGTAGGTTTATTCCTAGGTATCTTATTCTTTTTGTTGCAGTAGTAAATGAGAGTGTTCCCTTAATTTCTCTTTCGGATTTTTCGTTGTTAGCGTATAGGAATGCAAGAGAGTTCTGTGCATTAATTTTGTATCCTGCTATTTTACCAAATTCATTGATTATCTCTAGTAGTTTTCTGGTAGCATCTTTAGAATTCTCTATGCATGGTATCATGTCATCTGCAAACAGTGATAGTTTTACTTCTTCTTTTCCAATTTGGATTCCTTTTATTTATTTTTCTTCTCTGATTGCTGTTCCTAAAACTTCCAAAACTATGTTGAATAATAGTGGTGACAGTGGGCAACCTTGTCTTGTTCCTTATCTTAGAGGGAATGGTTTCAGTTTTTCACCATTAAAAATAGTGCTGGCTGTGGGTTTGTCATATATGGCCTTTACTATGTTGGGGTAGGTTCACTCTGTGCCCACATTCTGGAGAGTTTTTATCATAAATGGCTGTTGACTTTTTTTGAATGCTTTTTCTGCATCCATTGAGGTCATCACATGGTTTTTATCCTTCAGTTTGTTAATACGGTATATCATGTTGACTGATTTGCGTATATTGAAGAATCCTTGCATTCCTGGAATAAACCCCACTTGATCATGGTGTATGATCCTTTTAATGTGCTGTTGGATTCTGTTTGCTAGTATTTTGTTGAGGATTTTTGCATCTATGTTCATCAGTGATATTGGCCTGTAGTTTTCTTTCTTTGTGACATCTTTGTCTGGTTTTGATATCAGGGTGATGGTGGCCTTGTAGAATGAGTTTCGTAGTGTTCCTCCCTCTGCTATATTTTGGAAGAGTTTGAGAAGAATAGGTTTTAGCTCTTCTCTAAATGTTTGATAGAATTCACCCGTGGAGCCATCTGGTCCTGGGTTTTTGTTTGTTGGAAGATTTTTTTTTTTTTTTTTTTTGCAGTACGCGGGCCTCTCACTGTTGTGGCCTCTCCCGTTGTGGAGCACAGCCTCCGGACGTGCAGGCTCAGTGGCCATGGCTCACGGGCCCAGCTGCTCTACGGCATGTGGGATCTTCCCAGACCGGGGCACGAGCCCGTGTCCCCTCCATCGGCAGGCAGACTCTCAACCACTGCGCCACCAGGGAAGCCCTGTTGGAAGATTTTTAATCACAGTTTGAATTTCAGTGCTTATGATTGGTCTGTTTATATTTTCTGTTTCCTCCTGGTTCAGCCTCAGATGGTGTGCTTTTCTAAGAATTGGTCCATTTCTTCCAGGTTGTCCATTTTTTTGGCATATAGTTGCTTGTAGTAAGCTCTCATGATCCTTTTTATTTCTGCAGTGTCAGTTGTTACTTCTTTTTCATTTCTAATTCCGTTGATTTGAGTCTTCTCCCTTATTTTCTTGATGAGTCTGGCTAATGGTTTATCAATTTTGTTTATCTTTTCAAAGAACCAGCTTTTAGTGTTATTGATCTTTGTTATTATTTATTTCATTTCTGTTTCATTTATTTCTGATCTGATCTTTATGATTTCCTTCTGCTAACTTTGTGTTTTTTTTGTTCTTTTTTCTCTAATTGCTTTAGGTGTAAGGTTAGGTTGTTTGAGATGTTTCCTGTTTCTTGAGGTAGGATTGAATTGCTATATACTTCTCTCTTAGAAGGGTCATCATGTTTTCATTGTCATTTGTTTCTAGGTATTTTTTGATTTCCTCTTTGATTTCTTGGTTATTTAATAGCGTATTGTTTAGCCTCCATGTGCTTGTATTTTTTACAGTGTTTTTCCTGTAATTGACATCTAGTCTCACAGTGTTGTGGTCAGAAAAGATACTTGATATGATTTCTTTCTCTTTATATGAATCTTTTCCTCAACCAAACTTCTAAATGTTGACAAATCTTGATCCTGAGGCTCTCTTTTACATGCACTATTTTCTAATTTGTTCCAATTCAGGACCGTGTGTTATAATAGATATCCAGATTGTTATGTTAAAAAAAAAAAAGTACCTGACATGTCCATTTCAGAGCCTAATTAATATCAAGGCATGAATGTGTTCCCGTGTCCCCTGCATCGGCAGGCAGACTCTCAACCACTGCACCACCAGGGAAGCCCAAGACAGAATCTTTGAACAGAAATAGACCCAAAAAATTTGGAGTTTGGGCTTTTATATTTGGGTGTTGGTCTCTCTAGGAAATAACATTATACAAAATTATGAATATAAAATTTAGATATAAAAGACAGTATTTGTTTGCAAAGAGAAAGTAATCACAACAAATTATAAACTTAAAGAAGTTGTTGAATACCATAAACACCATCCCGAAATGTAGATGTCATCAGGGCAAGAGGCACCAGATATAGATGTATTCAAACATTTTTAGATGTGCAAAATGGGACTTTGGACTCAGACATAAACATTCTTTGTAGTACTGAGAGATTGAATATACAAAAGGACAATAGACAATCTATATAAATAAAATTTTGACCCATAATCTGCAGTAATGAGACCAGGAAGCCAATTTACTATTTACCATAACCAGACCAAGAAGTCACACTACTCTCCCTAGCAACCAGTCCAGGAAGTCACACACTCTCCCTAGCAACCAGTCCAGGAAGATAAATGATAACCCCTATATCATTTGACCCCGGACAACTGGTTCCTTATTTATAACTGACAGCTCCTAATTTTTGATCCCTTTTCAAGATTGGGACCAACTGGAAAAAGCCAACTATGTACCCCCTAACCAATCACATAGAATGCCCTGCATTTATTTAGGCTGACTGTGGTTTCTCCACGTCAGTAGCCTACAATAAGGAAATAACTGAAGTCTTTCCACTATAAAGCTTTCCTACTACCTTTGAGTCTCTGCCAAACTCAAGAATGGTGGCTGATGCCCTGTTATTGTAATATGTGAATAAATAGCCCATGCTTGCTCTCATTTGAGTGGTCTTTATTTCTATAGTACTGCTACCATTTTGTTCCCTAAAAACACAGAAATTCTAAACAGCAAATTCAGTTTCACATGCTTCTAATTAAAACAAAACAAGACAAAAACAATGTATGTTGATTTTTATATTCATTCATAACAATACCAAGTATATTCCTTACAAGTGGAAACTTCACATTTGGTTATTCATTAGCGAGAACTGTATACATCTTAGTATTTTTCTGATGATTGGAAGACTTTTTCACTGGCTACCTTCTGACTCTGTTTATCTCAAACTTGTTTTTCTTTCATAAGTTCATACCTCCTGTGCACCCCTTGGCACAATGCTAGGTGACTTGGCACAGTGGAAATTGGGAAATTCCTAGAAGTTTTTCCACATGAATACAGCCAGTGATAAATATATGTGTAAGTAGCACTAAGCTGAATCTAAATTAAATATATCTTCTACTCAATTTCCCCCAAGCTAGCCCACCCAAAAAAGGCCTGTTATTTTCAACACCACCATACATAAGAAGAGGTCTGATAGAGAAAAAAAAAAATAGAGTGGAGAGTGGTGTTGGATTTAGTCAATTATGGTTAAAACATTTTTTGAAGTTGTTACAGAAACTTATGGACATATTGCTAGGATTCTTCCCCAAACCGTGGAACATGAAAGAAGGTACCCAAAGGCTTAAACTTCACTACTTTCATAGTAAATACATCACTTACATACATACCACAGTCATCTTTAATATTTGCCTTTCTTTCCTCGACTGCCATGCAGTACCCAAGACTTGTCTGTCAAAGAGGACTCACATAGATCTAAAATGGAAAATTCAGACTGGTGAACCTATGGGCAGAAAACTGGAGACATTCTTCTGGAAAGAATGCATAAAGAAGGCAAAACTTGAGGTAGTGCATTAGCCTAGAATTGGACTGGGAATTAGAAGTAAGGATTTCTGCAGAAGATTTTGCCCCTGAACTCAGGGTTTAAATCTTTACCTTACAGGTTTTCGTTAGAGTTTCTCTTTGTAGTACTCTTCCTGCCTTTAGCACCAAGTCCCTGATAACTATGTAACCTGCCCTTTAGAGAATTAAGGAATTGGATTGATATCCTCCCTGGAGACAGATTAGTGAAGCGTATGGTTTTTCTCACCTCATTTCTTTGAAGCCAGCACACTGGGGCACTGTACCTACATCTCCAAGAAGTAACTAGAAGTGCTGCATGCAAGAGGTGTTGCATCCATCTCTAGTACTGAGGCAGAGAAAAAGGATATTCAGAGAAAATAAAGAGAAACTGACAGGAGAGACATGGGCAGGGGAGAACATAGCAAGAGAGGAGTTGAGAAAATCTCTCTTTTGATGCAATATTCTATGGAGTTTACTGGGGAAACAAGAAATCAAGACCCAAGGGAACATGCTAATTCTAAGTATAGAATTATCTAGGCTTATTGTTGATAAAAGAAATCACAGTGCTTGTATAAAGGTAGCCCACAAGTGACTATAAAGTCATAATGGATTTTCTGTACAATTTATCTGGAATTAAAGCTACTGTTAAACTTTCAGCAAATTTCAGGAGTTATTCAGTTTGCATCAGTAGATGCATTAAGTTTACTTTGATATTCTGCTTTATGTATTTCTTTTTTTTTTTTTTTTTTTTTATTTATGGCTGTGTTGGGTCCTCGTTTCTGTGCGAGGGCTTTCTCTAGTTGTGGCAAGCTGGGACCACTCTTCATCGTGGTGCGCGGGCCTCTCACTGTTGCGGCCTCTCTTGTTGCAGAGCACAGGCTCCAGACGCGCAGGCTCAGTAATTGTGGCTCACGGGCCCAGTTGCTCCGCGGCATGTGGGTTCCCAGACCAGGGCTCGAACCCGTGTCCCCTGCATTAGCAGGCAGATTCTCAACCACTGCACCACCAGGGAAGCCCTGCTTTATGTATTTCTTTATCAGAACATCCTGTGGTTGCCCTTGACAGTGCATTTACTTGATAGTACATATGATTAGTCACTTTTTTCAACATTCATCAGTTAGGTTAAGATTAATTTCACACACATTACTGTATTCTACCACAATGAGCATCAGCACTTGGGAACTTGTTAAAAATGAAACTTCAAGGGTCTAATTTCGGACCTACTGTATCACGATTCTGAGGATGGGGCCCAGCAACCAAGAATCTACCAAGGCTTCAGGTGATTCTGTCACACTCTTAAGTTTAAGAACCTTTGGTCTACCATAACTATTCAGACAGAGGTATTTAACTACTACCTTTATTACTGTATTATTTCAATAAATGTCACACTGTAGCCAGCTTGATTTTTCCAACGTGACAATTTAATTATATCACTAACCTGAGGGCTCTAAGCATAAAGTATAATCTTCACATCAGGTTACACTCCATTGTCATGAATGCAAAAGTGCATGGAAACAGAAATAGGTTTTCAAAACAGATAAATTTTCTTTTCTTTTTTTTTAGTCAGCTGAAAAAAATTTGGTAAAAGAGTTTCTGTATTATAACTTGATTTAAATTTAATATTAGAATACAAACAAATTTTCATTAGAGCAACATATACAGACTTTAAAATATTTTGAAACAAGAATATCCTACTTCTGGCTCTCAAATGGACCTAAATATCAAAGTATGTGTTTTTATGTGCCCAGGGCAAAACAAGACCAAGTTTAGGGTATATGTAGGTGTAATGGGGAACCTCCAATCATGAAGCAGAGGACACATGGGAATACTTTATGGAAGAGAAAAGAAAGCCTTTCTGAGAAATCTCATTGTATATCTCTTAGTTTCCCCAGTTTTCATTATCATTATTTTGGGGTCCCAGAAAAAGATCAGGTGCACAATGACATTAGTTTGTCTTCCAGAAGGTACTTAGTTTCTTCTGTATATTGGATTTCTTTCCATTCTTATCATTTATTTTCTAATCATTTAATCACTTCCCAAAGACCTCACCTGCTAATACCATCACACTGAGGGTTAGGATTTCAACATATGAATTTTGGGGACACAGACATTCAGTCCACAATAAGACTAAAATTAACAAGTACATAGCTAAATCCTGCCAACACTGATTTTATAAAACAATAAAAAGTGTTTCATGGAGTACAGTAAAAGAAGTCACAATTTAAATGTTTGAAAACAATATCATGTAACTTTAAAAAGATCTTAGTTTGTGTTAAAATACTCTGAGATATTTGTGTTCAAAGAGGACACATATATTAACCATGAATGAAAACACAAGTCTTCATGCTAAAATTTCCAGAACCACAAATTGATAAAGGAACAGAAGAGGATAAAAAATTAATATAATATAAAAGATAAATGGGGCAAATAGGAATGACAGAATAGCACTGTATGTTTAAATCCAAATTTATGGCACTATGATAAATGTATATGGAGTGTTATAACTCAAAACCAAAAATTTTCAATGTATAAAATCAAAGCAAACAAAAATGATTACATAATATTAAGGAACACCTATACAAATGGAAGATGCTAAAAGTGTGAGAGTAAAATACATACATTTATATATATGTGTGCTTGTGTGTATATATATATATATATATGTACAGAGAGAGAGAGCACAAATATCAACCATAGCATGCTGAGACATTAACATGAGACAAACTTTGATGACATAATTACTATAAATAAGGAGGATTATTATATATTAAAAAGACCAATCAAAATAAACTTAAGACAATTCTAAACTTGTATGAGCTAATAATACAGATTAAAATACATGAAGCAAAAATTAACAGAAATATAAGATTTAGACAAAGTCACAAATCTTATTAAAGAAACAGATACACTCTTCAAGTTATTATTAAAGCAGATAAATTTGTTATCCCCGCAATGTGCTTGATTGAGGAACTGAGCACAGCACACTGTGGCAGTGAAGTGAAATGAATGGTTCATGGTGGACTGGCCTCTTGTGGGCAGCTTGGCTGGACACCAGTGTCCCACTAGACGCTGAAACTCAAGTTAGAAAATTGGAAGAAAGTCTGAGATTAGAGAAGGACATGTAGTTTTCCAGTACTCTGCTAGCTTCAGGGCTGGAATATAAGGTGGGAGGGCAGGAAAAGAAATTGCAAAACTTAGTGGGCTGTTTTGCAAAGCTGGGGGGGGGCACAAGCTGCCATGAATTAAGGTTTGAGCACCTGTGACAAAGCCTGATTAGGATGCTAAGAGGTAGAATCCCCAGGAAAGTGAGGAGAGCAAAGGGGGGGGGGGTGTTGTAGTGATTGACAATGAAATGGACAGAGTGCCTCATGCTGTCCAACCCCTAATACAATAAAAAATTTTAAGCAGCAATTATCCTAGACTTTCGATAATAGAGAAATATACTCCAAACTCCTAGCAGAAAATTTGTATTCTTTCTCTACCTCTTGAAGTTGTAAATCTTATTATGTCTTTGAAATGTAAAAGACACTGCCTACACTAAAACTGAAACACTGCCTACAAACACTGGAAAGAAAAAGGGGGAAAGAGGCTTTTTAAAATACAGACTGCTGTAGAAGTTCCCTTGCCCCCAAAATCTAGTCCACAGCCTTTATAAGATCACAAATATCAGTAAAAATGTAGCCATCTGAGTGGTGATTCATGCTTAAAGTTTTAGAGTGAAAGCCATGGGGTTTCTATTTGTGTCTGCCTGTATGTTTATGTATGTCTATAGATGTATGTTGTGTGTATGTGATGTTTTTTTACCTCCAGATGGTATCGCCAGCATTGATATTTATAAAAGAGCTAAGCTTTTTTACATGACTACTAGAAATAATAAGGGTGAGAGAAAATGACTACATATGAAAAGTAAGGAAAATAGAATTTTTTTTTCACCTAATGAAAAATACGAAGGACATCAGGTAAAAAAGTAAATCTGTCCTAAAGTAAAATTATTGTTCCAGAATGAAAAAACAACAAAAAGATTGGACAAAAGCTGAATGGATATAGGATGGGGTACACAGTTTTGTGAAAAAGAATATTTATTGAGAAAGGAATTTTATGTGTAGTCAAGCTTAGATTGGAATGGATTTATTTAAGTTAAAAAGAATTTCAAAAAAGGAGAGTCTTAATATCAAAAGTACATTGGTGCAAAATTTGATTTTGGTTTCTCTCTGTTAAAAGGACAAAGTTATTTTTAGACTATTGGTCTGCTCTTAATAAGAAATTGTTAAAAAAAAAGTTTTTCTTTACCTTTAGTGTAATTTGCATAGAAAATGAAGATTCTGCATTTTTTCTTTATCAGGTCTTTGATTACTTAAGAAAACTTACTCTTCTCTATTAAAAGAGCTACGTTTTTCATACAACTATGTGACTTTCTGCATTTGCCTTTGATGTCTCTTTAATTGTCAGTTTGGTTAAATGGATAACTAAGCACTGTTTCATAGTGCTCTGTGATCTTATTTAATCAAGTGTTCTAAAACTTCTGATATTTTTGACAAAATTCCCTAGAATCAAATGCTATAAATGAAGTCTTGTTGACCTTGAACTAAATTTGGAATTTTCCAGAGGTCCCTGGAACATCGCAAAAGATGTGTTCTCTCTCCATATAAAAGAGAGATATTAAACTAATTTGGCTTATTTGGTATGTTTAATCACATGGGAAGTATTGGCGAACACCAAGTCCTGCTAAACTTTCTTTAGGTTGTATTTGTATGAAATTCCTAAAAATCTGATATGTCGTGGTATAATGGTATCAGTAATAATTTTAGAATGTACATCACAGAAGAAAACAAATTTCCTTGTTATTTGCATTATAATGAAGTCTCATCAGATCTTTAAACATGGCCGTTTTTAAGTCTTTTGTCATTTATAGACAGTTATTAACTTATTCTTATTAATATATTGCTTTATTTTTTTAAAAAAATTGGAGCTTTGCAAACTAAACATAAACTATATTTGAGAAAAGATTTTATAAATAGTATTTCCATCATACTCAATGAGCAGTTCTTCTGAGTTGAAGCAGTCTCTTTATACTTTATTTTCTTTCTTAAGAAAAAAAACTAGGTTCTTTGTGCAGTTTTCAAAAAGTAACGTTAGCCTTTTTGTTTTTTCTTAAGCTTCAGCCATATGCCATTAATTTTCATTGAGGCTAGTTTTTAGCCAGGATCATATTAAAGTATTGATTTTAGATGTTATCTTATTATCTTGCCAGATGGCATGAGAGTGAAATCTCATCTTGGGATCTTAAGAAATGAAATAACCTATTTTCCAGAGCTAGAAGGCTGTTGCATGAGGATGCTCTTTATAGATGTTTAATTTCTAATGATGTGAAAACATGAATAAGAAAAATACAGTTTAACTCTACTAAAAATAAAGTATTTTAAATACATCCCTGTCAAAAGCTATGTGATAAGTTGAAGTGACATTGATACTATTCATTATAGCATTCAGAAGCTTAAAAACATAAATGATACTATTTTACCGTAGGACAGCAAAGTCAATTAGACTATCAGTTTAAAGTGGCATTTGACTTCAAGACCCTTCAGAGACTTTTCTTTTTTAACATTTACCTAAATACACAGACGTAAAGATTCAAATATGCCCCAGGCTAGCATTGATGGTATGCCAGAATTTATTCAGTGTTTCCCATTAATATAAGGAAGGAGATAGGCTTCCCTGGTGGCGCAGTGGTTGAGAGTCCGCCTGCCAATGCAGGGGACATGGGTTTGTGCCCTGGTCTGGGAAGATCCCACATGCCATGGAGCGGCTGGGCCCATGAGCCATGGCCGCTGAGCCCGCGCGTCCGGAGCCTGTGCTCCGCAACAGGAGAGGCCACAACAGTGAGAGGCCCGTGTACCGCAACAACAACAACAAAAATATATAAGGAAGGAGATGACTATCCACATAAAACAGAAGCAGGCTAACCCTTTGGCAGGAGAGCACTTCTTCTTTGTGTGTTTGTAATCACAGATTAATATATCAAAAGCTAATATTACCTTAAAATTAGGTTCTTAACTTAAAGGAGTGCATAGTTACCTCTGCTGTTCCTGTATTTTAAGATTCTGAATAGAAAAGGGTAGGAAGAGGGGCAACTCATAGAGGGTGCTTAAGTTCTTGGGTGTATAGTGTTCCAAAGTAAAATGATATGGGGTGTTAGCAGCATGTTTGGAATGTACCTTTTTTTTAACAGTTCAAATGGTCGAAAAATAAGAAAATCCACTTCTGTAAAGCAGAGGCACTTTAATAGCTTATATTCACCAAGAAAGTGCTTACAAGGTACTGCCAACTTTTTGATAAATTAACACATTTGCTCTTCTCAACAAATTTATGAATTAAGTACTACTTCTATCACTGGTTTACAGATGAGGAAGATTATGTAGAGGTTGCGTAATTTGTCCAAGGTCTCACAACTCGTATAGATTCCTGTCAAATACTGAGAATTAATGTTTGTATACAGATCAAACTCTTGTCCAACAATAGATCTGATGTAGAAATAAAGCCAGCATCCAAGTGGAGAGAGCATAAAGCTCTGATGAAACCAAATAGATTAACTATTGGCAAAAGTGTGTCTGAATAGAAAAATAAGTATTTATAAAGGAAAAGGGATTTTCATTCTGAACATTCCAAAGTGGAGCATCCCTCTGGAAATGTATATAACAAAAAAACACTTAAAATTGGTGGCATCCACTTGGAGGTGCAAGAAAACATAGCCTCTTTGAAACAACACAAAGATCTTAACAAAATCAAAAGCCTTAGTTAATGTATATGTAATTATTTAGTAGAAAATGCTCTAATTTAATGACAATATAAAATGTATTATTGTATTTAACTATGACATTTTAAGTAATTTCCCAAGTGCATTTGCAATAATAGTATTTTCTTTATCTTCTTACAGCTCACAGTCTTTCATAATACTGATGTTTTTGGATAATTCTCTCATATATAAAACACTGCATATTATCCAGCAATTCTGGATTAATTGTTTTTAATTGATAAATTTTGGTACTGTTTTATTGACAGGTACTTCAAAAGATTATTATTGATTTATGCAAGAGACATGTAAATTCTTAATAAACAACCCTTTAAAAATATGAATAACTTTGAAAAGCCCACAGCAGTCTTCTGTTAACAAGACTGTTTTATACAGACAATATTTAGATAAACAGGTAAACATTATCACTCATATTTTCCCTTTCTTATTTGTTCCCTGATCATATACCCTTGAACTTAGTAATTAGAGACATCTGCTTACTCGTATAACTTTTCATGTATTTCTCAGTCATTCTTAGCTTCAACTTTCTCATCTCTAAAATATGTCTACTTCTTAAATCACTGACCTGTAATCACCACTAAATGATACAATAGAAGTGATTTGAGATTCAGAGACCCTCAACTTGGCTGTATCCAAGAAAAGCAATGATAGGTCCTTAGAGTGCTCTCGTGAGGAGATCTTTTGATGCCCCAGAGTAGAACATCTATAAAGTAAACATGTGTTACCTCTATAAAAAATGAGTGCTTCTCATGGGATTTTATCAGGTTTAAGGTAGAGTCTTCCTACCAGGATAAGAATTGGCAAAGGTAAAAGAGAATCCTATCTTGTTATAATATATGAATATAAACTAAAGGGTATGGGATTTCCTTGGGGGTCCAGTGGTTAAGACTCCACACTTCCAATGCAGGGGGCACAGATTTGATCCCTGGTGGAGGAACTAAGATCCCGCATGATGCATGTGCAGCCAAAGGTGGGGGGGGAAACAAACGGTAAAATAGCTTTTAGAATTCATACAGGTTAGATCTGATATTTTGTATTAGAAGAAGAGAAGCTGATGAAAATAATGATATGTTATTAAACACTTTTTTTGTGCTAGCTAATATGTAATCTCATTTCACCCTTAACTAAAAAATACAAGGAGATATGATTGTTATTCCATTTTTGCCCGTCATAAAATTGAGGCTCAAAGAAGTTAAAAACTTGCCCATGAAAGCACAACTAGTAAGTGGGGGAGTATGATTTATATGCCCATCGCCATTACCCAGTCTGTACTTTCCCTAATTCTCAACTGAATAAGCAACAGTGAAAGACAACAATATCCAGAAGTTTTAGGACACAATGCCATCAACAACACAAGCATGATAACAGCTTACTCAAGAATGAGAGTAAGATTTTTTTCGGTGATAGGAGTGAAAGACTATCTGAGAGTCTGGAGATGCAATTGAGGTAATTTAAATTATTTTTCTCCCTAATGAACAAGGAAAATAAAAAAGTATTCTTGATTAGAAAACATAACATGATAAAAGAGGGATGAGGTCAAGGCTGGAAGTCAAAGAAATGTGAATACAGCTGAGAATAATGGATTAGCTCATAAAAAAATAAAAGTTTAAGGATTGAGCAATAAAGAGCATGTTCATTTAAAAAGATGACTAGGCAAATTCAAACAATTAGAGTTTGGGATCAGGATGGAAATCTAAATACTTTGCCCTCTTATAAATTTCTGTCTTTTAAACCTCACTCATCTAGTTAACTCTTGCTCATGCTTTAGACTCAGGTTATAAGTCACATCCTGAGGTCAGATTTCCTTGTAACCAATTCCATTGAATATTCGTCTATGGTAAGTTTACCATAGCTGAAATTAAATAAGTCTCTGTGTAATCAAATAAACCTTTGGGATATTACATATTTTTAAAGTTCTCTTTTTTTAAAGAGAATAGGAAAGAGGTATCCAAATAGCATTGACGCATGGTTTCTTAGCCTAGTACCTGACACATTGAACATCCGAAAACTTTATTATTTTTTATTCAAGAGCCATAAACATTATTTGCTGAAAAATGGAAAGATCACATAAGAAAGGTAGAGGATAAAAAAATTTTAAAAACTGACAAGTAATAGCATCTAATATCTATTGAGTGCTTTCACTGGATTGAGCATTGTTTCACAAGTCTATAAGAATGCTAGTTTTATTCTCATTATGCAGATTAGGAAACAGGTGAAGTAACAATTCATTGCAGGCAATCTGTCCACAGAGAATGGCCTCTGAACCACTGTGCTGTACTGTTTCTGAGACATGTAACTCTAAAGGAGAACAGTGGTCAGATCTTTTAGGCTGTATATACCAGGATAAAAAGTTGGATTTTATTGTATCCAGTGCCAGCCACTATATATAGGAGAGTGGCATTATTCAACTTTCATATTAGTAATATATTATTCTAGTTAACATTTTGTGGAATATATGTTAGAGTAATTACTTAGGAATTTATACTAAGGTAGTGGTTTTTGGCTATGTTTAAAAGTGGTTGAATATAAAAAAATACTGAAGGATAAATCTGGACTGGCAATTTCTTTTATTTAGGTGATAAGAGAGAGAAGGAGGAGTAAAAATGTCCAGTTTAGGCAATACACGTTAGTGTCTTTCACTGTGATCATGAAAAAGGCAGATGGTACTTGGCTGGGGACATTATGAGTTCAGGATTAGACATACTGAGTTTCTAAGGCTTGTTTAACATCTGAATATAGAAGCTACTGGCAGTTTGATATATATCTGAAGTTATGAAGACATTTCTGGATTGGGAATAGTATTTATGAATCCTTAGAATATACATTGAAGTTGAGCCTTGAATGAAAAGAAACTTGTGCAAAGTTAATCTGTGGGCAGGTAAGAAAAAGAGAAAGCATCCCATATAGAATACTAAAAATCAAATGAAAAAAAGTGAAATAAAATAACAAAATAGAAGAGCGGGAGTTTAGTCTGAACAGGAGACTGAATAGAATCAATAGAAGCATGAAAAAAATTAAAAGGGTGAGAATGTCTTTTTTTTTTTTACATCTTTATTGGAGTATAATTGCTTTACAATGGTGTGTTAGTTTCTACTTTATAACAAAGTGAATCAGTTATACATATGTTCCCATATCTCTTCCCTCTTGCGTCTCCCTCCCTCCCACCCTCCCTATCCCACCCCTCTAGGTGGTCACAAAGCATGGAGCTGATCTCCCAGTGCTATGCGGCTGCTTCCCACTAGCTATCTATTTTATGTTTGGTAGTGTATATATGTCCATGCTACTCTCTCACTTTGTCACAGCTTACCCTTCCCCCTCCCCATATCCTCAAGTCCATTCTCTAGTAGGTCTGTGTCTTTATTCCAGTCTTACCCCTAGGTTCTTCATGACATTTTTTTTTTTCTCAAATTCCATATGTATGTGTTAGCATACGGTATTTGTCTTTCTCTTTCTGACTTACTTCACTCCGTATGACAGACTCTAGGTCCATCTACCTCATTACAAATAGCTCAATTTCGTTTCTTTTATGGCTGAGTAATATTCCATTGTATATATGTGCCACGTCTTCTTTATCCATTCATCCGTTGATGGACACTTAGGTTGTTTCCATCTCCTGGCTATTGTAAATAGAGCTGCAATGAACATTTTGGTACATGACTCTTTCTGAATTATGGTTTTCTCAGGGTATATGCCCAGTAGTGGGGTTGCTGGGTCATATGGTAGTTCTATTTGTAGTTTTTTAAGGAAGTCCATACTGTTCTCCATAGTGGCTCTACCATTTCACATTCCCACCAGCAGTGCAAGAGTGTTCCCTTTTCTCCACACCCTCTCCAGCATTTATTGTTTCTAGATTTTTTGATGATGGCCATTCTGACTGGTGTGAGATGATATCTCATTGTAGTTTTGATTTGCATTTCTCTAATGATTAATGATGTTGAACATTCTTTTATGTGTTTTTTGGCAGTCTGTATATCTTCTTTGGAGAAATGTCTATTTATGTCTTCTGCCCATTTTTGGATTGGGTTGTTTGTTTTTTTGTTATTGAGCTGCATGAGCTGCTTATAAATTTTGGAGATTAATCCTTTGTCAGTTGCTTCATTTGCAAATATTTTCTCCCATTCTGAGGGTTGTCTTTTGGTCTTGTTTATGGTTTCCTTTGCTGTGCAAAAGCTTTTTAAGTTTCATTAGGTCCCATTTGTTTATTTTTGTTTTTATTTCCATTTCTCTAGGAGGTGGGTCAGAAAGGATCTTGCTGTGATTTATGTCATAGAGTGTTCTGCCTGTGTTTTGCTCTAAGAGTTTGATAGTTTCTGGCCTTACGTTTAGGTCTTTAATCCATTTCGAGCTTATTTTTGTGTATAGTGTTAGGGAGTGATCTAACCTCATACTTTTACATGTAGCTGTCCAGCTTTCCCAGCCCCACTTATTGAAGAGGCTGTCCTTTCTCCACTGTACAGAGAATGTCTTTTCTTAGAAGCATAAGGAAGAGAATTGTTCAAGGAAAAACTAAACACATATACGTGCAAGAACATTGTGATGAAAATCAAGTGAAAACATCCATCAATCAAGTCAAAGGGAAGTAGTGAAATGCTTGAAAGCTATTTGAGGCCAAAAGAGATGTACAGATGTGGAAAGATGAGTAGATATGAATTGTTCGTGTTTTATTTTGTTTTTAATAACGAGAATGCATTCACTTAGAGAATGTATTTATCGGTTTTTAAATTAAAGATAGAAAAGGTCAAATGGACTGAAAAAATTAATTGTACTTGGAAGCAAGAGCAAGTATTTTGTGAACCTTGGCAATGGCAGTTTTAATGCTGTAGGTGGGAGCAGAGGGCAGAATGGAGTGGGTGGAGGAGTGATCGGAAGGGGAGGAATGAGACCTTTACTAGTGGAGGTATGTTTCAAGAAGTTAGATACTAAGTGGAGAAAAATGCAGAAAGATGAATCTAAAATTTCCTAAAATTAGTGAGCTATTTGGACTCCTATTCATTCCTGTAGATTACAAACATGAAGAAAATAATTGGTTTTGGAAACAGTTTCCAAAGTTACATACATACGTAAATCTATTTACTTAATTGCCAGTAAGACAATTTTTCAGGAGGAAGAAACCTCCTTTTGCTATTTCTACAAAATATGCTATCCTGTTTAAAACTGTTTAAAAACTTTATCTGCATCTATTGAGATGATCATATGGTTTTTCTCCTTCAATTTGTTAATATGGTGTATCACATGGATTGATTTGCATATATTGAAGAATCCTGGCATACCTGGGGTAAACCCCACTTGATCATGGTGTATGGAACTTTCAAAGTGCTGTTGGATTCTGTTTGCTAGTATTTTGTTGAGGATTTTTACATCTATGTTCCTCAACTATACTGGTCTGTAGTTTTCTTTATTTGTGAAATTTCTGTTTGGTTTTGGTATCAGGGTGATGGTGGCCTCGTAGAATGAATTTGGGAGTGTTCCTCCCTCTGCTATATTTTGGAAGAGTTTGAGAAGGGTAGGTGTTAGCTCTTCTCTAAATGTTTGATAGAATTCACCTGTTAATCCATCTGGTCCTGGGCTTTTGTTTGTTGGAAGATTTTTAATCACAGTTTGAATTTAATTACTTGTGATTGGTCTGTTTATATTTCTATTTCTTCCTGGTTCAGTCTCAGAAGTTTGTGCTTTTTTAAGAATTTGTCCATTTCTTCCAGGTTGCCCACTTTATTGGCATATAGTTGCTTGTAGTAATCTCTCATGATCCTTTGTTTTTATGCAGTGTCAGTTGTTACTTCTCCTTTTTCATTTCTACTTCTGTTGATATGAGTCTTCTCCGTTTTTTTCTTGATGAGTCTGACTAATGGTTTATCAGTTTTGTTTATTCTCAAAGAACCAGCTTTTAGTCTTATTGATCTTTGCTATTATTTCCTTCATTTCTTTTTCATTTATTTCTGATCTATTCTTTATGATTTCTTTCCTTCTGCTAACATTGGGGTTTTTTTGTTCTTCTTTCTCTAATTGCTTTAGGTGTAAGGTTAGGTTGTTTATTTGAGTTGTTTCTTGAGGTAGGATTGTATTCTTATAAACTTCCCTCTTAGAACTGCTTTTGTTGCATCCCATAAGGTTTTGGGTAGTCATGTTTTCATTGTCATTTGTTTCTAGCTATTTTTTGATTTCTTCTTTGATTTCTTCACTGATCTCTTGGTTATTAAGTAATGTATTGTTTAGCCTCCATGTATTTGTATTTTTTTACAGATTTTTTCCTGTAATTGATATCTAGTCTCATAGCGTTGTGATCGGAGAAGATACTTGATACGATTTCAATTTTCTTAAATTTACTGAGGCTTGATTTGTGACCCAAGATATGATCTGTCCTGAAAAATGTTCCATGAGCACTTGAGAAGAATGTGTATTCTGTTGTTTTTAGATGGAATGTCCTATAAATATCAATTAAGTCCATCTTGTTTGATGTGTCATTTAAAGCTTATGTGTCCTTATTTATTTTCATTTTGGATGATCTGTCCATTGGTGAAAGTGGGGTGTTAAAGTCCCCTAGTATGATTGTGTTACTGTCAGTTTCTTCTTTTATGGCTGTTAGCATTTGCCTTATGTATTGAAGTGCTCCTTTGTTGGGTGCATAAATATTTACAATTGTAATATGTTCTTCTTCGATTGATCCCTTGGTCACTAGGTAGTGTCCTTCTTTGTCTCTTGTGATAGTCTTTATTTTAAAGTCTGTTTTGTCGGATATGAGAATTGCTACTCCAGCTTTCTTCTGATTTACATTTGCATGGAATATCATTTTTCCATCCCCTCACTTTCAGTCTGTATGTGTCTCTAGGTCTGAACTGGGTCTCTTGTAGGCAGCTTATATATGGGTCTTGTTTTTGTATCCATTCAGCCAGTCTATGTCTTTTGGTTGGAGCATTTAATCTATTTACATTTAAGGTAATTATCGATATGTTTGTTCCTATTACCATTTTCTTAATTGTTTTGGGTTTGTTACTGTAGGTCTTTTCCTTCTCTTGTGTTTCCTGCCTAGAGAAGTTCTCTTAGCATTTTTTGTAAAACTAGTTTGGTGGTGCTGAACTCTCTCAGCTTTTGCTTGTCTGTAAAGGTTTTAATTTCTCCCTCGAATCTGAATGAGATCCTTGCTGGGTAGTCTTGGTTGTAGGTTTTTTCCTTTCATCACTTTAAATACGTCCTGCCCTGCCTTCTGGCTTGAAAATTTTCTGCTGAAAGATCAGCTCTTGACCTTATGGGGATTCCTTTGTATGTTATTTGTTGTTTTTCCCTTGCCGCTTTTAATATTTTTTCTTTGTATTTAATTTTTGATAGATCGATTAACATGTGTCTTGGCATGTTTCTCCATGGATTTATCCTGTATGGGACTCTCCGTGCTTCCTGAACTTGATTAACTGTTTCCTTTCCCATATTAGGGAAGTTTTCAACTATAATCTCTTCAAATATTTTCTCAGTCCTTTTCTTTTTCTCTTCTTCTCCTGGGACCCCTATAATTCATATGTAGGTGTGTTTAATGTTGTCCCAGAGGTCTCTAAGACTGTCCTCAATTGTTTTCATTCTTTTTTTCTCTATTCTGCTCTGCAGTAGTTATTTCCACTATTTTATCTTCCAGGTCACTTATCCGTTCTTTTGCCTCAGTTATTCTGGTATTGATTCCTTCTAGAGAATTTTTAATTTCATTTATTGTGTTGCTCATCATTGTTTGTTCACTCTTTAGTTCTTCAAGGTCCTTGTTAAACATTTCTTGTTTTTTCCCCATTGTATTTCCAAGATTTTGGATCATCCTTACTACCATTACTCTAAATTCTTTTTCAGGTAGACTGCCTATTTCCTCTTCATTTGTTTGGTCTCATGGGTTTTTGCTCCTTCATCTGCTGTGTTTTTCTCTGTCTTCTAATTTTGCTAAACTTACTGTGTTTGGGGTCTCCTTTTTTCAGGCTGCAGGTTCGTAGTTCCTGTTGTTTTTGGTGTCTGCCCCCAGTGGCTATGGTTGGTTCAGTGGGTTGTGTAGGCTTCCTGGTTGAGGGGACTGGTGCCTGTGTTCTAGAGGATGAGGCTGGATCTTGTCTTTCTGGTGGGCCAGACCATGCCCAGTGGTGTGTTTTGGGGTGTTTGTGACCTCATTATGATTTTAGTTAGCCTCTCTGCCAATTGGTAGTGCTTTGTTCCTGTCTTGCTAGTTGTTTGGCATAGGGTGTCAAGCACTGTAGCTTGCTGGTTGCTGAGTGGAGCTGGATCTTAGCATTGAGATGGAGATCTCTGGGAGAGCTTGCGCTGTTTAATTGCACGTGGAGCCAGGAGGTCTCTTGTTGACCGGTGTCCTGAACTCGGCTCTCCCACATTGGAGGCACAGGCCTGAAACCCAGCCAGAGCACCAAGACCCTGGAAGCCACACGGCTCAGAAGAACAGGGAGAAAAAAAGTAAGAAAAAGATAAAAGAAAATAAAATGAAGTTATTAAAATAAAAAAATTATTAAAAATAAAAAAATTTAAAAATAATAAAAAAGGAAAGATGAGAGCAACCAAACCAAATAACAAATCCACCAATGATAACAAGTGCTAAAAACTAACTATACTAAAAACAAACAAAAAAATGGACAGACAGAACCCTAGGACAAATGGTAAAAGCAAAGCTCTACAGAAAAAATCACACACAGAAGCATACACATACACACTCACAAAAAGAAAAAAAGGAAAAAAAATATATATTGTTGCTCCCAAAGTCCACCGTCTCCATTTTGGGATGATTCGTGGTCTATTCAGTTATTCCACAGATGCAGGGTACATCGAGTTGACTGTGGGGTTTTAATCTGCTGCTCCTGAGGCTGCTGGGAGAAAAATCCCTTTCTCTTCTTTGTTCGCACAGCCCCTGGGGTTCAGCTTTGGATTTGGCCCCGCCTCTGTGTGTAGGTCCCTTGAGGGCATCTGTTCTTCCCTCAGACAGGACAGGGTTAAAGGAGCAGCTGATTACGGGGCTCTGGCTCACTCTGGCCGGGGGAGGGAGGGGTATGGAATGCAGGGCGAGCCTGCGGCAGCAGAGGCTGACATGACATTGAACCAGCCTGAGGTGCCCAGTATGTTCTCCTGGGGAAGTTGTTCCTGGATCACGGGACTCTGGCAGTGGTTAAAAGTCTAGCTAGGGGAATATTATGTAAGGGTTCAAATCCTGCTTCTAATTTAATGGCGTAGATGCTAAGGAGTTATTTTAACACTGGTTGCTTCAGTGTCCTCATCTGTAAAATGGTGACCATAATAGCACCAATCTCATACCATTATTATGAGGATTAAATGAGAAAATTTATATGAAACATTTAGGATAGTTCTTGGCAAAGGTAAACATTTAATGAATATTAGACATTATTATGTCATGTAGAGTAATAACTCTAAAAGACTGATACCTCATTTTCTTTTTGTTTGTCATATAAACAGCCATATAAAGCCATCAGAAATTATTAAAAGATTAATCATAATCTACTGAGATGTATTCACATAAGAAATTAGTCAAATTCTTAACTTTGAAGAAATATTGCAATTAGCAAATATTTTTGAAAGTATTAAAAATGTATAAAATTATAAGCTCAAATTTTTTACATTTAGAAATAATATATTCTAATTCTACAACAGGTTTTTTGGATCCTAAAATAATTATAGAAATAATATAAATTCCCCAAACCTCAAAGTTTTGGAATGACAACATGCTATCATTGAGGGCAATGAAATATATTACGGTATGAATTACACACAGATCCTGCTAATTTACCTAACTCCATTATTACTATTATATTTCACTGTAAGAAATGTGAAATTGTATTGACAGAGGGAAAATTTAAGGGTAATCTTTTTTCCTACAGATAAAGAGATAGTTTTCAAAACAAATTAATACTTTAAAAATATTCTTCTGGGGCTTCCCTGATGGCACAGTGGTTGGGAGTCCACCTGCCGATGCAGGGGACATGGGTTTGTGCCCCGATCCCGGAGGATCCCACATGCCACAGAGCAGCTGGGCCCGTGAGCCATGGCTGCTGAGCCTGCACGTCCGGAGCCTGTGCTCCGCAACGGGAGAGGCCACAACAGTGAGAGGCCCGCGTACCACAAAAAAAAAAAAAAAAATTCTTCCATTGTCTGTCTAAAACAATTAGAAAATATATATTTCTGAAATATGTTAATTTCAAAGTATGTTCTTTCTAATAAAACACTGATAATGTAATTACAAATTATTTCTATTTTTCCTAAAGCTCTTTTGTAGCTTCCATAACACATTTTAAAATAATAAAATAATATTCTGTATGATATGTGTAAGACAGATTGCAATTTCAGAAACTAGTTCAAGAAATATTTTATTATAAAGGGAGATGAATAAGGAGTTGCTTAAAATAATAATGCAATACAATTAAATAGCATTTATTCATTATTTTCTAGTAATGTACTGAATGAGGGTTTACAGTTTTAATTTTTTATTTTGATATTTTCAGTAGCATTAAAACATATATATATATATTTTTGAAAACTGCTTTATTGAGATATAATTCACATTCCATACATATTATTCCTCCTCTCCTCCCCACTGGTAACCATTAGTTTGTTCTCTATATCTGTAAGTCTGCTTCTTTTTTGTTATATTTACAAGTTTGTTGTATTTTTTAGAGTCCACACTAAATGATATCATATAGTATTTGTCTTTCTCTGTATGACTCATTTCATTTAGCATAATGCCCTCCAGGTCCATCCATGTTGCTGCATATGGCAAAATCTCATTCTTTTTTATGGCTGAGTAGTATTCCATTTTGTGTATATACCACTTTTTCTTTATTGATTCATCTGTTAATGAACACTTAGATTGCTTCCATATCTTGGCAGTTGTATATAATGCTGCTATGAATATTGGGGTGCATGTATCTTTTCAAATTAGTTTTCTTGGATATATATCCAGAAGTGCAGTTGCTGGGTCATATGGTAGTTTTATTTTTAGTTTTTTGAGAAACCTCCACATTGTTTTCCATAGTGGCTGCACCAATTTACATTCCTGCTAACAGTGTACAAGGGTTCACTTTTCTCCACATCCTCACCAACATTTGTTATTTGTGTTCTTTTTGACAATAGCCATTCTGACAGGTGTCAGGTGATATCTCAGTGTGGTTTTGAGTTGCATTTCCCTGGTGATTAGCAATGTTGAGCATCTTTTCATATGCCGTCTGCATGTCCTCTTTGGAAAAATGTCTATTCAGTTTTTCTGCCCATTTTTTAACTGGGTTGTTTGTTTTTTTGATATTGAGTTGTATGAGCTGTTTATATATGTTGGATATTAATCCCTCACTGGTCATATCATTAGCAAATATTTTCTCCCAATCAGTAAGTTGTCTTTTCATTTTGTCAATGGTTTCCTTTGCTGTGCAAAAGCTTTTAAGTTTAATTAGGGCCCATCTGTTTATTTTTGCTTTTATTTCCTTTATTTTAGGAGATGGATCCAAAAAAAATATTGCTGCAATTTATGTCTAAGAGTGTTCTGCCTATGTTTTCCTCTAGAAGTTTTATAGTATCCGGTCTTGCATTTAGGTCTTTAATCCATTTTGAGTTTCTATTTTATATAGAAACTTAAAATTGAAAAATTTTTAACATTTTGATAAATTATAGGTGAAAATGACCCTTTAGATCATTAAGAGTTAATGAGTTGGTACTAAAGTAAAATCTATAAATCTACATAGAGTCTATATCATGCCTTTCTGAGAGTTTGCTAATATACAGAAGAAATTATGGTTATTGAAATGAACAGAAGGGTTGTGAAATGGTTTGGAAAATGTCTGAAAATTTGGGGCTTTCATTCTTCTTTAAATTATGTAAGAAAATTAATGAATTTCTGTTTCTTTAGTGTTTATAAATATAAAAAAATAGCTAAATTGTTTTCTTTTTTAAAAAAAAAGTACTCAGTACTCACCTTTAACCTGTAGAGATAAACAAATAGCTCACGATAATAGAATGTAATTATAACCTTATGTCAATTTTACTTTAAAAGCAGTAGGTTTTTGATATTTATTCTTTCCAGGAAAAGTTGTCCTTTGGCAAGTTTTGGTAGGACTCTTTTAAAAAAAATTCCATTGAAATAACATTAAAAATGAAACTTTGATAAAACATGATAAAAGATATGATGATTTCATTAGCAAAGGAATCTTAGTCTGAGCACATAAAGCTATACACCTCTGCTGCTTCCAAATAATAAATCATGCCAAGATATGAAAAACATTTTATTTTTTGAAAATGAAAAATAATGTGTTTAATTTCATACTTCATATATATGCACTAAATTTCTGTAATCAGTCATTTCACATAAAGTGTGTCTTTAGAACATATCTTAAAGCAGACAAGCTTTGTAAGACAGGATTTTGTTTACTTTCAAAAATTAGCACACAGTTTAGGAAACTTTATAATTAGCATTTTTTTTTACAAATTAAATAAAATATAGTGAATAGATACTGTCAAGCTCTCCAGAGATGAATTTTCACATTTGCTAAGGATTTCCATGAAAGTGATTAATTTTTAGACAAACAGCATGCCAGAATTCTTCCAAGTCATAAACACCCTGATTGTAGGGTATCCCAGTGTGATAATACAGATAACCAGAGACAAAGGCATACAGAGTAGTAACAGTCTATAAAACTTTTCATTAATATTTATAGTCATGAACTGAGGCAATTTAGAAGTCCTGTGAATTCTTTGAAAGTATATAATAATGTTAATAATTATTTATAAGACACTTGAGAAAAAAACGTTAACTGTTGAACTAATAAAAAACATACTTTTTCAGTTAATAGTAGGCTTATTCTTCAAGCTTTAAAATACGGATGTTGTTGAAGAATTTTAGAAAAGCATACTTCAAATTAATGAATTAGAAAAAATATCAAGCCAAATAGCAGGAGTCAGGTTTTTCATTCCATTGTAGGAAAAATAAAAAAATTATAATTGAATTTCTAGATTCAAAAGGAACTATTTTTGTTATAAAAATTTTCATAAGGACTATGTAGAAAGAATAACACTATTTGGGTCATATGTTCTAGAACAAGTTCCAAAAGTGTCCAGAGAAGAACAGACATGGAATCTGAAGGGAAGACATAGCTGATAAATTTCATTTAAGATGGTTACCACACCTGGTTTTAGAAAGACATATAAATGTTGACAAGTAATCTTTTAGGGAATAGGAAATTGAAAAAGCTAAAAAGTAAACTCAAGCAATGGGATTGTCTGGAATAAATGCTTCAATGCCCCTGAATGGAATAAAAGCAAAACAAAGTAAAACAACCAAACAAAAACCTTGAGCTGGAAGAAGGCTCCAAAGTCTCTGAAAGTTGAAAGAGAATAAATATGGTCTTCAAGGTAGTTTTCCATTTTTTTAATTAACCTTCAAAGATTTGCAAAGTTGTTTGTTTGTTCCCCTTAAAATAACATCAGCCAGGAATATATCACCTATCCTTGCTAAAAAACACCTTGAGAATCATTGCTGACAAAGTGTCTTAGAGACGGTGGTAAGCAAAAATGTATCATACCATTAAATTTTAGCTCAGCAAAGGAATGAAAACAGTTAAGCAAGTTGGGCAGTTTTGATCATAAAAATGTAGCATTCTATTACATACAATGATCTGAGTTAATTGTGTGGCCTTGAAGCCAATATTTAACTTTTCAGAGGCTCATTGATCCTTTTTTATAAACTTAATTGTGGAAGTCAGGATTAGGATAGGGAAAAGGTTAATCAGGTTGTCTTCTGTACCACAATGTAGATGCAAAATATGAATCTCTCTCACATATTATTTTAAAGAGGCTTGGAATAGTTTTTTCAGTTTACAAGAAAACTGCTTTGACTCCACTCATTCAAGATAAGGTATGAGTAAAAATAATTGAAAATCCCTGGCCTGCTACAATTATATTACTCTTTTTCTTTATAGTTAAACTTTCAAAATGGATTTATTTTTCTCTTCCTTTCTTCTCATCCTGACCATCCATGGACAACCGTTTTTGTTTATCAGTGATCACCATATTGTTAAACCCAATGAGCATTTTCTTCTTTAACATCTCCGCGCTCCCTATTTCTTAAAGATTTTCCTCCTTTCTCCTTTCTTTACATAAGCATGAAAACTGCTAAGATGAATTACTGGAATTTCTGCATGTACAGTATTTTAAAATCATGTATAAAAATATTTTTGTAGGACACTGTAGTTATTTGGGAAAGAAAAAAAGTACAATAAGCAGAGAGTGGTCACGAGGAGAGTTTAGCCATCAAGACTGATCTCCATAGGGAGTCTTTTTTTTTTTCCTGAATTTTCCACAGACAAGAGCATTGTCTCATCCTTGTATCTCTGAAGGCATATTTTCCAGGTTGCAAAGAGCAGTTTTCTCTTAGCACAAAATTCATGTTTGTTGTTTAAACGTTTTTCTACTACATTGATTACAGCATAAAATATAGCAGCTGAGGAGGAAATTCACTCAGACCATCTTATTTTTTACTTTTTCCTTTCCCAGAATATGAGGTATATTAGAAATTCATTTTAATTAGAATGTCAGCTTTTAATGTAAATGGAGAAAAATCATTGCCAAGATGATTAGATATCCACATTACCTTATTTTATCCTATCAGTTATCTTCTTAGAGGGAACACTAGGCATACAATGGGAGTTTTTCTCTGATCTAGGCAAAAAAATTCATGTAAATAACGATTATATTAAAAAAATATGTTACCTGTTTGATTTAAGAAATAGCATAGAATTTGAGTTGACAACCTAGTTTCAAGTCCTCTCTGTATTTTTTATTAGCTCTGTTACTTTGCCAGGCCCCTTAAATTGTAAGAGTAGCAGTTTTATTATGTGTGGAATCAGGATAAGTATACCCAGCCTGAATATATCAGCAGATCGTTCTGAGGATCAGGAGCAGCAACGTATGGGAAGCATCATGTAACCTAGAGGATGGTATACACATATGATGCTGTAGTTTTTTCCCCAAAGAGAAAGCAATTACTACTTTTACTAGTTAGCTAGGCTGCTGTAACAAAGATCACAAACTAGGTGGCTTTAACAACAGAAATGTATTGTCTCATGGTTTTAGAGGCTCAAAGTCCAAGATCAAAGTGTTGGCAGGATTGGTTCCTTCTGAGGGCTGTGAGGGAGAATCTGTTCCATGCCTGTCTCCTAGTTTCTGATGATTTGTTGGCAATCTTTGACATTTTTGGCTTCTTAGGCATATCACATAGCGTTCTTCCTGTGTGTATGTCTGTGTCTAAATTTCCCCTTTTTAAAGGACATCTGTCATATTGGAGTAGCTGCCCACCCTACTCCACAGTGACTTAATCTTAACTTAAATAATTACATCTGTAAAGACCTTATTTCCAAATAAAGTCACATTGTTAGGTACTGGAGGTTAGGACTTTGACACATGAATTTTGGAAAGACACACTTCAGCCCAGAACATCATCATATCAAAAATAGACTTAGTGTTCACTCTTAATCCTTTAGTCAGCAACACTCTTCCTGACTCATCAACTGGCAATCACAGATTTTCTATCCACCCTCTCTAAAACATTATTATGCATAGGAAAAGGGTGAAAGAACTCTCCTAACTCCTTACTTACTTGCTAAACTTCCTACTTATAACATGGGGAGGGGGAAGGGTAAGCTGGGACGAAGTGAGAGCGTGGCATGGACATATATATACACTACCAAATGTAAAATAGATAGCTAGTGGGAAGCAGCCGCATAGCACAGGGAGATCAGCTCTGTGCTTTGTGACCACCTAGAGGGGTGGGATATGGATGGTGGGAGGGAGACGCAAGAGGGAGGAGATATGGGGATATATGTATACGTATAGCTGATTCACTTTGTTATAAAGCAGACACTAACACACCATTGTAAAGCAGTTATACTCCAATAAAGATGTTAAAAAAACAAACACTTGGGGCTTCCCTGGTGGCGCAGTGGTTGAGGGTCCGCCTGCCGATACAGGGGACACGGGTTCGTGCCCCGGTCCGGGAAGATCCCACATGCCGCGGAGCGGCTGGGCCCGTGAGCCATGGCCGCTGAGCCTGCGCGTCTGGAGTCTGTGGTCCACAACGGGAGAGGCCACAACAGTGAGAGGCCCGCGTACCGAAAAAAAACAAAAAAAAAAACACTTTTAGTTCAAAGGTTATTCTCTGTAAATCTATTTCTATAACAAATTTTGAGAGCTATACCATCTGTGAAAGATGTTTGTCATACCTTCCAAAATGAAATTAAAGAGAAAAAGCAATTACAAGCATTTTCATATCTAAATTTCTAAATTGGTAAGAAAATGGGGGAAAAAAAGAAAATGGGGGAAAATTAAGGTTTTCAACATTTAATAAAACTTCAGAGAGACACAAGCATTTTTTTAAAGGGAGTATTTACAGCTGGATCTCATATATACACATATTTGTCTTATTTATTCAATAAAACAATTCCAGTGGCTCTATTTCTTAATGTTACAAAATCCAAAAATAAATATTTAGAAAATGTTAAACATTTTAAACTAGAGTTCAGGCTATATGCTGTTGAATAAACTTTTTTTCTCTCTTAGAGACACATATGTTAATTCACAGAAGATCCTAAAATTAAATGGATAATTTTTTGAGATTTATTAAACTCTCCCTATCTATCTATCAAGTTCAGTTTAGATTATGGAGCAGGACTTGTGTTCTATTTAAGTTTGCTTTACAGTCTTTGATTATATAACACATGTTCTTGTAGAGTTGAGTACATTCTGATATAAAGATAGTAATAGAGCAAGCAGGTATTATATAGCACAGCTCCTCAGGTAAACAAGGGTGGGTAATTTAATTTCCAAGGTGACAAATTATCTTATCATGAGGGAGCAGGCAATTCCTTCCCTGAAATAAACTAAGTAGCCCAGGACAGCTTTAACTAGATGAAATCATTATCCGTTTAAAGACACAAGTGTTGAATAAAGTTAATTTTCTCTGCTTTAGTGTCTTGGTAGAAAATGGCATAAGAAAATAGTGCTGCCCTCAGGTAATGTTAAGCTGTTTAAACTCTTCAGTAAGAGAATAAATATAGTATTACTTTAGAGTAAAATTCATATGCACATGCACATTTCTATGAATTAGACTGCAATAATAGACTATTAAAAAGACAAATGTCTTTACTCCCTCACCTTTCTAAAGGACAAGCACATAAAAAGTATTTATTTATACCTCAGATTTTTAACACCATTTAAAGCACTATTTAACAAGCAATAGCTTTAATCATCTTCTGACCATGGCCTAGAGCATTATGTGTTGGTATGTGCCAGGTGTATGGGAAACATTTTTTTATCTTTGAATTCAGAATGGTGCTAACAAAGCTCTTCCTGATAATGACCTCTCGGGTCTTCCTTTGTATTTTTCTCTTCTTACTTAGGCAAAAATTGTGACTAATTCTTAGTACCTCAATAAAGGTGAATCATCTCTAGAGTAATTTGATACTCTCTGTTTGTTTCTAAAGTTAAATTAGTAGATAGATAAATAATTCATGTCTTTATTTCTTGAGGAGCATTCTTTTCTCACTTCTGCTCAAATTATCTTGAAGATGAAATGATACTGGCCTCTTGCATTATTATATAATAAGACCTTAGGACATCTAGTACTAAAACTCATTTTACTGCTTACAACTGGAGAAAAATAGCATTATGTGTCTTTAGAGGGGGAGAGAGGGAGAGATAGAGAGAGGGCAGAGAAAGAGAAGAGAGAGACTGATTTTAAATTTCCAGTCAAAAAAATTTTGAATGTTTAGAATGGCTATCATAATGGAAAATATAAAATTAGTAAATAGTTTGGACAAGTTTCAAATATGGAAATAAGTAAATGGAACACAATAAAGCAAGAATGTTTTATAAGGTATGATGGCTTATAAAATAAATTAAAAAGGCAAAATGACATTTTATTCACTTATAACTTAATATAAACATCTTCACAATTATTAGCCATTGCACATTAAAACTGTGATATTAAATCAAGAAACCTGTCAGAAATCTGAAAACTATTATAAATATGCTTTGTATTCAGACACTGTGGCCTCTTAAAGTGAATCATTTCTTTCAAATCTCAGCCTTTACCCAGCTCCACAGGGATTCCTTCAGGTGTAAGTATAATTCTTCTGGGATGTTTGTACTTTCAACGCTCATTTCACCTAAACCTACTACATGTTGTATATGAGGAAAGGGCATATGCATGAAATATATTTGTCTCAGAGTCTGTTGAATTGAGATTTCTCAGGGGGAAAAAACAAACATCTAAAGCCACTTTTCAACATTTGATGTTTATGTATATGTGAATTTTATATATGCACATCTGTGCATAGCTATACACAATTTGGTTATACATCACAGCAGATAGGTGTTATATTTTAAATGGATTTGATCTGTAAACACTGATACTGCTGAATAGATAGGATTTTGCCTCACAAATACTATAGTTACTCTTTTTAACCACCATATGATATTACCTAAAATTATTAGCAAACTTTATATCTACTAGTGCCTAGGTTTTCATTCTAATTGTCCATATGTCTTTAGACATAGATAAGTAACTATAACGTGGAAGAAAACATTTATATTGGAGTTATACCATAAGAAATTTCTTTTTTCCAACAGTGACTCATCAAATGCCATTTTAATGTGGAAAATCCCTTCAGAACAATTTTGAATAAGCATTTGAAAATAATTATAGACAAAATGATGATATAGCATTACTGATCATACTGTATTTTAAGAATTATTTAACACAGTTTTAGATACATTTTGATAGAAGGAAGTCTTATTTATATTTGAAATTCAGAGATATGTTGATGACAGCAAAGAAAAAACAAGTGACCATCTCTGTGGTAGAGTTTCCAAACTGAGTTTAAGATAAAGGGTCCACAGAGTCATTGAAAGGGTATCTTTGCCTCCATGGAACATCTTCTAGTATATGATTTTTGACTACCATCTGAGTCTATAAGATATTATGACAAATATTTGTTATTGTGTAATTTGTGCTGTAATCTAAGATAGGTCATTCAACATAGGGAAGAAAGCAAAATGATGTTAGGAGTATGAATTTTGCATTTGTCAGAAAATGTGAGTTCTAATTTCAGCTCAACCTAATTATCTCTATGACTTTAAGAAATTCATTTCATCTTTCAGGATCTGAATTTTCTTATCTGTAAAATGAATATGGTCTAGTTTCTAAAACCCTTGCCAATACCAATGCTTGTGATCTATGTAGTAGACACTGTGAATCTATTTGAGACATTAGCAATACAAAAATGAGCTAGGTATGCATTTGTAGAGCACTGTGATTATCCTGAACATCCTTAATGAAAGGACGTATGACCAAATATGAGAGAAGGTTATATTTAGAAAGAGCCTTGATGAGTGGCAGGATGGAAGGCATTCCAGGTAGAAGGAAACCCTAAATAAAGAGCTGGCTTGAAATGTACTGCCTTTAGATGACAAGGCAGAATGGAGGTGGTCTGTTATTGTTGATGGTAGTGGTGGTGGTGATAATAATAACTGATATTTGGTTTTAAACTATGGGAAATTTGAATATTTTGTAGATTAACCAAACAGCTAAAAAAGGAATATGATTAAAAACACAAGCTAGAAAAATTAGCCTTATAAAGTCTCTTTAGTTGATCAAGGAAGCAAATCTATAACCATCGAGGAAAAATAAGGTGAATAAACTGGGGATGTTTGGATGGAGCAAAGTTGAAGGAATTTAGATGTCTAGCATTGCCTACCTTCCCATATGCCTTGCACTAATGAGTAGGAATTATTAAACCTTTTTGAAATTATTCATTTAGCTCTAAAATTGGGGTATTTTTTAAATTCATAATCCTTTTCTAAGTCACCATAATGAAAACATATACATAGTTTATGAGGGAAGAAGAAAATTATTGCAAATAACTCATAAAGGTTTAAAAATATTCTTAGTATCTATATTTTAAATTATTAAAGTGATTTTTGAGTTTTTATATGCTTGAATATATAATATGATATAAAAATCAAAATTAAGAACTTTCAAAGTATTATTTAATATGATCAGGTTACTTCAACAGATATTTCACTAGTGTTGTTGATAAGATGAAGATTTAATTGTTAAACACCTGTAGTCTCCTTTTCATAGTGCTATTTCTTTGTTGTTGCTATTTTGCTGGATTTTCCATTTACTTTTTTCCTCTACTTAGAAAAGAAAAGTAAACAATTTAGTATAAAGAAATTTCTTTCATAATGTTTCAACACAAGACTCTTTAATCTAGAATTTCCTACATTAGGTTCATGTTTTAGTGTTGATAGGTGAGAAAAAAATGTTACATAGGGATCATGAGAAGGTATGGAACACTGCAGAATTACATTGCTACCTACTATTTTGGGCCAAATCAAGTTCAACAGTATCCTAGCTTAGGGCTGTATTACTTTTTCCCTTTAGAACTCTATTACTTGCCTAGCAGAGTATTGACTTTGAAGGGCAGAGAGCTGCATAAAGAGTTCTCTCTTTCAGCATTTTGCTTATTTCTCAACCTTGCGTACATCTGTGATATAAATATATATATATATATATATGCATAAGACAAATTGTTTTTTGATAATGTTTTGCATAAAAATGCACAGTGTTTTACAAAGAAAATACTAGGCTATGCTTTCTATTTTTTGAGTTGCTAAGCAAGAATCTGTGGCATTGATTGATGTATCATTTTGAAATCTGCAAGGGTCTTTATGGTTATAGTTATGAATATGTATGAAAAATCAGTTTTAGTAACTGTGCTATTAGAGATGGTCTAAGACTATAATTCAACAGCAATTTCCTTAAAAGACAAAGGAACTTAAATTACCATAGAATAAGTGTTGATAGCTGAATGTCTTATTGAAAAATAGCTTCTTGTATTCAGGCATATTTTCAAAGGGTGACAAGAAGTAATGACTAAAGGGGAGCATACTTAGAGATATGTCAACTCCTAGTTGAATTACTGAAGAAGAAGTACTTTAACATTCTGTCCACCTATGTCACATTGTTTATAGAAATTTTAAAAGTCGTGATCAACACAGCACTATTATATTTCTGACAAAGAAACAGTGTTATATTTCTCCTGTATTTACATATCCATCCCAATTGGACAACAAAATATGTATTGAGATTTTTAAAAGTTAGCCTTAAAATAAGGTAGCCTTTGAATTATTAATCCCTTTTTCCCCCTAGCATAGCAACAATAATTATATGTATTCTCTTGTCAAATCAACCTTTTTGTAAGATTTCTGTGCCTTGTTTTCAGGATAAACTCAAGAATACAAAGTTCAAGTTAGAGAATACACACTTAGACATCCTTAGGTCTGCTGTCCAAATATGGTTATTATTTTATGTTTAAAATGTAAACAGAACAAAACCATTGACTATTTGTTTCCACAGTGTATTTTCCATTTTGTATTTCTTTTGTGTTGGTTTGGGTTTGTCTTTGGACAAATTAAAATCATTTGATACAGACACAAACACACATAAATACATAAGCTTCTGGATCCAAATTTCTGACATAATGTTTAGTTAAAACCCCTGTCACATCCTATAATCACTTCTTTACTAATACACTACAGAAAAAAAGGAGTATTCGTTATGTTTATAGAATAATTGATCTTTTTATACCTTCCTATTTCATATGCAGTAATGTTATATACTGGATTTAATTTATATAAATTTTCATATATGGTAATATAAAAGTGGAATAACATCCTGTTCACATGTTCAAATCCTGATAGAAATAGAAAAGAAGGGGGGCGGTTCTAATTGTGGAAGTTCCAGCCTTCTTCTAAGGCACATGGGTGAACAAAAAAATAAGGAAATAGAGAAAACATATATTTGTATATCCAGGTAATGCAATGAAGTTTATTGTTACACAGCCACTGAGGAGACTAGCTGCATTTTTACCATGGCTAGGGCAGCTAAACTGCATCTATTATTTAGGAAACAACATAAAATGTTAGAGCTACAGAATGGAAAACTGTAAATGATTCAACCTTCTTGACACTCAGACTCTCAGGCACCAGGTTAATGTCACAGAAGCAAACTGGGCAGCATCCAGGGCAAAGAGCCAGGTGTAGTAACAGCTACACTCTCTGGAAGAATGCAGCTCAGAGAGAAACTGGAGCAGTTGCAGGAGACTATGTGAATGTAATTTACGGCAGAATCACCATGTGGCAGTTGGGGCCTATTCTGACCAGACAAGTCTATGGAACTTCTTTTCACCATTCACAGAAACAGACAGCAACTAAAATTACAAGATACGGTGACTGTAAGTGAATACAAAATACGCATTTCTCTAAAAGCAATTCTAATTAGTTACCCAATATTGCTATTATGTTTCTTATGTGCATATACAACTTTGATCTTATTCTTGCCTCCTAAACCCATGTGGTGTTTCTTTCACTTATAGTATTAGTAGATGTTATCATTTATTTACATCTGAAAAAAATGTTTAAATGGTTAATCTATGATCATATTTGCAGTCAGTCCAATGAAAAAATATAATTGCATTTTTAATATTTATTATGAGTCCTTAATTTAAATAAATAAAGTTATTGTTTATTCTTCATAATTAGGTATCAAGTCTTATTAAGAAGTTATGATTTAACTTTTGTTTAATAAAGTTTGGCATAAAAATGGAATTGTTGAGGCTCGGAACAGACAGCCCTAAGATTTGTAACAATGGAATGTTGATTAATTTTAATTAAAGTTGCTTGAGAAAAAATTGGTGGGAAAAAATATTTTAAAACCCTCTGATCTCCCTCTTTCTCTCTGAAAGTGAGAAATAAATCTCTTAATGTGAAGGTATCCTCTTTATACCAGGAGGTTAGAAAGCATCCTTATCACCAGAGTTAGGGAAATCGAGATTAAGAAAACTGTATAAACAAACTTTGTTACTTCATTAGTTTGCTACCCCAAGCACAAGCCCTATTGTTTTGTTAAATCTTGACAAGTAATTATTTATTTGTCTAAAAATGATAAAAAAAAAAACAAACAGCCTGCTTTTGTTACTTTGGAGTTCTTGTTTCTATGAGACCTCCATATGTACGGGTTTTTTTTTTTTTCTCCTGTTAATCTGTCTTGTGTCAATTTAATTATTAGACCAGCCAAAAGAATTCAGAAGGGTAGGGGAGAAATTCCCCCTTCCACAACAACAACTTTTTACCATAAATTTTTAATTTAAATGTATAAAATGGATTAGTCTTTAAAAGTAGAGAGTAAGCAAAGCAATCCAGATTATAATGTGAGTCTCTAGGGATTGTTCATTGACTTTTCATAAAATAGTTGAATAAAATTTTGCTTGTGTTTGTCTGAAAAAAAATACCTGAAAATATGTGTAGATATATAGACTCTCTTTAGTTTTTCTTTTTTTCTTCTAAATTCTACTCCCACATTATTGTATAGAGTTGAGATACCCAATAGGGTAGCCACTAGCCACATCTGACTACTGAGTACTTGAAATGTGGCTAGTAGGACTGAGGAAATAAATTTTTTATTTCAATTTAATTTAAATTTAAAAGCTGAAGTGTTATCTGTATGTTTCTGTTAAACACAACGTTATTGTCTTGGTGGGATTACATTTCACTTGAACTATTGAAAATATTGTATTTTATTTGAGATGTATCATAAGTATAAAATACTTAATTTTGAAGACAAGAAAAAAGAATACTATAATTAATAATTTTATATTGTTACAAGGAGAAATAAAAACAGTTTGGATATGTTGAATTAGCTCAAATACATTATTAATATTAATTTAATCTGTTCCCTTTACTGTCTTTAATACGGCTATTAGAAAATTTAAAAATACATATGTGACCCACATTATATCTCTACTGGGAAATGCTAGTAGAGGAGATGTTTATTCCATATACTGAACATTAAAATTGAACAATATTAAGAAATGGTTTTATCCAAAGTTTCTGAGACCAAGAGATTCCAGTCCAATAAAGGGAAGGTGACAATCACCAGGTGGCCAGTCACAATCATGTTGACTAGAAAGGACCTTGGCCGCATTAAAAACAAAACAAAACAACACAAAAACAAAAGAAAACACTGTCACTGAAAGTATATTCTGAACCTTACTGAACATCCCTCAGAAAAACAATTTTTACTCAAAGAATTAGAAATTTGTGGCTCTTCAATTATTTTATCTCAATAGGCAGTTTTTATTTGATCTGAATAGGCAGTTTTATCTTCTTATTGACATTCAGTTACATCCATCACTAGGATGAATTAGGCTTAGGCTTCTAGACTAGATTTATATTCAGACTTGACCAGAATCAAGTGTGCTGCCCTTATTATGCCCTTAATTTTTGCTTCTTATTTATCTACTCTAATATTTCTTTAATAAATTTAAAGAGGAAACTTTTTAAGTATTGATATTAATCTTTTTGCTGTACCATCACTACTACAAATGTATCTATTCAAAATTAATTGGAACTTAATTTCTAAATATTGATATAATTGTGCTTGTTTCTTATTTGTTTTTCACTTCTGGTGATTTCTATGATTAATATAGATGGTAACAAATGTATTCTAGAATAATATATACTTGAATATATTGTATTTTTATAAATTATCTTGAAGATGATTTGTTCTTAACACAAAATAATCTGTACTTGTTTCTTTATAATATGTTTGATGTCCTTCTTATATATGCATTATGCATGTATTATAATAATTAATTTTATTGATGTTACTCAAGTTAGCACTGATTGCAAAAAATTATTATAATATCAGACTACATGATGTCATCACAGCAGGTAGCAAAGTTTTGAGTTGTGAAGTATCCAGGTAGTCAGTAAAGTTTGTACATAAATGAATTTTTGAGAGCATGTAGTCTAATACTCTCATTCAAGTACGTAACAAATATTTATTAAGAATTCTAAGCTATAAGAGGTTAAGTGACTTGGACCAAGTTTTACCATCAGATTCACAGAGCAAGACTAGAATTTAAACTAAGTCTCTTAACTCCTAATTCTTTCCACTCCATGATGTTTCATCTAATTGCAGGTAAAAAAAGAACAATATAGAATTTACTTATCTAATTATTACATGGTAAAAGTGATTAGAACCATTTTCTCTGTGGCCATGACACTTTTGAAGTACTAAGAAAACTTTGATAAAAGATTGCAGCGATCATTGAATGAAAAATCTTATAATTGTTTCACATGTAGGCATCCTTCCAGGCAAGTAAGTATGAATCCCAAGCCAAGCATGAATCAAAAAACACAAATTTTTACAGGCTTAATCTCCTCTGTTTCTTCCCACGAAACATACTCTGTTTTCCAAGCCAACTCCTAATGACTTAGGAACACTAACAAAGTTTTAGGAATTTTGTGAACCACTGACACATCAGTAGCTTGAAATCAACCATGTCAAAAATGTTTTCACCATGGTAATTGGTAAGTGGTACAGTTTAAGTTTTGTTTTGTTTTGTGTTTCCAATAGTGAGTTTGTTGTTAAATATTTGAAAGAACATTGCTACTAATATACCTCCCACCCAGCATGTAAGAAGGAACTATGAGTAAATAAAGTGTTAGCAGAACAATAACAATAACAGAAAAGTTAGCTTATTATTACATCTTTTAGTTTTTATCCTGCAAGTTCTCCATCATCTCACTACCAGTGCCTAATTCTTTGACATTTCAAATAATTCCTATTTAGAATCATTGGGGCTCCATGAAAAACAAAAACAAAACAAAAAAAAAGCATGTTACATGCCATTTAGAAGAATAAAATACATGCTTATCTTTTTCAACGAGTTCTAAAAAGGCTGTAAATGGCATGTTTTTAAAACAAGTTGTAACCTCAATTTTCAGAATAATAACACATGTGTACTGGCCATTCAAAGCTTGCCCTATCCTTAAAAGACAGAAGAAATAAGCTTGCTGAATTCTTACAAATCTTCATAATTAATATCAGACCTCTCTATGATTATTAATATCATGAATTATTCTTGGGGCAAGATAAAGCAACTGGAAAAAGAAAAATAATGTTTATTCAGTGTCTTCTAGGTGACAGCCATAATTCTGACTGTAACCCAGGCAGACCTTTGCTCCCATGAACTATTCAATCTTGTGCTAGATAAGTAATGGTAACCAGGAAAACAGACTAATAGTACATTTTCAGACAGTGATAAATTATAGGAAGAAAACAAAACTGAGAAGAGGGAATGAGCACACTGAGCACAGTTTGTCTTCCACAGAAATCTCATTTATTCTGATGATTTAATCCACAGATTTATAATGACTTCTCAACCAATGCATATTTTACGCATTACTGAATGCATACTGAGATATTGTCGTGTTGATATTTTACACAAAACTCAGTAAAACAAAATCAAAACTCACTTCAAGTGGACTTTAACTATATATTTGATGTTAAGATTAATTATTCTGTACACAATACCTTACAGCACTAAATTTAACTTTATTTGTATTCAGTTACTGCTGTGAACTGGTTACTGGTACAGGAATCATAGATGCATTAAAAAAGTAAAAAGAATGTAGTCCTTTCTCTTCAAGGGTCTTCTAACACTCTAGTATGAAAAAATAAGAGACAATTTCAATTTAAGTTAATGATTTCTATGGAGAATTTAAACTTATGCCCCTTGGAGGCATTCGGTAACATATTTTTGGATGAGTGAAGGAGATGTTTAACACAACTTTCTAAAGGAGAATACATTCAAATTAAGTTTTGAAGTATGAATAGGAGATAGCAAGCCAGTGGGTAAAGAGGGGAGAACCATCAGGATACAGAAAGCCATAAAGAGATTTGAAAAACCAATGTGTTTGAATATGTTAACTATGTTAGTAAATGCAAAACACAGAGAAGTTAAATATGAGACTAGAGTTTAACTGTGAGTCAAATTACAAAAAACTGTGAATGGAATAAAATCCTAGAGTATTTGTGTGGTAGAATTGATGAGATCTATGGATCTTCTGTACCAAAGTGAGATGGAAGGGTAACAACTAGGGTATTCTGGTTCCGTTCTCAAAAACAGTGAATTCAGGATGAGGAATCTACTGTTCTCTGTTGGTTTTCAAAGACTTAGAATTCGGCATGTATCTGTCTTGAACATTTTATCTCCCATTGCCTCCAGATATATTCCCCTGTTCTCCTCAGCATCTTTAACAGCCCTTGCCACCCTATTAATCATTTAAAGAGTGTTACTGGGCTCCTCCCATGTTTCAACCACAGTTCTAGATACTGGCAAATAAACTACAAAGAAAATAGACAAAGACCTTCAGGGAGTATACATTCTCTTTGGTTGAGACACAGTAAACTACATGAATAAGTAAAATACAGTAGGATTGCTAGATATGGGTGCTGAGACAAGAAAATCAAGGAAGTGGCATGGGAAATGTGGGTGTGAGGGGGAGTAATTTTAGATAAGGTGACTATAGCCTCAGTGAAAAGATGACATTAAAAAAATCAAACCAAAAAAAGAGGTGGTGAACCTATGATATGCACAGGGAGGAATATGACACGAAATGTGAAATATCTGAAAATTTGTCCTACTGATATCTAACACATTAGCCTCCACAGTTTCATGGATTCCGGTAGAAGACAAAGGATAGGTTATTCCTCATAGCAATTGCAGTTATTACAGTTTCAACAGATTTATGCACTAGTTCCCACAACTCTGAGCTTAGAAACTTAAATCTTTTATAATTGGCTTTATGCAAACCTTTTTTATTAACATTTTTTTTACCAGAGTTAAAGATTATTTTATTATATTAGACAATAAAGCAAACCTGCTCTTTGCTTTGAGGGGAGACACTATCTCTATCCTCCAAGGGTAAATGTTTTACAAAAAAACTTTGAAAAGATAATCTATAACAAAGTACAGTTAGTGCTTTGCTCATAAGATATGTGGAAACATGAGAGAAGATGGAGTATTGTTTCTCAACTATATCTACCCCTTGTTTATACCTCAGTTTGGTTTCTGGGCAAATTATCCATGAGCACATCATTCTGTCTGCCACTCTGTGACAGAGGCTGAGACCAAATCCAACTGCTTTAATTAAGGCTACTGTGAACAGGGCTTAGAGCAGCAAACTGAGACCAACCTGCAGTGCTGTCCTCAGTTATGCCACAAAGGGTACTTGACCCAGTTAGTTCTACAAATCCCACAAATCATCAGAGTTTATCTTAGAAAACCAGGTGTTTTTTTCCTTAATTTTCTGTATTAACCTCTTAACTTGGCCTGAGGCATTAACCTAGGTAAATGGGATGTATTAGCAAATACAGACACTCTACCTTGGTTTTGCCAGGAGTAAGCAGAGGCAAATGCTATGCTATTTGACCTCCCTCACCATGAGCAGCCATATCAACTTGCTAAGTGTCACAAATCTAACATGCAGTGGTAGCCCCTCTTCTAGAAACATGGAATCCTTTCCTTTGTGCCCACTCTTTGATAGTGGATTATTGCCATGAAGATCAAAAGGGCAGGAGTGGCAATCTGGGCAGTACAGTCTTGATAAGCAGCTTGATTCCAGTCTGTCTCATCAGAGAATAGGTCTTTACCATAGATGCTACCTGAGTTACCCTGACGGTCCAATCAGCAGCTATGATCTGTTTCCACAGTTTGTGACCCCTAAGAAGGGTGCATTTAATTTGCCATTCTGAAGTCTTCCAAGTGGCAGACTGACGAGATAGGCCCATCAGTAGCTCAAGTGTCAGTAAAAATATAACAGGTTTCATCAGGGAAAGAATTTATCACAGCTATCAGAAAAGCCTTGATTTCTGCTCATTGAACAGAGTGATCATACCCATTTCCAGCTCTGCATTGCTGGTGCTGTGGTTGAACATCAGCAGGAACACAGTGGACACATTAGCTGTCATCCATTTAGTGAGCCATGCTCCAGGTATTTAAGAGAACTCTGTAAATCAGTGTCTCTCGTGAGCCAGAAGCTTTGTTTAAGGGGACAGAGTGGGGAACAAAGTTCCCCTTAACAACATAGCTACTACTTTTTCACATAAAGTCAAGATGCTACTGGGTCAGGTCTACTGAGTTCTTAGAATATATCATTTCCAGTTGCCACTGACAGCTGAGGCTTGTTGGGCCTTTCCCACATTATTAGTTGTTGATTCTGACTGACTGAGCTATCCCAAAATGGGAGCGTCAGTTTTGAGAGTTGTCAGGAGCTCAGCTGAGTTGGGTGAGAGAACTTTCTTTGATTGGCTACTTCACTACCAGAAAAGTAACAATGAGTCAAAAATGAGACTTAAGCTTTTAATTAGTTACTATGATGGTATAAGCAAGAGTCTAAAGCCAGAGAAGGTACAGACTCTCCCTGTGCCCTTTTCTCCCCTGGAATGGTGCACTGATCAGTGGTCAGGTAGATCAGCACAAACATGGGGGTCACCTCACTTTTGAGGGAGACCCAAAGAAAAGGTCTCAGAAAAAGAGACTTAGGAACTTAGGCACCAGGCTAGGAATGTAAATATGTGAAGAGTATGTTCAGCCACCGGGCCTGAGTCCTTTATGCAGCCCTCTTGAGAGACCATAACACCTTGGCTGTGGACAAAGTCCAGTAGGAGGAGGGCAAACTTTTCCCCATGAGACTCATCTTGGTGATTGCCTATGGTCTGATCTGAAAATCATGCAAAGGTTTTATAACCAGGAACTGAAGTCCTCAAGAGTTACAAAGCCTCCACGACTTAAAAGTTTAGTTTTGAAAAAAGCCTATTAATAATCTAATAGCTGCTTTGTAAAATGGAGTGCAGCTAGTAACCAATCACAGGGAAGCAACAAGTTGAAAACCTCAAGGGGTACCATTGGGTAAAGCCCAACTCCTTTTAACAGAGGCTTCAATCAGCAAAATCACTGTCATAAAGGCTTGTAACTCAAAAGTGTTTATTGGGTTGTGAGATCCTTAAGGTATCAGCATTTTTTTTATATGTGGCTCTTTCAAAATGGTCCAATACTCTATGGCACTTATGAACATTCATAATACATACAAGTAAAACATCCCCACTGAACATACTTTCAGTAGTAGAAATCATAAGAATTTTATAGTGAAAAAACACAAAGTCTATACACACAAGTTCACAGGAGCTTCTCTTCCCACCTTGAATCTTGCCATAACTCCATTTGTTCAATTCAAGCATTCTTTTGTTCGTGGTACAGGTAGGATGGTGACGTGGACATCTATGTCCAGCAGATCTCCCAAATTTAGATCCACCCCCAGTACTCCCCAGAGCACTGACATGTGTGTCTATGATCTTTGGTTCCTCTTGGGGAATAAGCAACACTAAAACACCATTTGGGCAGATTTGTGCTGTTTCAGGTATATTGCCTTCTCAGCTAGGTCATAAGCCTCTCTTCTGAGTATTCCCTCTTCCTTTATGTTTCTCAGTGGCTGGGGTCTGAATAGCTTCTCCATAAGTACATTTAGTCTCAGCAGATGTAAATCAACAGTATGACAAAGAAAAATAAAATGAGAAATAATAATTTAAATAATTTATTTCATTCAGTGAGATCATGCTCTCAAGATTTGTTGCAGGTTTCTTGCATCAGCTTCATTCACTCACCCTCCCAGAGTACAAGCATCTGAAGGGAATGAGAGAGGTGCCAGTGTGTAAATGAAAATTTTTTTTCTCTTTTCTTTTTTAACAAGTGTCTTATGCTGATAGAAAAATGGAGAAGAGCCATCTGTTCTAGTACTGAGAAAATATAATGTTGCACTGGGCTTATGGAGAGAAAATATGCTTATTTCTAATGTATTGCTCTTAGAAGGAATTTTTCAGAAGTCAATGTGAACAATGTATTAGGTTTGCATTGTGACTTGAAAGCCAAACTTTCCATAAGCTGTAACAACAATATATACACTGATGGTAGGATATTTAGCAATATTGATCCTTAAATAGCATCATTACTCCAATTTTTCTTTAGAAGTTTCTGATATAATTCCTCATATTTTGCACTACACCAGTTTCAAAGTAAAAATCTCGTATTTCATTGATTTTTAAATGTCATGGACTCTAAGTAAAACACACCATTAATTTAATAACACTTTGGCGGGGGGGGAGAGGAACATTACATTAAACATTAAGATATCTCTTTATTAACCTACCATACATCACTGATTTGAAAATTAATTTTAAGAACAGAAATATAATTTGTCATACATTAATTCAATGACTTTAACACATTTAGGTCATAATAAAGTACACTAAATTTGGACAAGCTTCTGTATTGTTCTCTTCACAGGTAATTATTAAGTTTGATTTGTAAACTCCTAAGTTTCTTTAAAAAATCAGTAATATGACATTCACATAAAATAAATACATCTTTTGCATGATGACCTTTTACAGATAATTGAAATCATGGATATGTAACTGATATAGCATGTGTATAGATGCATATGTATCTGCTTTTAATTTATTTCTTTACTTCAAGTTGATGCATATAGATCTAGTTTACTCTATCTAAATGTTATTTAGTTATAATACATTTTATTTATTTCCTAAGTGATGACAATTTATGTGGCTTTCTCATTTTTGCTGCTATAAACAGCATTTCCACGGTTGTATCTGTTTACAGTCAGTGTGTTGGTGTCCGTGATTAATCTCTTTGAAATTGTGATTGGACTTGCACTGAATTTATATATAATTTAAAGAGACCTGAAGTATTTGCAATATAATGAATATCATATACCTTTCCAAACTCGCACGTCTTTTAAAAATCTTATCAATAATGTCATACAGTTTTATTCATAACAATCTTATATATTTTTGTTTTATTGCTAAACATTTTATATTTTATTTCACTTATATATTCATTCCTTCACTTATTAATCAAATGTTTACTGAGTGCCTGATGCATGCCAGGCACTCTTTTAGGTACTAGAGATATAACTATGGGAATCAAAACAAAAAGTAAAAGAAATACAAACAAGCAAAAATACTCGCTCACCTCACAGTTTATTCTAACGAGGAAGACATAGACAATAAACAATCAAGAAAACACGTAACATGCTGTATGTTTTTAACTGCTATGGAGAAAAATACAGCTGGGTATGGTAAATAAGGAATGTTCAGGTGAGGGACTGGAGTTGCAATTTTATATAGGGGGATGAGGTAAATCTTTAATAATATTTGAGCAAGAACTTGAAGTGAAAAATTAAGCTATGCAGGGTCTGAAGGACAACATTTCTAGAAAAAAAGCAGCAAGTATAAAGCTTCTGAAGCAGAAAAATGCTTGGCTTGTTGGAAGAATAGCAAGGTTCTCATGAGCCTGCAGTGGATTACAGGAAGGAGAGAGATATAGGTGATGACATCAGAGAGGGATTGTTCTCCAAATTATATAAGCAATTCTCAGAAATTTTAAGCATTTGGGATTTGATCTGAATGAGATGAGAATCAAAGGATATTTTGAGCTAATTTCTCTTTTAAAGGTATAGTTGACTTCTTGGTTGAAAATAAAATAAAGAAGAGGAGTCAAAGGTGAGAAACCAGTAAGGAGGCTGTGGAATTAATACTGGTGATTAATTGTGCTATCCTGGATTAGAGTAGTAGCACTGAAGATGAAGAGAAGTGGTTTGATTTTGTATTTACTGATGGAAAGTAGTAGAGTATGGAAGAAGTCAAGGACAGCTTCAAGTTTGTTGGCTTGAGCAACTCAATGATTGACATTGCTATTTACTCTGATGGGGAAGACTGCAAGGGGGAATAGGTCAGTGGTGGATAACTATACTTTGGGACATATTAATGGAATTTTTAATTTTGTCCTTTATTAGTAAAGTTGCTCTCTGAAAACTATTGTTTTTTGAACTTCTATCTGACAATATTTCAAATCTCTGATTATTTACATTTGTCAGTTGACTCTCAACTCTTTCCTGGTAGATGTTCATATTGGCTGTAAGTATTAAAAATATAATTAAGAACTTATACAGTATTTACCAATGAAAAGGTTTTCTAGGTTCTTTCTGTAAACTAACTCAGTCCTCATTGGAACCTCGCAAGGTATGTGTTATTGTTATTATTATTACCTCTGTTTTACAGATGAGTAATCAAAGGCAGAAGGATGTTAAATAAATTGTTCAAGGTTATCTGGCAGTAAATGGCAAAGACGAGGTTTGAAACCTCATCTTAGCAGTCCTTAACAGTCCTTGCTCCAGACTTAAGTGATTACTTTTAACAGCTACACTATATTGCTGAGTCTAATGACATTGACTCTTCCTTTTAAATCTTTCTATCTCTCATTTCTTTTTCTTGTCTCACTGCATTAGCTAGGAACACAATTACAATGTAATAATAAGGATGAGAATAGGCATTCTTTCTGTGTGATGCTTACAATAGATGCTTTTGTCTATTTAAGGAGGTTTACTTTTCAGTTCACAATGATTAATATGATGAACTTGTAATGAATTTTGTCATTTTATCCCTCTATAAAGATGATCACATGTATGTTCTCCTTTAATTATTAATTTAGTAAATTACAGTAATATTCTTTTTCATGCTGAAACACCTTACTACATAAGATTTGTCTTACTTAGTCACAAAATAGTATTCTCTAACATCCTACTGGGTATGCTATATTATTTAGGATGTTTGCCTCATTTTGCAATCATAGCATTGCCTTTTTTTTTTTTTTTCTGGTACGTGGGCCTCTCACTGTTGTGGCCTCTCCCGTTGCGGAGCACAGGCTCTGGACGCGCAGGCTTAGCGGCCATGGCTTATGGGACCAGCCGCTCCATGGCATGTGGGATCTTCCCGGACCGGGGCACGAACCCATGTCCCCTGAATCGGCAGGCGGACTCTCAACCACTGCGCCACCAGGGAAGCCCATAGCATTGCCTTTTAATCTCATTTTTTCTGCTATATTTTCCTAAAATATGTATTCCCTGAAGTTTTGCCATAATTCATTCCCAAATCAGTCTGGGTCTGGTACCATTTAGGGTGTTGCCATTTAACACATATTTCAATGTTTTTCGTTATAATTAGTTTGGTAAAAATTTCAGTTTGTCTTCAACAATTTTTCTTGCATCTATAATTTTGTAGAAGAGTTTATATGTTCAAATTTATTTTATAAAACGATTTATATTGTTGTCTGTTACATGAAAAATTATCTACCATATCCATAATTATACACAGATTTTTTTATTCTGAATGCAGTTAGTACCTATTATAAGCTATAAGACTGATTTTTATTCTCTAGAAATGTTTCGTAGTATTTTAAAAATTTTATTGATTTTCATTTTTCAAATACTGTATAAACTTTTAAAAAGTGATTACATCTTCTTTCTGGCCCAGTTGATGAGCATCTTTAGATTTTATATATAGAGCACATATGGCAGTATTGTTTCTTGCCTTAAGTCAGTGTTGTTTCTGCTCCAACACCTAGGAAGAAGCTCCCTACTTGGTCTCATAGGAGCATCGTTACTGACCGAATGACCACTGTGTTTTCCTAACTGCATATTCCTCTTATGCATGAACCTAAATTTCTGCTTCTTGCAAAATCTATATCCTCGTTTTGTTTTAGCACAGCATTATATTCATAAATTTGTTTTTATAGCCTTTGAATCATTTCCAGAGTTAGATTTTATTATGTCCTGTCGCTGCTGTCTTGTTCTGGAAGTTAGTAAATAGCATTTATTAATCCGTAAAATTACATGCTATTCTTTCCTTGGTACCTCAGTACAACTTTGTGCCTATTCTGTATCATATTCAGAATCTGAAAATTTTTCTACATTTCTTTAAACTCTTAGGAATTACTTACATTATTCTGGTGGCATGTTGCTTTCTATAACCCATAATAATAATCACAATAATCATCAGATCTGTCATAATTAGTATTTTTAAGGTTGTAGTATAGTTTTGAGACGTGGTAAATGCAGGATACATTTAAACTTATGAGACTAGCTACCTATTCATTCCAGCGCTTGTCATAAGTGCTCCCTCCAACAATGAGCTTTACCTAAGAATGGTCACATTTACAATGTCAGCCTACTGTCACCATAGTTGATTAGCCTTAGGATGGTACCTGATTTCAATAAGGTTAATCACAGCCCTCTTGCCTTTGTCACGTTTGACTGATCCAGGGTTGGATACTTCTCTTAAGATGGGCCAAAGAGATCCCTAAGGATTTTCAGCTTCAAATCATGTTTTGAAACTCTCTTCCTCCTGGTAAAAAAAAAAAAAAATCATATTTTTCTCAAAGTAGATTGAGGGGTAAAGGAAATAAGTATGAAAAGAAAGAACAGAATTAATCAGCTACACAGGAAATCAGAAACGAGACAAGGAAATGGATGCTCTCAGATGTTCAAATATCTGATCAAGCTGTACCCCTGATTTTCCCAAGCTTAACTCTGCAAGATATCTAATGATTCTGTTTTAATAATGATTTCTATCACTTGCAAACCAGACAAACCTAAATAATATTTTGTCTCTTCTAGTTATTTTAAATTAGAGTTTAGGGCTTCCCTGGTGGCGCAGTAGTTGAGAGTCCGTCTGCCGATGCAAGAGAGACGCCTTCATGCCCGGGTCCGGGAAGATCCCACATGCCGCAAAGCGGCTGGACCCGTGAGCCATGGCCGCTGAGCGTGCGCGTCCGGAGCCTGTGCTCTGCAGCGGGAGAGGCCACAGCAGTGAGAGGCCCCTGTACCACAAAAAAAAAAAAGAAAAAAAATTGGAGTTTATCTAATTGCCTCTATTTATATTGTCTAGTATGTGTCAAGAATTTTTGTGTCCAGTATTGAATTTCACTATAATACATTTGAAGATATTTTAAGTTAAAACAGGAAACTTGGCTTAAATCAAACTGCTTCCAATAAAAATAATTCAACAAAGTTGATAATTAGGTGATTGGACCATTTAAAAACTGCTAAGTTTGCGCATGTACACATAATGACAATGATATGAAATCACAATATACCCCGTCTACATAGTAGCTACAGAGCTTCTTTGGATATTTATTATGAGTTGCATTATAATTTCAGTCTTCAAAATGTAAAGGAAAAAAACCTCTGTCTATATTTGTGAAAATGTGTTAGTTTTTTACAGTGGCCAGGAAACATGTCTGTATTCAAGACCAATTAATGGATTTAGGCTAACTGTAATAAGATTAATTTGAGAAATCAGTAAATATCATAGCTACAAAGCACTAATGACAATAAAACACTGTGTTTTCTCAAGTCAGTATGAAAACGAAAGAGAAGCATATACTTTTTAATAGTTTTGCCCCTTTTAAAACTTAGTTAAACTTCATATTATTCAAAATTAAAATTATCAGTCTCTTTTTAGTTGTCAGTTCTTTTTCCCTCTCAGGAATTCAGCTAGTTAAGCACATCAAACCAGTAGTCTTTGTTCTTCAATCAGAATTAATCATTACACACGCTGCAGAGGTGGGTAAGTGGCCAATTGTAAAGCTATATATAACCCTCACGTTCTTTGCTTTGTTTTGTTCTCCCACAACTTTTAATTAGTTACTTCAGTTTTAGGGTTTCTCTGTTTTTCTTTCACTTCTTCCTATTACATTACTTTATCCCTTTACATTTATTCTGTGTGCTTAGCAGTACACATTTATGAAGCTAGTATTATGTATATACAGGTAATAAGAGAGATGGATAAAGCCATAATTGGTTTTAAAACACTTTGGAGGGATTAGTAGATTTAATTTTATTTAGTTAACAAAAGTAACCATTTTCTATGTCATAATTTGCATAGTATTTTGAAAGTTTAATAGGTGAGATTGTTTTCTAAAAGAATACTTAAATTTAAATAGCAATACTTAAAATGTAAACTGAATTTGTTGGGGATTTCTGTAAAATTATTATAATATTAACCAGCCATCACCTGAATTTTTAATAAATATACTCATGAAATTCACAATATTTAATCAGTTACGTAATTATAGTAAATATGATTCATAATAAACTAGCAGTAAGATATTTTGTAATTTATCTGAGCTGTATTACAGTAGTCAAAGGATATGTCTGAAAACCAAAATGAAATTGTTGGTATCATTTGGTCATTGTCTATGAATTAATACAGTATTATCTATATTTAATATGAACAGTTTGTTCAAAATATCTCTAAATAAAATTAGTTTTTTGCCTGAAATTTTAAGAAATGTTAATGAATTTTAATTTTAATAAATTTAATACATATGTAATTTCTATTTCTCAGATAACTTTTTTTTCTGATTTTAATAAAATCTGTGTGTTATAACTAAATCAGCAGGACATATTTTTATTTGACATTTATATTTTAATATACAGGTATGTAATTTATTAATTTTTATATAATTTATAATTATTTAAATTATATGGGATGTAGAAAAATTTATAACATAGTAGAGATGTAGGTTTTGAGTTTTTGGTAGTTTCTTCAATTACCTAAAATACAACTAACATAGGTTAACCTGTATAGTAGAAGTTGTGCTAATATAATAATATTACCACATAGACTATAGCTTAGAACCCTTTTTCTTCCAATTGGTTATCCCTTATCTTGGAAACTATCATAAGACATCTCTCCTTAAGTTTTGACTTTCTTCCAAAAGCTATATTCTTAGTCTCCATTTGCTGCCTTTTTCTGACCTCTTCCTGTGGGCCAGCCTCTACGCCCTCATTCATTATCACTATAAGCAGGGCAGGTAAGTATTCCTGCCTATTCCTCTTCCTAAACTAAACCTCAGATCTACCTTTCAATACTAAATGTTATTTAAAGTTTGTGCTAAACTAAATACCGTCTATAGCAGATCCTTACCCACAGAAAAACTTCTAGTTTTCCTCAGTAGGAAATTTCTATGACATTTGCAGACACTGGTAATAATAATTACGTAACATTATGATTTTTTTAGCTGGGGTTCCTATATCTACCATCCAGATTAATCTTAAGGGTTTGGGTTGGGGATAGAGATTATTTCTTGCTCTTGAGTAACATTTAATTAACTTATAATTCATTCCAGAAAGGTTTGCATCCCAACTATATGCCAGGCATTGTGTTTGGTGCTGGGCATTCAATAGCAGGCAAAACCTATATGGTTCCTGCCCAAATAAAGCTTGCAACTAAATATTAAGGAAAACAACATGGTAATTTTTAATGAGAAAGAGCCACTGCCCCTAAGTCTCCTTGCCAGTAATTTTTAAAAGCACATTTTGAGTACAGAGTATAGTAGATTTATTGGTCTAATATATAATTTAGACATAAGAGCAGGAAAATGAAAAAAAATCATAAATCTTGGCTTTCTAGCAAGGATGACTAAGGAGTGATATTTGAGTTGAGAGATAAGAAAGGGAAGAAGTGAGTGTTCATGGAGAATAGGACAGATTCAATTTATAGATGACAGTATTTCACCTATATAGAAATGTCCAGGTAAAAGTGAGAAATCTAAATCTTCATCTAAGAGTAAAGTTCAGTGCTAAGGAAAGGTTAAAAAGGCAACTACTCAAACACTGTCCCTATGCAGGGTTTTCAGTTCATAGTCCAGGAGTTCCCTTCTCTGGCAACCAGCCTGGCCTAATTTTTTATTCCTTGAACCTGCACCCACTGGAAATGACTTTTTGTTGTTTTTTTTTTTTTTTTGCGGTACACGGGCCTCTCACTGTTGTGGCCTTTCCCGTTGCGGAGCACAGGCTCCGGACGTGCAGGCTCAGCAGCCATGGCTCACGGGCCTAGCCGCTCCGTGGCATGTGGGATCTTCCTGCACTGGGGCACGTACCCGTGTCCCCTGTATCGGCAGGCGGACTCTCAACCACTGCGCCACCAGGGAAGCCCTGGAAATGACTTTTGACGTCTCTTGCATACAGATGCTTTCAGCCAGAGGTCCTTGGCATTCCCTTTTTACGTGTGACTCAACCTGACTCTTAGGGACCCTCTTCTCGCATTTCACTTCCCCAACCCATCCACATGGGGGAAAAAAAAGTATCAGATAAAGTTTCATCCATCCATCCCTGATATACTAAAGACTTAGAATACAGCGGGCCTTAAAATATTTTAGGCAAGAAAAAAATAAAGCCAGTATGAAGTGTGATTCTGAAAGTGGTAAAGAAAGAGAGGGTAACAACAGAACATGGTCCAAGGTGAGGCAAGGGAAGATGGCAATAGTTGTGCAGAGAGAGGCATCATCCATGGAAGGAATAAGGACATCTCAGAGAGAGAGGTTTTACATGTGAATGCCATATTTAAAAGTTATAAACACCTAATATTTTAAAAATTCATCAATTTTTTTTTCCCCTGGGGATTCCCTTGGGTTAAAAACAAGGTATAGCATCCAAAGAATTTTTTTTTCTTGGCCACTCCACATGGCTTGTGGGATCTTGGTTCCCCAATCAGGGATTGAACCCTGGCCACAGCAGTGAAAGCCCAGAATCCTAACCACTACGCTACCAAGGAACTCCCCAACATCCAACATTTTACTTTTATTTGTATATTTTGCTTCAAACTCTCATCCTGTAGTTATTTCATTCTGGAATGAATCTCTTTTTGTGTTAGCTTCCTTAAGTATGCTTCCATATATATTTTTTAAAACCTCAGAAATGACTGTTTCTGTTTAATATTTTCTATTATTAATATGGGAGAGGAAAATTAAAGAAAGCAGTATTTTAGCACACAATATGTGGGTGAGAAGTAAGGGTTATTAAATTTTCCAAGTGGAGTCAAATAAAAATATTAATTTTTTTATTATTTTAAAGGTACATATAAACACTAAAATTATCAAATACATGAAGAAATAAATTTAAGAATACTAAAGCATTTTAATATTTCACAAAACATGTAGCTTATTTTTTAATTGACTCTCGTTTTTAGAACGTTGATAGTTTAACAGAAAAGTTGCAGAGAAAGTAGTGAGTTCCCTGGTACTCCCTCTACCCCAACCACACAGAATTCCCCAAATTATTAATATCTTGCATGGTGTGGAACATTTGTTACAAACAGTAAACCAAAAGCTATACATTATTATTAACTAAAGTACAGAGTTTACATTAGGGTTTACTCTTTGTGTTGTAGAGTTCTATGGGCTTTACAAATCAATCACTGTTTTCACCATTAAGATATCATAGAGAATAATTTCACCACCCTAAAATCCTCTGTGTGCCCCCTGTTCATCCCTCTCCCCCTCCCGTTAAATCCTTGGCAACCACTGGTGTTTTTACTAATTCTACAGTTTTGACTTTCCAGAATGTCATATTGTTGGAATCATACAATATGTATTGATTGCATTTTCAGACTGGCTTCTTTCACTTAGGAATATGTATTTAGATTCTTCTACGTCTTTTCATAGCTTGTTAGCTAATTTTTTTTATATTACTGAATAATAACTCCATTGATGGTTGTACTATAGTTTGTTTCTTCATTCACCTATTGATGAACTTCTTGGTTGCCTCTACTTATTGGAAATTATGAATAAAGCTTCTATAAACATTTGTGTCCAGGTTTGTGTGCAGGTAATTTTTTAACTCAACTGAGCTAATGTCTAGTATCTCTACTGAGGAAACATATAGGACTATGGTTAGCTTTAGAAGAAACTATCAAACTATCTTCTAAAGTGGTTGTTCCATTTTACATAGTAACCAACAATAAATGAAAGTTCTTGTTGCTCTACCTCCTTGTCACCATTTGAAGTTTTCAGTGTTTTGGATTTCAGCCACTCAAATAGATGTGTAGTGATATCTTATTGTTGTTTTATTTTGCAATGACATAATGACATGTGATATTGAACACATTTTCATATGCATATTTGCTATCCATATGTTTTCTTTGGTGAGGTATTTGTTCAGATCTTGTGCCCATTTAATTAGGTTGTTTATGTCATTATTGAGCTTTAAGAGTTCTTTGTATCTTTTGAATATCAATCCTTTACCAGGTATGTGTTTTGCAAAAGATTTTCCCTTGTCTGTTGCTTAACTTTTCATTCTCTTAACAGTGTTTTCACAGAGTAGAAATTTTTAATTTCAGAGAAGTCTAACATTTCTATCATGGATAGTGCTTTTGGTGTTTTATCAAAAGAGTCATTGTGAAATCCAAGCCACCTAGATATACTTTCCAAAATTTTATATTTCTGTATTTACATTTAGGTCTATGATCCATAGGGAGTTAACTTTTTTGGAAAAAGATATAAGATCTGTGTCTAGATTCTTTTTTTTTTTGAATGAACCAGAATTTTAGTTTTTCCAATATCACTTATTGAAATGCTATCTTCTATTCATTGAATTGCTTTTGCTCTTTGTCAAAGATAAGTTGAATAGATATAGACATATATGTATGTCTATATGTCTGGCATCCCTATTCTGTTCCATTTCCTCATTTGTCTATTCTTTTATTAATACCATACCATTTCGGTGTTGTAGTTTTATAGGAAGTCTTGAAGTTGAGTAGGGTCAGTCTGCTCACTTTTTATTCTTCAACATTGTGTGGCCAATCCTAGCTCTTCTTTTCTATAAAAACTTTATAATCACCCTACCATATATGAAATAGGTAAACAACAAGGATTTACTGTATAGCACAGGGAACTCTATTCAATATCTTGTAATAACCTATAATCAAAAAGAATCTGAAAAAATATATATATTTATATATAAATATATATATAACTGCATATATATATATATATATATATATAAAAAACTGAATCACTTTGCTGTATACCTGAAACACAACATTGTAAATCAACTATACTTCAAAAAAAACCTTTATTATCATTTTGTTGATATCCACTGAGATTTTCATTGGGATTCCACTAAATTTGTAGATCAGTTAGGGAAAAAATGTTGCATAGTAATATTGACTCTTCTTATCCATTAGCACGGAATATCTCTTCATTCATTTAGATCATCTTTAATTTATTTCAATGTAGTTTTGCTGCTTTCCTTGTACATATTTTGTTAGCTTTATACCTGAGTATTTTCTTTAGTTTGGTTCTGCTGTAAGTGGTACTTTGGTTTTAATTTCAAAATATATTAACCTGGTATCCTATAACCTTGCTGTAATCTCTTATTAGCTCTAGAAGCTCTTTTTAGGCTCTTACTGGAATTTTCTAGTTAGACAGTCTTTTATCTGCAAATGAAGTCTGTATAATTTCTTCTCAGTCTATATTACTTTTATTTTCTCTCTTTAATACTAGGATTTCCAGTATTAAACAAAATAGCAGTGGTGAAAAGGACATTTTTGCTTTCTTCTTAGTCTTACAGGGGAAATATCTATGTTCTCACCATTAAGTATGGTTTTAGCTGTGGGTTTCTGTTTTCCTCTTTTTCTGCTTTCTCTTGTGTTAATTGAGCATTTTGTATTATTCCACTTTAATTCACCAGTTGAATTATTATCTATACCTCTTTTTTAATAGAAATAGTTTTTAGGTACTGGACATGTAAGTACTATAATAAAATTTTTTTAACTTTGGGAGAAAAGTTAAAATTATATAAAACTTATATTAAAACTTACATTCTCTTCACCTCAAAGAAGAATAAACTTTGAAAAAGATATAATAAAAGCAGTATGATAAATATATACTTCTCAGACATGGTTTCTCAGATATGTAAAGGGTCTTGGACATTATCTAAGACACGAAAAGTAGTAAAACTATCACCATAAAACACTCTGCCTAATTCATTTATTCAGATTTCCCAGAGAACTTCGAAAATTATTTGAGCTAACCTATTATCTCCATTTTCCCTTGAAACCAAATGTGTTATTTAGAGTGCAACTTAAGTTGCTTTAGTAAAGAATTTTAAAACATACATTTTTAAATAGGACAGAAATTTTTTGTTTCTCACATAACTGTTCAGAAGAGAGGAAGCCGTAGCTTCATCAGCTCATTAAGGGTCTCAGTCTTTCCATCTTGCTGTTTCACCTTGCTTCACAGTGCTGTCCTTGTCTACACAGTCAAGTCTTTTGTCACTACCACATACTTACTCCAGGCCCCCAGAAGGAGGAAAGAGAGTGAGAGCCTAGGGCACATAACCTGAGAGTTACTTATTTAGCTTCTACTCACATTTCATTAGCAAGAACTTAATCACATGGCCAAGAGAGACTGGGAAATAGGGTCTTTAGCCAGGAAGTTATGTGCACAACTAAGACTTACAAACAGAGGGTGGGGAATTTCTATAAGAAAAGAAAAATAAGAGGTTGATAGAATAAATACAGTTCTCATACCAAGCATTTAATTTTACAAACAAATGTATCTTTGTATTTATATTGGTGTTTGTTTTAATGATAGAAAAGCAGTAGAACTTCAAGAGTTGCAAACATTGAAAGATTTAAATAGGTGAATCTCTATTTACTTGGGGGTAAAGATTAAACTTGGAAATACTAAATTATACTATGTTGTTCAAGATTTCTATAAAGTGTAAATCATATATATGTACAATTTCTATATATATTATATTATGTATATTTTTATTATTCCCATTATATATATATATATATAAGCTTTATAGCCAGGTATCCGAAAACTGTAGTAGAAATATTAATATTAGTGATTCTATAAAAATATGAACAGCATTTATAATGCCTGCAGGTAGTACTCAACAGGATTGAGTAAGGCATCATTTATTTTTTGTCTGTAAAGTAGCTAAGGATTTCTGGCAAACTGGAAATTGAATATCAGATCTCTAAAATGAACCAAATTATAAAGAACAATTTTATTTTTTTCTTGCTATAAAACTATCTTGGTTTATAAGCTTATAACTTTGCAAAGATTAAAGCTGAAAATACTTGACAGAATATATACACATACATATATAAATAATTCATATATATAATTTTCCATATAACGTATGCATTCACTCACATGCAAAAAATAATATCTGAACTAGTTTATTCTAACGTAGGTAAATGTGGCAAAGAGCACTTAGAAGGTTTAATGAGGCTAAATCAAATTATTTATAATTGTATCTGTGGCATCAAGTGCCCCCAGACTGCCTCCTGGCTTTGCAGAGATCTTGGCAAATATGTGCTTAGGTCCCACTACTTAAAATCAAGGAGCTGACAGACCAAATTTTCTTCCTGAGATTTTGCTCATTAGCCAAACTGGAATGCTTAGTACATCAGGTCACTCTGCTTGAATTCCCAGACAACACTGGGCTTCGGGATATGATCCCATGATAGCTCATTGAACGTGTCTAAATACATGTACCTCGTATAATGGGCCACAGATGACAACTTAGGCAGAAGGATTTTTTTCTTCCCTCTGACATGTATTTTTGACAGTTTTACAAACTGTCTAACAGCAACCTTCAGACTCCATCTTAACTCTTTGTTTGTTGCACTACCATAAATTATGTTCCTCTGACTTTTTAAGGATTCTTGTAGACATTATTATAACAGTTTCTGATAAGTTTCAAATTGGATGAAAATATTTACAGATTAATTTGGGGCAGTAAAAGAATAAATATATTAATTAAAAGATAAAGCCGTGTTTTCTTAAGCAGCTTGTATTTGTTATACATATTGAATTATTTGAAATATTGATTTATGATTTATGCCTCTATTATTGTAAGGTTTTAATGCACTGTTTTTTTAGAATATGTATAATGCTCCTTAACACCTATGAAAAAATGTGCTAATTAAGGGTGTAAATTGTTTCTAAACTCTGTTATAAAGAGATGGAAATAAAGATATTCTGCACTCTCTTAGAAGACATATAGGACAATATATAGTTAAAGGCAAAAATGTATAGGACATTATAAAGATCATATACAAGTCTTCTAAACTGTGAAAAATCAGAAAATCCCCAACCCCCTCTCCCTTACTGTCAAACAGTGTATCCTCCCCCATTAAGTAAGGCAATTACAAGAGACCTAATTCAATTTCCTGCTACGATAATAGTGAAATACATGTGTGTCAATCTATCCCTTCCATTCTTTTTCTAGTTGTAATAGAAGAAGTATTACCTCCATGTCAGAAATAATTTTTCTATTTGTGTTTTGGGCCCTAATTTTTTTCCTTCTCTGGCATACCATGGCCAAAGATTTCTCATATATAATCAGTTCTTTCTCTTTAGGGATGCCTTCCCTTTAACAATTAAAGAGATATAGATCAATCCATTAAACAAACAACAAAAAAACAGACTCTACCCTATGTTCTCTTCAACTAAATATCTCTTCACATTCACAGTCATAATTATTGAGAGAGTTATTTATACTCCTTGTCTCCTTGACTTACTACACAGCTCAAAGTATTCTGAGATCTGTACCCCCAATATAACAAATTATTTTGCAAGAATCAAAAATGACCTCAGTGTTACTAGTCAGTTGTGGACTTTTTTAGTCATTTTCTCATTAGCACTATTTGAGATATTCTTGACCAATGCTTCATGCTATGATACCTTGACTCCTGTTACAGCATACTCTTCTTATTCAGTCATATATTCAATTGTATACTAGAAGTCTGCATTTGGACAGTTCTCAGGAAACTTTATAAAAGATGTCACCCTGCATTTTCTCATTCCCAACAAATCAGTTTCTTTGTATGTGTTTTTAGTTTACTGTCCACTCAGTTGCCCATAAAACCTGTCTCATTGTTGACCGTATCTTTTACTTCCCTAACCCATGTTAAATATTCCATCAGAATTCTTCTATTTCCTAAACTTAATTCAAATCCCTTCACTTACATCCATCACCTCAGTTGCCATCTTTACTCACATATTTTATGATCTTGCCTAATTTTGTATTGTTCCTCTTATAGGACTTCCTACCATAGAGATTCTCAACAGCAATCTATTTTTCTCACTGCACACCTAGTAATCTTTCTAAACTTCAAATGAAGTCATGTGATTCCACTATTTAGTGGCTTCCCATTTTCCCATTTTATCATTGGTATCTATCAAGAATAGATTTTTAAAATTTAATTAATGAACAAATGAGAAGAGTTTAAATACAAAGTAGGAATAGAAGCATAATTCAGGAATCTTTAAACATGTCTCTTAAGTTAATTTTCCTGTTATGAATTATTTGGTAGCATTCAGATATTGTAAATTAAGAATTTGAACCATTATGTCATTAAGTAAAAAAGAAACTTATAGAATACTGTACATAGTGTGATACTAGTGATGATTTTATGTGATATAAGTAAAGGTATACAACTTTCACTAATATTTTCATTTTTCACAACCGTGTGTTCCTTACAGTGTGGAACATTGTAAAGAAACACAATATTAACTCTTATTTATTCAGTTTCAACCTATTTAATCTCCAAGGATACAAAACACTTTTTAAACTGAGGTATTTCAGGTTATTTGCTTTAAGTATTTCACTTGTTAAAAGATATTTTTACCTCAAAGGGAATGAATATCACGTTCAAGGCAATATATTTCTCATAAATGTATTCTAAAGGAGTTATATTTTCCATGGTGATGACATTCATGCTGCAGTACACTCTAAATATCAAATATTTTTCATAGTTATTTAACCTCCAATGGCCAAACAAAATTTTCTTTCATGTCTGAGTGAAATGTTATAACAGGACATTGCAGAGATCCAGAGGGTAATACATTTAATGGAGGCATCTTATAGCATATTAAGTAAATTTCATTTAATTTGAAAATTTGTAAATTTTGAAAGTTTTCCAAGACCCATAGCATTGAAAACAGTTCAATTTAAAATCAGATACCTAGCCAATTTATCCGTTTATTTCTAGTACCCTCACAAACATAAAAGGATACAAAAAGATGCAGAGAGTAGTTTATTTCCTCTTTAATTATTCCTGGTTTTGTTTTGTTTTTGAAAGGCTTTTATAGCCCTTGGAGTTATTGTGTCCTTTTGAGAGTTTCTTCAGTAACCCCTAAAATGGGTGAATATTCATACTATCATTTAATATGTGAGAATATATACATACACACGTACATTATGTGTGTATGTGTGTGTATATATATATATATGTACATCAAAATATTTTGGAATTCATTATTAGTTAGAATTTTGAAATATAAATGTATATCCAACATATTTTCAACACATTTGATTACATTTAATATCAACCTCCCCCCACAGTACTCTTTGAAATAGGAAGGAGGAATGTTTATGAATTCCCATTTTCCTAGTGAACTATTTGGTGATTAGAGAAATAATTTGATTCAGATTATATTTTAGTCAGTATTGAGTCTGTACGCAATGCTGGTCTCTTTATGCATCTTATATTTTCCCCCACAAAAATTACATTATTATTATGAAAAAATCATAGCCTATGAAATCTGTAGATATAAATTCAAATAACATATGAACTGCTGACTGTGTGACTTTGAACAAGTGACTTGATTTCCTTCAGGCTCACATCCTCATTTGTAAAATGCATATGACAAGTAATACATATAATGATAACTGAGTAGTTCATAGTAGGTCCTCATTAATGTTGGGGTCTTCTGTTTCTCCATATTTCTCTTACCTCTATGAAGTAAAAGCATGCTTACAAATACAAATAATATATATGTATGCATATATGTGGGTACATGTACACATATGTATATATATATGTATATATCTGTAGTAATGTTATATGTTCTTACAAAAAATTGAAATATCCTTTTTCTAAATAAGGATGATTGAAAGAGAATTGTGAATGAAGTTACTTTAGAAAAATTTAGTGTAAAACCAGAGTAAAACTTGATAAATCCTTAAATTCTGTGTATTTTAAAAGTCTTTAAAAGACTTTGACTTGAAAGGAAGAATACACATTTAATTCAAAATAGTCATCTGGCAAATAGATTAACTGGATCCATTGAAGTGGTAAAGCAATATATGTGGAGGCTAGCAGGTAATAGCAAAACCTGAACTCGGGTAAGAATGCTGGGAGACCTTCCTGTTTGGAGGGAATAGATTAGTAGTCTCTATTGGCATGTTAATTAAACAGAAAGATAAAATAATTGTGCTAAATAAGTGTATTTCTAGATCTGCCATCTTGGCTAAGTATGTTTAATAAAAAAACTTCAGCCCATAGAGAAATTAGCCCAAATCATCCTGAAACGGTGACTTCTGTTTCCTTAGTGACAAATTATAAAAATGATCCCTGAAAATATAGTGTTAGTGGACGTCTTTAAATTTGGGTCTTTAGAATTAAAGATGAAGATGAATGAGTAACTCAAACACAAACCATCAGTATTTTTGTTCTGGATCTCAGTAATAATCTGTTTTAGTATTTAAAGTGTATTTAATGTTTAAGTTATGCACTCATATTATCTATGAGAAGTAGCAGAAACCAGACTTATTCAAATGTTTAAAGATAATCTAAGATTATCCATTTTTGTATGATCATTGACTAAATTAACTGCACGTAGGTAATAGTTGGGATGATTTTGCTAGATTGGGGTATTTGAAGAAAATTGAATATATTACATACATTAATCAAGTTTAAATTTCTTAATAAAATTATTTAAGTGCAAAGCCCTGAGTGATTTCAGAGATAGAAAAGTATTATATAGAATAAGATTTTATAATTTTGATTTAATAGTAAAACTCTAGTTTTTAAAATTTATTTCAGTAAATTGAATATTAATTTTTAAAACACAAGAAGGTGAAAAGATTTTTTGCCCCAAAAGCCAACGTCAAATACACCTAAGCATAGGTTGACAGGTAGGTGCAAATTATGTAATTTTAATTGATAATTCCTCACATACTTAATTATATGCTTTTGATTTTTAAAAACCTATTAACAAGTTCCTTTGAGAAAAACAGAAAAGGTTACCATTAACTATTTTGAATATTTTATATATATTAACAAAAACTTAAATTTGTATGTTGTCATCTCCTAGAAAGTCTGATAACTATGTGACGATCAGCTTTTCTCCATTATGTCAGTATAATATGTAGTCTGTTTCTAGGTGAACTTTTCCAGCCTGGAATCACCCAGCATTACACATGATTAGACCATGAGGAACTTTCTTGTAGTCTTTGTCAGATTTTATTATCAGAATAATGCTAATCCTTGAGATGATTTTTTTTAACATTTTGTCAACTGGAAATAAAATACCTGTAAATCTATTTAGCATAGTGAATCAAGGTCTGGATGAATATATCCTGCCATTGAATAAAACTTAGTGTTTGTCATATGATAACAAGCTCTATTTACTATGTATAAAGATCCACCGAGGTTCAAGAAGAGAGGACATTGAACTCACCCCTCCACAGCTGGAGGATCAAGTCAGACTTTAAGAAGGGCATGTGGAGAGGGAGATAACGTTGTAATCATATGTGGAATATACATTCCTCATGTAAAGATTGATGGAATGGAGACTCAGAGATGTAAAGTAACCTTCCCCAAATCTCAAAGTTTACCAAGAAGCAGACCTAAACATGTTTTGTACTATATACAGATGACTTCCTTAAAAATTTTATTTTTGAGATTAATATTGAGAGTAATAATAATAATGTTCTCATGGATCCTAGTGTAAATATTCTCATAGGGTGCTGCAGTATTTACTGGACAGTTATACTTAGTTATAAAACAATTCTTTACAGCCTCATGTTTCATCCGTCAGCTTATTGTATGTTTACTGTAATATAATTATACAATTCTGTATGATTACTCTGATAAACAGATTGTGGAACAAATGCAACTAAAACTGCTAAGCATAAAATAAATTGATTGGAGTAGAAATGTGATTTATTTAAGAAGAGCTGAACCATGGGTATTAGTCCACTGTATTGAGTGAATGAATGTCAGTTCATCAGGTGAGTTAGTTCAAAGGAAGTCAGTTAAGAGCTTTTACTGCATTTGAAATATTAAGAAGTCATGTCATTAATTCAAATGCTTAGGAACATTGCGTGAATCATATATACAATAAATTATATTCTGTATGTAGCACAATTTCATTAATTATACACACACACATACTGAAAAAATGGTCTATGATTATTATTTTACATCTTTGTCTTTAGTAAAGGGTCAAATCTTCCCTTGATGGATAGATAGCCTCCTAGATCTTCCATGGGCTGACTGAAAAATAGTGTCATTCTTATCCATGCATAAAATGAAGATTATGACCCAACTGTCATGTAACCGGAGGGATCATCTGTCTTTCCTTTTTTGAGTCAAGGGATTTTGGCAGGAACATAATATTCCCTTCAAAATCAGTTTGTTCCCTTGACTTTTTTTATAGACTCCATTTATCTGATTCTGCCTCTTCTGCACCATCTTTGGGCCTTCAGACTGATTAGATCCTAATTCTTTTAGCATGCTGTCAACATGTCCCACTCAGAATAACTATTAAGCCTTTGCTTTTGCTACTCCTCTGCAATTGTGTTTCCCTTTCTGTGCTTCATGGCTCTGCTTTGTGATTTTCACCTATTTTGCCTCAAGCTATCTCCTGACAATGTGTTAACCATCTCTTTCTATGAGTTTGTTGTTTCTCTACCCAAGTAATTTATTTATGTCCCCTTCCTTATTTCCCCATCCCACCTCAACTCATGACCCGAATTACTAACTTTTTATGTAAACATTCTTTTGTTTCAATTCACTGTGAATATTTTAAAAGATTACACATTTTATTCTATCTTAATTATGCAAGCAGTACATTTTCCAAGATTAAAAGTCTTCACGTGTAGATGCTCATGTTGCAACTACAATAAGCCAATATCCAAATATTAAGGGAAATATCTTTTTCTACTTAGCAGAAAAATTGAGTGCTTCAGATGTTGCTAATGTAAAGTAAATCGTTCATCCAGTTTTTTTTTTTTTTTAATTCCAATAGTTTCATGCACTGGTAAAAATTAGAATTGCAATTTAAACAGGTTTTCAATATTATACATTAGCTAGTGTACAGATTTTATTCAAAGATTTGTAAGAGTTCTCAGGAAGTAATCCAGGGCTACAATCAACAAAACTGGATTCTCTGGTGTTTTGCATTAAAACAGATTCTTTCAAAAGGAAATTATAATGAAGTCATAAATGCAATTGAAGATAATTGATTAAATCTTTTCCTTTTATCCAATAACTGAACTAAGTGTTTGAGAACTAAGAGAACTTTTGAGAATTGTACTAATTGATGGCTTTGCATACTTATGTTATTTAGAAAAAAGGATGGTTTGGTTTTTAGATGTTCTCAGTCTTCTGCTTTCCCCTGTTTTTAGAGGAGCTCTATATGTTTAATTGTTGAATTCACTACAAAGGAAGTAGTTTTCTTTTTTCTAACATGGGAAGAATTGTCATAGACTGGATTACCAGGAAAGTAGAATCTGAGATGGAGATTAGATTAGTGCGTAGCAAGTTTATTAAGGGATGTTCTTATATACACTACCTGTAGAAGGAATAGAAGAGGACAGAGCAGGACTAGAGTAGGGGAAAAAAAAAACAGAAAAATGGATTATGCTATAGTCTCAATGAAGATCTCAGCTGATCTCCTAGAAATGAGGATGGTCATTTGGAATTATACCAAACTGGGATGAGGAAACTAGATTTTTGTACTAAATTGAGTAGTCATTGGATGAGCAGGTCCTGGTAAAGGGAGTTGACCTTGGGAGAGGCAATTCTTATCAGCCATAGAGATTTTAAAGGACTTAAATGGGAATCTGGGTAGAAAATCCCATCATGAGCTAAAGAAATAATTACTCAAATAAAGTAAAAATAGAAATATTTTAGGAAAAATAAGCACACTGTTGTGCAGAGACAGCATCAATCAATTATTTAATATTCTATAGATCTTATATCTGTGACACCCTTAGAATAATATTCTAATTGTTTTCTCTCTTCACTTCTCCTTCCTCCTTTCCTGGTCCTCACTTTCCCCCCTCTCTCTCCACTTGTTCTCTCCCTGTTTTTGTTTATATTTCCTTGAAAACATTTTATGATATACATTTTAAAACATATACCAGATTGAACAGACTTTTATAGTGAACAACTATATGCTGAACACTTAGATTTTACTTACCCTTTTTAAAATTTACTTTTTATTTACATAATTATTTTGAAGTTACATACAAAATTCACTTTTTGGTTGTTGGCCAATATTGTACATTTTGACAAATTCACAGAATTGTGTCTCTTCTTCAGGCTGCTACACAGAATATAATAAATTGGCTGGCTTATAAACAACAGGAATTTATTTCTCACAATTCTGGAGGGTGGGAAGTCCAAAACCAAGGCACTTATTTTTGGAGTCCATTGTTTTGGTGTCTGGTAAAGGTAGACATTCTTCATTGATGGCCTTATTCTCATTGTTACCTCACATTGTGAAAGAGGCAAAGAACTTTTTAGGGCATTTTTTATACAAACACTAATCTCATTCATGAGGGCTCTACCTTTGTAAACCTGTAAAGTCCAAGACATCTAAATATCATCTAAATTCGACATGGGTAAAACTCAAGGAATAATTCACTCAGAGGCAAATTGCTCTCCAGCTGTGCATCTGTGAAATCAAACATGTCATGTGCTTTCAAAATATAGTGTTGTGACAGGCAGAGGAGAGGCACTCCCATACCAAAAGGGGAAAAAAGGAAAGAAGAAAGCATGAGGATTTCAAAGTGGCTGGGAGGCAGTCTAAACTCTAGTTCAATGAGTCATTTTTGTGTCTCCTGGTGGAAGCATTCCTGCCCCTGGAACTAAGATCTCCAGGCCAGCAGAGCATAAAGTCATGGGAACAGGAAGCAAAACTCTTGCTAGTGGGACACTAGGGGTAATAGTGAGCGGTACCACTTCCATTTCTACCCCTTGATCTTTGGACCTGTAAAACCTGGCTATGGGGAAACGACATCATATATTGGACACTGATTCAGAGCATATACAGTTTTCTGGCAAGCCTTGTTCCAGGCCAGCAAGGTATTGCCACCTAGCAGTTGCTATAACTAAGTCTTCAAAAGGCCATTTCACCAGCTGCTTCAGGTTGGTGGGGACATGGAAAGACCAGTAAGTTCCATGAGCATGGGCCCACTGCCTCACGTCTTTTGCTGTGAAGTGAGTTCCTTGATCAGAAACAACATTGTGCAAAATACCATGATGGTGCATAAGGCATTCTGTAAGTCCAAGACTGATAGTCTGGGCAGAAGCATTGCATGCAGGGAAGATAAAACCATTTCCAGTGTGTCTACTTCATTAAGGATAAAATGCTGCCCCTTCCATAATGGAGGCATTCAAATGTAATGTCAGCCATCAGGTAGCTGGCTGATCACCCTGGAAAACTGTGCCATACTAGGGACTTTGTTAGTCTTGGTTACTGGAAGATTGATGAGAATTCAACTTGTACTATAATTCAGCCCATCACAGGATGAGGTTCTGCATTTGATTTTTAGCAATTTCAGCTTTGTGGCTGCAGGAAGTAAGGCTCTCCTTCAGGGCATACCCAGAAGCTCATAGGTCATTTTGGGTTATTTGAGGTGGGAATCCAAAACCCTGAGTTCAACCTTTCCTTTCACCACTTTGTTCAGTAACATTAGAAGTGTTGACCTAAGACAAATAGACTGTCAGCAAAAATTTCTACAGCAAAAATTGGTTTATTCAGCATTGACAGAGAATTGCAATTTGGGGACTGCAACCATGGTGAGCCATGTGCAAGTTCTCTGCAAAAAATGGAGAGGAGAACTCTTTTATAGAGGGGAAAAGGAAGTTGGGAGGGCAATAGTTAACAGAGTCCATTGGAGGAATTGAGAGTTCAAGGTTTAGTGCCTTTTTATCAGCTAACTTGTGACAGTCTGTCATTGGCTGAGCTCTTGCCAGGCAAAAAGGGGAAGCCTCTCTTCTTTCTGTTGGGCTCTGCTATGGTTGTAGGGTGTGAGAGCTCCTCCTTCTTGTCTCTTGGCTCTATTTAATCCAGGTTTCTGTTTATTTTTTTTTTTTATAGAAGCAACCAACCAAAGTAATTATATTCTTTAGTTTCTAAAGATGTTCTTGCCTCTTATGAGTGGTAGATTAGGAATATCAAACACAGATAGTTTGAGTAACTCTGTTGACTATCAGTGCTTTTTCCTACTGGAAATAGATTAATCTATTAATTAATTAATAGATTAATTAATAATTAATTAAATCTAATCAGATTAGATAGTTAATTCCAGGAACCCCAGAAATTCCAAAAACTCACCCTTAAAATTCTGTTCCTCTACAACCACTCTCATTAACAAAATCTACATTCATCCTAGAGGACAGTTTTCTTCTACCTATAATCCCCTCATGCTGCTTCTTTTAAGTTCAACTCTTCGTGAGCCCCCAGACCCTAGCAATCACTAATCTATTCTCCATCACCATTGTTTTGCCTTTTCCAGAATATCATAAATGGAATTTTGCAGTATGTAATCTTTGAGTCTGACATCGTTCACTTAGCATAATGCTTTGAGGTTATCCATCTTTTTTGCTTCTGTAAATAGTTTGTTCCTTTTCAATACTGAGTTTCTTTCAAATGAAAGCCATTGGCAATGAAACCTCAGAAATGCAATTTGCAGCCTTCTAGCTCTGCCTAGCATTAATGATTAGCACATAGAACCAAGAGCAGGTAGCTGAGAGACAATAGGAACATAAATTGTTCAATAGGCATTAAATAATGTAACTAAACGTGTGGACAAATTATATATATTCTAATAATCAGTAGGGTTATATAATTCAGTTTGTTTCAGCAACAAAAAATGTTAATAGCTTTAGGCTATATTATTTCGAACATGGTGGATGATAGAACTTCTTTTTAAGTCTTTTTGCCACAATTAAAGAGGAATATTGAGAGGACAAGACCTGGGATTGCAAAGGGATTCAAAACATGTTGAATAAAATAAGACTAAATAAAGCTATACTAAAAATCTCCAACCCCACAATAACAGCTGAAGACCTGGGAATAGGATTTGCAATTTATAGGATAACTTGGGAACCTCTTTTTGCCCTGTGAAATTATGGTTCTAAATTGAGTTTTAGGGTCAAATTATTTTGAACATGAAATGTTTCTTAAACAGCATTTACTCCATTCACATTTTCGATTAGCCCATTGAGGAACAAGTTATTAGGTACCTGCTTAACAACAGTGAAAAAGAAGGACATTTCTCTTCAAAGAAAATTATTTACTTTCAAGTTGGACACAACTGGAGCCATATTCTTACTCTGTGGGGTCCTAGACAACTTCTGTAAACTCATGCACAAAGTAGAAATATGGCAAAATCTTTTCCAACTGCAAAAAGTAGGGATAAAAATTTCTCATAAAATAAGTAATAGCATTATTGTAATGTTAATGAAATGACAGGGATGATCTTGCAAAGCTAATTGGTTTGGGTTTCCAGGGGTCCTGTCACTCAACTCAAACCCATTGCTGTCCTGCCTGGTGTTGGGTATATCATGGTTATATTATCTGCCTTTCCTTTTTTTGGTTTAATATATGTGGGGTATAAACTATGATCTTCTCTGATTAGGACTTCCATGACAGTGGCAGTAATTTCAGGAATCTCTCAGCTGATTTGTGACTATTTATTGGACACTCCATGGGTAGGTTAGGCTGAAAGAAAACTAAAGAACAAGGAATGTACCCACTGCCTCCTTAATCCCCAAATGGGTGCTTAGCTTTCCCTTTCCCTCTATAGAAAATAAGAACTTTATTCTGTCCTCATTCTATCCATTCTATTCTCATCCCCCTTACTAAAGGGGGTAAGTTGTTGGACAGAGTTGAGCTGCTAGTCAGTTGGACTCTTGGAATTTCCCTAGGTTTTATGATACTGATATTAACAAATCATAAATAGGGGCACAATATTTTTCAGTTTTTGAGGAGTTAATAAAATAAGGTCCATTAGTTTGTAGAGCAATGTCCACAAAATAGTACATAATAAAGAGATTTTAGTCTCTTAATATAATAGCCAAAGCTTATCAAGAACATAGTACAGGGTTTCCCTGGTGGTGCAGTGGTTGAGAGTCTGCCTGCCGATGCAGGGGACATGGGTTCATGCCCCGGTCCGGGAAGATCCCACATGGCGCAGAGCGACTAGGCCCGTGAGCCATGGCCACTGAGCCTGCGCATCCGGAGCCTGTGCTCCACAACAGAAGAGGCCACAACAGTGAGAGGCCCACGTACCCCCCCCCCAAAAAAAAAAATAAGAACATAGTAGAGGTGAGGCATTTCCCTAAGTACTTTTACATTTTAGTTTATTTAATCATCATAAAAAGTCTGTGATGGAGGTATTATTCCCACATGAAAAGTAAGAATAAGGAAGAGAGAGAATGAATATTTGTCTAAGAACATCTAGGCAAACAAATTTGATATCAAGTATTTCAATATAGGATTTCACTCTTACTAGGTGTAAAGACTTAAAAGTGAGCACATACATATTTTCAAAGGGCTTTCATGTAGAAAAGGGATTAGTTTACTTTTGTATGTTCAGAGTGAGACTGGAGTTGATTGTTGTGGTAATGAACACAACATATGAAAAATATGTGGAATTTACTGGGAGACAGTTTGACTTAAAATAAGAAGTTGTTTTCTAACATTTCTAACAGTAAAGTTTTGTCGAGCAGAACACCATGCACCGGTTACCAATCCGAACAGAGGACACTAAACAGTCTGCCCAATAAATATCGGTATTCGAGCCACCAAAGAAAACACTTGCAGTCAAGCACTGGATGGAACAATGCTTTACTTACAAAGAGCAAAGAAGGAGCAAGACCAGCTTCAACAGTGAGCATCATTTCCTCATGGCCAGTGGGTCTGTTTTTGTAGCCATTGCAGGGCAATTTGCATTCCTCTCACGTTGCAGTGAAAGGAACCTTGCTAAAGACAGATATAGCAGTGGGGCTGGTCAGGTGGCACATGATGCATAAGTTTGAAGCAGAAACAAAAGAGCACTCGTTTAACCTAAAACAGGAAAAATATTGCTACACAAGGTGATAGGCCCAGCACAGTCTATGTGGTTCTTAAGCTCTTGGTAAGGAAGTGTTCCAGGTCCCAGGCTCATTCTTGTGCAGCTGAGTGGGGGTGAGAACCTGCTCAGGAATCCTCCTGTCTTTCCCAACAGTCTCAGAAGGTCCTGTGTTATTGGAGCTGTTAGAGCCCATGATAAGTGGCTATGAGGCAGAGATATTTTAGAAGGGATTCCAGAATTAATTGATTTGCATTAATAGATAGTAAAATCCCTTCTAAATCTGACATCCAAAAACTTGTATGAAGAGATTGAGAATCATATAGTTTTCATTTTGAAAGTAGCCGAGATTCAGAAATAAGTGATTTTGCAATGACTATAAGTTATGGCACACGTATACATGCATATATGCCCAAATAATGGAATAGCATGTGTATGCATACGTGTGTGTGTGTGTGTGTGTGTGTGCATACACGTGTTAAGTGTATATTTTTTTAACAAAAAAGAAACTTGTTCTAGTTTTCATTGAGAAACTTGTTCTCAATGTGGGGATCTTAATAATAACATTCTATTTTTCATAATAAACTATTAACACTTATTTTTCATTTAAACCCTTTGATGACTTTGAGAGTTTGCAGTGTGTTGTCTGAAATACCCATCTCTTTTACCTACTTGGCAAGCTCATATTTATCATTCAAGAGCCAAGTAAAATGTCTCATATTTCTTGAAGCCTTGCAAAGACTCTCTTCCTAATCCCTAGGCAAAAATATTCAATATTTTTATCTTGCTCCCTAATTCATTATATTTCTTTTATTAAATTTATATTTCATAATTTTCACATTAAGCTATGAGATTCAAAGAGACAAAGCCATATCTCTTCTACATTTGGCATATTGGCACCTAGCATGATGCCTAGAATTTATAAATCCACAAAAGTTTTTGAGTGAATGAACTAATAATGAAACATTGAATAAAGTGATAACCCGATACAGATTGCTTACACTGCATAATTTATTCCATACTTATGCTTAAAAATTCATGCTTTGGATCATGGTATTTCCATTTTGTACTTTCTTCTAACATCTGAATTGGTATTCAGTCTCATATTTTGAGGTGCAAGTTCTCTAGATTTTGTTCCTATTCTCTCTGTCTGTGACATTTACACTACATTACCAGCTATCACATTTCTGACCCAAGTCCTGAGATTGCACAATGCATGGATTTCCATCTAAAATGAGAAATTGCCTGTTGTTTCTCTATTTGCACCATTTTCCTATAATAGGGTTACTCTTAATTATCATAATGATTATTTTGAACATAAATGGAGATTATATTGCTGAGCATATTTTAGAATCTTTTTCTCTTTATTGATTTCTGAGGGTGAGCATCTGGTGTATTGTTCTTCGGCTCCGGCTATCATGTTATTTAAAGGGCTCTGTGGCATAAGGGTGGGAGGGCAATTCAGAATTTCTTTCAGTGCATTTCCCACAAATATCATCACCATATGCAGACAGTGTATTAGATAAGGCGAGTTAGTCATGTGGTGAATTATAACAAGCAAGCTGATAGACATTTTGACACCCAGAGAAAATAGAGAATAAAATAGTGTGCTGAAAAAAAGCTAACCGATATTTGGCACCTATTTTTAAAACAATGTAGGAAAAATCACCAAATATATTTTAAATCATATTGCTTAAAACAAATACTGTAAGGCTTTTTATTAAAGTATTAAATTTTAAACATTTAAAACCTTTTTAGCACTTCGTATATACTATTATACACTCAGAACTGGCACTTTTTTATCTTGAGACACACTTATTTTTAGCTTACTAACAACCTACTTTCCAAAAATGGAAATAAATAAGTTTTTAATACATAATCTCACAAAATACATTTTTATAGCTGAAAATGCACAGAATTTATTTATTGTTATAATAAACTTTCATATTCAACTCAACAAACATTAACAAAGCAAATAAGTTCAAGGCGTAATGTTAGACATTGAAGATCCAAAGATAAATGCTCATGATGTTTGCTCTCAATATGCTTTCAAAGTACTAAACTGAACAAAAACAAATTCAGTAAATTTAATGTAACACCTTCAGATTGGCTCTAAGAAAGATATTACGTGCTATGGGAAAATAAAACAGCAAAATTGCTTCAGGACAGAGAGATGAAGTTATAGTTTAAAGAACAGGTCACATTTGAGCTTGAGCAGCTGAAAAAACAAAAACAGGGCTTCCCACCAGTGTTGTGAAGATGCATGGAGTGTACAGGGAATAACAAATTGCCCAGTGTGAGTGGAACATTTGATAACAGGAGAGGTGGGAACATTGCCTGAGAGAGTGAACAGATTATAAAAAGTTATTGTCATAATGAGGAATCCAAACTTTTGAGAGCTTCTGGGGGCTTATTCTGAACTGGGTAATAAGACCTGAGTTACTTGAGAAGAATCATTTTGGTGACCATATATAGGATGGCTTTGGTTAGGAGAAGGAAGGCATGGTGATGTTGAGAGCAAGCACTCTTTAAGAACATAATCCAGCAGACCAGAGCATAGAGCCTAAGAGCACAGTGCTGGTGCAATGGAAAGGAGGTCACAGATTCCAATAGCCTTTTTGGTCCTTAGAATGGATGATGACATTAATCAATTCTTCACATGGTTGTTGGGGCTTTTGGTTGTTGTTGTTTAGTTTTTTTCAACTTCAGTAGTATCATGATAATGTCCATCTTGAAACAGAATGAACCCCTGCGTTCTGTGGCCTCTGCTTCTCTTACCTCATCTTAATAACACTTTTGCGAGGTCCAGGGATATTAGCCTGGGCTTGACTGGACCATATTTTCCCTCTCCAGGACCTCTAACACACTGGCCTCTCTGGAAGAACTCCAAACACCACCTTTTCTCCTCAGAGCCCTTTTCTCATACCTTCATATATTTTCTTACACATTGCTCTTTCAAAGATTTCTTCCCTACTCACCCATTGTAAATTTCTCATGTTCAGATATGTTAGGTTTTTTTCTTAGTATTTACCCTAATTTACACCTATTTATTTATATATGTTTGCATTACTAATATCTGTTTCCCTCACTGGACTTTATCACACTTTTGGGTATAGTCCATATCTGCTTTGTGTAACCAAAACCTAGTTCCACAATTAATAAATATTAACTAAACGTTAAATGAATGTTACATGAATATTAAATGAATAAATAAGTGATATACTGAAGTTAGCATGAGGACTGGGCTTTGGAGAGAAGAATTTGAGTTTGGTTCTGAATATTTGGACTATGAGATGTTTACATCCTCATCTTCATCATTGTTCTAATCAGCCCCACCGTGAGTTGAGCATTTACTGTAGGTGAACCAAGGGCTCTACATACAAGTTTTTATTTTATCCTCACAATATTGAAGAAATAAGATATAGAGGTTAAGTAATGATCCTAAGATTAAAAAACTAGAAAGTGAAAGATTGTAATTTAAATCAGGTTTTTCTAACTCAGAAACCCACTGTCCTTACTGTTATGGTATAGTGTTAGTGTTTCGAGACAATCTAAAGCTACAAAGTATATTGATCCTTGAAATTATACAAACTACAGAAGAGAGAAAAATTGTTAGCAATGTAGAGCAAAAGATTTATAGGTAACATTTATACCAATTATACAATAACTTTTATTATAAAAGTATTATGTGAATTAATGTCAACGGCTAAAAACAAAACTCAAGGAAGCCCTGCTTCACCCCCAACCCTCATAAATCTCACATTTCTCTCTCCTACATAAGTAACTTTGGTTAAATATCAAATATCAAGTGTATACAATTCTGCTTATGTGTAGATGATAAAGACATAGATAATAGATAGATAGATATAAAACTCCCACTTACCACTACTTTGATCTTTGAGTTTTGTCTTTTATCCTTATTTAATTTTCTCTTGAATTTTATCCTCATTATCTCTGCTTCATATTATATATGTATGAGAATTTGAAGATAGAGTTCATATATATAATACATGTTTTCTGAAATTTTTTAATCCTATTTTAATGGTAATACAGATACATATATATGTATGCATTTTTGTATTTATATTTATTTTATAACACTGATAGCAAGATATTCATATTTTTCTTTAGTGATTTCCTTTAAAGTTAAGTGCCTATAGTTTCCATTTTTTACTCAAAATACAATTTTTTTCCATGTTTTCACTTCAAACGTCTCAAAATTAACTCCAGTATTTTGTTGCAATTATCTAAAATGTTCCAGTTTAAAAATATTAAATTAAAATTTTTTCAGAGTTATTTTAGTTAGCTGTAAATTTTGTATGTCTCTTTACTCAACAGTGTAATTTTCCTTGTATTTGGAATTACTTTTCATTTTGCTTAAGAATATTTGTGTGTAATTCTATCAGGATTTCTTAATGGTAAACATTATGTCTGAAAATGTCATATTTTATTCCTGTAATTTAAATTAAACAACTGAGTAAGAATTTCAAATTCAAAAAAGTTCCTTCACAATGAAGACATTATTCCATTTCTTCTAACATTTGAGAAGACATCATCACCTGATTATTTGATTAGTTGCCTGGTTCTCCCACGGCTGGTTTCCTCCCACTCACCACTGGTTCTGATTTTTATGTTCTTTCCCTTCCTCTGTATTGAATTTTATGTTCTCCACTTTCCTTGGGCTTTACTTCATTCTCTCTGCTTTATCACTTCCAGAAAGATCTTATCATTCTGATCTGCTGGTTTCATCTCTCTTGCTTTCAATAGCTACTTTGAATTTATTATCTCTTTTTCTCTATTTCATATGTAATTTCCAGTAGATGTTGGAATTGATGAGATCTTATTTATTCAGTTAGATATCTTGCATTTAAATTCTCCATTATGACTTAAGGCAGTGATCCCCAACCTTTTTGGCACCAGGGACCGGTTTCGTGGAAGACAATTTTTCCATGAATGGGGTTGGGGGTGGGGGGTGGATGGTTCAAGTAGTAGTGCTAGCCGTGGTCCAGGCAGTAATGCAAACGATGGGGAGAGGCAGATGAAGCTTTGCTCACTCACCTGCCGCTCACCTTCTGCTGTGTAGCCTGGCTCCTAACAGACGTGGATAGGTATCAGTCCTTGGCCCAGGAGTTGGGGACCCCTGCCTTAAGGTATGAAGATTCCTTTATTTGCTTCAAGAACACTGGAGTCAACACACAAACTAGTCAATAGAGTTCCCCAGAGTATGCATGGTTCTCTCTTTTCAACTCACAGAATACACTGTGCTCTAATGACTGACTAACTCCCAGAACCCTATGGCTCACTGCACGGTTTTTCCAAATTGAAGACATCAGGTATCCTCCAAAATTAATAATAAAAAGGATATTGTAGAATGTATATCATCAGGAAAAGATGGCATCATTCAAATTGCAACATAGGTCATAAATTTTTCACACAGCAGATATAAAATCATTGAATGATAGAGTCATGGGCTGCTACAGCCAACAGGAATGTTTGATAATGTGTCATGTGATACATGAAGCAATACAAAATCACTGACTTCGGTGTAGCTAGGAGTGTTTTTCAGGCTATACTCAGCCTCAGTTTATTATTTTCTTGCCAAAAGGTGAAGTTGACAGTGAACTCATTAAACAGTGCCACATAAACAGAGAAGGGAACTGGTATAAAGGAGTTAGCACAGAGACTGAGAATGTTGAGGCAAAAAGCAATTGCAGTGTAGCTGAAGGACAGATGACTGCCTTATGTCCTAGGATTGATTGCCCAGATTTGCTTATTTTCTATTAAAAACAGCAGTAACTAGAGTTAGAGAAAGGCAGAAAGACAAAAATATCTCTGCAAATGCAATGAATGAAATTTGTGGACTAATGAGGGTTATAGAAATAACTCACAGAGAAACTTTTTAAAAATTTATGAGATATTCAACACCTGTTGAAAATGCTTCTCTCTGCGTAGTGGAGACTTGTTCTTTTTGACTTTTTATTTATTGTGCTTTTATGACTTTTTCAGTTTTACAAAAATAGGTATGAATTATTTTTGCAAAAAATGAAGTTTTTATTTAGCAGATTTTTGTTATATTTCTTTTGATTTTATTTTTAAAACAAAAAGAAAATTACTGAGAATAGAGGGGATGAAGAAGGGGAGGCATTCTAAAAGAACAGAAAAGAAGCAGTTCGTGAAATTATGCTTGACAAAATTTTGTCCAGCTCCTTGGGGATGAAAATTTGGGCATTAACATCCAAATTACCCTGAATATCATTGTTAATTTTCTGAGTGCAATATTTGTAAAGTGGACTAGTTTGTATACAATATATCCTTCAATGTGATTTAATTCAACATCAAATATTCTGTAGGGTAAAAAATAAAGTATTCAAGTGGAAGCCCCCTTTATGTACTGTTATACCCAGATATATGAACAAGAATAGTTCCATATGACAATTACAGTTTTGGGTATGGATTCAACAGAGGTGAGTTTGCTTCAGCAATACTTATTCAGCCTTATTTTCTGCTCAGGGATGTTGCTCTGTATTATACAAGCATGGTGGCCAAGGCATCAGCCATTGTAAGAAATTTACCTACTTAATGCTAAATGCAAATTCTACCTAATAAAAAGATCTTTTTCTCTTAGAACTCTCCTAATCTTTCTGTGAATAGGTACTATCGGGTAGCAAATATTTTCTGTGCCATGACCAGGGCCGTCTTGAATGATTTAGTTTCTTTCATCAAGGGCTGTGGTATTGGTGGGAACTGACAATGAGAAGACTCAACTAAGTGCTGAAATATTCTCTATTATAGCATGCTAATAATTTTGTGGTCTACAAAATTGATTTAATTTTTAAAACATTCTGTGCACCCTATGCAAATTCTTTGGGTAATCTAAAAGTAGAATAAATCATTAGCTATCTAAAGCACTTTTTGTATTTGCCTATTTCTATTTTTATAAGGATGAATTGGCTCTTTAAATCTTTCAAAATTCTGAGAGAATATATTAGACATTTTAATATTTACATTTTCTATACAGTATCTGTATTTGAAAAATAATACATCTATGAGAACTCTTGACCAACTCTATCACAATGAGGAAAGATTAGGGGCAAAGAGCCAATGAGGTCCATTTTATAGCATATCATCTGGTTGCCTGAACTATAGAGAATTCTGGGGAATAATTAAATTTCCATGCCTTATGTGGAGTGGCCATTAAAGAAGATAGTGCTATTTGTGGACCAGTTAGAACGACTTGGGCTTATGGCTTTTTCCTTTGTAATTCTGTGGGTTTGCAATGAGTTGCGATTTGAAATTCATGAATATAAAGTTTCTTCTTGAATCAAATGCATGTAGTGGATATTATATACAATATTAATAACAGTAGAAAGAATGGGGTTTAATAGTAAATCAAACTAAAAATACATTCTGGAACTGATATTATTAGACTTTTTAGTTTCCTTTTTCATTTTTAGCTGCTTATATTGAAAGTTTGAGGCTAAGTTACGTTAATTCTCAGAGGATATAAATACACTGGGAAAGACTTTGGAATACTTTCCAAACACCATTAACTCTCTCAAGAAATTTAGTCAGTTTTTATTGAAGTGACTGTTAAAAGGACGTCTGTGGGGCTTCCCTGGTGGTGCAGTGGTTGAGAGTCCGCCTGCCGATGCAGGGGACACGGGTTCATGCCCTGGTCCGGGAAGATCCCACATGCCGCAGAGCGGCTGGGCCCGTGAGCCATGGCCGCTGAGCCTGCGTGTCTGGAGCCTGTGCTCCGCAACGGGAGAGGCCACAACAGTGAGAGGCCCGCGTACCGAAAAAAAAAAAAAGGGAGTCTGTGGCTTGAAATAAATGAAACATCTGTAATAACTTAAAAGAAGCTTAGAAGGTTAGAAAAAATGTTGAAGATGAGGTGGGAAATTATGAGATAAATGAAAATAGACGACTCAACTGAAAATGAGAAATTCAAAACAAATGCATTATGTTGAGAACATATTTATAGAGTTCCCTATTCTAAAAGGGTCTTAACTGAAACTGATGAAAGAAATTAAAGATGATACAAACAGATGGAGAGATATACCATGTTCTGGGGTTGGAAGAATCAACATTGTGAAAATGACTATACTACCCAAAGCAATCTACAGATTCAATGCAATCCCTATCAGACTACCAATGGCATGTTCACAGAACTAGAACAAATAATTTCACAATTTGTATGGAAATACAAAAGACCCCAAATAGCCAAAGCAATTTTGAGAAAGAAAAACAGAGCTGGAGGAATCAGGCTCCCTGACTTCAGACTATGCTACAAAGCTACAGTAATCAAGACAATATGGTACTGGCACAAAAACACAATTTAGTTCAATGGGACAGGATAGAAAGCCCAGAGATAAACCCATGCACATATTGTCACCTTATTTTTCATAAAGGAGGCAAGAAAATACAATGGAGAAAAGACAACCTCTTCAATAAGTGGTGCTGGGAAAACTGGACAGCTACATGTAAAAGAATGAAATTAGACCACTCTCTAACACCATACACAAAAATAAACTCAAAGTGGATTAAAGACCTAAATGTAAGGCCAGAAACTATCAAACTCTTAGAGGAAAACATAGGCAGAACACTCTGACATAAATCACAGCAAGATCCTTTTTGACCCACCTCCTAGAGAAATGGAAATAAAAACAAAAATAAACAAATGGGACCTAATGAAACTGCAAAGCTTTTGCACAAAGGAAACCATAAACAAGACCAAAAGACAACCCTCAGAATGGGGGAAAATATTTGCAAATGAAGCAACTGACAAGGGATTTATCTCCAAAATTTACAAGCGGCACATGCAACTCAATATCAAAAAGACAACCCAATCGAAAAATGGGTGGAAGACGTAAATAGATATTTCTCCAAAGACGATATACAGATTGCCAACAAGCATATGAAAGGATGCTCAACATCACTAATCATTAGAGAAATGCAGATCACCTCACACCAATCAGAATGGCCATCAACAAAAAATCTACAAACAAATGCTGGAGAGGGTGTGGGGAAAAGGGAGCCCTCTTGCACTGTTGGTGGGAATGTAAAGTGATACAGCCACTATGGAGAACAGTATGGAGGTTCCTTAAAAAATAAAAATAGAACTCCCATACAACCCAGCAATCCCACTACTGGGCATATACCCTGAGAAAACCATAATTCAAAAAGAGTCATGTCCCACAATGTTTATTGCAGCTCTATTTACAATAGCCAGGACATGGAAGCAACCTAAGTGTCCATCAACAGGTGAATGGATAAAGAAGATGTGGCACATATATACAATGGAATATTACTCAGCCATAAAAAGAAATGAAATTGAATTATTTGTAGTGAGGTGAATGGACCTAGAGTCTGTCATACAGAGTGAAGTAAGTCAGAAAGAGAAAAATAAATACCGTATGCTAACACATATATATGGAATCTAAAAAAAAAGTCATGAAGAACCTAGGGGCAGGACGGGATTAAAGTCGCAGACCTGATAGAGAATGGACTTGAGCAGACGGGGAGGGGGAAGGGTAAGCTGGGACGAAGTGAGAGAGTGGCATGGACTTATATATACTACCAAATGTAAAATAGATAGCTAGTGGGAAGCTGCTGCATAGCACAGGGAGGTCAGCTCGGTGCTTTGTGACCACCTAGAGGGGTGGGATAGGGAGGGTGGGAGGGAGATGCAAGAGGGAGGAGATATGGAGATATATGTATATATATAACTGATTCACTTTGTTATAAAGCAGAAACTAGCACACCACTGTGAAGGAGTTATACTCCAATAAAGATGTAAAAAATAAATAAATAAAAAAAAGGGTCTTAACCAAAGTGTGTTGAAGTACCTAGTGGTAGAACTTAGGGTTTTCTAAGCTACATTCTTTTTTAAGTAGTTTTCTCTATGCAGTCACTCTACCTGTTGAAACTCAATTGTCTTCTGAGGCTCTCTTTCCACCAAAATTTCCTTATTCCCTCATTCAAAGGTGAGATGTACCTGATCATATGGGCATGGAGTACCTTATATATTAGTTTGGCCTTTATCACAGAGCACTCTGTTTAATATAAACAGAGCTTCAAATATAATCAAGAACCAAAATGTATAATCAAGAAAACAGATCTGTTGTGCTCCTAGTAGGGATCAGTGTCAACTGAAATAATCTGTGAAGGCTGCAGGAAGGAAATGCTTGGGACAGGCCTTGAAGAAAATGCTGAGAAGCATGTTCTTAGCAGAAAACTCCCTTGAACCTGCCTATAACACTACTGAGCATTAGCTTGGGTGGCGATAAAAGGGTAGTCTTTTATAAACTGACAATATATGTGGTTGTGTTGGGAAAACCTGTTTTCCAACTCCTACATGGGGAAAAACCAGTTCTTTTCTACTATAGGTCTTTTCTGTGTGTCTTCTTTTCTACTCTCATAGACCACTTCATTTCTGACACTGGTCTCCAAATGCGTGGAGGTTTTCCCCAACAGCAAGCAATTCTCTGTGACACCAGCTGGTGTCCTAGAGTTTAATACAATTCTGACACTATCTACCTGGAATTAGCATCAGACCCTGTGGGTTAAGGACTCAGTCCACAAGACTCCTCCCCAATTCAGATGCCAATCACAAAGTAGTAGGTCCTCAAGTTACTCAAAACTTCTTTCAGACTTGGCTACCAATCAGAGGTTCCCATAACCTCCTCCCTCTTGGATCAAGTTATTTGCTAGAGCAGGTCACAGAACTCAGGCAAGCATGTTTACCAGTTTATTAAAGAATATGATAAGGAATACAGATGAACAACCAGATGACAAGATACACAGGACGAGGTCTGAAGGGTCCTGAACACAGGAATTTCTGTCCAGTGGGGTTGAGATGCATCACCCTTCTGGTGTGGATGTGTTCCCCATCCTAGGAGCTCTCTGAATCCTCTACTGTTTGGATTTTATGGAAGATTTCTCATGTAAACATTATCAACTATTACCTTAATTTCCAATTTCTCTCCCCTCTCCACAGAATAGGGGTTGAGGCTGAAAATTCCCACCTTCTTTTCATGACTTGGTCTTTCTGGTGACCAGTCCCCATCCAGGAGCCCACCTAGAATTGCCTTATTAGAACAAAAGATACTCCTGGTGCTCTTAGGAATTTACAGGGGTTTTAGGAGCTGTGTGTCAGGTACAAGGTGAAAGGTCAAATATTAGAAAAAGAGATGCTTCTAGTATTCTTATCACTTAGGAAATTACAAAGGTTTTAGGAGCTCTGTGCCAGGAACTGGGGGCAGAGACCAATATATGTATTTTCTATTGTCTCACTGTGAGGCTAGTGGGAACTGAAGTTGAAGAAGTCTGATCAATCTTATTATGACAGGAGTGAGGAGGATTATTAAGATGGTGGAAATAATGTAGGTATGGTGATCAATATTTGAATTCAGTAAAGCTGGAGGCGTTTTTTGAAATGCCTCTTGTTAAAGCATTCTCAAAATGGAAAACAATACAGTGGCATCATGTTAAAAAGAGGAAGATCATGAAGGTGATCCCAGGAATTAATACCTGGTATAGTGGAAGTGTACTTATTAATTATGATTTATTATATAAGTTGAATGTTCCAGAAACTTATTTCTTGGGCTTTTAATTTTCATGAGAATTATGTAAAGTAATTAAGAATTGTTTCAAAAAAGAATGTGAGTTCAGAGAGCTTAGGTCTCACAATTGGTAAATAAAAGATGCAAGTTTGATCTCCAAAATTTATGTTCTTCAGACCAGACTACACTACTGCAAATCTGCTAAGGTTAAGTGAATACAAAGAGTTGGAAAGTAAGCAGAACTGGCAATGTTGGCTGTCTAGCCAACCTCCATTCCCATCTTTTTGCTCTTTCCCAGTGGAGTCCTGAATGTGCTCTGGTATCCAGGCTCCTCAGCATGCATGACTATGAGCTTTCAAGGAGACTAGACACAAACCCTACCATCAGGGTTCATTTCCCTTATCAGTGATAAATATAGACAAAGGTATATAGAGCATTCTAGCTAACGAGGTAAGGAAAAATTCCTCTGGTGGGTTTCTGGGAAATGTTCCTTGACGAGAGACACATAAAAAATCTTGGTCTCTTTTAGCTCTGAATGGGATAAACAGAATTGTATGCAAGTTATGGCAGTCCTATGAAACTGATACAAGGGGTACTAACCTAAGGACAAAGCTAGTAGCTATAATGTTAGAGTGGAAAATATAGAAGAAACTTGAGTCCATTTATAATGACATCAAGCCATTTTACTAATCAACCATAGAACCACTCTATCTTCTTATTATGTGGAGTAATATAGCTTTTAATATTTATTTTATTTGATTTTCTATAATCTATAGCAAATGTATTCTTTCATACATAGTGCACAGGAAGATATTAAATTCTTAATGAGCTTTCTTCTCATCTCAATAAAGTAACCATAGTTATGGTATTATATACAACCATGGCACATGGATGACTTTTTATAAAAATAATTGAAAACATACCAAATGCTAGATCATTAGAAATATCTAAATACAGATAGTTCTCTTTTTGCATGGTTCTGCTATGCATGCATTTCAGTTACCATGGCTTAGTTTTAAAGAAAACAAACAGGCCCCTAACTACATGGTTCAAATTTTAGTTACCAAGCTATATTAACTAAGAGTAGTTGCATAAAGTATAACTTTGCTACAAACACTTCTGTCCACAAATCACTGTGCAACTAACAGATATAATACATTATGATCAGAGACCAACCACAATACTTCTTTCAAAGTCTGTTGGTGATTGGTTATTGCACAGCTGTTGCTTCATACACAGGCAAGTTTGTAGTTATGTTCCTGTTTTGTCTGCCAATGATTAACACACAGATTACAGATATGGAAAATCGAAAGAGGGAATTGGTCACTAAAGATAAAAATGAAGCAAAGAAACAAAGCTGATAACACTGGAAGTGAAATTAGACTTGAATGTCAACAAAGTTATAGAAGAAATTTCAAACTGTGAGAATGTGATACTGCTGCAGTGGGAGAGTCTCTACGTATACAGCCTCTGGGTATTAGCAAAGACAGCCTTACTGACACAAATGGGAAAGTGGTTTTGATGAAAAGAATGAATATGTCAGAAAGGAAGTGTCACTGGCAAAAAAAAAACTCTTGGAGATACTTCACAACATTGAAAGCACAAAGGATAAAATGTTGGAAACTGATACAATCTTAGAAAGGAGTACGACAATTCACCAAGGCATAGAAAAGTTTCTTATGCTGTAAGTTGTACAATGAGAAGAAGACAAAAGCACTGTTAAAACTACTCTTGATAACTTTTTCCAAGGAAATAAAACACTTTAATTTGTCATGTTTCTGATGTTCCAAATTATAGTGCACTAAATATTAATTTTACAATTTGTTTTATTTCATTATACATTTATAACCAACAGTAAAGAATTTTTAATATTTTGACAAAATTTTTTAAAGATAAGAGGAAAATTTTATTTTTCCGTTTATAATTAAGATCACTTTGTACAGTGTCAGCTTGCATGGATATTTTTACAGTCTTGTATTACCATGCAAAGTGAGGACTGTTTGTACTTCCAGAAGCCAAAAAAAATTCATTAGTTTTACTGTTTTCTATTGCTGTTTAGAATAATTTAGAACACATCTGTAATAAGAAATCTCAGAAAAGGCTTGGGATATTTTTCTTGTACTTAATTCTACCTTAAGAATGTGAAGAAATGGCCTTAGCAGCTAGCAAGTAAGGCTTTGATATTCCCAGCTGAACATAAACAGTCTTCAGAGAATATTTAAAAATGATCAGGCAAGCCACTCTATGATTGTGGTGAAACAAAACAGAGATAAGGACACTCTTCAACCACAACAATGATTATCTTCTTTCAGCATGACCTTTAACTGCTTCCTTACCAATGACAAACCTGTCCCCAGCTTTGATCCTCTCCCATCCAAAAATACCATGAGTCTCATTTGCCAAATTGTTTCTGCTTTCTGGTAGCATCCAGTCCAAAACTGGACCCTATTCCTTAAACCCTCCATAGAATTGTCTACTCCAAGCTCAAATTCTATCATAATCACCTCTGAACTACTTCTTACCAAGATGTTCTATTTTTCCTTTGATTGCATTCTCCCCGACTACTGCAAGTTCAATGAACCTTACCTTGTTTTGACCGTAGATATGTTCTTGGTGGCCTTTGGCTTCAACAATACCAAATTGCACTGAGGTTATAAATATAAAAACTGAAAGGAAACTGTTCTGTTCACTTTAGCGCAATTATATACTGTAGCGATAGATACTAAACATCATTTTATTTTAATAGTGGATTTCTCCTGCTCCACATGAGGAATGAACTTAAGTAGGAATTTTTTATATATGTAACAAGGCAAATGGAGTATATTGTAGAAAATTATCTTATTTTTCAAGTGAATGTAGTACTGAGATACTTAATAATTTAACCAAATTAGCATATTTTCAGGCCTTTTATAATTTGAACTTAGAAAAACATAGAGTGAAAATATTACATGATATTTATTCATACACATGGGAAATATTTATCATATAATACATAAAATTACATGGGTAGATTACTTATTTCATTTTGTTATTAAAGTGGTACATTCCTAAATATTACTTCTATTGAATTTCTCATATTTGTCATTTATAAGCCTTATTGCTCATATTTTAGAGACAATGATGTATTTTCAATTCATGCTTTAGCTCTAAAAATTCAACTCTAGAGTTACATTCTTGTCATTAATTCATATAGTTAGTTCTAGTGGCCTCCACTTAGATGTAGTACATATTTATTCTCTAAAAAGAAAGTGAAAAATATTAGTATTTGTGTGTTAGAGTGAATTTAACAATAAAAATATTTCTCATACAGAAAGAATATTGTCTCAGGTAAAAGATAATCTTATCATATAAATTTTTAACTAATGAGAGGAAAAATTTCATAAACACCAAGTGAGGAAAATTCTAAAAAAAAAATCAGATTTTAAGATTAAGAAGATATACATTTTTGGTATCAAAAACATGGAAAGTCCACCAAAACACAACCTTTGTACAAAGCTAAAAGCAAGAAAGTCAAAGCATAATCTTACTCTCGTGAATGCATTTCTGTTATTAAGTACAGAAAAGTAATTGTATGTTGACTATTTACTAACGCATTCAGCTAACGCATTGGGCAGCCTTGAACATTCCTTGTGTTATTTATCCATGATTATTCCTTAATCTATGGCATCTTCTGTTGCCATTTACATTTTCTTTATCTGTTTGCTCATTTATATGGTTTTGCATTTACTCAGGAAATGCAAGTGGCTGATGAGACCAGAAAACACTGTTCACCGATCGTAACTAATGAATAAAAGAGCTCACTGTGAATGTGAGCGGGTTTATTGTTTTCTACAAGATTCATAAATATAAATACTTGAAAAGGAAATTGAAAATGTAGTTTCTAAGTGAAGCATGTTTCTGGAGGTTTTCTTTTGTAATGCCTTTCTGAATTATCTCTGTATCAATCAAGATACTGGCCCTGTTAAATCCATTAGATATCATACATCATGAAAAACATTATTTTTGGGGGGCAGTGTTAATAATTTTTGTTCCTTAAAGAGAATTTTGAAATGGATTTTTATGATAAAAGTATAGGCCCACTTGAGAACACTACTTAATTCAAGGTGTTTCTGAAAGTATTTTGAACAATTCTGAAGTTTATAGGAAAACAAGTGAGGTGCCAGTAAAGTCAGAAGGTGAGGAAACCAGTAAGCATACACGGGAGCATTAATAATCGCATTTTCAGAAATTCAGTGCATCGACGATCAAGAACATCAGTTGTCATCCTTTTGAAGCTGCCTCACCTTGAACAAATATTCTTCCTTATAACAAAAAATATAATACATATTTTATATGGATATTTAGATAATTAAATAAGATAATGCTTGTAAAATAGCTTTTGACTAGCATTTTACTCTCCAGTATTTTGCCCTATCTGTATAGACTATCTGAAGATTTATCTAATCAGTATGTTGAGAGTAAAACTGGTTCTAGCCTTTTCAGCTGCAAAGTTGATTAGTTGTCTGATAATTAGTTTAAAAGTATCAAATTCAATAGTGAAGCTAGTCAAATGGATTGATAATGAAGATATCTTTTTGCTACTTCACAGTTTATGAGAGTTGATGTAAGAATATAGCAGGAAATATCACCAAAGAAAACTCACCTAGGGTTAGGGTTTCCAGTTCTGCCTCATTCTGTCCTGATCTGTTCAACCTGTAGCTCACTTTGTAATGGAACAAGTGGGCTATTGCCATCAGCACAATGAAAAGACCAAATACCAAGGCAATGGTCTATTGCAGAAAGAAAAGGCTTTATTGCAGGGAAGCCAAGCAAGGAGACAGGAAACAATGCTCAGATCTCTCTGCCCATTAGCTGTTGAGTGAGATATTTATGGTACAAGAGAATAAGAGGGAGAGGGGGCTGAGAAATGATTGGTGGAAAGCAGTTTGTAAGTTCTGAGAGTTCTCTGCCAGACGTGACTACTCTTCATGCCTCTTCATGGGCCACATGTGCAAATTTGGGGAGTTCAGTATGTAACATGCAGTGGATTTTTGGCTTGTGACCTCTAAACTTCACTATCAGTCATCCTAGTCCCTCAGTGTGCCTGCAAGATGCTCAGCAGAAGGGGCTGTCAGCAAGTTGTTTCCATATCTGCTGCTTCCGTGGAATTCAGCAAAACAAACATGGTGTTCCTGATGTATCATTTTATTTCTACCTTATGGGACTTGTAAGTTACAGGGCGCAGTTTGAGCTTTAAATATGCATTCACATTAGAACCCTCCTTCCCTTTTTTTTTTTTTTTTTTTGAGATGAATTTTTTTTTTTTATTGAAGTACAGTTGCTTTACACTGCTGTATCAGTTTCTGCTGTACAGCAAAGTGAATCAGCCATATTTATACGTATATCCTCTCTTTTTTCGATTTCCTTTCATCCCGCTTATTGCAGAAGAACAGATTCAAAATGATTGCTCAGGCTTCTTTGTCTCAGTTCCTAATGCCATTCACTTCAAAGAGGTACATTTTTCATCAAAACTCCTAGGGTCTCTGGATTTCTATTTTAGATTCATCTGAATTTTTGCTCAAACTGTGACAATAAATGCTAGTCTCTTCCGTATGAGAGGCAGAATTGAAAAGCACCTTACAATCTCTGATGATTAAATTAAAGCCTTTGATTAGGAGCAAACGTGCAAGTTGGTTTAAAAGCCCCAATAAAGTTGAGTTTATACATTTGAAATTAACATTTGTCTCTAATCCTGTTGATCTTCTGACCTTGTTTGTGCTAAATATGGGTCTGTCTTCAAGTTAATGCATAATTTTGTACTCTGTGGACTTAAATTAAATGCCAGATAACTTCAAAAGCTAAAATTAATTGCAAAAATGAAAAGAAGACACACATCAATGATTCATTTTTAAAGTTGATATCTACATAGCATTTTATATCCATTTAAAACTGTTAGCTTATCCCTTATTTAGCTTCCCTTAACAATTAAAAGCTTGATATACTGCAAGAGTGCACTTGTGGGAGAAAATGTTACGCACTGTTAAATTCTCCCTATCCGGAATACTTTAAAATAAAAATGTGGAATGAAATTTGTTATATCCAGTTTTTACTCCTCAAGTTTAAAGACAATTTATTCTTATGAAGTACAAAATAAATAGTTAAAAATATTTTATTGTGGCCTTTTTTAAAGTTCAGAAAAAGAAAAAAAAATATTATCTGAACCAAAGATATGTACTGTTGTGTTGACTGAGTTATATATATAATAGTCTTAGATATTTAAATATTTATTTTCATTATTATAATAACAGATATTATCAAGAGTTCTCATTAATCCTTAGGGACAATAATAACCTGTATTGATAGAGGAAGATTATACTTCTCATTACTCACCTTCCTCAAAAAGTATAGATTTCTTTTCTTTAAACAAGAAATTATACCTTGATAAAAATATCCAAGAAGTTTAGTAAAGGATCTAGATTTTTTGCCTAAATGATGTCAAGTATTTATTTAGTAGGAAAGTAGATGGTCATGAAACCATATTCAAGCCCCTGTGTTCCTTTCCTTTGAAGTAAAAGGCTTTTGCTTTAGTCTCCCAGGCCTCCCTTGTGTCCCAAAAGGCTAACTTAAGAGTTAGTGATCAGGAAAAAAATTATTTTGTAATTAGTAAGCACAAGAAAACTGATGAGGCTTTATTAATATATATTTAAAAAATAGATCTGAATACAAAGAGCATTACGGAAACATAAAATAACATTTCATAATGAAAAAGTGTAGACTTCAGGAGCACATGACAATCAGAGTACATATGCACTTAATAACAGACCTTCAAAACACAGGAAGCAATCAGGGAACAGAAATAAAGGGCAAAATAGACCAATCCAAAATCATACTTAGGGATTCTATTATAGTTCTCAATAGTCATCCATGTTGTTGTATATAATTAATAATGGCCTTAGGACATAAGGGTTACCGACCAGGGTTCTTGGCCTTCCCCAATGAATAGAAATTGACTAGAGGCCAGACAAGAAATTCAGGCAAGTCTTTATTGGGGCCCCTGCTGCAGCAGGGGGCAGTGGGAACAAAAAACAGGTTCCCTTGCTTGCTCCCAAGGGGGGGCAAGCTTGTTCCTTATGGGGGGTGAGGGTAGGGGTATGTCCAGGGGTCAGGCCAGAGGCGTGCCTTAGGTGGTTTGTCCATCCCTTGGGTGGTGGTGTGTGCAGGGGGCATGCTCAGTACCTGCTTTGGCTCCCGACACGCTGTTTGTGCTCCAGGCTCTTCAAAATTGGTAGTTCGGTTTTTTGGTCTCTTTGTATCTTTTGGGTCCAGAATTTGCCCCAACTGTGCATGCATGCAGTTATTTTTAGTCCCATATAGTTTCTTCATATTTTGTTGCTCAAGGAGAGGTGTATCCAGGTGCAAGCATTGCAGCACTGCAGCAGAGGGTCCCAGGTCCCAGCCTGTCTCATAAGAATCTTTATTAATAAAAAAAATTGATGATTTGGACTTAAAATTTAAAACTCCTCAACAAAAGACAGTGATAAGAAAATGAAAATGCAAGGCACAGAGTGGGAAAAATACCTCAGTTACTTATGTCTGACAAGGCTTCAACACGAATATATATAAAACTCCTACAAATGAATAATACAAATACAAATAATGTGCAAAAGAGAGTAGCCACTTCAGAAAAGCATAGTTAGAAATGCCAAATAAAAACATAAAAAGCGGGGCTTCCCTGGTGGCACAGTGGTTGAGAATCTGCCTGCCAATGAAGGGGACATGGGTTCAAGCCCTGGTCTGGGAAGATCCCACATGCCGCGGAGCAACTAGGCCCATGAGCCACAACTACTGAGCCTGCGCATCAGGAGCTTGTGCTCCACAACAAGAGAGGCCGTGACAGTGAGAGGCCTGCGCACTGTGATGAGAGTGGCCCCCACTCGCCGCAACTAGAGAAAGCCCATGCACAGAAACGAAGACCCAACACAGCCAAAAATAAATAAAATTAAAAAAACAAAAACATAAAACGGTGCCCAAAATTAGTAGTTAATGGGGAAGTGCCAATCATTTTCTAGAACAGCTAGAATCAAAGATTGAAAATAAAAAATGTTGACAAGGATGCAGAACAACTGAAGCTCTTCTATACTGTAGGTGAACGTGTAAGATGGAAAACTACTTTCCTATGTGTGTTTGGCATGTGTGTGTAGCATTTACCTGTAAAGTTAAACATACAATTCCTATATAACCCCAGCAATTCCACATCTAGAGGTCTACTCAAGTGAAAAGAAAACATATATACCCCCCAAAAATGTGTACAATAGCAATATTTAGAGCTGATTTTCTTGTAATAGACAAAGACCAGAAACAACCCAAATACCCATCAACAGGTTAATGGATAATCAAAGTGTGCTTTAGTCAATCAATGGAATACTGCTCAGCAACAAGAAGAACAAAATATTGATACAAATAAATAAATTTCAGACAATTGTGTTGAACAAATGGAATGACAAAACATATATACATATGTGAGCACATAATATTCGGAATATTAATAATATACAATATGAATATACATGAGTATATAATATACATGAAGTTTTGAGAACAGGCAAGATAAAGATACAGTGATTTAATTCAGATTGGTGGTTGGCTGGAAGTTGGTGATAATAGTGGTGCATGAGAAGAACTTTCTGGGGTGATGATAATATTCTCTGTCTTAGGTGGTAGTTAAATTGGCATATGTTTGTTGAAAATCTTTAATTTTTGAATTTTATTTATTTTTTTATACAGCAGGTTATTAGTCATCAGTTTTATACACCAGTGCATACATGTCTGTTGAAAATCTTTAAATGGTAGATTTAAAATATAGGCATTTTATTATTTATTTAAGGTTATTAAAATGACCTCTTATTTCTGTTATTATTTTTGTTATTTTTAATGCTAGGATTCCTCTTAGAGTATATCTTTTATTCAGAGAACTCCCTTTATATTATATTTTTTTTCTCTGCTGACTTCATGTTGTATACATCTTTATAAAATAGAAGCTATCAGGGAGACCTTCAAGATGTTGGAGGAGTAAGACACGGCAATCACCTTCCTCCCCACAAATACAACAGAAATACATCTATATGTGGAAAAACTACAGAACACCTAAGGAACGCTGGCATAACACCTCAGACTTCCCAAAAGACAAGAAACTACCCACATAGCTGCCTCTGTGGCTGACAGGGTCTTGGTGCTCCAGCTGGGTGTCAGGCCTGTGGCTCTGAGGAAAGAGAACTGAGTTCAGGATATTGGTAACCCAGAGACCTCACAGCTCCACGTAATTTCAAACAGCGGAAGCTCTCCCAGAGATCTCCATCTCAACGCTAAGACCCAGCTCCACTCAACGACCAGCACGCTACAGTGCTGGACACCCTATGCCAAACAACTAGCAAGACAGGAACACAACCCCAGCCATTAGCAAAGAGGCTGCCTCAAATCATAATAACCTCACAGACACCCCAAAACACACCAGCAGACATGGTCCTGCCCACCAGAGAGACAAGATCCAGCCTCATCCACCAGAACACAGGCACTAGTCCCCCCCATCAGGAAGCTAACACAACCCACTGAACCAACCGTAGCCACTGCAGGCAGACACCAAAAACAGTGGGAACTACGAACCTGCAGTCTGTGAAAAGGAGACCCCAAACACAGTAAGTGAAACAAAATGTGAAGACAGAAAAACAGCAGATGAAGTAGCAAGGTAAAAACCCACCAGACCAAACAGATGAAGAGAAAATAGGAATTCAGAGTAACGATGAAAAAGAATTCAGAGTAATGATAGTAAAGATGATCCAAAATCTTAGAAATAGAATGGAGGAAATATAAGAAAAGTTTAACAAGGACCTAGAAGAACCAAAGAGCAGGCAAACAATGGGGAACAACACCATAAATGAAATTTAAAATTCTCTAGAAAGAATCAATAACAGAATAAGAGGCAGAAGAATGGACAAGTGACCTGGAAGATAAAATAGTGGAAATAACTACGGCAGAGGAGAATAAAGAAAAAAGAATAAAGAGAATTGAGGACATTCTTAGAGACTTCTGGGACAACAATAAACACACCAAATATCAAATTATAGGGGTCCCAGAAGAAGAAGAGAAAAAGAAAGGGACTGAGAAAATATTTGAAGAGATTATAGTTGAAAAGTTCCCTAATATGGGAAAAGAAATAGTCATTCAAGTCCACGAAAGGCAGAGAGTCCCATACAGGATAAATCCAAGGAGAAACGTGCCAAGACACATATTAATCAAACTATCAAAACTTAAATACAAAGAAAAAAATATTAAAAGCAGCAAGGGAAAAACAACAAATAACATACAAGGGAATCCCCATAAGGTTAACAGCAGACCTTTCAGCAGGAACTCTGCTAGCCAGAAGGGAGTGGCAGGACATATTTAAAGTGATGGAAGGGAAAAACCAACAACCAAGATTGCTCTACCCAGCAAGGATCTCATTCAGATTTGATGGAGAAATTAAAACCTTTAGAGACAAGCAAAAGCTAAGAGAATTCAGCACCACCAAACCAGCTTTACGACAAATGCTAAAGGATCTTCTCTAGGCAGGAAACACAAGAGAAGAAAAAGACCTACAGTAACAAACCCAAAACAATTAAGAAAATGGTAATAGGAACATACATATTGATAATTACCTTAAATGTAAATGGATTAAATGCTCCAACCAAAAGACATAGACTGCCTGAATGGATACAAGCACAAGACCCATATATATGCTGTCTACAAGAGACCCACTTCAGACCTATGGACACATATAGACTGAAAGTGAGGGGATGGAAAAAGATATTCCATGCAAATGTAAACCAAAAGAAAGCTGATGTACCAATTCTCATATCAGACAAAATAGACTTTAAAATAGACTATTACAACAGATAAAGAAGGACACTAAGTAATGACCAAGGGGTCAATGCAGGAAAAAGATATAGAAGTTGTACATATTTATGCACCCAACATAGGAGCACCACAATATATAAGGCAAATGCTAACAGCAATAAAAGGGGAAATCAACAGTAACACAATCATAGTAGGGGACTTTAACACCCACTTTCACCAATGGACAGATCATCCATACTGAAAATAAATAAACACAAGCTTTAAATGATACATTAAACAAGATGGACTTAATTGATATTTAGAGGACATTCCATCCTAAAACAACACAATACACTTCTCAAGTGCTCATGGAACATTCTCCAGGATAGATCATATCTTGGGTCACAGATCAAGCCTTGGTAATTTAAGAAAATTGAAATTGTATCAAGTATCTTTTCCAACCACAATGCTGTGAGACTAGATATCAATTATAGGAAAAAATCTGTAAAACATAAAAACACATGGAGGCTAAACAATATACTACCTAATAACCAAGAGATCCCTGAAGAAGTCAAAGAGAATATCAAAAAAATACCGAGAAACAAATGACAATGAAAACACGACAACCCAAAATCTATGGGATGCAGCAAAAGCAGTTGTAAGAGGGAAGTTTATAGCAATACAATCCTACCTCAAGAAACAAGAAACATCTCAAATAAACAACCTAAACTTAAGCCGAAAGCAATTAGAGAAAGAAGAACAAAAAATCCCAAAGTTAGCAGAAGGAAAGGAATCATAAGGATCAGATCAGAAATAAATGAAAAAGAAATGAAGAAAACAGTAGCAAAGATCAATAAAAATAAACGCTGGTTCCTTGAGACGACAAAATTGATAAACCATTAGCCAGACTTATCAAGAAAGTAAGGGAGACAACTCAAGTCAACAGAAATAAAAATGAAAAAGGAAAAGTAACAACTGAAACTGCAGAAATACAAAGAATCATGAGAGATTACTACAAGCAACAATATGCCTAAAAATGGACAACCTGGAAGAAATAGACAAATTCTTAGAAAAGCACAACCTTCCAAGACTGAACCAGGAAGAAATAGAAAATATAAACATACCAATCACAACCACTGAAATTGAGACTGTGATAAAAAATCTTCCAGCAAACAAAAGTCCAGGACCAGATGGCTTCAGAGGCGAATTCTATCAAACATTTAGAGAAGAGCTAACACCTGTCTTTCTCAAACTCTTCCAAAATATAGCAGAGGGAGGAACACTCCTAAATGCATTCTGTGAGGCCACCATCACCCTGATACCAAAACCGGACAAAGATGTCACAAAACTACAGTCCAATATCACTGATGAACAGAGATGCAAAAGTCCTCAACAAAATACTAGCAAACAGAATCCAGCAGCACATTAAAAGGATCATATACCATGATCAAGTGGGGTTTATCCCAGGAATGCAAGGATTCTTCAATATACACAAATCAATCAATGTGATTAACCATATTAACAAATTGAAGGAGAAAAACCATATGATCATCCCAGTAGACACAGAAAAAGCTTTCAACAAACTACAACACCCATTTATCATAAAAACCCTCCAGAAAGTAAGCATAGAGAGAACTTACCTCAACATATTAAATGCCATATATGAGAAGCCCACAGCCAATATTGTTCCCAATGGTGAATAACTGGAACCATTTTGTCTAAGATCAGGAACAAGACAAGTTTGTCCACTCTTGCCACTATTATTCAACATAGTTTTGGAAGTTTTAGCCACAGCAATCAGAGAAGAAAAAGAAAGAAAAATAATCCAAATCAGAAAAGTAGAAGTAAAGCTGTCACTGTTTGCAGATGACATTATACTATACATAGAGAATCCTAAAGATGCTACCAGAAAACTACTAGAGCTAATCAACGAATTTGGTAAAGTAGCAGGCCCAACAATCTCTTGCATTCCTATACACTAATGATGAAAAATCTGACAGAGAAATTAAAGAAACACTCCCATTTACCATTGCAACAAAAAGAATAAAATACCTAGGAATAAACCTACCTAAGGAGACAAAAGACCTGTATGCCGAAAATTATAAGACACTGTTGAAAGAAATTAAAGATGATACAAATAGATGGAGAGATATATCATGTTCTTGGATTGGAAGAATCAACATTGTGAAAATGACTCTACTACCTAAAGCAATCTACAGATTCAGTACAACCCCTATCAAACTAGTAATGGCATTTTTCACAGAACTAAAACAAAAAAATTCACAATTTGTATGGAAACACCAAAGACCCCAAATAGCCTAAGTGATCTTGGGAAAGAAAAACGGAGCTGGAGGAAGCAGGCTCCTGGAATTCAGACTATACTACAAAGCTACAGTAATCAAGACAGTATGATACTGGCACAAAAACAGAAATATAGATCCATGGAACAGGATAGAAAGCCCAGAGATAAACCCACACACATATGGTCACCTTATCTTTGATAAAAAAGGCAAGAAAATACAATGGAGAAAAGACAACCTCTTCAATAAGTGGTGCTGGGAAAACTGGACAGCTACATGTAAAAGAATGAAATTAGAACTCTCCCTACACCATACACAAAAGTAAAGTCAAAATTGATTAAAGACCTACATGTAAGGCAAGATACTATAAAACTCTTAGAGGAAAACATAGGCAAAAAGTTCTGAAGAACCTAGGGGCAGGACAGGAATAAAGATGCAGACGTAGAGAATGGACTTGAGGACATGGGGAAGGGGAAGGGTAAGCTGGGACGAAGTGGCATGGACCTATATATACTACCAAATGTAAAATAGATAGCTAGGTGGAAGCAGCCACATAGCACAAGGAGTTCAGCTCAGTGCTTTGTGACCACGTAGACAGGTGGGCTAGGGCGGGTGGGAGGGAGACACAAGAGGGAGGAGATATGGGGATATATGTATACGTATCGCTGATTCACTTTCTTATAAAGCAGAAACTAATACACCATTGTAAAGCAATTATACTGCTATAAAGATGTTAGAAAAAAAAAAATAGAAGCTAACATCAGAGGCTTTATAATCCAGTACTGTGCTTTCAGGCAGGGCCACAAACTGAACCACTGAGACAGATGGTTGTCTGGCTTATTCTTACTGATGTTCAGAGAAAGACATTTTATAAATTCCCTTGGTAGTGCATTTTTGTGTTTAAACAACTCTTAATGTCAATAAGTTATTTCTTACAACTAACCTGAAACTCTCTTTCTCAAACGTGAGTTTCAAATGCTTTGTTTTATTCTCAGTGGAGCAAGACAACAGATGGGCAGTATCTTCCTATGAAAAACTATTCATACACTGGAAGACAGTTGCTAACAAGACCCCTTATTTGATCTTAAATTTAATCAACCCAATTCACATAATGAAATAAATGTTCTCTCAAGTTCATCCAATCTATACCTAACAGTTTATGGTTTGGAAATGTATCCTGTAGGTTGTTCGATTGATATAAATTTTTATGCCAGTAAATATGTTAATATTTGTAAATAATGATTTTTTGGATACTTATAATTATTCATTCCCATATTAATATCTTAGAGAATCTCAGTGATAAAAGAAGTCCATTTAAATTTGCTTATCAAAATATTTTCGTATTCCTCTTCTACCACCCTCCCTTTTACTGCAACTCACTTAATACTAATTAATACTAATATAGAACATCGTTCTATAAATATCGTTACATCGTTCTTTAAATATAAAATTTGATTGTACTTGGGATTGTACTTGGGAAATACCCTGCTTTACAGATATACCTGTAGAATAACAATCTTAAGCATGACTGGAAACATTCAACTAATATGTAAAAATAGTTTTTCACATCTTCAGGAAACTACTGTAGCACAGATGACAAAATATCTGGAACACAATGAAAAATAACAAAGCATAAGGGAAAAAATATATTTCCAAAAATCAGTAAACAAAATAGACAAAAATACAGAGATAGGGTTTATGGAGTCATCAGATTATGACTTCTAAATAACTACAATTAAATATTTCAGTAATTAAGTTTCCAGATGGAAATTCTGGGGTAAATAACTGGAAACTGTTAAAATGAATCCAATATATATTACAAAATTGAGAAGAAAACCTGAAATTAATACATACCTGATGGGTTTAATAGCAGATTAAACATAGCTAAAGAAAGAGAATTAAAATACTGTATGATATAAAATACCTACATTGGAGTTTGGAAAGACAAAATGTTGTGAAATATAGAAGAAAAACTAAGAAATACAAATTATTTATAAATTTTAAATAAAATTTAAAACGAATGAACGAACCCACGTCCCTTGCATCGGCAGGCGGACTCCCAACCACTGCGCCACCAGGGAAGCCCAATATATTGTTATTAATTAAGCTTTAATGATAAAGAATACTTTGGAAATACTTTGGTATGGCATGATGATAAAAAAGATGATTGAAGCAAATAATAACTAATTCTAAATTTGTCTACATTTAATATTGATTCAAACTATGAAAAGTAAAATCTAACAAACTTAAAGGTGAAACAGACAAAGCCAAAGATACTGTGAAATGCTAACCTCTTTCAGTAAATGATAAAAAAAATGCATATAATAAAATTTAGTAATTATATGGAATTTATGAGAAACACAAGTAAAAAACAATTTTTTGCTTTTCATTTTTAACGTCACTGAGAATGTTTTCCATAATTAATCAACTGTTGGGCCATAAAGCAGTTCTCAACTGTTTCAAATTATTTAAATCATTTATTATATATTTTGTGGGCTAGAATTCAAAAGCAAAGAAAGCTAGAAAATTTATTTATATTTTGAAATTATGTAATGCATTTCCTACCAACCTGTGAAGCAAAAGAGAAATAATAAAGTTAATAAGAAAATATTTTTAACTGAATGATATTAAAAATGCCACAGATTAAAAATTTTAAATGAAGCCAGTACTCTGCTTAGAGGGAATTTACTGTTTTAGTTATATATATTAGAGAAAAGCTGAAAATCAATAATAAGTATCTGTCCCAAAAGTTTAGAAAAAGAAACACATAGAAGCTCCAGGAAAGTAAAAGGAAAAAACAAATTGAGTTGAAAAATAATAATATGTAAATAAAAATTAGCAAGCAATATTTAAAATCAGTATGACTAATAAATGAGAAAAATCATGATTCTCTCGATTGGTGCAGAAAAATAATGTAATAAAATTCAATATGTATTTATGAGGGGAAAAAAAGCACTAAGAAAAGGCAGCCTCTTCAATCTAATGAAGTGTGTCTTCAATTAACATCAGCCAACTGTGTAAATGTTGAAAACCTACTACTGCACCTCTGCTTAATACTATTCTGGAGATCTTGGGCAATGAAATAAGGCAAGAAAATGTATTTGCGTAAATTGCAAAGGGTAAAAACATCTCATTATTTACAAATGACGTAGTTATGTACTTAAAATATTTTAAAATTACAGATCAAACGTTAGAATTAATAAGTAAATTATGAAATTTGTTAGATATAAAGTCAGTACATAAACTGTGCATTTTCATACATTAGCAGAAAAATAGAAAATGTATTTTTCAAATGATCCAATATAAAGGGCATCACAGGGACTGCCCTGGTGGTCCAGTGGTTTAGACTCCATACTCCCAATGCAGGGGGCCTGGGTTTGATCCCTGGTAAGGGAACTGGATCCTGCATTCTGCAACTAAGAGCCCACATTCCACAACTAAAGATCCCACAAGCTGCAGCTAAAGATCCCACGTGCCGCAACTGAAAAAGCTTCTGCATGCTGCCATGAAGATCCCACACGCAGAAGTGAAGATTCCGCCTGCCGCAACTAAGACCTGGCACAGCCAAATAAAATAAATAAAATGAAATAAAGAGCATTAAAGACATTAAGCACATAAGAATACATTTAATAAAACATGTATCAAGGATCTGTTAGAGACAAATATGAAACAATTTTGAGAAAATTACAGAAAATCTAAATAAATAATGGATAAACCAAGTTATGATATTAGAAGACTCACTACTCAGTCATAAAAAAGAACAAGATAATGCCATTTGCAGCAACATGGATGGACCTAGAGATTGTCATACTGAGTGAATTCAGTCAGACACAAAAAGACAAATATCATATATCATTTATATGTGGAACCTAAAAAAAAGGGTACAAAAGAACTTATTTACAAAACAGAAGTAGAGTCACAGATGTAGAAAAACTTATGGTTACCAGGGAATAAGCGGGGAGAGGGATAAATTGGAGATAGGGATTGACATATACACACTACTATATATAAAATACATAACTAATAAGAATCTACTGTAGAGCACAGGGAATTCTACTGAATACTGTGTTATGGCCTGTATAGGAAAAGAATCTAAAAAAAAAGTATTTATATGTATAACTGATTCACTTTGCTATACACATGAAACTAACACAACATTGTACATCAACTATCCTCCAATAAAAATTTTTTAAAAATAATAGAAAAAGACTCACTAATGTAAAGATGTCACTTCTTCCAATATTATATATGTGTAAATGTAATGCAATCCTACTGCACATTCTGACTGGGATTTTTCTGAAGATTGGCAAGTTAATTCCATATTTGCAAGGAAAACAAAGGGCCAAAACTAGCTAAAGCTAGCCAAGATAATACTGAAGGAGTAGAACAAACAGGAAGTGTGACTCTAATGTATAAAGTTTTCCAAGCCAACAACTGGCTACAAAAAGTATTGTTTTAAAAATTTTAGTTGGATTCATGAATAATGCCATTTAAAAAAATTTATTTGATTACTATAAATATTTGATTTATTTTCATTTGTATGTTGGAATATTTTTGGATGACAGCTTATTGAACATTTAAATCAAATTGATATAGTCAATAAAGATATTGTTTTGGACCCAACAACTCTGAAGTCCAGAGTTACAACAGGCTTCAGACTTGACAGACCCATGGTTGAACTATATAATCAGAGACATAGGTCGGTTCTTCCATCTCTATGTTGTGCCATCAGTGGTGTTGCCTTTATTCTAGCTATCAGTGATGATCTTTCAAAATACTCCAGTTATGTTATTTGTCTTTTTTTTTCGGTACACGGGCCCCTCACTGCTGTGGCCTCTCCCACCGTGGAGCACAGGCTCCGGACGCGCAGGCTTAACGGCCATGGCCCACGGGCCCAGCCGCTCCGCGGCATGTGGGATCCTCCCGGACCGGGACACGAACCCATGTCCCCTGCATCGGCAGGTGGACTCTCAACCACTGCGCCACCAGGGAAGCCCTGTCTTTTCTTAATAGCGTGTTTTTTTTTTCTTAGAAACCTGAAATGCTTAAACTGCTTAAAGTGTTCCATTTCATTAATATTATAAAATTTATATTTCCATTTTCTAACTGATGAACAATTAGTTTTAAACATAGTTTCATGTAACAAAGTTGAAATAAATATCCTATACATAAGCAATAATTTTTCTAAGGAATATATCTCCTTGGGTATACACAAATGTTTATATATACATATATATATATATATAAAGTGTATTTATAAAATATAGATGTTGACATACGGAGTGTGTGTATATGTGTTTGTGTATATACATATATATATATATAAAACTTTGCTATATATGTCCAAATTGCTCACTAAAATGATTATATATTTTATATCCTTGCCAGAAAACATTCCCATATCTTTGCCAGCACAAAGTCTATTATCAGATGTTTTAAATTGTTACCTTTCTAGTGGGTTGGAAATGCCAAATATTGGTTGTTTTGTGTTACATTTCTCTGATTTCAACTGAGCTTAATTTGATTTTGTAAAAGCATATTGACAATTCAGATTTACTTTTCTGTTCATTTTTATTTTCAATTATATCAGTCAGGTTTCTAACAGAAAACAGATGGTATACTCATATGAGATAACGAAGTTTAAGAAAGGACCATTTTACAAAGAAGAGGGTGGTGTTGAACCAAATCAGCATGAAGTGTTGAAGCACCCTGGGGCTGTCAACATCAAGGAGCTGTTAATACTGGCAGATCTGATGGAGTAAATGATTTCTAGAACATGGAAAGAGTTGTAAGAGATACCTATCTTACAAATGATTTGCCTTTTATAGAGGAATGCAATTAAAACAAATTGTCCAAGCAGGCAGTGTAGACAGGAAAATAAACACCTTGTCCTCCTCTCCTCATTACCTTTCATTCTCCTGCTAATGGATCCCATTGACCAAACCCAAATATGAAGCTAGAGAGCAAAAGAGCACCTTGATGCCATCCGTACAGTTCATTGTCCTGACATAGGAAAATGGCGGAGAAAGATAAAAAATGGATGGAAGGGAGCAAATGGTGAATATCCTGCAATCTCTTGTGTTTGTTTTGGTTTTTCTATTTTTTAATTTAAAAAATTAAATTGAGCTTCTTAACTCTTTGTGTGATATGTTTCAAATGTCTTATTCTGCATTTGTATGTTCTTTTCAATACAGTTAAAAATTAACTACAAAAATTTAAACTTTATAAATAGAGCACATTTTGCATTAACTGTTGCATTCTTAGCATCTAGAAGAATTTCTGGAACATAGCACTTGCTTAATATTTGTTGAATGAATGAATAAATGAATATTTCCCTTTACATTTTCTGCTGTTTATGTATTATTTCCTAAATCTTTCCCTATGGTGAGATCACTGAGATATTCTTCTGCATTTTAATCTAGTAACTTAAGTTTTTATTTTTCTTATTTATATGTTAATCCACTTGGAATCTTTTACTGTATGATGTGAGGTAGAGATCCAATTGTGTATATATGTACTTATATGTGCTATATATGTGTGTGTGTATATATGTATTTGTATGTGAGAGATATGCACTATCCACACACAATTTAATGATTTGTGATGCCTCTTACCTCACATATCATATACGACATATGGCAAATATTTAAATGTACTTATGTGTCTATATATGACCTTTTCTCTGTCTCACTGATTTATAATTTATACCTATGTCAAAATTATACTCTTAGTTCTATAATAATCTTCCATCCTTGCTTGGTTAGATATGTTCTACTCCTGTCTTCTTACAATTGCCTTCGTCTTCCATGTGAATTTTGGAATCACTTTTTCAAGTTCTGTAATAATATCTCATTGATGTGTTGATGAGATTGGCACTGGATTTATATCAATAGATTGTCTACAAGAAAAAGGATGTCCTTAATATTTTCAGTCTCTCTAATCATAGACATTCTTTTTGTTCTTTATTAATACTCTACAATTTTTTTGTATAAAGGTCTTGCACAACTTGGGTTGCATTTATCCTTTACTACCTATAAAATCTTTTAGCAGATATCATACTTAATATTGAAATTCACAGGCATCCCATTGTAACATCAGGAACAATAAAAATATGTGCATTGTTATTCTTATTGGATGTCCTAGTCATTGAAATAAGGCACGAGTTGGATATTAAATTCCATCTGGATTTGAAAAGATACTCAAAATTTGTTGTTGCTTCTAGGTAATGTAGTTATTTATATAGAAACTTCAACATAATTTATGAATACCAGAAATAAAAAAACAATTTAATAAGATTACTAATATAAACTATATAGTGCAAATTTATGGTGCTCCTATACAGCAGTGATAACCAAGTAGAAAATGTAAGATACAAGAAACCATGCACAATAGTCTGTTTTCTATTTTAAAATATGATATAATCCATTTAAGGGTGCATATAATTTTACTGATTTTCTCTTGTGTTGAGGATTTCTGTTTTTGCATATTCAGGTATTTCTTAAACTCTGAAAATATCTAATACCCACTTTTATTTTAATATTTTATGTTTTTACTCAGAATCCCTCAGGATGCTAAGTCACTAACTCCTATAATTATGCCTGTTATCCTTTCTCTCATTATTTTATGTTGTCTTTTCTTTTTTTTTTTTAACATCTTTATCGGAGTATAATTGCTTTACAATGGTGTGTTAGTTTCTGCTTTATAACAAAGTGAATCAGTTATACATATACATATGGTCACATATCTCTTCCCTCTTGCGTCTCCCTCCCTCCCACCCTCCCTATCCCACCCCTCTAGGTGGTCACAAAGCACCGAGCTGATCTCCCTGGACTATGTGGCTGCTTCCCACTAGCTATCTATTTTACTTTTGGTAGTGTATATATGTCCACACCACTCTCACTTTTGCCACAGCTTGCCCTTCCCCCTCCCCATATCCTCAAGTCCATCCTCTAGTAGGTCTGTGTCTTTATTCCTGTCTTACCCCTAGGTTCTTCATGACATTTTTTTTTCTAAAATTCCATATATATGTGTTAGCATAAGGTATTTGTCATTCTCTTTCTGAATTCACTCTGTATAACAGACTCTAGGTCCATCTATCTCATTACAAATAGCTCAATTTTGTTTCTTTTTATGGCTGAGTAATATTCCATTGTATATAGGTGCCACATCTTCTTTATCCATTCATCCAGTGATGGACACTTAGGTTGTTTCCACCTCCTGGCTATTGTAAATAGAGCTGCAGTGAACATTTTGGTACATGACTCTTTTTGAATTATGGTTTTCTCAGGGTGTTTGCCCAGTAGTGAGATTGCTGGGTCATATGGTAGTTCTATTTGTAGTTTTTTAAGGAATCTCCATACTGTTCTCCATAGTGGCTGTACCAATTCACACTCCCACCAGCAGTGCAAGAGTGTTCCCTTTTCTCCACACCCTCTCCAGCATTTATTGTTTCTAGATTTTTTGATGATGGCCATTAAGACTGGTGTGAGATGATATCTCATTGTAGTTTTGATTTGCATTTCCCTAATGATAAATGATGTTGAGCATTCTTTCATTTGTTTGTTGGCAGTCTGTATATCTTCTTTGGAGAAATGTCTATTTATGTCTTCTGCCCATTTTTGGATTGGGTTGTTTGGTCTTTTTTGTTAATGAGCTGCATGAGCTGCTTCTCAGTTTTGGAGATAAATCCTTTGTCAGTTGTTTCCCACATTCTGAGGGTTGTCTTTTGGTCTTGTTTATGTTTTCCGTTGTGCAAAAGCTTTGCAGTTTCATTAGGTCCCATTTGTTTATTTTTGTTTTTATTTCCATTTCTCTAGGAGGTGGGTCAAAAAGGATCTTGCTGTAATTTATGTCATAGAGTGTTCTGCCTATGTTTTCCTCTAAGAGTTTGATAAGTTCTGGCCTTACATTTAGGTCTTTAATCCATTTCGAGCTTATTATTGTGTATGGTGTTAGGGAGTGATCTAATCTCATACTTTTACATATATCTGTCCAGTTTTCCCAGCAACACTTATTGAAGTTACTGTCCTTTCTCCACTGTATATTCCTGCCTCCTTTATCGAAGATAAGGTGACCATATGTGTGTGGGTTTATCTCTGAGCTTTCTATCCTGTTCCATGGATCTATATTTCTGTTTCTGTGCCAGTACTATACTGTCTTGATTACTGTAGCTTTGTAGTATAGTCTGAACTCAGGGAGCCTGATTCCTCCAGCTCCATTTTTCGTTCTCAAGATTGCTTTCGCTATTCGGGGTCTTTTGTGTTTCCATACAAATTGTGAATTTTTTTGTTCTAGTTCTGTGAAAAAGCCAGTGGTCGTTTGATAGGGATTGCATTGACTCTGTAGATTGCTTTGGGTAGTATAATCATTTTTAAAACGTTGATTCTTCCAGTCCAAGAACATGGTATATCTCTCCATCTATTTGTATCATCTTTAATTTCTTTCATCACTGTCTTATAATTTTCTGCATAAAGGTCCTTTGTCTCCTAAGGTAGGTTTATTCCTAGATATTTTATTATTTTTGTTGCAATGGTAAATGGGAGTGTTTTCTTGATTTCACTTTCAAATTTTTCATCATTAGTGTATAGGAATGCCAGAGATTTCTGTGCATTAATTTTGTATCCTGCTACTTTACCAAATTTGTTGATTAGCTCTAGTAGTTTTCTGGTACCATCTTTGTGATTCTCTATGTATAGTCACCTGCAAACAGTTACAGCTTTACTTCTTCTTTTCCGATTGGGATTCCTTTTATTTCCTTTTCTTCTCTGATTGCTGTGGCTAAAACTTCCAAAACTATGTTGAATAAGAGTGGTGAGAGTGGGCAACCTTGTCTTATTCCTGATCTTAGTGGAAATGCTTTCAGTTTTTCACCATTGAGGACAATGTTGGCTGTGGGTTTGTCATATATGGCCTTTATTATGTCGAGGAAAGTTCCCTCTATGCCTGCTTTCTGCAGGGTTTTTATCATAAATGCATGTTGAATTTTGTTGAAAGCTTTCTCTGCATCTATTGAGATGATCATATGGTTTTTTCCTTCAATTTGTTAATATGGTGTATCACGTTTATTGATTGGCATATATTGAAGAATCCTTGCATTCCTGGAATAAACCCCACTTTATCATGGTTTATGATCCTTTTAATGTGCTATTGGATTCTGTTCACTAGTATTTTGTCGAGGAATTTTGCATCTGTTCATCAGTGATATTGGCCTGTAGTTTTCATTCTTTGTGACATCCTTGTCTGGTTTTGGTATCAGGGTGATGATGTCCTCATAGAATGAGTATGGGAGTGTTCCTCCCTCTGCTATATTTTGGAAGAGTTTGAGAAGCATAGGTGTTAGCTTTTCTCTAAATGTTTGATAGAATTCGCCTGTGAAGCCATCTGGTCATGGGGTTTTGTTTGTTGGAAGATTTTTAATCACAGTTTCAATTTCAGTGCTTGTGATTGGTCTATTCATATTTTCTATTTCTTCCTGATTCAGTCTTGGAATGTTGTGCATTTCTAAGAATTTGTCCATTTCTTCCAGGTTGTCCGTTTTATTGGCATAGAGTTGCTTGTAGTAGTCTCTCATGATCTTTTCTATTTCTGCAGTGTCAGTTGTTACTTCTCCTTTTTCATTTCTAATTCTATTGATATGAGTCTTCTCCCTTTTTTTCTTGATGAGTCTGGCTAATGGTTTATCAATTTTGTTTATCTTCTCGAAGAACCAGCCTTTAGTTTTATTGATCTTTGCTATCGTTTCCTTCATTTCTTTTTCATTTATTTCTGATCTGATCTTTATGATTTCTTTCCTTCTGCTAACTTTGGGAGTTTTTTTGTTCTTCTTTAATTGCTTTAGGTGCAAGGTTAGGTTGTTTATTCGAGATGTTTCCTGTTTCTTAAGGTAGGATTGTATTGCTATAAACTTCCCTCTTAGAACTGCTTTTGCTGCATCCCATAGGTTTTGGGTCTTCGTGTCTCCATTGTCATTTGTAGGTATTTTTTGATTTCCTCTTTGATTTCGTCAGTGATCACTTTGTTATTAAGTAGTGTATTGTTTAGCCTCAATGCGTTTGTATTTTTTACAGATCTTTTCCTGTAATTGATATCTAATCTCATAGCGTTGTGCTCAGAAAAGATACTTGATACTATTTCAATTTTCGTACATTTACCAAGGCTTGATTTGTGATCCAAGATATAATCTATCCTGGAGAATGTTCCATGAGCACTTGATAAAAATGTGTATTCTGTTGTTTTTGGATTGAATGTCATAGAAATATCAATTAAGTCCATCTTGTTTAATGTATCATTTAAAGCTTGTGTTTCCTTATTTATTTTCATTTTGGATGATCTGTCCATTGGTGAAAGTGGGGTTTAAAGTCCCCTACTATGAATGTGTTACTGTCGATTTCCCCTTTTATGTCTGTTAGTATTTGCCTTATATATTGAGGTGCTCCTATGTTAGGTGCATAAATATTTACAATTGTTATATCTTCTTCTTGGATCGATCCCTTGATCATTATGTAGTGTCCTCCTTTGTCTCTTCTAATAGTCTTTATTTTAAAGTCTGTTTTGTCTGATACGAAAATTGCTACTCCAGCTTTCTTTTGGTTTCGATTTGCATGGAATATCTTTCTCCATCCCCTCACTTTCAGTCCGTATGTGTTTCTAGGTCTGAAGTGGGTCTCTTGTAGACAGCATATATATGGGTCTTTTTTTTGTATCCATTCAGCCAGTCTGTGTCTTTTGGTAGGAGCATTTAATCCACTTACATTTAAGGTAATTATCGATACGTATGTTCTATTCCCATTTTCTTAATTGTTTTGGGTTTGTTATTATAGGTCTTTTCCTTATCTTGTGTTTCCTGCCTAGAGAAGATCCTTTAGCATTTTGTTGTAAAGCTGGTTTGGTGGTGCTGAACTCTCTCAGCTTTTGCTTATCTGTAAAGATTTTAATTTCTCCATTAAATCTGAATGAGATCCTTGCTGGGTAGAGTAATCTTGGTTGTAGGTTTTTCTCCTTCATCTCTTTAAATATGTCCTGCCAGTCCCTTCTGGCTTGCAGAGTTTCTGCTGAAAGATCAGCTCTTAACCTTATGGGGATTCCCTTGTGTGTTATTTGTTGTTTTTCCCTTGATGCTTTAAATATGTATTCTTTGTACTTAATTTTTGACAGTTTGATTAATATGTGTCTTGGCGTGTTTATCCTTGGATTTATCCTGTATGGGACTCTCTGGGCTTCCTGGACTTGATTGACTATTTCCTTTCCCATATTAGAGAAGTTTTCAACTATAATCTCTTCAAATATTTTCTCAGTACTTTCTTTTTCTCTTCTTTTTCTGGAACCCCTATAATTTGAATGTTGGTGTGTTTACTGTTGTCCCAGAGGTCTCTGAGACTGTCCTCAGGTCTTTTCATTCTTTTTTCTTTAGTCTGCTCTGCAGTAGTTATTTCCACTATTCTATCTTCCAGGTTACTTATCCATTCTTCTGCCTCAGTTATTCTGCTCTTGATCCCTTCTAGAGTATTTTTATTTTCATTTATTGTGTTGTTCATCGTTGCTTGTTTCATCTTTAGTTCTAAGTCCTTGCTAAATGTTTCTTGCATTTTCTCTATTCTATTTCCAAGATTTTGGATCATCTTTACTGTCATTATTCTGAATTCTTTTTCAGGTAGAGTTCCTGTTTCCTCTTCATTTGCTTGGTCTGGTGGGTTTTTATCTTGCTCCTTCATTGCTGTGTGATTTTCTGTCTTCTCATTTTGCTTATCTTACTGTGTTTGGGGTCTCCTTTTTGCAGGCTGCAGTTTCGTAGTTCCCGTTGTTTTTGGTGTCTGTCCCCAGTGGCTAAAGTTGGTTCAGTAGGTTGTGTAGGCTTCCTGGTGGAGGGGACTAGTGCCTGTGTTCTGGTGGATGAGGCTGAATCTTGTCTTTCTGGTGGGCAGGTGCACGTCTGGTGGTGTGTTTTGGGGTGTCTGTTGACTTACTATGATTTTAGGCAGCCTCTCTGCTAATGGGTGGGGTTGTGTTCCTGTCTTGCTAGTTGTTTGGCATAGGGTGTCCAGCACTGTAGCTTGCTGGTCGTTGAGTGATGCTGGGTGTTGGTGTTGAGATGGAGATCTCTGGGAGATTTTCGCCATTTGATATTACGTGGAGCTGGGAGGTCTTTTGTGCAACAGTGTCCAGAAGTTGGCTCTCCTACCTCAGAGTCACAGCACTGACTCCTGGCTGCAGCACCAAGAGCTTTTCATCCACACAGCTCAGAATAAAAGGGAGAAAAAGTAGAAAGAAAGAAAGATGATAAAATAAAATAAAATAAAGTAAGGTAATATAAAATAGTTATTAAAATAAAAAAATAATTATTAAGAAAAACGTTTTTTTTAAAAAGCAGACGGGTAGAGCCCTAGGACAAATGGTGAAAGGAAGGCTATAGAGACAAAATCTCACACAGAAGCATACACACTCACAAAAAGAGGAAAAGGGGAAAAAATTATAAATCTTGCTCTCTAAGTCCACCTCCTCAATTTGGGATGATTCATTGTCTATTCAGGTATTCCACAGATGCAGGGTACATCAAGTTGATTGTGGAGATTTAATCCGCTGCTCCTGAGGCTGCTGGGAGAGATTTCCCTTTCTCTTCTTTGTTCGCACAGCTCTCAGGGTTCAGCTTTGGATTTGGCCCCGCCTCTGCATGTAGGTCGCCGGAGGGCGTCTGTTCTCTGCTCAGGCAGGACGGGGTTAAAGGAGCTGCTGCTTCAGGGGGCTCTGGCTCACTCAGGCGGCGGGGAGGGAGGGGCACAGATGCGGGGCGAACCTGCGGCGGCAGAGGCCGGCGGGACGTTGCACCAGCCTGAGGCGCAACGTGCGTTCTCCTGGGGAAGTTGTCCCTGGATCCTGGGACCCTGGTAGTGGCAGGCTGCACAGGCTCCCTGGAAGGGAGGTGTGGATAGTGACCTGTGCTCGCACACAGGATTCTTGGTGGCGGCAGCAGCAGCCTTAGCGTCTCATGCCCGTCTCTGAGGTCCGTGCTTTTAGCCACGGCTCACACCCATCTCTGGGGCTCCTTTAAGCCGCGCTCTTAATCCCCTCTCCTCGCTCACCAGGAAACAAAGAGGGAAGAAAAAGTCTCTTGCCTCTTTGGCAGGTCCAGACTATTCCCTGGACTCCCTCCCGGCTAGCCGTGGTGCACTAACCCCTTCAGGCTGTGCTCATGCCGCCAACCCCAGTCCTCTCCTGGCGCTCTGACTGAAGCTGGAGCCTCAGTTACCAGCCCCCATCCGCCCTGGCGTGTGAGCAGACAAGCCTTTCGGTCTGGTGAGTGCTGGTCGGCACTGATCCTCTGTGCGGGAATCTCTCCGCTTTGCCCTCCTCACCTCAGTGGCTGCACTCTCCTCTGTGGCTCCGAAGCTCCCCCTTCCGCCACCCGCAGTCTCCGCCTACAAAGCGGCTTCTAGTGTGTGGAAACGTTTCCTTCTTCATGGCTCCCTCCCACTGGTGCAGGTCTCGTCCCTATTCTTTTGTTTCTGTTTATTCTTTTTTCTTTTGCCCTACCCAGGGACGTGGGGAGTTTCTTGCCTTTTGGGAGGTCTGAGGTCTTCTGCCAGCCTTCAGTGGGTGTTCTGTAGGAATTGTTTCACGTGTAGATGTATTTCTGATGTATCTGTGGGGAGGAAGGTGATCTCCGCATCTTACTCTTCCACCATCTTCCCCCTCCTGTCTGTGTTGTCATTTCTATCTGCATTTTTACTGGTAGTTTTTAGTTTTCCATCACTATGCTAACTCCAGTTTCTACTGTTAAAATTCTGTTCTTGTACGTCCAATGTTGCTTTTAATTCTGGTATTAATCTTTTCGGAGGGGAGGGCCTTTGCAATCATTTTTATCCCAATTCTTGTTCCACTACATAAATAGAATTTGTCACTTTTAATGAGTCAAGTAGCATAGTAGAACTAATTCCATTCAATATTATTCTCTTGTTTGCTTTTGATTTGTATGTTTAATCTCAATTTTCCTATTTATATCTTCTATTTTTTTCACAGAGTAATGCCACACAATTATAAATCATATTCAATTTCCTACATAAATAAGTTTATGTAGTAAATAAACCTATTTCATAGACCAGGAATTGAACCCAGATCCCTGGCATTGAGAGCACCGAGTCCTAACCACTGGACCACCAGGGAGTTCCCTCACCAGCCTATTTTTCCTTTCAGTCTTCAGGGAAGTCTTTTCAGCCTCTTAGTTTTCTGTGTTCCCAGTACTATCTATGTACGGGTGATTTGTTTTTTCTTTAACTTATCACAGAACAAGGAGTTTTCAACCCTGAGAGATTGTGTATCATTGTATAGGATGTCTGTGTTGCCATGGATCCATTTGGTACCCACATTTGTGCTGGTACAATAATCTTTTCAGATGTTCACATAAAAGCACTCTGATAGGTACAACATTTTTTTCCCAACATCTGGCAAGTATCTAGTTTCTGTAGATTTGCCATTGTGAGGCACAATTGAATCTTAGCTCCGCTGCCTGTTTCATTTAAAAACACATATATAGATCACAGAAAGCATGCCTGTTTTATATCATCTGGCTTACTTAAACAGTTTTAATTTTTGAAAAGCACAGTATATCTCACTTTGTAATGTAACCTTCGATGTTTCCTCACTGGATCTAGTTGGTTTACCCTAGGAATTCAATTATTACACATTTAAAGTCCTGTGGACAAATAGTTTTCAGAATTTATAGTCAGGAGTTTGTAGTCTTTCCAACTAAAGTAACAGGCGGAGTCTAAGGATCGTGTTTGAGGTAGTAAAGAAAAAGGGGTGATTACTTCACCTAATTCCTGTTGGGTAACTTTTCAGGGGCATAGCATAGAAATTTTCGATTGCTTATTTTTCAGTACAGTTCTTTTGAAGATTAAAGTTAGTAAAAATACCTCCTAGATATTGGGAATTGATTGTTTACTAGTTCTTTTCAAAGACATCATATGGAAATTTTATACTTCCTTTGAATTGTGTATTTTTTATTGGGATGTTGAGAAAGGTTGTATCAGGGCTGCCAGTTACACTCCATGCTAAATGTACAATCCTGAGATTGATTTTATATTGAAATGCTAACACTACTTAGAATAAAATATTAGGCAAAGGAGAGATTCTCTGAATGGATATTTAGAATCTCTCTCCCCTTCAGTTCTGTCTCTGGTATTTGATTTTCAGATCAGGCACTGGTAATCAAGAGTTATAGTGAATACCCAGTCTGAGACTCACATTGCATACAGAATGATAGAAATAGATAAAGACTGACAGAAAGAAAGGGAGAAAGAGACAAAGATGAAAACAAAGAACAATTTACTTGGATATATAAACTATGCATTTTAAAATAATAAGAGTAGATAAAGGGAACAAACCTATCTTGCTTTACTTAGTCATTCTAAGTATATATTCCAGTGTTAAGACTTTAACAATAGGCAGGTGTTAAAATAGTTAGAAGCTATACTTAAAAAAAAAAGCAAAAAACCTTTCTAATTAGTACTATATATTTTTATCTTTGGAGTATGGGTTGATGATCCTTTTGCTTAAGAAAGCCTCAGTTTACATGTCACATATGATTTAAAAATGGATCTGTATGACATTCTAGCCAGCAATAATGTAGGCTTTTATTTTCTGTGCCCTAGCTATAGAGAGAAACTGCTCACTAGAAGAAAAATAATATTGTTTGTCCTTATTATTAAAAAAAAACCCACAGGAATTGAACTACATGAATTTTTAAAATATGAGACATATGTAATTGAAGAAAATATTCACTGAACTTTATTTCAATAGTAAGGTTGTTGATGTAACTATCTGTGGTATATCACTGAAAAAATGTAAGCTTATACAAAGGCAATTTTTTTCTTTGAGTTCACTTGGAACTATTAGGAGGCTGGACAAGAGGTAACTTAGTGTTGGCTTCATATTGATAAAAAACCTTGCATTTCATGTTTTGACTTTCACAAATTTGCTTTTACAAACTGGATAGGATCTCAGTTTTTCCTTTTTTTTAATATATAAACACTTTCAAAACACAATTATTTACTACTACCGTGCTTAATGGAAGTTATGGAATAGTTTTATGATTACTGTTTTGCTTATGAAGTACTCGTAGCTTTATGGGCCAATAGCACTATTTGTTCAACCCAAGTTTGTACCTGTATAAGTCTTGGGACTTCATCAAATCTGTCTATTTGCTTAGAAAGAACCAAACAGAACAAGGCCACTGAAGTTTTTCACTGATGATCTGCACCAGAGAGAGAAAGTACCGGGTCACTGACTCTTTCTTTTTACAAAATATCTAGGAATCTAATAAAAAATTTATTTTTTGGTTATGGAAGATAGACATATACATTTTAAAAATGTATATGTAGTTTTACAGTAAAAGAGCTCGATTCAGATTTAAATAGAATTAATTATATTACTTATATAACAGTAATAAGTACATACATATATAATGTGGTTCTTAAGAGATTTTATGTAAATGTCAACTCTTTTTATTCAGATTTCAAGGTCGTATTTTTTTTTTTGCGGTACACGGGCCTCTCACTGTTGTGGCCTCTCCCGTTGCGGAGCACAGGCTCCGGACACGCAGGCTCAGCGTCCATGGCTCACAGGCCCAGCCACACCGCGGCATGTGGGATCTTCCTGGACCGGGGCATGAACTCGTGTCCCCTGCATTGGCCGGTGGACTCTCAACCACTGCGTCACCAGGGAAACCCAAGATCGTATTTTTTATTTTAAACACTTTCATATATTAAATCATAGCTTCAAATGAATGTTGAATAAGTTAAAAATTATATAAATGAAGACATTCATTTAATAAACTAAATTAACATTCTTATTTAACAAGTAAATTATGATTACTTCCTAATATAATGGCCACTGATTGTTGTTCTCTTAACAATGATAACAATAAATGATGGCGTCAATAGGTGTAATATTTATTATCTGTGTTGATTAGCAAGGATAATCTATACTATTGCTCAGAATATAACTGGCAACATTTATTAATTCTTTGAAGAAAACATTTCAGTAATTTTTAATAACCTCAATTGAATAATTAACTACATACATTACATTCTTACAATCTGTTGAACACATAGATTTATGAAAACATCAGTAACACTGTGATCATTTCTTTCACGTGTAGAAAATGTTTGCTTTTTCTCAATCTCTAAATGATTTAATATGTTGAGAATATTTTATTTTTTAAACATAAATTCTGGGGGGTTGCTAAAACACTGATTTACATAGGCTTTCTAAATGATATAAATAGACTATCATTTATACTTCATATCATGCAAAAATTTTGTGTTCATATTTGAATAATTTTAAAATAAATATTTAAAAATATCCCACAGTAGAAATAGATAAAAGAAAAAGGTTTATATTTTGTAACAACTAAAAGTTACCTTAAGTTGGACTAATTCTTAAATTATAATTAGTTTGAATATTTAATAAATCTATGATTAGACTACTCTAGTTATTATCATAATGGTTGAGTATCTATATTAAACTTCCTTTTTACGTAAGAAATCTCTGATCACAATCATCAAACCAGGTCCCATATGTAAACACTGCCTTAGTGTTTATAATTCCTTTTAGGATTTTGTTCATCTCATCCTGTTTCAAAACATCCATAAAACCTGATTATATCCTAATTAACAATTTGGGAACATAATACACAAATACAAAATTAATAAGTAAGCGTTAAAATTTTTTCCTTTGCTAACTGGTACTCTTTTTTATCACTATATCTTTTTATGTTTTAGAAGTATAAAAAAACTAACTGAGATCGTTTAGAAATTTTAACAGACTAAAGTTTTAATATATCCATTGATTTCTTCTGTGCTTAAACCAATAAAGTTGTAATATTCTAAAAATTATAATAGGCAATATTTATTTCCCCATTCCTATGTAATAATTAAACTATAGTTTTGTGTAAAATGACTGGATTGTTTTTAGGGGAATATTTTTACCTTTGGTGGAAGTTTTATTTAACTACAAACAGAAGTATTGTTTATTAAAATTTTATAGGACAAAAGATTAATATGTGTTGGTTTTGAATCATAAATTTTAAATAATTGTTACAAATAAACTGTTATGAATTAATCATTTCCAGATTTTTTAATCTACATATTAATTTTGTTTCCAATAGATAACTGCCTTAAGTGCCCTATCAAACGGCAACATTGTTTTCATTTTATTGTTACTTAAATAAATGCAATATTTATTTATTATTTTTATACAATTTCAAAGGTTAATTTCCATTTACAGTTATTATAAAATATTGGCTAAATTCCCCCTATTGTACAATACATCCTTGAGCCTACCTTACACCTAATTGCTTGTATCTCTCACTCTCCCACACCTATATTGCCCCTCTCCCCCTCCCCCCTCCCCACTGGTAACCACTGGTTTGTTCTCTATATCTGTGAGTCTGCTTTTTTTTTGTTATATTCACTAATGTGTTGTGTTTTTAAGATTCCACATATAAATGATATCATACTGTATTGTCTTTCTTTGTCTCACATTTCACTTAGCATAATGCCCTCCAAGTCCATCCATGTTGCTGGAAATGGCAAAATTTCATTCTTTTTTATGGCTGAGTGTTACTCAATTTTGTGTGTGTGTGTGTGTGTGTGTGTGTGTATAGCACATCTTCTTTATTCATTCTTCTGTTGATGGACACTTAAGTGGCTTCCTTATCTTGGAAATTGTAAATAATGTTGCTCTAAACATTAAAGTGCATGAATCTTTTTGAATTAGTGGTTTTGTTTTTTGGTTTTTTTCAGATATATATCCAGGAGTGGAATTGTTGGGTCATATGATAGTTCTATTTTTAGTTTTTTGAGAAACCTCCATACTGTTTTCCACAGTGACTTCACCACTTTCTACTCCCACCAATAGGGCACAAGTGTTTCCTTTTCTCCATACACTTGCCAACATTTGTTATTTGTGTTCTTTGTGATGATAGCCATTCTGACATGTGTGAGATGATATCTCATTGTGGTTTTGATTTACATTTCCCTGATGATTAGCAATGCTGAGCATCTTTTCGTGTGCCTGTTGGCCATCTGCATGTTCTCTTTGGAAAAATATCTACTTAGTTCTTCTACTATTTTTTTAATCAGGTTGTTTGTTTGTTTTTGATGTTGTGTTGTATGAGCTATTTATATATGTTGGATATTAATCCCTTATTGGTCTTCTCATTTGCAAATATTTTCTCACATTCAGTATGTTGTCTTTTCATTTTGTTCGTGGTTTCCTTTGCTATGCAAAACTTTTAAGCTTGGGTTTTTTGGTTTTTTTTTGCTTTTATTTCCTTTACTTTAGAAGACTGATCCAAAAAAACTATTGCTGCAGTTTATGTCAAAGAGTGTTCTGCCTATGTTTTCCTCTGAGTTTTATAGAATCCTGTGTTACATTTAGGTCTTTAATCCATTTTGAGTTTATTTTTGTATATGGTGTTAAAGAGTGTTCTAATTTCATTCTTTTACATGTTTCTCTCCAGTTTTCCGAGCACCAGTTATTGAAGAGGCAACTAACTGCAGAACAACCATATGGAAAAGACTGAAACCTACCAGAAAAGATCTCTACAACTAAAGATATAAAGAAGGAACCCCAACGAGACAGGTAGGAGGGGCACAGTTGCGTTATAATCAAATCCCATACTCTGGGGTGGGCAAATGACAAACTGGAGAATAATTATATTGTAGAGGTTCTCCCATGTAATGTCTTAATGAATTGTCTTACATTCTTTTCTTAACCAAATTTTTATTAGGTTATATGGTTACAGTAGTTAGGTCAAGAAGAGGAAAGAAAATCAATGTATTACTTGGTATATATGTGTGTCTGAATACACAAATGTAGTGCAGAGTAATGGAGAAAAAGACAGAGACAGAGAGATGGAGGTAGAAAGGGAGGAGGGAGAGAGAGATTGAGAGAGAGAATTGTTCAAAGTATATAAAATCAATAGAGGCTGAATTAACCCAGGACATCTTGAGTTGTGAAAAACAATGTTGGTGTTACATAAAGCAATCTATATTACTGTCAACATAACTACATTATAGAGAAAAATATATTCAACAACTTTCTGCCTAGACTTGAAGAAGAAACAGAATCATTTTATATATTTCCATGAACATGTAATGTATTTTGCATTTTGCAAGCCTTCGTGCCAGAGTTCAACAGAGAATTTAGGTAGTGGGAGCTAACTTTATTTTAGAAAGTTAAAACTAGAATACATTTCTTTTGCAAGAAGTGATTTGATAATTTCTTAATGTTTTCTTAATAATTATTAATTTTCTCTGGTGATTGAATGACTATAGAAATATTCTACTACAATATGTTTTATTGGTTTAGACTGATCAAACAACACAATTCAAATCTTTTATAGACATACTATATTTATTTCATAATACCTGTAAGTGAAATTTAATATATAAGCCAGAAAAAAATAATGCTCAGTTTTTAAGAATTCCTAACATTTCTTTTTAAAGATAAATATTATGGAGTCATGAGTACTCAATGAAATCTTACCTAGAAAAATATTGTTTATTCTTCAGAAATAATCAGCAGAAAGTATTTATCAAAATGTGTCATTTTGGGTCAAACATTGAAAAAGGAATGTATGTTACTATTAAAAAAATTAAAATAGATCAAACAACTTATGTTCCTTTAAAATATTATTTGGGGAGATTGTATTTTATGATCCCAATTTTAAAATTCTAGAATAGTATATTGCATGTTTGATTGAATTTATAGGAAACAAATAAAATAATGATGATTATGAAAATTACAAATAGTAATAATAATGTGATGATGACAATAATAAAGTATTTGGTCAGTTATTCCCTGGTGGTCCGGTGGGTAAAAGTCTGTGCTCCCAATGCAGGGGGCCCAGGTTCGATCCCTGGTCAGGGAACTAGATCCCGCATGCATGCTGCAACTAAAAGCCTGCGTGCAGTAATTAAGAAGTCCACATGCCACAACTAAGAAGCCTGCATGCCACAACTATGAGCCTTCATGCCACAACAAAAGATCCCGCATGCTACAACAAAGGATCCCATATGCCACACTGAAGGTCCCACCTGCCACAACTAAGACCTGGCGCAGCCAAAATAAATAAATAAATATTGGAAAAGAAAAGATATGAGTCCACATTTGTCTCCTTGTAAATCAAGGCTGTCTCATCTTATTAGGTCTTTATGGAGTAGAAGAGCCAAATATGACCTTCATGCTTATTAGAGCTGTAGTTTTGGGGGATTCTGAAATTAAAATTATTAGGAGAGCAGTGAGTGGAATTTAGGAGGATATGATATTCTAAAACAACATAAATATTTGAACCAAGTGTGAGCCAAGTTGGTTTATCTATTTGACTAAAGCTTAAGTAAATAATAACTTTTAAATTATAAGTCCATTCTGTTTTAAACAATTCCCTACCAGTTATTATTTTCTTTTTGGTTAAGATTAATCTGCAATGTATAATGTGAAAACATAAAGACTAGAAAGCCCTGCTGGGATTAAAAGAACAATTATCCAAGGAAACATGACTGGAATATTATTAAGCACTAAAAAGAAATGAGCTATCAAGCCATGAAAAAACATGAAGGAAATTCAAATGTATATTAGTAAATGAAAGAAGCCAATCTGAAAAGATGCACACTGTATGATTCCAACTATATGACGTTCTGGAAAAGGCAGTAAAAAGATCATTGGTTGTCAGCAGTTGGGAGGGGAGAAGTAAATAAGCAGGGTACAGAGGATCTTTAGAGCAGTGAACCAACTCTGTAGGATACTATAATGGTAGACATGTGTCATTATACATTTATTCCAACCTGTAGAATGTGCAAAGCCAAGAGTGGACCCTAATGTAAACTGTGGACTTTGGATGATAATGTATCAATCAATGTAGGTTCACTGATTGCAGCAAATGTGCCATTCTGGGGCAGAATACTGATAGTGGAGGAGGCTGTGCAGATGGGTGGTTAAGAGTATACAAGAAATCTCTGTAACTTCTCAATTTTGCTGTGACCCTCAAACTGCTCTAAAGCATAAAGTCTATTAAAAAAAAAAAAGAGCATGGCAGTCCTAGAAAGTGGTGTAAGACACTGATGGGCTGCTACTCTGAAAGAGGCTGACAGTGCTGAAGAACTAAGCTACAAAAACAATAACGTACTAATAGAAAGGGGAAAACCATCATCATGGTTGATTTTCCCTTTTCCAATCTTATACGTTAGGCATTGGTGTTTAGAAAGTACTGGATGAAAAGCATTTAGAAATATATACATGAAAAATTAGTTTTATTTCTGCTTTAATTTTTCATATTACTGTAATTTTTTTATGTTACTTTGTATGTATGGCTATAAATTTTGAGATTTCTAGAGTCTTACTAGAAAGAAAAGATTTCTAGTTCTGGGGAAGAACAGTAATGGGCTGAGATTCAAGAAGACAGAATTATACTTCCATCTCTGTTATTTACTAATTTTTATAGCCTACTACATATCTTACCATATTATAAGGATCATAAATCAGTACTAAAATGATATCTGTGTATATATTATATACCTATATGTATATATGCAAGGAGTTAGTTACAATAGGAAGGTTCTGAAATTAGCTTCACTGCTGTGGTGGTTTAACTACATTAATTATATGTGGGTATTTACTAAAATCTACTTCCTCTACATAGGACTGGATTGGATGTACATTTAGCAATATGTCCAGGGTGAGCTCTTCAAATTTCATGAAAAATGTCAATATTATAGTCCATTTTATTAATGATCAAACTTATGAATTAGTTTTAATCAGAAACAAAATGTATCCATTCCAGATTTATACTCTGAAATCCACTCATTCGCTAATGAAAATTTATTGTCTGTTATATGCAAAATAACACGTAAATTCTTGGGGATACGTCAGAAGGCAATGTCAACATCTCACCCCAAAAACCACATTCAAGACTGTGTGTTCTTGGAAATCTATTTTGCAAAAAACACATTTTTTTTCCTCAGTATAATTTGTATTTCTCTACTTATTTGTGAAGATGAGCATCTTTTTGTGCTTTAATGTTTTTGTATGTCTTCTTGTGTATATTTCATATTAGTAACCTTTTCCAAATTTCTGTAGTATCATTTGTCTCTTTCTTGTCTTTTTGAAGTCCTTTGTTGTTTGAGGTGATGTACCTTTATATTCTCAAACTTGTTTGCTATTTATTTTTTTAATTTTTTTTATTGGAGTATAATTGCTTTACAATGGTGTGTTCGTTTCTGCTTTATAATGAAGTGAATCACTTATACATATACATATATCCCCATATTTCTTCCCTCTTGTATCTCCCTCCCTCCCACCCTCCCTATCTCACCCCTCTAGGTGGTCACAAAGCACCGAGCTGATCTCCCTGTGCTATGCGGCTGCTTCCCACTAGCTATCTATTTTACATTTGATAGTGTATATATGTCCATGCCACTCTCTCATTTTGTCCCAGCTTACCCTTCCCCCTCCCCGTGTGCTCAAGTCCATTTTCTAGTAGGTGTGCATCTTTATTCCTGTCTTGCCCCTAGGTTCTTCGTGACCTTTTTTTTTTTTTTCATTCCATATATATGTGTTAGCACACAGTATTTGTTTTTCTCTTTCTGACTTACTTCACTCTGTTTGACAGACTCTAGGTCCACCCACCTCACTACAAATAACTCAGTTTCATTCCTTTTATGGCTGAGTAATATTCCATTGTATATATGTGCCACATCTTCTTTATCCATTCATCTGTTCATGGACACTTAGGTTGCTTCCATGTCCTGGCTATTGTAAATAGTGCTGCAATGAACGTTGTGGTACATGACTCTTTTTGAATTATGGTTTTCTCAGGGTATATGTCCAGTAGTGGGATTGCTGCGTCTTATGGTAGTTCTATTTTTAGTTTTTTAAGGAACCTCCATACTGTTCTCCATAGTGGCTATATCAGTTTACATTCCCACCAACAGTGCAAGAGGGTCCCCTTTCCTCCACACCCTCTCCAGCATTTATTGTTTGTAGATTTTTTGATAATGGCTATTCTGGCTGGTGTGAGATGATATCTCATTGTAGTTTTGATTTGCATTTCTCTAATGATTAATGATGTTGAGCATTCTTTCATGTGTTTGTTGGCAATTTGTATATCTTCTTTGGAGAAATGTCTATTTATGTCTTCTCTCCATTTTTGGATTGGGTTGTTTGTTTTTTTTGATATTGAGCTGCACGAGAGCACACTCGCCCCCTTCAGACTGTGTTCACGCAGCCAACCCCAGTTCTCTCCCAAGGGTCTGACCTCCAAAGCCCGAGCCTCAGCTCCCAGCCCCCACCCACCCTGGCGGGTGAGCAGACAAGCCTCTCAGCCTGGTGAGTGCTGGTCGGCACCGATCCTCTGTGTGGGAATCTCTCCACTTTGCCCTCTGCACCCCTGTTGCTGCACTCTCCTCCATGGCTCCTAAGCTTCTCCCCACCTCTACCCCCCGTCTCCGCCAGTGAAGGGGCTTCCTAGTATGTGGAAACCTTTCCACCTTCACAGCTCCCTCCCACTGGTGCAGGTCCCATCCCTATTCTTTTGTCTCTGTTTTTTCTTTTGCCCTACCCAGGTACGTGGGGAGTTTCTTGACTTTTGGGAGGTCTGAGGTCTTCTGCCAGCGTTCAGTGGGTGTTCTATAGGAGCTCTTCCACATGTAGGTGTATTTCTGATGTATTTGTGGGGAGGAAGGTGATCTCCACGTCTTACTCTTGCGCCATCTTGAAGCTCCTCTCTCTACTCATTTATTGATTGTGGGTTTTGTGTTGGATGATGGAAATCTACAAGATTCATTCACTAGTTACTTGACTCTAGTTAATAGAGAAGAAAGAGGTTCTGTTTGGAGAAAGGGGAGATAGAGAAGGAAGAAAGGAAAAAGAATTAGAAAAGAATGCTTATTATGGTCTCTGCTTTTCCTGTATGTACTTCCTTGTGGATAAAACCAATAGAAAAGTATCTTCATGAAGTAAGATTTGAGAGATGTACTGGTGAGAATTTCCCTTTAAATGAAGGGCTGATTCTGGAAACAGAGGATGGAAACATGTTCTTCTCCAGATTTTTAAAAACTGAGCTGAGATGCAAAACTAGGACCATCTAAATCCATAGTGAAAGGTCTCAATAGTATGCAAGGCAGTTTCCTTTAATTATATCATGACTTTACTCTAATTGTGCATTAAGACGAAGAAATTATCAGAAATATCAAGTACAGGAGAAATGGTAATGAAAATTATTACATCAAACTTTTGTTGACTTAAATGTGTCTGTTTTAGGTTTAGTTATTTTATTTGCTAGGTGGTGAAAAATTAACCTTACCAAAGGTAGATCTGGCCTTTGTCCTCAAGGTGATCTGTAGGCCTTTGAACATTCTTCCTGAGAAGTGCCTTTGTTTGCCTGGGGGCTTTGGCCAAAGGACAGCCTAATAATGTGTTTCATGTTTGGGGCATTTGGCTACATGGTATCAGTTCTGCCTCCAGAAGAGACTAGAAAATAAAAGTTTTAACTCAGTCTCCAGAGCAGCTGAAGACCAAGAGTCAGTCACAAGGGTAATATGTGATTGAGCCCCGGTAAAAACTCCGGACACCAGACTGGAGAGCTTCCCTCGTTACCAATACTTAATGTGTATTGTCACATACTGATGTTGGGAAAGTAGCAGGTCTGTAACTCCATGAGTTGAGGATGTTAGAAGTGTAATTGGTCCGAGTCCTGTGAGTCCCTCTAGAGACTTATCAAACCCAAAGGCAGCTTTGTAAACCCTGCTCCCCAAATTGCAATTGGTGTCAGAAATGAGAGAAGTTTTGTGTAGACTGTTTACGGTAACCTTTGCAGTTGCCCTAAAACTTTGTATTTGGTCATAAATTACAAATGTATCTAAGTGCCTCTAATATGTTATTGTCAAAAAATGCTTGGAAGTTAAACACAACAGCAAATAAACAAAAACTATTTGATAGTGACCTTTAAACAGTCCAATTCAAAAATTTCATCAAAGATATATCCCATCTCTAGCTATGTAGCCAGGGCCGAGTCAGAAGAACAAAAGTGAAATTGTGAAAAAAAAAAAATAGCAACTGTATTTTCCAAATTGTACCTGGTAGTAAAACTGAGAAATTCACATCTGTTCCTGGGAATTAATATTCCCTTATCACGGAAGAGTACCACCTCAGGTTATTTGTTATAGCTGCCATAAAATAAAATATCAAAGTAAAACAGAAGTCTCATGTTATATTTTGAACCCTCTGAGAATACACTCCAAGTGGCTGTAGGTCTCCAAAACACTGAAGAATGTATTCACTTAAAATGAATGAAAAATAAGGATATACATTTTTAATCAAAAGTGGCATAACTATGTCAGAGCTTGGTATAATACAAACTCTTCCAAATCAAAGCATAGTGCAATGGTACTTATTAAATGTATTCATTTTTTCATTGTGTAATGTACCAGAAGAAAATTTTATATTATTTTACATTACATTATATTCAACATTTATATAATATTAAATATTATATATTCGTTTCATGGTGCAAGAGAAAAGAAACACATACTTCACTAACTGTTGCACGTCACTGAGATTACATTGGAATTATACTCACAGAAGAGCTTTATACCTCAAACAATGATATTCTGCATTGAAATGAAGACAACATTGTTTCTTCCAGTAAAGATGAGCTAAGAGAATTCTGAATAAAAACCATGCTAAACCATAAAAACCATGTTACTGTGTAGTATCAGATAAAATAGGTGAATTCCATAAGCATTGCCTCTATAACTGGGAGATGACTGTGTTGTAAACATGACTAATATGATCAAAGAAATTACTAACAGTTTTCCAGATCTCTTACCAGGTCAGTCTCAGAACAGCTTAGTTTGAAATAAACAACAGCCAGCATCTACAGTTACTGTAATAATAACCAATACTCCATTTGAAATACATTTCAGAATGGTATTTTGGTTTGTTATGCTAGTGGCATTTTCACATGGGATCCAGACTGAGAGAGTAAAACCCATTTCACAGGATCTGAACAGTCAGGAAACTTTAAATTGCTAATTTGTGTAAGTATATTTTTCTTTTATTTTAAAAAGAAATAGTCATTTTTGGAAATCATAATAGTAAGAAGATAACAATGTTAATATTCAAATATTATGTTAAAATTTCATGAACTTTATTGCAGTGCAATCTTTGGTAACTTAGAGGCTGTATATGAAAAAAACATTTGATACTTGATTGTCATAATTTCAGGTAAATTATTTAAAATGTTTAATTGCCATTCAAATCTGATTTTTTTTCCACATGGTAGTGGCTATTCTTTTTAATTTTTAAATGTCAGCATTTTAACAGTGTAAACACATGAAATACTAAAAATATAATTTAATAATATGGGTTAGAATATTAAATTTAAAAGTTGCACAGAATTATACTTTTCTTTATTTTAAAAATAATTAAGGCATTAGTATCTTACCTTTCATATCATATTTATTAATTTTATTTTAATGTCTTTAGTATATATAGTGTATGTCACTTATAAAATTTAAAATAGAGAACTAGCAACAAAATTTCAATTCATCCCCAAACACACTGATTAAAAATAACCATTGTCTAAAAGAGCAATCTAAAAAATGTTTTTCCCAGTGATCTTGTAACTTAGTCTTATCTATCTCTACTTCTCTCTCTGTCTCTATTCTAGACATAAGCCAATATTTAAAAGTTTAATCTTATGTTTTTATTATAATATAGATGAAAGTAAAACACACTATTCGAAATGTCTTGTTAACAGTTATTGAAGTGTATTTTGTATCATCATATACACTTCTATGGAATAGCTATTCTACCTGCCTAATGTTCCTCAAAGTGGATCAAATATAGTTCAATGCAGTTTTTATAGTTCTCTGCTGCATGTCATTTCTGTTGGATCTTTTAAAAAGAACTCCACTGAAGATCTCTGCAAGAGTTCAAATAGAAATACAGGAGGCAGGTTGCAGAGAATGGAATGATCAAAGAGCCAGTGAATGTCCCTGATTGTGTGATTGCTTAACAAGGTTGAGAAAATGTAATATTTCAGTTGAATCTCTTTTAAAATTATTATTATCCCCATTTTGTTACATTGTGTCTAAATTTTGTACTCAGAAATGTAACTGAGTTTAGCTGTATTTTCTGAGATCCATCTTTTGAGTATTTTATAGATATAATGTGAAAGACTTAAAGGTTTTTAATTATTTGTAAGTCTCTTTAGTATATTGAATAAAGTATGTATGTCAAATATATAAAAGCATCAGTTTACATGACAAAAGTTTATATTCACAAAGAGTTATAGATGACATGTGCAGATTAATATTTATGTACTACTATATGGAAATCTCCTAATTTCTTTAAAATTATGTAATTGAATTTAGCTCATAGAACATGTTTATTGTCAGTACCACTTGGGCCAGGATGTTGTCGATGGGCTAAGCAATTCATAGGAAATCAACAAATACACATCATCATCATTTATGTCATTTTCAACTAAGTGATTACATTAAAATAACAAAAGATATACAAAATAATAATATAGACACTGTCATAATAAGAACACATTGCTACATTCATTTCTGAAGAATCCTAGATTATATTTTTATTTTTGCCAGTGATATGTTGCAGCATATAAATACATATATAAATATAATAAATAATACATAAATAAACGTAATATAAATACCTTGGCGTGTTTTCACTTTTCATAACACAAAAATTTTTAAATTAAGTATTTCTTTAACAATTCTTTTAAAAAGGAAATTGTATTTTTAAACTTGGATCGCATTTGTTAGATACTATATTCTGGAATTGTAAACCGATTCAAATCAGAGAAGAGTTAGCATTGCCCATAGGAATGGAAATCAACTAGGGAAGTTGACTAATTATTTAGCAGACTGGAATGAATCAGTATCCAAAAGGATTACTGGCCAAAATGTTGCCCTGGGGTTGAAACAGGTGTTGTTTCATCAGAATTCAGTACTGCTGCTATTTCAAGGAGGAATTCAAAAAGACAACCCTGGGAAAGAAAATCCCATCTATGTGACATGAAAAGCATGACTTGTAAACTAGATTATATGCTTTCTCCCTCAGTCATTTCCTAGACTTCTTTCTGTCTCAAATAGATCCCTTACCAATTCCAAAGCAGCTGGCATAATTCTTCTCCTGAAAATGGCAATGGCACCCTCGCAGCAAATCTCAGGCACACAGGTGTTCAAAGGGATCCGAGATATAGCTAGACAGAAGCCAAATTTCAGGTAGAATCACCCATAAAGATTACAACTATGAGACCAAAAACTGCCTGCTAATCTTCCTTCCAAAGATTTACGGCTCAAGGCTACACTTAAGAACCTTCCTCCTTAAAGTGAGACACCATTAAAAGTTCTTCTGCAACTGTTTGGGAGATTGTTTTGGTTGGAATTAGAATGGTATAATGACTGCATTGCTCATTGCCTCTGTGTGTAACACCTGCAAGTTTTTTAGTCCTTATTATCTCTCAAACAGTTTCAATGACTTTGAATACTTTGCTTAGTGAGTAGGAGTAAGGAAAGCTGTCTGTTGTTCATGATGTTAATTATTACAAATTGTCAGTCTTGACAGCTGATTTTTTTTCCTTGCTATTTTCTGCGGGCAAGAGGCTATAGAAACTTGCTTTGAAAAACAAAAAGAAAGAAGAAACTTGTGGTCTTGAGGACTACTTCCTTATCTGCACTAGTGATATAACATGTCCAGGAGAGCTAATTTGTTACTGTTTTTTTATATTTAAATAATCACATAAACTAGCCCACTGTCACTTCTGTAACTGTTCACTTGAATATAGGTGCTTGGCCTTTTAACCCATGAATTAGGACACACAAGCACCACACTTTAAGAAACCAGTTTAGTTGAAGATTGACAAAAAGTTAAATCATAGGGGGTCTGTTTTCCAGATAGCAGAATATTGAATCTGGGAACTCTCCTGGTCGTAACTTTGTCCCCCCTGGAATGCTAACTTTTCTCAATTCTTGTAAATAATTCTGACCAAATAGAAGTTGCGGCCACATTTGCTGTGCTTTTCTTACCCAGTTCTGCAATCTTCAGTTGTGTTTTTAAGTATGCAGTCATACAGGTGATCCTATTCATAACAGTGTCCCTGACTCTGAACTTTTCATGAGTTTTGCCTAATTCAGACAGGCAAAGTGACACTGCACTTTTGCAGCAGGCATTTTATATCACAGATGAAAATTTGTGATACTTAGTTTTAGATGTACCCTAATTTGTAGAAGTAACTGACCTCTGTATCAGCTCATAAACTGGGATCTTGACATGCTTCTTGTAGAAAACATTCCATTTAAGGACAGATTCAGGTGTTTGAAAAAGCAGAGCCCATGAATGATCTTAGCTCTTATATTGTTCACTTCAAGGATGCTTTTGGACGACATAGATACTAGCCAAGAATAGCAGGCAGCAATGGCAAATTGGAGACTATACTGATTACACTTAGGTATAAAATTTATCTTGTAATTTCCATTTAATTACATTTTCTTTCAGTAAATGAACTAGCATTGTCTCCCTCATGGAGCAGCAATAATACTGGGGCTAAAAATCCTAAATTAATTTTCCCAACAAAAAATGGGCTTCCCTGGTGGTACAGTGGTTGAGAGTCCGCCTGCCGATGCAGGGGACACGGGTTCGTGCCTCGGTCCGGGAAGATCCCACATGCCGCGGAGCGGCTGGGCCCGTGAGCCATGGCCGCTGAGCCTGCGCGTCCGGAGCCTGTGCTCCGCAATGGGAGAGGCCACAACAGTGAGAGGCCCGTGTAACGCAAAAAAAAAAAAAAAAAAAAAAGGGAGCTGGTGTCATTCCAAAATACACAAGAATAATATAATATACCAAAACTCTAACAGTCTAGTTAATAAAAAGAAGTTACCAGCAAATTTTAACTAATTTATTATAGTACTTTGTAGTAGTTAACTGCTTCCATAGAGTCTTCACATACTTTTAGCTTTGTCTGACCTTTAGAATAGCTGAGTCAGGTTTAGCCTTAAAGCAGTTAACCTCAGATCTCCTGTCACCGTGTAGCTGGTATGAGCAATTGGGGAATGCTTTGCATGCGTGCTAGGTAGATTTCTAGCCCAAATGAAGGCAGGCATTGATACATAAATTAAAGACTTTTATGACTTCTAAACTATACTGTTACTTTTTATTGAAACCTTGGAAGGAAAATTATAAGGCAAATTTGGTCTCATATTTATAACTTTCATAAGATATTCTACTGAAATTAGATTTCTGGGCTGACTGTAGATAAAAATTTTCTTAAACATTTGCCTGCCAGTCATGCCTTCACATGTATCCCTGCTGTTTTTAAAATAAAACTAACTTCAGCTACTTTGGAATCAGGAGGTATTTTATTAGAGATTGAAAAAAAAAAAGGCCTGGAAAATAGTCTAGAAAACTAAGAGAGAGAATGATGAAAATATATTATCTTAGATTTGGTGTGAAATAGTTATACGTTGCAAAGCGATGACATATATTAAAACCTTGATCCTAAAGGATACAATCCATATCAGCGCTATACCCGCCTCCTCCCTTTCTTTTGCTCTTTAACAAGTATTTATAGTGTCCACTATTACAAGTAGATGCAACTATATATGTATGTCATATGCATTGTAAATATGAATTAATTTCATTATTTTGACTAAATTTAAGAGGAAAATTTCCATAAACATGGACTTTGAGTTAAAGGCTGTGAAAAACTTCTACAGGCAGATGTTGTTACATGGATAGGGTTATTTTAGGAGAACTCTCTAAGCCCTTTTTTTTTTTTTAATTTTTTATTTATTTTTATTTTTTTTGCGTTATGCGGGCGTCTCACTGTTGTGGCCTCTCCCCTTGCAGAGCACAGGCTCTGGACACGCAGGCTCAGCGGCCATGGCTCATGAGCCCAGCTGCTCTGCAGCATGTGGGATCTTCCTGGACCAGGTCACGAACCCATGTGCCCTGCATCGGCAGGCGGACTCTCAACCACTGCGCCACCAGGGAAGCCCCCCATTTATTTTTAATTAAAAACACAATGTTTTCATTAAGGACATACAGCAAATAATTTATAGTGTTTTGGAGAAGGCTATGTACCATTTTTTTTTACATGTTTTCCTCAGCAAAAAGAACTTGATATGCACCTTGGCCCAAAACTGCCTTCATAATGACAATATAAATGATGTGTCCTGAATCATAATCAAGTATAGTCAGGCTTTATTCAATAACCCAAACAACTAATTATATGCCATGCTAGATAAATCAGTGTAAATATAACAGAAGCTAGAAACAGCTGGGTGGATGTCTAGGGATTTTGATGCTTTCCCTTTTTTGTGGATAAAGTCAGCATACTGTGTACATTACCTTTTTTCAAAGGATTTGCAAACCTTGGAAAAGTCTCTTTATGAGATACTGTAAATGCAATAATATAAATTTGTGATATAGAAATAAATAAAACAAAGAAAATTCTTAAAAATTAATAAAATAATCAGCATCCAAACAAAGACAGCTACTGTAAGCATTATGTGTCTCACTGTGGGTTACTTCTGTCCCATGGTATAAACTGTATTATTTTATGTGTCACCAATTATATGACTGCTTCTTTTCTTCACTAACTCTCTTAGCTGCCTGAACATTGTCTTTACCAGAATCTGGTTCGTCATTTATTAACTCTGTGCCCAGAGTCTTTAAACTCAGTCCCATCTCTAGCATTTATTAATTGTAGACTTTTGGATGATAGTCATTGCCACTAGTGTGAGGTGACACCTCATGGTAGTTTTGATTTGCGTTTCTCTGATAATTAGTGATGTTGAGCACCTTTTCATGTGCCTGTTGGCCATCTGTATGTCTTCTTTGGAGAAATGTATATTTAGGTCTTTTGCCCATTTTTTGACTGGGTTGTTTGTTTTTTTATATATATTGAGCTGCGTGAGCTGTTTACATAGTTTGCAGATTAATCACTTGTGGGTTGCATGTTTGCAAATAGTTTCTCCCATTCTGTAGGTTGTTTTGTCATTTTATTTATGGTTTCCTTTGCTGTGCAAAAGATTTTAAGTTTAGTTTGGTCTCATTTGTTTATTTTAGCTTTTGTTTCCATTTCCCTAGGAGATGGATCCAAAAAAATATTGCTGAGATTTATACCAAAGAGAGTTCTACCTTTGTTTTCCTTTAGGCATTTTATAGTGTCTCATCTTACATTTAGGTCTTTAATCCATTTTAAGTGTATTTTTATATATGGTATTAGAGAATGTTCTAATTTCATTCTTTTACATGTGGCTATCCAGTTTTTCCAGCACCACTTGCTGAAGAGACTGTCCTCTCTCCATTGTATATTCTTACCCCCTTTTTCATGAATTAATTGACCATAAGTGTGTGGATTTATTTCTGTGCTTTCTATACTGTTCCGTTGACCTATGTGTCTGTTTTTATTCCAGTACCTTTCTGTTTGGGTTACTCTAGCTTTGTAGTATAGTCTGAAGTCAGGGAGTGTGATTCCTCCAGCTCCATTCTTCTTTTTCAAGATCGTTTTGGCTATTTGTGGTCTTTTGTGTTTCCATGCAAATTTCATTTTTTTTATTCTAGTTCTGTTAAAAATGCCATTGATATTTTGACAATTTGATAATTATTCCAATAATAATATCATCATCACACATATATAAACTATTAGTAATGATTTATTAGGAATAACAACCTATAGTGAGAAGCATATAGCTGAACATTTTAACTTGCTTCCTATTAGGTTTAACAACATGCCTTTTCAAATTAGGGAAATTCAGGTAAGAAAAAATCCCATATTTTATTGTCAAAAGCTAACACTGTAATCTAACAGAAGGTGAACCATTTGGTGTTTAAGGGCATAGATTTTATATTGTAGTATATTAATTGTCATGGTGACATAGCAAAAAAATCTAAGGTTGGAAAAGATGACTCTGATTATGAAGCAGCAGTATTTGCAGTCATTTACTAGGTTGCAAATTTAGTTTAAACATCTTGATCATTTTAGTGGTGATGCAATATAAAAAGGAAAATCATTTTGTATAGAAATGTGTAGAAATCAATATATACATACCTCTAAATAAACTTCTATTTTATCTATGTCCAATGAACGCATTTTCATTATTCTCTAAGTATATGTGAACAATAATGGTATACTTATGAACACTTTACAAGAATTTAAGAAAATAACTTTAGATTTATTTCTTCGATCTAAGTTGTTTGAAAACTATTATATGGGCAATATTTAGAGCACTACTTATTGCTTTCTCAGCTGCAACTCTAGGATTTACCTACATAAATAATTTTAGTTATTTATAAAATATAATCTCAAAATAAATTAAAATAAAAAGTGTTTATTGTGCATCTATTATGTGTTTAGACTTGTGCTTTGTTCTAGAATAATTTTCAGTTAACTTTGGGAAAAGTTATATATTTGTGGAGGCACTTAGATAACTATGTAAGCAATATGTGTATAGGTTCAAAATTAAAGCAAACAGCAAATATATATAACTCATTTTTCTGTGCTGTAGTTACATAATAGTGAAATAAACACAGTTATCCCACTGCCTGAAGAACTAAAGATTTTTATAATTATAGCATTTCATTATATATAAATCATATAAAAACAAGGTATTAAGTATTTAAATAGAGATTTCTTACCTTTAAAAATTATGTAGTTGCATTTAATACATAAGTCTAAGAGTTAGGTAAAGTTGCTGATTTCATCTTTATGTTTCAAGTCTAGAGAGACTTTACTTAAAGAAGGTTGGGGAACTGGCTAAATCTCTTGAACACCTGTGATCTATAGATGAAAAAATAGACTTATTCTTTGCATAATAAATTTTAATGTATTAAAAGGAGATAAATGCACATTGGTCTAAGTCACTTTAGCTAGCTAAACAGTGGCTTTTGTTTGATGGAACAAAAGGTATAAAAGGTACTTATTTTAAGCTCATGCTAATTCGATTGACTTATTACATTATTTCTTCCTATTACTTTTAACTCTTGCTTATCTGTTCTCTTTATGGTTTAACACACTTAATGTAATAATGTTTATTCATACTTGCATTTAAGTAGCAAATTGTCATGAATTACTCGTTAACAATCCAGCAGCCCTTAGAATAGACATTGAGTCTTTCAGATGGTATTTTATAGACGGTTATTATAGGAGCCAGTGCTGCTGGTAATCTGTTTTTTTTGCTGTTTTTTAAAATTTTATTTAATTTTTCCTCACATAGAAATATTAAATTTTATTTGTTCAGGATTGAAAATAAAAACCTTATATTTAATTTAAGCGATGATAAAAGTATATCAAAGTTTCCTTCCTTTTTAACTTGATTGACTGCATTTTGTACAAACTGAGAAAAATTCCCAAGCCAGGTACAGCCTTGAGGGTAAGAACATACTGTTATAACTACTGTGCTGAATGACAAAATTCTATGGGGGTAGTTCAGTTCTTTTCTGCCTAGTGTCATTTCATGAAAGAGCAAAAAGAGATTCGCTCATTGATGGGAAAGGCAGCTGCTAACAGACACGGAATCTTAAAATGGCATATTGAAGCAACTGCCGTAACTACTTCAAACTGTCTCCATTCTCTTTACACCTCCCCCATTGCTAACTTTCTATCTCCACACTGCCCATTACTTGCTGTCTAGCACAAAGGAAAAATAAATGCCACCAAAAGGCATTTTCTTTGGTTCTGGTCACTCTGATTGGGAAAAACTGAGTAACATACTTTCACTGGATGAAGTTCATATTTCTGATAATCAAGAAATCCAATACTATGAAATTCCAGTGTTTTTCCTTTTTACTCAGGAAACCACTAGGGAGTAGTGATATCGGCCCTTCTACTGATGTAAGCAGACAAACCTGCATATGCAAACACAGACAGACACACGCATGTGCACGCACACATTTAGATTTTTTCAAACATGCACACACACATATTTAGATTTTTCAAACACAGAATAAGTTCATTTAATGATCAGTTGATATTATATCCAACTTATGGATTCACAGTTGTAATAAAGAGTCTGACTTTGTTGTTGATGTCTAATCAGTGGCGGTTTTCAAGTTCCACTCCTCCCTCTTCCTCTCTTGCTCCATGTTTGGGCAAAGGCATAAAAAAGCTCACATAGTCCCTCCCTTCACACTAGCGGGGAGTTCAAACCATGCACAAAGCACATCCCTGTCAGTGTGCTGCCGTACTCTCCTAACCCCAGCCCACCTCTTAACCACAACCACAATCTGAGCCACTCCACCCCTCCCTTTGCTCAAGCCATTTTGGCTCCATCTTAGGAGCCTGCCCTACTCTTTCCAGAAAGTCTCACGTGCGCAGTAAATTCTTGCATACCTCGTTGGGTGTGTGTTATCATCCTTCATCATCCAAAACCAAATTATGTTTAGTCTGTCAAGGGGAAACCTTCTGAACGCCACTATAAACTTACTTAAAAGGTCAGCATAGAGATGAAATTTTTTTCACTGATAATACAAATTAAAAGTTGGGGGAGAATTGTTTAGGTAAAAGTGACCTTTCTACAAAATTAGAAACCTATGGAGTATGTATTAGGGTTCTCCAAAGAAACAGAACCAGTAAGGGTGTGTGTGTGTGTGTGTGTGTGTGTGTGTGTATTTTATATTTATAGAGATTTATTATAAGGACTTGGCTCACACAATTATGGAGACTAGCAATTCCAAATCTGCAGTGTGGGCTGCAGGATTGAGACCCACAAGAGCCAGTGGTGAAGATGAAGGCTGAAGGCATCTGCTGGAGAATTTCCTCTTGCTGGTCTTTTTGTTCTACTTAGGCCTTCAGTTCATCAGATGAGGCCCGCCACTTCACCTAACATTCTCTCATTTAAATATTAATCTCATTCAAAAACACTCTCCAAATTCACACATAAAATTAACGATCACAGAGTAAAACTTTAGTATTATTGGTAATGCATATAAATTTTATAATTGTTCCCAACAAAAACTATCATATGCTGCCAATTAGCGTACGTATAAATTTCGTGGAAATGTCTATGTGTGTGTGTTATAATTATAGTAATTGACTGACAAAATTTGTGAAATAGTTGTTGTTGGAAAATTCCTATTTCAGGCTGCCAAAAGCAGTTGTCGTTGGAAAATTCCTATTTCAGCCTAGAGTACGAGATTTCTCTCTTCATTTCTGATAATCAATATGCTTTTAGAAATATTTGAGTTATTGAAAGATTTCTAATAAATTACTCTGTGTATCCCACAATAATATTGATATTTTAAATAAATGAATATATTAAATTTTGTTTGTATTTGTTCAGAAACAACTAGAAAACGTTAGTCAAAGTATCTTACAGTTAGAATGGTTAAAACATTTTTTTTGAAGATTTTAGTTAACTGCAAGTTTTTACAGTAAAGTTTGCAAAAAACAAGAAAAGACCTCTTTCATGGCCCCACACGCTGAACCTGGCACTCATCACTTAGGCCCATGTTGTCCTCCATATTGTTCTATACCACACTTGCAGGAACTAAAGAATTAGATGGTGAGTATTCAAACACTGTATGAAGATTTAATTTTGAAATTATGTAATTGAAATTTGAAATATCAAATTGTGGGAAGAATCTTCAATGAAATTTCAACTTGTAACAGGATAAATATATTCTATACTGAAGGAGAAGCAAATTGCAAAGGCAAAAATCTAGCAGCATAAAAACTTGGTCAACCATTCACGAATTTTGTCTTGCAAAATGTTTATGGAAATTGGTTACTCAGAATGGTGCCATTAAACGAACACCTGTGAAATTCTCTTATAGAAAAATCAATTGAAGATGTCAATAATCTCACATTTATTAACCATAAAAATCCATAGTGATAAAGATTAAAAGTTAAAAATAATAATATACTATTAAAATATTTTTCTGAGAAATATCAATATATGGATATCAGGGACGTACATAGCAGGCCTTTTACTTTCTAAATTCTGTATGATTTAAGATAGATATATGTTTTAAAATTATATATAGTTTTTGTAAAACATTTATATGACCAGCAAAAGGATTTTTCTAGTAGATGGACCCTATAGAATAGTTCTAATTAAATCTATTTTCAAAAATAAAATTCTTTTAAAGATAAATGATATATGTAGTCCAATTTTCGCTTTCTTAACTTCCACTCATGATAAACCTCACTTTTTTAGTGCCCTGTAGGATCTCTTCCATGATGCCATAAGCTGGATCAAGCACTCTACAGCCCTGCTCTATTGCCCTTTACTACATTGCAGAAAAATTATCACTCTACTTTTTCTCACTTCACTATATCAGGAAGCATTCAAAGTCAAACACCCAAATTTGTAACTCTTCAAGTCATATTGTAGGTATTCAATACCCACTTTCTATTTGACTAGGTATAATTTTGTTTTATTGGAATATGAGTGGAATATATAAATATGGCCAAGATGAAAAAGTAAAAATGCTTGCATATTAAATCTTTGTTCCTGAGGAAAAAAATCTGTTTCTGGTATATGCCACTGATGGCATCTAATGAACAATAAACAATTTCACTGATTAAGGTAACCCAAGGATAGTCCATCCCTTTTGTTATTGATGAGGGAAGGTCATCATTTGTCTTGTACCGCTGAGTATCCAGTGTGTCCACAATGGTTTCTTATTACCATTGCCAGTGTCTTTCCCAGTCCTCTGAAGGGCCCAAGATTCATGCCCTGCTCCAGGGCTTATCCAGTCCAGCCACTGGCACACTCCCTTCTGTTAATTACACCTGATTACACCACCAGATTGTGGGGAAGAGCAGTAGTAGGTACACAACTACAATTGCTGGATCTTCCTTGCACTCTGTAGCTGAATCTTAAAAACTTAAATTCTTTTATTTCACAAAATGTTAATGCCTCCACAATATTCTGTTACATGATCCCCAACTGTTATTACAGCAAGACTGACCACTTGTTTCCAGGACTATTCAATGTAATATTTACATTGCATCAGTGTCTGTCCTGTCAGTGACAGAAGCATGAAACAATTGAGTTCATTATAATGAAAAAACATTTCAGTTGACTGAAATAGCAAATTTAGTTTATTAGAACATTGTCTATATAAACCCAATTTAAACATGCAGTGACCTTATAGGTCAAAGTACTTTCCAAATTAAAAGGACACATAATGAGCCCCTAATCAGATTAATAATATTTCAAAGGTATGCTATTAAATATAGTTTTGGGGAAATTTTATGACAGACTTGTTCCTACTGGAAAACAGCCTTAATTGGAAGTCTTGAGAAAAGAGAATCAATGACGTATTTATGAATGAATGATAACCGCTAGGTGTGTATATATTATGTGTGCATGTATTAATAGCTTATATGTTGGAAAATATGGAATTGAAGGTTTGTGACTCAAGGAATCATGCATCATAAATCAGATGCATCAGGGAGTACAATTTAGCTTTGTGCCTAACAAAGAGCTTGGACCATAGACCATTATTTCTTTAGTTTGCAGAATTAAAGTAGTATTTAAGGTTGTTACCAAGGACATAGGATCTCTGCTAAAACACATCATGTGTGCACACACTTGTGAAAAGCTGGCCACTGGGTATGATGAGACCTGCACAGGAGGAAAATTGCCTTTTTTTAAACTAGAATGTACAAAAAGGCATTTTAAGTTTTGGAGGCCCCAACTGAATTGATTTATAATCTATTATGGTTTATAATCACTAAATAGTGATTTGATTGTATATAGGATGCCAAGGAGTATACTATGATATATAATTGAGTCTCAAATAATAGATGTCATTCCATTTGTAATACATTCAAAGAAATCAAATAACTATAATATTTGAGGAGTATTTCCTCCAAACAGCAAATCTTACATGTATTCTGAATATTCAGTCCGCTAACACCAGTATAAAGCTCAGTAAGAATACAAATGGGATAGAATTAGATATTTTTATTGGCATATATTTACATGAATACAAAATATACAGTCTTTAATAACTATAAATGAACATGAGCCATTTAAAAATATCATTTATTGACTGCTTTATATGTACACAAGTTGTATTAACAAATTTAGTATTATATATTATCTCTTTTAATCATTGTAACAATCATACTAGGTAGAGATTATTATTTTATAGATGAAAACGCTTAAATTTGGAAGTTGGCAAACACATATTTGTGTGATTTGAAATACATGCTGTTAACCTCTGTGCCATAATATCCTACGTCAGTATTCCCGCCGTTATAGAAAATGTTACTGGAATATGAAGCTAGTTGATAATCAAATCTAGTTTGGATTTACAAGTATTTATGTTTAAGAATCTAATTTGAAGTCGTTATCAGTTTATTTCTTCTTTCTTATATCAAATAATGTTAAAATCTGTAAATTTGTGAAATTACATCTATCACTGGGTGTTTTATGTAGAATAAGTATTTCTAGATGGTAATGACTCATTTAATTGTCAAAAATTAATTGACTTTGATAGCTAATCACTTACACACATGCATGAAAATTCTTATATGCAAATTGGGCAGGTGGGTACAAATATTTTGTATTTACATGTACAATAACTTGTCTCTCCATTCTGACTTCCCTAAACCTGTGAATATAATTATTACATTTAAATAGTACAACATAGCTTGTCATTTTGTTAGTTTTGTGAGAGACAGTAGTTTCCTATGTCAAAAGCTAAGGGGTCTTAAAAACTGCCTCAATGAAAAAGGCTACCTAGTATAAGGGCAATCTGTAAATAAAGAAATATCATTGTGTTTTCCTAGAAAGACTATTTGAAGTACTGGATTAGAAAAATATGATTATAGAAGGTGATGGGAAACTAAAAACTGGAGGGCAAAATCCCTATATCCTCAAATTTAAGAAACAGTAGTCAGCAAAAGAGATCTTATTCATAAATTAATTAGTTCACAATATTCAGTACATAAAGTAAAATTCAAAAAACTATCTTTCCTATTTTAACTTGTAAAGCAGCATGTGTATTTTTATAAAAATCACAAAATTACTGAGATAATTTCTGTTAATATAAATGAAACAAACCAAGATGCTAAAAATTCATATGGTTTCATTCCTTTTGTTTCAAAGTGTGGGAAATATAGCTAGAAGAACAAACAAGATACTATTAACAATAGTTACTTCTGGGGAGTGAAAATGGGCCAGAAGAGAATATTTTTATTTTATAAATTCTTACATTTTTGAACTTAAAATTGTATGTTACATTATCTCTGTCATGAAAACTTCTGATATTTAATTTTTTAAATAACATATTAAAAGTTATTTGAATTTATTGGAATGTAATATATTAAAAAATATATTTGAAAGAGTCTCGTATTTGGCAAGGATAACGTTAATGTGAATTTGAGATAATTGCAGGGTAAGTGTCCGAGTAGTCCATTAGTTCCATCCCTGCTGAGAGTTGAAACCCTAACAAGAAATCAATTCATGGCTCTTAAAAATGTTACTGAGCACATAAAATCCCTAAAAATGGATTCATTTATTCAAAAATATGTTACGGTTTTCAACATTACCTACCTGGTGGAGTAGAATTTCTAGGCATTCTATTGTAATTGCTGTGTATATCTGGCAGTATTTTGGGTGTGTGTAGGAGCGTAATTTAAGGGTTACATCAACAAAAACAAAATGGAGGAAGAGACACTACTATTTGAAATAATGATTCTGGGTAAAAGCTAAGATAATACTATGGCAATTTAAAACCTTTATGCCTACAGCTTATATATCCACTTATTGTTATTATTACTACTATGCCTCTATCTTTATTATAATTCAATTTGTGTCTATACCTATATCAATTCCTATATCTTTATGTTTATCTACACTGATTTTCATCTTTACATAAGTCCATAGATGTGTGAGAAATGGTTGAAAGAACACTCAAATTTGCATTTATCTGTTCTTGTATAATTGATAAGTTATTGTGTAAATTATCATATAGTGAACTTCTCGTCAGGCAAAATGTACCAAAACTTTTCTAACCAAAAGCTGAAGATTCTAGCAAACAGGCAAATATATAGGGGCATATAAAGAGAGAATATTTGACTATCAGGTCTATTCTATATTTTCTAGAATGATTGTTCCCTGTAACTGTTATTTATTTTATAGCATAAGCATCTGTTTAAGGATGTTTTTTCCCAAAATGTTCTAATTAATATAACCAATAGTAATGCACTGGATTACTTTCAAGTTAATGAAGGTTACGGTTTGGTGCTCCTCACTTGCAGTATGTTTATATGGTTACTTTTTTGAGTATAATTTGCAAAAGTAAGATAATTCTATCAGTAAATGAATAAGAATGAGGTCTTTTTCCACTCTAATTTCTGGTCCATTACACTGCCTGATAGCATAGGATTAGGTGCTAGTGTGTGGATATTAAGTTAAGGGATGGTTGAATATATATTTCTGGTTTGGAATTTTGGGGATAAAATTGTACGGTTCACACAGTTGCTTATACATCTCCCTAATATTCACACACTTTAGTGTCGTGCACAATAGAAGCATGTTAATCTTATGAACTTTGTCCATTCCAGCCGTGAGTATCCTCCCACTCACATCCTTCTAAATAAGCCAGGGTAGAGGAAAGTCTGATGTTTCTGTTGCTGTATAAAGACACAGTCAAGGTTTATACAGACAAGCATATTCTCTGGATGTTTTTGAAGCATGTAGTAGTTTTCTGCTTTATAAAATGTAAATATTGTTGTAACTTATTTTCCCATTCCAGTTGAAAATGTACTTTCATACTTGATTTTAATATGTAATTCTGTGTTCCTAAAGCAAGCTGTTTAAGCTGACCCTACAAGTTGGATAACCTTCAGGCCTGAAAAACACAGATTCTGTCCCTAATTCTCATTCCAAATCTTCATTGCCACCCTTCAATGAGCTTGTTCAAGTATCCTGATTTCCCCATTTGTGGAATACAATAATGAAATTGCCATCTTGAATAATATTTCTGTTTTTCATAACATTTTAAATATGCTTCAAGCTCAGTCAGTCAGGTTGGAGGCTAATATACTCACAGGAATTTATATAACCTACTAGGAATATATTCTAATCTAAGATGTTGAAACCATCTTAGGCATGAAGTAGAGAAACAATTTACACTTACTTCCCTGGGGTTCTCTTCTTTTTAAATGATTCATTATCCAGATCAAGGCACTAGACTCCAAGAGTATCAGAATTATTAATTACGTTCATGGATTATAGCAATAAAAGTTAAAAAGAAAAGGTGAATAATACTTTACAAATATACATTCCATAATGTATTCTGTTATAATAAAACTGAATTCCCTTTATGATTTGACTGTTTTTCAATTTAATTGTTCAGGATGAAGGAATAATCTCAATGTATTTTCTTTATATCTTAGGCACAATTTCTAAAAAGAACAATTAAAATCAATTATTGCTCAATTTCTCCTTAAAAAATAAGTCCTTAAAAGTGCTAGAAATGAAAATATAAATTTGAAAATCTCTTCAGAATATCAGCTTTTCTCTTTCTTTATAAATTTCTGTGTCAAATAGAGTAAGCCTTTCCATTTTTTCCCCCTGAAAGCTGATTTAAATTTCCAGGGAGAACATTCTTTTCCTTGTGGCTTTTCACACTGACTAGGGACTTTTCCCCAAGGCAGGGTCTTTCTCTACAGGGAAATCTTACGGAATTTTTTCTAATCAGAAACTCTGTGAGTTGAGTTTCCTCTGTGAGAGGAAAAGTGATATGGTAGACTCCAGGGAAATACTAGTTCAAAGTTTTAACTTTTTTCTTTTTCTTAAAAAAAAAATCTGTTCCTTCAAGGAAAATGGAAGTATTGCTATTAATAATAAATAGAACAAAATGAAACAGATATTCAGTGAAGAGAGAGGCAGTTTGAACATCGGGGATATAAATGAGTATTGTGACCTGTAAAGTATCAGTTGTTTTCCATTTTTAAACTAGATAGTTAACAAATTATACTTTGCCCTTCATAGACTCAGCCTCAATTTAAAATTAGGACTTCCTGATGAATTGCATACCTTCTAGAAGCTACAGTGTACACAGGAATTTATACAACTCTTACAAACAATGAACGCTAAGATGTATTCTGAGAGGTGACTAAACTCTTTTAGCCATTAAACTTTACTGTAGGCCAATGTTCCATATAAGTTTTAGATGTGCTGAAAAAAAAATCTTTGTCTTAAGAGATATTCTAAATATATATATATTAATTAATCAATATTTATGCTGTTATTTAAGTTTAGTATGATTTTTAATTTTTCTTAATGATATGTTTTGTATAGTTGAATGTAGCATTAATTTTGGAAAATACATTAAGCTGTTATACGTATCTTTTAAAAGTTTTAAAATATAAAATATAGGAAAAAGAAAGAAAAGTATATAAATATATACACTTTTCATCCAAGAAGAAAATTAACATTAAGAGTAGAAATGTCCTATCCAAATTCTTCCAACATATAGTAACAAAACAATATAAGTTGGTACTTGTCAAAGAGTATTTTTTTAATAATGACAGAAACCAAAACCTTGAATATTCCATTTCCCATTATTTGATTTAATCAGTGTTTTTAGTTGTCCATATAGTTTTAATTTTTGTGCATACTCATATTTAACTTTCATATATATTTGATATTGCTTTTATAGAGAATTTTATGCTTTCTACCTTCAGTTAATTTCCACCTTTGCTATAGAGTTTTTTAATCATAGCCAAACACCTATTTCCCCTTTCTATAATTCCCCATTTATATTAATAATAATAGCTGCTATGTATCTCTTGCTATTTTTTTCCATATTCATGGGGTTATAAACACAAATTTTAGAAATACAGAATTTTGTGTTTGTGTATTATTGAGAGAGTGGGAGAGAGACAGAAATAGAGAGAAATTATAATATGTACATTGAAATGTATATGCATATTCATCAATTTGCTTCATCTCTTCCAAATAATATTACATCATGAATATACATTAAAGACAATAACTGCAAATGCAATTCATTTTATTCAATATTTGTATAATATTTCAAAACCTATTCAAATATTCTAGTATTGCTAAACCTTCAAGGGGTTTCCAGCATTTCCCAAATACAAAATTTTGGCAGTATGCATTATTTTACATATAGTCTAAGTAGTGGTGCTTTTACTTCCATTGGCTTGATTCCTGGATTCCAGAATAGTTTCCATTTGTACAGGTACTAACAGATTATTTTCTTAATAGTCTGCAGCAATTCACAATTCTTACAGAAACAGAGTGGTCTTTTTATCTCATCTTTATGAGTACCCTGATAATGTACTATCATTCTTTTTAATTTCTCTCAGGCTAATATGAAAAAGGGGTATATCATTCATCAATTAATTTATATTTCCTTTCATTCCAGGAGTGCTTAGTTGGTTGGTCTCTCTGGATAGTATTTATTAATTGCATTCAATTTTCTACCAATCTTTACTATTTTATTAGACACTTGTAGAAATTATATAGTGCATATAATGTATTATCTGTTACATATGCTGCAAATATTTTCCAGGTTTTCATTAGGAGTTTTTTTAATTACAAAAGAAATTTAAAGATATATCACAAAATATATATCTCAACCAATTAAGAATTATACCATAAATTATATCTACCTCTTACATCATAACTTTGTTTCTGATATTGCTTTGAAAGTTCATCTCATGTTAATAAAAAAATTTAAACTATACTTTATAGTTTTATTTTTCTAGAATTGTGATTTTTACCAGCTATTATTATTCAGTGAAATTAAATAACGTCTTTCGTTTATTACTCTACATATCTGATGTACACGCATTATTCTTTATGAAACTCCATATAGACATACATAAAAGTCTGGTGTCTTTAAGGACGTGTGTATGTGTGTTTCTGTGCTGGTGCCCTACAAACTATTTTGTGTAGCATCTATTACTAAGGAAAGAGTTTGTTTTTTGTTTTGTCTTCATACCCTAACCACCCTATCAGTATTTTATTTAGATATGAAGTACTGATTTTTATGGGCTTTCCTTATACCAAGCACCTTTACCAAATTCTGTTTTATACTAGCAGTTGTTTACATTTATGTAAAATAATAATATTTATAAATACAAAATATTTAAAATATAAATGCATGTATTTCTAATATCAACATAAATACATTTTACTTCCTTCCAAATTTTGTAAGAAAATTAATTTGTCTTATTAAAATGTTGAAGGATAATAATGACAGCAACTTTTTCTGCTTTCTTTCCTGATTTTTTTTAAATTAATTTTTATTGGAGTATAGTTGCTTTACAATGTTGTGTTAGTTTCTACTGTACAGCAAAATGAATCAGCTATATATATATAGATATATTCCCTCCCTTTTAGATTTAGGACACCACAGTGCATTAAGTAGAGTTCCCTGTGCTGTACAGTATGTTCTCATTAGTTATGTATTTTTACATAGTATCAAGAGTGTATATGTGTCAATCCCAATCTCCCAATTCCTCCCACTTTGTATCCATACATTTGTTCTCTACATCTGTGTCTCTATTTCTACTTTGCAAATAGGATCATCTGTACCATTTTTCTAGATTCCACATATATGCATTAACATACGATATTTCTTTCTGATTTTAAAGACATGAATTAATAGCATTATACTTTATAGAACTTAACTTTATATTAATAACATTCTTTCAAAAGGCAAATTAGATGGATTTTGTTTCACAGCTATAGCCTTTATATCCTTCCACTGTGATGATCTACAAGTGATGCTGCATACTATCTTAAACTACTGTTTTAAAACTATGGTGATTTGAGAAGTTAATTATTATTTTTATATTTTCACAAAGTTTTTTTTTTGCTTTTTTTTCATTTTGTTATTTCCATAAGTCTTTAAAAATAATACGAGAAATTCAGTGCAATTTTTCCATAAATCCTGTAGTGTAACATTACAATACAAAGCTGATTATTACTGCTCCCCAAACCAAGCCATTCTAACATTAAAATTTTCACTCTTCTGTTTTACACTTCTGAAGAAGGAATGGTGACTGTTACTTATTGAATTAATAAGGAAAACTGAAATCAGTTGAACACGTAAACTAATAGCAAAAACTTTGATAAAATGTATCTTTAAAAACTGTAGATGCAAAAATTAGCCAATAAAAATTGTATTTAATAGAATCAATAGCCCTAATAAAATTACTTAAGAGAATCAGTAGCCTTAATGACAAAGAATTTAACATTATGTTTTGCATCATCAAAACTGATATTTATTTATTTATTTTAGCTCTCAAAGCTTTTTTCAGATTTTGCAATTTAAGAGAACATATCACCCCTTCTAGGTATATGGCCAAGAGAAATCAGATACATGTTGACCAGAAGACACATATAAGAATGTCTATAGCAACATCATATGTAATGCTGGACACTACTCAAATGCTCATCAACAGTAAGATGGATAAATTCGTGGTTGTATAATCACACAATGGAATGTATAGCATCAAGGATGAACAAACCATAAATACCTGAAACAACAAGATTGACTCTCACATACAAAATATTAGCACAGGAAGCCAGATGCAAAAAAGTACCTGCACTGATTCTACTTGTATGATAAAACTGATATTTAAATGGATAAAATCTTTTATGAAATGTTTATAATGATAACAACTCACTCTAATAAATATATGTCAGAAATCAAATAGAAAAATAGAGAAAACAAATTGCACTACTTGGAAATTTTACAGGGAATTAATATTGCTTAAGAACATTTTTTACAGTAACTTATTTATATGTATTTGTCGAAATTAGTATAATTCTCATTAAAATGTTCTATCTTTGTAAGCATGAAACCAACCCTTTATTAAGGTGAAAATGTCTGTGTCAAATATCTGAATACATATCCAGAATTTTCTATGAAGGTGGCTTCCTTTTTTTTTTTTTTTTCTTAGATTAAGGTAATTTTAAACCCCTGTCAACCATTTGTTTCCCTCCAACATTCCCCTTCCCTTAGTTATAAATCAAATCACGCTATCTTAAAAGCTTTCCTAAAATATTGTAAGTGGTAGATCATATATTCTTATGATCCTTCTTTTGAGAAAGGAGTTTATAGGAAATTGAGGACATGCCTGTTGTGCTACATTTTATAACCTGCTTTAAGAAGTCCCTAGTGATTTTTAGGAACAGAAGAATTAGTCTTAGAGAAACACCTTCAGGAATATAGTGACACACTTGTTTGCCTGAGCACTGCATAGCACATGAGATGGCTTTTGGAATGTGCTCAGGTACGTGAGACATGCTCTATAGCTTGGCTTTCTGACTTCTTTTGTAACACCTTTGCTCCAGAAAGGACAGAGTTCACTATTTCTTGAACAGGGACTGCAAATTCCTACCTCTATGCAACATCCTTCATCTAGATGCCCTTTACCTACATCTCCTCCCTTGAAATATCTTTCTTTTTGTTTCCAGGTTTAGCTCAAGCTTCTCCTTCTCCAAGACAACAAAACAAAACAAAAAACAAAAAAAAATTGTTTTCCTATATTATGTTATATGTATATATTGCTTATCAACTTTTAATGTATTTTAGCACCTTGATAACCTCAGTTCTATCTCAGACATCTGTATATCACTAAGTTATTTAAAATGATGTCTTATGGAATAAGTCAAACAGGAAAAAAATGATTGCACCCACAAGTGGTGCTAACTACAGTAGGATGCAGAATAAATTGTCATCAGCAGAGAGAAAATTTTTCTTCTCTCTGTAGAGACAGGCTGCAGAGTACATTATTGCTCATTCTGGACGGTAGATATATATTCATTGTATTTAATGTTGGCACTTGGCTTTTCTCCTATTTTTATTGGTTGCTCCTAGAAGTGGATCATAGGTTTATTAATAGTAATGGCCCTACCTTCCCTGCGTAAAGTGTTTTATGATTTCCAAAGTGCTTTTTACATATATTACGATTTTTGATCCTTACAACAATCTTGCGAATTAGGGAAAGAAGCAGTTTCTGGTCCATTTTTATCAGCCATAATAAGAAACAATTTTAGCCTCAAGTTCAGTATAGCAGCTAGTCATTCAAATAGTCCAAATATTGAAAAGACTGCTTTTTTTTTCATTTTAAAATATGCTTTCTGTGGCCTTAGTTATAAATCAAAGTATGCAGTTTTTAAATCCTGCATAAATATGCACTAACTGAGAGTTCTCTATTCATTTTTTAGCGCAAGAGTAACAAAAAAGTCTAGACAAATTAGAGTTCCAAGAAGTATAAATGCAATGAATAAATTAATGCCAGCATTGACAGATGAGGGGGCGAGCAAAGGAATTTCAATAATATTTGTAAGGTCAGGAAAGTGTTGTTTGGAATGTACTAGACAAGTAAAGAGAAGAATGAAATTGATTCCTCATCCTCAGGATTATTGGTCACTAAATTTTAAATCTGCAGAGGTAGGTTTCATCTATTCCTGTGCATGTCAGCTCCATCTCATAAAGAAATATGAAGAGAGCAAGTCTATTGATACTGTGAAATGGTACTCCTTTTACCTTTCTGGGATTGCTGTTTAGGACACGATAATTGTGTGAGGTCCAAACGTGTGTTAACATACAGATGGGCCATTCTTTCCTGAAACACAATATAGGCCCCTTTCAAGTGGAAATCTGTGAATGGAAACTACTTTCTTCTAAAGCACCCTCAAATGTGTTGTATTTCATTATGACCTAAAAAATAATACAGTCAAGGAAGGAGAAATTGTAGATATATTCATGATGCATGATTGTAACTTTCATTGGATTGTGTGGTTTTTATCTAGAATCTTAATGGTTAAAGAAGGAAATCCGATTTTTTTTTCATTTTCTTTATCCCAAGGCATTTTATGGTGTCATATTACCTGCTCTACCGTGCTCTCCAAAAAGTTACTGTATATGAGAACTGTTTTATGCCTTTAATTTAGGTCCATATTATTTCCCCTGGGAAATTTTAGAAATGCAGGGTGGGATGTTTGAAAATAGATGGGGGAAAAATCTGATGGAAGAAAACTTAAAAAGGAAAACAGATGACTTCCTACATCTTTGCCTTTTTTGATCCTTAAAATTCAGTGATAACCTTGTTTGTATTCACTCTCAGAACCAAATAATTGATACTTTTTGACCTCACATTAGTTAGAAAGTTGAGATTTTAAAAAATCTCTACTTGAAATTTTGTTTTCACTTTTAATTTTATTAAAACATTCAAATGCATAGTTTCTGATTTAATAGTGGGAAATTTAGAAATTCCCCACTTTGATTCTTTAGAGGTAAATGAATCACTCAACAGTAATCATAAACTCCTCTGGATGAGAGATTTTTATATAAATTAATTTGAGTCTTTTCCTACAATACTGTATCTCAAGTTTAAAATATTTTAAAGAAAATCAGCTTTATAACTCTTCAAAATATAGGAAATCTTTTGTAACCTTCCAATAAATTATTTTTTATTCCTATAGTAAGTCAAAATATGTCATTGATGATCTTTATTTTTTTTACTCAAATTATTAAAGGCATCGTCTGTGTATAGTGTTTAATGAGGTGTACTATATAATATGGCTAATGTTTCTTAAATGCTTACTATTGATTATGCTTTCTTCTAAGCAAATTATACAAATTGACTTGTATAAATTTTCATAATTCTATAATGTAGGTTTTACTGTGATTCTCAATTTAGATTTATGGAAAACAACACAGAGAAAAGTTTAAGTCCCTTGCTCTAGGTCACTCAGAACTGGAATTTGACCCCAGACAGCCCTGTTCAGCAGAGGTTTTGTTCTCAACCCGTCCCTACTGGTGCCACTGCATAATACTACAAGCTATAAGCTACATTTTTACACTGTTCACATAAATATCTTTAGTTATATGCTTTGTGTCAGAATTTCAAATATAAAAGCTGTGTAGCTAGACAGAGCAGTATTTTGGTTACTTTAATTTTTTTTTTTTTCTTTTTAAGTTTACCCTCCAATTTCAATTGGGCAGGAGTTCTATCTTGCATCACTTACCTCCATATTCTTTTCAGTGCTTGCCTTTTAAAAAAAAATTCTTTTTCTTTTCTATTTTTTTTTTTCACATCTCTTAAAAGCTCTAGAGTGGTAGGTAGGAGTAGGAGCCTTGAAAAGTTAAGGAACGTGATCAGATGTGGCAGTAATACCTCCCCTGCCATACACACACACACACACTTAATTCATGCTCTGGTCTAGATTATTTCAATATTCTTCACCCTGGTTTCAAGCAACTATGTCATTTACTTGTAGATCTAGAAAATTAATCTAGTTCTTATGGAGAATGAGATTCTAAGCATTTTAACAAAAAGGGCAGATGACATTTTCCTGTTTCTAGGCAATGAAAATGCTGTGACAAAGCTCCATAAACTTCCAGGGTGCACTTATGGGAGCCCTCTTAAGTATCCTCATAGGGAAATAGGGAACCTAGATCACATGCCTGTTTCTTTTTCTGCCTGGATTTCCTACTCAACGTTGTTTTTTATTTTTTAGTCCCCTGACACATGGTTCAAAGAAGGCATTCTAGAATCTGTTTACATACTAGGGATAGGATTTTATTACTTCATCCTCATTTAGATTTGTTCTCTAACTGTTGAGTTTCTTCTTGGGATCACTAGTCCTGTCTGCTTTTTTGGCACTTATAGACCAAAGTACCTTCTTTCTACCATCCTGCCTGGCAACCTTCCTCTGCCAGGACTACATATTTTTGGTATGTAATACTGTGTGATATAAAACAAATGATGACTTTTTATTCTCTTTCTAGAACCTAATACAGTGCTTAGGACACATCGGGTGCTCAATAACTTTTTGATAAGTGAAGGATGCAGCAATGAATCATGTAAGACAATTTGTGAAAAACAGGATATTTGACAAAACGGAAGTTGCTATACCTTTGATCTCTGAGAGTACATAGCTGTCACATTCCCTTAATGAAAGAGTTCATATATAATTGTTCTGAAGATTACGTTTAAGGTGTACATGAATTCTTTAAAATTTAATGATTCTAATGAAAATAGACTGATTTCAATATACTGACCTTCCTGGCTTTTGAGAAAATCATTCGCATGTGGGAGCATATGCAGATTAGTTTACATGTTTTATTGTCTGAAAGGAGTAAATACTGATTAATATAGTAATTATGTATCTTTAGCAAATATCAGAAATACATATTCTTGTGCCTAAACTCCCTATGGCATTTGTAGTTTTAACCAGAGTGGGACTGGTGTCTCGACTGTAATAGTCAGGATGGTTTTAAATCCATATCTAACAAAAGTTAAAAAAACAACAAAAAAAAAACCACTTGCTGGGAATTTATTTTTTTAATGGTTGGAAATGGGTGTACCCCAGGTCACTAGACAAACATTTATATACTGGAATGTTTACATGAAGTGCTTAGAGTGTTCTGACATAAGTTACTAGTTCCTCTTCATAAGGAACTGATAAACCTTACTTAGGGGGACCTCAGGAACTTCTCTTTATTGAATCAGATCTAGATCCTCTTCCATGAATTTCAAACCCATCTTGTCCCACACTGCTTATATCCATTGCCACTTTCCTGCTTCAGGGATGTTTATCTATATACATTTCTTCCTCCTGTCTGCACAATGTTGGTTGACAACTTTATAGATTAACCCCATGAATTTTGATCTCTGTGACAGTCTCCATCTCTGTGACATCATAGACTCATCATCTGGTTTTGCTTTGGTTTAGAAAATTCTTTGAGACATTTATCCTCATGAGCTTCAGGAGTCAAATCTTTTAGTTCCTTTGGTGAAAAGAGATATTTTCTGCTTCAAGTACAAACTACAACCTGATCTACTATAATCAACCATTTTAAAGCTAATGGTTTAACATGAATAAACTTTCTTCCAAACAGTAGCTTTAAAATCAACCATTTTAAGGCTAATGGTTTAACGTGAATAAACTTCCTTCCAAACAGTAGTGTAGAAGATGGTACCCTAGTGTTACTTTATATCTAATATCATAGGAGTGACACTGGCTTGCACTCACTGAGATTTCTGCAGGACGTCAGGATTACATGAAACTTAAAATTTTCATTAAATTATCTAGCTTCATGAACATGCTAATGACAAAGATATGTGAATATATAAAGGAATGTGCCTCTCTTTCCTTTTTTTCTTTTTTCTCCCTTTCTTCCTTTCTTTCTTCTTTCCTTCCTTCCTTCCTTATAATCAAAATATCATACAAATCATGTCAGTATCTGAAATTTTCATTGTGGATCTAGAAGGTGTTGAGAAAAATAGTCATTATTTTTGGAATAATGGAAAATCCTGAGGGTGAATTTTTTGAGACCTTCATTAGGACCTTCATTCCTAACTCACTTAAAATAAAAATAAAAAATAATATTGCATGTTAGTCTTTATACCTGCCACTGAATTCATAAAGTTCTCTGACAAAATTATTTGATCACCAGAAACAGTCATTTATTAATGTTTCATTGCAGTGGAGTGGCAAGTAGCATTCAAAGATGGCACAAAATTTCTATTATATGAGTTATATTTTTAAATTTTGATCTTAGATCACACTATTGTATGGATAGTAGAAAAAACAATGATAATGCCAAGAAAAATGAAATCTTTATATTGAGCATGGAAGTGTGAAACACATTCTTAATATTCATAGTTTGTCTTTAAAATATTTATTATCTTATCATCTGTAAAGATATCCAAACTATTTTTATGTATTCATGCCACCCTAAAAATGCTATTATAAATACCTTAAATTATTATCAATATATATGTTAATATTAATGTACTGCTTTGCTCTATGTTTAAAGGAAAGTGGAGCAAAATCCTTTGCTGAGTTGTATTTGATATGAAATCAGCAACATTTCTCCCATTTTAGCTCTTTCCATCAGTTGATCAATGTGTTGTAAGTGCTTTTGTTCACCATACATTTAAGAGTGATTGGAAGTGCTGAATATCATGGTGTGAAGAGCTTTTACTCTTGGGTATGAAGAAGAAATTGATTTTCACTTGTCCTAAACATTCCAAAAATTGTTAACACTTTCTGAAGCAAAAGATGAAGCAGTAACTTAGAAATTCTGCCAGAATTTCTAAAATAAAATGCATTAAAGACAGGCATCATGTAATATCAAGGTTAGAAAATTATGTCATATACAGATTAACAGATTATGTTTTTAAATCACAAGTCAAATTGAGCTAAAAATTGCACTCAGATGTTAGGTGATATTTATACTAAATATATGTTTTCTTTCTCTATATCTTAAGTAGTGTTTTTTTCTACAAATAGAGTTAAAATATTTTCAAGCTTTTATAATAAACCTTAACCAAAAGATGCTAGAGTTTGTTACCTCTGATAACTCAGTAGCTTTATGTACAAAAGGGTTCTGAATTTCCAGTACAACCAATAGGAAGTTATATTTTCATAGATTCATAATTCCCAAAATGGCTGGCATAGATTATTCAAATTGAGATCTACTACAGTATCAACCTCACAAGGGTATCAATGTTTATGAGTAGGATATGTGAATAGGAGAGGCTGACTGGCTGGGGATTTCACCAAGACTTTATCATCAGGTCATTCGATCCCTCTTCTGATCTTATTTTGAATGATTATACACCCCACGTGAAATGTGACAACATACAAGTCCAGAGAGGTTATGTGACTTATCTAAAGTTATAATATCAGTAGCAGAGTCCTTTTTTATTAGTAATATCAGCATTTTAATATTATTATTGCTTTTGAGTTGCAGAGCTAGGATTCAAACAGTGGCCCTTGCAGCAGCCATAGTTTCAATTAGGGAAAGCCCATGAGGAGCAGAAATGCTCTCAAGGAAATGTTAAGTGTGGATATGGTTCCGTTCAGCCTTATAATGACACCTTTCCTGTCTGTGTGTGTATGTGTAAAACAGCAATGGGCTGAGATGGACACTTAAAATGACATGGGGCAAAACCTAGAGAAGCTAGAGGTATTTCAATGTGCAGAAGAGTCTAACTAAAATAAATGATTGCCCATGGCCTGCATTAATATCTACCTCATTGCAAATTCCTGAGGTAAAAAACTTATTATAATTAGCTAGGACGGTAATCTATTTCCATTTTACAAATAATGATAAAGTATTGTTGCATCATCTTAATGCACTCCAAATTTGTCAGGAATACCCCTATATAAATTGAGGCAATAATTAATTTGTTTTGATTAAGAGTTATTAAGAGTAGTTTGCAATTATGGAAAATACCAATGGCATATTAGTCAGTGTTCTCTAGAAAATAGAATCAACTGGAGACATATATATGTATGCAGTGTAAGTTCTGCCGACTAGTGACCCAGCAGAGGTGATGTTCCTGTTTCAGTCCAAAGGCCTTGTGCCATAAAACCAGGAAGAACCAGTGCTGCAGAAGAAGTCTGTAGGCATTCTGCGGGAGAATGCTCTCTTGCTCTGGTTCTATTCTGGCCTTTAACTGATTCGATGAGGCTCAGGCCCCTTATGGCGGGCAGACTGTTTTACTCAACGTCCACCAATTTAAATGTAATCTCATCCAAAAACACTTTCATGGAAACAATCAGAATTATGTTTGACCAAATATCTGTGCACATTTTGGCCCAGCCAATGACACATAAACATAACCATCACAAATGGCAACACTGCTCTGTTGCAGTACAAAATATGTATTCAACATTTATTGGGGAATGCCAAGTAGAAAAAGGATGACTTGGCAATTTTGTTTAAATGACACAATACATTTTTATATCCAGACTTTTTTTATACATGGATTCAAAGATCTAATAACTTCTCTGTGGTTTTATTATAATTCTGCCAAGATTTTACACATTGAATTGTATAGTATTTTATTATACGTTACATTTAAAATTTCTTCTTTTCATTATTATATCATTCTATTAATTTAAAAAGTATACACACATATATGCAGTTTAGGTTGCTGATTATCTTTCAGCACAGTTAAAGGGATTTTATAAAATATTTATTGTAAAAAGAGGACATTGGGTCTATGAAGATTAGGAGCTATTGAGATATTGTTATATTGGGTTGATAAATTTTTGGAAATGTACCTAGACAGTCCTTTCCAAGTGATGCCCTCTAATGAAATTTTATAAACGTCTTTTGTGAAACAAACCTTAGACCAACACGAACATTTAATATTAATTTTTCACAATTGTTTTGAACTGACTACTCATTGTTTCTATTATCAGACATTTTACTCTATGGTTAGCTTATTCTTGCATAGTGTAATTCTATCATAAGTTTACAAACATTATAGCCTTTGTTGTTTTATTCAGCTTTAGGGGGGAAAAATCCACTGTGTGCATAACATTGACCATAAGAATATTTTAAGGAGTTACATGAAGTCACTCACTTGCGTGGCAGATATTAGTTACTTACTAAACATGCCCTCTCTTTTTGGACCAACTTTTAAGTATGTTTATTTGATTCTTTGCATATAGGTAGTTATGTAATTAGTTCTTGCCATCACACATGTGCAGAAGTGAGGTCTATTACTCCCAGGCCCAGGTATTTAGGAGAGGGTATCCTTTCTTCACTTTCTTCTCTTCCCATCTGCAGGAAAATTAGACATTACATGTTAAAGATGGTGAAATACCACAGGGTGGAAAGAACTTAGGTCTCTGAATGAGCATGCAAAGCAGAAACCCCTTCCCTGTCATATCCTCTCCCAGAACCATTACACTATAATGTGAATGAGCCATAACATTTATGATGTTAAGTCAATGATATTTTTACATTATTTTTTATGACAGGCAGCCTATCCTGACTAATTAATATATTGTGTAAGCACTTTTCACACTTCCTGGCATCAATTAACCACTTAATAAATGATAGCTGTTACTATCACTTTTTATGTCAGGTAATAAAATACATTCTCTGTGCCAAATATGCCTGAAGATAAAAACATGCTTCTTACCAGAAATGCTACTTTGTTTTGTTTTTACAAAGTAATTACATTTCAAGTAAATATAATTTCATGCACCAAACTCTTGACATATCGACATTACTTATTTTAATATTTATAATTCACTTCATATGAATATATCTGGCATTTCCCTGTTTTACATTGTTGTCAGTTCAAGAGAAAGCCACATGCCTCTTCTAATAATTAGCTTAAACTATTTCAGCAGCCATTATGCTGTATTGCATAGTTTAAAACTAGTATTATTCTGATTTCTTCTTCTCATGTTCCTTCATTCATTCAACACATATTTACTGAGTTACTGATTTATGCTGACAACTCTGCTGGATTTCTTTCCACAGTTGATGCCATTCATTGCCTACCACAGAGTAGCCCTTGCTGCATTTGTTGAATGAATACATACTGAGATGTATTTTTCTTTTTCACATATAGGAAGACACTGGCCCAGTACCCTCCAAACAGGTAGTTTGCATAATATTATCTGAATTATTCTTCTCTTTATTTAGTTATTTTTCTTTTGATGGGAAAATTGTGAATGATATTGAATAATCTACAGTCTCACTTATTGCATGATTAAAAATGATGATTAGGAAAGCTTGAATGAAAAAAAGCAAATTTTTCTCTAGTTCAGAGTACACAAAACATTAGAAATTGCCCAGCTGATCCATGAATGCAATGTTTAATCAAGTTTCACCTTCATTTCATCAACTCATTTTTGAGATTGCACAGTTAACCCTCATATAGATAAAAATTGGTATTCTATTTTTTTTTAGTATTTATTAGGGAGATAAGAAAAATAGAAATCATTAATATTGGAGGTAAATATGCCCTTCTCAGAAAAAAATAGATAAATAAATAAAAAGGTAAATAAGTGAATAAGAACAAGATTTGGGAGAAAAAAAATTATTAAAACATGTACCCCAGAATTGAGGGAAGATTATAATCCCAAATATGATACTAAATTTAAGATAAGGACATTTACATTTCTACCTGAAAGTTTTAAAAATGCATGATTTTCCTTGAATTTTCTAATTCTTCCCAGGGTCAAGGTAAGCTAGAGCTATTCATCTTTTCAGTGACAGTGACAAAGAAAACCAATCTTTATCACTGAAATATTCATCATTATAAAACATAGCATACTTTCTTTAGTGTGATAAAGAATCACGGAGCATATGAATAGATAGCTGATTGTAATAGGAATGACTAATATACTATCCCGTTAAAGACTCCAAGACCATATTTTACTAATACCAGAAGACAACCTTTAAAAATACATGCTATTCACAGGGGGATCAGCTCAATGCTTTGTGATGACCTAGAAGGATGGGATAAGGAGAGTGGGAGGCAGGCTCAAAAGGGAGGTGATATGAGGATATATGTATACATATAGCTGATTCACTTTGTTGTATAGCAGAAACTAACACAACATTGTAAAGCAATTATACCCCAATAAAGATATTTAAAAAAATAAAAATAAAAAAAGGAAAACATTTGAAATAACTTTGCAGATGCCAGATGAATTATGGCATTATTGCTCCAGAAATAGTTTTTTGAGGCTGACATGAAAGACAACCTTCCTATTCTTTCCCAAAATGTCCCTTGAGAATCTTGTTAAAAGTCTACACGGCCCTGGAAGATAGGACTCCTCTTCCGAGGAATCTGCTCCTTTTTGTGACCATTTCTCATTTAATCTAGTTGCATTTGTTCGTTATTCTAGCAAAACATTTAGATATTTATGATTGAGGGAGTACAACACTGGTTACTAGTAACAAGATTATGACCATTACTGAGTGTGAAGCTTATGTCAGGCAACATTCCAGGAGCCATGAGCATTCTGCTCAGCAAGCCCATGAGGCAGGCATCAGCATTTGCATTTTACAAAGGAAATCGAAGCTCAGCAAACTTGAGCCACTTGCCCAAGACACATTGTTGGTAGCAGAAAAGCAGAATTCAAAGCCAGATCTGTCTTTTACTAAAGCCCCTGCGTGCTCTTTGTGCTACTTCCATAACTCATTTAGCAACTGACTTCATCACTGAATTATAAAAATAATAAAGACATTGTTATGATAATTAACAAATTATTAGGTTGAACCACATGAAACTGCAAATATTTGGCCATTTTTGACCTACAAAAATGGGAATCCCATATGGTTTGACCTTATAAAAGGACATACACAGGTGTTTGGGGGGAATTTCTGAAGCAGCAGTGTGAGTTTCTAAAGAAATTTCACACCCAATAGGAAGGGTAGAGGAGAACCAAATATTTCACTCAACCCGTTCACAGAAAATACATGTTATGGCTAAAAGGGAGAAAGAATAAATGAAAAATACTTGAATAGGCAAGATAAGGGAACTGTTTAAAAGCTTGTTGTGAGGCGGATAAGAAGAGAGGGAATTGGAGGAAGGAGGTCAAAAAGTACAAAAGCCCAGTTATAAGACAAATAAGGGGAGACCTTCACGATGGCAGAGGAGAAAGACATGGAGATCACCTTCCTCCCCACAAATACATCAAAAATACATCTACATGTGGGACAAATCCTACAGAACACTCACAGAACGCTGGCAGAAGAGCTCAGACTTCTTAAAAGGCAAGAAACTCCCCATGTACCTGGGTAGGGCCAAAGGAAAAAGAAAAACAGAGACAAAAGAAGGGGGACGGGACCTGTACCTTGGGGAGGGAGCTGTGAAGGAGGAAAGGTTTCCACACACTAGGAAGCCCCTGCACTGGCAGAGATGGGGGGTGGGTGGGTGGGAAGCTTCGGAGCCACACAGGAGAGCACAGCAACAGGGGTGCAGAGATTCCTACACAGAGGATTGGTGCCGACCAGCACTCACCAGACTGAGAGGCTTGTCTGCTCACCTGCCAGGACAGACAATGGCGGGGGGTGAGGCTCAGGCTTCAGAGGTCAGATCCCAGGGAGAGGACTGGGGTTGGCTGCGTGAAAACAGCCTGAAGGGGGCTAGTGCGCCACAGCTAGCCGGCAGGGAGTCTGGGAAAAAGCCTGGAACTGCCTAAGAAGCAAGAGACCATTGTTTCAGGGTGCACGAGGAGAGGGGATTCAGAGCAACACCTAAACGAGCTCCAGAGATGGGTGTGAGCCACGGCTATCATTGGGGACTCCAGAGTCTGAAGGGCATGAAATGCTAAGGCTGCTGCTGCAGCCACCAAGAAGCCTGTGTGCAAGCCCAGGTCACTATCCACACCTCCCCTCCTGGGAGCCTGTGCAACCCACTACTGTGAGGGTCCCATGATCCAGGGACAACTTCCCCAGGAGAACACACGGCACACCTCATGCTGGTGCAACATCATGCTGGCCTCTGCTGCCGCAGGCTCGCCCCCCATTCCATACCCCTCACTCCCCCCGGCCTGAGTGAGCTAGAGCCCCCGAATCAGCTCCTCCTTTAACCCTGTCTTGTCTGAGTGAAAAACAGACCCCCTTAGACAACCTAAATGCTGAGGCGGGGCCAAATCCAAAGCTGAACCCCAGGAGCTGTGCAAAGATGAGAAAGGGAAAATTCTCCCAGCAGCCTCAGGAGCAGCAGATTAAATCTACACAATCAACTTGATGTACCCTGCATCTGTGGAATACCTGAATAGACAATGAATCATCCCAATATTGAGGAAGTGGACTTTGGGAGCAACTGTAGACTTGGGGTTTCCTTTCAGTATTTAATTTGTTTCTGGTTTTATCTTTATCATAGTTTAGTGTTTAGAGCTTATTATCATTGGTAGATTTATTTATTGATTTGGTTGCTCACTTCCTTTTTTTATTTTATGTGTCTGTATATATATATATATATATATATATATATATTCCTTTTTCCCTTTTTGTGAGTGTCCGTGTGTATGAGTTTTTGTGTAATTTTGTCTGTAGAGCTTTGCTTTTACCTTTTGTCCTAGGGTTCTGTCTGTCCGTTTTTGTTTTTCTTCTAGTATAGTTTTTAGCACTTGTTATCCTTGGCGGATTTGTTTTTTGGTTCAGTTGCTCTCTTCTTATTTTCTTTTTTTAATTTTTTATTTTTAATGTAGATTTTTAAATTTTAATAACTTTATTTTATTCTTTGTTTCTTTGTTTCTTTCCTTCTGAGCCATGTGGCTCAAAGGGTCTTGTTGCTCTGGCCAGGTGTCAGGCCAGAGCCTCTGAGGTGAGACAGCCAAGTTCAGGACATTGGTCCACCAGAGACCTCCCATTCCCATGTAATATCAAATGACGAAAGCTCTCTCACAGATCTCCATCTCAACACTAACCCAGCTCCACTCAGGGACCAGCAAGCTCCAGTGCTGGACACCCTATGCCAAACAACTAATTAGACAGGAACACAGCCCCACCCATTAGAAGAGAGGCTGCCTAAAATCACAATAAGGTCAAAGACACCTTAAAACACACCACTAGACACAGTCCTGTCCACCAGAAAGACAAGATCCAGCCTCATCCACAAGAACACAGGCACTAGTCCCCTCCACCAGGAAGCCTACACAAGCCACTGAACCAACCTTACCCACTGGAGACAGACACCAAAAACAACAGGAATTATGAACCTGCAGCCTGTGAAAAGGAGACCCCAAACACAGTAAGTTAAACAAAATGAGAAGACAGAAAAACACAACAGATGAAAGAGCAAGGTAAAAACCCACCAGACCAAAGAAATGAAGAGGAAATAGGCAGTCTACCTGAATAACAATTCAGAGTAATGATAGTAAAGATGATCCAAAATCTTGGAACCAGAATGGAAAAAATACAAGAAATATTTCACGAGGGCCTAGAAAAACTAGAGAACAAACAAACCATGATGAACAACACAATAAATGAAATTTAAAGTTCTCTAGAAGAAATCAATAGCAGAATAAGTGAGGCAGAAGAACAGATAAGTGACCTGGAAGATAAAATAATGGAAATAACTACCACAGAGCAGAATAAAGAAAAAAGAATGAAAAGAATTGAGGACAGTCTCAGAGACCGCTGGGACAACAGTAAACACAACAACATTCAAATTATAGGGGTCCCAGAAGAGGAAGAGAAAAAGAAAGGGACTGAGAAAATATTCGAAGAGAGTATAGTTGAAAACTTCACTAATATGGAAAAAGAAATTGTCAGTGAAGTCCAGAAAGCGCAGACTCCCATACAGGATAAATCCAAGGAGAAACAAGCCACGACACATATTAATCAAACCATCAAATATTAAATACAGAGAAAAAATATTGCAAGCAGCCAGAGAAGCAACAAATAACATACAAGGGAAACCCCATAAGGTTAAGAGCTGATCTTTCAGCAGAAACTCTACAAGTCATAAGGGAGTGGCAGGACATATTTAAAATGATGAAAGGGAAAAACCTACAACCAACATTACTACACGCAGCAAGGATCTCATTCAGATTTGATGGAGAAATTAAAACCTTTATAGACAAGCCTAAGTTAAGAGAATTCAGCTCCACCAAACCAGCTTTACAACAAATGCTAAAGGAACTTCTTTAGGCAGGAAACATAAGAGAAGGAAAAGACCTACAATAACAAATTCAAAACAAATAGGAAAGTGGTAATAGGAACATACATATCAATAATTACCTTAAATGTAAATGGATTAAGTGCTCCCACCAAAAGACACAGACTGGCTGAATGGATACAAACATGACCTGTATATATGTTGTCTACAAGAGACCCACTTCAGACCTAGGGACACATACAGACTGAAAGTGAGGGGATGGAAGAAGATATTCCATGCAAATGGAAATCAAAAGAAAGCTGGAGTAGCAATTCTCATAACAGACAAACAGATTTTAAAGTAGAGATTATTACAAGAGACAAAGAAGGACACTACATAATGATCAAGGAATCAATCCAAGAAGAAGATATAACAATTGTAAATATTAATGCACCCAACATAGGAGCACCTCAATACACGTCAAATGCTAACAGCTATTAAAGGGGAAATCAACAGTAACACAATAATAGTAGGAGACTTTAACACCCCACTTTCACCAATGGGCAGATCATCCAAAATGAAAATAAATAAGGAAACACAAGCTTTAAATGATACATTAAACAAGATGCAGTTAATTGATATTTATAGGACATTCTATCCAAAAACAACGGAATACACTTTCTTCTCAAGTGCTCATGGAACATTCTCCAGGATAGATCATATCTTGGATCACAAATCAAGCTTTTGTAATTTAAGAAAATTGAACTTGTATCAAGTATATTTTCTGACCACAACCTATGAGATGAGATATCAATTACAGGAAAAAAAGCATTAAAAAAACACGAACACATGGAGGCCAAACAATACAGTACTAAATAACCAAGAGAACTGAAAAAATCAAAGAGGAAATCAAAAAATACCTAGAAACAAATTACAATGAAAACACGTCAGCCCCAAACGTATGGAATGCAGCAAAAGCAGTTCTAAGAGCAAAGTTTATAAGCAATACAATCCTACCTCAAGAAACAAGAAACATCTCAAATAATCAACCTAACTTTACACCTAAAGCAATTAGAGAAAGAAGAACAAAAAAACACCCAAAGTTAGCAGAAAGAAAGAAATCATAAAGATCAGATCAGAAATAAATGAAAAAGAAATGAAGAAAACGATAGCAAAGATCAATAAAACTAAAAGGTGGTTCTTTGAGAAGATAAACAGAATTGATAAACCATTAGTCAGAATCATCAAGAAAAAAAGGGAGAAGATTTAAATCAATAGAATTAGAAATGAAAAAGAAGTAACAACTGACACTGCAGAAATGCAAAGGATCATGAGAGATTACTCCAGTCAACTGGTAAAATGGACAACCTGGAAGTAATGGACAAATTCTTAGAAAAGCACAACCATCTGAGACTGAACCAGGAAGAAATAGAAAATATGAACATACCAATCACAAGCACTGAATTTGAGACTGTGATTAAAAATCTTCCAACAAACAGAAGCCCAAGACCAGATGGCTTCACAGGTGAAGTCTATCAAACAATTAGAGAAGAGCTAACACCTATCCTTCTCAAACTCTTCCAAAATTTAGCAGATGCAGGTACACTCCCAAACTCACTCTATGAGACCACCATCACCTTGATACCAAAACCAGACAAAGTTGTCACAAAGAAAGACAACTACAGGCCAATATCACTGATGACCATACATGCAAAAATCCTCAACAAAATACTAGCAAACAGAATCCAACAGCACTTTAAAAGGATCATACACCATGATCAAGTGGGTATTATCCCAGGAATGCAAGGGTTCTTCAATCTATGCAAATCAATCAATGTGATAAACCATATTAACAAATTGAAGGAGAAAAACCATATGACCATCTCAATAGATTCAGAGAAAGCTTTCAACAAAATTCAACACCCATTTATGATAAAAATGCTCCCGAAAGTAGGCATAGAGGGAACTTACCTCAACAAAATAAAGGCCATTTATGACAAACCCACAGCCAACCTTGTTTTCAATTGTGAAAACCTGAAACAAATTCCACTAGGATCAGGAATAAGACAAGGTTTCCCACTCTCACCACTATTATTCAACATAGTTTTGGAAGTTTTAGCCAAAGCAATCAGAGAAGAAAAAGAAATAAGAGGAATCCAGATTAGAAAAGATGAAGTAAATCTGTCACTGTTTGCAGACGACATGATACTATACATAGAGAACCTAAAGATGTTGCCAGAAAACTACTAGAGCTAATTAATGAATTTGGTAAAAATAGCAGGAGACAAAATTAATGCACAGAAATCTCTTGCATCCCTATACAGTAATGATGAAAAATCTGAAAGAGAATTTAAGGAAACACTCCCATTTACCATTGCACCCAAAAGAATAAAATACCTAGGAATAAACCTACCCAAGGGCAAAAAAACCTCTATGCAGAAAACTATAAGACACTAATGAAAGAAATTAAAGATGATACAAACAGATGGAGAGATATACTATGTTCTTGGATTGGAAGAATCAATCTTGTGGAAATGACTGTACTACCCAAAGCAATCTACAGATTCAGTGAAATCCATGTCAAACTACCAATGACATTTTTCACAGAAGTAGAACAAAAAATTTCACAATTTGTATGGAAACACAGAAGACCCCGAATAGCCACAGCAATCTTGAGAAAGAAAAATGGAGCTGGAGGAATCAGGCTCCCTGACTTCAGACTATACTACAAAGCCACAGGAATCAACACAGTATGGTACTGGCACAAAAAAAGAAATATAGATCAATGGAACAGGATCGAAAGCCCAGAGACAAACCCATGCACATGTAGTCACCTTATCTTTGATAAAGGAGGACAGAATATACAATGGAGAAAAGACAGCTTCTTCAATAAGTGGTGGTGGGAAAACTGGACAACTACATGTAAAAGAAGGAAATTAGAACACTTCCTAACACCATACACAAAAATAAACTCAAAAATGATTAAGGACCTAAATGTAAGGTCAGACACTAGAGTAGTGTAAAACATAGGCAGAAAACTCTATGACGTAAATCATGGCAAGATCCTTTATGACCCACCTCCTAGAGAAATGGAAATGAAAACAAAAATACACAAATGGGACCAAATGAGACCTAAAAGCTTTTGCACAAAAGGAAAATATAAACAAGAAGTTAAGACAACGCTCAGAATGGGAGAAAATATTTGCAAATGAAGCAACTGACAAAGGGTTAATCTCCAAAATTTACAAGCAGCTCATGCAACTCAATATCATAAAAACAACCCGATCCAAAACTGGGCAAAAGACCTAAATAGATATTTCTCTAAAGAAGATATACAGATTGCCAACAAATACATGAAAGGGTGCTCAGCATCACTAATCATTAGAGAAATGCAAATCAAAACTACAATGAGGTATCACCTCACTCCAGTCAGAATGGTCATCAAAAAATCTACAAACAGTGCTGGAGAGGATGTGGAGAAAAGTGAACCCTCTTGCACTGTTGGTGGGAATGTAAGTTTATACAGCCACTATGGAGAACAGTATGGAGGTTCCTTAATAAACTAAAAATAGAACTACCATATGACCCAGCAATCCCGCTTGGGCATGGACCCTAGGAATACCATAATTCAAAAAGAGTCATGTATCACAGTGTTCAGTGCAGCTCTATTTACAATAGCCAGGACATGGAAGCAACCTAAGTGTCCATCAACAGATAAGTGGATCAATAAGATGTGCCACATATATACAATGGAATATTACTCAGCCATAAAACAGAAACAAAACTGAGTTATTTGTAGTGAGGTGATTGGACCTAGAGTTTGTCATACAGAGTGAAGTACGTCAGAAAGAGAAAAACAAATATCGTATGCTAACACATATATATGGAATCTAAAAAAAAAAAAAAAATAGTTCTAAAGAACGTAGGGGCAGGACAGGAATAAAGACGCAGACATAGAGAATGGACTTGAGGACATGGGGAGGGGTAAGTGTAAGTTGGGACGAAGTGAGAGAGTAGTATGGACATATATGCACTACGAAATGTAAAATAGCTAATGGGAAGCAGCTGCATAACACAGGGAGAATAACTCGGTGCTTTGTCTCCACCTAAAGGGTTGGAATAGGGAGGGTGGGAGGAAGACTCAAGAGGGAGGAGATTTGGTGATATATGTATACCCATAGCTAATTCACTTTGTTATACAGCAGCAACTAACACATCATTGTAAAGCAATTATACTCCAATAAAGATGTTAAAAAAAAAAAGTCAATTAAGTACCAGGGATGTAACATACAACATGACTATAGCCAACACTGCTGTATGATATATAGAAAAGTTAAGAGAGTAAATTCTAAGAGTTCTCATCACAAGGAGAAAATATTTTTCCTTTATTCTTTTCTTCTTTTTTTATTGTATCTATATGAGAAGACAGATGTTAGCTGAATCTACTATGGTAATTATTTCACAGTATATACAAATCAAACCATCATGTTCTTTGTTTTAAACTGATGCAGAGATGTCTGTCAATTATTTCTCAATAAAACCGGAAAAAAAATACATGCTATTTACTTCATTAGAATCGATCTTGCTACAGGCATATGACATATCTGTCATTTGAAATGTGGCTTAACATTCATTTAAATTGTATGATCTTATACAAGTAAATTAAAAAGTTACTAGTATTCTAGGAATTGATTAATGGATATGGTAAATGATCTATATGTCTTAGACTGAAGAAGTCTTAATTGAACAGTAAAATTTATTTGCATGTACGGGAATTTTATGTCTTTTCTTTGTTATTATGAAAGATGTCATAAGCTATTTGCATGCTCCTGTTCTCAGATTGAGCACAGGAAAATAAAACTAATAAGTACTGTAATTTGAATGACTTTAGAAGTTGTTATTCCATAGTCAGATTAAACCTTAAAAGATAGTAAGAGTTAATTTTCATTTTAATTTCTAGTATGAGAGAATATATTTCCCCATTTTAACAGCCAAAAAGCTATAAAAATACATTCAAGTTATTTAATCACTTGATAAGGAGGTTGCAAATATCATTAAGATATGATCACTTGATTTAGACTTGAATTCTAAATTGAAATCGTACCAAATTTTTATACAATATTGAAACATTCCAGAGGATTTCAGATCATATATGTATTGGAGTGTTTGAAGAGTACACATTTTGCTGTGGGAGACTAGCATGAAAAAGATAATTAAATACAAATTTATAACGTCTAAAAGCATTTCTTGTTACTAGCTTATAAGAATTCTCTTCTTGGTCTGCTTGTCGTTTATCAGTAACTTAATTTGGCACATGGTTCATTGAAGGATACAATATAGTATAGTCTTCGTACTAAATAAAGGTTTATAAAAGCATTTGATGGGAGTACTTCCAGCCTGAATATAGTGGTATAAAATCAGAATTTCTCTCCATTTTGTAGAGAAAATGAAAAACAAATATCAGAACCATTAAAATCTAGACTCCCCCAAAGAGGTTTATGGCTACCAAAAGTAGTAGAGATTAATTATGGAGTATGAGAAAGAAACTAGAGCTAAGACACAGAATAAAACCTATACAGGTGATTCATATATGGAAGAACCATTATACAGGTGACCCTTGAATAATATGAGTTTGACCTGTGTGGGTCCACTTATACATGAGTTGTTTTCCATGGTACAGTACTACAGAAACTGGGGTTGATGAACTTGTGCATGTGGAGTCACTGATATGGAGGAACCTTGGATATGAAGGAACTGCTCTATAGAGAGGAGACTATAAATTATACAGATTTTCAACTGCACAGAGTATTGGTGGTCCTAACCCCCCACATTGTTCAACTATAATTATAATTAAAGATGAATGGCATACCATGAACTAAAAAACCCTAAATTCTTTTTTTGCAGCAGCAGGAATGTGGATATGCCAGTCTATGGCAAGGGCTTTTCTAGACCCAGAGTGCAAGATGCAGTGGAGGGAGGTCAAGTATCATTGAGCTGTGTATTAGTATTCTCCCTCTCCACCCCCGTCATCTCCTTTGTTTCCTGGGAGGCTGACCCCTTTCTATGAATCACAAAACATTTTTGCCTTCCATAAGGTTTGGCTAGTGGGAGGAAATAGTAGAGCTTCTAATGGAACGAAGAGAAGGAGGCTGGACATTTATTATACCAGCTTTCTCCCTAACAGACTACTTTAATCTGATAAAGGTTGCAGTTTTTGTGGGGAAGCCCATTTCCACACAGCTCCTTCTCCCTTCAGGCACAAAGGTACTTTTGGTAGTCCTAGGTTGTCTTAGCTACTCTTTTTTTTTTTTTTTTGCGGTACGCTGGCCTCTCACTGCTGTGGCCTCTCCCGCCGCGGAGCACAGGCTCCGGACGCGCAGGTTCAGCAGCCATGGCTCACGGGCCCAGCCGCTCCGCGGCATGTGGAATCCTCCTGGACCGGGACACAAACCCGCGTCCCCTGCATCAGCAGGCGGACTCTCAACCACTGCGCCACCAGGGAAGCCCTTAGCTACTCTTTTTGATTCCTCTAAACAATGCCACACCCTTGTAAATATTTTCTTCATACATATTCCATCTTTTCCTATTCAACCTTCAATGATTCTGTAATTTATACCAGACGTAGTTTTGAACATAGATCCTAAAATGGGATTTAAGAATTGAGAAAAATATTTGAGGAGTTCTGTATCTTTGAAAAATGGGATTGAAACACTGGGGTGGACCAGATAGGGCTGAGAATCCCCAATTTTCTCTGAATACTACTTGTTGAGAAAAACATATCCTGTGCCCCATCTGAGTTTTTCCATACATAAATACATTCTAATGACTTTAACTGGTGTTGTCTCACAAAGAGACGTCAGTTGCCCTTAATGCATACTCATTGTATTTTAGCTACTATAAAAATCAAATTTTGGCATAGCCTAGATAGAAAACAATGGAACTGGTCCAGAAGAAGATGTCTGTATTTTGAACGAGTTGCAAGACCTTAACAATTTATGGTTTCAGGCAGCTGGGGATCATGTAGAAGAGAGGATGTTAAGATAATTAGACTAACAAAGAGGAGGCAACGTCTTGTCTAATGATGTGGAATTTAATGTGTCGGCGTAAAAAATTGTGAGTGATATTAATAGTGTTTAGGCTGGTTAATTGAATCTGGATTCAACAATAAGGGTCCAATTTATGCTCAGGAATCTTCTATTGAACTGTATTCCGCAATAGAGTCTGAAATACCTTCCCTTCAACAGTAGAAATACTGAAGAAACAGAAACGCATTAGGGGAAGGGACGAGGGAAATGTACCATCATCTCTGAAAATCTCTGAGTTTATTTTTGCTCTTTCCAGGCAAGAGATGATTAGGGGAGACATTGCAAATGGAATTAGGCTCCCTTCTTTCAATGGAAATAATGAGCATTCTGAACCATAGGGGCCAGTTGGTAGCACTTAACCTTCAGAGAGCCCAGTAGACTAAATGGTGGGTGAAATTACCATAACCAGGCCACAGGGACAGATTAGTAATCAGAATGTTTTGATCAGCAGAGAATTGTGGAGAAGGCTAATTGATTACAGCCTTTTTAGGATTGGAACAGATAGAGAACCTATAAAGATGCTGTTTGGAATATATAATTAGAAAAATTCTAGGTCTGGTGGGACGAATTCTAAGTCAACTCAACATACCCACAAGCACATACATACACACACACACACATCCTCAATAAATTGGTAATACATGAGTACATTCTCCATAGTGAAAACAACAACAAAGTTATCTGTATCCATGTCACCTAAAAAGCCAGTGTTGTTTTACTGAGCAGATACAAGCATTATCCTCACAAGAATGTACACTGTCACCCAGTTAAGTAATATTATTCTGAAATTATAGCTAATATATTTAGAACAGAGAAAGAAATGAAAAAATATGAAACATGGATAGGAAGAAGATTTTTTTAAACTTCTGTAGAAGATATGGTACTATACCCAGGAAACTGAAGGAATTGTACCAATTTCTATTACAAAACAAGACAATATAAAAAACGATAGGACAAAAAGTAATATAGTCGCTAACTTCATATGCACAACAGCAGTAATAGAAGAAAAAATTTTATTTCAAAAGTAACAGAAATACTATATATCAGAATAAATTCAAAATGAATATTAAACCTACCTGAATATATTCTTAAGGAGCATACAAGTATCTTTGAACACATGGAAAGGCATCTGATGGACATTAAAAATAAAAAATATTTTATTTTTCTTTAATTTACACATTTAGGGTGATGTCAGTAAAAATATCAGCAGGAGATTTTTTGTTGTTTTTTGATAAGAAATAGATGATCTAATTCCAGATTCACGTGGAAAGATAACTAAGCAACAGTAACCATGAATATTTTTAAAAGAAGAGAAATGATAGAAACCTAGGCTTACTTGATATTAAATCATAGTACAAAATTAGGATAGTTAATAAAGTGTGGTATTGATGTACTAATAAGCTTACATATCATGAAAGCAATGGATATTAAAGAAAATATACACTTGATAATTAAATATATAATAAAGATGACATCTCAACTTATTTTGGGAGATGGATTATTCAATAAATAATGTTGGAAAATCTGGGTAGCCACATAGGGAAAGCATCATTTTGGAACTTTTATCCAAAATTACAACAGGACATGATACATGGGAAGAACACTTGGAAAATTTGATTCATAAAGTGTTCTTCCAAGTGGAAGAACACTTGGAAAACTTGATTCATAAAGTAGGGAAAATGTGTCTCAATATGAAGCTAAAATATCAGACTTTATAAAGGAAATGATTGATACTTTTGCTATACAAAATAAAAAATTATGAGAAAATCTTAAAGTAAAAAATAAACTTGGGAAAATATATTTGCAGCTCATCTGAAAGACATTGCTTAATTATTTGCTACATGGCCCTACTAATGGTTAGGAAGATCAACAATTATATTTTAAACGATTTATGAACAAGGTGAATGAACAAGACTCAAGGATAAAAAGAAGATAAATCTCAAAATTGTTAAAGATTACACACAAATACTGTTTTAAAATTAAGATTGGCAAAAACTCAAGTTTGCTAACCACTGTGTTGGCAAAGTTATTAGGTAAACACAAACTCTTAGAAATTGTAGATGAATACACAAATTGATAAAATACTTTGGGCAATTTTTAAATCATTTTCAAAAATTTTATAAACATATACTCTCTAATTTTAAAATTCTTTTTGTCTGAATTTATCCTATAGATATTGTCCATGAATTAGAGAAAGAATGTAGAATTTTATTCACTCAGTGATTTTTTTTTTTTAATCACAAAATATTGAACCAAACTTTAATATCCATTAATAGGGGGGACACAATGATAATATATTATTGTCTATACAGGCTTTAAAAGTAGGTAGTTTTGAAAGAATAATGACGCAATTTATTTTGAATATTATCAATATATTATATATATATATGTACACAAAATATCAACAGTAAGCACATATCAATATGGTGGGTAATAAACTACCATACCACAGACATTCCTGGCTTAAAATAACAATTTTATTTTGCTCCCATATTTTTGGGTTCAGGTATTTGGAAAAGATTTGATGAGCTATGTGCCTTGGAATCTTCTCCCTGTAGGGTTTCCTCATAGTAAGCCAGCTGACTGCTGAATGACCTTTTCTGAACTAAATCCAGAAATTCGTTACATAAATGTCACTAAAATCTAGAAGGAGTTTCAAATTATTTGCAGACATGTTTTAAAATTGTCACATACTGTGTGTAATAAAATGGAAATCTCTTCTACCTTTATTAAGTGAAAAGAACAAGGTAGAAAGCATAGATATAGTTCAATATCCCTATGTTTAAAGGGGGAACATATACATGCATATGTTTCTATATGCAAAATTTATCTGTAGAACTGGAGAAATTAATAACAATTGATGCCTTTGGGAATGGATGGGATGGCTAAGAGACAAGTTTGGAAAGATTATGTTTTACAACCATGAAACCACTAAGCAGATTAAGATGTAGATTATTTCTGTCACCTCCTAACGTTATGTTCCTTCCCAGATCACTGCTTTCCCCTTGCTGCCCATACTGTAGAGGCATCCACTGTTTTGATTTATTTCACTCTAGCTGGTATACCTGATTTAGACATTCATGTACATGGACTCATACAATGTGACTTTTGATCAGCACAGTGGTTTTGATTCATCCATGTCATTTCATATATCAGTTGTTTGTTTCTATCTGTTACTGACTAGAAATGCATTTGTATAAATATACCACCATGTTTTTAGCCATCCTCCTGTTGTTGGAGAGTTAGGATATTTTCAGATTTTTAACATTATAGGTAAAGTTGTTTTAAATATTCTAATTCAATTGCATCTGTGTACATGTTTTCAGTTCTGTGGGAAAATACTAAAGAGTGGAATTGCTATGATATTAAAGTTAGGTTCAGTATTTCATGATTTTTAAAAAGTGTCATTCATTTTCTAAAAAATTATGCCATGCTATCAATTATGCCTCCTATCAACAGTGTACAAGAATTCCAATGAAGAGTATTTTCAAGTTATTAGAATTTAAGAAAAATATTTGACCACTCTAATACCACATTCTCATGATCTGTATAACAGAAGTAATACTACATATTAATACTACATATTTATTTCTCACATAAATTGAAACTGTTTCCTTTTCTTCTTTCTTTATTTCCTTCATTTCCTCCTGCCATCTGGGTAAAAATAGATTACAAATTATATAAGCTTATTTGTCTGATTTGTTTCTCCCAGGTGAAAATGATTAAGTAATATAAAGTAGAAAGGCTTTTGAGTCTTTAAGAATTGCTGGTGAGCCTGTTAAAATGAGTATTTCCAGGCCACTGGGAATTACAGACTAGTTGTAAGCATAGAGACAGCTCAAATAACCTATTTTTGCACTTTCAGATAGACTGTTTAAGAATATAATCCTTTACAAATTTCAGTCTAATAATTGAATGACATTTGAGCCTACATTTGAGTTTATAATTAGAAAATTTTTGAAATAGTTAAGAATAGACATTGTGCATAATTTAGAAATAGTAAGAAAAAGCCTTTATTTCCTGTTAGACATAGAATAATTCTGTTAATTCTAAAATATCACAGAACTTTTTAAGATCACACTCATTTACAGGCATTCATTTAGAATTAGGCTGGAGCTAATGAGCAGAATTAACACAGAGGAACATTGCATTATGTTCCTAGCTTCTTCGGTATTTAATACATATCAATCTTTAATAACAGATATACAATTAATCTAATTAATAAGTTATTGGATAAGTAAAGGCTGTTTTTCTTAAGGACCAACCTTATAATAGTTGATTTTGATGAAGTTTAGGGTGGTATTAAAAGTTAAAATGAAAGTAGGAGGATTTTTTTCTTTCCCTCCCAGCTGAACATGTACTCATAAAATAGAACCAGATCTGAGACACGAGAAAAACTTCTTAATGAATTGAATTTGGATTGCATGCTTCTGGCTCTCTAAATCTTATAAAACTAACACATATATATGGAATCTAAAAAACAAAACAAAAAAATGGTCATGAAGAACCTAGGGGCAAGACGGGAATAAAGATGCAGATGTACTAGAGAATGGACTTGAGGATACAGGGAGGGGGAAGGGTAAGATGTGACAAAGTGAGAGAGTGGCATGGTCATATATACGCTACCAAACGTAAAATAGATAGCTAGTGGGAAGCAGCTGCATAGCACAGGGAGATCAGCTCAGTGCTTTGTGACCACCTGGAGGGGTGGGATAGGGAGGGTGGGAGGGAGGGAGACGCAAGAGGGAAGAGTTATGTTGATATATGTATATGTATAACTGATTCACTTTGTTATAAAGCAGAAACTAGCACAGCATTGTAAAGCAATTATACTCCAATAAAGATATTTAAAAAAAAACTAACTTTGAAATCAAGATTTTTAAAACTTACATGTCATTATTTAGGAACAGTTATTGCATACCTTTATAATACACGGTTGAAAAAGTTACAGGCTGAGTTTTGACATGAGGGATCGTGAAAGAAAATGTTTTAAGGACAAGGCACACTGCGTTATCTCATGTCTTGGGGAATCCTTATTGTTTAGCAAATTTGCTAACAATTGCTGACCTTTTCCTAATTATTCAGAGAGTAAGACTTGTGGAGGGGGTTCAGGAAGAAATCATAATGGTTAAGATATTGTTCAAGTAAGAGGCAAAAACTTCCAAGATCATATTCCCTGGCATATGATTACTGATTATTAGATACGTGCTGGAAGGGAGGAAGGAATGAATAAAGTCAGGCTAATTTTTGGATTAAAAAAATTGTTTCAACATGAAAACATTGACAAATTTAAAAAATATATAGGAACTTTTTCTTTCCTTTAAATTTATTGATATCTTAAGAACCTTTGGCATCTAAAGTATATTTCTTATGGATCAAGTTTTTCTAAAACATAAAATCAAAAATATTGGTACTTCTATAAGTATAGAGTTAAGGAGCCTTTCAAACGTGATGCATAGTTAGATACCATAAAAAATGAGATCCAAATTTTCTCCATAAACTGCTAATCTTTGCTTAAAAATATCATAAGAAATCATGAAAATTAAAAATTATATGATGGAAAGAAAGTTAATTTCAGAGAAAAATTAATTAAAATTAACCCTAACCATTAAAATTATATTTTTAAAACTGCAAAGTAAAAGAATAATGAAATATCATCTTAGAGTTTTCAAAGTTTAGGAATTCAGGGATTTTCTTATACTGTTAATGGGAGTGGAAATTGATACAGTCATCCTGAAAGGCAACTTGCCAATATCTATCCTAATTTTAATGGACATGTCTTTTGATTGAAGGATGCCATACATACAACAAAAGTGTATTTTCACCGTGGGATTATTAGTAAATGCAAAAAATTAGGAATAACAAAAATGTATATTTATAAATCCAGTTAAATAAATATACCAAAAACACATAAATGAGTAGTTGTTTATTGAACAGCATTTGATATAGTTTAAACATTTCTTTACTGTACACATATGCTAAAAATTATAAAATTTTGAAAAATCTTGTGCATAAACCTTGTTGAGCTACTTTGTTCCTTTTCTCAAATAATGTTTTCAATTGATTACTGAAGTTTAGCAAGTATTTCCCAAAGCTAAATGATATGGTTTGCACTGTGTCTCAAGAGGTTGTGTCATTTCATAACTTCTTGATATATATTTAATGTCTGTCAATAACATTTGCACGGTTCTGCCTTGCAGACATATTTTCCTACATAATCATTTTTAAAATATGCATATACTTAGATGATAATTAGTTTCCATTGCAAAGAATATCAAGGTTATATAATTAAAAAGAATACAATATTCAAGCATTGCATATAAATTTTCTTTTAATTTGAAGTATTATATTTTATGAAGCCTTAATTACCACATTTTCCAATTGCATTACTGAATATATATTAAAACTGTTTTGTTTAGAACATGTAAAAATTTTAAGATTCACCATATATTTAATTCATTCAAATGAATGCTATGTGAATGTATTTGTATAAACAACTTAAACTAACTTTAATGCCTGATTCATAGTTGTAAAAGTATGGCCTTACTATATATGACACTCTGTTGTTACATGTTTTAAACTGTATGAACAAATAAAATGTAGTTTTATAAATTGTTTCCAAAACTTTAATGTTTTAGATTTAGATGTCACACATTTGTGTAAAATTGTAACTGAAACTGGACGTAGTTTAGATTGACAGACATAATGAGGTTAGAAGTGTAAGGTATAAGTTTATCAGTATATTATTATGGGAGGATTTAGATTCTGATTTGTATCTTCATGTAAAATTACTGAGTTGACTTGGGAAACAAAAGTGTTTTAACTTAAATAATTTGAATTTTTCAGTCAAACGCTTTCTTTGGATTTAATTAATTATCTGTATAAACGAATTAATTTTCATTCATGTACTACTAGCTTTAAAAGAGTAAACAAAATTGTTGAATATATTTCTATTTAAACATTGATTAAACCTTTCACATTACATATTGCCTACGTGATGGGATAAACCTGGTTTGCAGAGGGGCAGAAATAAGCCTAGAGGTAGCATATTTTAATAGTGTAATTCAACCCTATGAAACATTTAGTTCCACAGTTCTCAAAGACATTGAGTAGTGTGGCATAAAGTTGTTAGCTAAATTTACCTATTAGCATTCATCAAAGTTGATGTATTGCTATGCCCCATGGCTTCTTTCTTTCTTTCTGATGGAGGGTACTTTGAATAATGAAAAAAAGTGCTTATGATAATCTAACCCTCTTCTAACTAAGAAATAAGGAAGGGTCACAGAAAAGCAAACTCTTAACTTTCTTTTTCCCTTCCTCAGTTTCCTTCCCTGTCTTTGATAAGACAGATACATAGCTGTCTGTACTTCTTAGAATGACCTTTGGTGATTTCATATGAATAACCACAGTCCTATCACAATTTATGATTTATTTTTAGTAGAAGACTATGATTCAAACCAGTACTACTGAGCAACAGCTAGAAATGAAGACCACATTAAGATTTTGAAACAGCACATCATTTAGAAATTTATCACAAAAGATATAATGCCCAACAACAAATGTATAAATTAATTTAGACAAGTGGAAATTCTTCAAGTGGCATAGATTATCTATCCCATTTTGGTGGCAAACACTATTTTAACTAGACAAAATATTTGAGACTATATTATCATATCTCATACTATGATTATTATCCATTCTCAGGGAATTGGATATATTCAATTCTAGCTACAGTACAATCAGAGCATTCTAACTAGAAAGCCTTTTAAATGAGTGGCTCACACATGTAATGATATTTATATCTTCTCTTACGGTACTTACAGTACCCTTTCTAAGTGACAAATGCAAACTTTCATCAGTCAATAGAATTCCTTTGGCCAAAAAATAGTAACAACTTCATTTGGCAATCTGGAATATTGTTTCCCTTTCACTGGCTTCTGACTGTAACGGATATATTCAGGGCTGATGCATCATTCTGGGGCAGACAGAACGCACTTGCCATCTAAACAACCACAGGCTCTCCTGGATGTCAAGGCCTAGCTTTAATAACTGGTGCTTATTTAATTCACACAAATGCAGCTCTCTAAATGATTGGCAGTTTAAAATCTTCCAGATCTGCCACCTGTTATCTTTCAGATGAGAGTAGAAGTTAACACCTTAACACTGTGCAGCTACAACAGAGCATGAAGGCCATAAATACACCTCTTTAAATGGGTACAAAATACCTGCTTCTTCCAATTTTATATGGGAAACCAATTTCACATCATTCATCTGTTTTTATTCCTTTGAAAAATGTGGTTAGCTAATGTGGTTTACTATTTCTAAAACTCCAGGCATGTACTTTATCAGTAACTTGAATCTAGAGTGCAACTTTTTTTTTCCTTTCTAGCAGATATGTTTGGTGCAATTGAAAAAAGGAAATAAGGGAGAGTAAAAGATTCAGTCTCTGGTCCTGTTCTTACATTTCAGTTCTATTTTATCTATACTTTGTAAACAATTGTTGGCATTCTTTTAAGAGCAGAGGGTTATTTAAGCTAACAATCCAGTGTTTCTCATGACATTGATAAAGGAATTTGCTTTTACTAACACAGCTGCCTTTGGATACTCTCCCTTGGAAACTGATTTCATTAGGTGGTTATTTTTTCATGTCATCAAAAAAACAATTTACAGATGAATGTGCAGTTTTTTGAGTTACTGCAACTGTTTCTTAAACTCTTACTACATCCCAAGCAGTGTCCTGCACACTTTATAAATAAACGAATGGGACCTAATGAAACTTAAAAGCTTTTGCACAGCGAAGAAAACTACAAACAAGACGAAAAGACAACCCTCAGAATGGGAGAAAATATTTGCAAACGAATCAATGGACAAAGGATTAATCTCCAAGATATATAAGCAGCTCATGCAGCTCAATATTAAAGAAACAAACAACCCAATCCAAAAATGGGCAGAAGACCTAAATAGACATTTCTCCAAAGAAGACATACAGATGGCCAGGAAGCACATGAAAAGTTGCTCAACAGCACTACCTCTTAGAGAAATGCAAATCAAAACTACAATGAGTTATCACCTCACACCAGTTAGAAAGGGCATCATCAGAAAATCTACAAACAACAAATGCTGGACAGGGTGTGGAGAAAAGGGAACCCTCTTGCACTGTTGGTGGGAATGTAAATTGATACAGCCACTATGGAGAAAGTACGGAGGTTCCTTAAAAAACTAAAAATAGAATTACCATATGACCCAGCAATCCCACTACTGGGCATATACCCTGAGAAAACCATAATTCAAAAAGACACATGCACCCCAGTGTTCATTGCAGCACTATTTACAATAGCCAGGAAATGGAAGAAACCTCAATGCCCATTGACACGACGAATGGATAAAGAAGATGTGGTACATATATACAATGGAATATTACTCAGCCATAAAAAGGAACGAAATTGAATCCTTTGCAGAGACGTGGATGGATCTAGAGACTGTCATACAGAGTGAAGTAAGTCAGAAAGAGAAAAACATGTCGAATATAAACACATATATGTGGAACCTAGAAAACTGGTACAGATGAACCAGTTTGCAGGGCAGAAATTCAGACACAGATATAGAGAACAAATGTATGGACACTAAGGGTGGAAAGTGGCTGGGGGTGGTGGTGTGATGAATTGGGAGATTAAGATTGACATATATACACTAATATTTATAAAATGAATAACTAATAAGAATCTGTGTAAAAAAATAAAATTCAAAGAAAAATTGTGCTAAAAAAATACATATTTTAAAAAATATGTATGCTGAGGTATGCATTATTTTCCCATGTGTAAGTTAAGTGATATACTGGAGGTCACAAAATAAGAGACAGGTATTTGACTCAATGGGTTTTTTTAATTATGAAAATATTTTTCTCCCTATCTAATAACATGAATTAGAAGACGTATTTATTACATACCCTTTAATACATTTTTAGGAACTGTTGTAATCAATCAGACAATGTCAACTGCAGGGCATATATCATGATGATACTATGAAGGAAGTGGAAATTATCAATAACTCTCAAAGAAAGTGAATTTACTTTAATATATGTATTGAACTATGTTTATTGAGAATCAGAGTGCTCATGTAGGACTGTGGTAGTTATTACTGAGGGAGTGATTTAATGGGGCTCTTCAGAAAGCCTGCTTACCTGCTGATGAACTTTAAACATCACTGTCCATGTGTGTAGGGATGTGTGCGTTACCCTTGTTTAACTTAAGTCTTTAGCAGTCAAAATAATGCAAAGGAGTGAGAATGCCTGAATTTAGGAGACTTAGTAAACAAACGTGTATTAATTTGGTACAGTGTAGGATAGAGTTCTGGGAAGACCATTTTGATTTTTTTCTAGGCAGTGCCAAAAGTAAAACTAACCAGATTGCGCAGAGAATGATCAAGATCAAAAACCAAAATGGTTTGCCCAGACAAGGGACTGCCACTTACAGCTTATTGTTTAGAGGGCTGGAACTGCATATCTCCATCTCTGGAAGTTATCCCAAGGCTTAGGGTGTGCAATGAGGTAGCACTGCACCTACAGGGGAATCAGCAGTAGTTGAAATCAAGAAGACTAGGTTTCTGGTGTGTGAGGTGGTAGGTAGTGAGGCACAAAGCTAGCAGATTTCAACTGTGCAGGACAGTTTTCATTAAGAAACGCTTTGGTTTACAGAGGAAGCTGGATGCTTGTGAGCTCTTTTCCTTTTTCAAATTTTCATTAAAATATATTGATTAACTTTTAGCTAACTTAGTTTTACTTTCACTAAAGAAATATCTTTCATCTACCTTGTAAATGATAACTCTATGCTTTCACTGTAAAAATCTTACTCTTACTGATCTTTTGAAGCTCATAGTTTTTGAAGACTATTTCATTTCCTATAATCCACATTGGCAAGATGACAACAATACAGGTGGAACTCAAATTGCATTTTCCTGTTATAAACTCTTCTCTCAAGTCTCAGAACTATCTCAGATTTTGGCCTGTCTACACAACAAAATGGAGAGAACTATTATTGATCACCTCACTTCAGAGTCTGTTGGATGAATGGGAGTCCAGTGTCTTCTGCAAACACTGTTGTGCCCTGGACCCACCCAGGTTCCATTTCCATAAAGTCCCTGAGTAAGGGGAAACTACTCTCTTGCTTTTGAAAAGAGACATGGTTTTCAAAAACCTTCTCTCCTTGCATCTTCTGTTGATTGTTTTTTGTAGTTCTACCCAGAATATTAAAGGCCTATTAATTTATATGTTTTCATGCAAAATTAAAAATGCTAAATTTAACCACCTTTAATTGAACTATACAGATTGTATACTGAATTCGTCAATCAGCCAAACCCAAATCATTATTTCCAAAATTGCCACCCTTTAAGTGTCTTGTATTATTTAGCCTCCTCCCGACACCCACACCTGGTTGAACTAGGCCATGTGATTTCTGTGGGACCTCTCTTTGTACTGAATCCTCTGTTTGCACAGTGCTAAGATAGATTCCTAGATATATAGAACAGGAGGGGAAATAGTTCCATCTAACAAAATTGTCAAATGACACCGTGGAAAAGTTAATTGCAAATGGCTAGAAATTGAATGCACTAATATTTACTTGTACAATTTAGTGGCTTTTGATATAAATTTGCTGTGGTTCTTTGATGGCAATGAATACCTCCAAATTAGTCATTCCCCAAACAAAACTCATTGCTACATTTCATAGGAGAACAAAATTCTATTTGTATAGAACGCAGAAACAATGTGTTGTCAAAAGCATATTCTTCTCAATATAGCTTAATTCAGAGGTAATCAAATTTTGTCCTCTGAGTTCTTGTTCTGACATATAATTCAAATGTAACAGTCTGAGGAGAGATATATTTTGTTTTTCTGTTTGTTTGTTTTAAGATATATTTTAATACAGAGTTACAAGGGTAACTCCCAACACGTAAGGAAGATGTACACCACTTTCCCATATGAAACATACAGACATTATTTTTCACATAATGATTTTATCCTGTTATTACAACAAAGTTTTGGTTAAAAGTGGGTTTTTTTTGTTTTCACATCTTTATTGGAGTATAATTGCTTTACAATGGTGTGTTAATTTCTGCTTTATAACAAAGTGAATCAGTTGTACATATACATATGTTCCCATCTCTCTTCCCTCTTGCGTCTCCTTCCCACCCTCCCTATCCCACCCCTCTAGGTGGTCACAAAGCACCGAGCTGATCTCCCTGTGCTATGCAGATGCTTCCCACTAGCTATCTATTTTATGTTTGGTAGTATATATATGTCCATGCCTCTCTCTCGCTTTGTCACAGCTTACCCTTCCCCCTCCCCATATCCTCAAGTCCATTCTCTAGTAGGTCTGTGTCTTTATTCCTGTCTTACCCCAGGTTCTTCATGATTTTTTTTCTTAAATTCCATATATGTTTGTTAGCATACGATATTTGTATTTCTCTTTCTGACTTACTTCAGTCCGTATGACAGACTCTAGGTCCATCCACCTCATTACAAATAGCAAAATTTCGTTTCTTTTTATGGCTGGGTAATATTCCATTGCATATATGTGCCACATCTTCTTTATCCACTCATCCAATGATGGACACTTAGGTTGTTTCCATCTCCTGGCTATTGTATATACAGCTGCAATGAACATTTTGGTACATGACTCTTTTTGAATTATAGTTTTCTCAGGGTATATGCCCAGTAGTGGGATTGCTGGGTCATGTGATAGTTCTATTTGTAGTTTTTTAAGGAACCTCCATGCTGTTCTCCATAGTGGCTGTGCTAATTCACATTCCCACCAGCAGTGCAAGACTGTTCCCTTTTCTCCACACCCTTTCCACCATTTATTGTTTCTAGATTTTTTGATGATGGCCATTATGACTGGTGTGAGATGATATCTCTTTGTAGTTTTGTTTTGCATTTCTCTAATGATTAATGATGTTGAGCATTCTTTCATGTGTTTGTTGGCAGCCTGTATATCTTCTTTGTAGAAATGTCTATTTATGTCTTCTGCCCATTTTTGGATTGGGTTGTTTGTTTTTTTGTTATTGAGCTGCATGAGCTGCTTGTAAATGTTGGAGATTAACCCTTTGTCAGTTGCGTCATTTGCAAATATTTTCTCCCATTCTGAGGGTTGTCTTTTGGTCTTGTTTATGGTTTCATTTGCTGTGCAAAAGCTTTGAAGTTTCATTAGGTCCCATTTGTTTATTTTTGTTTTTATTTCCATTTCTGTAGGAGGTGGGTCAAAAAGGATCTTGTGATTTATGTCATAGATTGTTCTGCCTATGTTTTCCTCTAAGAGTTTGATAGTTTCTGGCCTTACATTTAGGTCTTTAATCCATTTTGACTTTATTTTTGTGTATGGTGTTAGGGAGCGATCTAATCTCTTACTTTTACATATACCTGTCCGGTTTTCCCAGCACCACTTATTGAAGAGGCTGTCCTTTCTCCACTGTACATTCCTGCCTCCTTTATCAAAGATAAGGGGACCATATGTGTGTGGGTTTATCTCTGGGCTCTCTATCCTGTTCCATTGATCTATATTTCTGTTTTTGTGCCAGCACCATATAGTCTTGATTACTGTAGCTTTGTAGTATAGTCTGAAGTCAGGGAGCCTGATTCCTCCAGCTCCGTTTTTCATTCTCAAAATTGCTTTTGCTATTCAGGGTCTTTTATACATCCATACAAATTTTGAAGTTTTTTGTTCTAGTTCTGTGAAAAATGCCAATGATAGCTTTTTTTTTTATTTTATATTTTTTTTGCGGTACACGGGCCTCTCACTGTAGTGGCCTGTCCCGTTGCGGAGCCCAGGCTCCGGACGCACAGGTTCAGCGGCCATGGCTCACAGGCCCAGCTGCTCCGTGGCACGTGGGATCTTCCCAGACCAGGGCACGAACCCATGTCCCCTGCATCAGCAGGCAGACTCTCAACAACTGCGCCACCAGGGAAGCCCGCCAGTGGTAGTTTGATAGGCATTGCATTGAATCTGTAGATTGCTTTGGGTAGTAGAGTCATTTTCACAATGTTGATTCTTCCAATCCAAGAACGTGGTATATCTCTCCATCTATTTGTATCATCTTTAATTTGTTTCATCAGTGTCTTATAATTTTCTGCATACAGATCTTTTGTCTCCTTAGGTAGATTTATTCCTAGGTATTTTATTCTTTGTGCTGCAATGGTAAATGGGAGTGTTTTCTTGATTTCACTTTCAGATTTTTTATCATTAGTGTATAGGAATGCCAGAGATTTCTGTGCATTAATTTTGTATCCTGCTACTTTACCAAATTCATTGATTAGGTCTAGTAGTTTTCTGGTAGCATCTTTAGGATTCTCTATGTATACTATCATGTCATCTGCAAACAGTGACAGCTTTAGTTCTTCTTTTCTGATTTGGATTCCTTTTATTTCCTTTTCTTCTCTGACTGCTGTGGCTAAAACTTCCATAACTATGTTGAGTAAGAGTGGTGAGAGTGGGCAGCCCTGTCTTGTCCCTGATCTTAGTGGAAATGCTTTCAGTTTTTCACCATTGAGGACGATGTTGGCTATGGGTTTGTCATATATGGCCTTTATTATGTTGAGGAAAGTTCCCTCTATGCCTACTTTCTGCAGGGTTTTTATCATAAATGCATGTTGAATTTTGTCAAAAGCTTTCTCTGCATCTATTGAGATGATCATATGGTTTTTCTCCTTCAGTTTGTTAATATGGTGTATCACGTTGATTGATTTGCGTATATTGAAGAATCCTTGCATTCCTGGAATAAACCCCACTTGATCATGGTTTATGATCCTTTTAATGTGCTGTTGGATTCTGTTTGCTAGTATTTTGTTGAGGATTTTTGCGTCTATGTTTATTAGTGATATTGGCCTGTAGTTTTCTTTCTTTGTGACATCCTTGTCTGGTTTTGATATCAGGGTGATGGATGCCTTGTAGAATGAGTTTTGGAGTGTTCCTCCCTCTGCTGTACTTTGGAAGAGTTTGAGAAGGATAGGTGTTACCTCTTCTCTAAATGTTTGACAGAATTCGCCTGTGAAGCCATCTGGTCCTGGGCTTTTGTTTGTTGGAAGATTTTTAATCACATTTTCAATTTCAGTGCTTGTGATTGGTCTGTTCTTATTTTCTATTTCTTCCTGATTCAGTCTTGGCAGCTTGTGCATTTCTAAGAATTTGTCCATTTCTTCCAGGTTGTCCATTTTATTGGCATATAGTTGCTTGTAGACATCTCTCATGATCTTTTGTATTTCTGCAGTGTCAGTTGTAACTTCTCCTTTTTCATTTCTGATTCTATTGATTTGAGTCTTCTCCCTTTTTTTCTTGATGACTCTGGCTAATGGTTTATCAATTTTGTTTATCTTCTCAAAGAACTAGCCTTTAGTTTTATTGATCTTTGCTATCATTTCCTTCTTTTTTCATTTATTTCTGATCTGATCTTTATGATTTATTTCCTTCTGTTAAATTTCAGGGTTTTTTGTTCTTCTTTCTCTAATTGCTTTAGGTGCAAGGTTAGGTTGTTTATTCGAGATGTTTCCTGTTTCTTAAGGTAGGATTGGATTGCTATAAACTTCCCTCATAGAACTGCTTTTGCTGCATCCCATAGGTTTTGGGTCATCATGTCTCCATTGTCATTTGTTTCTAGGTATTTTTTGATTTCCTTTTTGATTTCATCAGTGATCACTTCGTTATTAAGTAGTGTACTGTTTAGCCTCCATGTATTTTTATTTTTTACAGATCTTTTCCTGTAATTGATATCTAGTCTCATTGCATTGTGGTCGGAAAAGATACTTGATACTATTTCAATTTTCTTTAATTTACCAAGGCTTGATTTGTGACCCAAGATATGATCTATCCTGGAGAATGTTCCATGCACACATGAGAAAAAGGTGTATTCTGTTGTTTTTGGGCGGAATGTCCTATAAATATTAAGTCCATCTTGTTTAATGTATCATTTAAAGCTTGTGTTTCCTTATTTATTTTCATTTTGGATGATCTGTCCATTGGTGAAAGTGGGGTGTTAAAGTCCCCTACTATGATTGTGTTACTGTCAATTTCCCCTTTTATGGCTGTTAGTATTGGCTTTATGTATTGAGGTACTCCTATGTTGCGTGCATAAATATTTACAGTTGTTATATCTTCTTCTTGGATTGATCCCTTGATCATTATGTAGTGTCCATCTTTGTCTCTTATAATAGTCTTTATTTTAAAGTCTATTTTGTCTGATATGAGAATTGCTACTCCAGCTTTCTTTTGGATTACATTTGCATGGAATATCTTTTTCCATCCCCTTATTTTCAGGCTGTATGTGTCTCTATGTCTGAAGTGGGTCTCTTGTAGACAGCATATATATGTGTCTTGTTTTTGTATCCATTCAGCCACTCTGTGTCTTTTGGTGGGAGCATTTAATCCATTTACATTTAAGGTAATTGTCAATATGTATGTTCCTATTCCCATTTTCTTAATTGTTTTGGGTTTGTTATTGTAGGTGTTTTCCTTCTCTTGTGTTTCTTGCCTAGAGAGGTTCCTTTAGCGTTTGTCGTAAAGCTGGTTTGGTGGTGCTGAACTCTCTCAGCTTTTGCTTGTTTGTAAAGGTTTTAATTTCTCCGTCAAATCTGAATGAGATCCTTGCTGGGTAGAGTAATCTTGGTTGCAGGTTTTTCTCCTTCATTACTTCAAATATGTCCTACCAGTCCCTTCTGGCTTGCAGAGTTTCTGTTGAAAGATCAGCTGTTAACCTTCTGGGGATTCCCTTGTGTGTTATTTGTTGTTTTTCCCTTGATGCTTCTAATATGTTTTTCTTTGTATTTAATTTTTCACAGTTTGATTAATATGTGTCTTGGCATGTTTCTCCTTGGATTTATCCTGTATGGGACTCTCTGTGCTTACTGGACTTGACTGAATATTTCCTTTCCCATATTAGGGAAGTTTTCAACTCTAATCTCTTCAAATATTTTGTCAGTCCCTTTCTTTTTCTCTTCTTCTTCTGGAACCCCTATAAATCAAATGTTGGTGTGTTTTATGTTGTCCCAGAGGTCTCTGAGACTGTCCTCAGTTCTTTTCATTCTTTTTTCTTTAGTCTGCTCTGCAGTAGTTATTTCCACTATTCTATCTTCCAGGTCACTTGTCCATTCTTCTGCCTCAGTTATTCTGCTATTGATCCCATCTAGAGTATTTTTAATTTCATTTATTGTGTTGTTCATCGTTGCTTGTTTCATCTTCAGTTCTTCTAGGTCCTTGTTAAATGTTTCTTGCGTTTATTCTATTTCCAAGATTTTGGATCATCTTTACTATCATTATTCTGAATTCTTTTTCAGGTAGACTGCCTATTTCCTCTTCATTTGTTAGGTCTGGTGGATTTTTATCTTGCTCCTTCATGTGCTGTGTGTTTTTCTGTCTTCTCAGTTTGCTTATCTTACTGTGTTTGGGGTCTCCTTTTTGCAGGCTGCAGGTTTGTAGTTCCTGTTTTTGGTGTCTGTCCCCAGTGGCTAAAGTTGATTCAGTGGGTTGTGTAGGTTCCCTGGTGGATGGGACTAGTGCCTGTGTTCTGGTGGATGAGGCTGGATCTTGTCTTTCTGGGGGGCAGGTCCACGTCTGGTGGTGTTTTGGGGCGTCTGTGGATTTATTATGATTTTAGGCAGCCTCTCTGCTAATGGGTGGGGTTGTGTTCCTGTCTTGATAGTTGTTTGGCATAGGGTGTCCAGCACTGTAGCTTGCTGGTCGTTGAGTGAAGCTGGGTGCTGGTGTTGAGATGGAGATCTCTGGGAGATTTTTGCTGTTTGATATTATGTGGAGCTGGGAGGTCACTTGTGGACCAGTGTCCCAAAGTTGGCTGTCCTACCTCAGAGGCACAGCATTGACTCTTGGCTGCAGCACCAAGAGCCTTTCATCCACACGGCTCAGAATAAAAGGGAGAAGAAAGAAAGAAAGAGAGAGAGAGAGAGAGGGAGAGAGAGAGAGTGAGAGCGAGAGAGAGGGAGGGAGGGAAGGAGGGAGACAGAGAGAGAAAAAAAGAAAGAGACAGACAGAAAGAAAGAAAGGAAGGAAGGAAGGAAGAGGATAAAATAAAAAAGTAAAATAAAATAAGGTTTTTAAAATAAAAAATAATTATTAAGGAAAAAAATTTTTAAAAAGAAAAAAACAGACAGAACCCTAGGACAAATGGTGAAAGCAAAGCTATACAGACAAAATCTCACACAGAAGCATACACATACACGCTCACAAAAAGAGGAAAAGGCGAAAAAAATCATAAATCTTGCTCTCAGAGTTCACCTCCTCAATTTGGGATGATTCGTTGTCTATTTAGGTATTCCACAGATGCAGGGTACATCAAGTTGATTGTGGAGCTTTAATCTGCTGCTTCTGAGGCTGCTGGGAGAGATTTCCCTTTCTCTTCTTTGTTCACACAGCTCCTGGGGCTCAGCTTTGGATTTGGCCCCGCCTCTGCATGTAGGTCACTGGAGGGCATCTGTTCTTCACTCAGACAGGACAGGGTTAAAGGATAAGCTGCTTCAGGGGCTCTGGCTCACTCAGGCCGGGGGGAGGGAGGGGTGCGGATGCGGGGCAATCCTGCAGCGCCAGAGGCCAGTGGGACGTTGCACCAGCCTGAGGCGCACCGTGCTTTCTCCCGGGGAAGTTGTCCCTGGATCCCGGGACCCTGGCAGTGGTGGGCTGCACAGGCTCCCCGGAAGGGAGGTGTGGATAGTGACCTGTGCTCATACACAAGCTTCTTGGTGGCGGCAGCAGTAGCCTTTGCGTCTCATGCCCGTCTCTGGGTTCCGCGCTGTTAGCCGCAGCTCGAGCCCATCTCTGGGGCTCCTTTAAGCAGTGCTCTTAATCCCCTCTCCTTGAGCACCAGGAAACAAAGAGGGAAGACAATGTCTCTTGCCTCTTCGGCAGGTCCAAACTTTTTCCCGGACTCCCTCCCGGCTAGCTGTGGTGTACTAACCCCTGCAGGCTGTGTTCACGCCGCCAACCCCAGTCCTCTCCCTGTGCTCCGACCGAAGCCCGAGCCTCAGCTCCCAGCCCCCACCCTCCCTGGTGGATGAGCAGACAAGCCTCTCGGGCTGGTGAGTGCTGGTTGGCACCGATCCTCTGTGCGGGAATCTCTCCGCTTTGCCCTCCACACCCCTGTTGCTGTGCTCTCCTCCACGGTTCCGAAGCTCCCCCCCTCCACCACCCACAGTCTCCACCCCCGAAGGGGCTTCTAGTGTGTGGAAACCTTTCCTCCTTCACAGCTCCCTCCCACTGGTGCAGGTCCCATCCCTACTCTTTTGTCTCTGTTTTTTCTTTTTTCTTTTGCCCTACCCAGGTACGTAGGGAGTTTCTTGCCTTTTGGGAAGTCTGAGGTTTTCTGCCAGCGTTCAGTAGGTGTTCTGTAGGAGTTCCACGTGTAGATGTATTTCTGGTGTATCTGTGGGGAGGAAGGTGATCTCCACATTTTACTCTTCCACCATCTTCTTGATTCTCTTGGTTAAAAGTTTTTACAAAAATGAGTTTTTGAGTCAATAAAATAAAATAATTGAAGTAATGCAAATTAAAATGAGACAAATAAGTCTGATTAAATATGAGGTATACATTAAATATGATTGCCTGAGAAGAATATCTCCTGTGAACATCCCAATAGTTGAGACAAACAAGTAAATAGTATTAATTCCTTAATTTTGATTGTTTAAAAAGATGAAGCTATATGCACTTATATAGTGCATTAAAACAATATATTTGTTTTGTTAAAAAGAATTCTCTTTGACAAGAAATATTAATGAGCATGAGTTTTAATTGTTAATAAATATTTTATTAAGATGGTAAAATAATAATGCTTTGAAATGTTTCAAGATAAATCCAAAATAATGTAGTTCAGGTGATTAACTTCAACTGTGTTAATGGAAATTTAACTAGATCCAGGGACTAGATGCTCTGTGAATAGAGCATAATAGTTTTGTACATACAGTATCAGTAATAATGACTATAAACTGGGTATGTAGTAGTTACTTAATAGATATATTTTTGGATAAATAATAAATAATCTACATGAAGCATGACAAACTGATATTTTAATGAATTTTCCTCAAATATTAAATATCTCATATGGAATTCTGACAATGATTGAATGTCAGATCCTTAAAGATTAAGATATTTGAGAGCAGATACTATTCATTAACTCTATGAAGCCAAGTAAAATAAATAGATAAGTAACCTTAGGAAAAGTACACCACCATATATTTTAAATGAACTTTAATTTTTAGAATGTATATTTTTGAGATTTATAGAAACATTGCAAGATATTGCAATCCATTGTCATATATACCTTGCACCAAATTTTCCCTATTGTTAATATCTTACATTGGTATGGTACATTAGTCACAGTAAAGAATCAATTGATTCATTATCATTGGCTGAAGTCTATACTTTAGTCATAGTTTCTTAGTTTTTATCTAATATCCTTTTCTGTTACAACATGTCCCATCCAGGATACAGCATGACATTTAGTTGTCAGGTCTATGAAGGCTTCTCTTATCTGTGATAGTTTCTCAGACATTCCTGGTTTTTTAATGACCTTGACATTTATTGAGAATAGGTATTTTATCTAATGCTCTTCAGTTAGGATTTGTGTGATGTTCTTCTCACGATTACACTGGGGTTGTGAATTTGGGGGAGGAGAGTCACAGAGGAAGAGTGCCATTTTCTTTCCCTTGATATGAGGGAAAGACTTATCACTATTGATGTTAACCTTGGTAACCTGGCTGAAGTAGTTTGTCAGGTTTCTCCACAGTAAAATTACTCTTTATTCTTTCCCCCTTTCCATAATGTACTCTTTCTAAAGAAGTCACTATATGCAGTCCACATGTATGGAGTAGAGAGGTATGTGCTCCCATGCTAAGGGCACAGTATCTACATATGTATTTGGAATTCTGTTGCATGAGAGATTTATCTCTACCCTTCCATTATTTATTTAATCTTTTATTTGTATCAGGGTGGAATCGTGGATGTTTATTTTATGCCTGGGTTATAATCCAGTTGTACTTTAATGATTTATTTGATCTAATTTTTTCCTGCTTTGGCTGTTGGGAGCTCTTTCTGTGGAATTCTCTGTTAAATTCTGTATTACTTTTACACACCTCCATCAGTGTGTGTAGTTTCTTTCTCTCTCTCTCTGTCTCTCTCTTTTGAGCATTTCCTTACTTTCTGTCACTATAAGCTACTCCAGGCTCATTTGTGTATCTCCTGTCCTGGTCCTAGAATTAGTCATTTCTCACGGGAGCCCTGGTTCTTTTTATTAAAGAGTGGAATCAGAAGCCAAGGTCTGGGTGCTGGGTCTGCTTGTTGCTATGAGGGTATCATGAATTCTAGGGCCTCTCAAGTACCAGAACAAGGAAATATATGTGTGAATACTAAGCTATGTATACACAGAAATCCATAAATATCTCCATCTGTATACATCTGAACTTAAGTTAAATACGAGTTCATACTGTGGTCTTCAACTCTGTTTGATTACTGCATGGATTATTCTGGTTTTCCCCTTTTGCTTCTCTGTAATCTCTCACTGCTATAGTGAGAAATGTGGCTTTCCCCATCAGTCATACATTTACTTACTTTTCAATACCAATACAGGCATATATGTATAGCAATATCAGAATTCTTAATCCATAACCTCATGGGACACGCCATTATCAGCTAGAGTATGGTGCTGATTGAAACTTTCTTTTGTTTTTTAAATTCACTTATGTAATTCATTTCCAAAGTGCCTTTGGTCAACACATTTTCCCTTGTTCACTTCAGTGATGTCATTTCAGACATTTTCAATATAGTTAGATTGTTTTGCCCTATTTTACATTCCTTCCTGGGATCCCTCAGCCTACTAAGTTATTTTTTTAATTTGCATACATTAAGGTTTACTCTTTGTACTATAAGGTTCTATTTGTTTTGACAGATGGTTAACATCATGTGCCCACAGATACAATAGCATACAGGATAGAGTCACCACTCTAAAACATCCCCTGTGTTTCACCTATTCAAACATACTCTGACAACCACAAATCCCTGGGAAGTATCAATCGTTTTACTGTCTCTGTAGTTTTGATTTTTCTAAATTTTTGTTTAACTGGAATCATATAATATGTAGCCTTTTCAGATTGGCTTCTTTCACTTAGCAATATGCATTTACAGTTGATTCATGGGGGTTTTTTTGTGGCTTAATAACTCATCTTTTATTATTCAATAATATTGCATTACATTGTTGTGCCACAGCTTGTTTATCCACATATCTATTTATGGAGCTATTGGTGGCTTCCTTTTTAGAGATTATGAATAGAGCTGCTATAAATATTCATGTGTAGCTTTTTGTGTAGGCGTAACATTTCAGATCAGTTGGGTAAGAATCTAGAATCTTGATTGCAAGATCATGTGACAAGACTACATTTAGCTTTGTAAGAAGCAGCCAAATTGTCTTCCAAAGTCTTGCATTTTACATTTCCTCCAGCAATGAATTAGAGTTTCTGTTGCTCTGCATCCTTGCCAGAAATTTGTAATACCAGTTTTTTTTTTGTTTTTTTGCGGTACGCGGGCCTCTCACTGTTGTGGCCTCTACCGTTGCGGAGCACAGGCTCTGGACGCGCAGGCTCAGCGGCCATGGCTCATGGACCCAGCCACTCGGCGGCAGGTGGGATCTTTCTGGACCGGGGCATGAACCCGTGTCCCCTGCATCGTCAGGCAGACTCTCAACCACTGCGCCACCAGGGAAGCCCAATACCAGTATTTTTTTAACTTCAGTTATTGTAATAGTTGTGTAGTGGTATTTCATTATGGTTTTAATTCAAAATTCTTTAGTAACATATGATGTGGAGCATCTTTTCATGTTTTATTTTCCATCTGTATATATTCTTTGGTGAGGTCTCTGACTGCTCTTTTGCCCATTTTTTAAATTGGGCTGCTTGTTTTCTTATTGCTGAGTTATAAAAGTTTTTTACATATTTTGGATCCAAGACGTTTCAAAAATATCTTTGGAAAATGCATTCTCCAAGTCTGTGGCTTTACTTTCAATTCTGATGACAGTATATTTCACAGAGCATAAGTTTGTAATTTTAATGAAATTCAACTTACCAGTTTCTTCCATATGGGTTGTACTTTTGGTGTTGTATCTAAAAACTCATTATCAAACTCAAGGTCATCTAGACTTTCTCCTATGTTTTCTACTAAGAGATTTGCATTTTAAACTTAGATCTGTGATTAATTTTGATATACTATTTGTGAGAGGCATAATGTTTGTTTGTAAGTTTATTCTGTGTTTTGAATATTGATGTCTAATTCATCTGGTAGTATTTGTTGAAAAGACTGTCCTTTCTTTATTGAATTGCCTGTGCTCCTTTGTCAAAGATCAGTTGCCTATATTTGTGTTGTTTATTTGTGAGCTCTTTTTTCTGTTCCAGTGACCAATGTTTCAATTGTTTCCCCAATGCCATGCCATCCTATCTAAGATAGCGTTATACAAAGTCCTGAAATTGGTAATGCAAGCCCTCTAATTTTATTCTTCTTTAGTATCTTGTTGGCTATTTAGGGTTCTTTGCCTTTGCAGTCAGCTTGTCAATATCCACAAATAAACGAGTGCTGTGATTCTGACTGAGATGGCGCTGAATCTATAGATCAAGTTGGGAGAAATTCATGTATAATAATTTCAAGTCTTCCCACCCATAGGCATGAAATATTTCACCAGTTCTTTACACCTTTTTTTTTCTTTCACTAGAATTTTGTAATTTTGTGTGTATTGATTCTGTATATATTTTGTTAGTTTCATACCTATGTATTTCATTATTTTTGGTGTTATTGTGTTTTTTTTTAGCTTCAGATTCCAGTTGTGCATTGCTGGAAATAGGAAAGCTATCAACTTTTTGAATATTAACCTTATATCCAACAACTTCGCAATACCTGCTTATTAGTTCCAGGAGATTTTTTTTGTCAATTCTTTGGGGTTTTTAAAAATCATACTATCTATAAACAGAAAAGTTTTATTTCTTTATTTCCAATCTCTATATATTTTGTTTACTTTTCTTGTATTAATAGACTAAGTCTTCCAGTAAAATGTAGAGGAGTGGTGAGAGAGATGACATCCTTGTATTGTTTCTGATATTAGGGATAAAGCATCTGGTTTCTCACCATATGTTTGATGTTAGCTGTAGGGTTGTAGAAGTTTTATTTCAAGTGGAGGAAATTCTCTTCTACTTGTAGTTTTCTGAGTCTTGTAAAATCATCAATGGGTGATATTTATTTTTTATATTATTAATTCAATGGATTATATTGATTGTTCATTATTGCTATAGTGTTGATATACAGCCTTGTATAAGTGGAATAAATTCCACCTGGTCATGGTGTATAATTCTTTTAATCTAGTGTTGAACTCAGTTTCAGTATTGTCTGGAGGATTTTTGCACTTCTTTTCATGAGAGGTGCTGGTTTTCTATTAGCCTTTCTTGTAATGTCTTTATCTTATTTTGCTGTTATGAGAGTAATGCTGGTGTTGCAGAATGAGTTAGTAAGGGGTCACTTTGCTTTTATTTTTTGGAAAAGATTGTGAGGAATTAGTATCACTTCTTCCTTAAATATTTGGTAGAATTTACCAGTGAAAGCATATGAGTTTGGTGCTTTCTTTTTTGTAAGGCTATTAATTATTGGTTCAATTTCATGAACAGTTATAAGTCTACTGGGATTATCTATTTCTCCTTGTATGAGTTTTAGGTGATTGGGTCTTTCAGGGAACTAGTCCATTTCATCAAATTTAGTGTATTTGTGAACACAGCATTGTTAATAGTATTCCTTTATCACTCTTTAATGTCCATGAGATCAGTAGTAATGAACTTCTTTTATTTTTGATATTTATTTGTGACTTCCTTACTTATTTTACTGGATTGCATAAGTAGAGGTTCAGATTTTACTTTCATTCATTTCCTCTTATCAATTTCCTGATTTCAAATTCATTGATTTCTGCTGTTTTTAAATTATTTCTTTTCTTTAACTTAAAATGGTCTTCTTTCCAAAATTTCCTAAGGTGAATGCTTTAATTATTGATTTCAGATCTTTCTATTTTTCTAAAATATGTACTTCTAAAGCATTAGAACTAATTTCCTATAGTGTTTGACCTTTTATTTTATGTTTCATAAGTTCAAATATTTTTTAAAAGTTTTAACTGAGAATTCTTCTTTGACCCATGTACTATTTAGAAATATGTTATTTAATCTCCAAATATTTGGGATTTCCAACTGTCTTTCTATTATTGATTTCTAATTTAACTCCATGTGATGAGAACATACTTTGGTTTCTATTATTTTAATATTTTAAGGTATATTTATAGCCCAGAATGTTTTCTTAGTGAATATTGCATATGAGCTTGAGAAAAGTGTGTATTCTTCTGTTTTTGGGTGGAGTATTCTATAAATGTCAATTAGATTATTTTTATTGATAATGCTGTTTAGGTCAGCTATATCTTTCTTGATTTTCTGCCCACTTGATCTATGAATTATTGAAAGAGAAAAGCTGAAGTGTCCAACTATAGTGGTGGGCTTGTCTATTTCTCCTTTCATCAGTCTATCAGTTTTGGTCTCACATATTTTAATTCTGTATAGTTATATAGATGCACATTTAAGACTGTTACATCTTTGGGGAGAATTGACAGATTGACCCATTTATCATTATGCAACATTCCTCTTAATCTTCCATCATTTTTATTGTTCTCAAATTTGTTTCATTTGAAATTAACATAGCAACTCCAGCTTTCATTTATTACTGTTAGCATGGTAAATATTTTGCCATTCCTTTACTTTTAACTAAAAGTAAAATTGTGAGATTTTACAATTAAAGTGGAATTTTTATAAATATATGATTGGGCCTCTTTTTATCCACTCTGACAACCTCTGTCTTTAATTAGTATATTTATACCATTCATATTTAGAGATTATCGATATAGTTAAATTAACATCTAAAATGTTTGTTACTGTTTTTTCCTACATTTTTATATGTTTCTGACATCTCTTACTTAAATTGGGCCTTTTATATGATTCTGTTTTATCTTCTTTCTTAGCATATCAATATTTTTATTGGAGTATAATTGCTTTACAATGCTGTGTTAGTTTCTGCTTTATAACAAAGTGAAACAGTTATACATATACATATGTTCCCATCTCTCTTCCCTCTTGCGTCTCCCTCCCACCCTCCCTATCCCACCCTCTAGGTGGTCACAAAGCACTGAGCTGATCTCCCTGTGCTATAGGGCTGCTTCCCACTAGCTATCTATTTTACGTTTGGTAGTATATATTTGTCCATGCCACTCTGTCACTTTGTCCCAGCTTACCCTTCAATATCCTTCTTTTTGAACATTTAGGTGGGTGTTCTAGAGTCTACAATACACATTTTTGCTAATATAGATTAATCTTCAAATAATACTATACTGCTTCACAATTAGTACAGGTACTTTATAACAAAGTATTCATAATTCTTCTGCCTTAGTCCTTATGATTTTGATGTTATTCATTTCACTAATACGTGTTATAAACTCCAACACATTGTTAGCATTTCTTTAAGCAAAAACTTATCTTTTGATCAATTAATAAAAAAATAAAATTTTATTTTACACTTATTCATTCTCTCACGTTCTTTCTTTCTTTATGTAAATCTTTTTTCCCTTGAAGCAAGAACTAAATATTAAATGAGACTATTTTCTTAAATAACTTTGAAGATCACTTAAATATGAAATAGTATAAAGTTATCTTCCTTCTACAGAAAATTTAACCAATGCATCTTTGAATCTTTTACCTTTTATATGTTTATTTATTATTATTAAGAAATACATTGAAATATATTTACGGGAGTCAATTTTTATTCTTCACATAATCAAAAAGTGTTGTTCCGATTTGGTGAAAGCATAGGTTTTATTAAAGGTGTTAAAAAATAGACAGAAGGTGACATGATGTTTACATCATGAGAGATTAATGGTTAGACCTCAGGACTTTACTTTCTTACACATATCTGTCACAAAGATGCAGGAATAGAGGTGGTGTTCTCTATATCTATCTATCTATATCTCTATATCTATCACAGCTTTTCTAAGCAAGATGTTCCAGGACTTGTCTATTGTCTGCTGTTCTAAGTAAGAAAATTGTAGCCAGTAAATATTTTATCCTTTGAGTGTTCAGGTGTTTGTGGTTTATCTCTTTTCTACATTTGGAATTTCCAATTTCACAACCCATTTCTCTCTTCTCCTTGGAACTTAGAGTAATGATCATTAAAAACAATGACTTGGTTTCTGTATTTGAAAAGAATGGTTTGGATGAAAAAGAATACACATTAAACTGGGGATGGTTTGGTCTTTTCACTAAGGCATAATTAAATTAAAAGTACCTCTCTTTGTAACCCAAAATATATTTTGGCCCAAGTTTAATTTATTGCCATTCTTTTTTTTTTCCCTTATGAATTTTCTCATCAGCAAATTTGAAGACAATCCTGTACTTTACTCCAAAACAGCATAAGCCCTCTGTCATGTTCACATCTATATTCTCTTTTTTTGCCAAGCATTCTAAGTAAACATTTGTAAAAACTCTCTCCCTGAGATATGGTGGAATAGTTGGATGGCACACAATGGCTGGAGATCTCTGCTTCTCATTAAATACCTTTGTATATAACATCACTTAGTTTAGTCATTGTTTTTTGCGATGTATTTTGTCGTGAATTGTCACCCTCAATATTCTTTTTTTGTTGTTGAATGTCTCCATAGGTCATGAATGGGTTACTAAGTACCAGACAGTCTGACTCCAGTAAAGTAGAAAGCTTTTATAAAAGGATTTCTATTTACTGCAAGGATTTCTATTAGTGCATGTTGGCCAAATAAAAAAATGCACTCAGCAACAATAATAGTGTATAAGGTTGTAGCACATTACACTAGACACATATAGAACACTTTTACAAAAACAGTGATTTTTATTTGTTAATATCAATTTGTACATTAATAATATAAAGGAAAATAAACATGCACATCAAACCCCTGATTTATAGTTTAGCTAAAATTTAAAAAAAGAAAAAGTTAAATAAAGATTCTTTTGTCATAAATAGTTATATATTTTCAAATTCTTAACTTTCATAGATCAACCTTATGGATTAATATTAAGCCATTCAGATATTAATTTATGTTTTTATTTGGTTGAAAAGAGCCTGAACGTATAAATATTAGAAAGTTTGGAAATCTATTTCTACTTAATACTTACTGCTCTTAATTCATCATGTGTACACTGTAGCTTCATACACGTAGCCTACATTTCCCATTGCCTCAAATAACATTTTTAATTTTTTAACCTATCAGTTCCATGAGGACTCTTAGGAAATATTTAGTTTTATAAGATGGTAGATTCCCAGAAAAAATATTTAATGATCTGAAAAAAATATATAATAAAAATCATGGAAAAACAAATAACACTTTAAGGCTGATTTGGTGTCATATAGTATCATACTATATTGTTACACATATAAATATTTATGTAAGAGGGGAGCTAAATGATTCTATGGCAAAATTCCAATAATAATCATTATCTCTGTACTTTGTTACAGAAAATAGAGGTTGAAAATTCATTAAAGCTCTGTACTGATGTTTTTTGCAATATGTTAGGATTATAGAAATTTATTCTAATATTTTATAATGGTTTGTGTTAAATGAATAGCTTAGATATTTTCCCATACCCTTTATCCACTTCTTTCATCTCTTCTCTGGATAAATAATGTATTAGTCCGGGTTCTCCAGAGAAACAGACCAATAGAATGTGTATGTGTGTGTGTGTGAGTGTGTGTGTGTGTGCGTGTGCTGTGTGTGTTCTCAAAACAATGTAAAGTGTAAAGAAAGATTAGCTCAACTTGGCTTAGATAATAAAGGACCATTATTGTCTATGTTTTAATGCAACCACTTACCTAAGTTGCTTTTATATATTTGTAATGGAATCGCCTTGTGGGATTATAGAATATGGCAAGTCTGAAACCTGCAGGGTGGGCTGACAGGCTAGAGAACTGCAGTTGAAGTCCAAAAGCAGTCTGCTGCAGATTTCCTTTTGCTGGGGGTGGGATGAGGGGAGGACAGTCATTTGTTCTATTCAGGTATTCAACTGATTAGATGAGCCCCCCCTCCCCACATTATTGAGGGCATTCTGCTTTACTCAGAGTCCATTGATTTAAGTGTAAATCTCATCCAAAAACACCCTCACAGAAACATCAATAATAATATTTGCCCAAATATCTGTTCACCATGGCCTAGACAAGTTGACACATAAAATTAACGATTACAAGTACATTTGTATATTTGTGACTATACAATGAACCAGTGGATTCACCAGTTGCCAAAAAAGGGGGGGGGGAATAAACACAATGTGCTATGATATGTCTTCTTTATTCCCAATTTTTAGAACAGTTAGATCCACCTTTTCTCTCATTTAACACAAGATGCTTTTTATGTTCTCAAAAAAATTTATAAAGTTAAAAGAAAGATGACCTAATTATACTTAGCTAATGAAGAGTCATTATTGACTAGGTTTTAATGCAGGCACTTACCTAAGTTGCTGTATCACACAAACTCTACATAAACTGTAAAATCTCTTCTCATATAAGCTATATGGTACTATTCCATTTTAGTTCAGAAATGTTTATGATTAAATTTGGTAGAGTTATTTCTCAAATATTTCATTGTCAAGAAAGATAAATAATTTGAGTAAATTTGCAGGATCTGGATATTAGTTTGTTCCAACATATTTGTAATCATTACCACATTAGGGAAAATGGCAATTGATATGAAGTTGAGAATTGATAGTTATGGGGAGCTGTGGATATCTAAATCCTTGTAAATATATCTCTTCTTATATTTTTGTCTTACACTTGTTGCTGAGTGTTGATTGATGTCTTAATATTTCCATTCTTTAAATAACAAAGAATGTATAGCCTATTGTAATGATTGCTTAAACTGTGCTGTTCAACATCCATGATTACATTTAATTTTCAAAAAGAAAGTGTAAGGCTTGATGTAAGATACGGCAGTTGGAATCCCTAGGACACCATTTAAATGGGATATTTTTAAGGCATATTGGATGTATCTCACCTTCATGGCTAGGAAAGATAAGGGAAGGCATGAAAAAAGTAGATCATCCATTTATATGGCAGTATCTAGTGTAAAACATTTGTGGGAATTGACATACTGTATGTTGGGTAATTGGTGGGAAGAATCTCACAACTTTTCTGAACTATTGAACTAGGCACAGTTTGAAAACAGCAGAAGGCATAGAAATTTAGGGATGACAGTGCTGAGAAAAACATAATATTTATTGGTTTTACCTTATAGCAAAGCCGCATGGAATTCCATGAATTAAATGTAGGACAATATACTCTTCACATAAAAGAGAAAACCGAAACTAAATGGCACTGTTTGAGGCTTGAACTATAAATAGCTTCAGTTCTTATTGTTGCTTAATTTTTTCTGGCCCTGAGATTGGTGACTAAGGTAGAAGATATATGGTGAATATTATTTCATTTTGCTTTATTAGGCTGGTCATTAGATCGTTCTTTGAATTACCAAATGACTCGCAATGCAGAGAGTAGAGAAACCACTATACTAAGCAATAAATCAAACTAAGTGTGTAGAAGCCCGGATCGACCAATTGCAAGGTGGTGATCTTTGGGAATTTATGTAATTTAACTAAAATTGGGCTTTATTCTCTGTAAAGTGTAGTTCATAATAATAGATTAAATTAGATAAGTGTGGGAAATGTTGGTGCTCTGTAGTGTTAAGCTTTTAACAGTATTTATTGAGACCCTACCTTCTAGGAACAGGACATACAGCAGTAAACAATAGAGTCAAATTCTCTGCCCTTGGGGAGCTTTCATTTCCTGGGGAGGCATGGGGATAAAAATAAGCAAATAAACAATTAAATGCATAATAAACCCAATGACAAGAAGTACCATGAACAAAAATAAAGCAGGGTAAGGGAAATGGGCACAGCTCTCTCCAGAACTGTTGTGTGTGTTTTGTAGGTAATTGACTATTTTATGTGGGGCGCTCAGGGAATACTTTAATGATGAGGTGTGGTTTGATGAGATGTAGAAACCCAAAGAGAGGAGAGTGAATAGGATACTCAATAACCAACAAAGAGACCAAGTGCCTGGAATATGGACAGCAAATGGGAGACCAGGGGATGAGGACAGAGCCACGAAGGGATTAGAGAATGTTGACCTTACAGGTCACTCTTAGGAGCATGGTTCCACTGAGGGCCATGGGCAGCTACTAGAAGCCTTCGATGAAAGACACCATGTGGTGCACACTTGAAGAGGCTCATGCCAACAGCTCTACTGAGAATAGGCTGAAGACAAGAAAGGGCAGACACACTCCCTAAGCGCTCACTGTCATGGTACCACTATCATCATTTAAAATACTATACATTCAATGCTCATTTCTTTTATGTACAGTGAATTAAGGTGATGCCACAATATAAAATGCCCTCTCATGAAGAGTAAATTAAGCTTTATTTGTTCATTTAGCATATTTCTCCTCTTTGTTCATACATTTTCCCATATTTAAATTTCTGGGCTTCCCTGGTGGCGCAGTGGTTGACAGTCCGCCTGCCGATGCAGGGGACACGGGTTCATGCCCCGGTCCGGGAGGATCCCACATGCCGTGGAGTGGCTGGGCCCGCGAGCCATGGCCGGTGAGCCTGCACGTCCAGAGCCTGTGCTCCACAACGGGAGAGGCCACAACAGTGAGAGGCCTGTGTACCGCAAAAAAATAATTATTTTTAAAAATTCTACTTTTAGTAGCAGCTGCAGCAAAGCAGCCAAAACAGTGACAGAAGTGGTAACAACATTTCTATATGATTTTTCATATGTTACTATCAATGTTCTGTAGATTTCTTATCTCTTCCAGCAAATGAGCTAGATAAAAAGAAATCTTACCAACTCATACTTCTGATTTCATCCATTGTGAACCAACCAAAACAGTATTTCCCTTTTGTTTTCTCTTTGCCACTGTCTATATCCTTACAAAGCAATTATATTTTTCAGGTCCTCTTTTTAGGCCACTGAGTTTGTACAAAGATGTCAGTGATTTTATATGCAGCAACAATGACTTCTATTCTGTCAAAATTATAGTTATCTATTTGTGTATTAGGAATGGTTAAGATTTTAGACCTAAAACATGTAACTTAGGTCCCCTGGCAACAGTGAAAAGTTGTTTACCATTATTAGTATACTTATTTAGCCGAAGATCAATAAATGCTCAATGATATTTCTATATAGACTTAGTCTTAATCTGTGGCTTTCTAAAAACCATCTCCTGAGAATTTTCACCACCAGAATCGATATTCATGTCTACCCTCATGCTGACTGATTTATGTTGTGTTACGGATTGCACCCCAGCAACTTAAATGCAGCCCATAAAGCAAGTAACCATCCATCAATGCACTAGACGTATTTGGAAAATTTACATTTAATTACTAATAGGAAACCAGGTGGAAACAAAAGTAATTTGTTCTTTATTGTTATATTAATATAACCAAATAGTAAAGAAGTAGACTCAAAATCGACTTGATTCACTCACTTCCAGGTGAGTGAATGCATAAGATACTAATATCTTTACTAAAATACTATAGAAACGTTCGATGTAAAAGCAGCCAAAATGGTTGTGATATTAAAAAAATAGCCCACTAATTAGATTCCTCTTGGGCTACAACTTGTACAACATGATTCGTGTATTGTTTTTGTATCTTAGCATGGGTTCACCCAATACATGTGCTTGAATTTATTCAATATTTTTAAGTAAATTTATAATATGTGTGCAAGAATTAGCAACAAGTTTGAGGACATAAAATAGAACCAGTAAAGAAACCATACAGTGTTTTATTTTTTAAAATCATTTCCCCCCCTCCCTCCTCCTTCTTTCCTTCCTTCATTCCTTTTCTTTATTTCATTCCTTCATTCCTTCTTTCCTTCACTCATTCCTTTTCTTTATTTTCTTCTCTCTTTATTTCTTTCATGGGAAGGCATGCTATATTACATACGTTTTGTATAATAAGAATGAGAAACAAGAATATTAAGCAAAACTGTTATACAATCTTTATAATTAGAGTTGTTTGGGGATCAAATTCTGTATGATAATAATGGGTTTTTACATAAGTCAATAAAGCATAGAGGTGTTGTGATTCAGGAGCTATCATATCTAAACAAACAAATGAAAACAAACACACATGGGTTATCCTGTTAAAGGCCCAGCAATGATAGCATCTCAGAATAACATGCTTCAAGTTTGTTGTACTATCTTGCTGGATGAGTTGCTGGATCCTCAGTGATGAGAATTTGATTGCAGGAATCAAGAGGGTGGCAGTAGATTTGCTCTTCTGTCTTAGTCAGCCTGGATTACCATAACAAAATACCATAGACTGGGGCTTCCCTGGTGGTGCAGTCATTGAGAATCTGCCTTCTAATGCAGGGGACACGGGTTTGAGCCCTGGTCTGGGAGGATCCCACATGCCGCGGAGCAGCTAGGCCCATGAGCCGCAACTACTGAGCCTGCACGTCTGGAGCCTGTTCTCCACAACAAGAGAGGCCATGATAGTGAGAGGCCCGCACACCACGATGAAGAGTGGCCCCCGCTTGCCACAACTAGAGAAAGCCCTCGCACAGAGACAAAGACCCCACACAGCAAAAAATAATTAATTAATTAATTAATTAATAAACTCCTACCCCCAACATCTTCTAAAAAAAAAGAAAAACATAGACTGGGTGGCTTAAACAATAGACACTTATTTTCTCATAATTCTGGAGACTGGAAGTCTAAGATCAGGGTGCTAGCATGGTCAGGTTCTGGGGAGACCCTTTTCCTGGCTTGCAGATGGCTGTCTTCTTACTGTGTCCTCACATGGCTTTTCCTAGATGTGGGTGGGTGAGTGGAGAGAGAGTAAACTTTCTGGTGTCTCTTCTTTCAGGGGCACTAATCTCATCACCAGGGGCTCATCCTCATGACTTCATCTAAACTTAATTATTCTTCAAAGGCAGAATTTGGGGGGGACACATTCAGTCCATTCACACCCTCTAAAAACTCCCTGTGATTCATTGTTTACTCTTTGGAATCCTGCTGATGCAGATTTTCAGCTCTATTTCATAAGGAAAATTAACTAGAAATAACTGAGTCCTAATTAGTAACTAAAAATCCTGCATCTCTGACCAGTGGTTCTTAGCCAAGCAGCTTTATTTCTCCTTCTCTGGGATACACAGAGAAGAGAATCAAACATCACAAGACAAATAGTTGAAAGGAAATAACAAGATTCTTTAATGAGTACTAACCAGGGTATTGCTTTCTTACATAAATAAATTAAAGGGCTCTCACAAAAAACATAAGATGAATAAAAGAAATGGCAAAGAAAAGAAATTCTGGAAAATGCCTGCTTTCTAAAGTGGGCAGTTCCTTTTTGGTGATATTCTTTTAGAAATTAATAGGCTTCCAGGTAAGTCCAGCTATTCATTTTATGAGTACAACTGATTTGAGTAAATAGAGATAAATATACTTTATTATAAGAGAGTACAACCCCATTTCATTTCAATGAACTTTAAGCATTTAATGTTCATTAAAAATTAAAGTGTTTATTGGAATATGAAAATAGCTAAATGGTTGAGTGTATTGATTATACACCTATGGCCAATTCATATTATTTAAGTTATATAAAGCTTTTTTTCATCAGGGCATATAATCCAAACAGACTGGCCATTCAAGAGACCATTTCTAACTTCTGCTTCAAAATTGCATGCTAAACATAAGCTTTCACATTCCTTCCCTCCCAAAATGCAATTTGGCTGAATGAACAAAAGGAAGAGTGAGAAACCCATAAAGGCAATGGAAGTAGGAAAGCATATTGTCAACAGCCTGTCTTTTAATGGCATGCTAAACTGAGCTAGAATTCATTCTGGTGAAGTCTGCAAACCATAGTGGCACAGGGAAGGATGAATGTGGCAGAGAGGGCTCTTCTTCTCAAAAGACCCCCAAGGAAATAGGATATTTGTAAATGGCCAGCGCTGAGAATAAGAGAAAGGTAGGGGCCAAAGTTAGAGTAATTAATTGGATGGATATGGAAAGTCTGGACCCAGGATTCCTTCAGAGTCTCATCCTGTCACTCTGTAGTCCCAGGTGTGACCTCATGAAGTGCTCCATAAATAAAGCGGTGATGCTCCTCCACGTCTTCTTACTATATGTCTACACGAGAGAACAAAGGAAAAGGCTGCTTTGAACCTTATCAAAAATTATGGTAGAAAACATACAAAGGAAGAGAGAAAGATTAAAAATAAAATGTATTATAGTTTAAAAACCTAGGTTAAATCTTTCTTACTTTTTTATTCACATGGCTCTGGCTATTTTCTTTAAGAACATTCTATTGGAGGCTCTGTTTAAATCCCCCTGCCCACTTAACCACACAGCCACAGCCAGGTAGTATAGAATGGAGAGATAGGTGTGGAACAGACTTTCAAAACTGAATAGAAATAATTTGCTTGCAATCAAGAAAGCCAACGCTTTATTTATGTCTATGTGACTAATTAAAAATTATCAATCATTTCAAAAAAACAAGAGTGAACAGAAAAACCATGTGAATAAAGTAACTGACTTGAGGAGAAGCAGAGATTAAATGGAAAGAAAAAAAAATAAAAACCTCATTATTTCCTCAGGAGAGTCTGCAGAGAGTTTGAGGTACTGTTGAAATATCAGTTAAGATCAGCCACCAAAAAAACAGCATAATAAGAAAACAAGAAACATTCTTGAAAAATATCAGCATACTTGATATATGTGGAGTGTTAATTAAACTTGAGGAATGGTTATATCTGGCTTCTCATTTGGTGGGAGTTATAAATATTCTCAGTTTTGTAAGAAAGAAATATTTAAATGTCATTTTAAAATTAATTTCTGAAAGAATACAAGTAGTATATAAATCCTTTATATTAGTAGTAGAAAATATCATGAAATTTCAATCAGTTCTGAAAAGTAAAGGAAAAAGAAGCAAAAGGTCACAAGAAAGCTTAGCAAATAAGATATGTAAAATATAATAGTGAGTAGAGACCAAATGTATCCAAATTATTAAATAGAATAACCTATTATTTTTAAAGATACTTTCATGTTATTATTTTTTAAGTTTACATAATTTTCAGATACATATTTATAAAAATGATACAGGTTTTAAACATGGAATGACATAGTTTTTGAGCAAAGAATGCTGAATGAATAACAATATAAGAAATGGCACACAATCTGTGGCCAAGCCAAATATTGAAAAGATAAATTATGTATTATTTATGCTGCCAGCAGAAAGAACATATATTCTTTATGCTGCAAACAATGCTACATTACTGTTTATTTGTTTAAAAAGTAAATAACTGACTAAAACAATATTATTGGGAGGAACTGCTGAGGCAGGAAGGTATTCTGCATAAAAGCCACAGACGTAATAAGATCTGCAACACTAAGAGTTTAAATGCCTGACATCTTTGTATGAAGGAGTGTGACTGGTCTCCCACCAAGAACCAGACAGGGTATGCAAGGTTGTGTAAGGCATTGTCCAAATGTGGACAGCCTGGACAGTGAAAGCCATTATCAAAGGGACCCTGAATGAGTCTGAGAAGCAAAGCCAGCCCTGGATTGTTCTCATGGCAGTGGCTCCCCCAGCCCTTGCCTATTTGCTTATAGCAGTGAAATCTTTCTCCAGGCCCACTGCCCATAACTTGCTCTCCACTCAGCTTTGCACCCCTTAAACCCTTGGGATTCTTAGTTAACCAAAAGTCAGTCAAAATTGTCCCAAAAGACAATTCAGAAATTCAAGTATTGGAAAATTAACAGTGATGTGTCTTTTTTTGAACCCAGAGCTCATAGTAAGTCTATGCAATAATTACAGGTGGAATTCAAGTTTCAGAGTAATGTTTTAATTACATCCTTAATGACCATATCTGCTCAAGTTTTATCTCTGGTATTCACTCCGGTACCCACACCTTGATAGATAAACTTCTCCTCTCTGAATATGCAGTGCCAAAATTTTGAAGATATGTGAGGTGTTTGAAAAAACACTCTTGCAGTAAGGAACAAGAAAACCATTTCTATAATAAGTGTATATCCTTCACTCAAGTTTGTGTCTTCTTTATGACCATACAGTGGATGCATTTGCTATAATTCCAAGTTAAAATTATATCTAGTCATTGTTTCAGCACACACAGTGTTTTATGTGCTTAGTATGTGAGGGACATTACACATCGTGTATTTTCATACATAATTTTGATTCTCATAAAGAATTTGCGGTAGAATATTAGTCTCATTTTTAAGTTGAAGATTCAGGGTATGAGAGGTTAAGGAGATTGACAAGTTCTTACATCTACAAGGTGGCAGAACCTGAATTTGAACATATTTCAGTCTGCTGTCAAATGTATGCTCCTAACCACCTTATTATATTGCTTTGCAAATTCTACTGTGAAAGGAGATTTAAGCTAAGCAAACTCTGCACCATGCAGCCTTCCCCTTTAGGAATGTTACCCACACGCTTATGTTACTCAGAGGGGCACTGGCTGACACAAGGTTAAGCAGATGGTGTAACTGTGCAATTAACTTTCTTCTGCTTTACCCTTCCTACTTTTTCCTTTTGCATTGACCAAGAAAAACACAACAGCTTTTTGACGAAAAAGCCTTCTCTTTGAGGGACCATCTGAGGAAAAAAAATGAGAAAGGAAAGGTTAGCAAATGTAAAGTCTTTGACTTTTTTTATACTGTTTGTATAATTTTTTTCAATTTAAAAAATTTAAAGAAAGTTACTTTGTATACATAGTAGTTCACCACCTACAGGTCTTAGGAAATAGGTTCTCAGTGTTTCAAGTGTTTATGGATCTGCAAAACTAAAGTACAGGTTAATATTTTATATAGTTTCTCATTGCAGCAAATTTTGGTGTGATGACATTAAATAACAGGCATTCTTTATATGAAGAGGCAACAGGCTCAATGGCTAGAAAGTTTCTCCACAGTGGTGAGGAGTTTAGCATACTTATTTGTCTGGGAAGAAGATATATTTAATTATTTCTAAATTAAGATGGTATTTTATTTTTGTGAAATTATCTATAATGAAATTCCTTTTGTAGTAAAATAGAATGGAATTCCGTAAATGTTTAGAGAATGGCAAGAAACCAACTACAATTCCCTGTGAATGGAAAATTGAACTTGCACTTTCATGAAACTGTTGAAAATAAAACCATTAATAGAATAATACTTTAGTTTCATGACAGGCTTTCATCATTTTCACTGAATAAGAGCTAGGCTAACAAAATATTATGGGAATATTGATTCAGTTAGATTAAAAGAGCTAAAACAAAAACTGCCAGCAAATATTTTTCTTAGGTAAGGACTGATAGTAATCTTTACCATTAATCATATAATTTTGCCTTCTATTAGTTTTGGTAGTAACACCAGTAAAGCCAAGCATCTGTAGTTCTACCAATTGGTAAACCCTCATAGTATGTCCGTTCTTACAGTCATGTGACATAGGAAATGCAGTGAATATGGACTAGGTCTCTGCCAAGTGACCTAGGAATTCTTTCTATTTCCAAAAATAATGTAAAACATGTCCTTTTGTGAATGGTGATATCTAAACTGCATTTGTGGAATCTTTTGTTAATGCCTTCATTATTTTTGGAGCACGTATCTCAAGATATGTAATCACCCTCTAAACTTCTTAACGCCTTCTCTAATAAGAGTGATGTAGGAAAGGTAAGGGGAAACTAAGTCTGACCCCGATCAGGAGCATGATGATTTTTAAAATATTTATTTTATCCTTTTTTCATTTTTCAGCATGTCAATTTCCTTCTAAATCAATTGAAGTTCTAATAAAATATATACAACAGATATATAGCAGCAAACTAAGAGAAACCTAAGTGCATAGTTTTAATTATATAATAGAAAAAATATATGACTCATTTTTTTTCCTGAGGTCAAAAAAATATATATGACTCTCTTCTTTTTTTTTCATAATTTTAAAAATACACTATTTTTAAAATTATGCAGCAAAGCAGTGACTAAGTGCTTTGTGGGAAGATAAAAGCTATTTATCCATATATTAAGATTGAGAAGGTAAACTTCTATAAGAAGAGTTTGTAGACCTGCAAATAAAATTTCTTAAAAATAAGTACTAATAAATATTTTTGCTATTAGCTGATGTAATTTCCAACATTTTTAAGGGATTGTACAGTGTACTATGTGTCATTCTGTACTCTACTAATACCCACACAAACCATACACATATATACACACAAAGTATAATTTTAAACATGTAATACATATATCTATACATTTTTATGTCAAGATTATTCAAGTTAAACTTAATATTATTGCATTAGATTTAGATATTTAGATAAATATTCATTATACTTAGATTCATGTGTACTAAAAGTAAATGTATAATTTTGTGGGGATGTGGATTTACTTATTTGCATCTTGTTTGTTTAAATGGAAATACAAAACAAGGGTAAATCTTCAGCATCAATGTAGTCTTTCTTTAAGATCACTCTTAATAAAGGTTAGAAAAATTGTTAGTGTATGTTGAAGTTAGAAAGTGGTGGAACAGATCAAGTTTTAGTCTAGAAACCTTGTCTTAGTTCTAAGATAATCTTTAAATTCTTTTGTGAGAGTGGGTACCTTGCTTAGCCTTTTAAACCTTACATTTTACATCTTTAAGATCAGAGTGCCTGGGGTAGTTTCCTTGTAATACCTTTCTTATGTTTTCAAATTAGTTTAAAATAATAGAATAATGATAGCAATAATTAGTTATAGTTAACTATAGATAATGGTTATAATTTCTAGAGAACTCATTCTGTGTCAGGCACTATCTAAGAATTTACATGTATACTTAATATAAGGCTCAGATCAACTCTGTGAGATGAGAAATATTATCCCCATTTCACAGGTCAGGAAACTAAGGAACAGTGAGGTCCAAAGTTGCACCATTGGTAACTATTGAACCAGAAAACAGTGATTGATACAAGCAGAAACTTTTCAAAATTTCTTCAACTTTATCAATCTCTAAAATCTAAAATATGCATGAATACACACAAATTCATAACAAATGTATATTTGTCATATAAACATATATACACATGTAAATTATATCTATACTAAAATTTAATGAGTTTATTAAACTTAACAGCAATGAGTATTCTCAAAAATATTAAATTTAAACATTTAATAAAAACAAAATAAAATTTAAAAATTTAAATATTGTATATTCTTAAATGCTTTCTAACTGAGAGAGAACCTCAAAATTATTAACCATGGATAGTAAATAAAACCACCTCATTTTACTGCCATTACCTTCAATAATTTTGTGATTTAAGACACTTTATGACCTTTGAACTAAGCTATGAAATATTGAAATTTTTAAGATAATGAATTTAGACAGGGTAATATTTAATTCTGAACAAAATTAAATGGTAATTTACTAAAAGATTCCTATTGCCCCAAATCTGCTAATGGTCTCAACATCAAGCAAAACAGTGAGCTTTGCCAGAATTTCCAGTCTCCCACCATATTTTAAAAATGGTTAGAATTATTATCACAAAATTTCCATAATTATTTCAGTAGATATAACAAATAGTGAGCATATTTATTTAAAATCTCTTTTAAAATGGCAGTTTTAGGGGCTTCCCTGGTGGCGCAGTGGTTGAGAGTCCTCCTGCCGATGAGGGGACACGGGGTTCATGCCCCGGTCCAGGAAGATCCCACATGCTGTGGAGCGGCTGGGCCTGTGAGCCATGGCCCCTGAGCCTGTGCGTCCGGAGCCTGTGCTCCGCAACGGGAGAGACCACAACAGTGAGAGCCCCGCGTACCGCAATAAAAACAACAACAACAACAACAACAAAAATAGCAATTTTAAAAACTATATGCAAACAAAACCAAGGCAAACTAACAGACATTCATCCACAAACTTCACCATCACATGCTCACATTCTTTAGAGGTATGATATAGAGACTTTCATTCATGTATATTTAGATTTGCTTAGATTCTCTGCATTACAAAAATGATATTGAGCCCTTTCCAGAAAGGTAGAAAGAATATTTTCCCAACAAATAACTTTTTTTTTCAGAATTCTACACCTTAAATTAAACTTACAGTTAATTAACAACATTATACATTTGAAATTCTAAGCAAAATTTGCAATTAGAATTTGTAACTAGCAATTGTAATTAGCATTTAGGATAATTAAATGTAATACATTAAATTTAAATCTTGATATAGTTCTAGGTATAGATATAAAAGCTATCTGAAGATATGGATTTTCTCTTTATCTCTGCTTATACTCTTAGACAGTAAATTCCTGTTGAATGATAAATGAATGAAAACCATTCCTAACCTTGTATTAAGCACAATTCTTTCTGCCAGTTAAATGTTTTTGCTCCAAAATTAATGAATTTATATATAAGTAGACATAAACATATCTGTACCTTTCCCTACGTCTACACCTATACCTGTCTTATATCTATACCTATACTTGTTACCTATATCTGTTCCTATTCCTATACCTACTGAAAGTCTTCAACACCACACTCTTTGTTTTCATAGTTTCTGTATCCTCAGTGGTAATACATACATATCTGTTCAATGGTAAATAAATGCATATGGAGGAAATTACTTGATTCCTTATCTTTATTAAACTTCCCAATCAAATTTTCAGTCTTCCATAAAACTATCATAAAGAACCCAAAGACCTCTCTGGAATTAGGTTCTATTTGAAGTCTGTCCTTCAATACAATTATGAGATGATTTTCATATAGTGGATATAATGATCCATTGCTTTCTGGAGCCGGTGGGAAGGCTTTATTTCCTTCCCTGAAAATTTCCATCTATGACAAGGGAGCTTGTTAGTGCAAAGTTCTTTTCCGTTTTTGTTCCCTTCGCTTCCCTGTGCTGTAGTGTTTTGCTGGAGTAATTTCGCTGATTTGGGATTTAGAAAAGAGACAGCAGGATCTGGAGTGTAGCCCTTTCTTTTCCTCTCTCATTTGGTAGTTCACTGCTCTCCTTTTCCTCTCTGCCCCTTCATGCCTCAAATTTTTCAGCTGTAAACCATGTAACTGTAGTAGAGACCTCTGTCCTAGTGCATAACTGACTATGAGAAGACGGGAAGTCTGTCTCAATCCCAGATTCAGTTTTTGGAAACCTAATTTTTTCATATATAAGCCAGGATCTCCAGTATCAGCTTGTTCCCCAACAAAGACACTCTTATGTCTGCTAAGACTTAGAGCTTTGCCTAATTTCTCAAGTAGTTCAGCACTTGGGCAAAGAATAAAAACAATGACAAGGCAATGATAATTTTAGCTGGAACACATGTGCCAGTCACTGTTCTAAACATACCATATATATAAATTCAGGTGTATCACACATCACCCTTGTCAGTTAGATCCTATATTTGCTCTAAGACCTCACAGCTAGTAACTGGCAAAGACTTGTTTCAAACCCCACAGTTTGCTCCAAACTTTGCTACACCATCTATTAGACCCCTAAATCCTCCTATCCAGAGATAATTTCAAAGAAAACAACCCACAAAATTTTCATTGTGAATCAACCCAACTTTGATTTTATTTTTCATCTCACAAAACTTAAGGAAAATGAATTCAGTTCTAAAGTCAATGAAACTGATTTGACATTTTCTCTCTTTGTCAAAAATTTAACATATGCCTTTTATTCTCTGTTGAAATTCTTATTTTCTTGACATAAGTGTATCAAGCTCTTAAATTTAATTTATGGATATATTTATGCATTTAAATAACTATGCTTTCAATGAATATTTTTTTGCATTATACAGTGATTGAATAGTGACCAATATTAGTAAGATTTCTATAAGTGTTGAATTAATTTAGGAAACAAATTTATTTAGTACATAAATACATCTAAGAATAAGTAAACCAAAGTTGATGGATTACATTTAAAAGTACTTAGAAGTACACCTAAAGTAAATGGATTTTAAAAATTGATTGCATACGTAATATGTGTGTATTGACACACACTAATAGGAGAAATAAAAGAAAATACACACTTTACAAAAAACTTAAACCTGGACAAAGGAAAATCATGAATAAGAATAGCAATTAGAGTAGAGGGGATCTAAAATTATACATATCATATGGCAGATATAGATGGATTTTATAGAAATGATGTCCAGAGAAGAATTAGTGGATAATTATTTACTGGCTAACTACAATATATAAAGCTAATTTATATAACAGTAGTCAATTCTGCAGCACACAGAATATAGACATCATGGAAAAGGTAAATAATAACTGTAGCTGAGAAAAATTAAATTAATGGTCAATAATTTGCTTTCAGTTTTGTCAGTTGTAAGAATTCATTCCATTTCATTCCCATTCATTCCATCAAGTTTCCTTAATATCCAGATGACATCCATTATTAATACATTGCTCTAATTTCTTCTTATCCTGAAAAGGCAGAGATTGTCATATTTTAACACTGAATTGAGAGGGTGCCAGCTCCTAGCACCTTTTGCATAATGGCACAGGAGCCTGCCCTCAAAGTACCACATAAGATAAAGACAAAATTCTCTCTGACTTGCCAGGGCTTAAATGTTCATAGGCAGGCTCACATTTACTCTTCTTTATAGTGTGCTGATATTTCATAATAGCTAAATTTTGCATTTTAGATATTTTATATTATCTTGTATTGTGAATGTTATAAAATTCAATATTTTCAGGTTGTCAATATGCATATTTCCAAGAATAAGAATAATACAGGAAAGGGAGTCAATTATAACTTCAGATTCCCAAGTTCCATATTGTAAATACACGTTACTATGGAACTGCAATGAATTTTCAGAAAAATCATATGCATATACATATATATATATATATATATATATATATATATATATACACAATATACCCAATACAACATGTTTATATCCAGGCTACATTTCCAATTTTATTATTTTTCCTCATCCTATAGTTGTATAGTCAGAACATCAAATAAAGTGTGGGAGAAGGGCATTTTTGCAGTGGTCTTTGCAACATTCTAGTTACAGTTTATATTCCATAAAACATTCTTGTAAAGATAGAAAGCAGTTATAGTGAAATTTAAAAAGTACAACTTTTCCTATCCTTTTCCATGGCTAGATTTCATAACCTTTCACAAATAACCAATTACAACTTTATATAGACAGCAGGATGAAAAAAATATATTTATTGCCTTAAGTTAAAATTTATCTTCTAAATAAACCACTCCTAAAATACATAGTGCTTTTTTTATAAAAACATCTTTATTGGAGTATAATTGTTTTACAATGATGTGTTAGTTTCTGCTTTATAACAAAGTGAATCAGCTATACATATACATATATCACATATCTCTTCCCTCTTGCATCTCCCTCCCACCCTCCCTATCCCACCCCTCTAGGTGGTAACAAAGCACAGAGCTGATATCCCAGTGCTATGCGACTTCTTCACACTAGCTATCTGTTTTACAACTGGTAGTGTATATATGTACATGCCACTCTCTCACATCGTCCCAGCTTACCCATCCCCTCCCCGTGTCCTCAAGTCTATTATCTACTTCTGCATCTTTATTCCTGTCCTGCCCCTAGGTTCTTCAGCATCTTTCTTTTTTTTTTTTTTTTTAGATTCCATATATAGGGTATTTGTTTTTCTCTTTCTGACTTACTTCACTCTGTATGACAGACTTTAAGTCCATCCACCTCACTACAAATAACAGTTTTGTTTCTTTTAATGGCTGAGTTATATTCCATTTTATATGTGTGCCACATCTGCTTTATCCATTCACCTGTCGATGGACACATAGGTTGCTTCCATGTCCTGGCTGTTGTAAATAGAGCTACAATGAACATTGTGGTACATGACTCTTTTTGAATTATGGTTTTCTCAGGGTGATGTCTCATGATCCTTTGTATTTCTGCAGTGTCAGTTGTTATTTCTCCTTTTTCATTTCTAATTCTGTTGATTTGAGTCTTCTTCCATTTTTTCTTGGTGAGTCTGGCTAGTGGTTTATCAATTTTGTTCATCTTCTCAAAGAACCAGCTTTTAGTTTTATTGATCTTAGCTATTGTTTCCTTCATTTCTTTTTCATTTATTTCTGATCTGATCTTTATAATTTCTTTCCTTCTGCTAACTTTGGGGGATTTTTTTTGGTTGTTCTTCTTTCTCTAATTGCTTTATGTTAGGCTTATTTGAGATGTTTCTTGTTTCTTGAGGTAAGATTATATTGCTATAAACTTCCCTCTTAGGACTGCTTTTGCTGCATCCCATAGGTTTTGGGTCATTGTGTTTTCATTGTCATTTGTTTCTAGGTATTTTTTGATTTCCTCTTTGATTTCTTCAATGATCTCGTAGTTATTTAGTAGTGTACTGTTTAGCCTCCATGTATTTGTATTTTTTACAGATTTATTTCCTGTAATTGATATCTAGTCTCATAGCATTGTGGTTGGAAAAGATACTTGATAAGATTTCAATTTTCTTAAATTTACCAAAGGTCGATTTGTGACCCAAGATATGATCTATCCTGGAGAATGTTCCATGAGCACTTGAAAAGAAAGTGTATTCTGTTGTTTTTGGATAGAATGTCCTATAAATATCAATTAACTCCATCTTGTTTAATGTATCACTTAAAGCTTATGTTTCCTTATTTATTTTCATTTTGGTTGATCTGTCCATTGGTGAAAGTAGGGTGTTGAAGTCCCCTACTATGATTGTGTTACTGTTGATTTCCCCTTTTATGGCTGTTAGTATTACCTTATGTATTGTGGTGCTGCTATGTTGGGTGCATATATATTTATAATTGTTATATCTTCTTCTTGGATTGATCCCTTGATCATTATTTCATGTCATTCCTTTTCTCTGGTAACATTCTTTATTTTAAAGTCTATTTTATCTGATTATTGTTACTCCAGCTTTCTTTTGATTTCCATATGCATGGAATATCCTTTTCCATAACCTCAGTTTCAGTGTGTATGTGTCCCTAGGTCTGAAGTGGGTCTCCTGTAGACAGCATATATACGGGTCTTGTTTTGTATCCATTCAGCTAGTCTGTGTCTTTTGGTTGGAGCATTTAATCCATTTACATTTAAGTAGTTAATATGTATGTTCCTATTACCATTTTCTTAACTGTTTTGGGTTTGTTATTGTAGGTCCCTTCCTTCTCTTGTGTTTCCCTGCCTAGAGAAGTTCCTTTAGCATTTGTTGTAAAGCTGGTTTGGTGGTGCTGAACTCTCTCAGCTTTTGCTTGTCTGTAAAGGTTTTAATTTCTCCTTCAAATCTGAATGAGATCCTTGCTGGGTAGAGTAATGTTGGTGGTAGGCTTATCCCTTTCAACAGTTTAACTATGTCCTGCTACTCCCTTCTGGCTTGCAGACTTTCTGCTGAAAGATCAGCTCTTAACCTTATGGGGATTCCCTTGTATGTTATTTGTGGTTTTTCCCTTGCTGCTTTTAATGTTTTTTCTTTGTATTTTTCTTTGTATTTAATTTTTGATAGTTTGATTAATATGTGTCTTGGCATGTTTCTCCTTAGATTTATCCTGTGTGGGACTCTCTGTGCTTCCTGGACTTGACTGAATATTTCCTTTCCCATATTAGGGAAGTTTTCAAGTATAATCTCTTCAAATATTTTCTCAGTCCGTTTCTTTTTCTCTTCTTCTTCTGGGACCCCTATAATTTGAATGTTGGTGTGTTTAATATTGTCCCAGAGGTCTCTGAGACTGTCGTCAATTCCTTTCCTTCTTTTTTCTTTATTCTGCTCTGTGGTGGTTATTTCTACTATCTTATCTTCCAGGTCACTTATCCGTTCTTCAGCCTCAGTTATTCTGCTCTTGATTCCTTCTAGAGAATTTTTAATTTCATTTATTGTGTTGTTCATCATTGTTTGCTCTTTAGTTCTTCTAGGTCCTTGTTAAACGTTTCTTGTATTTTCTCCATTGTATTTCCAAGATTTTGGATCATCTTTACTATCTTTACTCTGAATCGTTATTCAGGTAGATTGCCTATTTCCTCTTCATTGGTCTGGTGCATTTTTACCTTGCTCCTTCATCTTCTGTGTGTTTCTCTGTCTTCTCATTTTGCTTAACTTACTGTGTTTGGGGTCTCCTTTTTGTGGGCTACATGTTCGTAGCTCCCGTTGTTTTTGGTGTCTGCCCCCAGTGGCTAAGGTTGGTTCAGTGGGTTGTGTCGGCTTCCTGGTGAAGGGGACTGGTGCCTGTGTTCTGGTGGTTGAGGCTGGATCTTGTCTTTCTGGTGGGCTGGACCATGTCTGGTGGTGTGATTTGGGGTGTCTGTGAACTTACTATGATTTTAGGCAGCCTCTCTGCTAATGGGTGGGGTTGTGTTCCTGTCTTGCTAGTTGTTTGGCATGAGTTGTCAAGCACTGTAGCTTGCTGGTCATTGAGTGGAGCTGGGTCTTAGCATTGAGACAGAGATCTCTGGGAGAGCTCTCACCGATTGATATTACAAGGGGCCGGGAGGTCTCTGTTGGATGAATGTCTTGAACTCGGCTCTCCCACCTCAGAGTCTCAGGCCTGATACCTGACCAGAGCACCAAGACCCTGTCAGCCACATGGCTCAGAAGAAAAGGGAGAGAAAAAATGGAAGAAAGAAAAATAAATAAAATAAAATAATTAAAATAAAAAAGAATTCTTTAAAATAAATTAAAAAGTAATTGAGAAAAACGAAAGAAGAGAGCAGCCACCAAAAAACAAATCCACCATTGATAACAAGTGCTAAAAACTATACTAAAATAGAAAAAAAAAAAAAAGGACAGACAGAACCCTAGGACAAATGGTAATAGCAAAGCTATACAGACAAAATCACACAAAGCAGCATACAGACTCACAAAAAGAGAAAAAGGAAAAAAAAAATATATATATATATATAAAAGGAAGAGAGCAATGAAATCAATAAACAAATCTACCAATGATAACAAGTTCTAAATACTAAACTAAGATAAACATAAGACCAGAAACAAATTAGATGCAGAAAGCAAACCCCAAGTCTACAGTTGCTCTCAAAGTCCACTGCCTCAATTTTGGGATGATTCGTTGTCTATTCAGGTATTCCAGAGATGCAGGGTACATCAAGTTGACTGTGGAGATTTAATCCGCTGTTTCTGAGGCTGCTGGGAGAGATTTCCCTTTCTCTTCTTTATTCGCACAGCTCCTGGGGTTCAGCTTTGGATTTGGCCCTGCTTCTGCAGGTAGGTTGCCTGGGGGCGTCTTTTGGGAAGTCTGAGGTCTTCTGCTAGCATTCAGTAGGTGTTCTGTAGGAGTTGTTCTGCGTGTAGATGTATTTCTGATGTATCTGTGGAGAGGAAGGTGATCTCCACGTCTTACTCCTCTGCCATCTTGAAGGTCTCCTGCCTTCTTTGCTGAGAGCCTTTCATTCCCCTCCCCTTCTAGGAGTTGTGAACTTCGGAACCTTTGCCTCGTGAACTTCGGAACCTTTGCCTCCAACATCCATTCCCTTTAACTCTCAGACATAGTGCTTTGATCTTATTGAATTATATGCATTTAAATGTGGACTCTGAGTAGCAGCCAAAGCTTTGTGGGAAATCTTTCCACTAATAAACAAATGTAGCCTGAAAGCTCAGTCAACTACAGTAGCTTTATTTGTTTTGTTTTTTTCTCTAAGGTGAGGTTTTAATAGATACTTTTCAGTATATTGACTTTCAGATAATAACGCCTTTATTTCAGAGTGTTAACATGATGGAGTCAAAGAAAGACAGAAGTAAAAATAAAAAAAATTTGGCAAAATCACAACATAAATTATTTAGCCTCAGAACGCCTATTTAATTTTGTTGGATTTTTCCCCCCTGAACAATGTAAATCATCCACCAAATGAGAATGTTCTCTTTCTTTTTTTTTTCTTTTTCTATCATTACAGTTTATTTTAATCCAGCTGTTCATGTCTTCCTATGGGACAAACAATAACCAACAATTAAATGTAGGTGTTTTGAGAAAAGAGTACCCCTGTTCTTCCTAATGACTTGAAGGAAATAGAAAGGAAGGAGAAAAAAGTGAAACCTAAATATACTACCTGCTTAGTGAAGTATGAGATCTTTCCTTGGGCATAAAAATTAGGGTCTGCTTTCTATTAAGGATGTGATTCACTTGGATAAGTAAAAGGGGTCTTCTTGTTAGTTTGTTTTATAAGGAGAAAATTAAACAACAGTAATGGGAAAGTATATGTATTCAGTTAAAGAAAGGAAGGAAGGAAGGAAGAGGAAAGTAGGAAGAGAAATGGAGGGAGGGAGAGAGAGAGGGGCAAGAAAAGAAAGAGGAGGGAGTGGGGCAAAGAAAGAAGGAAGGGAAGGAAAAGAGAGAGAAAGAAAGAAGAAAGAAAGAAAGAAAGAAAAAAAGGCAGGAAGGAAGAGGAGAGGAGGAAGAGAGAAGAGAGGGAGGGAGAGAGAGGGGCAAGAAAAGAAAGGGGAGGAAGTGGGGCAAAGAAAGAAGGAAGGGAAAGAAAAAGAGAGAGAAAGAAGAAAAAAGGAAAAGAAGGAAGGAAGGAAGAGGAGGGAGGGAGGGAAGGAAAGAGAAAAAACTACACTTGCATCTATAAAAATAATTGGGCCTAAATATTTTAACCTCTAAAATGCAAAACAGTTCTGCTCTCATACTAACCAACCACAAACAGAAGAGCTTCTTCTTACACAGTAATTTTTTGATTGAGAAGTTAAAAATATTTTATGCCAATTATCTATTATAATAAAAATGTTTCCTTTTTTTGTATTTCATTTTTATTCATCTATACGCAAGCAGTAGATGAATATGACACATTCATGTATCTACATTGAACACACTTTTATAATTACCCAAGTAGATAACTTAACACATACTCTTGAAACATCAACTTTAAAAAAGATCAACCTAACCCACATTTTAAATTTCCTCAAAAAGTTCTTATTTACTTATTCAGAATAATCAAGTGAATTGATAAAATTAACTTCACAACACAAATTGTTATATATGAATTTGCTTTTTAGTGAAAACAGACAAACATAACATATACAAAGACAGGGAAAATAGAGCATTGTAAAATACTGTGGCCTTGCTTGCCCAATTTAGCTTTACTAATGCCTAAACCTAGCGTTAAGACAGAGTTAAATGGGATTTCTTAGCAATATATTCATTGAGAATCCGTAAAACTGTTGGTGTGTTAATGGATACTGGATTACAGAGAGCATTACTGATGTCTACAGGTTTTGAATAATTCTTAAAAATGGTGAATCCATTTGTTGTAATCAGTTATGCAACAGAATTCAACTCAATATTCTATCTATTAATTTCTTTGCCCATTTTTATACCTGTTGTGTATAGTCGATATAATTAGAGTTTTAATGTTTGCAAGTGAAAGTTTTGTATTATTACTAATCTATCTCAAAAATTGTCTTGTATATGTATTGTTTCTTCTCAATAACTTAAGAAACACAGATTCCAAAATGTTTCTATTTTTTAAATTTAAACAAATTATATTTTACTGTTTTTTTCTATAATGAGAATCATTTCTTTTTCTAAATTATTAATATTTCTTTAATTTTCCCAGTACTATTTTATAAATCATTTAAACTAAGAGGTAGAATGTAATGATAAAAATTTACAAGTTGTAATCAGACTAATATGAGTTCAAATATCAATTTTACTATTTATTTTTTTATTGGAGTATAGTTGATTTACAATGTTGTGTTAGTTTCTGCTATACAGCAAACTGAATGTTATACAAGGTGCTCTTATTTCTTCTCTGAGACAGAAGGTACAATCCATCAGTGTCCTCTTCAAGGTGGTGTCTTTAAGAAACAAGCTACAGTCCTGCTGCTGCAACTGCTTTTATAGCTGAAAAATTTTCACCATCTTTCTTCTCCCTTACGTATTCTAGATTTCTCTTACCCTTGGGCAGCACTTTGATCAGGCAGCTGTGCTTATATGGTGAGATGACTACTATGGTCTGAATCTTTTGTTCCCCCCAAATTCATATGTTGAAACCTAATGACCAATGAGATGGTTTTGGAGGTGGGGCCTTTAGGAGGTGATTAGGTTATGAGAATGGAGTCTTGATCAGTGGAATTAATGCCTTTATAAAGGAGACCCTAGATAGCTCCTTTGCTCCTTCTACCATGTGAGAACACAGTGAAACCAGAGGTGGGCCCTCACTGGACACTAAATCTGCTGGTGCCTCAATCTTGGGCTTCCCAGCCTCCAGAATTGTGAGAGATAAACTTCTATTGTGTATAAATTACACAGTCTGTGGTATTTTGTTATGGCTCTGCAAATGGGCTAAGTCAGGGACACACAGATCCATGCTCCAGGCATCTGAGTCTTAGTTGTTTTGCCTCTCTTATCACAATTGTTTTCTATTATCACAGGACATATATACACCATGCTAACAGTGAATTCCATAGGTTCCATATACTTTTCTTTCTGCTATGATTTTATAGTGGCAATTACAGTTTCTCATGGTAATCAGGATCTATTACCACTGACAGCAAATTAACTCCTTCCTTTGCCCCCTGATCCATAGCCTAAAGAGCATAAAGTGACCAGTGGGGAGTGGCAGCTCCAATTCATTGGGATGCTTGCTGTGTCCCCTGTGTCCTCTCTGCTCTCCATGAGCTAGGACCTTTAACCCAGTTTTCAAGATGGAATGAATAATTTATCATCATGCATGTAGATTATTTGTAATGATGGTGAGAGAGGAGCCATTTTTATTTTCACCTTTTCTTCTGATCCCATGTTTTGTAGGTATTAAGTATACAGTACAACATAGTGGAATATTGCTTAATTCGTTGAATTGTAGATGACATTGTTTATAAGAGGCTTATATTTTCATTGTTTTATTTATTTACCGAAGTATAGATGATTTACAACGTTGTATTGGTTTCTGGTGTACGGCAAAGTGATTCAGTTATACATATTAAGAGGCTTATTTTTTATGTGTTACCAAAAAGTAAAATTAAATTGCCAATTAAACTACTACACAGCATTTTCAAATCATGCAGATTTTCTTAAGTCATTTTGTACCTCCTGAATGAGCTTTTTAAAACTAACCGTATTTCATGAAATCTAAGACAAAGCATTATTTTATGTAACATCAGGGGAAACACCTTGCAAATATAAATTTAATATTCATTATAAATGACATCCTTATTCCAAATATGATATAAAGTGAAAAAATATGACTCTAACAACTGATAATATAAAATAAAGTGGGAAGGGGAATGTTAACACCTAATGCTGAGGGAGAAGTATTTTAATGCACTAAGTAGAAATGTGAAGGATTTCCCACCTTCTTGAGAAATCAGTCAGTGTCTATTAAAGTGTAAGTGCTTAGACACAACATTTTCAGTCCTGGGGCTATACTAGATAAAAATAGAAATTATACTTGAAAAACTTTATAGTAGATAATATTTACTATAGAGCTGCTTATAGTACCAAAACTATCCACAACATGAATGCCTAACGCATTTGAGTTTCTGAACAAGTTGTAACCATAAAAACAATAAAATAAATGTTAAGGCAATAAAAAGAATTAATTAAAATAATAAAAACATAATTATATACAATGAAAAATTGGAAGAGAAAACTTATATAGCATGAACCAGTTTTTATTAAACAATAAAATATCTTCCATGTATATTTTGTGTATTAGCATGGAGAAAAGTTTGGAGTAACGTACGTATGTAGGCTATATGAGGGAAAAAATGATGGAATGGGTAAATAGGAAAAAGATACTAGAGCATTTTTTGATAATCACAGATTATTGGAAAATAATAAATATACAGTTCTACCTATGAACATTTTATAAGATATGTGAATATTGGTTTTGCATTTTGCAAAGACTAAAAATATTATACCAGTGAAAACATTCACTTGATCTCTTTATATATCTGAACAGATTTTTTTCTTGGATTTCTACTGGTTCTTTATAATGTCTCCAGTAATATTTTAGGGAAAAGAATTTTGACAGTTATCTCTACATGGTGAATTATATCTTTCATCTTTAAAAGATTACCTGCTTGCTGCACTGAATTAATTTTATTTTAAATTGTATTTTTCTGACATTTATAAAATAAACAACAAATGTATTTAATGAAGAATTGGGCACATATTACTACACCTGATTTGAATTTGAATGGCTTGAGTGCAGTATTTGAATATATGAGAGAGATAATAAGGGATTTAAGAAATAGTTCATTCAACCATATGTATCATACAGGTTATCTTAATGCTATTTTAAGTGGCTTGAACTTTATTTTCTAGTTATTTGTTAGGGAATTAATACATATTTGAATTTCCTCATATTATCTCAGGGCAGATAGACATTATACCAATATCTTGTCAAATTATAAGTGCAGAGAAATACATTTATGAAGTATAACTTAGTGCAAGCTAAAGGCACAAAGCAGATGGGTTGGAACATTGAAGCCACAACAGACCAGCTTGTGATCCTGACAATTTACTTAATTTCACTAGTCTCTCAGTTTTCTCATGTTAAAATAGGAACAGTAATAATACATCCCTGAAAGGACTATTGTAGTATTATACAAGTATAAGAGCTATCTAAGGAGAGAGTACATATTTCATGCTGAAAAAACAGTCTGGCAAGTAATAAACACTGAATAAATGTCAGCTATTTTTGTTGTCGTTATCCTCTCCACTTAAGTATACTTCTCCAAGGGATGAGAGAGCTCGGTAAGACAATGACAATTATCTGACCTAGTTTCTCTGATGGACAATGTTAGCATGTTAAAATAAACAATGGATTCATTCACATCCATCTCTGTTTCTCTCTTTCCCTTTCTTTTTATATCTGTCGGTCTTGCTATAAACTACTTTCATCCTGTAAACTTTCTTATTAATTAACCTCAATATCCAAACATTTAAAAAGTAGAAGCAAATTTCCTTTCTCTGTTATATTTCAGCCACCCAATGCATAATACAGTTAAGACCCAAACATTGATATTGTTAGCTAAGGAAAATAGCAGAAAATTTATGTTATCCAGTGAAGAGAGGAGGCACATAAAACACAACAGAAAAAGAAAATATTATTGGTTTCAGCCTGGTCAGTATTTCAAATCATCTGTGCTGGTTTTTCAGAATCTACAACCTGTAAATATAAACATACATATAAACATAAATATATAGATAAAACATAAATATATAGAGATTCTCTCATCATGAAGTTACTTGTAACATACTACTTCTGGCATCATAGGGAGATATCCATTTTGTATATTGCTTTTTAAAGTTCTAACATAATTTGAGATATTTTAAACTTCTAACAAATGTTAGAATTTCCTTGTGGTACAATCAGCTAGTCAGCAGATCTCATCTAATGCCTGTCTTCCCTTCAGTGTTCTTCAGCCATATTCTGTTTCCTCTCAGAACTGTCCTGCACACTCATTACCTCACATGAGACCTGAGTGTGACTCTGGCTGATGACAGGGACTCCTCGTTCACAGTCACTTTATGTTCATTTTGGAAGGATGAGTTGATTTCCAGAACTGGTTCAAGATGACACTACAAGAAAAGGTTTTTGCTGTGTATTCTCCATAGTCTCAGGTTCTTGCTCTTATTTTTCTACTTCCATTTTTATATGCTCTCTCAGACATTTTCAGCTGTGTCATATTGCTGCCAAGATTCTTTATTCTGCTGATTTTGGTTCCTAGGAAGGGATGCCTAGGTTTCAACATTTTCTGAGCTGGAGAATTACCCTCTGAAGGTCACTGGGCTGAAGAATCTCTTGAGACTAACAAATTTGAGGCCACCAAGGGCCCAGAGAGGAACAGTATATCTTTAATAGTTAAACAGCTTCTCCACAGGGAAAAATCTTGGCCCAGATGACCTCACTGATGAATTCAACTAAACATTTAAAGAAGAAATAAAACCAATTCTACACAAACTCCTCCAGAAAATTGTCTCAACTCATTCTATAACACCAGGAACACCATGACAATAAAAACAGACTAGGACACTACGAAGAAGTGAAAATTATATGGCAAAAAACTGTAAAAATTATAATCAGAATTTTAGCAAATTGAATCTATCAGTACAAAAAATAATACCCGGTTATCAAGTATGGTTTCTTCAAGTTGATTTAACACTTGTAAAATCAATTAGTTCATTATATCAAATTTTTTAAAATTTTGAAAAAATGACCATCTCAATAAATACAGATAAAAGTTAACAAAATACTACATCCATTACTGATAGAAATTATCAAAACATTAAGATAGAGACTTCCTAAACCTGATAAAAGGCATCTACAAAAAATCTACAACTAACATCATATCTAATGGTGAAAACTTAATCTTTTACTCTGGATATATGAAAGAAAACAAGGTCAACTACTCCCACCACTTCTATCCATCATTGTACTGGAGATTCTAGTCAATATAATGAGATGAGAAAAAATAATCCAAATTAAAAAAGGAAGATTTTTTTTCTGATGATCTTATGTATCTTTATTTGCAAATAGTATGATCATCCATTCAGTGGAATCTATAAAACCCACTGAAACAAATAAGTGAGTTGAACACAAAAACTAACAAGTGAGTGAAGGAAATAATATCTTTATACAAAAATCAATTGTATCTTATAGCAATGAATAATCAGAAATTAAATTTATAATCAATAACATATGCAATAGTGTCAAAGCATGTAACATATTAGAGATCAATCTAACAAAATATTTGAAAGACCTGTGCACTGGAAATTATAATACATTGGTGTAATAAAGAGATCTAAATAAGTAAAGGACATACCACGTTCGTGAGTTCAAAGACTTGATATTGTTAAGAGGACAATTCTGTCCAAATTGATATACAGATATAAAGGAATCCTAATAAAAATCCCAGCAGGTGCTTTGCAGGAATCGAAAATTGATTTTCAAATTTATATGGAAATGCAAAATTATATAATATCCAAAACAGCTTTGAGAGAGAAGAACAAATTTATAAAGCCAACACTACATTTTATAACATATTATAAGGTTACAACAATCAAGATGTGTGATAATGGCATAAATTCAAACAAATAGAGCAATAGAACAAGATAGGGAATAGTGATATAGTTGCAAAGGCAGTTCAGTGGAAAATGATAGAATTTTAAAAAGCAGTGGTAAAACAGTTGGATATTCATACACAAAAAATGTACTTAGACCCATACTGCACACCACTTAAAAAATTAAGCCAAAATAAACCAGAAACCTAAATGTAAATACCAAAACTATAAAAGTTCTAGAGAAAAACATAGAAGAAAATATTTGTTTCCATGAATTAGACAAAGATTTCTTGGATACAACAGCAAAAACGTGCTACACAAAAACAAAGTTGGTAAACTGGACTTCATCAGAATTAAAAATCTGCTCTACAAAGATGCTGCTAAGAAAATGAAAGGACAATACACAAAATTGGAAAAATATTGGCAAACCATACATACGATAAATTACTTGTATCCAGAATATGTAAAGACCGTTCAAATGCATTTTAAGAAAGCCAATTTAGAATGGGCAAGTGATTTGAACAAACACTCACCAAAAAAGATAAACACATGATACATAAGCACATGAAAAATAGTCAAATATACTGATTATTCTAAAAAAGCAAGTTAAATAACGTACACATCACTTAGAATGGCAATTAAAAAGTCCAAACATGCCAAAGGTTAGTGAAGATAAGAAGAAACTAGAATTTTCATTCACTGAGACAATCAGCTAGAAAAATAGTTTGACAGTTTTGTTAAATTTAATAATACACCTACCTACCATATGTCTAGTCATTCTACTCCTTAGTATATACCTATGAGATATGTAAGCATATGTCAGTACTTTTGCATGAATATTAATAGAAGCCTTATAATAACTCAGATCTGGAAGCAATTCAAATGTTCATCACTGGTTCAATGCATAAACAAATCGGTATATCAATACTTTGGAATATTACTCAAGAATAAAAATGAATACATGCTACAAGATGGATGAAATCTCAAACTAATTTTACTGAGTTAAAGAAGCCACAGCCCTCATAAAAGAATGGATACTATATAATTTCATTTTTATAAAATTTCAGAATGTGCAAAATAATCTAAATATATATGAAAAGCAGATCAGAGTATGCCTGGAGATAGGGAGGGGGTAGGAATAAAGAGGAAGGAAATAAATACGAAGGGGCATGAGAACACCTTGGGAGGACAATGAATATGTTCAGTGTCTTTTTATAGTGAGGGTTTCACGGGTGTTTCCGTATTTCAGAACTTAAACAATACACTCTAAATATGTATAACTTATTATATGTGAATTATTCTTTAAGACAGCTGTTGGAAAATTTAATTTCGGATGCATTAATTTCAGGTTAATTTTTTTATTATTGCTTTACTATGGTGTGTTAGTTTCTGCTTTATAACAAAGTGAATCAGTTATACATATACATATGTCCCCATATCTCTTCCTTCTTGCGTCTCCCTCCCTCCCACCCTCCCTATCCCACCCCTCCAGGCGGTCACAAAGCACCGAGCTGATCGCCCTGTGCTATGCGGCTGCTTCCCACTAGCTATCTACCTTACGTTTGGTAGTGTATATATGTCCATGCCTCTCTTTCGCTTTGTCACAGCTTACTCTTCCCCCTCCCCATATGCTCAAGTCCATTCTCTAGTAGATCTGTGTCTTTATTCCTGTCTTACCGCTAGGTTCTTCATGACTTTTTTTTTTCTTAAATTCCATATATATGTGTTAGCATACGGTATTTGTCTCTCTCTTTCTGACTTACTTCACTCTGTATGACAGACTCTAGGTCTATCCACCTCATTACAAATAGCTCAATTTCGTTTCTTTTTATGGCTCAGTAATATTCCATTGTATATATGTGCCACATCTTCTTTATCCATTCATCAGATGATGGGCACTTACGTTGTTTCCATCTCTGGGCTATTGTAAATAGAGCTGCAATGAACATTTTGGTACATGACTCTTTTTGAATTTTGGTTTTCCCAGGGTATATGCCCAGTAGTGGGATTGCTGGGTCATATGGTAGTTCTATTTGTAGTTTTTTAAGGAACCTCCATACTGTTCTCCATAGTGGCTAAACCAATTCACATTCCCACCAGCAGTGTAAGAGTGTTCCCTTTTCTCCACACCCTCTCCAGCATTTATTGTTTGTAGATTTTTTGATGATGGCCATTCTGACTGGTGTGAGATGATATCTCATTGTAGTTATGATTTGCATTTCTCTAATGATTAATGATGTTGAGCATTCTTTCATGTGTTTGTTGGCAGTCTGTATATCTTCTTTGGAGAAATGTCTATTTAGGTCTTCTGCCCATTTTTGGATAGGGTTGTTTGTTTTTTTGTTATTGAGCTGCATGAGCTGCTTGTAAATTTTGGAAATTAATCCTTTGTCAGTTGCTTCATTTGCAAATATTATCTCCCATTCTCAGGGTTGTCTTTTGGTCTTGTTTATGGTTTCCTTTGCTGTGCAAAAGCTTTGAAGTTTCATTAGGTCCCATTTGTTTATTTTTGTTTTTATTTCCATTTCTCTAGGAGATGGGTCAAAAAGGATCTTGTTGTGATTTATGTCATAGAGTGTTCTGCCTATGTTTTCCTAAAACAGGTTGATAGTTTCTGGCCTTACATTTAGGTCTTTAATCCATTTTGAGCTTATTTTTGTGTATGGTGTTAGGGTGTGATCTAATCTCATACTTTTACATATACCTGTCCAGTTTTCCCAGCACCACTTATTGAAGAGGCTGTCCTTTCTCCACTGTACATTCCTGCCTCCTTTATCAAAGATAAGGTGACCATATGTGCGTGGGTTTATCTCTGGGCTTTCTATCCTGTTGCATTGATCTATCTTTCTGTTTTTGTGCCAGTACCATACAGTCTTGATTACTGTAGCTTTGTAGTATAGTCTGAAGTCAGGGAGCCTGATTCCTCCAGCTCCGTTTTTCATTCTCAAGATTGCTTTGGCTATTCGGGGTGTTTTGTGTTTCCCTACAAATTGTGAAATTTTTTGTTCTAGTTCTGTGAAAAATGCCAGTGTTAGTTTGATAGGGATTGCATTGAATCTATAGATTGCTTAGGGTAATAGAGTCATTTTCACAATGTTGATTCTTCCAATCCAAGAACATGGTATATCTCTCCATCTATTTGTATCATCTTTAATTTCTTTCATCAGTGTCTTATAATTTTCTGCATACAGGTCTTTTGTCTCCTTAGGTGGGTTTATTCCTAGATATTTTATTATTTTTGTTGCAATGGTAAATGGAAGTGTTTTCTTGATTTCACTTTCAAATTTTTCATCATTAGTGTATAGGAATGCCAGAGATTTCTGTGCATTAATTTTGTATCCTGCTACTTTACCAAATTCATTGATTAGCTCTAGTAGTTTTCTGATAGCATCTTTAGGATTCTCTATGTATAGTATCATGTCATCTGCAAACAGTGACAGCTTTAGTTCTTCTTTTCTGATTTGGATTCCTTTTATTTCCTTTTCTTCTCTGATTGCTGTGGCTAAAACTTCCAAAGCTATGTTGAATAAGAGTGGTGAGAGTGGGCAAACTTGTCTTGTTCCTGATCTTAGTGGAAATGTTTTCAGTTTTTCACCATTGAAGATGATGCTGGCTGTGGTTTTGTCATATATGGCCTTTATTATGTTGAGGAAAGTTCCCTCTATGCCTACTTTCTGCAGGGTTTTTATCATAAATCGGTGTTGAATTATGTCAAAAGCTTTCTCTGCATCTATTGAGATGATCATATGGTTTTTGTCCTTCAATTTGTTAATATGGTTTATCACATTGATTGTTTTGTGTATATTGAAGAATCCTTGCATTCCTGGAATAAACCCCACTTGATCATGGTGTATGATCCTTTTAATGTGCTGTTGGATTCTGTTTGCTTGTATTTTGCTGAGGATTTTTGCATCTATGTTCATCAGTGATACTGGCCTGTAGTTTTCTTTCTTTGTGACATCCTTGTCTGGTTTTGGTATCAAGGTGATGATGGCCTTGTAGAATGTGTTTGGAAGTGTTCCTCCCTCTGCTATATTTTGGAAGATTTTGAGAAGTATAGGTGTTAGCTCTTCTCTAAATATTTGATAAGAATTCGCCTGTGAAGCCATCTGGTCCTGGGCTTTTGTTTGTTGGAAGATTTTTAATCACACTTTCAATTTCAGTTCTTGTGATTGGTCTATTCATATTTTCTATTTCTTCCTGATTCAGTCTTGGCAGCTTGTGCATTTCTAAGAATTTGTCCATTTCTTCCAGATTGCCCATTTTATTGGCATAGAGTTGTTTGTAGTAATCTCTCATGATCTTTTGTATTTCTGCAGTGTCAGTTGTTACTTCTCCTTTTTCATTTCTGATTCTATTGATTTGAGTCTTCTCCCTTTTTTTCTTGATGAGTCTGGCTAATGGTTTATCCATTTTGTTTATCTTCTCAAAGAACCAGCTTTTAGTTTTATTGCTCTTTCCTATCGTTTCCTTCATTTCTTTTTCATTTATTTCTGATCTGATTTTCATGATTTCTTTCCTTCTGCTAACTTTTGGGTTTTTTTGTTCTTCTTTCTCTAATTGCTTTAGGTGCAAGGTTAGGTTGTTTATTCGAGATGTTTCCTATTTCTTAAGGTAGGATTGTATTGCTCTAAACTTCCCTCTTAGAACTGCTTTTGCTGCATCCCATAGGTTTTGGGTCATCGTGTCTCCATTGTCATTTGTTTCTAGGTATTTTTTGATTTCCTGTTTGATTTCTTCAGTGATCACTTTGTTATTAAGTAGTGTATTGTTTAGCCTCCATGTGTTTGTATTTTTTACAGATCTTTTCCTGTAATTGATATCTAGTCTTATAGCGTTGTGGTCGGAAATGATACTTAAACAATTTCAATATTCTTAAATTTACCAAGGCTTGACTTGTGACCCAAGATATGATCTATCCTGGAGAATATTCCATGAGCTCTTCTGAAAAATGTGTATTCTGTTGTTTTTGGATGGAATGTCATATAAATATCAATTAAGTCCATCTTGTTTAATGTATCATTTAAAGCTTGTGTTTCCTTATTTATTTTCATTTTGGATGATCTGTCCATTGGTGAAAGTGGGGTGTTAAAGTCCCCTACTATGAATGTGTTACTGTCGATTTCCCCTTTTATGGCTGTTAGTAATTTGCCTTATGTATTGAGGTGCTCCTGTGTTGGGTGCCTAAATATTTATAATTGTTATATCTTCTTCTTGGATTGATCCCTTGATCATTATGTAGTGTCCTCCTTTGTCTTTTCTAATAGTCTTTATTTTAAAGTCTATTCTGTCTGATATGAGAATTGCTACTCCAGCTTTCTTTTGGTTTCCATTTGCATGAAATATCTTTTTCCATCCCCTTACTTTCAGGCTGTATGTGTCTCTAGGTCTGAAGTGGGTCTCTTGTAGACAGCAAATATACGGGTCTTGTTTTTCTATCCATTCAGCCAATCTGTGTCTTTTTGTGGGAGCATTTAGTCCATTTACATTTAAGGTAGTTATCGATATGCATGTTATTTTATAATACTTACAGTAGAAAATTTTGGTTGCAGTTCCAGAAGAAGTAACCCTGATTATATAAATTCAAAATGAACTCCTCTGGCTGACAGTACGAAATAAAATGTTGGAGTGAAAAAAATTAATACAACCTGAGAATTTAATAATAGAAATTATTATGAATATTAATTGTATTTAATTAATAATTATTATTAATAATAAGTAATATTTATTCATTATTTACCATGTCCTAGGCCTTTTTCTAAGATCATTCCATGTATATTATTCAAGTAATGTAACAAGCCACTGTGCAGTCTTCCTCTGGAAATCTTGAAAAATTATCTTGATAGCCACATGGACTTCTGTATATTTTCCATGCCATCATTCTACTGTTACCTGGAGAGAGTCTGGGTGAATAACCTGCTTCTGTTATTTCCAGAGCCTGGTCCTATTGAGTCATGGACACTCTCTTCCAAGATATAATTTACATATGGTCTGATAGGCAAGTGAACAAAATAATAATAATCTGAAATTTTTGTCTCTGTTCTCTGTCTGAAAACTTTTCATGCATGCTAGTTTTTAATCTTTTTTTTTAGAGTGTAAGGAAAAAGATTGACTCTCACTGTCACAGTAGAAAGGGGTGGTAGTGGATACATTGTAATTATATATCATTACTGTTAGTCACATCAAATGTATACGGATTTAAGGCACATTTAACTGTTTGGAAGCAATTCTTGTCAAAATTTAAGAAGCTTAACCATTTACAAATTTCTTTTTGTCTGCTCAGTCGATATTGTCTGAATCTCACCTCTAATGTTCTTGAACATGAGGATAGGATCAATATTTTTATTTTGACTACTTAGCACCTGGAAAAGTAAATAACACATAGCACAAGCCCAGCGTATACTAGTTTAACTGAACTGAATTCAAAAGAGATAAGTCTCAACTTGCTCTAATAAATCTTTTCTTTGTCATTATATCCATTTTTCTCTCTGTCGATCCCATTTATTATCCAATATGAGAAATTTATGATCTTTCATTAAGGAAGTCAGAATAAGATAGGAATATAGAAGGAATCAAATTTCAAGGTTGCTTCATGTGTAATGATTTTCATAAGTTTCCTAATTTCTGCTTTCACATTTCATATAATTTTATATTGCAAATATTATTCATCAAACCTGGAAGTTTTAATTTCCTGATTGAAGAGGTATCCTTTAGATCCTGTTCATACTTTCATATTTAACCAGTACACTATTTACCCTAATTTTGTAAAAATTTAATTTAATCACTTTATGTGTAATATCTTTGATCTTTGATTTAAATTTTATTTCTTTCAAATTTATGAAATGGTTATATAAATAAAGTGTATTTACATTAATCATTTATATCTTAATATTCTTTTCTAGTACAGAATGTCAAGTATTCACCTTTAATTTAAAACCTCTATAAGATGTTTCAATGTATTTATACTATATACTTCCCATGATTTTTACATCTTTAACATTTATATCATGTGATTATTTTGCCCAGAAATTAGGAGTTCAGTTAGTTTTCCAGAATATACTTTCTCTCTCTATGTAAAAAAAATTTTATTAGTGAATAAAATAGTTGATTTATCAGAGAAAAATAATATGGAAAATATGCTTTTAAAATTCTCAGAGCTCAAAATTAAAAAGGCATATGTAAATATGAAATATAGAACATGTTATATTTTGTTAAGACTCAATATATTTGTCAACATCATTTATAAAATTCAGACCATCATTCCAACTCTTATTCATAGTGTAACTGTTGAATCAATGTTAAGAAGGTGGGATGACAAAGGTCTTCCTATATATCATATGTTCAATATTAATTTCATGATAATAATGTGATTAAGGAAAAAAATCCATAATCAATATTGTCACACTCTAAACAAGAGTGTTATCTCTATTTCCTTTTTTTCTGCCATATTGTCAAGATTACTGAGTGCCAAAATAGAAGTTGAAGATAGCACATGATACATTACATTTTGGCCTGTCTAAAACACATATATTTGAATTTTTAAAACATAACCCTTGAGCTGAAATTCACAAAAATATATTGGTTAATACATTTGTGATCATTTTCTAGTAAAATGGAATCCATATGTTTAATACATTATGAAATTGTAGTGACCAAAGTAAAATATTGATTCCTGACTGCTCAGTTTTTTGGAAATTTTGTCATTGAGTTTTAGGGCAGGGAAATCTGATAGTTTAAATTTCTGAAAGCATTTAGATCTTTGAAGAGAAATAACACAAGTCCACACTCAAATCTGAAAATACTTTGTATCCATTTAGTTCTGTGTTGAGTTTTAAATGGTTATTTAAGTACATGTGCTCAAAATAATATTGTAGTTTCCATCATTATGTATCTGGGAGTGTGGGAGAGAGAACCAATAAAATTAATCTCTGTAAGCTTCCTAGACAAAAAATAAACTTACCAGACTAACTATGAGTAAAAAATAACTTTATAGTCCAGGCATCAATTCTGAAGTTTATTATTATAATGAAATTATCAGGAAATCATTTGATGCCATTTTTATAGATTTTAAAAAGTAAATGTTGAGGGCTTCCCTGGTGGTGCAGTGGTTGAGAGTCCGCCTGCCGATGCAGGGGACACGGGTTCATGCCCTGGTCCAGAAAGATCCCACATGCCACGGAGCGGCTAGGCCCGTGAGCCATGGCCGCTGAGCCTGTGCGTCCGCAGCCTGTGCTCCACAACAGGAGAGGCCACAACAGTGAGAAACCCGCGTACTGCCAACAAAAAATAAAAATAAAAATAAATTCATTTACAGAGATTTCTTTTAAAAATTACATAAGTCAATAAAACTACATAATATATCTTAAAGTTCTTAGGAAAAAAATTAAGAATTCTAATAATATAGAATATAAGCTAGAAAAATTCAGAAAAGAAGAGGAAGAGACTATAAAACTATTGCAGTAATAAAGATTTCTTTTAAGGCCTCAAAAAAGAGAATGATTTTTGCTCAATACAGTTTATGAAAATAAACATGAGCTCAAGTGTAAGTGAGCAAAATAGAGGGGAATAAGCAAAAAGTTAAGTTGTTTACAGAGACATTTCTTAGATGTGCATGGTAGGTATACTCCATATATCTGTATTCACAGTATATCCATAATTGGTATCTTTGAGGAAGAGAGACAAATAAGGTAGTTACAGAAATAGTAAAAAATATGACAAAATATTCCAAAAATATACAAAGACTTAAGAATATAACATACATATATATATATAACTAAATCACTTTGCTGTACACCTGAAACTAGCACAACGGTATAAATCAACTCTACTTCAATTAAAAATGTATATAACACAATGTATCATATACTATTCCAAATAAGAAATGCTGGATACCAATGAAAACTGTGCCATGTTTGTAAAATGAAGAATAAATCCTTTGAAAATACAGGGAGTAAAAGTTATCTCCTAACTTAAAAAAAAAAAATAGTCTGAATTCAGATATTAAAATTGGGAATTCAGAGCTAGAAGAAAATGAACGATGACTGTAGGGTCTTCGGGGAAAGAAAGAGTGACTAAAGAATTTTAAACTGAGTGAAACCATATTTAAATATAATAACAAAAGGAAAATATTTTCAAACATGATGAAACTTTTAGAGAATCTTCTCATTTTAAGAAAAACTGCTGGGCTTCCCTGGTGGTGCAGTGGTTGAGAATCTGCCTGCTAATGCAGGGGACACGGGGTCAAGCCCTGGTCTGGGAGGATCCCACATGCCGTGGAGCAGCTAGGCCCGTGAGCCACAACTACTGAGACTGCACGTCTGGAGCCTGTGCTCCGCAACAAGAGAAGCCGCGATAGTGAGAGGCCCATGTACCGCGATTAAGAGTGGCCCCCATTTGCCACAACTAATGAAAGCCCTCACACAGAAATGAAGACCCAACACAGCAAAAATTAATTAATTAATTAATAAACTCATACCCCCAACATCTTCTAAAAAAATAAAAAATCACTTGGGTTCTAGTCCTAGCTCTGCCACTTACTATCTCAACATTTTTAAAAAAACAAAAAATGAAAAACTGCACAAATAGTTTTAGTCAACTGAGAAATTAAACAAGAATGTACGTAGTGACATCAACAAGATGGTGGTATAGGAATTTCTAGCACTGCCCCCTCCCCAAAACATCAATTTGAACTATCCATGCAAAAAAATACTTTCACAAAGAGTTAGGCATTCCAGGTGAAGATTTATAGCACCCAGACAAAGCACAGAAATAGGCATCGAAGAGTATGAAAGAGATAGGTCCACATTATCCCCATCATTCAGCCCACACTTAAGCTCAGGGAGCCCAGCACTGAGAGACACACCATGGGAAAAGAAGAGTGAAATGAGCAGCTGAATTCACTGCAGACCCCAATGTTGGCCAGCTCTAGCACAAGGCCAACTCCTACAGCTTTAGGTGGGAAGCTCCCATTAGACTTCTGTAACTCATGCCTCCTGGCCCATCCCTGCACAAGCTGGCTCCCCTGGTCCCAGGCAGCTCCTGTGGTCCAAGGCTCCAAACCAGACCCTGTAAATCTGGCCTCCTGGCAGGCATCTGCCAAACCAGTTTCCTGTCTGGAACAGCACCAGGGTGGCCCCCACTACCTATTCTCTAGACTGGTTTTTGCAGACCAGATATGGAAATCAAGCAACACACTCCTTAACAACCAAGGAGTAAAAGAAGAAATCAAAAGGGAAATCAAAAAACATCTTGAAACAAATGAGAATGGAAACACAACATACAAGAATTATGGGATGTAGCAAAAGCAGTTCTAAGAGGAAAGTTATAGTGATAAATGCCTAACAAGAAAAAAGAAAGATCACAAATAAACAACTTAACATTACAACTCAAGGAACTAGAAAAAGAACAAATTAAGCCCAAAATTAGCAAAAGGAAGGAAATAACAAAGATTAGAGCACAAATAGCAGAAAAACAATAGAAAAGATCAATGAAATTAAAAGCTGGTTTTTTTTTAAAAGTTAAACAAAATAAACTTTTTTTTTTTTTTTTTTTTTTGCGGTACGCAGGCCTCTCTCTCACTGTTGTGGCCTCTCCTGTTGTGGAGCACAGGCTCCGGACGCGCAGGCTCAGTGGCCATGGCTCACGGGCCTAGCCGCTCTGCGGCATGTGGGATCTTCCCGGACCAGGGCACGAACCCGTGTCCCCTGCATCAGCAGGCAGACTCTCAACCATTGCGCCAGCAGGGAAGCCCATAGATCAACTTTTGGCTAGATTAACTAAGAAAAAAGAGAGAAGACTCAAATAAATAAAATCAGAAATGAAAGTGGAGAAATTACAACTGGCATCACCAAAATACAAAGTATCATGAGACAACCATGAAAATTATACACCAGCAAATTGAGTAACCTAGAAGAAGCGGATAGATTTCTAGAAACATACAACCTACCAAAACTGAATCATGAAGAAATAGAAAAACTGAACGGACCAGAAGCAAGTGAGGAGATTGCATCAGTTTCCTTACCGATTCAATCCCAACAGAGAAATGTTCAAGACCAGATGGCTTCACTGGTGAATTCTATCAAACATTTAAAGCCGAATTAAGGCTAATCCTTCTCAAACTCTTCTAAAAAATTGAAGAGGAGGGAGCACTCCCAAACTCATTTTATGAGGCCAGCATTATTACTTAAATACCAAAGCAAGATAAGGACACTACAAGAGAAGAAAACTACAGCCCAATATCCCTGATGAATATAGACGCAAAACTTTCCAGTAATATACTAGCGAATTGAATTCAACAGTACATTAAAAGGATCACACACCATGATCAAGTGGGGTTCAGAACCCTTGGATGCAAGCATGGTTCAACACATGCAAGTCAATAAATTTGATAACCACATTGATAGAATGAAAAATTAAAATCTCAATAGTTGCAGAAAGAAGCTTTTGACAACATTTAACATCCCTTCAAGATAAAAGCTCTCAATAAACGGGTCATAGAAGGAACCTACCTCAACATAATTAATGCCATATATGACAAATCCACAGTTGACATCATACTCAATGGTGAAAGTTTGAAAGATTTCCCGCTAAGATCAAGAACAAGGCAAGGGTGCTCGCTCTCACCAGTTTTATTCAATATAGTACTAGAAGCCATAGGCAGAACAAATAAGCAAGAAAAATAAAAAGCATCCAAATTGGAACGGAAGAAGTAAAATTTTCTCTGCAGATGATATGATCTTATATATAGAAAATGCTAAAGACTCAACCAAAAAATTGTTAGAGCTAATTAATGAATTCAGTAAAGTTGCAGGATACAAAATCCATATGCAAAAATCAGTTGTATTTCTATGTATTAACAATGAACTATCTGAAAAAGAGACAAAGAAAAACAATTCCATTTACAATTATATCAAAAGTAATAAAATATTTAGGAATAAATTTAAACAATGATGTAAAAGATATTTACACTGAAAATTACATGACATTGATGAAAGAAACTGAAGAAGACACACAATAAATGGAAAGATATGCTGTGTTCATGGATCAGAAGAATTAAAATACAAGAGGGTACCAGGAAAGTAATCACAAATAGAAGAAACATAATAATTTGAAAAAGATGATAGTATAGATACAGACCTGATGAGGTGATCAAGAACAAACATTATGGAACATTTAAAACAATCTACAAGTTGAATACAGTAGAACAAAATGAAAGAGACATGGGTCTGAATGAATTGAGAGACCCCATACTAAACCTGGGCATACTACCTGAGTGTGATACATAAACCTGTCAGATCCACTATTATTTTGCTCTGTTACAGCTCCCTTGACAATACAGAATTGAAGATTATAAACAACTATATGATTAATCAAAAATAAAGCCTTCTTGATATTGAACTAACACAATAAAAGTCAACTGCCATTTTCCTTAACAATATTAGATAGATTGGTAGGCTAATATTGTAACATTATAAAATAAGTATTACATGTTACCCAATATTAATATTCTTGTTAAAAGTAGGAATAAGAGGGCTTCCCTGGTGATGCAGTGGTTGAGAGTCCTCCTGCCCATGCAGGGGATACGGGTTCGTGCCCTGGTCCGGGAAGATCCCACATGCCGCCGAGCAGCTGGGCCCGTGAGCCGTGGCCGCTGAGCCTGTGCGTCCGGAACCTGTGCTCCGCAACGGGAGAGGCCACAAGAGTGAGAGGCCCGCGTACTGCAAAAAAAAAAAGTTCCTTGGCCAGTATCAAGCCTAGACCCCAAAATGCTTTTAGGGGCCTAAGCAAGCTGAGAATGTAATATAACAGGGAGAACCAGAGTTACTGCATGCTCCATCTAAGGCATTCAAAATCAAAAAGAAAACACAAACACTTGTCTGTGGGCTGACGAATGGGCCATAAGTTTGTAACTCCCAAATGAAAGCTTGGAACCAGAATCTGAAGCTTTTTCCTAATATAGTTGCTTCCTGACACAACGTCTATATAATAGATGCTTTGTAGATTTTGATTAGTGCAAAGTAGTTTACATATGAGCTGTGACACTCACTTGGAGATTTCTTGTCACATATTTACATGTTCTGGATGGGAGTTAACTATAAATAATTGGAATATTTTAAAACAACTCTTTTTGGCTTTCTATAAGATGGCAAATAATTGTTTTCATTACATAAAATGAAATACCACTACTGAAATAGCATTTTACCTGCTTAAGAAACTGGTCAGTTGCTTTGTTGTGCTTGGTTAAGACACTTAGCGGAGAAGGATTAGCATATTCAAACTGAGGATTGTAGGTGAAGTCAGACTTAAGAGTCTCACTTTTTCTTTCTCCAAGTTGGTGGGCTTTATAGCAGTCAGTATACAAAATTTCCTTCCAGAAAATTCATCTCCTTTTTCAAAACTTCTAGACAGCTGAGGCTGCGGCTTTGGCTTTGGAAAAGTAGGGAAATGGCGTCGCTTGACCTTTCTTTCATTTTGGGGTGTAGGTGGCAGTACTACGCTGTTTCCTGTGACAGAGATACCATGTGTAAACTTTACAGGACTTGACACTGAACTAGTGACAAAAACAGCAGGCTGCCTTTCTAGGCAGTACCAAGTACCACTGCTCATCACAGGCACTGGGGCTTTTATCTTGCGAAGATCTTTACTACGTGAAGAGCTACGAGATTGCTGGGTTTTCTACATCTTTTGGAGTAGGTGGAGGAAGACTGTTTTTGTGAATGATGCTCTTTCTCCTCTTTGCTCTGTAGTAGGACATTGTAACTACTGGTTCCAGTTGTGAAAATGTCCTTTAGTATTCCAGGAGGTAAATGTGGCATGCTTCTTTTGCTGTCAATGATCAAGGACTCTTCTGCATTTAGAATAGACTTCTTAGCAAGTTCTTGCTCAGGCCAGTGAAGCTTTTCCGTTCCTCTAGTGGACTCCAGCATCGTCCCAATGAGGCCGCGGGCGGCGGGCTCTGGGGGCAAGGGCCAGACAGGAACCGCGAGGGCGGCCCCTAGCCTGCAGCCATGCCTCAGATGCGGGGTCGCGGAGGAAGGTTGCTCTGGGCGGATGGGTGCAGGATAAGGCGGGTAAGGACACACGAAGACGTGCTGACAGAAAGCTGTGAGCAGCGTTCCCTCCAGCCCGCAGGTGCTGGAAGGTACTCTGTATAATGTTATTTATATGACACTTTGGAAGAGTCAAATAAAATTTATAATGACAACACAGATTAGTGGTTGTTCAATGCCCTGGTAAGGTGACTAGGAAGGGACACCAGGGAACAATGGGGATAATCTAACTTGATTTTTATGGTGGTTACATGACTGTATCAGTTAGCCAAAATTCATCAAACTTTGCATGTAAAAGATGTGCATTTTATTGTGTGTAAATTATAAACCAATAAAGTTGATTTTGTCATGTAATATACAAGAATTTCTAGCAAATTTCAGTAAAAGAAAAATTGGGAGACGGTGGAGACTTTTTTTCCTACATTATTAAGCTACATTGTAATGCTACTATAATTAAAATTGTTTTCTACTATGCATACATGTAGACAGACAGGAAAGTGGGGAAAAAAGAATAGTTAGAAATTTATCTAAATACGTAACAGAATTATAGCAGTAAATATAGGTAGAATTTCAGAGCATTCGGGAGAAAATTGCAAAGTAACATTGCTAGAAAAAACGGTTAAAAACCTGGTGAATATATAGAATTATCTTAACGTCAAATTTTTGCATCATCAAAAATTCTGGTTGCATCAGAGACTTAAACATAAAAATGAAATCATCAAATTATTAGAAAAAATACCAGCGTGTGGATGGTTGTGTTTAGCAAGAGACAAAACCACAAACCCCACACATAAAAATTGGTACCGATGGCTACTCTAAAGTAAAGTTATCTGAATAGCAGTAATATTACTGGAAAGAAAATCAATTTCAAAAACACAAACTGGAAAAAATTGCAATGTGTACAACAGTTAGCATTAAATAAATAAATTCTGATTAAATAAAGCAGTAGTACCAAATGAAAAAACGAAAACCACAACTCAACAGAAAGATGGGCAAGACGTATTTTATAATAAATGAAATACAAATGGCTGTTACATGTAAGAAGGTATTTCCATATATAGTTTATTTGCAATGGGAATAAATCATGAAAAAGAATAAAAATTAAATGACTTCTATATTTATTTTTCTTTTGGTCACTATACCTCCCAGTTATCTATGAGTATGCCTCACCTTCTATGCAGTAAATAACTTTTAAACTTTTTGTTGAATGATTGAATGAATGAATGTAGGGAAGTAGGGAGTGAAATTGATCACAATAATATACTTTGTATCAGTTAATTTTAATGTGGAAAGTAATTATCAAAATAAATATTAAGAAATATTTTAGAAAAGTTTTGGTATTTTGAATGATGCATTTATGGAGAGAAAGGGCAGATAAAATAGAAATAAAGAAATCCTTACAGAGGTATTACCAATTGCCAAGTCTCTTAGTGTGTACAGCAGTATTGTTACAATTCTGTTTCACAAACAGATATGATCAGAGGGCTGTACTGACACTGGACAGGGCAATGAAGGTGCCTGAAGCTACTACAACCTCCCTCCAGTAGATTGTATGTTGAACCTATGGAACTCATACAGTAGATTCCATGGTGAATGTAAGGGCTGATTTAGTGATTTAAAACTAATTCCTACACTTGAGCTTGAAACTAAGTTTAATTGTCATCTACCAGCTTTGGAAATGTGCAAGGCCCGTGAGATTTCAACAAATTACAACTATAAAAAGTGACCACATAGAAATTGACTTGATAAGGACTTATGATGAGTTTCTGAGTTAGTTCAATAGCGATCCTTGTCATGATTCGGTAGTGAGATGTATATATGCTCAGACATAGATGCCAACCAAAATTATATCTGAGATGTGAAACAAAAGAAAATATTAATTGGCTAAGAAGATCCATTTTATTATACTGACAATGATATGTCATTCTATCTTTTTTCTTTTTCACTCCACCAAAATGTATAATGAATACATTTACATGTGATAAAGGAAAGAATAATGTGAATTGCAATCATGTAGCCAATTGAATTGTGCTTATTTCAAAAATGAAAAATAACATCCTTAATCCCACATTGAGTCCACTTAATGAGAAAGCTGGCAAGTAGACATTTTTGTTTAAAGTCCTAAAGATTTCACCAGTGTGACATTTTGGAATATCTGCTGACTACTTAACTTGCCAAATAATTGAGAATGAGAAAACTGTCAAAATGAGGGTTTCTAGAGAGTTAAAATGAAAAGAAAGGTATAGATTTTTAAAATATACTATTTCATGTTATCTGTTTTTATCAGCAAATCAAAGACATATGATTATCCTTTCATTTGCATAGTCTCAACATCTGTTTAATAATTCAAAGTCAATTTGATAGGTTGATAATAGTCTGTGGCATGTTTGAGCCTGGTATGGGTGTCACATCATAATGGGACACTAGTGAAGTGGTCTTTTCTCTGATCCTGACATTAGAATTCTTACTTGACATGTACATGTCACTTGGGGGGGAGGAGTGACACTCTCATCCATTTGTCACAGTGATACAGTGCCCAATCCTTGGTCAGTTGAAGTATTTCTCTATAGTTTAAATAATGACTTCTTGCTTTTTGATTTTTAAAGTGATTTTAATGCTCACAAATTTGACAACTAGCCACTTCAAAAATTCAAATACTCTGGAAATAAGTACAGGGGATATTGTATCAACTAGTGCATGTCTTTTATTTTTTAAATATCACAAAATGGCCAGTGGATGTAAGTTAAACAGTGAATATTCTACAGTCATTTTTTTGTTATCGTTGAGATTACTTACAAAAGCAGCAATAATGGCGATGTGAGGATGGATCCTCTTACCTATGGGCTTCCCCTAGGGAAATGGAATAGAACAACAAATTCAGGAGATGTTATTGGCAGTTTTATGACATATTTCCATAAATAATAAAAAGCATCTAAGACATGCAGGCAGAACTGTTCTGTGACATTCAAGGAAACCTCTTGTTCTAAAATTATGAAAACAGTCACTTCACACATTTGTGTTCATTGTTAGGTGGATAATTTTGGTGGGGAAATGTTCATTGAGGAGAAACAAAAGCAATGTATTTTGTTAAATCCTTGAAAATTTAAAAGTATGCTAAAATTTTAGTTCTTTGAGTGAGTTGGTACGTCTTTTCTGATATTTGTAGCCATGTTCCTAATCAATCAATATAAATTTTTCTATAAACTGTACATTTTTGAATACTGCATGAATTAATTCAACATATTCAATGTATTTGGGTACCATTGTTTACTACAATGCAATAAGTTATTATTTCATAGTATGGCCTTATTACTTCTTAATGGATGGGTTTAGTATTATTCTACTCAGTGCTGCCCAGCAGTGTCAAAGGAGCTTGTAATCACACCCGCAGAGCCAGAGGCACCAGAAAAGATTAAGAGAAAAGGCAGTCCCTCTGTGTTGAAATGAATGACCTTGTTCTACTATTCATCAGCAAGTGGTGGGGGATCATCATTAATTTTAGTTCATATTTTTTTTGCTTCTACTTTAAATCCCTTCTTGACACCTCTTGAGAGTATATGAATTATTATATCAGCAGGTATGAGGTGCTGAAGCATGCAGTCTCATGCAGGGAGAAATCAAGCAGTTGAACCATTAAAATTAATGCAAATAGTCTGTTTCTATTTAAGAAAGGAAAGAGGGGAATCTTGAGGAAGAATTATACATAGTATAACAGAATTGTCTATAAACTACTCTTAAAATTATGTATTGCTTTAATCCAAAATAAATACACTGTTTTGCAATATCAACTTTCTTTTCGTGTGTATTAATTCATTACAAATTAGCTATAAAAAGACCAGTCCTAAACTCTAAATTTACTTTTATTTCCCTTTCCTATCAATACAAGGTGTTTTTACAACCTGTTTTCCAGCAGGCCAAAAGGAATTTTTGAAATCCGTTTCTTTATACTTGTAATTCTGTGTTTTAAATAATGTAACCCATACCAACCAGAGAGAAATGAAAGATTCTTTGAAGCATTGCACACCTCCTCTTGAGTGTCTGCAGCAGGAAGATCCAACCCATAGTCAGAAAGGGTTTCTCTACATCTATCTTAAAGCATTACTGCCAAAACTTCAGGTTCTATTCTTGGGAAAGAGGAAAAAAATTCTCTATTTATCATAAAACATATTAAATCATCTTTTATATCACTGCTAAGAATCTTTTCACAGAACATAGTAATCTTTTGTAGAGTTCTCACACAGTCTAACATTCTTTGACTCTTTTTCTCAAATGCTGTGTTCGCCAATTTCCTCCTTACTTATTGCCACATAACATGACAATGTCCAAGATGTGTATTTCCAATGCAAGCTGTTTATACATACAGTTTGGTTAGGTGGAATTTATTCTTCATGTGGTGTTTAAACCTGGGTTCTAGTTTAGCTATGTTTCCCTCCAGCAATCTATAGCCTTTCCACCTCTTGATATCTTCATATTAAAAGTGATCAATAGCTCCTGTCTTTTTCTTAAAATACATGAAGTAAGTGTATAAGTTTCTTGGCATATTTTAAGTTTAAGGAATTATTATAGTAAAGATACTGTAAGGTAGACATAAGAATTCTAGAATATTCTCACAAACATGATGTTGACTTTCATCAACATCTGATTATAGAAACTAAAAGTCATTAAATCTTTTTTCCAATATCTGTTTTTCATGTTTGTAAATCATTTTGGTTGTGGCTTAGATAAATGAAACAGTATTATGAAGAGTTTCAAAATGCATGGCTTATCTTTGACAGGCATAGGGATTGTCTTTGACACTAAAACAACACAAAGAGAATGGCTTATCATAAGGAGTGCAGAATACACAACCTCTGCCTACCATGAGTAATGGCTGATGGCATTGCTTACTGCTTGCTTTCCATTGCAAAATAATTATCTGGAGCAGATAAGATCACAAGATGGTTAATATCATAAGCCTGCCCCTGTTGCTAATATGATCTTATCAGTCACTGACTGATTACTTTCTAGGGAGAAGTATCAGCCTGTTCCCTTTTTTTTTTTTTAAACTGGGCTAAGCTGCGATGCAAATGCTATACAGTACAATAGTAAAATGAGCTTTTACTTTTTTCTTTGATAAATATTTTGCTCACAGAGCTGTGTTTACCTCATGGGACTATTGCCAAAGGCAGAGGTTCAATTCCATGTGCTGAAATATATCATCATGTTTTGGCATAATTGCATTTCTAATGGCCTCTCAGAGAAAGGAATGTATAAGTGCCAATTACAGCATGGTACAAATAAAGCATTATTATGTGCTGTGGAACAATCAACATAATGGCAATATAGTCATATCATATTACATTCAGTTATTTCTATTTCTTCTATTTGAATCTCTCTGTCAACAAACGATTTTTTAAAAAATGCCCCAAATGTGACTTGAATGCTATAAAAGTAATAATTTCTTTGCCAGTGATGTATGTAAAATAATCTATATAAATGTATATATAGAGAGAGCACAAGATCTCATATATAGATGTGTGTGTAGATACCCGTATGCAGATACAGATATAGATAGGTGTTCCATATACAGATATAGATACATATATGATAGTCCACCACCACTTTGATTATTTAGTTATTTAAATTATTTTATTTAATTATTCAAATTACTGTTCTGAAAAGCAGAAAATAACTGAGTAACTAGTTTCAGCCTCGTTAACATATGAGACATATGAGAAAGTGATAACAACCAAACACACTAAAAGGAAAAATCACACAAATAATAACTCAAAAAGAAATGTAAGTATAAAACACAAGCACTAAAATGAAATACAGATTGTTTCTAATGTTTGAAGGAAGCTCTTTTTTATTGTTGAAATAAATATTATGCAATAGGGGAAAATATATTACTTATTTTCTTCAAACCAAAATGTCTTAAAGGTGTACAGACTCTTGAAAATGATGTGCTGAATCAAGGGAATGCTCACTCTAATGTCAGCATTGGAAAGCTGCCGAACGTCTTCTGATCTTGAGCTACATAACAAGTCAAAAATAAATTTTTTTCACTTCAGTTTTTTACCAAGTCATAACCTGTTTGACAATATGGCAACACTACCCAGGAAAGAACCTTATTGGTTTGGGCATCTAGTTTAAAGGGAGACAAACCATAATTTGTCTGTGATGAAATGACCGTCATTCTTGGTGTGTTGTCCTTGAGCAACAAATTTAAATCTGTCGCTGAGGAAAAGATTGTCTTTTTCAGAATAACAGGTTATTGGTTTTAGAAGAAAATCACTTAATAAAATTTTATTTCAGAATTTTTACATTTTCACAATTACAGATTTATAGCGGAGTTTTTAATTATTCCAAACATAGAATATTTATACAATATTAAATATAAAAAAGGAAATATAAAGCCCTATTTCATTAAGAAAGCTCAAATGGTATAGTTATGGGAAATATGTATACAGTAAATATTGTAAAAAATGCCAGAGAAAATATTTAGAAGAAAATAGGGTGGCAGTGTGGAGGAGAGGAAAGAAGAGATTAGAAATGAGACACACTACCGTATGTAACATGGACTGTATAATGTGGACTTCATTTGAATCAAGAAATTTTGAAATCTTTAATTGAAATTTTCTAGTAGATAAAAGTAAAATAATTACAGGTCTGTTCGGTGGCTTAAGTGGTCAACCATCTTAATGCTGGATTTGCAAACTTTATGAGTCATCAAAAGCTACAAATGTTTAACTTGAAATGGATTAAAGACTTGAATAAGACCTAAAACCATTAAACTCCTAGAAGAAAACATAGGTAGCAAACTCTTGACGTGGGTCTTAGGAATTATTTTTTGAATTTGACACAAAAAGCAAAAGCAGTAATAGCAAAAATAAACAAGTGGGGCTACAATAAACTAAAAAGCTCCTACACAGCAAGGGAAACCATTAAAAAAATGAAAAAGAAACCTATGGAATGGGAGAAAATATTTGCAAATCACATATCTGATAAGGGGTTAATATCAAAACATATATAATTTACACAACTCAACAGCAAACAAACAGACAATTTGATTAAAAAATGGGCAGAGGATCTGAATAGACATTTTTCCAGAGAAAACATATAGATGGTCAACAGGTATATGAAAAAGTGATCAACACCACTGATTGTCAAGGAAATGCAGATCAAAACCCCAGTGAGCTATCACCTCAAGCCATTTATTATCAAAAAGTCAAGAAATAACATGCATTGATGAGAAAGTGGAAAAAAGGGAACACTTGTGCGCTCTTGGTGGAAAGGTAAGTTGGTGAAGCCACTGTGGAAAATAGTATGCATGTTCCTCAAAAAATTCAAAATAGAGCTACCATATGATCCAGCAATTCCACTTCTAGATATTTATCCAAAGAAAACAAAAACACAAACTCAAAAAGATATGTGCACTGCTATGTTCATGGCAGCATTATTTACAATAGCCAAGACATGGAAGCAAACTAAGTGTCCATAGATAGATGAATGGATAAAGAAAATGTGGGAGACACACACACAATGGAATATTATTCATCCACAAAAATGAATGAAATCTTGCTATTTGTGACAATATGGATCTTGACCTTGGAACTTGGATCTTGAGGGCATTATGCTAAGCGAAATGTCAGAGAAAAACAAATACTGCATGATCTCTTACAGTATGTGGAATCTAACAACAGCAACAGCAAAACAGCTGAGCTCATAGATACAGAGGACATACTGGTGGTTCTCAGAGGTAGGGGGTCGGAGGTGAGGGAAATGGGTGAAGGTAGTAAAAAGGTAGAAACTTCCCGTTATAAAATAAATAAGTCATGGGATTGAAGGTACAGCATGGTGACCATAGTTAACAATATTGCATTGAATATTTGAAAGTTTCTAAGTGAATAAATCTTAAAAGTTCTCATCATAAAAAAAATTTGCTACTATGTGATGATGGATGTTAACTAAATTTATTGTGGTGACAATTTCACAATATATACAAATATCAAATCATTTTGACATACACGAGAAAAAAATAGAATATGTTAATTATATTTCAATTTTAAAAAGCTGCAAGTAAAATTTAGTGTTTGTGATCATCAAATACCTTTGTCTAGTTCACTAGATTTTGTGTGCTTTCATTACATTGTTCTTAATTCATCATTTTACAACTGCATGTATATAAATGCTATTTTTTCACCCATGTAATAGATGCATATTCAAAATTTCAAGCAAAAATGTTATCAGTAAAGAGATTTTTATAATTTATGCATATGTAGAAGTTATATGTGTAACAATATATTAATTTAATATTAATGAGAAAATTTAATCAAGTATGTTGTTGGTATATATTAAAGAATAATTGAAAAGTCCTTCCTCCTTTTTTTTCTCCATGGGTGAATGTTTCTTCTAACTTTATATATTTTCTGTAAATTAAACACCTTTAATTTCTGATACCAAAAAAGAGTATCATATTATTTTCCATATTTTTTGATATTAATAATGAATTTTAAAATATTAACATTAAAATTCTGTGAGTTTTCTGTGAATGCTATTATGTCAGAGTTATTTGTGCACTTTTACAAAAGCAGGCAATCCATCTTGTTAGCTCTTTAACCATACTGTGAAAGCATAATTGTATTCTGTGCATTCTTCATTGACATTAAAATGATCTGTTACGATCTGCAGGGGGGGTACTGGAACCAATCTCCTGTGGATACTGAGGGATAATTGCACTAGGTTTCATGCTACAAGACCCAAGTTCATCTTCCTTGGCACTTTTTAATACAACTACCAATGCTGTGGCTCAGTTTGAATGATTGATTTGTGGATGTTGGACTATTCTTGCATCACTGGAATAAAGCCCAGTTGATCATGCCAATCCCCATCGCTTACATTACCACCTGAGTTCCACCTCCTGTCAGCATTATGGGAGAAAACTGCTGAATGAAGAAGAGAAATGAATGGAGGCCTGTTTTGATCTATGGAGAGCATTGAGAAAGGACTTCATTCGGGTGGGAGACCTGAGGACTCGTGAGAAGGGGCCTGAGCTAAGCTGACCTGGCTTCCAAGTCTGGCTTCCTGTATGACTTTGGATACATCCATTAAACTCTCTGAGGAACAGCTATTAAAGAATTTGAATGGAAAGCAATACACATACAGTAGATAGAAGTTAATTCAAAACTCTTCATTCGGGAGGACCTTCAAGATGGTGGAGGAGTAAGAGGTGGAGATCACCTTCCTCCCCACAAATACATCTACATGTGGAACAGCTCCTACAGAACACCTACTGAAGGCTGGCAGAAGACCTCAGACTTCCCAAAAGGCAAGAAACTCCCCACACACCTGGGTAGGGCAAAAAAAAAAAGAAAAAATAGAGACAAAAGAATAGGGACGGGACCTGCACCAGTGGGAGAGAGCCGTGAAGGAGGAAAATTTTCCAAACACTAGGAAGCCCCTTCAGTGGAAGAAATGGGGTGGGGGTGGGGGAAGCTTCGGAGCCACGGAGGAGAGCACAGCAACAGGGGTGCGGAGGGCAAAGCGGAGAGATTCCCGCACAGAGGATCGGTGCCGACCAGCACTTACCAGCCCGAGAGGCTTGTCTGCTCACCCGCTGGAACACGACGAAAAGACAGCCCTCAGAATGGGAGAAAATAGTTGCCAATGAAGCAACTGACAAAGGATTAATCTCCAAAATATACAAGCAGCTCATGCAGCTCAATATCAAAAAAACAAACATCCCAATCCAAAAATGGGCAGAAGACCTTAATAGACATTTCTCCAAAGATATACAGATTGCCAACAAACACATGAAAGGATGCTCAACATCATTAATCATTAGAGAAATGCAAATCAAAACTACAATGAGGTATCACCTCACACCGGTCAGAATGGTCATCATCAAAAAATCTACAAACAATAAATGCTGGAGAGGGTGTGGAGAAAAGGGAGCCCTCTTGCACTGTTGGTGGGAATGTAAATTGATACAGCCACTGTGGAGAACAGTATGGAGGTTCCTTAAAAAACTAAAAATAGAACTACCATATGACCCAGCAATCCCACTACTGGGCATATACCCTGAGAAAACCATAAAAAAAAGAGCCATGTACCACAATGTTCATTGCAGCTCTATTTACAATAACCAGGACATGGAAGCAACCTAAGTGTCTATTGACAGATGAATGGGTAAAGAAGACGTGGCACATATATACAATGGAATATTACTCAGCCATAAAAAGAAATGAAATAGAGTTATTTGTATTGAGGTGGATCAACCTAGAATCTGTCATACAGAGTGAAGTAATTCAGAAAGAGAAAAATAATGCTGTATGCTAACACATATATATGGAATCTAAAAAAAATGTGGTTCTGAAGAATGTAGGGGCAGGACAGGAATAAAGATGCAGACACAGAGAATGGACTGGTGGACATGGGGAGGGAAAAGGGTAAGCTGGGACGAAGTGAGAGAGTGGCATTGACATATATACACTACCAAATGTAAGATAGATAGTGCGAAGCAGCCTCATAGCACAGGGAGATCAGCTTGGTGCTTTGCAATGGCCTAGAGGGGTAGGACAGGGAGGGTGGGAGGGAGATGCAAGATGGAGGGGATATGGGGATATAAGTATACGTATAGCTGATTCACTTTGTTGTGCCGCAGAAAGTAACACAACAATGTAAAACAGTTATACTCCAAACAAGTTGAGATCAACAATGTGTTCCTGCCCACCCATCTGTCTGTAAGAGTGAAAACTAGAGGTAAGTTTACTAGTTTGTTAAGATCTCTTTTCCACATATCTTAAAAATATGAATAAAAAAAGTATGTGAAGAGAGCATTTCACAAAAGACTATTTTGCTTTCAAAGGCATATTTGAAAGTCTTAGATGATCCTACATATACAACTAAATCGGTATTGTTCAGTATTAGAGCATATAAAAGGAAATTATGACTGTCTACATATCAGACACATGTGATTATTTGATCTGTTTACTTGCCCCTAGTGTCTGAAGACTTAAATTTATATAAAATATCTTTTTCAAATAATTTCTCTGTCAAAAATTTACATGGATTCCTTATTTCATTAGCAACTATTAATTATAACCTCTTTTGAGTTCACTCACAAGCCCTCTCTACTATGGCCTTCTTCCTGTTTAAATTGTTTTCCCTTGAGTTGGCTCTATTCCTGCTTTGCTTCTCTTTACATGTCACATTCATCTACAACATTTTATGTGTTTCATTCTGACAGGCATTTACTCCTTTATTCCTTCAATGTGTTCATGAGCTTTTTATTTCTAAATGCAAAGTCTAAATATTTTATTAGCTTTTTCTGCTTACTTTATTCAAGGGTCCTTCTATCCCTGAATGCTGACAAAGTCTATAACTAGATTCTGTCAGCAAACTGATAATGTTTATAGCAGTACCTTCTATCTGCTTTCTTCCAAGAAATTATATCCAGGTTATTGTTATTAATAATATTGTATATTAAAAACATACCATAATGAAAAAGAAAAGACAAATGATATATATGGCAAACATGTTAAATATTATTAACTTAAAAATTCCTACAAGCAACAAGGATATATTGGACAGCACAGGGAAATATAGCCATCATTTTGTAATAATTTTAAATGGAGTATAATCTATAAAAATACTGAATAAATGTGTTGTACACCTGAAACTAATATAAAACTATAAATCAAATATACTTCAATAAACTATGTAAAGCTGTTGTCAGAGAATTAAAGTAACAACCAGAAATAAGTTTAAATCCCCCCCCCCAAAAAAAAGAACATTTGATGACATGGCAAAATATATAACATATTGTGGGTAAATAAGGCCCTGAAACTATGTATAGCATAGCATAATTCTATTAAAAATTATTTTACATATATACATACACACTATAGGCATAGAAAGAAAATACATCCACAGTTTAACAGTTTATCTCTGGGTAATAGAATTATTGATGATTTTTTATATTTTACTTAATAATTTTCTGTATTTTTCCGATTTTCTAAAATAAACTTTAAAATTTATAAAAAATTAAATTTGAAAAAACGAATTCCTACAAGCAAGAAAATAATAATGCCTAAAAAATATTAAAGAACATGCTCTAGTAATTCTCAGAATTTTAGAATTAGTATATTTAAATTTTTCATCATAAAATACAAAATAATACCTTAAACTGATAGACATATTAGCTTTTCAACAAGAAATTCTTGTTTTTTTTTCAGTTCTAAGAAATAGTGTAAAGAAATGGACACTGTGATATATTGTTACTACCAATAGAAACTAGAAAGCAATATCCCATTATGAAGTGATAGCTTTAAACACATTCATATTTCTGTCGTGGCAATACTACAAATGTGCCTTTTTCCTAGAGAAATAATGAAAACAATTTAAAAGCTTTACATATATGAAAATTTATCATAGCCTTATTTATGATACCAAAATTTAAAGCAGTCTGTAGGTTATAGTTAAATAGTTAAAATGAAATCAGGAATATCGAATTGTAAGGGATATTGGGCAGTTATTAAAATTATCCTGAAATGGTGATAAATGTAACCATATAACCCAACTTAACTGGTGTGGTTGGTATCAAATACTTTTTTCAATTGTTCTATGTAATTATACTCATATTACTTAGATAGCATTCCCTAATACTGTATTCAGAATACATGCACTGACAATGATTTGCTCTTGTTTCTTTTGGTCTAGTTTTAGAATCCAGGATGTCCTTCTTTATCCCAGCTTCCCACTGTCCATGCATGGTTTGTGAGTTATGTGTCCTAATTATTCATTGATTTTGTATTCTCTTAGTCATTCCTTCCTCTGTTATCCTAGTTCAGATCTGCATTATCTTTCCTCTAAATCTGTTTTCTTTGCTATTCTCCCTGTCTCCAGACTTGTTCAATTAAAATTCACACTTCATTTCCTGCCTAGGGGATCTTTGTATAATGTAAATCAGATTGTGTCACTTTCCTTAAATTTTGACTTCTGGATAAAATGTAAGTTCCTTGCCCTTCCATGGCAAATCTCATCTGTCATCTCTCCATGTCTCTCTATTGAAGCTTAACACACACTGCACACAGCTCCCTCCATACTGAGCTATATGCTACCTTTGTTTATATTCTGACTTCTTCCCTGAAGATATTCTTTCCAATTCCTTACCTGCTAATTCCTTCTGTTCACCCTTCATGACATAAAATATGAAGTTAAATACAATGGAAGATTATAATAAGTATGAGGGATCTTATTAAAAATTTTTATATCTTATTCTAAAACATCTTTCCTTTTTTTAATTTTGTAATTTTAAATTAAACCTGCAAATGAGTATTTAGAAAAGTCAACCTGACCTCATTTAAATTCTTCTTTGCCATATTTTTGCTAGTTTAATCCATATATATATATATATATATATGTCAAGAAACAACAGAAGGCCAGTGCTCCTTTTGAATGGTCAGTCTTCTGTCAACTGACATACTGACTTGAAGTTGAAGGGTCATACATCTGAATCTGTGATGGGGGTCCAAAAATGCTTTTAAAAATGTAACTGACTTTAAGTTTTAGGCTTTGAGGTATTTGAAGAAAAAAAGCTGAAAGCTTCATATGTTAAATTATTTTTTTAATTTTTATTCATTTATTTTTGGCTGCGTTGGGTCTTTGTTGCTGTGTGCGGGCTTTCTCTAGTTGGCAGTGAGTGGGGGCTACTCTTCGTTGCAGTGCGTGGCCTTTTCATTGCAGTAGCTTCTCTCGTTGTGGAGCACGGGCTCTAGGCGCGTGGGCTTCAGTAGTTGTGGCACGCAGGTTCAGTAGTTGTGGCTCGCAGGCTCTAGAGTGCAGGCTCAGTAGTTGTGGCGCAGGGGCTTAGTTGCTCCACGGCATGTGGGATCTTCCCAGACCAGGGCTTGAACCTGTGTCCCCTGCATTGGCAGGTGGATTCTTAACCACTGTGCCACCAGGGAAGCCCCATATGTTAAATTATTGACAAAGTAAAAATCCTTTCAAAAATATCATGTAAAATTATTACCTAATAATATACAGTGAATTTAAGACTATTGTCATATATCTTAAGGAAACAACATCAATCTCAAAAAGACATCTGTACCCTCATGTTCACTGCAGCATTATTAACAATAGCCAAAACAGAGAAACAACCTAAGTGTCTATGAATGGATGAATGAATATAAAAAATGTGGTATATATATAAAATAGAACATTATTCAGCCATTGAAAAGAAGGAAATACTGCCATTTTGACAACCTGGATAGACCTCGAAGGCATTAAGCTAAGTGAAATAAGTCAGAGAAAGACAAACACTGTATGATCTCCTTTATACGTGGAATCTAAAATAAACTTGAATTCTTAAAAACAGAGAACAGATTGATGGTTGCCAGAGTTGGGGGATGGGGGATGGAAGAAATGGGTAAAAAGCTACAAACTTCCAGGTGTAAGATAAATAAGTTTTGGGGAAGTAATATACAACAGGCTGACTGTGTTAACAATACTGTGTTGAATATTTGGAAGTTGCTAAGAGAGTAGATCTTAGAAGTTCTCATCACAATAAAAAAATTGTAACTGTGAGGTGAAAGATGTTAACTTGTGGTAATCATTTCACAATCTGTACATGTAAAAAATTATTATGTTATAATCTTAAAATAATATGTTAGATGTCGATTATATCTCTGTAAAACTGGAAAATAAAAAAAAAAATAGACTCTTGCCTAACATTTTAAAACTCTAAATGCAAATTTGATAATTTAAGATAATTTAAGATATGTTAACTATTACTGCCTTCTGGAATCTATTATTGCCAAAAACTTATTTTTGGTAGATCCTAATTTAAACAGAATTAAAACTAATGTTGAAAAATATAAAAACTAACATTCAAAATATAAAAATTATTTTCAGTATTTCAAGTTATATATCACCAAGATCAGAGTTCAACAAACTATCACCCAAGAGTCTGCTGCTTTTTTTTTGTAAATAAAGGTGTGTTAGAGCACAGTCACACTCATTCTTTTACTTACAGTTTTTGGCTATTTCCTCCCTACAAGGGCTAGTACAGTTGAGTAGTTGCAACAGAGCTTGGATGACCCTCAAAGCCTAAAAATATTCACCCTCCTTTTTTTTTTTCACAAAGTTGTTTGCTGACCCCTGATCTAGCCTACGTATTTTGTTCACTTCTGACTCCACCTCAAGAAGAATACTGGGGAATTGTGTTTCACTCATTCTCTATCCTTCTTTATAGCCTCTATACTTTGTCAGTTTCCTTTATTGATATGTAAGTAGTTTAATGATTTTGGGGTGAGTGAAATGGTTCTCTTCAGCTGTTTTCTTTATTCAGTTTTTGTCTTTATTTCCATAATTCATACATATTCCACAGGAAAAATAGGCTTGTTAATTATTGGGTGTAAGTACAGGCAACTCAGTGATTTAAGACTAAACAAGTGAGATTTACACATTGCCAAACCACTCAGCATACATCTCATTACTATGTCATTCATGAGAGCTGATAATTCTGCTTCTGGACCTAAATTAACCCTCTAATCTGACTATATAAAAAAACCTTCAGTACTTTTGGAAGGTAAGTATATTAATTTTTCTGAGTTAGATAACCCATTAAAAATAGTTGTACATTCTATGTGCAGTTTATTTGATGCTACATAGCCAACTGGTGAAACGTAGTATGACATTATGAGGCAAAATATGTTTATGTTTTAAATGTTTATCATATTTTATGAATAAGGGAAGAGAAAATTCTACCAGTCACAAAATCAAAGGCAGAGATACATTCTACAACATAAGAAGGATCAGTTATTTTCAGTTCAGTCCTTAATTGAGCCTTTTTTAAAAATATGTATTACAGATTTATAAAGCTTCTAACTGTAGGAGCTAGGCTATCATTTATTTACTATATCTTCTCAATTGAAAGTATGTTCCATGATAGCAGGGAATGTGTCCTGTTCACCCAGAAGCTAAAGTAATGTACAGTAGGTACTCAGAACAGCATCTGTTAAATGAATGGGTTGAAGTTACCTAACTAGATCCTTCCTACAACATTGTGAGTTAGGCACAACGTTGTGAGTTGTGTTGATGTTCTCAATTTTTAAAGGAGGTAAGTAAGACTCAGAAAAATTATGTGACTTACCCTAAGACACAGAGCTTTTATAAAGAGCCAGGATAAAAACAACAACAACAAAACAACAAACTATGTCTTCTGCATCCCAGGTGTGTCTTTTTTGCTTATACAATATTTCCTTTTCTTTGAAGAATAAAGAAACTGGAATTGGTTACCTTAGGGAAATTTTTTATATGAAGATTTAAGAAGAAGAAGAAATAATTTTAATGTATTCTTAAAATTTTGTTGGTTTTTTGTCTGTATAGCTCAAGACACAAAAGATAAAATGGCTTCAGTTGAAGTGGAGATAATTCAGGTAGTGACAAGAAATTTCTTCTTAATCTTTCATTATCTTCTTGACTTGGACTCAGTAGAGAGGTTCATCTGCTTACTTCTGCATTTTAATTATCACCACCTGCTAACTGTATTAACTACCAGAAGAACAGAATGAGTAACAAAGTGCTGGAATGTTGTTACTCCACCCACAGAGAAGCATTGCAGACTTAGCAAAAGATGGTTCAGTAGTTCTTCATGACATAGTAGATAAGGGAGAATGCAGAAACTTTCCAAAATCACCACATTTAAAATGTTTTGAGCATGGGTATTATATCTAAGATTTATTGATGATTTTCTTTTATTGTAACTTTTATATAATTTCAATTTTTTAAAGGTTGTAGTACCACTGAAGTAATAGTCATAAAATAAGGCCTGACGTGCATTTTACATGGAAGAAGATTTTTTTCCAAAGTTTCCATAAATAGCTAGATATTTGATTATTGTACTAAACTCACAGTTAACAAAGATGAAAGTGGTGAGAGAAAGTGTTGGATTAAAAATGTCTCCTTTTCTCTTTTCCAATTGTTTTATCCATTTTTGTCAAAATGGACAAATATGAAATAATTCAATTTATTTAGCCTGAAAAAAATGATGGGACCATTATGCTCAGTTTTATGACAACAATTTTGAAAAATAACTAGAGGTAAAGGATCATATCCTAAAATAATATTGTCAATGAATTGAGTCAAAAGAATATACAAAGACAATATCAAACATAACTACATATTTAAATTTTTATTCCTAAAATAGTTGTTAGGTCTTGAATTTTCAGGTGACATAACAAACCATTAATAACAGATACTTTCAATGTTATGTAAATTCTGCTGGAGAATGGGAACAATAGGAAAGCTTTCATATTAATTTTGTGGGGGTAGTCTAATTCTGACACAAAATCATGGCAAAAATAACAGAAAAATAAAACTACAGAACAAACTAAATATGAATGTACAAAAGAAATACTAAATTATTAGCAAAGAAAATCTAGCAGTGTAAGGAAAAATGCATTGTTACTCCAGAATGAAAGCAGGATTCAAAATTAGAAAATGTGTTAATAAATTTACTTTGTAATTAAAGAATATAAATGATAGGATCTATTAATAAAGGCTAAAAGGTCATTAGATAAAATTCAAACACTTCCCTCTAAAGAACTCCCTCAGGAAGCTGGCAGTAAAAGAAACATCCTAGTCCAATGTGGAGAATGTTATCAAAAACCTGTAATAGACAACACTTATTGGTGAAATTTTAGAAGTATTCTTATTAAAACGTTTCTGCTATGTTTCACTTAACATGGAACTGGAAGTCCTAGAAGATGAGATGGGGGGAAAAAAAGAATAAGGGTGATAACATTTAGAAAGTAAGAACTAACACAGTTAGAATTAGCTGTATTATCTCCAGTTTCTGAAAAGAGCAGCCACCTCATAGTGTTTAATCACAGTGAGCTCCAAGATGTCCTAATCTCCAACCACTGGGTTAATTTCAGCCAACCCAGTTCTCTCTCTATAGCCTTCAGAGTTCTGTGAACTGACTAGGGTCAAGAGCTCAGTAGAGCTGAAGGGAGCTGCCAGGTGTCAGAGTAGCCAATTCAAGCAGTGTGCCAAAATGGAAGTAATCATCAAGCCTTAATCACTTACTATGCTAGTATAAGTAAAAGGCTAAAACTAGAGCCAGCATCAACTCCCTCCTTTTCCAATTTCACCCTTGGAATGGAGTGCCAATCAGGGGTTGGATCAGCACAGGTGTGCTGGTCATATATCAATGCTGAAGGAGCCCTGAAATAAAGGCTCTTGGAATTTTAATAACTGGGGGGCTAGCAGAAGGCAAAAGGGGGAGGGCTAGGAGTAGAAAAGAGCTAGGTACTGTGTCAGAGTAGGGAAAGGTATCTTCAGGATTTCCCTATAAGGAAACTTCCAAATGCAAGTGCCTGGGCTGGGAATGCAAATATACAAAAGAGGATGCCAGCCAGAGGGTCTTGAGTCCCTGACTGTAACTCCTTCAGAGGTTGCAATGCATTGACTATGCATCAAGTCCAGTGAAGAGACAGCAGTTTTCTGCTATGAGGCCTGCCATGTAAAGCCTTTGTACTTGCCTATGGTTGAGCCTGAAAAATCACACAAGGATTTTTGGCCAGGAGCTGGACTGCTCATTCTGGAGGTCCTCAAGACTGCCCTCAGACTCAATAATTTTCTAGAACAATTCTTAGAACTCAGAAAAGTTGTTATACTCATGGTTATGGTTTATTACAGTGAAGGGATACAGATGAAAATAAACAAAGGGAAGAGGTACATACAGCAGGGTACAGAAAAGATCAGTTGCAAAGCTTCCAGTTGTCTTGTCCCAGTGGACTTCTGTGGACAGTGCTATTTCTCTCAGTAATGACATGTAATAATAACACACACAGTATTGCCAGTGAGGGAATCTCACCAGAGTCTTGTGTTCAGAGTTTGTATTGGGAGTTGGTCACACAGACATGGCTAAACAGTCACATGGCTGATCCTACTCTCCAACCCCTACAGTGGTCATGCTGGTATCATGTATCCCAAGCTCCCACACATAAATCGCATTGCTAACATAAATTACCTGGTATGGCCCCAAGTCTCCAGATAAGCAAAAACATTCCTGTTGAGCAGGACATTCCATGGGCTAAAAGGTTCCCTTCCAGGAAGTGGGGGCAAAGGGCCAAATCTTTCTATGGTCAAAGTTAACCTTTTACTACACACTGTTTTTCTCCCCAGAATCATCAATTGCTTCTGTGTTTTGGGATCATTTCCATGAGCATATTAATATGTCATGCAAGATATATAAATATCAAATTAAAAAGCAGCAGAAATAATGCAAATTCTCTTTGATCCAGTGTCAATCTTCAGCTACTATCTCATTTCTCTGTTATGCTTCTTATGTAAAATATACTGAACTCTCCAGGCAGGGTGTGTTATATCACTAGCAATCTCCAGGGCAGTTTCCTCAATTCTGAATCAATCTCTATACTACACTGACTATACTGAAGCAAAGTCATTGTCAGACAATAACTCCTATGTGCTTCAGAGAACCTAGGGTTCCTTTGATCCACCCTGGGCATAGTTACTCAAATCAGGGATATCATGCAGGCTGTTGAAATGTTCACAGCTGAAAATACAGTCGGAGGATTATTTACAATAGTAATTCATTCTTTTTTATTTCATATATGTTCAGTTTTCTAGTTTATTCAGTTCTTTGATGTAAGCTTATTCCATTTGGATTTGAAAGTATCTTATAAATAGCTGCATGTGTAATTTTGCTTTAAATTACTTTTTAATTTGTAGCTGTTTCACAGTAGTTTTCAAGACCAGTGAGGAGATTTTCAGTCCTTTTTTCAATAATTTTTTTTATGAATTCAGAAAGTTAACAGAGTTGATGTTTAGTACAGTTCCAGACTAATTTTGAACAAATTTCCGAACTAGAAAAAGAATCACAATACGAAAAAGTAATAGCATATTATAGTACAGAAAGCTAATTTCCTGTTGCTGTTACAGATTCACTCACTAAAAATGTCAGGACAATCTTATTTCATAATTTTAACACAGTAGTGGAGAGCTGTTGTAATAGAGCAAGTATTATGATGATTAGATTTTACTGAATAATGTGGTTCTTCAAAGGTGATAGTTGTGGATATTGATTTTCCAAATGGGTTGGGTCATTGAGTGAATGCAATTTGAAAAGGAACCAAATTAGTCTCTTGAATTTACCTGGGCCTGCTACCGGTAGAATACATTATCTGAGGAATCCCGTAGCTAAGTTTAACAGGTCAAGGACTCCCCCAGTCTGTTTGTACACTCCTGGAATTCTTTCTTAGTTAATGTTTACCTGTAAAGCCATAGATGACTGCAAGGAGTTGCTCAATGATTGATTTTCTTTGCTAAGATAAGCAAATTCCAGAATTGAATTGAGAATGCAAAGCTTTTTGATTCATATTACAAAATGAAGAAGTAGGATGTTGATTACATTGTGCAAATATAAGTTATTATTGGGAGATAAGATAGAAATATTTCTGCTGAGACGACTGACATAAGAGTGAAACAAATAAATATTCCTCAATAGAAAACACCTTCATGTGAAAGGCAGTACATTATTCTTTAATTCCTATTAAGCAAAAAAGACCTCATTCATTGAGACTACTGCAAATGCAGTCAAATTAGTGAACTGTTATGTTTCTAAGATTCTAAGCATATTTATTTTTTCATATTTCAATCTTTCTGAAATTGGAATATCATTCAGTGTGCATATTTAATGTAGAGTGTTTCCATTTCATGTTACTAATTGATGATATACTTTACAATCCATAGGAAAAAATTAAATTCTATGGAAATATCATTTATTTTTAAATATTGTTATGAACTATTTATAGTATAAAGAAAAGATCAGGGATAAGAAATGCCCAATACTAATATTTTGTTTTATTTTCATGTAACAAAAACAAAAGGTAAATTTGAATGTTTCTCTCTGTATGTCTGACATATTTCAAGTTTCTTTTCTGCATCTATTAGGAGTAGTAGATGGAGAAAAGAAATTTGAAAAAATCTCGAGTTGACAGGTACCATTCATGTGCATATTTTTATACTACTATTCATAAAAATTCATACTATATATAAAGTATATATTTATATACTATAGAATTATATATAATATATACATGTTGAATATTGTATTCAATTCTAACATACTTTTATATATTTAATGTCTGTGAAATTACAGTCATTGGCATCTTAAAACAACAAATGGCAATATTTTGTTTTATTTTATGGTAAATAATATGAGTATGTTATTTTATCTTCATGTTTGGTGTCATTTATTTTATTCTAGTTTTTATTGATGTTTATAATATACTTTATTCATTCATTTTAATCAATCTCCTTTCTCTCTGGTAAAGGTTATGTTTTATTTCACTTTATAATTCACATGGTGAAGTTTCAATTATTACCTGGCCACAGAAGGTTCATATTTATTTATACTTCTTAGCATAGCAGGCATACACACACATTCATATATATATACAAACATATATATGTATACATATATATGTGCATAAGTATTTCAGTTTTGAATAATTTTTAAATATTGAGTAATCAAGTATCTCTTTGTCAATTCCTTCATTTTAGTATTTTGCAACTGCTGTATGTTCTATCAAGTCATTTTATCATCTATTTCACTTACTCATTATTTCTCAGTGCAGTGTTTTGGAAACTATCTTCCATTTCACAACTCTTTTTCACTATCCACTAAAGGATTTATGCTCTCAACTGAGTCATTTTTATTTCAATATTTATTACTTTTATTTCCAACATTTATAATTGAATTTTTTTTTCCTGTAATTTGGTTATGCCAGATTGTTTATTTTCTCTTTTATAGGTCCTGATGTATAATTACCTACTCATTTTTGTTATTACATCTTAATACTATCTTAATTTCACATTTTTACTATAACTTTGGTGGTTAACATGCATGTTATATAATTTTCACATATTGTGATAGTATAAATACTTTGCTGCATTCTTGAAAATACTAGAATCTTAGATGGCCTGTTGTATTATTACATTTTGATTCTACATATATTACATGACAGCCAACATAAAGTATAGTGTAATGTATACCCAACATTATGGCCCATGTACTTTTACCCTTTTAATTGCTTTTTGTTCCTTCCTTTATTTTAATGTTGCTTTGTGGTATTATACACTATACTACATAAAATATGCCTATTAGGTTTCAAATAAAAATTTCTTTGTGAGAGAAAAGGCTTAACCTCACATCAATTATTGTTTTTCAGAGGTGAGCCATATACCACAAGAAATCCACCACTACTCAACTACTGCCAGACTAGAGTTAAGTTCCATTCTTCAGTCTGAGTTTTTGTTTTTTAGTGGACATTGAGATGTATATTCAGTTGAGTAATCTCTTTAAAATTTGGATCCAACGCAGTATCTTTTTTTAAAAAGATGAGATATTTTAAAGTGAAATCTTATATATCAACTTAACTTGATGTCTCTTATTTCTTATTTAATTTGAAACTTACAAATTAAGCAGGCATGTGCGAAGGTGTTTCAGTATCTTAAAACTCAATACTTAAATATTTGTTTGAATACGTTATAGTCAATAAACAGAAATAAAATTGCAAAATTCAATCAGTTACTAATAAGTAGACATTACTCTCATATAAATTTTGAATTGGCTGAAAAGTCATAGTGTGAAAATAGATACTCACAGCAGATATCCAGCCAACACTCATGGAGTTATAAGTAAGTTTTAAGTAAGTTATAGGCTGTTTTTGTTTTTTTCTGAATGAAGAGATATTTCATCTTTTTTGTTTAGTTCCACTGTAGTGTACTGGAGGCTAAAAAAGGTGGATTTTATCTATGTACACTTTCAAACACATAAACAGGTATTTTCATGAATCCAGGTTTTTTATTCACCTTCTCCTAATGATATGTGTTGTGATTTATCAAACACAAATAAAACCTGCTGCCTAACCTATTAGAATTTAAATCCTAAAACTCTGGTGGCTTTAATATAATTTTCATATACTTTCCTTGTACCTCAATTTCCTTAATAATTTTTTAGACTGATTAATTTGATTTAAGTTAAATTAAATGGCTTTACATTTATTTTTGGTGTGGGACTTGGAGTTTAAAACAGAAGTGAAATAAGGCATAACCACACAAATATATAAAAGAGAATCATTCATAGCCAAAATATGCTGTTTTCCTTTATCCTTCAGAAAAGAATGTTCTTTTTCCAATAACACTTGAAGAAACCATAGAGCATATTTACTAAAGTTGATTTTTTAAAATCTGATTATATTATTTTAGGAAAAGGAACAGTTGGAGAACATCTACTTTCGCCAATATTTGTGTCCTCCCTATAACTGATACACACTTCTGTAAAGAAGTGAAAATCATCGTATGTTACTTTCAAAACGTGGGAATAGCAAATGAAATTGTGTGTGTTTTTAAATATTTTATTCTTTCAGTCATTTGCAGAGAGCTCATCATTTGTGTTCACAGCATTCAAGAGAATGGTATAGAAATTACAATATAAAAATACATAAAGAGAAATATGATATAAAGAATTCTTCTTTGAGATATCACAGGCTGATGGATAAAAAAATAAAGAAAAAATTACCTGTTTCTACTGACAGTAATGGTTTTCTAGGTAATTCATACCAATCTTCTCCACAAGGACAACTGTAAAAGATGAACAAATGCCTTTAAAAATAAATGTACATGAACAAATTCAAGAGATGACAAAGCAGTGAAGAATTATGTTGCAGTTAGGACCATTCTTCCCCTTGGAGTATCTGGTAATTTTGAAAAGGTTGCTGAAAGGCTGACAAACTGAGGAGTGAAAACTGAAACTTGAATGGAAGTTAGTGAACAAAATAGAGTCTAGATTAGGACAAGAGCATGCTACAATTTTGGGGTTACAGTAAATCAGAAGGAGTACAGCTTTCATAAGAAATGATGCACATCTTAAAATTATCTCCATAATCAAAACTGGGTTAAGGTGATCTTGGATTGCTTCTACCTCCGACAACTTGTGAGAGGCAAAATTACATTGTATTTGAAGAAAGTTACTATCATTCTTGCTCAGATTTTTCATATACAGCATATAGATTCTTTAAAAATCGCCAGATATCAGAGGAAATAAGGACACTTGTTTCCTTATAAGGAAATAAGGTGTCAACACATATTAAATATGGAGATCAACACACATTAAAATAGATTCAAATAGGGTTTAGATAAAGGAGTTTTCAGACACCTTTAAAATAATTATATTATTGGGTATTTTGAAAATGAAGAAACATATGAAAATACTAGAAGTAAAAAGTGCAGAATCCAGTAATGAACATGTGGAATCTGAAATTAAAAACACAATACCACTGTTCACATTATAGCCCCCCCAAACCCAAAACATTAAGGTATAAATCTATTAAAATATTTACAAGATCTATATAAGGAAAATTACAAACTTTGATGAAATAAAGCAAAGGATGGAATTAATGAAGAGCTATTCTATGTCCAGGAATAGCGAGAGCTAATATTGTCAAGATGTCAGTTATTCCTGACTTGATGTACAGATTTAATGAAATCTCCATTAAAATCCATTAAAAAGGGAAGTTATTTTATGGATATTGACAAGCTAATTCTAAAGTTTATGTGGAGAGACAGAAGGCCCACAATAGCCAAATAATATTGAAGGAAAAGAACAAAGTCAGAGAATTGACACTACCTGACTTCTAGAATTACTATAAAGCCACACTAATCAAGACTGTGATATTGGTGAGAGACTAGTCAAAGAGATAAATGGAACAGAATAGAGAGTTCAGACATAGACCCACACAATTAAAGTCAACTGAACTTTGAAAAAAAGAGCAAAGGCAATACAGTGAAGAAAAGATACTCTTTTCAACACATGGTCCTGGAACAACTGGACATCCATGTGCAAAAAAAATGAATCTAGACACAGACTTTACATCCTTCACAAAAACTTAGTAAAATGGATCATAAACCAAAATGTAAAATGCGAAATTATAAAATTCCTAGAAGGTAATATAGGAGAAAATCTAGGTGACCTGTGTGTAGTGATGACTTGTTAGATACAACACCAGAGGCACAATCCATGGGAGAAATAATTGATGACCTAGATTTCATTAAAATTAAAAACTTCTATTATGCAAAAGGCAATGTAGAGAGAAAGAGAAGACATGCTACAGATTGGTAAAAAATACTTGCAAAAGACATACCTGATTAAAAAAACTTATCTAAGACATATAAAGGATTCTTTTTAAATTTATTTTACTGAAGTATAGTTGACTTACAATGTTGTTTTAATTTCTGTAAAGCAAAGTGATTCATTATACATATACAAATACACTTTTTCATATTCTTTTCCATTATGGTTTCTCAAAGAATATTGAATATAGTTCCCTGTGCTGTACAGTACGACCTTGTTGTTTATCCAGTCTATGTATAATACTTTGCATCTGCTAATCCCAAACTCCCAGTCCATCCCTCTCTCAACCCCTGTCCCCTTTGGCAACCACAGTCTGTCCTCTATGTCTGAGAGTCTGTTTCTGTTTCTTAGATATGTTCATCTGTGTCATATTTTAGATTCTACATATAAGTGATTCATATGGTATTTGTCTTTCTCTTTCTGACTTACTTCATTTAGTATGATAATCTCTAGGTCCATCCATGTTGCTGCAAGTGGCATTCTTTTTTATGGCTGAGTACTATTCCATTGTATATATGTACTACATCTTCTTTATCCATTCATCTGTTGATGGACATTTAGGTCGTTTCCATGTCTTAGCTATTGTAAATAGTGTTGTAATGAACACTGGGGTGCATGTATATTTTCAAATTGGAGTTTTCTCTGGATATATGCCCAGGAGTGGGATTGCATAAGATAAATATGTGATATTGCTTATATATAGAATCTAAAAAAATGGTACAAATAAACTTATTTACAAAACAGAAAGTCACAGATGGAGAAATCAAACTTATGGTTACTAAGGGGGAAAGGTGGGGAGAGGGATAAATTGGGAGATTGGGATTGACATATGCACACTACTATATATAAAATAGATAACTAATAAGAATCTAGTGTATAGCACAAGGAACTCTACTCAGTACTCTGTAATGACCTATATGGGAAAAGAATCTAAAAAGGAGTGGATATATGTGTATGTATGTTTAACTCATTCATTTGCTGTACAGCAGAAACTAACACAACATTGTAAATCAACTCTACTGCAATAAAAATTAATTTAAAAAACATAAAGAATTCTTAAAGGTCAATGAAAATGAACTACCCAATTAAAAAATGAGCAAAAGATCTGAATCAACAACTCACCAAAGAAGATATACATTTGGCAAACAAGCATATGAAGAAGTGTTCAGCATCATATGTCATTAGGAAATTGAAAAGTAAAACAATAGTGAGGTAAGATTACATAATGACTAGAACACCCAACATCCAAAACAGTGACACATCAAAAGTTGGTGAGGATGTGAAGCAACAGAAACGCTCATTCTTTTCTGGTAGCAATGCAAAATGTAACAACGACTTTGAAAGTCAATTTGGAAGTTTCTTAGAAAACTAAATGTACTCCTACTATATGATTCACCAAATGCATCCTTGGTATTTACCTGAAAGACCTGAAAACTTACATCCACTCAAAAATCTGCACATGGATATTTATAGCAGCCTTATTCATAATTGCCAAAACTTGGAAGCAACCAAGATGCCACGTCTTCAGTAGGTGAACAGAGAAATAAATTGTGGTGCATCCACAATGGGATATTACTCAGCACTAAAAAGAAATGAACTATCAAAGCATGAAAAATATGGAGGAAGCTTAATGCATATTACTAAGTGAAAAAAGTCAGTCTAAAAAGGCTATGTATAATGATTCCAATTATATGATATTCTTAAAAAGACAAAGCTATGGATATTGTAAAAGGATCCATGATTACCAGGGATTAGGGGAGAAGGAAGGATGAATAGGTAGATTATAAATCTTTCAAAGGAAAATTACATATGAGAATAACTTATATACTATGCAGTAATATGTGAGTCTATTTTCATGATCTTAATGTCAGAAACAATATATTGAACAAGAAACCAAAGTCCTGGTCTAAGGAAATAGTAATAAACTGGATTACAGTCTTTAATTAAGCCATTCCATATACCATCAGCCTTTCAGAAATTCATACAATCTGATGACTCTCAAATACCAATCACTGTCCCAGAACTACACGACTAAAAGCTTACAGGTCATCTACAAAGGAATGTCACATCCTTCCAACTGCTAATGTATACAAAATACAAATAACAATACCCACCGCAGTGTTCTCAGTATTTCTGCATGGGTGACTGGAAGTGGAGAAAGGCTTGCTGGAAAAAAGACGTGATGGCCTGGGTCTTAAGGAAAGCATCTAGCTTAAATAAGTGGAAAATAATAATTCATTATAGAAAGGCATAACAGTCTGAGCAAAGTGAAAGTTTCTTGTTGTTTTGTTTATGATGGTGTTGTTTTCCATTTTTTGGACAATGATTTGGGTAAAAATTAAAGTTCCTTTGGAGTCTGTAGGCAGGTACTGGGTTCTCAGGATGACAATCCCAAGGAAAATTAAACAGAGATTTATGTAGGGGTCTCATAACAAAGCGTTTGATAGCAGAATAAGAAGCCTGGATTTTATGATCACAGAAAAGCCACTAAAGATTTTTCAGCAGTGAAATCACATGAACTCAATGACTATTTTGTAGAAACTGTGGGCAAATAACCTCTCTGAGCTTCCATTTTTATACTGTAAAACAAGGAGTAATAATACCTGCCTCATTGGGTAGCAGCTTTGGAATTAAATATTGATTTTAGTATTTAATGCCTATTGATTCACACAAGAAAAATATAACAATAACTCCAATAGTTTGAATCTGGACAATAAAGAATAAATGTGACGCCATTATCAGATAAAGGGAAAGAACAAAAAAATAAGAGAAGTAGGAAAAACAGGAAGAGAAAAAGAAGAGAGAGATATGGAAAAAGAAGAATAAATAGGAATAAATGAGCAAGGGGAGAAATGGGAAAAGATTGACAAGGAAATAAAGGGGTTGAGGAAAGATATGATGAAGGAGGAATGATTAGCTTAAATTTAATAGGATTTTGGGATGATGGCAAGATTCTAAAGTAAATGTTGAGCAGATATTTATGACTAGAGGTCAGACAATAAGCTCTGGAACTGTGATGTGAGAGTTATCCTTATAAAGGCAAAAGGCCACAATGATAATGGGAGTTTAGGGCAAGAGACTATAAATTTAAAAGAAAAAGGGGAAGAACAGAGAGAAGTTAGAGAAGAGGAAAGCAGCTTAGGACTGAAGATAATCTAGAGACTATTTTTAGGAAGTCAAAAAGAATATAAGTTGAAAATGTAATTGATTTTTTTCAATTTTATATACTGTGGATGTCAAGGAAAATGAGGGATTTGTGAGATACGTCTGATCTAAGAAAGTGCAGTTTTATTAACACAGTGGATTCAGAAGTAAATTGCAAGGAATTATGGTTGAAATGGGAAACATAGAGTGTATGACCATCTCCTAAGAAATTGAACAATTAAAGAAAAAGTTTGAATAAAAATTTAACTTGAGCTGTGCGTGAATTAAAAAAAAAATAGTGTCAGGAATGAGAACAGGACATTTTGGGGAATCAAAAGTAATGGAAATGGTAGAAAATGAGACAATACAGCTATGAAGGATGGCTGGTGGGTAGATGACAGATAACATGATGTTTTGGAAGGAGGCAGGAAGGAATAAAAGGAGAACAGACAAAGCAGTCACAATTAAAGAAGCACAAATGGTGCATCTAAGCTGAGAGTGGAAATGTAAAGAAGAATCACACAGTTTGCTTGCTGAGAGACTTGCCCAAGATCAGAGGAGGTTAAGAGATGTTTCCTAGGATATAGCATGATGTTACAAAATAAATGGTTTTGTTACTGAATTACCAAGGGAAAGCACTTTTGGCTTTTCTGTATCAAGCCTAAAGATAACTTCTTTACTAATTTTTCTATCTGGTAGAAAGTACTAGTAGTTTATTCATCTTGTGAAGAGGTGAGAAAACACAAGAAGATTTTAAAAGAATCCTCAACATTGAGACAAGTTTCTGTAATTTTGCTTCAACAAAAGAAAATTTTTTTTTTTTTTTTGCGGTACGCGGGCCTCTCACTGCCGTGGCCTCTCCCGCCGCGGAGCACAGGCTCTGGACGCGCAGGCCCAGCGGCCCTGGCTCACAGGCCCAGCCACTCCACGGCACGTGGGATCCTCCCGGACCGGGGCACGAACCCGCGTCCGCTGCATCAGCAGGCAGACTCTCAACCACTGCGCCACCAGGGAAGCCCAACAAAAGAAATTTTATAGTTAGATTATTAAGTACTTCAATCTAAAAAGATGTCTAAGTGTCAAGCAAAGTAAATTCTATTAAAGAGAAAACTAAGTCCCTGTGAATCTTTCCTAACACTTTCTAGGAAGATATAATCAATGTGGTGTACTTGTAAATATTCCCAGGAGAAAAACAGGATGTTTAGAAATAAAGAATCTAAATTTCTCATTACTGTCCAGTATCATTGAAAATTCATCAAGCTAGCTCAACCATAAAGCAAATAAATCTACTTAAACAGTTCATTCTCTTTTTTTTAATCTTATGCTATTTTAGAGAAGAAAGATATGAAATCATCTCTTTTTTTAACATCTTTATTGGAGTATAATTGCTTTACAATGTTGTGTTACTTTCTGCTGTATAACAAAGTGAATGTATACGTATATCCCCATATCCCCTCTCTCTTGGGTCTCCCTCCCACCCTCCCTATCCCACCCCTCTTGGTGGTCACAAAGCACCAAGCTGATCTCCCTGTGCTATTCAGCTGCTTCCCACTAGCTACCTATTTTACATTTGGTAGAGAATATATGTCCATGCCACTCTCTCACTTTGTCCCAGCTTACCCTTCCCCCTCCCTGTGTCCTCAAGTCCATTCTCTACATCTGCATCTTTATTCCTGTCCTGCCCCTAGGTTCTTCAGAACTATTTTTTTTTCAGATTCCATATATATATGTTAGTATACGGTATTTGTTTTTTATCTTTCTGACTTACTTCACTCTGTATGACAGACTCTACATCCATCCACCCCACTACAAATAACTCAATTTCGTTTCTTTTTATGGCTGAGTAATGTTCCATTGTATATATGTGCCACATCTTTTTTATGCATTCATCTGTCGATGGACACTTAGATTGCTTCCATGTCCTGGCTATTGTAAATAATGCTGCAATGAACATTGTGGTACATAACTCTTTTTGAATTATGGTTTTCTCAGGGTATATGGCCAGTAGTGGGATTGCTGGGTCATATGATAGTTCTATTTTTAGTTTTTTAAGGAACCTCCATACTTTCTCCATAGTGGCTGTATCAATTTACATTCCCACCAACAGTGCAAGAGGGTTCCCTTTTCTCCACACCCTCTCCAGCATTTATTGTTTGCAGATTTTTTGATTATGGCCATTTTGACCAGTGTAAGGTAATACCTCATTGTAGTTTTGACTTGCATTTCTCTAATGATTAGAGATGTGAGCATCCTTTCATGTGTTTCTTGGCGATCTGTATACCTTCTTTGGAGAAATGTCTATTTAGGTCTTCTGCCCATTTTTGGATTGGATTGTTTGTTTGTTTGTTTTTTGTTATTGAGCTGCATGAGCTGCTTGTATATTTTGGAGATTAATCCTTTGTCAGTTGCTTCATTTGCAAATATTTTCTAATATTCCTTCTGCAGCAAGCAATTCTTGACGATTATATTATACCATTTACTTGTACTATAAAAATGTTCATATTTTTTTCCAAAAGACAATCATAAGATTTTACTCCTTGCACTAGTCAATCCTAGAATAGGTATATACTTGACATTGTATTTATAAATTGGAAAAGGGGAAGCATCATATAAATACTTCTATTTAAGTTAGTCACTGAATAGCTTTGTATCCAAGATGGGAGTAGATGTTTAACAATGAGGAAATAAATATTAATAGCGTAACTCTTTGCCTAGTAGGTTCAAATATGAACTGTAATAACTTCATAAGTATAAATTTTTTGACTAAATTATTAAAATTCATTAAGTCTGTATATTTTTTCCAAATAAAAGCAGGCAAATAACAAAACAAACTCAGTTGCCACAAGGACATGTAATTTTACAAGTATAATGTTAATGGCTTCATGGCTAAAATTTGATATAATTTTATATCGGCAAAATATTTGGATATTTTTGCTGTGACTTGGAAGAAGTGTAATATTTCATTAGTCTTTATATTTGTTCTCCAGAACTGGAATAATGTATTTCAGTATAAAACATGCATTATACTCAGCCAATCAATAAACTAAATACGCATGGAACACACTCAGATACACATCACTATATTGTTTTGCTTTAAACCCTCTGCAAATTCTGGTTCTGCTGACCACCAACATATGGAGGAGTTTTAGAGCTCTTTTTGCTCCTTAATACAAGGAGGAAAGACCAGAGTTTAAATTACCACATAGACATGAAGTAAGCTAAGGAGACTACCTACTTATGGAGCCTAAGAAAAATGTGAGAGAGAGCCCAACAGAGAGACTATGTTCCTTCCAGTGATGACAAATAAAAATATGATTTCCTAAACATGTTCATATCATCCAGCCCTCTCCTTTGAGGAAGGATGAAGGTGTTAGGGGGTATAGCAACAAGACCTTGTATAGTTTGACATACTGCTAGAAGCATCAGGGCCTAAAATTGAACATTTAATGAAATACCATTGAATGAGGAAATTAAAAAAATACAAAACAGAAATAGAGTTACAGATGTAGAAAACAAACTTATGGTTACCAGGCGGTAAGGTGGGGAGGGATAAATTGCAAGACCACGATGGACATTACACACTACCAAATATAAAATAGATAACTAATAAGGACCTACTGTGCAGCACAGGGAACTCTACTCAATACTCTATAATGACCTACATGGGAATAGAATCTAAAAAAGAGTGAATGTATGTATATGTATAACTGATTCACTTTGTTGTACACCTGAAACTAACAAAACATTATAATCAACTATACTGCAATAAAAATTTAAAAAAATAAAAAGTAAAAATAAAAACAAAATTCTCAACATATTACCAAAAATCTAAATCCCAAAATCCAGAGAGCTAGCATAACTTTTGTTATGCTAATTACTCTACTGTGGTAAACTACCTAAATGAGGTTTAAAAAAAAAATTTGTAAAATGCAGTAACTTTTATTCCAATATCAATTAAATCGGTTGTACATATATTGAATAATTTCTGGCAAAATTGTTAAAAAACCATGTGATAAATTTATTATTGGGTAGAACCTTTCTTATTTTCTCATTCATGATACCAGTGCCCATATATTTATTACAATCACTAGTTAGCTGCTTACTCAAGTAATGATAATTTTACTCAAGATGATAATTTTACATCATATAATTCTAATTTGACTCCCTTATCTAAATTAGAATTAAGGTATTCTTCATTTTGTTCATCTATTCTCTACTTAACAAGGTCAGATTAAAACTAATGGAGCGAAAGATTATGTATATAAGAGAAACATACCATATGTCATAGGTTTCATACTGTACAAAATATATTAAAACATCAATTCAGTTTAACTTTGAAGGAGCCTTCTCCCTCCATCCTTATCAATGGATTATTATTAAATTGAAAATACTTAAATTATCTTTAATATTAAAAAAATTTGTATAGGATTTTCTGTATGCAAAAATAAACACAAGGTAAATCTGGAGACATAATTTCTTAACTAGAAACTGAGCAAGAAATATTATAAAGCATTTTACTCAGTTAATTCCTGAAAAATCTTATATTTTGCCAGACATCTTCATGAAAGTTGGTGTCTCTTGTTTTTACTTTTTATACTCTGTAACATTTCTTTACTCAGTTAATTGATTTGAAAACCTTAATTTAACATACATGGTGAAGATTTTCTGACACAACTGTTTAAGATGTATTTTACTCTTCTGACTTGTGACCTATGATTTTTGAGAATTGGTTAATCCTAATTAACTCAACAGGTGAGATCCCATGTGGATGAACTCAGAGTGTAATTTATTTCATGTTCAGAAAAGGACATAAGCCATTAATTTGTGTGACATGTAAGCTAAACATTTTGCTATTTTCCACCTCACTAAATTTCAGACCAGCATTTCTCAGACTAATATTTTATACCAAAAAAGAAAAAAAAATAGCAGACTTTAGTCACAGCTTCTTCACTATTGACCTCTTTGTATTATCTAACATTATAAACATATCTCTAAAGATATCTAAATGTTATTGATTCTAGCACTTACTGATCTCTACTTGTTTTTTGCTTCTGATTTAGAACTGGCTGTATATTATACTGTGTGACTAATTATTGAGTGCCCATTGATGAGCAAGGTGGTAGAGGAGACACAAAGTAACTAGCACTTGATCAGTAATATTTTGTTTGAATGAGTACATGCCAAGTAGCTTGGGTAAAGGAGCAATACCCCGTATGACATGGTGAATTCTGGTAATGAGTTTTATTTTAGGTGGTGTGGAGATGTAGCTAAAAAGTAGACTAAGGATAAGTAGTAATTATTCTGTAATTGCTGATTGAGTATTATCCAAAATGAAAGGTTTTATGTAAAGTGTTACATTTTCAAATCTATCTTTGAGTTACCAGAACTAGGAAAAAATAGGATATTTTTAATCATAATAGGTTATTACATAATTTAGAGCTATTTATCTCATGAGGGTGTATGGGACAGCCACACAGACCTTTTCAAATATTCAGTTAAATATATGGTCATATGGAGTTTAAAGAACTAATTATACCTGGAAAAAACAGATGTCTGAGCTATTTGCAGGGTAACATTTTAAACAAAGTAGAAAATTTTTCTAGAGATAACAATTTGGGTAAAAAATAGGAAGAAATAGGGCAAACTGATAAAAGCATTAAAGAGAAAAAATTGGGAAACAGAAACAATGAAAAAGAGATGTATAGAGGTAAATATGGGGGAAAATCTATTAGTGGCTGTGATAATTTTATATGTCAAGTTGGTTAGACTGCAGTGATCAATTGATTGGTCAAATCCAGTCTACATGTTGCTTGTATGGTATTTTTTAGAAGTGATTAACATTTATAATCACCAGACTTTGAATAAAGCAGATTACCCTCATTAGTATGTGTGGGCCTCATCCAATCAGTTGAAAGTCTTAAGAGTGAAGAATGAGTTTTCTTAAACTTTAGAAAAAGGAATTCTTCCTCAGTACTGCAACGTAGAATCCTCTGAGTTTCCAGCCTGGCTGACCTGCCCTTTGGATCTCAGGCTCAAGATTGCAACCTCAGCTCTTGCCTGAATATATAGCCTGCCAAACCACACTGTGTATTTCAGACTTGTCTGCCTCTAAGCGTGAACCACTTAAAGTAAATCTCTCTATAAGATAGATCTTTATTTATGTTTTTCCAGAGAATCTTGACTAATAACAGTGGCTAATGATGTAGTATCAAGGGGAAAATAATGGCCAGCACATGGAATGCTGTACATAACCAAAAAGCAGAAAAATGGATAGAAAACTAATTATATTCTGAAATTGAGGTCAATTGTGACATTTAAAAGGGCACTTTTGCAGGAACTGTAGCTAATAGAAATTATGTTTAAGCCTACAGAGAATTCACGAGACATGAGAAAGGGAATTCAAAACATAGAAAGCTCTTGGAAGAAATTTAGTAATGAGATAAATGATAGAGATATAAGAGAAAATCAGGGCTTCCCTGTTGGCACAGTGGTTGAGAATCTGCCTGCCAATGCGGGGGACACGGGTTCGAGCCCTGGTCTGGGAATATCCCATATGCCGCAGAGCAACTAGGCCCATGAGCCACAACTACTGAGCCTGCGTGTCTGGAGCCTGTGCTCCACAACAAGAGAGGCTGCGATAGTGAGAGGCCCGTGCACCGCGATGAAGAGTGGCCCCTGCTCGCCGCAACTAGAGAAAGCCCTCACACAGAAACGAAGACCCAACACAGCCCAAAATTAATTAATTAATTAAAAAAAATAAGAAAATCAAAAAGGAAGGGAATTTACTTTTTGTTTATTTTGAAAAACACTTGGAACACAGGAGGAGATACCAATAAAAGAAAGGAGATCAAGGACCTAAACTGAGAAAAGAAATTGATCCACAAAGAATCTAGAAAAAGAGAAGAGGGAATTGGATAGTGAGGACAGCTAGAATACAAAAATCTGTATCAAAGAAACATATAGATATTATTAAAAGATGAACGGAGACATATTAAAAATTTAAGAATTTATTTGAGCAAAAATTGATTTCAATTGGTAAGCACCCTATCTAGAAGGTAGGGAGGAGCTCCCAGGAGCTATACAGGATGAAAAACTTACAGGCAAAAGAGAATGGAAGCAAGGAAGTCGTACTGGCAAAAATACAGATTGGTTATTAAAAGATTACTTTCACTTAAGGGATAATGGGGGTCTATCAGACAGATTACCTAACTAGTGCTGGGCAGGAGATTCCTGATTGACTGTTTTAAGATTCCATTTCTGGAAGAGCCCTGACTATAATTAAGTTAAATTTTGGTTTGTTGATGGGGAGCTTAGAATGAGTGACTACATTTTGGACCTGTTGTCTTGTTTTTAAATCAACACAAAGTTTTCATTATATATTAATAGTTTAATAAAAAAAAGTTTGCCTGTTATTCTGTTTGTGTAGAAAATAGACTGGAAAGAGAGATCTACAAATATTCATAATACTTAATTTTCTCTGGTTTATTTTAATTTCCTTAATTGTGCTTAATTGATATTTTCTAACATGACTACAATGTTAAAAGTTACTAATAAATAATTAAATATAGGCTTGGGAACAAATAAGCGAAAGACAGGCTGGTGGAAAATGGGCACAAGATGAGAGTTACTATTTAGTTGGCTTGCTTGAATAATGGAGAATTACCACATGATAGTGAATGGTGAGAAATATAGGATGAAAGCTATAAAATTTCAGCTTCTAAGAAACAGGTTTTTTTAAAGGAAGTCTTCATGAACTGTGACATTTCACATAATCTATTCAGGAGGGGAAGATGTAGATAAACAGAAACAAGTTTCTCCAAGAGGAATATTGTAAGGCCAAAAGTGACATGAAGTAGCAGCACAAAAGTGCATGAGACCATTCTGTAATCAGTATTAGCTGCCTGTATTTTTTCACTGCATTTTATTTTGTTATGAATTTTCCATGTGCCACTGAATATTGCTCAGAAAAACATATATTTCAAGCAGACAGCATGGTAAAAAGTGAACATGCAAACAAACCTCTGATATCCACAGTTCAACCCCAAAAGCTCTTCCAGTCATGCACTAAATAGTATTTAACTGTGTATAGTCATCTTAACTAATTTTATAAGGCAGTAACAATTCTTATTAATACTACTGTTAAAACTCATGCAAAAGAATAAAACATCGGCACTGTTAAGCAAGGAAAACACATTTTGGCAAGAATCAAGGAATGTCTTTTCATCTAATATTACTTATGACACTATCTTATAGAATAACATTCTTGGCCTAATTAAAAAGATTAAATCATTGTGTGTGAGTTATATAAATTGAGCTTGTTTTACTTAATATGAAATGGAAGGAATAGTGAAAGGAGAAAACTGTATGTTTCTGTAAAATTTCATTTTCTCAGAATTGTAAAATAATGTCTCTCTGCTATGAGACTACTCTCATGGTAATATTACAATTTAATTTGTTACTGAAATACATAAAACATAAGAGATAGTGGAAATAACTTTGTCCTTCCTTTTTGTAACTGGTCTTGTTCAATTTCTACTGCAAAATCATTTCTGATCTTTGTCATTGAATTATCTACAGAAACATCATCAGAGTCAAATATCTCTTTTCCCCTTATAATTTCTATATCTTTCTCAATATTATTTTTAGTTATTTTTTAAATTATACCTCAAGTAATAAAAATGGTCTACATAACAACTGCAAATATTGAAGTTAAGAAATAAGGCAATATATTTGTCATTTAGTAAGATGTATTTTTTAAAAAATCTTTATTGGAGTATAATTGCTTTACAATAGTGTGTTCGTTTCTGCTATATAAAAAAGTGAGTCAGGGCTCCCCTGGTGGCGCAGTGGTTGAGAGTCCACCTGCCGATGCAGGGGATATGGGTTCGTGCCCCGGTCCAGGAAGATCCCACATGCCGCGGAGTGGCTGGGCCCGTGAGCCGTGGCCACTGAGCCTGCGCATCCGGAGCCTGTGCTCCACAACAGGAGAGGCCAAAACAGTGAGAGGCCCACACACCGCAAAAAAAAAAAAAAAGTTAGTCAGCTATACATATACATATATCCCCATACCCCCTCCCTCTTGTGTCTCCCTCCCACCCTCCCTATCCCACACCTCTAGGTGGCCACAAAGCACCGAGCTGATCTCCCTGTGCTATGCAGCTGCTTCCCACTACCTATTTTACATTTGGTAGAGAATATATGTCCATGCCAGTCTCTCACTTCATCCCAGCTTACCCTTCCCCCTCCCCATGTCCACAAGTCCATTCTCTACATCTGCATCTTTATTCCTGTCCTGCCCCTAGGTTCTTCAGAATCATTTTGTTTTTTTCAAATTCCATATATATATGTTAGTATACGGTATTTGTTTTTTATCTTTCTGACTTACTCTAGGACCATCCACCCCACTACAAATAACTCAATTTCATTTCTTTTTATGGCTGAGTAATATTCCATTGTATATATGTGCCACATCTTCTTTATCCATTCATCTGTCAATGGACACTTAGGTTTCTTCCATGTCCTGGCTATTGTAAATAGAGATGCAGTGAACATTGTGGTACATGACTCTTTTTGAATTACGGTTTTCTCAGGTTATATGTCCAGTAGTGGGATTGCTGGGTCATATGATAGTTCTATTTTTAGTTTTTTAAGGAACCTCCATACTTTCTCCATAGTGGCTGTATCAATTTACATTCCCACCAACAGTGCAGGAGGGTTCCCTTTTCTCCACACCCTCTCCAGCATTTACTGTTTGTAGATTTTTTGATGATAGCCATTTTAACCGGTGTGAGGTGATACCTCATTGTAGTTTTGATTTGCATTTCTCTAATGATTAATGATGTTGAGCATCCTTTCATGTGTTTGTTGGCAATCTGTATATCTTTTGGAGAAATGTCTATTTAGGTCTTCTGCCCATTTTTGGATTGGGTGTTTGTATTTTTGATATTGAGCTGCATGAGCTGCTTGTATACTTTGGAGATTAATCCTTTGTCAGTTGCTTCATTTGAAAATATTTCTCCTATTCTGAGGGTTGTCTTTTCATCATGTTTATGTTTTCCTTTTCTGTGCAAAAGCTTTGAAGTTTCATTAGGTCCCAGTTATTTATTTTTGTTTTTATTTTCATTTGTCGAAGAGGTGGGTCAAGAAGGATCTTGCTGTGATTTATGTCATAGACTGTTCTGCCTATGTTTTCCTCTAATAGTTTATAGTGTCTGGCCTTACATTTAGAGCTTTAATCCATTGTGAGTTTATTTTTTTATATGGTGTTATGGAGTGTCCTAATTGCATTCTTTTACATGTAGCTGTCTAGTTTGCCCAGCACCACTTATTGAAGAGGCAGCCTCTTCTCCATTGTATATTCTTGCCTCCTTTATCAAAGATGAGGTGACCATATGTGCGTGGGTTTATCTCTGGGCTTTTGACTCTGTTCCATTCATCTATATTTCTGTTTTTGTGCCAGTACCATACTGTCTTGATTACTGTAGCTTTGTAGTATAGTCTGAAGCCAGGGAGTCTGATTCCTCCAGCTCCGTTTTTCTTTCTCAAGATTGCTTTGGCTATTTGGGGTCTTTTGTGTTTCCATATGAATTGTGAAATTTTTTTGTTCTAGTTCTGTGAAGAATGCCATTGGTAGTTTGATAGGGATTGCACTGAATCTGTAGTTGCTTTGGGTAGTAAAATCATTCTCACAATGTTGATTCTTCCAATCCAAGAACATGGTATATCTCTCCATCTGTTTCTGTCATCTTTAGTTTCTTTCATCAGTGTCTTATAGTTTCTTGCATACAGGTCTTTTGTCTCCTTAGGTAGATTTATTCCTAAGTATTTTATTCTTTTTGTTGCAGTGGTAAATGGGAGTGTCCTTAATTTCTCTTTCAGATATTTCATCATTAGTGTGTAGGAATGCAAGAGATTTCTGTGTATTAATTTTATATCTTTCTACTTTACCAAATTCATTGATTAGCTTTAGTAGATTTCTGGTAGCATCTTTAGGATTCTCTATGTATAGTATCATGTCATCTGCAAACAGTGATGGTTTTACTTCTTCTTTTCCAAGTTGGATTCCTTTTATTTCTTTTTATTCTCTGATTGCTTTCGCTAAAATTCCAAAACTATGTTGAATAATAGTGGTGAGAATGGGCTACCTTGTCTTGTTCCTGATGTTGGTGGAAATGGTTTCAGTTTTTCACCATTGAGAATGATGTTGGCTTTGGGTTTGTCATATATAGCCTTTATTCAGTTGAAGTAAGTTCCCTTTATGCCTACTTTCTGGAGAGTTTTTATCATAAATGGGTGTTGAATTTTGTCAGTAGCTTTTATGCATCTGTTGAGGTGATCATATGGTTTTAATCTTTCAGTCTGTTAATATGGTGTATCACATTGATGGATTCGCATATATTGAAGAATCCTTGGATTCCTGGGATAAACCCCACTTGATCATGGTGTATGATCCTTTTAATGTGCTATTGCATTCAGTTTGCTCCTATTTTGTTGAGGTTTTTATCATCTATGTTCATCAGTGATGTTGACCTGTAGTTTTTGTGTGTGTGTGTGACGTCTTTGTGTGGTTTTGGTATCAGGGTGACGGTGGCCTCGTAGAATGCGTTTCAGAGCATTCTTCCTCTGCTTTATTTTCGAAGAGTTTGAAAAGCATAAGTGTTAGCTCTTCTCTAAATGTTTGATAGAATCAACCTGTGGATCCATCTGGTGCTGGGTTTTTGTTTGTTGGAAGATTTTAATCACAGTTTGAATTTAATTACTTGTGACTGGTCTGTTTATATTTTCTATTTCTTCATGGTTCAGTCTCAGAAGGTTGTGCTTTTCTAAGAATTTGTGCATTTCTCCCAGGTTTTCCATTTTATTGGCATACAGTTGCTTGTAGTAATCTCTCATTATCATTTTATTTCTGCAGTGTCAGTTGTTACTTCTCCTTTTTCATTTCTAATTCTATTGATTTGAGTCTTTTCCCTTATTTTCTTGATGAGTCTGGCTAATGGTTTATCAATTTTGTTTATCTTCTCAAAGAACCAGCTTTTAGTTTTATTGATCTTTGCTATCGTTTCCTTCATTTCTTTTTCATTTATTTCTGATCTGATCTTTATGATTTCTTTCCTTCTGCTAACTTTGTGGTTTTTTTGTTCTTCTTTCTGTAATTGCTTTAGGTGCAAAGTTAAGTTGTTTACTCGAGATGTTTCCTGTTTCTTAATGTAGGATTGTATTGCTATAAACTTCCCTCTTAGAACTGCTTTTGCTGCATCCCATAGGTTTTGGGTCGTCGTGTCTCCATTGTTATTTGTTTCTAAGTATTTTTTGATTTCCTCTTTGATTTCTTCAGTGATCTCTTGATTATTTAGTAGTGTATTGTTTAGCCTCCATGTGTTTTTATTTTTTACAGATATTTTGCTGTAATTGATATCTAGTCTCATAGCGCTGCTGTCGGAAAAGATACTCGATATGATTTCAATTTTCTTCAATTTTCCAAGGCTTGATTTGTGACCCAAGATATGGTCTATCCTGGAGAATATTCCATGAGCACTTGAGAAGAATGAGTATTCTGTTATTTTTGGATGGAATGTCCTATAAATATCAATTAAGTGCATCTTGTTTAATGTATCATTTAAAGCTTGTGTTCCCTTATTCATTTTCATTTTGGATGATCTGTCCATTGGTGAAAGTGGGGTGTTAAAGTCCCCTACTATGATTGTGTTGCTGTTGATGTCCCCTTTTATGGCTGTTAGTATTTGCCTTATGTATTGAGGTGCTCCTATGTTGGGTGCGTAAATATTTACAATTGTTATATCTTCTTCTTGGATTGATCCCTTGATCATTATGTAGTGTCTTTCTTTGTCCCTTGTAATAGCCTTTATTTTAAAGTCTATTTTGTGTGATATGAGAATTGCTACTCCAGCTTTCTTTTGATTTCCATTTGCATGGAATATCTTTTTCCATCCCCTCACTTTCAGTCTGTATGTGTCCCTGGGTCTGAAATGAGTCTCTTGTAGACAGCATATATATGGGTCTTGTTTTTGTACCCATTCAGCCACTCTATGTCTTTTGTTAGAGCATCTAATCCATTTACATTTAAGGTAATTTTCGAAATGTATGTTCCTATTATCATTTTCTTAATTGTTTGGGGTTTGTTATTGTATGTCTTTTCCTTCTCTTGTGTTTCCTGCCTAGAGAAGTTCCTTTAGCATTTATTTTACAGCTGGTTTGGTGGTACTGAATTCTCTTAGCTTTTGCTTGTATGTAAAGGTTTTATTTGCTCCGTCGAATCTGAATGAGATCCTTGCTGGGTAGAGTAATCTTGGTTGTAGGCTTTTCCCTTTCACCACTTTAAATATGTCCTGCCACTCCCTTCTGGCTTGCAGAGTTCCTGCTGAACGATCAGCTGTTAACTTTATGGGGATTCCTTTGTATGTTATTTGTTGTTTTTCCCTTGCTGCTTTTAATATTTTTCCTTTGTAGTTAATTTTTGATAGATTGATTAATATGTGTCTTGGCATGTTTCTCCTTGGATTTATCCTGTATGGGACTCTGTGCACTTCCTGGACTTGACTATTTCCTTTCCCATATTAGGGAAGTTTTCAACTATAATCTCTTCAAATATTTTCTCATTCCCTTTCTTTTTCTCTTCTTCTTCTGGGACCCCTATAATTCGAATGTTGGTGTATTTAATGTTGTCCCAGAGGTCTCTGAGACTGTCCTCAATTCTTTTCATTCTTTTTTCTTTGTTCTGCTCTGCAGCAGTTATTTCCACTATTTTATCTTCCAGGTCACTTCTCCATTCTTCTGCCTCAGTTATTCTGCTCTTGATTCCTTCTAGAGAATTTTTAATTTCATTTATTGTGCTGTTCATCACTGTTTGTTTACTCTTTAGTCCTTCTAGGTCTTTTTAAACATTTCTTGTATTTTTTCCATTCTACTTCCGAGTTTTTGGATAATCTTTACTATCATTACTCTGAATTCTTTTTCAGGTAGACTGCCTATTTCCTCTTCATTTGTTTGGTTTGGTGGGTTTTTACCTTGCTCCTTCATCTGCTGTGTATTTCTCTGTCTTCTCATTTTGCTTAACTTACTGTATTTGGAATCTCCTTTTCACAAGTTAGAGGTTCGTAGTTCCTGTTGTTTTTGTGGTCTGTCCCCAGTGGGTAAGGTTCGTTCAGAGGGTTGTGTAGGCTTCCTGGTGGAGGGGACTGGTGCCTGTGTTCTGGTGGATGAGGCTGGATCTTGTCTTTCTGATGGGAAGGACCACTTCCGGTGGTGCGTTTTGGGGTGTCTGTGAACTTATTATGATTTTAGGCAGCCTCTCTGCTAATGGGTGGGGTTGTGTTCCTGTCTTGCTAGTTGTTTGGCATTGAGTATCCAGCACTGGAGCTTGCTGGTCGTTGAGTGGAGCTGGGTCTTAGCATTGAGATGGATCTCTCTGAGAGAGCTCTTGCTGATTGATATTACACGGGGCTGGGAGGTCTCTGGTGGAGCAATGTCTGAACTCGGCTCTCCCACCTCAGAGGCTCAGGCCTGACACCTGGCCAGAACACCTAGACACTTTCAGCCACATAGCCAGGTACGTGGGGATTTTCTTGCATTTTGGGAAGTCTGAGGTCTTCTGCCAGCATTCAATAGGTGTTTTGTAGGAGCTGTTCCACATGTAGTTGTATTTCTGATGTATTTTTGAGGAGGAAGGTGATCTCCACGTCTTACTCCCCTGCCATCTTGAAGGTCCTCTTCAAGATGTACTTTTAAAATGATCCATTCCTACTAGTAGGATAAAATACAAAGTGTGCGTGTTTCTAAATGTTTTATTTAAAAATGTAAAATATTAGAATTCAATATATTTAGTCATATGTTTGTGTCACAAAGGCAGCAGCATGAGAATAGGATGATCAGTGATCCATCTTTTGTTTCTCTTATCTTTTCCATATAATATATTTCAGTAAATTGCTTAGTCTTAAAAATCTATCTCACACACACACACACACACAGATACCAGCTTTTTAAAATTTAGTGTATATTTGAAATATTGACATATATAGTGCTTATTTTTCCTGTCAATCTTCATTTTTATATCTGGGTAAAGTAGTATCTGAAAGTATTGTAACACACTTTTAAATGATTCCACTTTCGTCTTCAGGGACTTTATAATCCTTAATATATTCTTGGAATTCCTTGACACTCAGTTTTAAGCCTGCTGTGTTTATATAAAATAAGATTAACTTTTATATGTTAAAAAACTCTTAATATGCCATGAGTACTGACAGAATTTACCAATTTGATTAACAATGTAAGTTTGATATTATTTACATGTGTTCAATCAATTTTGTGTTGATAGAACATATAACAAAAATAAATTTCCATATTTATAGATGGAGCACAAGACTGAACTATAGACAGGAGCAAGGGCTAGGACCAACTGTGCCACGAGACAGGGCTAATATTAAAAGTTCTCAGAGATGAGCTAAAAAGATCCTGGGATTCAAGAGAAAGCAGCATGAGAGAGGTCTATTTTCTATTTTGTTTGTTTTATGTTTGTTGATAGTGGAGAAACTAAATGCTGAATACACCTATTAAGTCCAATGATGAGTTTCTTCTAAAGGACAGAAAGGAAGCCTTTAATGTGAAGATATTTGATCAGCAATAAATGGGTCCTAATAGAAGATTAGGTGAGATTAATTTACCAGTAAGTCCAGGAAAATTGTGGAGGGGAAACGTAGGAAAGGAAGTTTTGCAGGTTCTGATAAGAGTCACTGATTACAGTAGTCTTTGGGTTAAGATCTTTAATATAATGGTACATCCCAGGTCTCAAGGACTATCAATATGTATGTTTGGCATATGGTGTCTACCTATATCATTAGAAAAGCTAATCTCATGTAACATCAATGTAAAACGATAAATAAGTATAATTCTTAATCAGGGTATCCCTGGATGAAAGTGGGTCTGCAACATTATATATCAATGACTTAGCTCAAAGATCATAACATCTGTGGAGACTTTCCAGATTTCTCCGAGCCAGAAACATTCATTCCTCTGTTCAAACAGTCATGTATGTTATCATGGTCTGAGTGTACAAATATGGATTTATTATTTGATTAAGATTTCTATATGTGTTGGTTAGCAATCCCAGGAGCTTCCTTGGTAGAATTGGCCCCTGTACACAGAGAGTAGGGAGAGACCCAAGAAGGAGGCAGACCACTACTGATTGGTAGGAGGCAGGTTGAATAAGCTAGAAAACTTACCCATATATATGCTATCTTCAGTATATGGTGCTTCATACCTAGGGACACATACAGACTGAAAGTGAGGGGATGGGAAAAAGTATTCCATGCAAATGGAAATCAAAAGAAAGCTGGAGTAGCAATGGTCATATGAGACAAAATAGGCTTTAAAATAAAGGCTGTTAGAAGAGACAAGGACACTACGTAATGGTCAAGGGATCAACCCAAGAAAAGTATATAACAAATGTAAATATATATGCACCCAACATAGGAGCACCTCAATATATAAGACAAATGCTAACAGCCATAAAAGGAGAAAGCGACAGAAGCTTACTAGGTTTGTCTTGGGCGGTCACAATAGCAGCTGATCTCTGCACTCCCCTGCCAGAATCTTAAAAGTTTACATAGAGGCTTTAATTGGGCTCAGTAATGTACACTGACCAGATCTTCTCAGCAACACTTTACTCTCTCAAGTCTGTGTCCTTGGAAGAGCTCCCAGTGTGGGAATAGTAAAATGCACATTCCAAGGATAGGGGAAAGAGTGAAGATTGATCCCTCCCATTGGTCAAGTCCACCTCAAGGATCAACCAGTGTTTATATCCTGATTACTTCCTCCAACAAAATAAAAGAAGAGATTGTGTTTTATCAATCCCTAACTTTCCCAGTGCCAATTCCGGAGTCTATATTATGTACTTAACATGTTACTATAGTATAATAAAATACTTTATAATGGATTAGAGCTTTTTAATTGTTCTATATCCAATAAATACCTTTTAAGTAATATGATATTTATACAAAAATATTAGATTTTAAACTCTTGGAAATTTAGTGATTGAGAATTACAGCACGTGCAATAACCTAACATTTGACAAACATATAGCCAAAAGAGATTTGATTTTATTCATATTATTAAAGAGAGTTTCAAAAGTGGTGGATGAAATAAAATAAAGTTTATCATTGATAATATTATAAAATAAATTCACTCTACACTTCACATATGTACTTTTCTATTTTAATATTTAATAATGCTGTAATAAATCAGTGTTTCATATTCTACATACAAGGACATTGCCTTCTTAAGTACTGCTAAATGCTTTCATATAGTTGAATAAGTGAGGCCTTGATCCTGGCATTTATTTCTTTTAAAGAGAAAGTGTTCCATGTCTGTGGAGGAAAAAAGCAAATAAAAAACAGTAAAAAAAATATAAATATTAAATAAGATATGTGAACCACTTATATTTACAACCCTCAAATTTATCATTTTCCTGAATATTTTGTAAAAGGAAAATACAAACAATAACCTGACATCAGACAGATGGGGCTGACTCTGTCTTTTCCCAGGAAGAAATGAAAGGAAAAGATGATTTGGGGGAGAAAGTGAAAGCATTAATACATCTTTGTGGAAAACAGTAAAACAGTATCCTTTGACAGCATATATGGGCTATGATTCAATTCTAGACCTCATAATATTGATCAGAAATTATGTTATAGTCAAAAGTAAATACCTATTTTGCGTTTCTTTGATCAAATTACAATTTCTCAAGAATGAAAAGGTCACTGGTAATTTAGACAAATCAAATTAATTCAATATTAGTTTTAGAATTCTATATTCTGACAACAGGCAATTTTGTACTGCAGGTAAAATTACAATATTACCATAAAAAATTATTCCAAGTTTTTGCATCTACTTTTGAAAAGTGGAAGAGATTTTCCTATAAATTCTATGCTTTTCAATGCTCATGACACGTGATAATACCAACATGTCACTTAACCAGTAAGACAAAACTAATAGAAATTTATATTGTAAAGATATTTTGCTTCTGCTATATGTATATATCTCTAAAAATAAGCTATATGATGTGATGCCTTCTCCTGTGGAGTGTCCTTCATGCATCACTAATTGTTACATAGTTTTGTCTTGAATTTCTAGGGCCAGTCCTCCTTTGTATTATAGTGACTACTACTTGTTTTCATCTTACTATAGATTATATTTCATGTACTTGGTGCATTAATAGTTTGTTGGGTTTTTTTAACATAGCCAGTTAAGAGTTGTTTGTTATAAATTTCTGAATAGTCAAAAAGAACGCAAAATCGGAGGTTTTGAAAAGTAATTTGCCCTCACTTATAAAAACAGAATAATAAATTAGCATAGAATGAACTGTAGTTACAGATGTAATTTGTCAATTAATCCTCTTTTCTAAAATAAGAACACTTAAAGGAGAATAAAAAGTTGTCACTGAAATATCAGCATTGATCCCTTCATTTATATATGCTAATTTTGTTGATGTATCTTCTACCTATCTATTTGTGCCATTCTTTGAGGGCTGTTACGTGATGGCCTGAATTTATTTAGAGTTGTGTTGGGCTTCTACATTAGACTGGGCAAAAGCTCTTGTTTCTATCACCTAGTGTTCAACACAGAATTAATATAACATTGAGAATCACTTCAAAAAGATAATTCAGTTGGTGGTGTTCACATTTTAGCAAGAATGTTAAAACAAGATATCATTTTTAACACCAACCTGATATATTCAGCAGTGTCTGGAGTCAAGTAAATTTCCACTATGATATTTATAAAATTAACATGTCATTTGAAAAAAAAGTGTTTCTGTAAGCTAGTAAGTGAAATAATCAGATCTCATGAGAACCATCTCATGGCAGATTTAAAATTCAGACTGTAAGTATATATCAGTATTCTGAAATGGAACTGTGAATCAAGTTAAGAAAATAAACTGCTTTTTACTTTTTGTTTTAATACACTACCTGCATTTTACCATAAATATGAATTTATACTAAATTGAACTAAGTTTTTTTTAAGATTTATAGATGATAGGAATTTTTTTTTTTTTTTTTTTGCGGTACACGGGCCTCTCACTGCTGTGGCCTCTCCCGTTGCGGAGCACAGGCTCCGGACGCGCAGGCTCAGCGGCCAGGGCTCACGGGCCCAGCCGCTCCGCGGCATGTGGGATCCCCCCGGACCAGGGCACGAACCCGTGTCCCCTGCATCGGCAGGCGGACTCTCAACCACTGCGCCATCAGGGAAGCCCCAGATAATAGGAATTTTAAGGCTGGAAGGCTGAATAGAAGTTCAAAGACATTCTATCCTTATATTTCATGAAACAGCTTTTAAATAATCTTAAAGAAATATAATACTTTGTGAAATTATTAAACAAGTTAAATGAAGGAATAATTATAAATCCCTAAAATATTAAAAATAAAATAATAACAATGCTTTCTATACCAAATATAATAAAGCATTTAGGGAAAGAGTGAAAGAGGATCTACTTTATTAACATATATCAGAGATCCAAGATGCGGATGAATTCCGTCATGAAAGGAAGTACTAATGGAGAATTGATGAAAAAGGTAATGCTAGAACTAAATTCCTCAGTGTAGAGGAAGTCCTAAGTTTTGCAGCTGGACAAGCTCATCAAACCACGTGCATTATTATTATTCAAAACCCAACATCATGGCATGTTCATTTACTTTAAAAAAAATTCTGTGAAACTAAAAGAGGTTTAAATTAAAACAATATAGGATTAGAATTGATTTGACCATTTTTCCTTAAAAACCCAGAGAAATGGAAGAAACATAAAATCCCAGAGAAATGGAAGAAACATAAAATCCTCATAGATAAAGTACATACATATATCACAAACCTTCTCAAAACTGTTTTAAGATATGTTTGGAATTAAATGGAAACTATTAAATCCAAATGTCTAGAGAAACTTTGATTTGCTTGTTGTAATTCTTAAAACAAACTAGACAAACTAAACTATGAATGATGTAAGTGAATGAGAATTCTAATAAGTAATGCACCAGTGATCAAAGGGAGAAAAGAGTTAGGACAATAATAAACTAAAACACATTAGCTTTGGAAATCTGAAAATTTAAGTCCTGGCATATATTAGATTTGGAATTCAGGCTGCTATTTTCTTTTCTGGAATTTAAAACAAAACAAAAACCAGTTGACCAAATGCAAAGGCATATTTAATTTAATATTCTATTTTACATCTTGCTATTAAATATCACATTTTATGCTTAGATTTTTCACATAATTATATAAGCATAATTATAATGTATATTTTAAATTTATTTTCTTTACATTATCCTTACTATTTCTCCAGGATAAGGGATCAAATAATTTTAACGTAAAACAAAGGCAATTAACACTACTGCAATGAATGTTACCTATTGTAACAAGTTGCAGAAAGAAATAGCTAATTTGATGAGTGGGGAACTATTAGTGCTGTGACAACGATGGCAAATATCTGACTTTTTTCCAACTAATGTTTTGATTTTCAGGGATTTTTCACAAATTCCAAAACTTAAATATATATATATATATTGATTTAAAAAGTTAGCACCAGTGTATACGTAGTAAACTATACATGTGCAAAGTTCTGTTCTATTCTAATAAATTAATTCATTTAATGAACCGAAAAAACACTATGAAGTGGAGTATTAAAAATTTTACAAATAAGGAACCCAAGACACAAAAACTTAAGAAATTTTTCTAGAACTTCCTTGGTGGCGCAGTGGTTAAGAATCCACCTGCCAATGCAGGGAACATGGGTTCGAACACTAGTCCGAGAAGATCCCACATGCCGCGGAGCAACTAAGCTCGTGCACCACAACTACTGAGCCTGCATGCCTAGAGCCCGTGCTTTGCAGCAAGAGAAGCCACCGCAATGAAAAGCCCGCGCACCACAACGAAGAGCAGCCGCCGCTCGCCACAAGTAGAGAAGGCCCGCACACAGCAACGAAGACCCAACGCAGCCAAAATAAATAAATAAATAAATGTATAAAAGAAAAAAAAAAGAATTTTTTCTAATATTAATCAGCTATAAAATGGTAGGAGCTAATATTTTAACCAGGCAGTCTATCTCCAAGGTCTTGGGTATTTACACCTATGTACATAAATCCCAAAGCCGGCGAAAGACTATTTAAAGCTTGGAATAAGGATTTAGTCTTATCGGTATTGAAATTTGTACGACATTTTGGCAAACCCACCACTACCACCACCACCATGAAAATCTGTTGACATTGCTCGTACATGATGAGGCAGTGTCCCATTCAGTGGAATTTATTATTCGGCAATGAGTCTTTAAAAAATGTATGCATACAAAGGGGCAAGATTATTTATAATAACGAAAAATTGCAAATGACCTACGTTTCCTTCTTTAGAGAAATGGCATATCTAATTTATGCACTATTATTATAACAAATGTGAAGAATTTTTGGCATCATAACAAACTGCTTACAAACTGAAAAAAAAGGTCAAATTCACAATTGTAAACTACATTTTAACTGTGTATAAAACTGATAGCTGTAGAAAAATGTATTTAGAAATACAAGTCATACCACAGATATTTTAGGGTAGTATAAACATGAATAATTATTTTATCCTTTGTGTGATTCTTTTTCTAGCTTGTAATTTTACCTTTAATAGGACCTTACTGAGTGTAAATTAAGAGTCTTTTTTTTCTTCAAGACTATTTGGCAATATTTTTTTGCTCTTTGACCTTTAATGCCACTTCTAGAAATTAATCCGAGGGTGCCCAAAGACTTACAACATGTGCACTCACAGCAGAATTATTTGTGGCAATAAAACATTGGCAACAAACTAAGCATCCAAAATAGTTATAAATCCTGCCTCATCCATATGACAGAAACAACCTGTCATGAACATACAGTACAAAGAGATTTAATAACATAGGACGTTGACAAGAAATACTGCAATTAGTTTGAGTGCTTATCTCTGTAAGCTGAATTCACAGGTAATTTTAAAAGATCTTCCCCATTTGTCAGTTTTTCAGTAATAACATACATATTATTATCTTCATGCTTGCAAGAAGCAGATACATACTTGTGTCTCAGTAGTCATTTTGGGAATGTTCGTTTTAATTTTAAGTAATATATTTTTAGTGTTTCATTCTTTTCTTAGAAAACTTTATGAACCAGAAAATATTTTTATTTAATGTCAAGATATAAAATATCCCATCAAATTAAATCATTTTCTTTACATTTCAGCAAGATATTCTCATTTTGATTTACATTCCACTGAGGAAAACATCAGCCCAAATATTCATAAGATTTATGTTTGGTATATGGGCCTTCATTTATTTAAACCATTTCCTAACTTTTCCTCTACTTAAAAAAAATAAGAGTAGTAATTACAGCTTTATAGGGTGGCCCTTCTAACAGAAAGTTGACATATATTGTTCAATAAAAACCCATTATTAGCTCTGCAACCTGTATTGTGTCAACTACAGACAAACAAAACAATTTAATCTCCAGCACATTCAATTCTTCTTCTAAGTGGTACCTTAAAGGACTTTTTAATAATTTTTTTTGATTAAGACCTTCTGAATTATATCTCATCAAATTTTCAATGTACAGAAAATTGGTACTGAAAAGTGTATATAAATATAAAATAAACATTCATCTCCATATATTCTAAATTTGTTTGCAGTTGAATCAGCAAGACTTAGAGTAGGAATACTCTATCAATTTCAAGTAAGTATATCTAGAGTTTGCTAAATTTAAACTCCTTTGATTTTTTTTTGAAGGACACAATTATATTCTTCTTGGGCTGTAATTTTATCATACTATTATCTATGAACACTATTCAAAAGGCAGCTTGCTCTTCTAGCTTTAAGAATGTATTTTTTGTACATCAAGATAAATAACATTTCTATTACAATGATTATATAAGTTTCAAGTGATTGGAAGCTTTTACTATTCAAGGGTCTTTTCTATAAATAGTGTTATGAAGTGATATTACCTTATCATTTGACTAGCACTGTAACATCCTTTTCAGGAAGCTGTCCTTGAAATCCAATGCATTTAAGAAGGTTAATTAAGGTCACATTTATAATGGGATGGAATAGAATCTAGAATCAAACACAAGTAACTTAATATCAGACTATGAAGTGGTTTCCTGCAGAACACATTAATATTTAGAAAAGGAAAAATTGAATGGGCAAATAATTGTACCACACTATATATAGAGGGACGTCTACATATATAGATAGAGATACTGATGGAGCTTTAGTTTAGTGACTTTAGCTGAAAAATTCTTTAGGTCATTATATTAACAGTCTTGGGCTGCCATACAAGTACAAAAAACTGAGTTGCTTAAAACAGCAGAAATTTATTGTCTCACAGTTCTGGAGGCTAGAAGACAGAAATCAAGGTGTTGGAAAGGCGCCTCCTTTGAAACCCTCTTCCTGGTATCTGGTGGTGGCTATCAATCCTTGGCATTCTTTGGCTTGCAGCTGCATTGTCAGCACATGAAATGCTCCCTGTATGTCTGTGTCTTCACAAATGACCGTCTTCTTATGAATATACCACTCATTGGATTTGGGGCACACCCTATTCCAAGATGGGCACATCTTGACTTAACTAATTGCATTAAAATGACCCTATTTCCAAATAAGGTCATATTCTAAAGTGCTTATGGTTAGAACTCCAGCATATCTTTAATTTGGGGATGGTAGAAACAAAAATTTAACCTATAATAGTCATGATAACTATTGTATGAGGTCCTTAAAAAAGAAAATAGTGAATTATCTATACTGAATGTCTACAGGGTTCTACAAGTCAAGAAATATTTGAGACTAAAGGCAGTTCTACCATAAGAGATCCAGAGTTGTGTAGCATAAACAAGCAGCATTATTTCAGAAAGCTACTCTGAAAGCATGCTCCTTGTTCAAATGGAGGTAGGGAGTTTTCCTACTGCAAAAGGAATTTCAATGTAAGATCTAAGTTTTTCAACAGAAAATTATTACTACCAATCTAGGCTACTGAGTCAGAACATTCTTCTTCCTACAGTGCTCCTCCTAAATCTTGATTGAAGCTTAAAAATATTGAGGACAGGGGCTGACTGATGTCTGTCTTTTTTTTACTTCTATACACTCAGGAGAGAGTACAGAGTGTTTGTCTCTTGATGGGGAAAAAAGTGGAATATTTGTGGATATGGTGAATGTCCTTTTCATATCTCCATTTTGTGTTAAATCCAAATACACGCACTCTGCATGCTTTTATACCCACACAATTGAACGTATCTAGAGTAACACACCCCAGAGTGCATGGTGATATCCCTTTAAATTCATGCTTATTAACGTCAAGCAGGCCATGAATGCTTCACTGATATTATTCTATACTTCCTTCGTCCAGATCTCCTAAGTGACTATTTCACACATCCCACTCACTCCTCCAACAGGCAACCCACTCTCACTTCTTCTAGCTGACAAACTTCTCTCACTTAGCTGACAAAAGTCACCAAAGGACTTCCACAGGCTCCCACCATCACAACATCCGACTGCCAGTACCACTGTGCAATACCAGAGGCCTCAATTCACTTTTTATGCTACTCACTAGAGCAAAACTCCACAGAATACACTGTTACGGTGCACCCAGGAGTTGTGCAATTGGCAGTCTAGCCTATCAATGTCTGTGTTTATATACTCTGATCATTACTCATGCCGACGTAAAAAATATTCACAACGTAAAAGTTGAGAGTTATGTTTTATTCAGCAGTAATCTAGGACTTCAAGTCCAAGAGGCATTATCTCAAGTAACCCTGAGAGAACTGATCCGAGGAGTGATGTGGGGAGCCAGGATATATGGAAGTTTTGCAACAAAGGGCAGGTAGTCCGAATGTCAAAAGATTATTGTTGGGCTTCCCTGGTGGCGCAGTGGTTGAGAGTCCGCCTGCCGATGCAGGGGACATGGGTTCGTGCCCCGGTCCGGGAGGATCCCACATGCCGCGGAGCGGCTGGGCCCGTGAGCCATGGCCGCTGAGCCTGCGCGTCCGGAGCCTGTGTTCCGCAACGCGAGAGGCCACAACAGTGAGAGGCCCGAGTACCGAAAAAAAAAAAAAAAAAAAAGATTATTGTTAATTAAAGAAAACCAGATAGCCCAAGGTAAGGAATTTAGTGCTTTTCCATGTATGGGAAGATGCAGGATGCAGATGCAGGATGCAGTGAAATTGTTCCTTTGACTGCACCTCAGCTATCTGGGGCCAGTATCCTGTGTTTCTATATCCTGAGTTTCTTCAGAGCTCACCATGGGGAGTGTCTGCAGTCTGATTGCTGCTAGATGGCAGGTATTCTTTCCTTCCTGAGTTTCCTCAGGGCTCACCTGCTCAATTAGGAGGGCTGCAATGGCTGGTGACTGTGACATCCTTTGTTTACTGGCAGGAAATATTCCATTTCTCACTCGTGATGTATCATGACATATCGGTTCTGCTCTTCTCGAAACCCAATACCATCACATTGTGCATACGCAAAAAATGACGGAATTAATTCTCCCTTCTCTCTCCTATATCACCAAGATCTTACTCTCCACAGAATTTATCCATCAGCATGGAAACATGCTGTTATTTCTTTTATGTGGAAAAAATGAAACAATCTTCTCATGATCATCCCCCTTTCCCTCTTATCTACCACTCCATTTCTCTAATCTTTGTAAAAAACTTCCTAAAAATATCCTCTATACATGTTGTTTCTAGTTCTCTCATAAACCAGAATGTTTCCCTCAATGCTCAGCCCAAAACTGTTCTTGACAACTTACACATTACTTAATAAAATGGTAACTTCTCAGTCTTTATTTTACCTTACCTATAACAGAATTTGACAAAGATGAATTCTTTCTCCTGTCAACTGAAAAAAATATGCACAACTTAAAATTTGAGAATTATGTTTTATTCAGCGGATTTTCTAAGGACTTAAGCCCAGAAGACAGCCTCTCGGATTGCTCTGAGGGACTACTCCGAAGAGGTATGGGAGGAGCCAGGATATATGGGAGTTTTGCAACAAAAACTGGTAGTTGAAACATCAAAAGATAACTGTTAATTAAAGAAAACCAGATATTTCAAGTTAATGAATTGAGATATCACTTTTTGAAATATCACTTTTCTCTATTTGGGAAGATGCAAGAGTCTGGGCTCATTGAAATCGTTCCTTTGATATGCACCTTAGCTTTCTAGGGCCAGTATCCTGCATTTCTGCATCCTGAATCCCCTCAGGGCTCACAGCCTGGGGAGGCTGCAATGGCTGCTGGCTTGATGGCTGCAACACCCTTTGTTTACTGATATGGCAGGTGACATTTTTCATCCATAATCCTTAAAACATATTACTTGGACCCCAGACCACTGCATCTGTTAGTTTGCCTACCACCTCATTGATTAACCCTCCTCAGTCTCCTTTTCTGGTTTTTCCTCTTCTCTCTCATTTTTCAGTGTTGAATGGCCTTATCCTTCAGCTCTTGATCCTCTCCTCATTCTATCCATATTTATTCATTTGATAATGATAAACGGGTTCTTGCCTTTAAATACTGTATGTAAATATGTGGATGACTACCAAATTTGCGCCTTCAACCCACTGTACTTCAAAGTACATACATAACTCCCTACTCATTTTTACACTCAAGAAATATAAAATTTTTATACCTGAACAAGACCAAAACAAACTTATATTCCTCATTTTACCACTCATAAAAATACAAATCACTGATTCCTGATTAAAAAACTCTGAAAGATATGTCAAATATGTTCTAATTTGGTAAATATTATTTCAAATATACAGCTACCATCATATTTAATATATGCAATTCCTACTACCAAGCATCTCAAATTTAAAATGTCACATTTCTCCAAAGAAGAAATAAAGATGGCCAATAGGCACATGAAAAGATGCTCAACATCTCAAATTAACAGAGAAATGCAAATCAAAACTACGATGAGATATCACCTCACTCTGGTTATAATGGCCATCATCAAAAAGTGTACAAATAATAAATGCTGGAGAGGGTGTGGAGAAAAGGGGACGCTTCTGCACTACTGTTGGTGGGAATGTAAATTGATACAGCCACCATGGAGAACAGTAAGGATGTTCCTTAAAAAATGAAAATAGAGTTACCATATGATCCTGTAATCTCACTCCTGGGCATACATCTGGAGAAAACTAGAATTTGAAAATATAATTGCACCCCAGTGTTCATGGCAGCACTATTTAAAATAGCCAAGTCATGGAAGCAACCTAAATATCCATCAACAGAAGAATGGATAAAGAAGATGTGGTATATTTATATATACAATGTAATACTACTCAGCCATAAAAAAGAATTAAATAATGCCATTTGCAGCAACATGAATGGACCTAGAAATTATCATACCAAGTGAAGTAAGCCAGAAAGAGAAAGACAAATACCGTATGATAGCACTTATATGTGGAATCTGAAATATAATACAAATGAACTTATTTACAAAACAGAAATACAGACATAAAAAACAAATTTATGCTTACCAAAGGGGAAGTGGGGGGAGGGATAAATTAGGAGTTTGGGATTAACAGATACACACTACTTATATGTAAAGTAAACATCAAGGTCCTACTGTATAGCACAAGCAACTATATTCAATGTACTGTAATAAACCATAATGGAAAAGAAAAAATAGAAGTGATTCATATATAAGAAAAATAGAGTTTCTTGTAAATAAAATAAAATACTATAAACTCATGCCCTAAAATGTGTTATTCCTGCAGTCTCCGCACCTCAGGCAACTCTGTCCTTCCAGATGCTCAAGACAATAACTTTGGAAATATGATTGATTCCTCACTTTTTCTCAATGCATGCTTATAATATGTCAGTAAATCCCGTTAACTCTACCAATAAAATATATTCAAAAATGAAACAGTTGTCTTTATTCTACTCAATTTTACCCACTTCAACCAGCTCCAAGATGCTAATACCTGTCCCCCAAATTACTGCATTAGCATCCTAACCTGTCACCCTGAATCCACACTTTCTCCTACATTTTCTTCAGAGTGATTATCACTCATGTGGCTCAAAATCCTTCATTTGCTTCTAAATTACATAGAGTAATAGTCTGCATCCTGAAAATCATATATAAATAAAAGAGACACTCAGAATTAATAAAACATATAGATATATTAATAAGGCATACTTTTTTTCTTGTACATAATGTTGGACATGTCATTTTTCAGGTTTCATGAAAAAGATATATTAAGAGAAATATAATATTAGAGAATAATAATGTAAGGTTTTGTGTTTTAAGAATTAGAAATTTAACTGGATACTCAACTATAATTAGGAATAAATTTATTTGTGAAATCATGTTTTTGTTTGTGGAAAGTAATTATATATAACCCTATGTAATATAGACTTATGAAGAATAATAATTTGTTGTGCAAATTTGAATGCAAAAATTATGTTATTTTTCTCAAGAATACAAGTGGTTGAAGGGAAGGAGTTCATTGCAGTAGTCAAACCAAATCAGTATGTTTTTTTTTTTCAAAATGATACCAAACAAAACATTTCAAAGAATGAAATTTCTTCAACATCATCAAAATATGTATTTCCATTTCTTTGAATGTTTATATTTTATTTAGGAATAGAGCTAAAATGTCATTTCTCATCTTTCTTTGACATCCTAGGCAGATACATACATGGATGAATTTCAGTGTTCATACAAAATAGAAAGTTGATCCAATAGTTCTGAATTTAGCCTTCCTTTTATTTTCACACACAAACAGACACATACACTCAGACAAGGCAGTCCTATTATGACTTGAAATATATCTTTAGGAAACCTGGTTTTACTTTTCTAGTATATTGTCAGTTGATTATATTTAATATTTACTAAAGTAAGTTCTTTATTACATAAAATGTGTAATATATATATACATCAGTTGTAAGGATAAATCAAATATGTTACATATTTTAGCCTTGATTATAATCAAATTAATAACGAATTAATCATAATTCCCTTCCACAAGTTTCATATTAATCCTCCTCTGTGCATATTAGAATTTTATGTTTTGCATTTAATAGGAAACATTTTGCTATTTTCCATAAAGAAAATAACAATAACAGTGTTTTGAAGTCAGTTTTACATTTCATACTTAATATTTTCATTGTGCTTTTTATGCCTCCCAAGGCACATTGGCTTTTTTCATGTGTGAAGTTCACTGCATGTGCCATTAAATAAGTGAATACATATTTAGAAGTTATTTTATGTGCCTGTCATCAGTATTTAAAGATGTTACTTGTAGTAATTATTCATTGGATGTTCAGGCATGACAAAAATCACTGAAGTCTGACAAACTAAATTATTAAGAAAAAATATATCAGAAAGTAAACTGTTGTGGATATTACAGTGTTGGCTAACAAAGAGTATTGTATTCTTGGGATTAAATTCATAATTAATGTGTCCAATGGAATCTCATTGGAAATTCAAAGAGAGTGACTGTTAAGTATTTGTTGAATTATTTTTGCATTGCTTATATTGCTGAGAGTTCTTAATGCATAAAGTTAAGGATATATGAATTAAACTAAGTGAACCTTAGTTAATGTTCAGTTTATTCTGTTAATTTTAAGTTTTCTATGTCAGAAATATTGGTAGCTTCACAAAATTTTTGTGGTAAAAATGATCATGCCACATTGACAAGCCCTCTCTTTGCAAATATGTGGCTATATGTAAAATATAATGAATTTCAAGAGATTTGCATACAGGAAATATGTTAGCAATAGAGTGTACGTTGGGATATCCATTTTTTGTTCAAAGGGGAAAATTACATATGGTGTAGAAAGTTTAAGTGACATAAAAATTCATACAATTAGTAGCAAAGCAAGTGTTGGATCATGGGTGTCCTAACATAAGCTCTACTTTCCTCTCCCATCTATGTTCATGTATGTAGGGGTGTAAATTATGAATATACCATACATGCTTTGTTAATTATATCTGTACCATTCAAGAATAACATCCTCTCTGGACCTCAGTTTTAAATTGAAGAATTTCAACTTTATAAACATAAGATTTGGAAAGCATTTGATTTTCTATGATCTGAACAGCATAATTCCAGATTTCAATTTAATTGATATTGAAAGAAATTGCCAATGCAATTTAAAGTATGAAAGTTATTTTTCAGAAAAAAAAACAGGAAAGTAGTAACTTTATCAAATATAATGCTTAGAAAAAGAATTATGATTAAGATTATAAAATAAAAGGAAATTGGGAAAATTCTTAGAGAATTCCAAAATGACATACTAAGACTACAATGAAATAAGAAACAAAATTCTTTTATAATTATAGTTAATTTACAATATTATATTAGTTTCAGCTATACAACATAGTGCTTCAATATTTTCATAGATTATACTCCACCTGCGTTATTATAAAAGATTGGCTATATTCCTTATGCTATAAATTATATTCTTGTTTATTATTTATTTTATATGTAGTAGTTTGTTCCTCTTAAATCTTTACAGTGTTTTGCCCCTCTCCCCACTGGTACACACTAGCTTGTTCTCTATATCTGTGAGTTTGTTTCTGTTTTGTTGTATTTACTCACTTGTTTTACTTTTTAGATTCCACATATAAGAAAAAACATACAGTATCTGTCTTTTTGTGTCTCACTTCACAAAGCATAATACCCTCCACGTACATCTATGTTGTTCCAAATGGCAAAATTTTATTCTTTTGTGTGACTGAGTAGTATTCCATTGTATAATTATACCACATCTTCTTTATCCATTCATCTGTTGATGGACAATTAGGTTGCTTCCATATGGGTTTGTAAATAATTACTAATTACTGAAATTTAAATTATTTAATCAAATAATTTTATGGGCAAACAATATTTAAGTGGTTGATATGAAAATGAAAATCTCTAGTCTTTGAAAGAGAAGAAAGAATTTTCCAACTTTTGATAGTAAATTACAGAGCAAATTGATAGAATGTTATTTCTAGGTACTTCTCAACTTACTACTCAAATTGGCCAAAAGAACACACACATACACTCACACATTATGAGAATAAAACAAGCGTCTGAAGCAAATATTGATTTTATATTTTTAAAGAGCATTTCTGTACTTTCATTTAATTTGGAATACTGTTACATAACTCAAAATTTTATAATAAAAACAGTAGGAGAGAGAAGCTTGTAAAACACAAAAGCATAAACAGATCAGTGTTTCTCAGGAGCTATAGTGGAGTAGGTTGGGGCAATTGCCTATCAAAGGCATGAGTAAATTTTATGGAACAGTGGAACTTTTATATCTTGACTGTGGCAGTGCTTACATGCTGGATGCCTTTATCACAAACAAGAAATATACACAAAAAAGGATAAGGTTTATTGTATGTAAATTATACCTCATAAACCTGAGTTAAAAAGCTTGTGAAAAAATTTGATTATATATACATATATATACACACACGTTTATATACACACATACATGAATGCAAGTTATTCCATTTTTGTAATGGCATATTATAAGCAGTGGAATTTGAATTTCTGAATACAACAAATTATGTAAATATAATTTCTAAAGTACTTTTAATTGATTAATGTAATGTCAAAATTGAACAAGTTTTAGAAATTTATTTTTGAATTGTTTACCTTAATTTAGGTCATCTGGCCACCCCCCAAAGGGGGACAGCACACCCATTGATTCAATCTACCTTCTTAAATAAGGTGACCCTAATCAAATCAATCATCCTTTTTAATGGGTGTCATGAGACTTAAGAAGGCAGATTGATTTAATGGGGGTCAGGAAACTTAAGGTGTTTGGTTGGTTTAATGAAGATCAGGAGGTTTACAAAGGCCGATTGATTTAAAAGGGTTAACGGTATTTAAGAGAGCTGATTGAATCAATGGGAGGCATGTGATACAAGAGGCCTGATTGAATCACTGGTAGCCCCATGATTTAAGGGGATGGATTGACTCAAACGTAATCACGTGATTTAAGGGGGCTTATTGTTTTAATGGCTGTCCGGAGTTATGAAGGGCTATTGATTTAATGGGGTTCAGGAAAATTAAGAAGGCCAAATGTCACAATGGGTGTCTGGAGAGTTAAGAAAGCAGATTGGTTACTGCCGTCACAGAGCTTTCTGGTATTTATGTTCACAGTTGTCTTTCTTATGAAGCATTATATGATACAAATTAGTATCTTAGATGCTAATAAAAACACATATGTGTAAATATGTAATGTAAATGTGGTTATGTTATTAATACAGTCTTACATCCAAATTTCACCTTCACATTCAGAAAAGAAATGTATGACATTCATCAGGATAGAGAAAACAATAATTAAAGGAACAGAAATGTGCTAATAAAAGTCACTGTGTTTATTTTACTTTTATATTATTTTATGTACATTCATTTTTATCCCTGAGGAAGAGAATACTAAAACATAAAACTATTTTTAAGTATATATAAATGCTGGAAATTATTTTTTACCTTTGTAGAAGACAATAAAAATGTATGGTTTTAAAACTTAGCAAAGAAGAATTTTTGCTTTCAGGGAGGAAAATATCTTTTGTCTTTAATTCTTGGCAACTAGCCAAGTTTCTGGTATTCCTTTGGGCTTAATAAATTCTTGTTGATTTATAATTAATTGAAAGGTAAAAAAATTAAAAACAAGGAAATATTTAATCAATTCCAATTTATAATTATGTTGATTCTTCTAGTGGAATAAATTCCTTGAAGCTAGAATAGGTCATATGTGTTGTGTATTCTGCAACCTGTAGACCAGGGCAAAGTAAAACTAATGGTAAAATGGATTTTAGGAAAAAATTGAACCAATAAATTATTTAGGAAGAAAATAATACAGGATAGAAGTGAAACCAGAGAAGATTATGGGAGATATATGGAATCTCTACTCCTGTAAAGTTTAAACACAGTCCATCTTAAGTAATGTATCTGATGGAAGAAATCACTTGTAGGTTTTTAATGTACACCTCTATAGTGAATATTCATTGCAAAATTATAGTCAACACACACATGACCCCATTAACAGTAATGGTTGTTTTTCATGTAATAACTAGATAAAATTCCTCTTTCTGATGAAAGGGTCTGTTCTTTTGGGAGAAAAAAAAAGTTCTGAGAAAGTAAACTATTATTTTCTTCTATAAACGTGCTGCTTTCCAACAACTTCCAGGAGCAAGAACTAAATACACATTGCCCAATCTTAAAAATGTAGCAACACGTTAATCAGAAAGACTTAGTTGTTTGCACAGATGTGTACAGCTATAGGACAAAGCTGCCCAGGAGTGCCAGAGCCAAGAAGAAACAGCTTCTCCATTTTACAACAAAGTTGGCAGAATATCTTAGTAATTATCCAGTGAAAGTAAAATCACAGTGGAAACTGACTAATTTTTTCTTTATTTTGTTTATTGATGTGTTCTTTGCCTAGACATCACTAAAACTATATTTCACAAATAGCATAATAAATATGACTATTCAAGTATACAGACTTAAGGAGAATAAATCTCATCCTATTTTGTCAACAAGTTTTTTTGTTGTTCTTGTTCTTTTTAGCCTTATTATGTTCTACTTTATTTAGTTATGTAGTTTATCAGAAGCTAGGGTAGCTAATTTAATTTATCTGAAAATAAAAATCTCTCTCAGTACATATCTTCCTATGGATTTAAATATTTTCATTCTTAACAAATTGGCAAAACAATAGTGATAAAAACAAAATAAAAAAAGAAACAGCAAACTTCTTTATAGAAATGTGTTTTTATCTTTTATAAAATAATCTGAACAGTTTATGAAGAAAATGTAAGGAAAAGAAGGCACCTATAGTAAAAATTCATTCAGTACCATAGCAAGTCACTCGTACCCACTTTCCTCAAAGCATTGTTAAGAGTTTATAAAAAATTATCCCTACCAATTTATCTTTTATATCACTCATTGATTTTCACTTTTTCTTACTCCACCTTGCAAAATTTTTCAGTTTTTTTGTTTTGTCTTGTAATCAAATGCAGACACTTAGAAAACTTAGCATAGATACCTACAAATTTTATAAAAATAGCAGAGCAACACTTACTTGCTTTTTCAATAAAACATATTAAAATTACAAATGTGTTAATTACACTCCACTCTGTTGAAAGAGCAGATTGGATAAATGTACCACAATAAAAACTGATGGGTGCTCTATGGCTCCAGAGAGGAAAAGTTGTTTGCAACAGCAGTATTATAAATTAATTGATGTCAACAGAACACCACAGATGTCAAATGCTTTTGAGAATCTCCATGGTCAACTGCCTCCTTGATATATAATTAGAAGGTTTTCAAGAGTCTGAATAGAGCTAACATTCAATGGTGAACAAAGCATAAGGAGCAGAAAAAAATTAATGAATTTGGTACTTGATAATTTTATAGAAATTGAAACACTAAAGGAAGAATCAGATATTAGTTATCCTTACATGAACTTTTAGTTATTTTTGTTTGTTTGTAATTATAAAGGAGATTTAAGTGGTACACATGATTCTTTTAACCAGAGTCTATCTGACTCTGATGAAAATGATCACCTTTTCGTGGAGCGAAACTGAAGAAAGTACTTACATCATTTGTCAAATTGCGAGGTCTTCATGTTTTCTCTCTGTTTTAGTACAGTGGTTTCTTATTTCACTTAGGGCAGAAAATATACACACACTCATGCACACATGGATAGCCACAAAACTGATATTGTAAGTTAATTTTATGAATGACCAAACTGAAAGATGATATTATCAATTAATAAAAAATAAACAAGATATGTCTGAGAAAAAATAAAATATGGGTTATAACTGTCTTTTCTTAGAAAGCTGTTTTCAACTACAATTGCATCATAAAATCTTGCTCTCTTCACTATATAACAATGAAACATAACATTTAGTGATTTATGGGATAAACAGTAGTATTTGGAGAAGAAAAAAAAATGAGGATTTACAAATGTCCCTCTCTAAGCAGATTAAGTGTAATTTAGTGTGAGCAAATGTAGAGATACAAAAATCTGAAGAAAAAACATGAGATAAAGAAAGAAGAGTAAATAGAACTATAAAATGATTTCTTTCATTATTTAAGACTTTTTTCACACAATTAAACATTTTCATGTTACTTTTCTTCTCTAAAAACCTGAATTCTAAATGGAAGTCTAATTCATCGGCTTCTGTGAAGATTAGTGGGCACAATTCTCAAAAGTAATTTGCAATTGTAAGAAGGAGGTATAAATATTCAGTACTAGAAATAAAATCTATTTTTCAAAGTGTGTCACATTTAATACCAAAACCGTTCACTAAAATCATATATGTTGAGTTACTGTATGGGCTCTTATAGTTTTTAGATGTTTTGTTTACATGGACAATTCCTAAAATGAGATATAGCAGGGTTATCCTCCTGATGTATTAAACAAATGAACCTGACTTAGATTTCCTAAAAGTACTTTACCCTTTGGTCATGCTTGTCAAAATCCTAAATGTAAAGCAATTTAATTTTATCAAAGTTGAAAAAATCATACCACATCTGAAATTTTACAAAAACATTTATATAATACATATAGTAAAATTATAGCACATGCTTGTTTAATAATCAATTCTTGGCATATTTGACATTTTTAACCAGAGTCTATCTGACTCTGATGAACATGATCACCTTAATCGTGGAGCTAAACTGAAGGAAAGTACTTCAGTTTAAGGATCAAAGTACTTCAGTTTAAGGAAAGTACTTCAGTTTAAGGATCAATTATTTGTGGAAAATTTCTTCCCTGTGAACATTCTAGAAACTTCTATCAAGTGACTGCCAGCTTTGTGTGTGTGTTTTTTTTTTTAATGCAACATGAAACCCAAGTTCCTTGAGATGTCATCTCAGTTGCCTTTCATAGATCATACTACTTGGCAATTGTCCCCGCAAACAGGTGGGCAGTGTGTGCTACTGACATACTGAGTGACTTGTGTTCTCTAATGAGAATAAATCCAAAGAATAGCATTATACTTATTCCAGTATTTCAGCTATTAAATTCATATGCTTCAAATGAGCATGACTTTCTATACTAGTTCAACTTAAATAGTTTATTCTTTCTTTTGGAGAAATAACTCAGATTAGCAACCTCCTTATTTTGTTTGAATTAGACCTAAATAGGACAAACATGAGTAAAACTAGCTAATTCTGTTTAAATATCTATCTATCCTGTGAAAATGGATGCTAAAGATTATACGTTTCCAGATAGTTTATGTGACAGGTGTGCTTTAGTAAAAATTAGCACTGTTACCAGAATTTTTCTTTGTTCTTTAATTTAAAGGTATTACAAAGACTATAAAATCAATGTTTTAAAAACCACACTTTTAAGCCACTTACACCATTACCTGTTTAAATACATGAAAGTTTTGTAAACCAGAAAACCAGGAATTATCTTTGGCACTTCCTTTTTCCCTTAACTCTTCCAGTCTCTTGCCAAGCTCTGCCTAATCCCCCGCATAAATATACATGCAATTTTAATTTCCCACTTTCAGAAAAGTACTAATCTATTTCCCCACATGCTCTTCTTCTCCCTCCACACTCTGTTCCACATTGCTTCTAGAGTAATCATTTTAAAATGAAAATTTAATGGTATAATTATGTCCATTCTTTACATGAAAACCTTTGATGGTGTCACACAATAGGCTCTGAATAATAAAAATCCCATGTTACAATGCTCACCTATCATAGCTCCGTGCTCTCTGCAATTTTCTCTGAATACATTGAACTTTCCCTGTTTTCTTCCACTCTAGGGTCTTCCAGTAGGGTGGAATGAATGCCATCCTCCCTAATACACAGTGCCCTACAACACACACACACACACACACACACACGTGCACGTGCACAAAGAAATTCTCCTTAACTTTCAGATCTCTTTTCAAAGATAAAGATTTTCTGATTCACACACCCAACAGCTGCCACTTTGAATCACTTCAGATCCTGCTGCTTTTCCCTTTCATGATTCAATGTACTTTTTTTTTCCAGCTCTAATCGTAATTTTTAATTATGTATTTGATATTACCCCCTGCTGGATATTGTATCCCCCACAGAAAAATGAATGAATAGTTGGATGAATAGTTGTGTTTATTATAGATATACAGAAATATTTAAGATATGATGAAAATGTTCAGATGAAGACAAAAGACCATTTTACCCTTTATTGTAATCATGAAGCTATAATTATTTACCACTGCTAGCAATTTTAAAATACTTAGAGTAATGCCTCACAAGATATATACAAAGAAGCTGAAATTAATCGTAGACCTAAAAGTAAAGGCTAAAACTTCTAGAAAAAAAATGGGAGATGTTAAATAAAGATTATTCAGATATGACAGTAAAAACAAAATCGACAGAAATTTTAAAAAATGACAAATTGGATTTAAGAAACATTTAAAACATCCATTCTCCAAAATAAATTATTAAAGGAATGAAAAGTCACAATGTAAGAGAAAATATTTGCAAAGCAAACATTTTAGAATGGCTAAAATTAAAACCTGCAACAATACCCAGTGTGGGTGAGGATGTGAAGGAACTGGAACTCTGATACACTGCTGGTGGAAATGTAAAACCAGATATCCACTTTGGAAATCATGCTGTCTGTTTTGTAAAAGGCTAGACATTCACTTATGGTCCAAAAATCCCACCCCGAGGTATTTAGCCAAGTTAATCCCAAGCCTACCAGCACCAAGCTTAAATCCATACACATCTAATTGATTTAAATGTAGTCCAAATAGACATATTTTTAGCCATTTAGACCAGAACTACTTTTCAAACCCTGCAAACTGCACCCAACATTTGCTAACAACCATAGACAAGACAAACCCTGTAGCTATAAGACTTCAAACTTCTGCTGCCTTATGGAGCTCTCTGACCCAGAGACTCCCCACCTTGCAGCTGAGACAAGTCAGACTCCCCGCTGGTTTCCCTTCTTCCCCAAAAGGTCCCTTGCTCTACTCCCCTTCTGGGTGGTGGCCCTGTGTGCCTTTATGGAAGGTGTCTTTCTGGGAGGGACTTCCCCTCCTAAGTAACCCCGTCCAAGTGTTGCCCAATAAAGCTTGTGTGTTACTGCTTCTCATGATTATGTCTCTTCCTTGATTAAGCCAAAATTCTGATTCTGGTAGGCTTTGGGATAACAGTCCTAGCCTGTTTTGTAAAAGTAAATAGCATGGGGGCCATTTTAGGCCAATACACAGGGGCCAATTTTGGCCCACTTATATAACAACAATAATCTAGCAGCATGAGTGACCAGAAAAGAGCAACTTTGGTGAAAAGTTAGCAATCTTGACTAAATGTTCAATTACTTCTTATTGCTTTTTTCCCTCATTTTTATTAATCTTTTCTTTTTCAATAATTCAAATGTAGTTTATAGATGGAAATAACGTTATTTTCTGTGTGATTTGATATTTACTAGTACTAAATATTTTATCACAACTTTCAAGCATCTCTTGCAGTTAGGAGTGGCTATGGAACTAATTTCCAGCTAATGGAAGTTGAGGGAAAGGATGTATACTCTTTCTAGGCATTTGAAAAATTCACGTAAATTAGAAAAAAACTCTATAAAACTACTGATATTGGTGTTTCTTTCATTATAGAAGGTAATTTTACCTTATTTAAAGCAACACTAGAGAATAAAAGAAAAATTTATAATATTTTAGGCTAATTCTTATACAACTTTGATGTATTCCATTTTAAGTCTTATACTAATTTATTGAGTATATATGCATTGATTCTCCATCATGTGCCATGACCGGGGTGGTAGAGTATTAAAAATGACAGGTTTGATTCTCAATAAAATTGGGATGTCTAGTAGGATTACAAAATAGAAGAGATTCATACAGACTAGTCCTGAGCATGGCTAGAAGATAAAATTAAATTTCTCATGCATGTGACTCAGAATCCCATGTTACCTGCTCTTGTTTGACCTCTTCATAAGCCCCAAATTTATAAGTTCCCTCTGACAGATTCCTTGAAGAGAAAGAGTTGCAGTCCTGTTTATGGATGGACCTGTGTAATATGCAGACACGGGCCAAAGCTAGATAGCTGCTGCCTTACAAACCCATCTTCTAAAGTTCAGAACATAAGACGTAAGTTTGGTTGTCCATTTCTTATGAAAAACAGATGGTCTAAATTATGGCTCTACATTGCCTCATAGACAGTGGGTAGCAGCTGGCACAATTTGGAAAGATTTAGATTCAATAATATTGGAAAATTGGTCCTAGGAAATCTAGAGAAGTATATGGATGGTCCCCTTAGGAGAAGGTGAAAATATTTGTGTACCACATAAATGCCAATCAGAAGATTTTGACAAGGAAGGAGGCTTTTAATAATTGGTTGTTGAACAAAGTCTCCATGGCAACTGACAAAACAACATGGTCTTCCCTTCACCGTGATTTGACTATGACCATTGCTATGAGCACAGCTTTCCAACAGCAGAGGTCAATGCTGATCCCCTGACATAGTACAAATTCCTGAATATCCAGCCAACAGTGTGGTGACTGGCTAATTTCATTGGATCTCTCCCATCACAGAGGGTCAGCAACTTTGTCCTCAAGGGAAAGAAAATATTTCAGGTCTAGATTGCCTTCAATGCCAGTGTTGACATGATTGGACTTCAGTATTCTTCACCAGCATGATGGAATCCCACACAATATCAACTCTGTAGTAAATGATGCTGATTCCACACCTAATACCCTTTACTGGGACAGTACACACAACCCAACAGTTATTGCCGTTGGCTGCTAACTCACAGCTCTCTCATTATTTGGAGAATCAAACTCGGCACTCCTGATACATTAATACAAAGTACAATGGACCGCTCTCTTGCCTCAAGATGGAACAAACTCTGTGGTTCTATTTTCACTCTAAACCCTCCCCCATGTAATCAAACTGAAGTTATAATTCAGCTGAGACATCTTTGCTTAGCTTGCTTTTCCTCTAGGGCACCTGCCCTTTATCTTTTTCTTGAGTATTTTGCATTGTAAATAAATTTTACAAGAATCTTCATTTCAGATTCAACTGCTGGGCATTCAAACAGGCCCTATTTTGTAGAAAAGGAATGTGACAATTGGTTCCTACACAAATAAGTTACTGTTTTTGCCCTGAGTCGCATCATCCAGAAGCAGCTGGCTTGATTAAATGATAGGACAGCAAGCTATAATAAGAGTTGTGGCACCTGCTTGGAGAACATATCTGCAAGATTTTTCTACATTTTTCTGCAAGGTTTGGCATATTCTTGAAACCAGAGCCAATATATGGGGTAGTCCTTCCTGTAGCCCGAATTCATAGACATGGGAACAAAGGGTAAGAAAGAGGGATCCATAATTCACTATTATACCTAATGACCCAGTTGAATAATGTTTGCTTCTTATCTCTGCTCCCTTATGCTGGGTGAATTTAGAATTCCTGAGAAAGGAGTCCTTCAAAAAGAAAAGTGGTCATGGATTTGATCAGTTGGAAGCACGAACTTTCTACTGGCCATCTTTGACTTTCTTGTAAAACTAAACAGGAAGAGAAAGGGGATTATTCTTCTGATTGGTACAATTTAATTTTATAAATCTGGTTTGGTTTACCTCTCATAAGATTTGAGAAAAAGATTTGAGTAAAAGTTTCTTTGGTCTGACTTTACATCTCTGCTGGTTTTGTGTAAGCATTGGACTCTGCAAATCTTCAGGCAGAGACAGTTACTTTAAAACTGTATTGAAATTATGTATATCTCACTCTTCTCTGCTCAATAACAACATAATATTATTAAGAATATGTCCAGTAGATAAAAATTGATGTCATGAGTCTTCCCATGTTTTTAGTTTTTAAAATTGCATATAATTTTTGCTTTGAATACATGTGCATATGGTACATCTAAATTTAATTTATGTATAGATATGTACATATGTGTGGTTCATTGAACATTAGCAAGAATTGAATTTTGTGATTTTGGTGTTTACAGAAAATTAAATATTCTTAAAAAGTAATTTCCTGCTGTAGTTAAATATCAGTCAGCACAATCATGAATGGTAATTCATATATGCAGCTACCACTAACTGATTTTCTAATTCCTCTAGTTTTCCACTGGTTTGTTGAATCAATTTATGACCAGTATGAAGAGAAATGTCAATTACATAGGAACCATACCTATTGCATGAAGAAAGTGTAAACACGAATATTAACAGCATATGTAGTGGAAAGAGTGTTAGGTTGAGGTCCATAGCAGGTGAGTCAGACCCAGTCTACTGCTACCATTACAATAAAACAACCGTCATACCTTGACCAAGTCATGTAACCTGCCTGGAGTAACAAAATCAGATGTACTGAGCCTTATAAGTGGAGGAGTTAATGGGTTTTTGGTAGTAAAATATGAGAACAATGGTTTTACTCCTATATCTGCTACTAACTAACAATATGTCATTCCATTTCTTTAAATGAGAAAAGAAAAGTAGGAAGGATATTTATTAAAATATATTGTGGCTCAGTTCTTTGATCTTGTAAACTGTTAATAGTCTTTATTAACCAGCAAATTATATTGGTCTAATCCAATTTAATGTACTATATATATTTTTTCATTTTGATGGTATTATAATTTAGTTCTTTATCAAATCTATGATAATATTTAGGTAAAAAATTGGCTCATATGTATATTTTATATATGTATATATCCAAGATATAAAATTGCACATGACCTTATTAAACAATGTTTATGCAAACAGTAACATTTTGAGTAGAATTTTTAGATATTCTTTTTTTGATACAATAGGTTCATATATGCCCAGATCTTGCACAGGGAGCTAGCATCATCTCACCATTATAAAATAAAATATAATCGTGTTTTTTGCTTCATTTTGGATGAAATAACTTCTACAGATTTCTAATGTAACTGTCAATTGATATTTTCTTAAAGTTGGTTATTTTTAACTGATGACACATTTGATTATTTTAAATCACTTTTACAAACAAACACATACAAAAGGGGAAAACACATCATAACATTTTTATTTCCTTCATATTCTTCTTTTCTCATCTTACTGGCCTCTCATTTCTACAGAAATTAAAAGTAACTGAATTCTTCTGATCACTTTTCAAAGACTCATTGTGCCCATAACTAAGGCAGGATCCCAGCAGCTGCCTGAAAAGAGGACTTGATGTTAAAGAAATTTCAGAGAGGTGTAAATTAGCTTTGCTTTTCACTCGGCAACTGACAGATGGCAATATTTTGAAGATAAAATAGAAAAGGGATTAGCTGTTTGACTGTACCTCAAACTTTTCTCCGTGCTGTAGTTCCAGAATCCATTATTGATGCCCTCTAATCCTGAGAGTGCTCTGGAAGAAACAAACCCCCCAAATGATTATTTCTTCTATATTATCTGAGATTTCCTCAGAATCTCTGAAAAACTCAGGTTGGTCTCAACTACAAAGACTCAGCACAGGTATATATTTAGGTAGGAGTCAGGGTAGGTCAAAGGGGAAGTTACCAGATTTGTCTTGTTTGACTTGCTTGATTAAAATAAATAAATAAACGGAGAGAATTTAAACCAGGCAGAAATTCTCTAGTTTGTCGTAGTCCTCTTGACTCCTTGTTGTTTTGTATCTGACAATTCTGAGAATAGTGCCCAGTGCATGGAAGTTGCTCAATAAATATTTGTTGAAGAAATGATTGATATTTCTTTCCTGTAAGACATTTATGTTTGTGACCCATGAATTTTATTTTTCCAAAATTGGGTAATGCTGTAAATATGTTCGGCGTTTAACAAAGACATTCAGAAGTTCAATACATAATTTCAAATGAATAAAGAAGGAGCAGAATCACACATTTTGCAATTAAACTTGAGAAATGGACTATATATGATTTCTTGTTCATAATCCTACTTCTGAAACCAATCAAGACTCCTCTAAATTAATCGTATAGTCTTTCATAATGTTTTCTCTCTATTCACTAAACTCTAATTCTGGTTACTTTTAAATATTAATACAACTTAAGTATTCAGACTGATATTAATATTTTACAGTGTTCACATCATGATCACCCCTTTATTAATGTGTCTTCACAGAAATGGTGTTATCTCTCCCATAAACCAATTTATACCCAGTTTGCCTTCAAAACAGTGTTTAATATTTTCTCCAAGAAGCTCTGATTATTCTAGCCAATTGACAATGGATTAGCAGTTGGACCATGTACCTCACAATGCATTAAGAAAATATATGTTGTACTGTCATGTGTTTTTGCCAATTCTTTCAGGTGTCTTCTTTATTAATTGCTCTCTAAATGGAGGTTAGGCTGGAAGATCAGACGGGAAAAGTTAGCTGAGGCCAGAGGCATAAAGTGCTTTTTGATGAGTTTGCATTTTATGATATGGACAGCAGTGATCATACAATTTTATAAATGCTGAGTTTTGGGGATAAGATATGGACATCATGATGATGCTGGAAGATAAAATGTAAATTCTTTATGTTCAGGGGTTCTGTAGTAATTCTTTAGGTCCTTCAGCTTTCATTTCCTCTCAGGACACTCAAAAGACACGAAACAGAAATGTAATGACAGATTGATGTTTGGAGGTTTGCTGTCATTATGAAGGTGATTATGAAATCAATTTCCTTCATATAATAAGCTGGATATTTTTACAAAATATGAAGAGGTAAAGGTATGAATGACATAAGAATGACCATATAAAAACTAGTTTTATTTTTTAGAAAAATATGTCATTTCAATTTAATTATATTTTGAAATATCTTAGTGTCTTATTAATCAATAAAGATACCTCATATTAATCTAAAAATTATAATATTAATATACTTTTAGGATTCCACATGGTATGTCAACTGGACTATTTCATTTTCTTACTAAGTTTTAATTAGGTCATATTTTACTCCTCGAATTTTTAGTTTAATTTGAAACATTTTTAGATCATCTTTAAAAATGACCTCTCGGGCTTCCCTGGTGGTGCAGTGGTTGAGAGTCCGCCTGCCAATGCAGGGGACACGGGTTCGTGCCCCGGTCCAGGAAGATCCCACATGCCGCTGAGCGGCTGGACCCGTGAGCCATGGCTGCTGAGCCTGCACGTCTGTAGTCTGTGCTCTGCAACGGGAGAGGCCACAACAGTGAGAGGCCCGCGTACCGCAAAAAAAAAAAAAAAAATGACCTCTGTAATTAAAAAGTATTTTAAACTTTAGGGCAACTGAGAAGCATTCCTTATGCAGAAAGAAACAAATAAATTCAACTCTATTTCCCTCTTATGTATTATTATATTACAGTTTATTATTACATTAATATTTTATTCATACTAAACATTAACTCTAATGGAAATTAGCTTACTATTTATTATTTCCTGGTAGTAAAGAGATGCATCAGAGCATTTACTGAACTTTACTGCTCATTAGATTACGGTTTCATTATATTCTCTAAATTATCTAAATAGTCCAGACTTCATTTCAGTTACTGGAAGAAAATGACAACAAAACTGAAAATGTATTTTTAGAAATGTGATTCATGTCTAGTAATTTTGCAGGAATCCTTAAAAATTAACAGTACAAAATTAAAATTGGTTGATAGGACTAAGATCTTTCTTATGATTAGAGTCCCATCCCAAGATTTTTATATATTCTAAACCAATTTATGCATATTCATAGTTCAGTCTCAGAAAATACCATAGGCATATAATGATTCAGGCTTTACGTTGTAATTTTCAGTTAGGATTTCAACAGCAATATTTCACATCTCTTCAAAACTATACAAAGAGCATTTCTGAACATTGATAACCATCATTTTGAACACCTCCTCAGATAAACCCTTCCATCTTCAGTATGCCTTGATTGTCAAAAAAATTATTTTTATATTAAAATTTGTATAAATTAATCTACAATCTAATTTATTATTAAATAAGAGTTGGACTGATGGGGCAGAGGCAGAGTGATAGTTAAATTCTAACTGAATTCTGTATGTATGTTTTTGCAACATGTTCACGTGCTGTGAATGAAATGAATGACTAGATAGAAGGATCACTGCTCTTTCTTTGGTTCAGTATTTGTACCACAACAGGTATCAGACTGAGAACTTGAACATGAAGGTAAAATAGTGTGGATACAATGTGTTCCCAAATTGATATTCTTTCTCTCTTTTTTCTTTCTTTCTTTCCTTTTTAATTTTTTCTTTTTTGAAGTTTTATTTTTTCTTTTTTGAAGTTTTAAATCCAACTTGACATTTTTTAGAAGCCAAAAAATTACCCAAATATTACTATCCTACTAAGACATGAAAAATAGTGAGGATAAAATCTTTATAAAGTGCTTTTGGTACTTTTTACTAATTCAGTATGGAATCATTAAAGTTGTTCTATATGATCAACATAGTGCTACAGAAAATATGAGCAAAATAAGACATTCAGGGTATCTGTTAGTTTAGAAATAGGAAAATTATTTATAATATCACTGTTGTTGGTCAGGCATGCAATGATGAGGGCCTGAACTAAAGTGGTGACAATGAGAATGAAGAATTATATATAATTCATGATGTAGTTGAACGAATAATTCAAGAGATAGTATGTATATATAGAATGCCTTATTAATTATAGCTGGTGACCTAAAATATAGCATTATTTATTTTATAGTGGATGTCAGTGTTTCAAAATGAGAATGAGAAAATGGATATATTCTTAAAGTTGTAGGGAAGTTATTACAGATACATGATATTTTGCAGGGTATAATTCACTCAACAATATTTAGTGAATGTCTGAAAATAACTGTTGTGGTTGTGGTGAGCGGACAGAATAGAATATGCATTGGATCTGGGCTGACAAAAGATTAAAGTTCAAGATTCGCCAGTCACTTCATTTTACTTTTCAGTGTGAGGTTTACTAACACTACCCTTTCCTCCAAATTATGCATGAGGAATACTCCCACATGAGGCAATAATTTAACATTGTTACCTAAACTTTCTACCCTTACTCCTGCTCTGAGAACACTGTCATAAGTCAACCGACCATGTCCTAATTCAGGTCCAGGGCCAGGAGACCTGCTTTTGGGTTAGAAGTTATCAATTCCTAACCTTGGCCACACACAAGGCATGGGGCATCTGATGACTTTCAATTAATTTCTAAATTACAAAACCAAATAGAATGATGGAAATCTCAGATTCCTTTGCATGTTGTACTTTGTCCACTTGGCATCTCATAATTTAAATATTGGTTAAATAACTGACCCTATGTCATCTTTCTATTGAATAGTTTAAAAAATATACTTGCTATTTTTATAGGTGATAAATGGAAGCTTCTTTGATCTTAGAAATTTGCATTACTTTACTTCTATTGAGTATTTTTGAACATGCTTCAGAGTCACAGCACCTATAGTTAGCTTTTACACCAGGACAAGCTTTCCTGGCAGTTGTCCCACACACACACACACAAAATCTTAGATCAGATCCCAAATCATTACTTCTTTTTTCTCTCTGCCTGTATTACCATGGTAATAAAATTGTACACTTATGTGGTAGTTAACAGTATGACAGAGCTCAGGGACATAATTCGAATTTGCTGAATCTCAGTTCCCTCTCCTACTTTACAAAATAATATTAAGCATTAATGTGAAGTAAAGTATGTAAACACAATTTAAAAAGTGTGAATCACTATTAAAATGTGAGAAGAAACTTTATGAACAATAATAAGTCTTCCACAATTTGTACTTAACTAATAATTCTCAAAAAGCAAAGTACATGTAAAATGAACATGAAATGTCTTTATGCTCCAACCACAAAGATTATCTTCAATCAAGTTATGTCTAACACAGTAATTTTTACAAAGCAGCCGATTCTATACTTTGTTACACAATATAATATGATTTTCCTTTTATTCTCCATAAAAATCCTGCCCCTGAAGGGTTCACTTCCACGATTAGCTCCAATGGTTTGTTTCTGAAATAAAGTTCTGACAATTACTCAATATAAAACTTCTTTTTCCTTAAGGTACTATTATTGGTAATATAATTATTTTAGTATATCTAGTAGAACGAAGACATAGATTTTGTTGTCACAGGGTTTATAGTTCACTTGGGGAGATAGAAAAACAAATAATCATTTATACTACAAATCAGATTGATTTAAATGTTTTAATAATGACAAACATTAAGAGTGATGAGAGCAAAGAGAGATTATTGAATTCCAAGAAGGCAAATAGACTGTTTCTCCTGGAAGAGGTGAAAACAGTTTTAAGGATGAGTAGAACAGAAATACTAAAAGTAGATATGGGGTGAAAGGTTATTTGACATGTAGGGTTCAGAATTCACTTTTTCAGCAAATATATATTGATTGTCTACCTATAACAGGTACTCAGTTATAAACTGGTGATGAAAACATAAATAATAAATGGCCCTTACCCAAAAAGAGAGAGAAAAATAGGACAGTAATTATAGTTCAGTGAACTAAGTGTTTTGATGAAGTATGTTACTGGTGACAGAAAAAATATATATCTATATGACATCAGGGGGTACATGGTGATTAAGTAAGAATCAAGCTGCATTTTTTGAAAAATGTTCGTTTATAGCTAGTTCGAAAAAGAGTGAAACGGTCAAAGTAACAGCATGTATGAAAGATTGATGGGTTATTGGTTATGTGAAAAACAATAATTTTATATCACTGGAGCAAATAGGGGGTATTAAAGGGTGGTGGATGATAAATTTGCTCCAGGTAAGCCTGCATTTTGTTTGCTAGACCAAGGTGTTTGAAGAATGTCTGTAAATCTGTGAGAAATGATGGAGTGATTTTGGTTTGGACATTACATTTTCAAGTTTGCATTTTACTCTTTTATTCAACCAATATTTATAGAATATTTATTATATCTTAATCACTGTTCTAGCACCGTGGTGTTTAAAAGAGGCAAAGTTGTTACGGTCGGAAACCATATAGAATACTGACACTGACAGCTACAGGAAGAATGGATTGAAGAAGGACAGTGCTGGAGATTGAGAGGTTAGTTACAAAATCTCTATAGTAAAATATTATAAAATTACAAAGCTTTTACCTAGGATAGTCACAGAGATAATGAGAAAGAGGAGACAGATTTGAGAGTCATAGGGAAATATTAATTACATCTCTTAGTGCATTGTTAGGTGTTGGAGGGGGTAGGTGAGTACAGAAAAATAATCTAGTAAACATCCCAGTTCTCTGGGCTTGCAAGTGATGAAAGTTATTGTGATAATTAATTTTATGGGTCAGCTTGGCTAGACCATGAGATGTCCAGATATTTGGCTAAACGTTATTTCTCTATGTGTCTGTGGGGATGTTTCCAGACGAGATTAACATTTGAATCAGTAAATCGAGTATAACAAATTGCCTGTGCCAATATGAGTGGACATAGTATACAATCTGTTGAGGGAATGAATAGAACAAAAAGCAGAGTAAGGGAAAATTCACTCTCTCTGCCTGATTGCTTGAGCTGGAACATCAGTCTTCTCCTGTCCTTGGATTGGAACTTACACCATGGGACTCTGGTTCTCAGGCCTTTGGACCTGGACTAGAAATAACATCTTAACTGCTCCTGATTCTCAGGCTTTAAGACTCAGAGTGGAACCACACCACTGGCTTGTCTCCAGCTTATAGTTGACAGATCAAGGGACAAATGGACATCGTGTACCTTAAAGTTAAAGGATACAAAATATATCCTGTAGTATTCCTGCCAAACTGTATGACCTGTAATCATTAGGAGGCACCAGGCACTCAAATAAAGGGTATTTTCCATGTGCTCTTTAAAAATTTAGGGTCATAAAAGATAAGTCTGAGGAACTGAACATATGGTCTTGGGTTGGATATTATTCTTACACATTTTCTGTAATGCTGAAATTATATCAAACTAAAAACAATAATTAAAACAAACAAAAATATTGGGCAGTGGAAGGAAAACACAGAAAGAAATAAAGGAAAGAAAATTTCCAAGAAAGAACATGTAGATATTTGATTTGAAGAATGAGGGCATGAAGAGAGTTCTTCCTGGATCTTCTTAAATATAATGAAATTAAGAATTCAAAGCCCCAAACTTTTGTTCTTGATACAGTTAGTGTATATCTAGATACATAATGTATAAAGAAAAAGTGCTACCAAGAGCGATGACATATGGTACTTTGCGTGCTGAAAAGCTGATCTTGGGAATTGAGCCAGTTTCTCCAAAAGTAAATTGGGCATTTTTTTCTCACCTGTAATCTGTTTTTAAAGATTTCAACATTGTAGCAGAGTGATATAGACAGTATGTTAGTAAATAGGTACTAGTTAGTTTAAGCTTCAACTCTAGGGGCAATCAGTTGCTTTAATCAGAAAAACATATGACAGGGGTGATTAGCTGTTGTTATATCAAAAAGACCCTAATCCAAAGGTAATCCATAACTAGATCAATAGTTGAATATTTGCTCATTAGCAAATTTGAAGTAAAAATGTGTTTTTATTAGTGAAAACATTGGTTTGTCAAATAACATGATGAATATTAGAAATGCATTCTCAATGTTAAATTCAGTAGGTTTGGAAAAGCTAAACTTTTTAATGCTCATTAATAGTATTAAGAATCTAGGCAAGCCAGAAACTTGATCACTGAACAGACTTACATCCAGAAATTTGTTTTGAAGTATTTCTATTTTCCTGATGATAATCCTAAGGATAACCTTGCCTTTAGAATATTATTCTCTGCTTTTACAGACTTTTCATGTGACGTGATTCAAGTACTTAAAAGGACAGAGAACTGGGATTTTTGTCAAACTTCTAAAACAGATTTTATGACATGATTTCTGTTTCCTCTGTAATAAGTGTTTGTTGTCTTTTATATGTGGGACAGTGCTTGTTCACAGATTTGCTTTTATTTTAACATGGTAGTAAATGTGTGAGGTGGTTAACTCCTATTTATATCAAACATCTTTGGAAACTACCAAAAAGAATGTAGGAGATGAGCTCTATTAAATGGGCCTTGGTCAGTTAGCAACATATATCTTGAGGGACAAAACAAAGCTTCGTTGCTGATCTGGGTATATATGAGAGCTTAGAGAACATCCCAGAATATATTTGAATCTAAGCATGGTGGACGGAAAGGAAACAAGAGATATATAGAAAAATAACTCCTAAGCTGAAGTTAAAAACAAGCAAATCACAACCTCTTCAGTCCATTTGTAAGTTTCAACTGACTTAAACAATTAGTTTCAGACAATTTAAAAGGCAGTGTAGATGGGAGAGGAGGCTAAAAAAGAAACACAGAGATCTGCTTCTTTGTTAAAATGTAGCCAACTCTTCAACAGGGCAAGTCAGAAAAGAAAAAGCATGTGGAAATCACTGCTGAGGACAGTCTTGGTCGGATCAGCAGAAGTAACTGTTAAATCACTGCAGGGGACAGGAACATACACGGTTTTAGGGTTCTCTCTACTTATTTCCTTCTATGCCAGAACAGAGAATGATCCTCAGGGAGAGTATTCATGAGAAAGATTTCAGAGAAAATGGGCTGAAGTCCATGTGGCCTATTGACCCTATTCTTTAACCTCACTCAAACCATCCTTCAACAAATAGCCAGCCTCAGAAAAGTAACCCTGCATTTCAAAGGTGAAAACAATTTACAAAGGAACCAGCATAGAATTTGTGAAAAGATATTGGAAGAAAAGAGAGGAAAGGAATATAAAGAGGGAAAGGAGGAAAGGGGATAAAAGATGCACACCTCCCAAAATTACATATCAGAAAAGCTATTTTACAAATTTGTGGGTCAATGTTATAAGAAATCAATGAAATTAAAGAAAATATGGTTTGTCTGAAATAAAAATTCAAAGAAAATATACAAAGGTAAATATAAAAATGCTGGTAGAAGAGTTCAGAAAATAAGGGAAGAGAAAATTAAATAACCATAGAAATGGTGTTCATTTAGATGAAGCAAAAAAGAAAAACAAGCACAACTCTGAACAGTCAAGAACATGGAAGATAGGTCTGAAAAAACACAGGAATAAAAAATGTAAATCAACAGAGCTAGAGACGACTAGAGAAAATAAATATGGATGACAGAAAATTCAAAGCTAACACAACTGTAATTGGTATCCTTCAAGAAGAAACAGAAGCACTTGAAAGCAAAATAATGAAATTAACAATTTCCCAAAATGGAAAAATACCTGCCCCTGCTTTACATGCCCCCAAAGACAAAAATTTCAAAGGAACTATAGGGCTTCCCTGGTGGCGCAGTGGTTGAGAGTCCGCCTGCCGATGCAGGGGACGCGGGTTCGTGTCCCGGTCCACGAGGATCCCACATGCCGCGGAGCGGCTGGGCCGGTGAGCCATGGCCGCTGAGCCTGCACGTCTGGAGCCTGTTCTCCGCAACGGGAGAGGCCACAACAGTGAGAGGCCCACGTACTGCAAAAAAAAAAGGAACTATAAAGGGAGTACTGTTTGGAGGGGACGGGTCCCAAGACCACAGTTATGACTCACTGGAAGGACTCAAAGAACTAAGAAAAGCTGTGGTATTCATGGTTATGGTTTATTACTGTGAAAGAATACTGGCTAAAATCAGCAGAGGAAAGAAGCTTCTAGGGCAGAATTCAGGAGACACCAGGGAATGCTTCCAGTTTCCCCCTCCTGTTGGATTTTTGCAAATAGCACTCACTTCTCCCAGTAATATACTATATGTGTGGCAACATGTGTGATACCACATACGGAATATTGCCAACCAGCAAAGCTCATTCACCTAAGCCTTGGTGTCCAGGACTTTTATTAGGGGTCATTTACATGAATATGTTAACTGGCATGGCTGACATTTAAACTCCCACCCCTCCAGAAGTCAAGTGGCTACGTACAGTCCCAGGCCCCCACCATAAATCACATTATTAACATAGTCAATGTGGCATGGTCCAAGGCCCTCAAATACAGATACTCTTATCAGACAAGATATTCCAAGGGCTTAGAGGTTATCTCCTAGGAGCCAGACAAGAGCCAAATTTTGTTTGGAACATACAGGGTGTGGACTACCTTGACTTTCCAAATTAACCCTTTATTGTTCAGGGGGAATCAGCCTGACCTTAGATGTCCACATGGGATGAGTAGATGAGAAGATGTGTCTAAAGAATATTCAAAAAAGATAAGTGGCAATTAAGAATATTCAAACAAACTAATTCTCAAGTATGAAGATTTATCTTTAGACATGAGATAAATCAGTAAGCACAGCACCCTTGAGTCCTTTTCAAAACAATTATGGTAATTATGGTTTAAAATTTTTAAATGTAATAAATAATGATATTACAGAAAAACACAAACCAAAAATAGGATAGTGGAAGGCAAAGTAAAAAATTAGGTGATAAATTCACTATTCTTTCATGGCTGATGATCAATGATTAAGAAAATCAACATCATGCAACCATTTAAGTCTGATAAATCTAATAATAGAAGCTTAAGAGTATTACTTAAAGATGTAGATGTTAACATTACTCATAATAATCTAAATAAAAAATCTAAATTTTTAATTTTCAGCTGGAAAAAACACACACAAACACAATGCATGTGTGTTTAGTAGTAGTGGACGCTACAGTAAGAGAGAGAAAGCAAAGGCACATCCAAAGCAAAAAGCATATTATAAGGTAGAACTAACTCGAAACATCGTATTAATAAACATAAAAATGATCTTAAAGAAAATGGCATACCAGAAAATAAAAATAGAGAAGTTTGAAAACAAAGGAAAATTTTTAAACACAATGAAAATGAGAGTTAAATAATGAAGCAAATTATTTTTAAAAGAAGGACAAAATTTTGTGTAGTAAAAAACAGAATCAAAATTGATCAAACACTACCTATAAAAATTATATTGGAGAAAATAACAGAAACTCATAATGATGTTAAAATTTTAACTTTTCACTAAACCTAGACAAAGCAAATAAACAGCAAGAAATATGGACACAGACTAAGGACCCAAATAATATGGAGGCAATTTATTAGATACATATTAAACTGTGGCCCTTGAAAACAGATACTACAACATATTTTCAAGAGTATATGCAAAATTTATAATAAATGATTAAATATTAAGCCACAAAGTGACTGTCAATAGATTACAAAACATAGAAGTGGTACAGATGAAAATCTGCATGAAAAATGGAAAAAGGTACCATTTATAATCTTGTTTGGAAATCCTTTCTAAACCAGACACAAACCCCAGAAACTATAAAGGAAAACACAGGTAAACTTCACTACAGAATTTTTTTGGCAGGGAAAATACACCAAAGATAGATTGAAAACAAAAACCAAAAAAAGGAAATGTGCATTCACAACAAATATGACAGCGTAAGTTCTAATGATGTTACTACAAGAAGAAAATATAAAATCAAGAACTATGAATGGCTATTACATATATTTATAAATATGCTCAAATTTATTGAATATAACTGAAGATTGAAATAATAACAGTAAGATATTTTTTACCTTAGCAGCTTGAGAAATATCACCTTATATCCTAAATTACACCATAGTCATATATCAATATTCTCTGCAGTTATAAAAATCCAGAAGTTTTATCATTATATTTTACATGAAAATATCTCAATTAGATGTTAAATAAAAGGATCAGCTTATTTTATATATTTTATACATTACTTGGTGTAAATAATGGAGTCAAAGAAAGGTGTGTGTGTGTGTGTGTGTGTGTGTAGAAATTTTCTGGAAGGACGTTCAAAAAGCTGTGAACAGTGAGTATCTCTTAGGTTACAAATGGTCTTAAGAGTAATACCTCTCATTTTATAAACTGGTAGAGTTTGGATTTTTGCACACCTTTTTAAGTAGTCAAAAGTGCAAATAAAATATAGCATGTTTTGTGACCAGCAGTGTCTAAAGCAAAGGTTTGAAAAATTCTTTGGACTTATTATCTCCGGTGTTTTATGTGTCCTTCTGGATTACAGAGGGGAGTTTCTTTAGTGTGATGAAAAGAAAAGCCAGATATCTGAGAAATGAATAAGCGAAAAGAAATTAATGTCATCAGTGTAGATTACTCTTTAAAAAAAATTAAGTTTGCTGCTTGCTATCCTCAGTCCCTTTTCTGTTTCAAGTGTATGTTTTTATCTCCCCTTGACTTTTAGTGTTTCCAATACCTAAAGGAGAAATGTTTTTGTATTTTTAATAAAAAGTTAATCCCATTGTGCAGAAAGTGATCAACTCGGCAAGTCCAGGTTGTGCACACACTGCACATTAAAGGCTTGTCTCTTGCCTGATTCCTGGGAGGTAACATCTAAGTCCTTAGAGTATCCTGTCTGTTCAGAGTATCTTTGTTACCTGGGGAATTTGGGCAACAAAGACAGTTCTTGGTAACAGTGTGATTGATGGTGGTAGGCTTGGGCCATGTGTTATCAGCTTGATCTCTGGAAGGGCTGCAGAATAAAGGTCAGCAGGAAACCATGCCTATGTCACTGGACCCCAATAAAAACCCTAGACATCTAGGCTCAGGTGAGCTTCACTGGTTGGCAATGCTCTGTATATTGTTACCACACATCATGGCTGGGAGAAATAAACTCTGCACAACTGCACTGGGAGAGGCCTCCAGGAAGCTTACATCTGGTGTCTCTTGGACTTTGCCCTATGTACCTCATCCCTTTGATATTTTATTCTATATCCTGTCACTGTAACAAACCATGACCATGATATAACAGTTTTTCTGAGTTTTGTGAGTCCTTCTAGCAAATCACTGACCTGAGGGTGATTGGTTACCCCCAAACCGTACCTATATAGTCAGGAAAGTATATGGACTCTCCAAAACGTTAGTTCTCTTTACTGAACTCATCTTCTCATTAATAATATGAAAGAATGGCTTAAGTTTGACTATTTGCTGAAATTTTTAATTACTGAAACCTAAAACACACACACACACACACACACACACACACACACACACACACCTTTTAAGAAAAAGTGGAGCTTCCCTGGTGGCGCAGTGGTTAAGCATCCGCCTGCCAGTGCAGGGGACACGGGTTCGAGCCCTGGTCTGGGAAGATCCCACATGCCGTTGAACAACTAAGCCCCTGTGCCACAACTACTGAGCCTGCACTCTAGAGCCCACGAGCCACAACTACTGAGCCCACGGGCCACAACTACTGAAGCCCGCGCGCCCAGAGCCCGTGCTCCGCAACAAGGGAAGCCACCACAATGAGAAGCCTGCGCACCTCAATGAAGAGTAGCCCCCACTCGCTGCAACTAGAGAAAGCCAGCACACAGCAACGAAGACGCAACGCAGCCAAAAATAAATAAAATTAATTAATTAATTTTAAAAAATAAAACAGTGGATAAAAATCAATTCAGATGTTATGGATAGGAAGCAAAAAACAAACATAAAAGAAATGGAAATACTTAAGAAATAATACCAGAAGCCCAAAAATCAAAAGGAGAAAATCGTGACACATTTATTATTAAAGAGTAAAATAAGTTAATACTGAAAAAGTTAAAAAAAAAAGAAAAGAAAAAGTGTTTAGAAGGGATTACTTAAAGAATGGATAGCTGCATTAAAATATACATAGAAAAGTGGAGTAAATCTTGACATATAAACTAACAGTGAAAAAGTACTTAGAGTTTACTTTTAAGAATTCAACTTTTTGTGATAAATATTTTGGTTTGTTAAGAGTTTGTTGTTTGCTATATCTCTAGTTTCCAGTATGTCGTCAATAAATGTTCTTTGAGTATTTGCTGAATCAAACTACTGAAACCATTTATAAAAGAAATTCAATTGTTATTTTATGCAATTTTCATAGTTTCTTCTAATTTTTTTTAACTGAGGGTCTTCCTTACAAGGACATAGAAATAACTTGAAAGATTATTTCTTCGAAAAACCAAATCACAGCTCCCTCACCACATTTAGGTCCCATGACTGACTTTGACCCCACATTCCAAAAGTCTTCCTCATCATTATTGAAAGTTTTCTCAGGGACCTTGCAATTTGACTCCTATTTGACTTCTCCTTTATCTCATGTTTATTCAGTATAACTGCATGTAGCTGAAATCTAAACTGGGGGCAATGTTCCAGTTATTTGTTACTTGGATAGTTAGTTTCATGAAAATTACTTGAGGAATGGTGTTTCTCCTAACCCCACATCGTTCAGCTTCTCAGTTTATATTGTACTTAGGGAATAGTGCTCCTTCAATACAATCTGAGCTAATATGAAAGGTAGCATAATGTAGTGGGAAAAGAACTGCTCTAATAGCCAAAGAACAGGATTCATATCTAATTTTGTTACTAATCAGTATAATGGAACTAAAAGGCCACTGTTTTCTTATGTATAACACACATACACACACACACACACACACACACACACACACACGCATGGCACCAGCTCTATTTATATAATTGGGTTATTCTGAGGATGACGTGTCTATACATGAGGAAGCACTCATCATCTATGAAAAATAAGTTAACAGGTTTTAATTTTATATCAGTTTGTTCAGCTCCTCCTGTCTTTTCTTGTTTCTTGTACTGCTTTCCATCTGAATATCTCCCACTTATTTTTGCTTGTTCACATCATCCTGTGTCTTCAAGATCCAGCTCAGATGTGTTTAACTCCCTTGTAATTAGGCGTTCCTTCCTATATTTACTCCCCCAAACAAGAATATGTCTAACTCATCTTTATATATCCCTTAGGAATTTACAGCATAGAATTTTGCATATTATTAATGTGTCATAAATATTTGTTGACTTGAAGTAAATTAAAGTTAGATTAATATGAATTTTTCTGAAGATGCATTTCCATTTGGAAATAAATTGTTTAGCATCCGTTATACACTCTTCAAAGAGCAATAAAGGGAATCACTTCTCTATGAGAAAAAAAAAAATCCCTAAAAGCTTTGGATGAATGGCTACTTTCTTTCTTTAAGAAAAAGACTGCAGGGATTTAATTATTATACCCCCAAAGATTTCAAACATATATACCAAGTATTCTTCTTTAGCTTAGTCATTTATTGCCAACTCAAGAGGGCTTTATTGGAGGGATAGTAAAAACTTAAATCTGTTATTTTCCCATGATATTTTGATAATTTAGTGACTTAATATATTCTTTCCTCTAGACTACAATTTCTCAGTGTTCAAAATATTAAAGAAATTAACCTTGGTTAGAATGCTGTGATTTGAGGCCTCTAGCGATTTGTTACTTTGTATTGTTAGCGTTTGGGTGCTATGTTAATAGAGGGATTTATTTTTCTCATTTAATGAAGTCTGTTTTATTTTAAACAATTTCTCAAGGACATAATTTTAACTCATGGGATTGCTAGGCAATTCAATTTTCTATGAGTAATTTCTAAATTGCTTTTTAAAATTTAGTATGTGCAGGGGGGAAATGGTTTGAAAACTTTACAATAAATTTAATATATGCCAAAAGTATACTCTTGTGGGAGAAGATATGTCTGTTTTTAGCTATGGTAGCAGTTCACTTTGAATCTTCATGAATTTATAGGCATCATATCAGCTTCTATTATAACTTAACATAAAAATAAGTATAAAAAACTAAAAATATTAGCATATTAAATATAAAGAGAGAATCTGGAAAAATTCACTCATATAAATTAGTAGAAAGTAGAATATCTTGTTTTATAATTAATATGATTATTATTAATGACCAGTATAAGAATATTGGAGTTGCTGTTAATCTAGTTAACAGATTGAACAGCTATACTAGATTTACTATGACCTGTTCTTAGTTTCAGGGGTTATGCAGAAAACTGGTAACTCTATAATATGGGAACTTTGTTTTGTACCAGAAGTATAGTAGGTAAACAATGTATATAAGTTCTCAGTATGTGGTAAGTGGATATTTATGGAGGTGAGTATGCTGTGGCTTCCTGTTTCAGCCTGGAGGAGGAAAAGGAGAACCTAGATGCATGATAGGTTAAGATATTGGGAGGTCAGGGTTTCATCTGTAATGCCATGTTCATCTTGACTCTGTTATTTGGGAAACAAGTGATTTTCACTCATACTGAAACATGCTCCTGTTGAGGAAACATCACCCACATATCTGATTGCCACCCAGAATGGAAGTAAAATATTTTGGTTCACACAGTGCATTTATTGAAACAGACAAGGCTAACAATGTTTGAAAACAGATTGGTTCCACATATGCCAAACATTTGCTCCTACCTCATTAGGCTGATATCTCACTGCTAAAGGCCAGGTAAATATCATCTAAGGCCATGTATTTTGAAAACCTAGTTTTTATATTTTGTTTCAGAATCATTTAAAGTAACTGGAAATAACAGGCCCCCAAAACAGACTTGCTTATACTTGATAAAACAACAGCTATAGTTGATTTGTATTAACAAATTTTACTTGTGTGTTAATATTTTTATGTTCAACCATGCTTTTTTGTGTATCCTGATCCTTTCTGTTTGTTTTTAGGGTCACATAATTAATTCAATGAGTGAGTGACACAACTTTACAAAAAAGGAAAAGAAATAAATCCAAGTGTATTTATTTATCTCTTGCAGTTTTGTGTATTTTCAATGGTTCTTGAAAGCTATTAATGAAACAAATGAGAGGTTAAAATTAAAATATAAATTCAGTGTGTCAATGTACGCAACTTTGAAAATGTGAGTCAGAGATAGGCTTTATTATAGGAATGTACAGAATAATTCATCCTCTAGTTAAAAAGAGAAGTAACTTGAAAACATTTTGAGACTATATTAATGAAGTTCCATAGCATTGAGGATCCAGCCTTTCCATGCACAGATTGAGTCAACTCAAATGTTCCTAAATGTAGAACATAAGTATAGGCAAGTTTGAGTCAATGTATGTCATTCTGCCCCAAAATATACAGTGTATTAATTTGTATGTATGTATCCTTATTCAGTTTACATAAATTGACAAAGCTTAACAAGTTCATAATGGTACTATTACACATAATAAATATGTGTAGTTTTTCCAATAAAATTTAGAAAATGTCTTTCATGATCATTCCACACAAACATCTGTCCTCAGAAAACATCATAAATAAATATTCCAGACCAATGAAAAAGTAGATCATCTCAGTTGAACAGACATAACTCTCTGTGTGATATGTTGTTTTTTAGCAGCAAAAAATCAATAAACATTGACCACTTATAATGTGTAAGGCAGTACTGAATGTTTTATGTAAATTATTTCATCAAATCTGTACTACATACCATGTGGATTCATACATGGGAAAAGTGATGCTTGGAGAGGCCACATAATTTTTTCAAAGAAACACAACCTGCTGACAAGGTTGATTGGTCTGAGATCATCAATTCTAACTATTTGAGTTATGTTTGTATTTTCTTGCATGATTCCCCAATGATATACTGAATCCAAAGCAATGTGAAATAGAGAAAAATACCTCGTAACTGGATGCTGGCATTCTGTCACCACAATTAAACAAAAACCATAAAATTCATTTATCTTGAAAGAAGATGGATTCTGTTTTGAATCACAGTAGAAAGCATATTTTATTTGTCTACGACCATACTATATGGTCTAACATACTGTAGACATTAATACATATTTGTTTAATAATTATTAATTAATAATCTTAATCATTACCAAGAACCATAAAATTCAGCATTCTACAAGAGTGTTTTCTGATTTTCCATTTTGTGTGAATTCTCTGTCCTTGGAATGCCCAAAGCACTAATAGTATGTTTTCTTGATACTATTTTTTTATCCCTTTTATCCCAATAGATGATGCGTGAAGGCAAATACTATCTTACACACCCCTCCATTTGCGACAGTGTCTAGTCCCAGAAACCTGCTATACTGTAATGAAATTTTCCTCTACTTTAAAAAGTTCTATACCTTTTAGTCATATTTTGCAATATTTGAAACTTACAAAACAAAGGAACCAGATCCCTTCAAAATATTTTTTATCAATATGATATGAGTCAAGAAGTTAAAGCTATCTGACAAAAGACATGTCATATATATCCAGTAAATATATATATATATTTAGTATATATAGTATAGTATATACAGTATAGTATAAATATATATTCATATATAAATATATATTTCATAAGTATATTATACACACACACACACACACACACACACACACACACATACTTAAAAGGGGAGATGAGAAGTAAGTGCACATAACAGGAAACACATCGCTCCATTCTGCTGTCAGTACCTCAGACCAGGATGGTTTGTTGCCACCTTTCAAAAAGATGTGTCTGAAGCCCCTAAAACCCAAATTCTGAGAAATTCACCTTCACACAGTCTCAAATGTTAATCTTTCTTATTTCTAAACCTTAGCCAAATCAATTCTCTGAGAAAATTTAGGAAAATAGGAAAGTAAATGTGGGTGATTCAGGTACAGAAATCAAGTAATAGGCAAGATCAAACAGTTGATATAACTCACTTGTAAGACTTGACACTAGAGAGTTCAGGGGGCTTCAAATAATTCCCACTGAATTCTCCTTTGAGACATTTTAATACAAATTACCACTTGTTTGTCTTACACCTAGTTACCTGTTTCCACAAACTTTTATTTTTTTTTTTTGCTGGGATTCATTTAAAGTGTACAACTGCTAAATGACAGTGGCAGGAGAGCCAAGCACTTCTGATTTGCCTGGGGTTGTCCTCCCACACAGCCTTTGGGACTACTTCCAACACTCCCAACAGTCTCTGATTGGGGAAGTAATTCTTATGGTGTCATTTTGATGGGGAAAAAGAAAACCCGAAAAGTAAGATAAAAGCATGACAATAATTTCTACAACAACTATTACTCCAAACCATAGTCATATGCAAATTAATAAACACCTGTTTGTTTGGCCAAAGGAAACAAGGAGTGATTCCAGAAGAAATATTCTGTGTTATATATTGGCCTATCACTCCAGTTACACAAGTTTGGGTGGTTGGAGTATTATTTTATAGCTTAAGGTGTCTGTATTTCAAGAATTAGTATAACACAAAAACAAGTAGAGTCAAGCTTTATACTCTATGTAGAAACTCAAGGTTTGGTGGAGAATAGAAGTAATTAAGAAAAAGGCTAACACAAGAAAAGAATAGTTTAAAAAGCCTTCCAATAGAACGTATTGAAGAGGTTGGCAAAGAGGACAAAAGCAAGAATATATAACCTCAAAACTGGAGATTAAGGACACTGCAGAAAACAGAATAAACTCAAGTTTACATGGAATATCAGAGGACTTTTCAACAAAGTGTTAGTTAAAGGAAATATAAATTTCCAATCCAGGAGACTCAATAGAAGAGAAATAGATTAGGAAGAAGAAAGCAAAGCAACAACTGCTTTTGAAAAATCCAAGTGGACAAAATATTTTATTCCAATCATAATTTTAGGAAGAAAAAAATGAATGATTAAGCTATAACTACGAAAAAACATTCTTATTTTTGGAACGAATTCTGAATTGTGATTAAAAGAAAAAAAAAAAAAGATGGCCTTGCTTCAGTTTCTAGAATCTACAAATACCTGTCTTTCATTTGGGTAGAAATAAACTCCTGTAACATCAAATTTTCATGTAACAATTAATATAGACATATTTTGTTGCCCAACTATGGCACAGTGGAAGTGGAAATATGCAGCAAGATTTTATCACAATGACCTGTACAGAGAGAGGGCTGTGGCTACTGCTGGAGTCTAGGACCAGGTCTCCAGGGACACTAAATGCACCACAGAGAGGAGGCTGCAAGTGCACTTAAAGAATTAGCCCCATCAAATGGCAACAGCGCTTCTAAAAAGAAACACTGGGCTGAATGATCCCTTAAACCGCGAACACAAACAACTAGCGTTCTAAGAGCCTGAAGTTCTGCAGTACTGTTAAAAAGAAAGGAAAAATTGGTGTGTGATGATTTCAGCAGAAATGCCAAGATAAATGCAATTGTCAACCATTTAGGAGAGTATGCCTGAAAGGAAATCCTGTTCTGAAAAGAGGTAAAACTATGAGTTTACCGTACGTATGATATTCATATGCAACGGCAATGTTGGCTTCATAGTATGGCAAGAATTGCGAAAACTATATTTATCAGAGGAAAATAGAATTTTATGGTCCTTAGAAAGCATCTCATCCTTCTTATTACAGAAATGAGAAATCTGAGGTTCAGAAAGTTTATGTGATTTACCCATAAATATCCCAAAATAATACCCCAAATTATGGTCCTCCCTTCTTCCTAACATAACTTTTTTAAATCTCAGTAATAATATTTTTCAGACGTATTTCATTTAAAAATGCTAACTAAATGAGAAATTTGTTCTAAAAGCACTTTATTAAGTTAAATATTTTGTCAATTAATAAATGGACTGTGCAGGAATTAAAAATATATGCACATGATTCAGAGCTTAGGTATGTGAATGTCTCCTATGGTGGTTCTGCCTGCAAAAAGCAATTACAAATTGCTCTTTAAAAATTTTGTTGAAGATATTTCAGCCAAAACTGGCACTTTAAATATGTATTTATTCGGTTGAAATCTCCAGTTTTTCCACACAATCACTGCATCTCAATCATATGGAAAAGTTTTGGGCATCCCTGAGTTCATGGCTCATTTAAAAGACAAGAGGCTATGCAAAAGGCTTATACTATCAGGAGTCATATTATTACTGATTCCCGTAAAAGTAATTCTATTCTGCAGTCAGGCAAATATTTAGTTTACATTATTGCGAAAGCATTGTGGAGAATATTCTGTCTTTTTAAAGAAGTAACAACAGGATGTGTTATTACTGTTTTCAGTAATCTAATTAGTGAATTTACATAGGACTACCTCTTGAACAACTTCCTTCTGAAAAGGTTCTCTGTATGCAAAGAGGATATGCATCTTGAAGACAGAATATAACAAGTGATTCAGCCAGATGCCTTTTCAGTTTGTGATTTAAAGGTTTAAAGACAGTTTCAGGGGTCTAAGAATTTTACACCCAGTTTTTACATTCAGCTGCAGTACATTATTTCAGTTAATGAGCTAGAGTACGTTATAATTATTAAAGGTCAGTTGCCTTTCATTACTATTTTAATTGTAAATATCACATTGTATGGCTCTTTAAGTTCTGCCTTCAGATGTTAATGTGCACTGGCTGGACATACTCAGCTTTAAATTATACAGGGTTGAATTCTTCTTTTGTAGCAACAATGCTCCTTTGTTCTGTACAAACTTCAATTACCTGGAGTTTGAAGGACACTTTATTTTCAATTGCTGACCATTAGAGAACACCCAATTCTAAATATACTGTGATTAAGTTATTTTATGAGTTGAACATCAACTCATAAAAATTTCTATACTATTGAAATGTAAGTGAAAAAAGTTTTTAAGATCTTTTTTTTTGATATTCTTTTCTCCATGCTACAGTTCAGGCATGGCACCTCCATGAAAGTGTATACCCAGTGGCTAAAACAAGACCTGGGTATGACAGTCAGGCAGAGCTGGGCTCAAATTCTCCTGTGTTACTTAATATCTGGTGGATGTAGGCGAGTATGTAATGTCTTTGTGTCTCTGGTTCAACTTCTGTAAGAGGGGAATACCGATTCCATGGAAGGGCATAGGTGGTTTAGGTGCCCTAATTGTTGTTAACTTGACATCATTGCCACCACTTCCAAAAACCTCCTCTGAATTCCTTCAGGGATGCCAAAACTTGTTTTTGCCCCAATCCATTTTTCCATTTAATTATCAGTTTGCCAAACGGTAGCCTCCCCTGGGATTTCAATGGGGCAGAAAAGTTAGACTTCTCTGCAGGCAGTTGCTGCCAGACGCATGAGTGGACATGAGATCCACAGATGCTCACAGATGCATCCTTACGAGCTCCTTGGAGCTTCAGTATGAGATCATCCCTTTTTTTCCTGAGCTTTAGTGAAGTACTTCTCTGACTTTTCCTTGCACAATCTTTCAACAATTTTGTACAGTCTTAATTCCTATAATAACAATTCCATTCTTGGATTACATAGAGTAGCTTCTGTTTTCCTAAGTAAAATAGACTAATACACTAGTAATATCATAAAACAAGACAAAAATATCAAATATTTTAAACCAACTAGGTAAGCTGTGAGCTAAGTCATACTTTTATCAATAACATAGAAAATAAAATCTATCACCTGTTATTCAAATAATATGATAATTATAAATATTTATTGAAGACTTACTAAGTCTAAAAATGTTCTGGGGAGTTTAAATTTTTTACCCATTTTGTGCTTACAAGTAACCTAGGTAGTAACTGCTGTTATTATTTTATTTAATAGATGAGGAAACTGAGGCACAGAGAGGTAAAGTAACTCACCCAAGAACATACAGCTATGAATTGAAGAGTAAAAACTTGAAATTAACAAGTTTGGCTGTAGAACCGGCACACTTTTCACCACAGTGAATAATATACTGTTTCAATGCCTAGCTTTACCCTCATGTTCTATATTTTACACCCTGTGCCTAAAATGACTGCCTCATGAGCTTGTTGTATTAGAGGAGATTTTTGCCTCAAACACTTAGCACACTGGGTCCTCCAGAATAGGCATTAATTAAGAGGACATTTATTAATAATATTATTAACATAATTATTTTTTAATATTAAAACTTTCTCTAATAATTACCACGATGAATTCTCTGAGGGCAGAGACCTTGCCCGGTTAATTTCTCTAACTTAGAGCAGCAAACACAGTGCCCAGCATAAGCAGAATTGTTCTAGGCTTTCTGTTATCAAAGTTTAATAAAATATCACTGGTGAACTGTGTTTAATTACCATATTTATCAATCAGAATTTACATAGTTAAAATAGTTATGATATTGCATAAAATAGTATTAAGAAATAATAATTGTACTGATTAAGAGATTTATGGATAAAAAAGTCTGCATTTGCATTACAGGAAACTTTGATTTGCAGAAGTATAATTGGGATTTTTTTTCAGGTCTGGTACAAAAAGTATCAGGTTTAAAAGAAAAAATCATATTCTATTCAGATGGTGATATCAAATGATATTTCAAAAAGGCATTGCTTAGGGAGGATGGATTATATTTGTAAAAGACAATTATGTTACTCAAATAATATTTTAGACACCAAGATATTAGCAATACAATATCTAAAATGAAATTATATACATAAGTGTATATATATATATATACACATGTATATATAACATGGCATATATATATATATATGCTATGTTATCACCCATACGATGTTGAAGAAAATGATTTATGAATTATTCAGTTTAGGTAATATAATCATAGCAATCAATACTTTCCTGTACTCATTAAATTGTACAGTTTATTAATGATAAATAAATATAATTTTGGAAAACATTTCAACCTTATTATAAAATGGTTACATGTGTCTTAAAATAATAAACAGAAGTTCTCATCAGGAAGATAATATACGTGTGCCTAAATTTATTTTCAGTTAAGAACATGAAAAAAGACAGTTAGATTAAGACCTTTAAAAATGTTGCCGAACGTTCTTTTTTTTCCCTTCCTCACATCAAGACGGATACTTTGACAAATGAACTCAAGAGCATGCCTCTTTGATTATTTCTGACATTTTATAAGACCAGATATGCAAATGTCTTTGGGTTGAGAACATTTACTTAGCAAGTACAACATTTGTGTCTGTATAAAAATAGCTGAAATAGATCTGGCTTCTATAGACATTTCATTTTTTATAACATTAATTTTTGTAAGGATCTTTTGGAATTAATTGTTTTATTTAATAAGATTTCTTGTTGTTTTGTTTTTTGATGTTGTAAAGGGACAAATGGAGATGGGCTGAAGGTCAGATAACAAGGCTGTATGATACATAGTTTACTTAGAAAACCTTTAGGCAGTTTCCATGGCAGCTAAAAAATAAATATGTGATAAAATAAATTATTTAAAGTTCAACTTCTCTTTAAAGATATTAGAGTGCATATCTCTCAAACACAGAAAATAATTATTATAGGCTGTTTCACATGTATGTAGCTTATTAACAAATATTTCATATATTTAAAAAACTCTATGTATACTTAAATTACAAAAAAAATCTATATTATATATTGGAGATTCCAAACTTCAATTATTGGAGCTGTCAAGAGGGATATATATTTCATTTATACCCAATATATTTTAAGTTCCATACTCCCCTGCATCTCTAAGATACCAGATTACCTGTATTTTTTATATCTTGTAGCCCACACCTGAGCACTTTAGTCACTATGGTAACTGTACTGTCACTTCCAGTATTATAAGGTTCTATCCATGACCATATTGTCTTGAACAAGATTCATAAATAATCCATGTAGCAGTGAATCTTGCTGTCACATTAGTTTTTAGCTAATCTGGTATAATTACATTTATGAAATTAGTAGATTGTTTGCTCTGTCTTTGGTAGTGATGTAACACATAATGAGAGAAACAAAGGAGCTTATTGACCACCAGAGCTGCAAAATGTAAAGAGAATTTAGTGCTTTCCACCTAGAACTAGATTTACTACTGGGGGAGCTAGGGACTTAAGTGGAGAGGCAGCTGTTCTAATAAATCTATTGTGTGACCTCTAAATCCACATGGGAGACCTAATGATTTTGATATTGACTTTTGATATACCTCTAATCTTTAAAAATATTGATATGTTTATATCTAACTTATTGCCTATATATTTACTTACACATATACATGTGTGTACATATATGTGTATATATATGTGTGTGTTCTCCTTTTGAAATGTTTTATTGTTTTCTTTTTTTACTATGAGGATAAATTGTACCCTTGGTAACTTTTCACTCTCCATTTTTATTTAGATACACTATGCTATAACACTTTTTTCTACTCTAGTTAAAATAGGAATATATTACTAATATTATAAATTTCAAAATTAGAGCTGTATTTTCCTTGTTTATATTCTCACATTTATCATTTTCTATAATATCAATATATTTTATTAATTATTTAATTATTCTTTTAAGTATCATAGTATCATATGTAAAAATGTCCGTGTTAATTGCAATATGCTTCAAACAATTAGGTTGGAATTTTTCAGAAAATAAAATTGACATAGAGTTTTATAGATTGCACAGAAATTTTCAAAAATCAGAGCGAGTAAGAGTGAGAGAGACAGAGACACAGAAAGAGAAAGAGAGAAAATATTAAATGAAATTAAAATTTTTACAATATTTAAATGAAAAACCCTAACAAGCAAAAGAATACCCTAACATCATGTAAAGAAAATTATCTGAGTTTAGTTCCTTTCTTACCATAAATTTCAAAAATATTTTAACAGTAACTTATTTCCCTTTGTCTCTTTCTATGAAAAATGCATAGTTCTTTTAACTTTAATATTATTTTCAAATGAGATGATTCTATTTAGATACTAGGTAACGTGGTTCACTTATGCTGATAATGCTGAATTCACTTTAATAGTTATCACATGAAAATTAAATAGGTCTTTCAAGGAAGTCAGTAAAAGAAAGCGTGTTAAAGAGGTTTTAAAAAATTTAAAACCCCCTAAAGAAAACAGTTGCAACATCTGTTATTTTTAGTATACAGTATTTTAAAGTCTTTAAGTCCACATGCCAGGACAGTACTAGAAAAACCCAATTCTAAAGTAATCTTAATCAATAATAGAGTAGGGGTAGTGAAATATATCTGAACACACCTTTAAAATGAACTGTTTATCAATTCAAATGAATACATAGAACAATAATTAAATCCAATTTCATAAAGGCAAGCTTAAAACTTCAATTTTTGGTTTATTTTGTTTTGTAAATAAAGGATCAAGAAAACAATTGTGATTTTGTAACAAATTATGGCATTATAATATCCATCAATACAAAAATTAGAATTATAATGTTCCTCAATAAAAAAATTAAAATGAGCAAGCAGTGAATAAGTTTGAGATTAAAGAGATCACCATTACAGTTGGATTAATAAAGAGACAGCTCTAGTGATCTATTTTGTAGTCAGAACTTTTATTCACAGGGTGAAAATGATAGAAGAGGTATTGAAATACTTTATAATTATTAAAAATATTAATAGTAACTAAAAGAGCACTGGACATGCTTGAAAATCTGTATTTATATTTTGCTGATAAAAGGGAAAATGTGAAGTCAGGAGTAGAAGAAAATCAGCTGAGACTGTCCTAGCCAGGAGAGGGAGGTTCTGCTTCAGGATCTTAAGGTAATTTATTCCCCAGGGACTGCAAAAAAATTAATATGCTAACGTTTACTGTGCATTTATTATATACGCTTGGGTTTTTTTGAAATGAGGAAACCTGGTAGGAGCCAGCTAGGCAACCGGGTTGGGGGTCCCAAGATCACCTTCAAGCTCAATGATTTGCTAGAAGGTCTCCCAGGACTCACAAAAGCTATTATTCTCACAAATATGGTGAAAAAAATATACAGATTAAAATCAGCCAAGGCATGTAGCATCTGCACAAACGACCTCAACTACCTAGACTCCAGACCCACAAGAGCAAAATCAGATGTCCAACCTAAATCACATTGTTAGCGTAAACTATATGATCAAATTGGTACTGTGTGGCTTACTGCCTCAGGCACGCACAAACACTCTTATTGGGCAGAATATTCCAAAGGCTCAGAGTTCATGTCTCTGGGGCTGGCCAAGGGCTAGTCATAAAGACAGGATTTTCTTGGGTATGTGCCAGGTTTGAACTGCCCAGGACTGCTGAATTAATTCTTTCCTGTATAGTAATCAATTACCCCCAAACTTAGTGGCTTGAAACAACAACATTTATTACCTTGCAGCTGCTGTGGGTTGGGAATCCAGCTGCAGATTATCTGGGTCCTCTCCTTCAGTGTCTCTCACAGGTGGCAAAATGTTGGCCAGAGACATAATCATCTCAGGGTACACTTCCAAGTTCACTCACTCGGTTGTTGGAAAGATTCATTTCCTCATGGGCTCTTGGACAGAGAGCGTCAATTCCTCACTAGCTATTGGCCAGGAACAGTCCTCAGTTCCTTGTCATGTGAACCTCTCCAGCATGACAGCTTGCTTCCTCAAAGAGAACAAGCCAGGAAGTCAAAAGAAAGGGCACAAGAGTGCTGGCAGGAGAAAGGGTGCTAGCAAGATGGAAGTCATAGTCTGTATAATCTAGTCTTGGAAGTGATAACGCATCACTTTTGCCATATTTATGTTCATTTGGAGCAAGTTAAAGGTCCAGCTCACATCAAGGGAAGGGAATTACCCAAGGGCATGAATACCAGGAGGCATGGATCATTGACAACCTTTTTAGAAGCCTGCCTACCACAATACTGACCATAACGAATTTCTACAAGAAACTCAGAACAATTGGCAAAGCCACGCTGTGGCTCTGATGCATCAAGACAGAAGCAAAACTACTTAGTAATCATGTCTGAACACAAAGAGGAAGATACAATACAATCAGAAAATTCATGCCCCTCTCGTGACTAACGTGTATCACAACTGCTTCTTGACCTATGCTTTACCTATGCATAGGGTTACCTATGCTAAACCTAGCTGTGCTTGTTCCTCTTTCACCCTAGATAAAAATTGTTAAGACATTTAACCATGAAATTGAACTCACTCCTGGGAGAAAACAATCTAGAACAACTCCTCATTTCTTTAAACCCCCTCTACACCCAAACTCTGTAACAAGACTGTTCTAAATTCTTCTTACTGAGATGCTTCATGGCTACACATGGTAAGCCTTCTCCCCTGCTGTACTAAGCTAACACACCTAACTCTTTTACTGTATGTGATTCCTTGTGGTCTTTGGCTGGTGGGGATAGATTTTAGGCTTTGTACTTGGAACTTTGTATATATTATTTTATTTAAATCCCCAAAACCCCATTAGACATGTACTATTAATAGTTGTAGTTATCAAATAAGTATTGGAGGCTTAGAGAATTATAATAATTTTCCCTACTGGCAAAGCTAAGAATTAAACCCAGGCAGTTTGCCTCTTTCATGAGCTTTAAATCACTCAACACATCATATATTTCTTCTACTAACTCTTGGCTAAGTACTACCATAATGGTATAATGATATATTTTTTGTATCTATCTCACCTTTAAACTCTAATACTCCCTCTGGAGGGGACAGACTGCTTTATAAGTCTTCCTGTTAAATGAATTAAATATTGTAGTTAACCACATATATGTGTTAGATAGTCAGACATTAGCAGCAAGGAGGTGACAGTGGCGAAAAGACAAGAGGGGAGTAGTCAAGTTACACCCCAACCATCTGGGGACCCGCCCCGACCCCACTCAGAAAGGGCAAAACTATGGTCAGGTGGTGGGCAACTTATCCTGATAAAGAGGGGGCACAGTAACACAAGGGAACTTCCCTGGGCTGCCCATGCCCAGACTAGACAGGCATATAACCTATAGTAAACCCAAACTCATTATACCATCACTATAGTAAAATCTGCATGTGGTTTTGCCCCCGCCCCAGGTGGGCTTTTCTTAGCGAATCAAGGGTAAGGGCATGCACGATAATGAACTTGTTACCTAACTCGGGGACTGCCAATCAAATAATGATCCCTGGTCACTCACCCATGATCGCACCCCGCCTCTTCACAGAACACTCCTTATAAACACTCTTAAGCCTGTACAGGAGGGCTGGTTTCACTTCGCAGAAACAGCCCACTCTCCCTCTGAGAGTGTAACTGTGCTTCAGTAAACTTTGCTTTGTACCTAAGCCCAAAGTGGTAGCCTGTAATTCTTTGCTTGCTATCACAAGGACCGAGATTGCGGGTCTGGGTCTAACGTTGACATCCTCGGTTGAAGCTATTTGACGCAACGCACGCCAACTCGGTAACATTTGTATTTTACTTATAATCAGATGAATATAAAATTAAATTATATTTTCACTCCTGACATCTCTATCCTGGACTTCATTTCTAAGTTTCTGCTATTGCTCTGAACTTTTCTTTTGGTTAAATTGAATATGTACATCTTGTTTTGCATTTAATCCCTCACTAAGACTTTCTCTCTCTCCTTCTGTTGCATGTCTGCTTTCCTGTGCCTGACTTCCTGGGTGGTTATCTTTCTCATATATCTGGTCTTCTGGAATTATGGTCTGTTTTGCTAATTTAATCCTGACACACCGAAACCATCTTCATGACTGAATCCTTATTTCTTCCCTTTAACCTGGATAAGAACAGCTCTCAGGACTTCTGGGGATTCTGTTCATTACGTGATGATGTGTAATGCCCACATGCTTGGATTTTAGTGCTGTTTAGTACCTACTTAATGACTTGTTGCTTGAAGATAATCTTCGCTTAACTTTCCATTCTGTCTAATCTCTTTTTGTTCCAATATGATCAGTGCCTCCTAAAAGTTGCCTGCGCTCTGGATGTGACATGCCTAGGTCCTAAATAACTTGGAAAAATGTTTCCACTCTACAGTTTTAGCAATAAATAAACTTTTACCCAGCTTTCTTCTTACTCACAGTCATGTCAGTGCTATGTGCTGCTACTAGATTTATGTGCCTAGACTGCAGAATCATTTAAAATGTGTTATTTCTTTATTGTAACATCTATCCGCAGTACTGTGTTGCATACAGGTTGCTTTATTCTTATGTCTGTTGTCTATAGCTCTTGCAATGTACTTTCTTCACTTTTTAAATCTACAGACTCCTCAGTATATTCTTCTTACTGTAGGCAAAATTGTTTATTAGATTCCAAATGACTGTGTAAGTATAGATTCACATACAACCTCAAACCTCACGCAAATCCCAATTTGTCTATAAAGTCTCCTTTTTTAACCTCACCTGTTTCTAGTGATCTTACCCTTTTGATTATCTAAAATACGATTATCTAAATCTTATGTGGAACTATCATTTGGTACTTGATGTTTATGTGCTTTACCTGAACTAGATTTTAAAGCCGACACATAGAACTCTGTGGACTTCCAAAAATTAACTTTTTAAGTTAGGGGGAAAAATAAGAAATGAAACACTTTAAATTATTCACTGATAGAAATAACTCGATGGGTTATTTGTGAATAAGTGGGTTTCATGTTTCTAATACTGGTTCTCTCAGAAGAAGACCTGAAACTAATAATAAAGTACAAATGGATTATTTGGGAAGTGATTCGTGAACACTGGTGGGAACAAATGGAAACGAAACAGGAAGGGGAGGAGCTAACAAAGGTTGCAAGCAAGATACCGCTGTGAGCAAATGGATTTGGGTGCTGCTAAAGAATTCTGGGAAACGATTTAAAACACAGGCCCAAGACTTATCAAAAGGAGGGGTGGGGTCAGGGTTTTCCCCCAACTCACGTCTGTCATTAGTTGAATGCAGTTCCCGAAGGGTATTAATTTCCAGTCCTTCCAGCCTGCACCTCTCTTCCAGTGTGCAAGAGCAGAGAAAGCTGGTATGGACATACAAGGCCTTGAGGTAAAACGCTGTGAGGCTGGCAGTTGGCCTTTGGGGCAGTTGTTGTGGAAATTGTAAGTGCCAAGGAGATAAGGTGCTAATGGCAACTACCATTGAGGGTGAAGGAATTAGGAAATATAGATAGTAGGCTACATTAATTTGGTGTTGGAAAAGTTTGGTTGGAATGTGACTATACTGATAAAAACCACGTTACTAATAATTTCCAAGTACTCCGTTAGATGAAAGACCTCATTACCAGATAAAGGATTTTAAGTGGGGAGGCTGGAAAATCAGGTATAAAATTGGAAACTATGGTCATCGTATGTCTGTTGCTTCATGTGAGATGGTCCTGTATTCCAGGTGTGGTCTGCAAAGTATGTCACTGGGTCACCATAGTAAAAGGAGCGTGTGTTCTAATTTAACTAGACCAGCAGTATACTGCTTAGGTCAGCTGAAATTTCAATTTGCATTCTGGCACAGGTTTCTTATCTCCCATAGCTGGGAACAAAGAGTTTGTGGACCAGCTATTTTGAGAAGTGTAAACTCAGGAAACTATTTCAATCCACTGTGTAACTGTATACCTTTTCAAACATGCCACATTCTACTGCTTTGCTTGCATGCTCAACAAGCAGCCTTTGGATAATAATTCAGATTTCCATGTAAAGTCTTCAATAGAGAAAAATTGGATGGGCCAATTAAATTGTTATGGTTAATTTATTGGTTATATGTTTGCTCTAGATGAATAACTCATCCCTCTGATTCATGCACATCAGTACCGTGTGAGGTTTCTTTTTTTTTTGCACGGTACGTGGGCCTCTCACTGTTGTGGCCTCTCTCGTTGTGGAGCACAGGCTCCGGATGCGCAGGCTCAGGGGTCATGGCTCACGGGCCCAGCCGCTCCGCGGCATGTGGGATCTTCCCAGACCGGGGCACGAACCCGTGTCCCCTCTATCGGCAGGCGGACTCTCAACCACTGCGCCACCAGGGAAGCCCTGTGTGAGTTTTATTAATAGATCAGACTCTGAAGAGACTTGTTATCTGCAGGTGCGCTGATGAAATTGGACTTCTGGATATCCAATGCTTATTTCCAGATCCTGAAATATGGCTGCCAGCTTGTGAAACAATGTCTGGGAGGTCAGTGTGCCTCCATGTGTGATAGTTCTTCCCCATTCCTCTGCAGCAGTAATGGACCTTAATTGACAGGGGCAGGATTCATTCCTCTTCTAGAATCTAACCTTTTACAGAGGTGGAAGTTTACAGATCATGGTTGTACATGGTCAAAGTACCTCTGAAAAGTTGTTCAAGCCAGGTAATTGTCAAATAAGGAAAATGATATCCATAGAGCTGATATTAGTGGGCCAAGGTAATTTAGTTAGTTATAGAAAGTACTAGATCCAGGGTTCCTTAAATCCCATTCTAGTACTTTATCTCCTTTTATCAAAATAAATCCTCCAGAAAAAAATTATATATATATATATATATATATATATATATACACATACACATGTATCATTTGCTAATACTCATTTTCTAACCTTTGCTAGTATTCATTTTCCAGCTTTTGCATAGTGAGTAATAATATAGCTGGACAAATGGACAAGTATAGAAATTATATCATGAAATTGATAGAACATTTAGTTTTATGCTAAATGAAACCAAATTTATTTATCTCTCTGAGATCTAACTATAAGTGACTCAGACATTGGGGGTGATATCATAATTGACCCCATGACTGAAAGAGTAAGTAAAATAATAATAACTTAAACATGCAAAAGAATTTTGTCTAGCTTTTATTTATGTACCCAGAAATCTGCTGAAAAAGTTGCCCAATTTAGTATACACACTAATAAATGAATATCCAGCAAGCTTTTAAGCAAAATTCTAAAATAGCACTTCTTTTATCAGGAATGAGCTCTATTTAAAAAAATATATCAACTTACTGTATAGAACAGGTAACTATATGCAATATCTTGTAATAACCTATAACAGACAAGAATCTAAAAATGAATATATATATATATTCCTGAATCACTTTGCTATACACCTGAAACTAACACAACATTGTAAATCACCTATACGTCAATTTAAAAAAAGGTGTATCATTTAACAAAATTTTATTAGTACTGAAATTATTATTTCAGTTATCCTTTAAATATGGGAGAAAGGTGTAAGTCTAACATGCGTTATACTTTCTTCAGTTGTAACTCTTCTAAATATACTTGGAGATTCAGGTTTTGAGTTCATAGACTAGAATAGGCAGAAGATACACTCTTTTGGAGCACATGAAAATACATTGTGCTCAGAGTATGAAAGTTAATTTAGTTTCTGGATAAATACCTGGGTATCTGTTTCCTAACTGGTAAATAAGGAGCTGAGAAGAGAAAATGATATTTTATAATTCTTTCTAGATCTAAAGTGCTGTAATTTAGATTGAGTCTGTATTGATGTGGATGAGGCTATCAAGGAAGAGAATGTGAAGTGAAAACAACCTCATGGAGTTCTGTGATCAGTCCTATGAGGCAAAGCTAATGGGATATGTGCTAATGGATGAACACTAAGTAATGCAGAAATATCAGTATGCTGAAACTAAGTGTACATAACATCTGCCCTTAATAATGAGAATCAACAAGTAAAACCACGTTCAACAAGGTATATAGTGTACCAGTGTGTGGTTATTGTGTTTGAAGAACATTTACAAAGGAAGGGAGCATGTTTTACTCATCTTCATTGTAACACCACACACTATAGTATTTCTCAAAGGGCTGATGCTTAAAAAAATTATGTGAGTTAAATGTCTCCAAAGGCCACTTTGTGGCCATTAATATTATTAATTATGGGCAAAAACTTGGAGGAAAAAACACATAAAACCATGTAAGGCAAAGCCCACTGCAAGTTTTCTCAAATATAAGATCTCCCCTTGACATTCGATTGCGAACATTGTAAAGGTGTGACACTGTACCTTCCAGGAATATGACAACTAATGTCTAATTTGCTCCACATGACTGGATCTAGGGCAGCTTTAACAAGAGAGGTGACCTTGAGAATAGAGGCCATGAAAAATGAACATAAAAACAAAATAAATCAAAACAAAAAAATCTAGAGAAGATATCTGGGTCCCTGAGAATTTTGTAAAAAAAAAAGGATTGTCTATGTCTGATCATTAATGAAGAAAAAACTTTTTTTAATCTACTAACTAGCTACTAACTACTAATCTACTAACTAGCTGTGTCTCTAATACTTATAATTATAACCATTCCTGACTGAAGCACCAAGAACAAAGTATGCAGAGTCAAGGCAAACTTGTCTGAAGTGTTAACTATGCCAATGGTAGAGTCTCAGCATTGCATGCTTTCTGATTTCAGAGTATTCTGAATGAATCACTAGTATACTGATGAAAATATATTGCTTATATTGGTTCATTATCCTTCGATGATGCCAGGAATTTAGATACAAACCTTGATTACATCACTAACTTCCATGTGTCATGGATCAAGCTTCTAACATCTTACTGTCTCAGTTTACTAACGTGTAAATGCAAATACAAACATAGAACTCATTCCTGACTGAAGCACCAAGAACAAAGTATGCAGAGTCAAGGCAAACTTGTCTGAAGTGTTAACTATGCCAATGGTAGAGTCTCAGCATTGCATGCTTTCTGATTTCAGAGTATTCTGAATGAATCACTAGTATACTGATGAAAATATATTGCTTATATTGGTTCATTATCCTTCGATGATGCCAGGAATTTAGATACAAACCTTGATTACATCACTAACTTCCATGTGTCATGGATCAAGCTTCTAACATCTTACTGTCTCAGTTTACTAACGTGTAAATGCAAATACAAACATAGAACTCATGCTCTGAATAGAAGAATAGAGGATGTATAGTAAAAAGCTTTACATAGTTACTTGATGTATAACAAGGGAATCAATATGCAGAAACCATTATTATTTCTTTTTCTTTGTACATATGAACATTGTTCATACACACGTGATTATTTGTTATATACATATGTGATGTGAAATCACATTAAAAGTGAAGGGGAATAAGTTGGTAAACAAAATAATACGGAACCGTAAAACTCCTAGAAGAAAACATAGGGGAAAAGCTCCATGACATTGGTTCTGGCAAAGATTTCATGGATTTGACAACAAAAGCACAGGCAATAAAAATCAGAATAAACAAGTAGAACTACATCAAATTAAAAAGCACAGCAAAAGAAACAATCAACAAACTGAAAAGACAAACTACAAAATGGGAGAAAATATTTGCAAAACATATATCTGATAAGGGATTAATAACAAAATATATGAGGACTTAGTAAAACTCAATAGCAAGAAAACTAATAACCCAATTTAAAAGTGGGCTAAAGACTTGAACAGACACTTCTCCAAAGAAGACACACAAATGGCCAACAGGTATATGAAAAACTATTCAAAGTTACTATTAATCTATGAGAGTTGACTGACTCTGAAGGACCATCAATAAGATAAGCTAGCTCTTGGAAGTAAGTTCTGTGTCTGAATGAATGCCTTGTTAAGCTTGTTTTGCTTATCTGGCCTTGGTTCTGATGCTTGAAAACCCTGTGTATAGTAACTTTCATGCTTTCCTCCATCTGCATGTTGCTGCTCACTTCATTCTTCCTAAAACTTTGCTAGCGGTGTAAAATTCTCATGAGGTGAAAACCTGGGCATTGTCCATTGCCCCACTTATCCCTGCTCTGAGCTGTTCACCCATGTCAGACTCTCTCCTGCCTCACAAAGCTCCCTAGGTACTCTTCCCAAGGGACAGAGGCATCTTTCTTTTTTCTGATCTTTGCTGCCCTCACCTGACTGAGACTGTCCTATTAAAAACTTTTGAAAAAAGAATGGTTGGGTCTAGGGGTATAATGGCCTGAGAACTTTAAGATGCATCTCTTTCATTTCATTTAAGGGAGTAAGCAAGAGAGAAACATCCACAGACCAAAAAAAAAAAAACAGGAAGAAGTAAATCCTACAAATTTTAAACGTTAAATTACTACTAAAAGATGCTGGTCAAATTCTGTCTAAGAGAATAAATCTTTCTCTGCCCCATTTCATGCCCATCCTATGAGACCTCTTATTATTAATAGAGCATTTTACATCGTAATATTGTATTGTAATTTCAAAATTTGTGGTAATAGGTTTTATTACTTTCAAGTATATACTTCGGTACATATTGTTCTATGTTCTCCTTCATGATGTTTTAAAGAATAATTAGTTATTTTAAATAATCTGTATTGTAAAAAGAAAAAAGTTACTAGTAATCCCATTACCCAAAGAAAATATCTATTTACACTTTTTCTTGGTCCTCTCTAACCCTTAGTCATAAACATATAAATATCACATATAAAATGTTATATACATGAATATAGAGTGTATTATTACATATTTTTGAAAATGAGGTGCTGAAATTTAATTTCCATGCATTTTTGACTAAATTCAGGACATCTATATTTTGCTTAGATTTAGATTCAAGACATCCATTATTTAAACTCACATACAATGCATTACGTAGTGTAGCTATCTAGAATTCCTCTGTACTGAAGGACATATAATCTGAGGAACTAAAAGCTGAATATCAAATGCCTTTCTCACTTAAAAAGACTGCTATCTCTCTGAAGAAGAGCAATGACAGTACGGGTCCTAGTAGGACTCCACAGAAGAGTGCTAATTAGCCCTTTGACAAAGTTACTGACGCTTCCATGATTAACATCAGTGTTCAAGAGCAGATTAAGATAATTCTAACATTGCTCAATATTTAAATTTTATGAATGTGCATTGGTATACATCACATTTATTTGATAATATAAAAACAATTGATGTTTTGTAACTTTCTTCTTTTGTACTAAAAAAAGTGTTATAAACCGTCACTGTACTTTCCCTAAGACCTCATTCATTATGTGTGAACTGGGGCATGAAAAATATCCATTTTTGTACTACTCTAAGAAAAAAATAGAGAATATTCCAGTTTTCAGTGTTTGTCAGTCGTACAGGGAGGCTCTGGACCATAGTTTATCCCTCTAATTTCAAAAGATCAAGGCTTATATACCACTTGTTTCAACCATCGTATTTGGAGTTCACTGTATTGGCCGATGCCCCCACTCAGGTGGTTTGTGTTACCCAAGTGTAAAATCTGCAGTCTGTGGAAAATTAGAAAACACATTATGACGTATCTTACTGCCCAGGATTAGTTTGAAGGTGCCAATGTATTATTAGCAGGAGTGATGCATGCCAACACCTACAAAAGTCCAATTGTCAAGGCAAGCACCTGCATCTGTCCACTTGAAGCAGTGATTCCTGCCTCTTCCATTAGTCAGAGAAACTTGACCAAGTTCCATTGACACACCAAAAATTATCCCTGCCTCCATCTCTCCTCTCAAGGCAACAGTTCCTGGAATGGCACAGTTACCTTAGATTTAACCCAAATTACATTAACTACCTGTCATACATGATTTAAGTAAGACAAGGGCTATGATGAAGAGGAAGCAAAACCAGAAAATGTCATTATCTTTCTGCAGAATCCTCCAGGCTCCAACTGACTCACAACTGGTTCTCAGTTGTACATAGGGCAAATCATAAAATGAAATGATAGAGTACGGAAGCATGACTGCCCTTAATGGCTTGATCTTATAATTCATCTGCCTACATCTGCAAGGACTGTGAACTCCTTTAGGATTCAATAGCCACCTTGGGCATAATAATATGTACAATTTCATGCTCTTTTAGTACAGAAGGACTACTTCCTGGCTGAGGCATTTGTGTCCATAGCTTCGGCCACCTGTACTCAACTGCGTTTAGGAGGGGAATGCTTATAATAACTCCCTGTTTAAATAGGAGCTATGTGAGGAAAACTCTCTTGCCCTCAATTTATTTTTAAAAGCTTTCTAACAAACTTTCAATTAATCTGATCACCAAGAAAACTCATTATATACACCTTCATTTAAAGATTAGGAAACTCTTACCCAGAGATAAAGCAGCTTTGTTCATCTTATACAATTTGTTAGTAGCCAAGCCATCTCTGAAACTCAATTTTCCTGACATCAAGCCCTACTCTCTTTAGTACAACATTCATCTTGCAAGCAAGAGAATGTCTGCTTCATATATGTAAATAATCTTTAAGTGTCTGTTACTTATATTTTTTAATTAATATAATTTCTTTTACCTCAGTTAAAGTGCATACATCTTACTGAAGGTATTTTTTGACAGATTTATCAGTTTCATGTTTATATTCACACTACTTTATGAACTACAGATTGAAAACTTTACTGCCAAATGTAAGCACACTATGTATAATAAATATTAACATAAATAATGAATGCAAAAAATATTTACAATACATTGAGGAACTATTTTTAAGTGAAAATAAAATAAATAGTATTAAATGCTCCAGGAAAAGCTAACTGATGTTTTCCAGTCAGTTTAAAGGAAATGTCATAACCCATCCTCCCAAAATAACTCCTTCTTTTAGCATATGAAGTGATGTTTTAAAGGAAGATTCATCCAGCTTTCTATAATACCTGTCAATTATCATGGAAATTAAAGAAAAAAAAGGAGTGCTGTCTGCAGCTGATCATAACAGTCACCAATTGATTCTCTTTCAAATTGAGGAAAAATACGTTTGCAGTAAAATCACTTTTACTCTGTTTAAAAACCTTGTTAAGTTTTCTTTTTAAATGTTGATCAAATTGTTTGCTTTAAAAGAGATACAGGCCCTTTGAGAAAACAGGTTCTCAAATAGGCTCAGAATTTTGTATCTCAAGCCTTTTTCCTGAAATATACAGAGACAATCCACATTGATAATGAAACTAATTCAAATTTCAGTTCTCAATAGACTCAATGGACTCAGCTTAGTAGGGGAGATCAAAAGAAAGGAGAGAAGCTTGGGTTAAGCTACAAAAGTTGCTGTGCAACTTTTTTAAGACTTGTAGAAATAAAACAAAACAGAAAATTCATGGGATTTCACACACTCAGCTACTCTATAATTCTTCTCGCCAGTTTTTTTGTTGATGATTGTAATTTGTTAGAAAATATGTAATGTAGGAAAACAAAAAAAAATTCAAAAGATATTATAAGAAAATTCCTTTTATGAGAGGGATTTAAAAAATCTCTCATGGAAAAAAGCTGCTGTAACTGGAAAAACCCTGTCTTGTCTATTGGTGCATAAAAACGCAACCCCAAAATTTAATAGCTTATAACAATAAGAATGTATTATTTCTCACAAATTTGTGTGCCATTCTTCTGGTATTGCCTGAGTTCATTCATGGGACTGCATCATTGACTGGGAGCTGACTGACCTGGGGAAGCTGAGGTGGCTTTCTCCCTTCTTTTTAAAAATATTTTCATTTTGCACTGGGTCCCAGAGATTACATAGCCAACCCTAGAAGCAGGGGAGAAGCAAGGATGCTAATCTAGGTATGAGATGATGGTGGTCTGAACAGTATGGTAGCAGAAAAGGTAGTGCAAAGTAATTTACATTTTGAATATATTTTGATTATAGAGTGAAGAGAAGCCTCTGTTAAAGTGTTTGTAGTGTTACAGAGAAAGGAGAGAGGCTTCAGTGTCAAATTTTAACACTACCCAGATTTACTTGTCCTTAAGATAAATGTCGTACAAGCAGGAATTCAAAGAAGCAATGTATTCAGTGTCATAGCCAAAGTTCCTTTCAGCTTTTGAAAACTAATACAGATATACTAATGTTATGACTCCTAGTAAATTATTTGTCTCCCATACCTCAATTACCTCATCTATGAATTTGCAATATGACATTTTGTTGTACGATTTAAGGGAATGATTTACCTGGCACAGTATCAAAAACATAAAAATTATTATTTTCTTGACCCTACAAAGTTATAACAGTATATGATTACCTTATACAAGTGTGTGAGCATCATTAAGGTTCTTTTCCATTTACAATAATTACCTTTTTGTGTGTGCCATATCTCAATAATAGGAACTTTTTTTTTTTTCCTCAAATCACTTCCATATGAACATTTGTCTTTACCAACTCAGTTAGCCTTGCATTAGTCTAGTGAGGATAAAAATCAACCAGTGTTCAATACATATCATTTATTCAGTTATGGCCTAGTTGCTGTGGTGATATAGAATAAGCATCTGAGTTTCCCAGTATAATGAGTACTAATTTCTTGCTTTCCAAATTCAGTTCCTTGAAGAGAATGGGCTGTTATGTCAAAATATTTTTCTTCTAGTAACCTGTGTTTCTTTTATTAGATATCTTGCTCTCCCTTCACTGGATTTTGAATCTTTTATGTTTGAAGTGCCCTCTGACTGACATTCTAATTCTGATGAACTCTATAACTGGATTGAAACTTCCTTCTCTTAAAGCCTCAGACATAAAGATGAAGATTTTAAGAATGGTTTACCAATTCCTATACCTTTAGAGAAAAATGACTTTTTCCCAAAAGAAGAAAAGCAATTGGTTCATAGTATGTTTTCTATTATTAAATGTCATGCTACAGTGTAAAAGGAGCATCACTTAGTTTTTACTCAGAGGTAGAATTATTGAATGGTTAATAGTTCCTTTATGATTATTATTATCTGTGAGAAGATTATTCCAAATAGGAAAAATCAAATGGCATCACTTTTTAAAAATTTTTATTTTATTGAAGTATAGTTGATTTATAATTTGTTAATTTCTGCTGTACAGTAAAGTGAGTCAGTTATTCACATATATACATCAAATGGTATCACTTCTGAAGCATTGGTTTTTTTTTCTTTTTTTAAAATTTTTATTGGAGTATAGTTGATTTACAGTGTTGTGTTAGTTTCAGGTGTACAGCAAAGTGAATTTGTTATACATATATTAATACATATGTCCACTCTTTTTTAGATTTTTTTCCCATATAGGCCATTACAGAGTATTGAGTATAGTTCCCTGTGCTATACAGTAGGTCCTTATTCGTTATCTATTTTATATATAATAGTGTGTATATATGTCAATCCCAATCTTCCAGTTTATCCCTCCCCCCCCCTTACCCACTGGTAACCTTAAGTTTGTTTTCTACATCTGTAACTCTATTTCTGGTTTGTAGATAAGCTCATTTGCACCCTTTTTTTTTTAGATCCCACATATAAGTGATATCATATGATATTTGTCTTTCTCTGACTGACTTACTTCACTCAGTATGAGAATTTCTAGGTCCATCCATGTTGCTGCAAATGGCATTATTTCACTCATTTTTATGGCTGAGTAATATTCCATTGTATATATGTACCACATCTTCTTTATCCATCCTCCCTTTTTGTTTTGTTTTGTGGTACGCGGGCCTCTCACTGTTGTGGCCTCTCCCATCGCGGAGCACAGGCTCCAGACGCGCAGGCTCAGCAGCCATGGCTCACGGGCCCAGCCACTCCACGGCATGTGGGATCTTCCCGGACTGGGGCACGAACACATGTCCCCTGCATCGGCAGGTGAACTCTCAACCACTGCACCACCAGGGAAGCCCCATCCTCCCTTTAATGACATTTAGGTTGCTTCTGTGTCCTGGCTCTTGTAACTAGTGTTGCAATGAACATTGGGGTGCATGTATCATTTCGAATTATGGTTTTCTTCGGGTATGCCTAGGAGTATGATTGCTGGGTCATATGGTAGCTCTATTTTTAGTTTTTTAAGGGACCTCCATACCGTTCTCCATAATGGCTCTACCAGTTTACGTTCCCACCAAAAGTGTAGGAGGGTTCCCTTTTCTCCACACCCTCTTCAGCATTTATTGTTTATAGATTTTTTTATCATGGCCATTCTGACTGGTGTGAGGTGATACCTCATTATAGTTTTGATTTGCATTTCTCTAATAATTAGTGATGCTGAGCATCTTTTCATGTGCTTTTTAGCCATCCGTGTGTCTTCTTTGGAGAAGACATACAGATGATTTTTTTCTTTATTTAAAAATTTTAATCCTAATTTGACCTTTCTCTAACTCTTAAAATCAGGCAGAGTTGCTGGAGTTGAGGATAGAAAGGAATGTTTAACCATTGTTAAACATCGTTCTACTATCATGATGTAATCCATTATGGGATCTGACCAAGACTGCCTTAAGCTAGTGGGAAGCAGCTGCATGGCACAGGGATATCGGCAGCTTGGTGCTTTGTGACCACCTGGAGGGGTGGGATAGGGAGGGTGGGAGGGAGGGAGACGCAAGAGGGAAGAGATATGGGAACATATGTATATGTATAACTGATTCACTTTGTTATAAAGCAGAAACTAGCACACCATTGTAAAGCAATTATACTCCAATAAAGATGTTAAAAAAAAAAAAGATTCCCCTCAGCTTCACTACACTTTAGAGGGGTATTTTCCTGACTATAGGCCCCTGCTGTTCAGTGCATTTACTTTAGAAAACTTGCAACTTTCAATATTTTCTATGCTGCTTTGAGATGCAAATCTTCTCCCAGCCTCTGGCCAGTTTTACAACCCAGGAATGTCTTTCTCAAGGATCTAGAAGCCATCCTTTTGAAATGTAATCATTAAGAAAGATAGGTAGGAGGGAGATGCAAGAGAGAGGAGATATGGGGATATATGTATATATATAGCTGATTCACTTTGTTATAAAGCAGAAACTAACACACCATTGTAAAGCAATTATACTCCAATAAAGATGTTAAAAAAAAAAAAAGATAGTGTCTAAAGAAATTAAAAGTAGAACTATCATACAATCCAGCAGTTCCACTCTGGGTATTCATCTGATGAAATGAAGACACTAATTTGAATATACATGCACCCCAGTATTCGTAGCAGCATTTTATACGTAAATACACACACACACACACACACACACACTGGAATATTAGTCATAAAAAAGAATGAAATCTTCCCATTTGCAACAACATGGATGTGCCTGGAGGGTATTTTGCTTAGTGAAATAAGTCAGAGAAAAACAAATACTATATGTTCACTTATGTGTGGAATCTAAAAACAAAACAAACAAACAAATACAACAAAACAGAAACAGACTCACAGATACAGAGAACACACTTGCGGCTACCAGAGGCAAGGGAGTGGGGAGAGAAGCAAAATTGGTGAAGGGGATTAAGAGGTACAAACTACCAGTTATAAGTAAGTCATAGTGATGTAATGTACAGTACAGGGAATATAGTCAGTATTTTAAAATAACTTTGTGTGGTGTGTAGTCTATAAAAATATTGAAACACTGTTTTTTACACTTGAAACTAATATAATCTTGTACGTCACCTATACTTCAATAAATAAAAAAACAGAAAAGAAAAGAAAAAAAGAAAGATAGTGTCTATATTTCCCAGTCTCTTTGAAAGGCTAGGAGCCTAACTTGGGTGAGCACCAATTAGCAAACATAAATGGCCAAATTTCACTGATGAACTTCCCAGATAATATCCTTGAACACTTTTCTAGTAGCTAACCCCAGGCTTAAAAACTCTCCTGTATTCTATTTTAGAGGGATTGAGTTATTATGACCCTCATTGCCATTGTTCTGAATAAAATCTTCCTCACCTGTTTCACTTGCCTAGTGCAAATATTCTTTGACACATCTCGGGGACCTTCTTAGTGAGTTTAGAAACAGAATGAAAAAATGCACTGTGTCAGAAACCTAGTGGGGCATCTCTAGGGCAATGGGCCAACCAGCCTAAATAAAAACTGCATGGTGGAAATCACATTAGCATTTGGATTAATGAGGAAAAACTATAGCATTGGGGAAAGGCTTAGATGGTTTAGGAATTTTAAAAATAACAGAATAATAGTGCAAAGAAATTATGTTTAGGATTTTATATTCAAATTTTTGTCATGTGAAACTTCTGGAAAGATTTTAAAATCATCTTAAAATGATGTAGAAAATAATCCTTTATTAGCCAGTTTCCCAGAAATTAAAGTGTCTGAGTCTATTATCAATAAAGAATTTTAAAAGTGGCTTTCATGGGCTTCCCTGGTGGTGAAGTGGTTGAGAGTCCGCCTGCCAATGCAGGGGACACGGCTTCGTGCCCCAGTCAGGGAGGATCCCACATGCCGCGGAGCGGCTGGGCCCGTGAGCCATGGCCCCTGAGCCTGCGCGTCCAGAGCCTGTGCTCTGCAACGGGAGAGGCCACAACAGTGAAAGGCCCGCGTACCGCAAAAAAAAAAAACAAAAACAAAAAACAGGGCCATCAATGTTAATCATCACTTTCTGCACGTGGTTCCAGTGCTGGTGTATAGAAAATATTCAAAAGATATTTTTTGAAGTTAATTGATGAAAATCAGTTAAAAGGAGGAGTGTGTGTCAGGACTCAGGATAGCATACAATTACTTTAGGGGGTTAATATGAGGATGACCTGGACAAATTTGAAGAAAAATACATCTTTAATATCCTTTTATCAGATTTTGAAATTATTACTGTGAGCTAAAGCACACATGTACAAAAGTGCACAAAACAGGACCGTACAGTTTGATAAATCGTTAAGAGCGAAAACCTGTTAGCCACCACTGAGGTGTACTTACATGTTTTTTACAATGTTGTCCATAATATTTAATATATTCTAGTTCACTTTCAGGAACATGGATGATTCTTAAGTACCTGTTAAACTGCAAGCTTATATCAAATGTACCAAAAGATAAAATAGAATGATGGATTGACATTATAAAAGGTTTAAGTCAGTTAAATGAATACATTTATGTCAATTAATTTCACACATTTTTCACTGAGACAACTCTCTGAAGTGGATTCCTTTTAAGGGAATAAACTTCATTATGAAGCATTTTTGTCAAAGATTACATATTTAATATACTGTGGGGCTTCCCTGGTGGCGCAATGGTTGAGAGTCCGCCTGCCGATGCAGGGGACACGGGTTCGTGCCCCGGTCTGGGAAGATCCCACATGTCGCGGAGCGGCTGGGCCCGTGAGCCATGGCCGCTGAGCCTGTGCGTCCGGAGCCTGTGCTCCGCAACGGGAGAGGCCACAACAGTGAGAGGCCCACGTACCGGAAATAAATAATGAATAAATAAAAATAAAAAAATATACTGTGATTTAACATTTTGAGTACATAAAAATTTCAAATGACTATAAATAAACATTTATTGGAAATTACTCTCAGTTTCGGATGCCTCAAGAAAAGTCTGTTACCAACAAATAACAGGAAACTTGTAAATATTATCAGAAGACTCGTGTTGAACATACTGACATTATGGATGGTATATGGCATTCAGATGATATTCCTTGATATAATCCTTATCGATCTCATTACACATAAAAAATAGAGGAGAGAAAGCTAAAGAGCTAATGAGTTAAAATTCTTTAAAATAGCCAAAGTAAATTTTATTTTAAAATATTTGCACAAAAGGTCATGTGCGTAGTACAGCTTAAAGATATCAAAAGATACTGCCAATGCTCTATGATACAGACATTTACCTACAATTGTGAAACCAAAAAAAAAAAAAAAAGTAGGTAATTTGAACTTGTCAAATAAAGGAACTTTTTCTGCTGCTGTATCTGTAAGACCAGTAAGTTGAACCGGATGTCTATGCTTTCCTGATAGTGTCCTAATAATGTCTTTATGGTGTATTTAAAACCCTGAGATTCCCTTCTCCCAGACCCCCATAGTTATAACTGAATAAAAATCTCTTTGGTACATTTTAGAAGACTGTGCTGATGAAAGGTCATTTTCGCCAGCTTATATCTTTTTTCTGTTCTCATTAATGCCTTTAAATAATTAAATAAAAAAATTAAATAACGCCTTTCAACTAATTAAGGAAGAATCAGTCCTGTAACTCCCACAGGAACAATAGGAATGATATTTACACACCTATGTCCCATGAATCAAATGGAAACTATAACACAAATACCAACAGATGGTAAATGTAATGAGGATGCACCTTGTATGTAGAAACTCCCTATTAAACCACAGTATGGGGACTCCCCTTCTTAGGGGAAGAGCGGGGTGGAAAGTGCCCTTAGCAACCTGACATAGGCATTCTGTGCAAGGATTCCCCTTGACCCCTGGGGCTTCTGTGGAAAGCTCTGGCTAGGGAAGACCAGAAGGAATCAGCATATACCACAGATGGAAAAACAGTTGAAATTGTTTTCTAGCAGCAGTTCTCAAGGAAAAATGCTTACTTGTTTTCTATGGCTTCTTTGGCTACATTTAAGGCCTCTGAATCATTGCTAATGGCTCATAATAATTCCCAAATCCAGCAATCATACTGAATGCTCCCTGACTGTAGTTTGATGTATTTGGTAAACTGAGCTTGAGAGTTTCTACAAATATTAATGAGACCAGCGGGACCTCTGAAAGCATATGAAATGATTGTTTATATATTATATAAAGGATCACCTGCACACTGTGCATAGTGTAAGGAGACATTATATAAAAGGCACAGTGTTTTTATGTACCATATATTTCACTTGTGCCTGTATGAAAAGCGTCTCTCCCTGGAAAATCTGTTACTGTGTAATGCATAACTGTGAAGGCAAAGGAGCACTGAGATACATTTATTCCTACACCACTCAAGTGGAACCATCATAAGAAAGCTAGAGGTCCTAACCTTACATGCAGTATAAATGATAAATGTACCATAATGCTTCCTTCTTGTGTTTTCGGCGTCCCACGGCTTTGAGATATATATATATATATATTTGGTTATGGGACCCGTATCTTAACATCGCTGGCAAGACGTCTGCTATGGTACTTTCATATTTTATGACTTATTGAACTATGATTTTAAATTTGTTCAGCACGTCAACATGTTAAGTGAAGAGGCCGGAATTATTTTTCGTTACATTTCACTGAGCAGTGCATCGTTTCAGAACGGCTTCATGTACGCAGGAATGAAAAGAGTTCTGGCTTTAAATCTGCACTCATCAGACCAGAAGAAAAAACAATTAAAATTAAATTATTCCCCCGGTGCCTTAAAACTAAGGAGGTGATTAAAAATAGCTGTTTGTGAGGCAAGCGAATATAGGGAAATCTGTTTACTGCACTAAGAGAACCTCAAAGGAATTCTTGCTTGCGGTGTGCCCGAGGTGATGTGTTTGAGGGACTCATTTTCATTCTCTTTCGTTTAGATTAGCAAACAAAAATTGTTATAAAAAGAGGTTCAACAAACACAGGCACTCAGGTGTATTTACGGTTAGCAAAGAGCTCAAAACATTTAGCTGATTTTTTACCATTCATCCTGAATATTTTTGTGGTTTATTTAATGTATAGCCCATAAAAACAGTGATTGCTAACGATGACAGTAGACAGTCCACGCTTGTTCTACTATTTGACCTACACTTACACAGTTGCAGAACCTCATTGGTGTGGATGTAACCTGTAAAACTCCTTTTGACTCAGTATCCAAAATATGATACCTGCGTCCTTAAGGATACCATTCCTTGGGAAGAAACTATGAGAACGTCTAGTCTTATATTATTATTTTCAATCCAGAAAATACACATATTAGCTGTGCGATCTTTACTCAGTGTGTATATATTAGAATTATGTTATTTAGTATTACCTGAATTAACTGTTATAATTTCTCCAAAGGTCTTAATAGGGCTCTGGGAAGTAAAATGCATATCAAATATAACAAAATACTGCAAACACAAACAAGTGCACAATAAAGAAAATAGTAGAACTGAATCCTCTACTCCTAGGGTCCTGATCTAAAATCTTATCATGTAAGTCATAGTAAGATGTTACAGTTATGATCAGTGAATCATATCTGATAAGATATGTGAAGCAAAGTTGTATCTACTTCTCATATTCCCTGAGACCATTTTTACTACCATAGGCCACACAGTTTTATTTTATTCATAGCTTTATTTATGTGCACATTTTACTATATAAAATGCTGTATCTCTCTTTTGAAACATTTTATGTTAAGTAGAACTTGCATAGATAAGAATCTATTGCAGGAAAACAATACCTACTAAACATGTTAACAAGAAATAAATGTTTTTAAAGCCTAATTTTTTTATTTCTGTTATTTTGAAGTAGAGAAGTAGGATCAAAGAATATGTCCATGGTATGTAGCCAGAAAGGCTCCGCTATTGAAGGAAAGGATATGTATATAAATTTATAAATGTTTAAAGTTTCATACTGCTACTCTTTTTGTAAGATCTGTTCAGATCTTACAACAGAATTTCTGAATTCTGTCCATTGTGTCACTTAGTAGCCCCATTAAAAGATAGGTACCCTTTACTTTTCCAGAGAAATGATAGAAATTCTAAAAATAATTTTATGGACAATATTTTCCTCTCAGATTCCTTCCTTCTAGCTCAATGTTTCTTTTCTTCTTGCAACTCCATGCTCCCCAGCCCTGCACTACATTAAAAAATGAAGCTATTACTTGAATCCAAGACACGTGAAATGAATATCCTTTCTTGGCTTAGAAGGAAAGGAGGAAAGCACATCTCTTCCTGTGAATTTTTAGCTATAACAGTTTCTACTACTGTGGTTTCATTGGCTGCATAGCAGCTAACTGTGAAATAAGAATATTAATGAGAAGGGAGATAGCAACAAGTCCCACGGCATCTTTATGCTGTATTCCCTAGGCATTTAATTTAGCTACTAGAAACTTACTTCATTGCCAGTGGGTACTCTCTACTGGCAAGCCACAAATATTATGTAGCTCCATTATTCACTGGTAATTAATGCCTTTATATTCTTTAGAACATTTAATATTGTATTCCAATCCTACCTGTTTTAGGATGTTCTAAAGATACTTGTCCAAAAACGTGATTAATATCCATTGGCCAAATAGAGATCAGACTGGCAGAGATGGAATTAGTTTAAGGCATTAGACACAGAGTCAGAATTATTCTGTTTAATAATTATTTTAATGCTTTTAGAAAAAGTTTAGTGAGGAATTTGTGACCATATTTGTATATTTTTTCACAAGCCATTTGTATAATTCTCACATGATGTCTACTCTGATCACACTATTTAAGGTTTCTTATCATTTTCTTATCCTATCCTTCTTTTCTTTTTAATAAGCACCACCATCAAAACTTCTAGATTAGATTATGTTATAAATTATTATGTGTCTTCATTTCTCAGCTTGAGTGCAAGCTCTGAGAGGATGTTGATCTTTGTTCTGTCACTGATTTAAGCCAAGGGCCTAAAAGACAGCCTTGCACTTATTATGAGGTACTCAATAAATACTTGTAGAATGCATCCAAGTTTGCCTTGAGTTAGGTTTTCTAGATAAGAGTGCTTATATAGAGCTTACTGTACATGTCACTACGTTACACCTTTCAAAATATCAATGTATGAGGTACAATATAGCCTTTAACTTTTGACATTTAAATTATGATATATCTTGTATATCTGTTTGGGTTCATTTTGTTTAGGACACTCTGTGCTTCCTGTACCTGGATATCTGTGTCCCTCCTCAGGTTTGGGAACTTTTCAGCCATAATTTCATCAGATACATTTTGGACTCCTTCCTCTCTCTCTTCTTCTGGAAATCCTATAAGGTGAATGTTGGTACACTTTCTGCTGTCTCAAAGGTCCCCTCAACTATTCTCATTTTTAAAATCTGTTTTTCTTTTTGCAGTTCTGATTGGGTGACTTCCATCATAGCCAATATTTTATAACTTTAAATAAAGTATAATCTATAAAAATATTGAATCACTGTGTTGTACACCTGAAACTAATATAATATTGTAAATCAACTATACCTCAATAAAAAATCAATTTGTGTAATTAAAATTTTTAAATGTTGGAGGTAGCTACAGTTATTCACATTTTAGAATTACAAAAACCAAGGTATAGAGAGAGTTGTATGCTGCTAAATGTTTAACAAGAAGTATGTTGAACAGAAAGGCCCTATTTGTAGTATCTGCCAATTTTTATGGTACAAAATTCCTACCACAGCTGCTTTCGAGCTACAAATGTGACATCAACTGGCTCACAAAATTCCAAATGTTTTACAGTCAACTCACACAGTCTGATATTAGCCAGTGCCAGCACTCTGCTATAAAAAATGGTACACTTAAATGACCTAGGATTGCCTAGCTAAAAGTGATAGGTCAAGGCTACAAAGTCAGGCAAACTGTCCATGCTTGATTGGTCCAGATTCTGGTGATGATTTTGAGTACCATTCTCAAATTGTAGCAGTTAACAAAATACATATTTAATTATTTATTGTGGATATTTCCCTTTAACATACTTACTCCTTTGCAGCCAGTTGTCATCCCTGATTACTACACTTACTAAAGTAGTATTCTTATTTTAATTATTAATCTTTTATTGGATTGCATTTGTCCATAAATTATAACAATGTTTGATTAGCAAAGTCACTCAGTTACACGTTTTCTTTTCCTTTGAAAATACTGCTCTAATTAGCACAAGTATTTAAGGGTTGGGAGAACTATCTATCTTGAAGGACGTATTAGATTCATCCATTTCAAATCCCTTAGTACATATTGTAGCAGAATAAAGTAGGCATTTGAAAATTCGATTCAAAATATAAATAGCAGATAGTCAAACTAAATCTCAGGGGTGAGAAGACGGAGGACATTTGAATCATATTACCAGATGTTCAGCCTCTACTGTGAATTCAAAAGCAAAAACAAAAATTGTTAATTGGAAAAATTGAGGTCATCATACATTGTAAAAATACAAGTCAGAATTTCATCTCATAAGCAAATGCAGCTCTGAAATTTTAAAATGTATTAAACCTAAAACACTGTAAGAAAACAATAGAAATAGCTTGATTTTCTCAACTTACAGAAGAATTTCACCTTATGAAATTGACTTTTTATTCTCTTTGATTTTATTTTTTAAACATCTTTATTGGAGTATAATTGCTTTACAATGGTGTGTTAGTTTCTGCTTTATAACAAAGTGAATCAGCTATACATATACATATATCCCCATATCTCTTCCCTCTTGCGTCTCCCTCCCTCCCACCCCTCTAGGTGGTCATAAAGCACCGAGCTGATCTCCCTGTGCTATGCATCTGCTTCCCACTAGCTATCTATTTTACATTTGGTGGTGTATATATGTCCATGCCACTCTCTCACTTCGTCCCAGCTTAGGCAGGTTTCCATTACTTAGTATTTCAACTATAGCCACAATAACCAATCCAGGTATCAAAAATCTAATTGTGCCATTTTATAATGCTGTGACCCCTACAATCCAACGCATTAACGGTTAGATGGAGAGAGGGCTCAATATCAAATCCTTCTTTTTGAATCAGTGTCAGATGGTTCTGTTTCTAAAACTGTTGAAGCAACGGCATTAATTATACATTTCCATTATGACAAAGCTGAAAACAGCAGTCACTATGGCATGATTTCTTTAGGAAGCAATGCAACCTGTTCTCTGATCAGGTTTTGTTTCCCACAGGGAGGCATCAGTCTTAAATTACATAGCAAGCAGTCAAAAGAAAGGAAGCAAACAATAAGCACTTCCCATGGGGAGAGAGAATGAGGATCAAACTCAGGGTATCCTATTAAATAAATAAAATCCTTTATTTCTGTCAGTTATTTCCATTCACACACACTTCATGTACACATATACAGAGATAATATATTCAGGATATTTATGTATTTGATTTTATTCCCATTTATTATTTTACTTTGGACAATACATTTTTACTTGTCATTTCAGGCTCATAAAGTTTTCTTTTTATTTCCTCTGAAAAACAAAAGGTGGAGTAAGGTGACTATTACCTGACAAGGATAATTTTTTTTCCTCATTAAACAAATAGTTGTTTAATGAAAGTAAGTGAAACAACAGACTGTTTTGTCTTACCCCCAAATTTTCTGTATTTTGCTTCATTAATTAATAATTTAACATAGTAAAAAAAATAGCTCCATTAATTCATCAGACTAATGAAGAGAAAAGAACATGATAAACTCCTAGAAATAGCATAGGAGAAAATCTAGATGACCTTGGGTATGGGGATGACTTTTTAGATACAACACCAAACGCATGATTTGTGAAAGAACTAATTAATCAGCTGAACTTCATTAAAATTAAAAACTTCTGCTCTACAAAAGACACTGCCCAGAGAATGAAAAATCAAGCCACAGACTGGGAGAAAATGTTTGCAAAAGACATAAACAGCTCTTATCATAAACACAATACAGATATATGAAACAAAAAAAAACCCACAAAAACTCTCAGCAAGACAGTGAACAACTTGGTCAAAAATGGACGAAAGACTTGAACAGACACCTCACCAAAGGAGCTATGTAGACAGCAAAGAAGCACATGAAAGGAGGTTCCACATCATATGTCAAAAGGGAAATGCAAATTCAAACAATAATGAGATACCACTACACACCTATTAGAGTGGCCAAAATGACAACACCAAATGTTGGTGAGGAGATGAAGCAATGGAAACTGTCATTACCATATTATTCAGCAATCATGCTCCTTGGTATTTACCCAAAATGAGTGGAAAACTTAGGTCTACCAAAGCAGCCTGCACACAGATACTTATAGCAGCTTTATTCGTAATTGCCAAAACTTGGAAGCAGCAAAGATGTTCTTCAGTAGAGGAATGGCTAAATAACTGTGGTAAATCCAGACAATGGAATATTATTCAGCACTAAAAATAAATTAACAACAAAAAAAACAATAAGTTAAAAGAAGAAATGTATCAAGCCATGAAAGACATGGAGCACATAAAAATATATTATTAAATGAAAGAAACCAATCAGAAGTGGCTACATACTGTATGATGCCAACTCTATAACATTCTGGAAAAGACAAAACTGGAGATGGTAAAAAGATCAGTGGTTTACAGGTGTTAGGGAAGAAGGAAGGATGAATAGACAGGACACAGGAGTTTTAGGATAGTGACTCTACTATGTGTGATACTATAAAGGTAAAAACATGTCATTATACATTTGTCCAAAAACCACAGAATGTATAACAGCAAGAGTGAACCCTAGTGTAAATTATGGATTTTGGGTGTTTATGATGTGTCGATGTAGGTTCATCAATTATAACAAATGCACCACTCTGGGGATGTTGATAGAGAGGCTATATGTGTGTATGTGTACAGGTATGTGAGTTCACATGGGCATGGATGTACATGCATGCATGCTCACACACAAACAGAGGGTATATGGGAGTTCTGTGTACTTTATTCTCAATTTTGTTTTACTATTGTAAAAACCAAAATCTATTTAATAGAAGATAAAGAAGTGCAGGGTAGAATTTGCTCTAATAAGGCATCACAGCACTGCCGTGACTACTGAGAAGAAAGCTAATTGGAAACCCTATCTGAAGCATCAGCAAATGAAAGCAGAAAAGGCATCTTAACACAATAAATTGATACAGATACAACTTAATTGATATGGATACTTTACCTATATAAAAAATATTAAGCCCTCTACCCTAGTCCATTTACTCTAATATTCAGTTGAAGATGTGGATTTCTGGCCTCTAAGCCCAAAGTAAATGCTAATGTACAACAAACTTTTCTGAAAACAAGAAAAGAAAGTCCTAAATTTTATCTGATATGGAATTCTGGATGTTTTCCTTTTGTGGGACATCTCCTTGTGCCACCTTTGTAAACATGGCACTTTCAGCAGTAAAGCCTTCCTTGCTGGTAACTTTAGGTCTGGGAAGTTGAATAAATAATTCACTGGGAGCCTTAACCATTCATTGCACTCATCAACAAATGGTCAGAGAAGATATAAAACTATAAAATACGAACATAAGGATTCAAGTGGCAGGACATTTTAAGAGAGCATTTCAAAGCTGATTTGCGTGCTAGACCATGAGTCTCACTATAAACTTACTTCCACTCGGCACTGTCCAAACCTACAGACCAAGAGAAATAGCAAATCTCTACTGCCAGCATGAAATTATTTTAAAAATGAGGAAAAAGAGCACTCCCTATCCATGACAACATTGCACCACTGTAGCATCAGGACCTGGTTGGTAGGTTATACTACAGAGCAAACCAAAGAAACACCCAAAATATCAGTGACTCCAAACCAAAAGAGATTATTTTTACCCACATTTCATGTCCATGTGCAAAGCTATTGACAGAGAGGATTATTATTGATAATCCTAGTTATTCAAATATCCAGATTAGAAGATCTATAGTGATGTGTGGTTCCACATCTGTTCTACAGGAAAAGGGAAGGTGTGTAAGGTTTGTACTCTTGCCATTTCTGCTCAGTTGTGGGTGTAGCGCTTCGTGCCCACATTTCATTGCCTAAAGCAAACCACGTGGGCATGCACAACGTCCAAGGGGTAGGCAACTGCAAATCTGCCAAGTACCCAGAAGGCAAGGGACTGAAAGTATTTGATAAATAGCCCTAATGACTGACATGGAGACCCTCAGTCTGAAGAGACTTTGGAAGCTGAAGCTGGCTAAACTCAGTTTATCTGTTCTTTGATCAATACTGTGCTTTCTCTGCCCTGGGTTTATATTCCCTCTTACCTTATCTCTACAGTTCTCCCCAAGATTCCTCTCTGACACCCTGATTATATGACTAATATACTCTTCTACAGCCTCAGCTTATCAGCGTTGTCATTAAAATTTCCTTCTCTTTCTTTCTCACCTTCCCTCTTGTCCTTATCTGAAACCTTGCTCTACTGTACAGACACAATTACCTCTGAAGGCCACAGAACAGGTAGCTAAGGGAGAGTTAGGAGGATTGCAGTAGTGGTCCTTGCAGTGGATTAGAGATAATCATAAAGGGCTGGCCACTTCCCTCATGAAGTGGGAAGTATAGTCAAATTTCCCTTCCTTTGAATATGGGCTGCCTTTGATACTTACTTTGGTCAATACAATGTGACAGAAATGATGTTTTGGAATTTTCAAGGCCAGATGTTCAAACAAACTGGCAGTTTTTATTTCTTTCCTCTCCAGGGAGGGCAACCTTCATACTATAAAGTAGCTTTAGGCATAATGTGGAAGTGGAGAGGCCATGTAGATATTCCCAAAGGCCTGGCTATTGAATGAAACCTTCTTGGACCAGTCTCTTCTGTCTACTGAATTCAACTGATTGGGGGACCTCAGCCAATGACATGTGGAACAGAACAACCTGGAAGAACTTCCTTGACTTCACAAGGAATTGGTGAGAAGAAATAAATCATTGCTGTTTTAAGTCAATAAAATTTGGAGGTTTTTTTTTTTTTTCCTTTAAAGAGTAATATACTAGAGAAATAGTTCTCTACTCTGGCTGAACATGTGAATCAGTTGGATTGTTATAAAAGTTTTAGGTGACCAGGGGCCACAGCAGGAAAATGATCATTTCTAGGAGTGGACCCCAGCCTCATTGGTGATTCTAAAACACCGTCAATGTTGAGAACTATGGAGTTAGCTTTGCTTGTTCTGTAGTTCTGCTTCTAACTCATTTCTCCTGTAACGGTGAAAAAAAAAAAAACCTTCATAGTTTAGCCTTATCCATATAGCTCGACTGCTTTCTATTCTTGAGTCTGAAAGTCTTATTCTTCAGGAACACTTAGTCCCAAAGTGTTCTGAAAATGACGTTTCTGTTCGAAGTAGAATGCAGTTAATGGATCATTGATTCAATGTATTGGTTTTTTGTTTGTTTGCCTGTTTGCTTTTTTTTTTTTTTAAACAATCCCTTTTGTGCGTCTGCCTATATCTCAATGAGAAAGGCCTCAAGATATAAATATTTAACTGCTTTCTGACATATGAGTCACTGACCGTATATGTGAATCCTCAGCGATCGTCTTTCCTAACCTTTTCAGGTGCTTTAGGATCTTACATTGCTAATGTGAGAAGTTGTCATTAAATCATTCAGTGTTCCTACAAGCAGCTACTTTCTTTATATGCCTGGGAGAGACAGAAATCTTACCCAGATTTTAATTAAAGCTACAAACACAATCAGATTTAATTAGAAGTTGCATAAATTAGCTTATCCATTTAGTAGAGCTACAGTAAATACCTGCTATACAGTAAATTTGCTAATATTTTGACTTTTTTTTTTTTTCTTTTTTTTTTTTTCTGTACGCGGGCCTCTCACTGTTGTGGCCTCTCCCGTTGTGGAGCACAGGCTCTGGACGCGCAGGCTCAGCGGCCATGCCTCACGGGCCCAGCTGCTCCGCGGCATGTGGGATCTTCCCGGACCGGGGCATGAACCCGTGTCCCCTGCATCGGCAGGCGGATTCTCAACCACAGCACCACCAGGGAAGCCCTATTTTGACTTTTTAATCAAAATATAGCTTCTTTGAAATTTTAACACATTTTTATTGAGAACTAATGCTATTGGGCTCCTAAAAATATTAAGAATGAAAACAAATCTTGCCAGGTGCCACTTAGAATTGATTACTGAAGTGCTTACATTCAAGTACATTGGAAATGGACAAAGAATCATTTGAATCCAGGTTCCACTGATCACTGCTTGCGTGAACCTACTGAATCTACTTAGACCCTCTAAGCTCACTTCCTCCTTTATAGCTATAATAGTATTTATATCTCTGAGCTACTTTGAAGCTTAAAATAACAATGTTTCAATGACAGTTCTCAGAAGAAAGTAGGCACTAAGTAAATATTATCAATTTTTAAAATTATCTGTCAGTATCATAATAATGAGCTCACATCAGCTAAGGAACAACTCCTACACTCCATCCTTCTCATCCTGCACTGCACAGAGAATTAAAGAGCAGCAAATGTTTGAGAAGAGGTTCAAAGATGGCAATCTAGATTGACAGCCCATCCCTTAAAATGAACAACAAAATACGTAAAGATAAAAAAAAGTGTGTGGGGGCTTCCCTGGTGGCGCAGTGGTTGAGAGTCCGCCTGCCAATGCAGGGGACACGGGTTCGTGCCCTGGTCCGGGAAGATCCCACGTGCCGCGAAGCGGCTGGGCCCGTGAGCCACGGCCGCTGAGCCTGCGCGTCCGGAGCCTGTGCTCCACAACGGGAGAGGCCACACAGTGAGAGGCCCACATACCGCAAAAAAAAAAAAAAAAGGTGTGTGAATGTTTATTGAATGCCTACTGTATATCATGTCCACCAAAAAACTAATGACACCCCTCAGAAAGAGAGACTATTGTCAGATCTTGTCAATTACAGAGAGGCCAGGACATTCTTGGGGTAACCCAAAACTCCTGCTGAATGCTTTTGGCTAGCAGAGTCATTTTCTTTGTGATCACCTCATTTATACTCACCTAGTATCTGAGAACCTAATTTACTTTCTGACTCTTTAGGCATAGAACCATGTACAGAATTCAAGACTCCCAGGTCCCAGTGAGGTGCACTTTCCATTACATTTTGCAGGTGTAAGAATAAAAGAGAACAGTAAATGCTACTTGAATTTCATGATTTCAAATATCCAGTAAAGATGAATTCACTTGCTGCACCTGCTTGTTGTTTCATCATTCCATTTCCTATCTCCCTTGTGAATTGGCCCACAGACACAACACCTATTTAAAATGATTGGGTCTTGAAAAAATGTAAATTGATATTTCATACCCCATAGGTTCTTCTGCAATGGTAATATCTGTGGTATATGCACACTGCAAATTAAATCATTTTTTAAGCTAGCATAGGGTCTGTCTAATAAAAACTGTTATGAAATCCCACTCTGCTCAGTAGCATCTTTTCACTGTGAAGCATTTAAGCTTTTAAAAAGCAACAGAACAAATGTGATTGATTATCAGTTCACTTCCCAGATTCTACATTGAAATTAAAGAAAGTAAAAGCTCTTTTATGAGACTGATATAACTACCTGCAATATTAAACCAATAAAAATCTGTGTTCAGCTGTTTGTGAACTATCTTGACCCAGATGTATAAAGGAGCCTTCCAGAGCATAGAAGGCTTATATAGTAACTGATCAATCTTTCCTAACTGTGGCAAAAGCAGTAAAAGAGCATTCCAAATTGACTAAAAGGTCAAAACACTCTGAAAGAATCCCATCATTGAAGCAAATATAAAGTTAACCACACTTGTGATAAGCAAAACAAATGAAAAAATGTAGCCTATTAGTAGGTACTTAGGAGACATTCTAAGAATTATTAACTCATTAAAAACAAGTTCCCACTCCTTGACAATAACAAAACTAGATTTGATTGAATATGAATTTGTTTTTCTGCTTATCTAAATATTAGCCAATGCCAAGATGAGTCTGAATGAGCTGATACACTTTTCTGCAAATAGCTATTTTATCTATAAATATCCCACTTTTACGTAAAGTCTCCAAAGAATCCATTTTAAATGGCTACAGGTAATACTTGTGTATACTCCTTTGTTTCAGAAACATAAACACAACCAAATAAATGCAGGATTCTCTAATAATAGTTACCGTGGGATTCAGTTTACAGAGAAGCAAGTATGACCTTAGATGGACCTGTTCAATAGACTTGTTCTCTTTGGCAAAAAAGGTTTCAGCAGCAGCAAATACAAGATAGTCTAGAATAGCAAGCTATGAACAATAGTTTTCTATCTATAGGTTACCATTTTTTCTCTGGGATGATGATAAGTATTAAAAACAGCATGTAGCTGTGGGTTACTTACACCCATATGAATGGGTGACAGTTAAAGGGCATGACTTCATTAAGCAGTAGGACCAAGTTTTTAAAAGACAGCTTTGTCCTAGACAGAGTGATCAGATAGGGGGCAAGATGGACAAACTGAAATGTGGGAAGAAGTCAAAAACAAGTTATTAAACCATGGGTGTATCTCAGAGAGTTGGTTACAAGGACAAATTATATTTCTTATTGTATGGGACTTATGGAACAACTTTAAATCAGTGGTAAGAACAGCAGACAAACAAATCCATTGATTCACTTGGTCCCTGGGGCTAGCTTAGGTCTGGACCTTTGATGTGGTTTATGCAGCCTCACTCACGTAGTGTATAGAGATTGTGTCAGGCAACAAGGTAAGCTTCTAGCACAGAAAGATTGTATTTATTTCATTTATGGTAGACCTCTTCACCTTTGTATGTGTGTGCAAAATTCAGTTCATTGAGTGTTTGAATATCCTAGATTAGGACAAAACTTTATTTCATGTAAATAAATTCAGTTTTTGAAACAAACAAATTCCATCAACAATGTGAATAATAAAACCAAGTAACTTGCATTGTGAGAAAATATAAAACAAGAATATTAAAGAAAGAGATAGGTGATGTGACAGAGAAAGCAAAATAAATGAAAAAAGGTAAGCTTAATATTCTGGGAATATTCATGAATTATTGCTTAGGGAAATTCCAAAACAAAAGTTCAAATATGTTTAATCAATGACCACATGATCATAAAATATAGAGGCAAATCTGAGTCACCAAAATGGCAAATTTGCTTGAAAACAAATTCTGGTAACTATGATAAAACACTTCTATGCTGTGTAATTGCACCATAAATATCCAGAATTCTACCCAAAATTTATAGCAAACAAGCTACAATTTTGTCTTCTACCTCCAGACTTGGTATGATCACAATGTAGGCATTTCATTAAATACTATCAAGAAAAATATGGCAAAAATGAATTTAATAAATTAAAATTAAAGTTGTCTTTCTTTAAGAATTATTTATTCATATGTGGAATAGATATCCAAGAATAAATGCAGAATAATGATTCTTCTGTTTGGCACATTTCAGTCATAGGTTCTGAGTTTTTCTTCAAATGTGTATTTCACAGGATTGGTACTTCTGGTGTGCCCTTTTCCCAATCAGATGATGTATGTGGCAGTAGCAGTGTTGCCCTATACATGAGCACCCCCTACTGACGCATTCTGGTGACCCATTCCTATTACTGTAAGAAGGATTGATTTGAAATATCTGCTAATGTATTTTAGATCTATGTTTGCATACGTGATGTGTACTAACACAGTACACACATTTGCAAACTGCAATAGCATCTCAAGAACTTAGCTCAAGGCACTCTGTTGATATTCATCTCATCTTTTAAAATAGCAAGTAAAATGACAAAACTAAGTATTTCCCTATGTTTAATGTTTAAAAAGTCAAGTAGATTAATTTATAACTGTATTAGTTTTCTGTTGATACTATAACAAGTTGCTGAAAACTCAAAGGCTTCAAACACTTCAAATTTATTATCTTACAGTTCAGTAGGTCAGATGTCTGACAGGGATCACACTGGGCTAAAATAAAGTGTTGACAAGGCTGTACTCTTTTTTGGTGGCTCTGGGAGAGAATCTGTTTGTTTTGTTTTGTTTTGCCATTTCCAGCTCCTGGAGGATGCCCACATTCCTTGTATCAGAGCCTCCTTCCTCCATCTGCAAATCCAGCAAAGGTGCATCAGTCCATACCTTTCTCCCATAGTCATCATAACTTCCATCTCTTCCTTCCACCTCCTCCTACCATTTTTAAGACATTATTTCTACCCAGATAATCCAGAATAATCTTCCTATTCTAAGATAAACTAACTAGCAATCTTAATCCTCTTTTGACATGGGCCCTAACGTATTCACAAATTCTGAGGATTAGGATATGGACATTATTGGGGGGATCATTATTATACTTACCACAACACCAGAAATTACTTTGTAAATATAAAAATAGCATCTGCTTAGAAATGTAGAAAACACATATCCTCACATTAATGTCTGAAAAATTTTGCCAAGTTTTCAGTATTTGTTCAAACAAATAATAGAATTCCAATTTCTTGATAGAAATGTTTGGCTCACGTTAGAATATACAAAAATGAATATGAGATGGAGGAGAGATAGAGAAGTCTTAAAGGAAAGAAAAGTGCAATCAGAAACCTTATCTTATTACAACTAAATGTTCAGAATTTCTAAGTAAAAATACAGTTTGGGAATTTTACTTCACATGTTATACAAACCAAACATATTTTAAATAACTACATAAGTAAAAAATGAAATTTTGTGGTTGGGGTAATATGGAAGCCTGGTAAAGAATAAACACTTATTAATCAGACTGTTTTTTTTTTCCATTAATTAATTATTTTTATTTTTGTCTGCGTTGGGTCTTTGCTGCGCGCAGGCTTTCTCTGGTTGCTGCGAGCGGGGGCTACTCTTCATTGCGGTGTGCGGGCTTCTCATTGTGGTGCCTTCTCTTGTTGAGGAGCGCGGGCTCTAGGCGTGTGGGCTTAATTAGTTGTGGCATGCGGGCTCAGTAGTTGTGGCTTGCGGGCTCTAGAGTGCAGGCTCAGTAGTTGTGGCACACGGGCTTACTTGTTCTGTGACACGTGGGATCTTCCTCGTGTCCACTGCATTGGCAGGCGGATTCTTAACCACTGCGCCACCAGGGAAGCCCCAGACTGTTTCTTTTTAATCTCTGCTTTATAATATACCAGGGGTATTGTCTTAGGCAAGTTCTTAACCTCTCTTGGTGCTCAGATATAACATCTGTAAAATGGAGACAATAATAGTAATGCCTATTTCAAAGGATTGGTATGGTAATTAAATTAAATGATCCATAAAATGTAATTACTTTTGGGAGGAGCATCGAGTAAGAAATTAGTGATCACATGTAGAGGACAAATGTATGGACACCAAGGGGGGGAAAACAGGGGGTGGGATGAATTGGGAGATTGGGATTGACATATATATACTAATATGTATAAAATAGATAGCTAATAAGAGCCTGCTGTATAGCACAGGGAGCTCTACTTCACTTTGCTGTACAGTAGAAACTAAAACAACATTGTAAAACAACTATACCCCAATAATAAATAAATAAATTAGTGATCACAAAGATTATCATTTTTAACCGTAAGCAACCTCTAGATAAAAGCAGTACTCATCTTTTTTTTTTTTTTTTTGCGGTACGCGGGCCTCTCATTGTTGTGGCCTATCCCGCCGCAGAGCAACAGGCTCTGGACACACAGGCTCAGCGACCATGGCTCACGGGCCCAACTGCTCCGCGGCACGCGGGATCCTCCCGGACCGGGGCACGAACCCGTGTCCCCTGTATCAGCAGGCAGACTCTCAACCACTGCGCCACCAGGGAAGCCCAGTACTCATCTTTAATAATGCATCAGTTTAAAGTTTGCAACATAAAAACCATGGATTCTTCCAATCTGTTTCAAAGAAGGAACATGTATTTTAAAGTTTTTAACACATCAGTTGTGTTCGTAAACATCTACCAATCAATTTCATGAAGGTTTCATGGCTGTTAGCCTTTTTTCTTTCTTAAACCATTAAAGTGAAAAACTAAAAATACTTCACGGATCAAAGCCAATTAATTGTACTCTAGTATGCACACAGTTAAGGACAGGGTCGTTTTAGCTGAATGGTCACACTCAGAAAACTTAATGTGAGTTATTTTTGTCTCCAAAGAGATATCTTAAATGCAAAACCTTTTAGGAAACAACAGGAACACTCCTACAAGATAGTGATTGATTCATTTTCCTAAATGCTTTACTCTCCTTTTTATTTATTTGAAGGAAGTACACACAAGACAACATAATTTTGATATCTTAATGAAGACTTAATTGAGTGCTTCTAACAGGCACTGTAAAAAAACATATACTTTTTTTTTAAAAAAGCAAACAACAGCTAACAAGAAATCCACTGACTCATCCTTAAAGTATTATTCTAAGGAAGTGGAAATACATTTACATAAGCAACTAAATAAATTTCAAATAAATATAAACACCTATGCTAAGTTTACTGGGGACCAGTACCAGTACGTGGCCTGTTAGGAACCAGGCCGCACAGCAGGAGGTGAGCAGTGAATGAGTGAGCGAAGCTTTACCTGCCGCTCCCCATCGCTCCCCATCACTCGCAGTACTGCCTGAACCATCCCCCCACCCCCAGTCTGTGGAAAAATTGTCTTCCACAGAACCGGTCCCTAGTGCCCAAAAGGTTGGGGACCAATACAATGAAGCAATACAAGTCCAGCAGGGAGGACAGCAAGTGCTAAGACAGGGGAGAGTGGAAAATCATACTGTGTTCAAGAAAGGAAGAGTTAGTTGGAACTTTGATATGGACTGAATAGATGTGGTGAGTAGCACTGAGTAGGAACGGGGCAAGATTTGGAGCAAATTGATCTCAAGGACTTTGGTTTCCAGTTCAGCATGTCAGGAGCTGAGGAGTCATAACTCCCTCCTAACAACAAGTAAAAAGCTAAACAGACTGAAAAATCAGCAGCTCTTCTTACATCTGCCAGAGAAATGAGGTGCCAGAGCAAACTGCTATGAAGTATGGAAAGATAAACAGGTAAATACAGAGAATCCAACTTACCAGAGCAGAAACCCACCTTGACTGGAACCAATACCCTGGTAAGAAAATCTGAACTGCACTTGATAAATAGCTGGAGGCTCAGTGTGAACGATTCTGAGAGATACACACTCCAGGGAGATTCACTTATATGAATTTTTCCTCCAGGAGCTCTTCCAAGTTCTCATAGTGAACATCAGAGAAAAATCTCTTTGGTCTTCCAGCAGAGGGAGGGGGAAAATAACCATTTTGAAATTCACCAGAATATTATGTTCTTCTTAACAAAGTCTGCTTTCAAGAGATACTATTTTAACAAACTCTAACCTACTGAGGTTTTATCCGATCCTAACTGACCTGATGGAAAAGAAGTACCCAATTTCAGTCCACTTTAACTTTCCATGGGGGACAAAGGAAATACTCAGTTCTAGCCCCTTCTAGCCATCCTATACCATACATGAAAACAAAAAAAGGAAATACTTAGGAGTACTTGTGAAGTTCATAGCCCAGGAGCAGACTCACTAAAAGACTGAGACCTAAATTTAGTACCATAGAGATCCTCCTCTTCTCCTACCCCACACCTCACCGCTACATTACTAAAGGACTATTTACAGCAGTTCCTTTTACCCAGAACACCAGGTCCACCTTTCAACAAAAAATTATCAGGTATTGTAAAAGGCAAAAAAACATAGTTTGAAGAGAGAGAGCAATCATCAGAGCCAGATCCAGATATGGCAGTGATGATGAAATTGTCAGACCATGAATTTAAAACAACTATGATCAGTAGGCTGAGAACTTGTATTCATCAGGGTACTCCAGAGAAACAAAACTAATAGGATACATATGTTTTCACAAGAAGGGTCGAAGAGGTTTATTGGCCCATGACAAGATACAAAATGATTAATGAAGATAACAACCATATTCTATCAGCTAAGTGCCACTTGGCACTATGATACTATCCTGAGGGCATCTCTGGGTTCACATTTTCTAATGGGCTTCCAGAAAAAATTAGTCCCCTCAAATCAAGACCCAAACAGAAAGGATTCCAGAAACCACTGGGGAGGAGCGTGGCTTAGAAAGCCCTCTCTTATCGATATGTGTGTGTGTGTATGGTGTGTGGGCAAGGAAACTCTACAGGACAATATGAGGTTCCAAACTAAATAAGAGGGAAACAAATGTGCAAGGCAGAGTCTCTTGCATCTGGAGCAGGGTGTGGGGAATAAGAGAGGCAAAATGGCAGTGGTCAGGACCTGACAGCTTTCTCTTTTCTACTTCTTCCTCTTCACTCTCTCCTTGAGGGCCAGGGGAATGATGGCACCATTGGCAATGTTGTTATAAGCCAGCACATTGGAATCCTTGATGCAGGTGCCCTCATACTGAAGTTTTTGTTTCCCTGCAGGCATGCCCATGACCTGTCTATCTATCTATCTATCTATCTATCTATCTATCTGGACAGAGGTTGATTTATTATAGGAATTGTCTTGCACAATTATGGAGGCCAGGAAGTCCCAAGATCTGCCTTTGGGAAGTTGGAGAGCTAGGAGACCCAGTGGTGTAATTCAGTTCAAGTCTGAAGGCCTGAGAATCAGAGGATTCCATGGTGTTAAGTTCCAGTTTGAGTCCAAAGGCCTGAGAATTGGGAGTCCAATAATGTGTCTTGGTCTGAATCCAAAGGCCCAAGAACCAGGATATCTGAGGGCAGAAGAAGATCGATGTCCCAGCTCAAGCATAAAGCTTTCACCTCCTTTTTTTTCCATTCGAGCCCTCAACTGATTGGATGATACCTACTCCACCACATCTCATAGACAACACCTGTAAATAATGTTTTACCAGCCTAGTCAATTTGAAAATTAAACATCACAGAGCTCTAATGAAAGTAAACAACATGAAAGAACATGTGGAAAAATGTAAGCACAGAGATGGATTAATTAATGTTAGGAAAGAATATAAAAGAAGTGCTATAGGTAAAAAAACACTAACAGAAATGAAGAATGTCTTGATGAATTCATTAGTAAACTGGATATGGCTGAGGAAAGATTCTCTGAGCTTGAGAATATGCTGTTAGAAAATTTCAAACTGAAAAGCAAAGAGAAAAAAGTTTGGAAAAAATGGAATAGAATGTATAATAACTATACCTTTTGTAGTTAGAAAACTACAAAAGGTGTAACATATGCATATGGTAATACCAGAATGAGAAGAAAGAAAGGAAGAAACAGAAAAAATATTTGAAACAATAATGACTGAGAATTTTCCTAAATTAACGTCAGACATAAATCCACAGATTTAGGAACCTCAGAGAACACCAAGTGGGATAAATGCCAAAATTAAAAACCAAAAAAAACAAAAAAGAAGAAAGAAAAAATATAAAATACCCAACAACACATAGGCATGTCATAGTCAAACTGCAGAAAAAAAAAAAAAATTGACAAAAGCCAGAGGAAAAAACACCTTACCTATAGAGGAGCAAAGATAAGAACTACATCTAACTTCTCAGAAGTCAAGCAAGTGAGAGAGAGTGGAGTGAAATATTTAAAGTATTGAGAGAAGAAACCACCAACCTGGAATTCTGTATTGTGCAAATTATTTCTCAAAAGTAAAGAAGAAATGAAAGCATCCTCAGACAAACAAAAGTTGAGAAAATGTGTTGCTAGTAAACCTATCTTGCAAGAAATGTTAAAATAGATTATTCAGAGAGAAGAAAAATGATATAGGTCAGAAACTCAGATATACATAAAGAAAAAACATGATGAAAGGAATAAAATTTCTTATTCATAATTGATATAATAGATAAGTTTTTTCAAAATAATAAAAATAATACATTCAATGATTATAGTTTTTGTGTAAGTGAAATGAATGATAGCAATCATAGATGAGATGTTAGGGAGGAATTAGGAATATTATATTATTATAAGGTACTTGCACTATCCATGAAGTAGCATAGTGTTTGAAAGTGGACCCAGATTGGTTGTAAATGTGTATTGCAAACTCTAGGGAAACCACTAAAAAAAGCAAAATAATAATAATAATAATTGGAATACTAAGAAAGGAGATAAAGTGGAATCAAATAAAATGCTCATTTAAAACCAAAAAAGACAAAAAATAAAAGACAAAAGTAAGAACAAAAAGTATAAACAACAAAAAAGAATCAGTAATAAATGATAGATAGTAATTAAACTATATAAATAATATAAAGTCATAGATTGTAAAGACTGTCAAAAAACAAGACTACTATGTGTTCTCTACAAAAACCCTCACTCTGAATATAAAGACATATGTAGATTAAAAGTAAAGGGATGGAGCAATGCTAATGCTAATCAAAAGAAAGCAGGAGTAGCTATGTTAATTTCAGACAGAGCAGGCTTCAGAGCAAGGAAACTTCTCAGGGATAAAGAAGGACATCGCAAAATAATAAAAAGGTCAATTCTCCAAGAAGACATAACAATCCTTAATGTCTGCATCTAACAACAGAGTGCCAAAGCATATGAGACATAAACTGATGGAACTGGAAGAGAAATAGATGAATCCACTATTATAGTTGGAGACTTTGGCAATTCTTTGTCAGAAATGGGCAAATCCAACAAGCAAAAAATCAATACGGACATGCTTGAGCTCAACAGCACTAGCAATTGGATATAATTGACATCTATAGACTTCTCCATCCAACAACAGCATAATACACATTATTCTCAAGCATAATATATATTATTATGCATAATACACTTTATTCTCAAGCTCATGTAGAAAATTCATCAAAATAGATCACATTCTGGGCTGTAAAGTATACTTTAAACTTAAAAAAATTTAAACTAGAATTTAACTAGAAATCAATAACAGAAAGATAACTGGAACATCCCAAAATACATAGAAATGAAAGAACACACTTTTAAATAACAACAGTCAAAGAAGAAATCTCAAGAGAAATTGAAAAATACTTTGAACAAAATGAAAATAAAAACACAACTTATTAAAATTTTGGTATTCAGTGAAAGCAGTGCTTAGAGAGAAATTTATAGCATTAAATGCATATATTAGGAAAGAAAAATTAAAGTTTGGGATCAAGATGGTGGAAGAGGAAAATCTTGAGCTCACCTCTTCCTGCAAGCACACCAAAATTATAACTACTTGCAGAGCAACTATCTCTGAGAATGACCTGAATGCTAGCAGTAAAGATTTTCCACAGCTAAAGCTATAAAGAGGGAGCCACAACAAGATGAGTAGGAGAGGCAGAGATGCAATCTAGTCAGAACCCACAACCCAGTCAGTGACCCACAAGTAGGAGGGTTATCAACCTCAGAGGTCTTTGTGAAGAGCGAGGGGTCCAAGCACCATATTGGGCTCCCCAGCCTGGCTGTCCTGCACCTGAAGTTGGGCCACCAAAACATCTGGCTTTGAAAACCATCAGACTTACATTCCAGAGAGCCAGAGGGCTATAGGAAACTGAGACTCCACTCTTAAAATGTTCACACGAAATCTCACATGCACCAAGTCCCAGCACAGAGGCAGCTGATTGAAAGATATCTGGTAAGACTGACTGGTGATCTCAAAAATCACCTGGAGAAAAATGAGGCAGCTGGGACTCCCCCTGGGGACTGAGATGCTGGCAACAGCCATTTTTGTGACCCTCATTTTAGTGTGCTGACACTGGTGCTGACAGGCACCATTTTGAAATCCTCCCTCCAGCCTAATAGCACCAGGGGCTGGCTCTGGCCACTGATATGTCTGCAGCAGTCACAAGACACAAACCTTATAACCAGCCACACTGGGGGCCTGCCTTACTCACCAGTGCACCTAAAGCAACCTCATGAGGCAAGGTTTTGCAGCAAGTCAGACCAGAGTCCAGGCCCACATACAAGTGGACCTGCAGTAGTCAGCCCCAGCACAACAGAAGTGTGCACACACCCCACATAAAGGACACCTTTGGAGCATCTAATTCTTGTGGCTAGAGGGGAGCATGATGCTGGGTCCCACAGGACATATCCTACAAATGCCCACTTCTCCAAGACTGAGAGAGGTAACACCCAACCTAATAATAGAAATAAACAACATGGAAGCGCAAATTAAATCCAAAGCAAGCAGAAGAAAGGAAATAATAAAAAGTAGAGATCAATGAGTTGAAAACATAGAGAAAAATCAACAAAATCAAAAGCTGTTTGAAAAGGTAAATAAAAATTGATGTCTAGCCAGGCTAACTAAGAAAAAAAGAGGGAAGATCTCAAGGACTTCAAAGGGATAATAAAAGAGTACTCTGGGGCTTCCCTGGTGGCGCAGTGGTTGAGTCCGCCTGCCGATGCAGGGGACACGGGTTTGTGCCCCAGTCCGGGAAGATCCCACATGCCGCGGAGCAACTGGGCCCGTGAGCCATGGCCACTGAGCCTGCACGTCCGGAGCCTGTGCTCCGCAACGGGAGAGGCCACAAGAGTGAGAGGCCTGCATACTGCAAAAAAAAAAGAGTACTCTGAATAGCTCTATGCCCATAAATTCAATAACCTATATGAAATGGACCAACTCCTTAAAAGATACTATCTGCCAAAACTTACATAAGAAGAAATAGACAGGCTAAATGGGCCTATATCTGCTAAAGAAATTGTATCAATAATAAATAACCTTCCAAAGCAGAAAGCACCAGGCCCAGATGGGTTCACTGGTGAATCCCAATAAGTGTTTAAGAAAGAAATTATACCACTTCTCTATAATTTTTTTCCAGAAAATAAGCGATGAAGGGATACTTCCTAAATCACTCTATGAGGCCTGCATTATCCTAATGCCAAAATCAGACAAAGACATTACAAGAAAAGAAAACTATAGATCAATATCTCTCATTAACATAAATGGAAAAATTCTCAACAAAATATTAGTATATAAAAGTCAAAAAAGTATAAAAAGAATTATACACCATGATCAAGTGGGATTCATCCCAGAGGTATTCAATGCTGATTCAACATATGAAAATCATTTAATGTAATCACATCAACACGCTAAAGTAGAAAATCACATGATAGTATCAATGGAACCACAGACTGGGAGAAAATATTTACAAAAGATATATCTGATAAACAACACACACCAAAATATAAAAATAACTCTTAAAACTCAACAAGAAAATAAACTGATTAAAAACTGGGCAAAAGACCTGACTAAACACCTCACCAAAGAAGATATACACATAGTAAATAAACAAATAAGCATATGAAAACATTTTCAGCATCATAGGTCATTAGAGAATTGCAGATCAAAACAATGTGAGTGGTATGTGACATACCACTACACATCTATTAGGATGACCAAAATTGTATGTCACTTTGGAAGATAGTTTGGGAATTTCTTTGTATACTTCCACCGTACAATCCAGTAATTGTGCTCCTTGGTACTAATCCAAAGGAACTGGAAGCTTATGCCGACACCAAAACCTGCATGTGGATGTTTACAACAGCTTTATTCATAATTCCCAAAACTTGGAAGCAAGTAGTATGTCCCACAGTAGGTGAACAGGTAAATAAACTATGTTACATCCAAACAATGAAATATGACTCAGTACTAAAAATAAATGAGTTATCAAGCTGTGAGAAAACATGGAGAAATGTTAAATGAATATTACTAAGTGAAAGAAGCCAATCTGAACAGGCTACATATTGTAAGATTCCAACTATAAGACATTTTGTAAAAATTAAAACAACAGTGAGAATAAAAAGTTCAGTGGTTACCAAAGGGTAGGGGAGAGAGAGGTTAAGGAAGAGGGATAGGCAAGAGGGAGAACAAGGATTTTTAGGGCAGTGAAACTCAGCTGTAAAATACTATGATGGTGGATACAAGTTATTATACATTTGTCAAAGCACTGAGAATATATAATTTCAAGAGTGAACCCTAATGTAGACTATGGACTCTGGGTGATAATATGTCAATGTAGGTCCATTTTTTAAAAATAGTTATACCACTGTAGTCCAGGATGTGAGTAGTTGGGGAGGTTGTGCATACTTGGGAACAAGGGGTTTATGGTAACTCTTTGAATTTTCACTCAATTTTGCTCTGAACCTAAAACTGCTTAAAAATACAGTCTACTTTGAAAACAACCTCTATGTCAAGGTGCATGTTTAATGTTCATATTGGGCAATGAGAAATCATTATTATTTATTTGTATATAAAGAACATGAATTCCTCCAAATCTACTGCAAAGAACATGTATTTTTAACACAGCAGATGGTCAATAGCCACCTACCAACCAATCTCATAAACGTTCTTGGTTGTCTGCCTTTGTAACATTATAATAGTGTGGTATTATGTTGCAAACATTCTTTCAATATAAAGAAAAGATCAGTGTCTTACTAGACACATAATTTATCTACTTTTTAGACTTATTAATCTTGTTCTATTTCTTGTCCACAGATTACCATGTAATCAAAGGCCATTGTTAAAATTATTAGATTAGTTGACAAGAGAGATTGTCAAGATAAGTGAGGCCATTGGGTATTACTTCCAGAAACAGAGAAAATATATTTTTCTTCCTTTGCTTAGTTTTCTCACTTTTAAAGCTGAAGAATAGGTTTATCTCCTTGTTACTCATGCTAGTTTCTACTCTATTTTTGGCTATGAGAGAGGTCTGACAAAGTGGTAACCTTATAATTCTCGAGCTGTATTGAATCTTAGCTTTCAATGGAAAGAACAATTTAACATCGTATATATGAACTCTCCTCTTTGCCATATCTCCTAATAGAAATTCTGTTCATTCATTTAATTCTTAAATATTTTTTAGCACTGAATGTAAGACATTTCAAGTCCTAAAGAAATTCCAAGACAAATACGGTCTATACCAAATGTGTGTAGTCTATCATGGACACTGAGTAATTAGAACAGATATTCAACCAATCAAAGCAAATTTTGACTGGTATCCTGTATAGTTCTTCCCATAAGGAGTTTACAGTGCAATAGGGGAAGAGGGAGATACATAAATGGATATAATACAAGGCAAAACCTTGTAACGTCCAAATAATGTCATATACAAAAATAAGCAGGCAGCAGAGAAGGTAGGAACTGTTTAGAGAAAAAGTAGCACTTGAGGTGAAAGTTAAAAAAAAGAAGGAAAAGAAAACACTTTAACAAAACATAACACAGATACACACATAGCCTCTTAATGGAAGAGTATGAACATCACATTTTAAGAAGAGCATGTGGGGATTCGTTCAAGATGGTGGAGTAGAAGGAAGTGTGCTTGCTCCCTCCTGCAAGAGCACCAAAATCACAACTAACTGCTGAACAATCATCCACAAGAAGTCACTGGAACTCACCAAAAAGACACCCCACAACCAAAGACAAAGGAGAAGCCACAATGAGACAGTTGGAGGGGAGCAATCACAATAAAATCAAATCCCATAACCACTGGGTGGGTGACTCACAAACTGGAGAACAACTGTACCACAGAAGTCCACCCACTGGAGTGAAGGTTCTGAGCCCCAAGTCAGGCTTCCCAACCTGGGGGTCTGGCAATGGGAGGAGGAATTCCCAGAGAATCAGACTTGGAAGGCTAGCAGCATTTAATTACAGGACTTCAACAGGACTGGGTAAAACAGAGACTCCACTGTTGGAGGGCACACAAAAAGTAGTACGCGCGTCAGGACCCAGGAGGAAGGAGCAGTTACCCCATAGGACACTGAACCAGACCTACCTGCTAGTGTTGGAGGGTTTCCTGCAGAGGCAGGGGGCAGCTGTGGCTCCCTGCAGGGACAAAGACACTGGCAGTAGAAGTTCTGGGAAGTACTTCTTGGCTTGGACCCTCCCAGAGTCTGCCATTAGCCCCACCAAAGAGCCTGTGGGCTCCAGTGCTGGGTTGCCTCAGGCCAAACAACCAACAGGGAGGGAACTCAGCCCCACCCATCAGCAGACAAGCAGATTAAAGTTTTACTGAGCTCCGCCCACTAGAGTAACAGCCAGCTCTACCCACCACCAGTCCCTCCCATCAGGAAGCTTGCACAAGCCTCTTAGATAGCCTCATCCATCAGAGGGCAGACAACAGAAGCAAGAAGAACTACAATCCTGCAGCCTGTGGAAGGAAAACCACATTCACAGAAAGATAGACAAAATGAAAAGGCAGAAGACTTTGTACCAGATAAAGGAACAAGATAAAACCCCAGAAAAACAACTAAATGAAGTGGAGATAGGCAACCTTCTAGAAAGAGAATTCAGAATAATGATAGTGAAGATGATCCAGGACCTAGGAAAAAAAATGGAGGCAAAGATCGGGAAGATGCAAGAAATGTTTAACAAAGACCTAGAAGAACTAAAGAACAAACAAAGATAAACAATACAATAACTGAAGTGAAAAATACACTAGAAGGAATCAATAGCAGAATAGCTGAGGCAGAAGAATGGATAAGTGACCTGGAAGACAGAATGGTGAAAATCACTGCCACAGAACAGAATAAAGAAAAAAGAATGAAAAGAAATGAGGACAGCCTAAGAGATCTCTGGGACAACATTAAATACACCAACATTCGCATTATAGGGGTCCCAGAAGGAGAAGAGAGAGAGAAAGGACCCGAGAAAATATTTGAAGAGATTATAGTCAAAAACTTCCCTAACATGGGAAAGGAAATAGCCACCCAAGTCCAGGAAGCACAGAGAGTCCCAGGCAGGATAAACCAAAGGAGAAACATGCCAAGACACATAGTAATCAAACTGACAAAAATTAAAGACAAAGAAAAGTTATTAAAAGCAACCAGGGAAAAATGACAAATAACATACAAGGGAACTCCCATAAGGTTAACAGCTGGTTTCTCAGCAGAAACTCTACAAGCCAGAAGGGAGTGGCATGATGTATTTAAAGTGATGAAAGGGAAGAACGTACAACCAAGATTACTCTACCCAGCAAGGATCTCATTCAGATTCCATGGAGAAATCAAAAGCTTTACAGACAAGCAAAAGCTAAGAGAATACAGCACCACCAAACCAGCTTTACAACAAATGCTAAAGGAACTTCTCTAAGTGGGAAACACAAGAGAAGAAAAGGACCTACAAAAACAAACTCAAAATAATTAAGAAAATGGTAATAGGAACATACATATTGATAATTACCTTAAATGTAAATGGATTAAATGCTCCAATCAAAAGACACAGGTTCATTGGATGGATACAAAAACAAGACCTATATGTATGCTGTCTACAAGAGACCCACTTCAGACCTAGGAACACATAAAGACTGAAAGTGAGGGGATGGAAAAAGATATTCTACGCAAATGGAAATCAAAAGAAAGCTGGAGTAACAATACTCAGATAAAATAGACTTTAAAATAAAGAATGTTACAAGAGACAAGGAGGGACACTACATAATTGGACACTGCATAATGATCAAGGGGTCAATCCAAAAAGATATAACAATTATAACTATATATGCATCCAACATAGGAGCACCACAATACATAAGGCAAATGCCAACAGCTATAAAAGAAAAAATCGACAGTAACTCAGTAATAGTGGGGGACTTTAACACCTCACTTACAACAATGGAAAGATCATCTAGAGAGAAAATTAATAAGGAAACACAAGCTTTAAATGACACAGTAAACTGATAGATTTAATTGATATTTATAGGATATTCCATCCGAAAACAGCAGATTACACTTTCTTCTCAAGTGCACATGGAACATTCTCCAGGATAGATCACATCTTGAGTCACAAATCAAACCTTGGTAATTTTAGAAAATTGAAATCATATTAAGCATATTTTCTAACCACAACGCTATGAGACTAGATGTCAGTTACAGGGGAAAAAAACATAAAAACACAAACACATGGAGGCTAAACAATATGTTACTAGATAACCACCAGATCACTGAAGAAATCAAAGAGGAAATTTAAAAATACCTAGAGACAAATGAAAATGAAAAAATGATGATCCAAAACCTATGGGATACAGTAAAAGCAGTTCTAAAAGGGAAGTTTATAGCAGTACAAACCTACCTCAAGAAACAAGAAAAATCTCAAATAAACAGTCTAATCTTACACCTAAAGGAACTAGAGAAAGAAGAACAAACAAAATCCAAAGTTAGCAGAAGGAAAGAAATCATAAAGATCAGAGCAGAAATAAGTGAAATAGAAACAAAGAAAACAAGAGCAAAGATCAATAAAACTAAAAGCTGGTTCTTGGAGAAGATAAACAAAATTGATAAACTTTTAGTCAGACTCAGCAAGAAAAAGAGGGAGAGGATTCAAATCAATAATTAGAAATGAAAAAGAAGTTACAACAGACACTGCTGAAATAGAAAGCATCATAAGAGACTACTACAAGCAACTATATGCCAATAAAATGGACAACCTGGAAGAAATAGACAAATTCTTAGAAAAGTATAACCTTCCAGGCCTGAACCAGGAAGAAATAGCAAATATAAACAGACCAATTACAAGTAATGAAATTGAAACTGTGATTAAAAATCTTCCAACAAACGAAAGTCCAGGACCAGATGGCTTCACAGGTGAATTCTCTCAAACATTTAGAGAAGAGCTAACACCCATCCTTCTCAAACTCTTCCAAAAAATTGCAGAGGAAGGAACACTCCCAAACTCATTCTATGAGGCCACTATCACCCTGATACCAAAACCAGACAAAGACACTACAAAGAAAGAAAATTACAGACCAATATCACTGATGAATATAGATGCAAAAATCCTCAACAAAATACTAGCCAACAGAATCCAACAACACATTAAAAGGATCATACACCATGATCAAGTGGGGTTTATTCCAGGAATGCAAGGATTCTTCAATTTATGCAAATCAATCAATGTGATACACAATATTAACAAATTGAAGAATAAAAATCATATGATCATCTCAATAGATGCAGAAAAAGCTTTTGACAAAATTCAACACCCATTTATGATAAAAACCTTCCAGAAAGTGAGCATAGAGGGAACCTACCTCAACATAATAAAGGCCATATATGACAACATATTTCTCAATGGTGAAAAACTGAGAGCATTTCCTCTAAGATCAGGAACAAGACAAGGATGTCCATGCTTACCAATATTATTCAACATAGTTTTGGAAGTCCTAGCCATGGCAATCAGAAAAAGAAATAAAAGGAATACAAATTGGAAAAGAAGAAGTAAAACTGTCACTGTTTGCAGATGACATGATACTCTACATAGATTATCCTAAAGATGCCACCAGAAAACTAGAGCTAATCAATGAATTTGGTAAAGTTGCAGGTTACAAAATTAATGCACAGAAATCTCTTGCATTCCTATACATTAATGATGAAAAATCTGAAAGAGAAATTAAGGAAACACTCCCATTTACCATTGCAACAAGAAGAATAAAATACCTAGGAATAAACCTACCTAGGGAGACAAAAGACCTGTATGCAGAAAACTGTAAGACACTGATGAAAGAAATCAAAGATGACACAAACAGATGAAGAGATATACCATGTTCTTGGATTGGAAGAATTAATACTGTGAAAATGACTATACTACCCAAAGCAATCTACAGATTCAATGCAATCCCTAACAAATTACCAATGACATTTTTTACAGAAATAGAACAAAAAGTCTTAAAGTTTTATGGAGATGCAAAAGACTCCGGATAGCCAAAGCAATCTTGGGGGAAAAAAAGGAGGTGGCGGAATCAGACTCCCTGACTTCAGACTATACTACAAAGCTACAGTAATCAAGGCAATATGATACTGGCACAAAAACAGAAATACAGATCAATGGAACAGGAGAGAAAGCCCAGAGATAAACCCACGCACCTATGGTCAACTAATCTATGGAAAAGGAGGCAAGGATATAAAATGGAGAAAGACAGTCTTTTCAATAAGTGGTGTTGGGAAACTGAACAGCTATATGTAAAACAGCTATATGAAATTAGAACACTCCCTAACACCATACACAAAAATAAACTCAAAATTGATTAAAGACCTAAATGTAAGACTAGACACTATAAAATTCTTAAAGGAAAACATAGGAGGAACATTCTTTGACATAAATCACAGAAAGATCTTTTTTGACCCACCTTCTTGAGTAGTGGAAATAAAAACTAAAATAAACAAATGGAACCTAATGAAACTTAAAAGATTTTGCACAGCGAAGGAAACTATAAACAAGATGAAAAGACCACCCTCAGAATGGGAGAAAATATTTGCAAATGAATCAATGGACAAAGGATTACTCTCCAAAATATATAAAGACCTCATGAAGCTCAATATTAAAAAAAAAGACCCAATCCCAATATGGGCAGAAGACCTAAATAGACATTTCTGCAAAGAAGACATACAGATGGCCAAGAGGCACATGAAAAGCTGCTCAACAAGACTAATTATTAGAAAAGTGCAAATCAAAACTACAATGAGGTATCACCTCATTCTTGTTAGAATGGGCATCATCAGAAAATTTAGAAGCTACGAATGCTGGAGAGGGAGTGGAGAAAAGGGAACCCTCTTGCACTGTTGGTGAATGTAAATTGATACAGCCACTATGGAGAACAGTATGGATGTTCCCTAAAAAAATAAAAATAGAATTACCCTATGATGCAGCAATCCCACTACTGGGCATATACCTAGAGAAAACCATAATTCAAAAAGACACATGCACTCCAATGTTCTTTGCAGCATTATTCACAATAACCAGGTCATAGAAGCAACCTACATGCCCATCAACAGACAAATGGATAAAGAAGAAGTGGTACATATGTACAGTGGAATATTACTCAGCCATAAAAAGGATTGAAATTGGGTCATTTGTAGAGACGTGGATGGATCTAGAGACTGTCATAGAGAGTGAAGTAAGCCAGAAAGAGAAAAACGTATATTAGCGTGTATATGTGGAATCTAGAAAAATGGTACAGGTGAACTGGTTTGCAAAGCAGAAATAGAAACACAGATGTAGAGAACGCCAAGGGCACCAAGGGGGGAAAGCAGGGGCGGGAGGGATGGTGGTGGTGGTGGGATGAATTGGGAGTTTGGGATTGACATATATACACTAATATGTGTAAAATAGATAAGTAATAAGAACCTGCTGTATGTAAATAAATAAATAAATAAAATTCAAATTAAAAAAAAGGAAAACATAACACAAGTGTTAAACATGTGTGGCTTTTGTATATTAAGGACAGAAATAAACTTTTATACATAGCCTGAAAGAAGATTATTTATATACACACACAGAGTATATTCCAATAGTAAATATACTGATCAGGATCGATTAGATTATGCTACCATGATTAACACTGACATTTTCTTTTCTATTTCACTCACTCAAAACCTGCTCTGATCCTGGTGGATCATCAGGACAGTTCAGTGATCCAGTTGGCTTCTATCATGTGATCCCATCATTTCAACAAATGGGTTACTGGAAGTGGTGACAGCAAAGAGAGGTGGAAAGCCATGCAGGGCTTGTATTCTCCATGATCCTGAGGAAACACATTCCACTTCTACTCACAATCCATTGGCCAGACCTAGTTACAAAAAGTAACATGATTGACTGTGGCTTCAAAGGAGCTGGTAAGCTTCCCTAGGAAGGGGAGCGGAATGAGATATTGGTGATGATTAGTAATGTCTACCACAGAAATACATTCATCCCATCTACCTTGACAAGTACACATGGAGAGGGAGCATGTCTGTAATCAAATGTATGAAAGATTGGAGAGTTCATGACCAAACAAATCATTGACAGAAATGCACATATTCACCTAAAAGTATCTCTATCAGATTATGAAAGTGCCAGTTACAAAGCAGTGGCATTTCTCAGGATATGAGTCCTTGAAGCGCACTTGAAGCTTATGGCTCTTTGGCATAAAAATGGAGTCATATAGAGGACAAATATATTGTATTATGAGTGAGGAACTTTGTGTTCATATTTCTGGCTCTGCCATTAAGTCTTTTTGCGATTCTGGAAAAAAAAATTTAATTTTTCTGGTTCACATTTTTTTTTTTTTTTTTTTCCGGTACGCGGGCCTCTCACTGCTGCGGCCTCTCCCGTTGCAGAGCACAGGCTCCGGACGCGCAGGCCCAGTGTCCATGGTCCACGGGCCCAGCCGCTCCGTGGCATGTGGGATCTTCCCGGACTGGGGCACGAAACTGCGTCCCCTGCATCGGCAGGCGGACCCCCAACCACTGCACCACCAGGGAAGCCTCTGGTTCACATTTTTTTTAGCTTAAAGAATTCTCAATAAAATGATCACCAGAGTTTTTCTATCTCAATCATACTCATTTTGCATGATATGATATTTTTTATATTGTCTTACTTAATTTCTTTTTAAAACACCCTGCCAAATGAAAGTGGTGATTATAAGAATAAGTTTATTGGCACAAATACTAAAAATTATTCTTCAAACTTTCCTTCTGACCTTTCTTTATGTGACTTTTTTTTTTTAAATAGTGAAAGCACTTTATAAAGAGATCCTTCTTATACTGTGAAAATTAAGTCGAGCTAGAAGTGGAGCCTAGATGAAACGACTTCGTTCAAAATGAAGTTATTTGGTATAAAAAAATTATAACATAGGTGTTTCAATAGTTATTCTTAGGTATTTATATACATGGGGAAATCATCGGTAATCTTTAGAAAGTGTTTCTTTCAAATAAGAGGCATGCTACTTTATTGTAGAGTTTATTGTAAGTTCTTAAAACATTTAAAAATCTTCATAAGAAATCTTTTTTTACACGTGCTAAATAATATGTTGTTATTTATGTATCACCTACCAGTACATTTCTTCTCTATACAGCATTTTGGGATCAGATAGCTCACTTAACATACCACATTTTTTTTTTCAGACTAAGGGTAGAAAAGAAAAGACATGCTAAAAGATACAACCTTTTCATGTTAGGAGGAGAAACATGCCTTCGAACTTAAAATGATATCTAAGAAAGGATATTATTTATAGAAGCTAGAATATGAGAGGGAATGGCAGGAAATGTCAGGATTGATTGAAACACTCAACCTTGACAGCTCTGAAATTTGCAGGTTGAATACCTGCCGCAATTTGTGAATGATCCTCTGTATTCTTAAACTGCTTGGCTAGCTAGCATTGTGATAGAAATGGATGAGAAAAGCCAAGAAACTATCAGCCACACACTTGGTTCATTTCATTCCTAACACTTACCCTAATATGTATTATTCTGCAATTTAAAAAAGGCTGGAAAACTGGATATTGCTGTTGATCAGATTTTTCACCTTTAGTGACTATTGTTTACTTTAAGAATTTCAACATGTAAACACTTTCAAGGAATTTTTTTTCGACTGAGGTGCTCACTTCTAACTTAAGTGATCTGTACATTAATATATATTATTTTATTAAATGTACTTATTTACCTGCTATGACACATCTACTTGGATATTGTGTGTGTGTCTCTGTGTGCATGTGCATAATAGTTAAATATTCACACAATGTATGGTAGTGAGGAATTTGTGGCAGTTTTATTAAATAAAGTTGACTGAATTATAGAATGCTCTAAATAATCAGGCAAGAAAAAAATAAATGAATATTGCCAAAAGAAAATTAATGGTAAACAGTTAGTCTCTCTTGGCTAATAAAGGGTAACAAGGACTAATTATACCTTGCCAATGGGGATTTTGCAAGAATCAATAAAATTAGAACAGAAATAAAATTATTTGATTTTAGCTAAATCAAACTAAATAAATGGTAAGCCAGGGAGACTCTCCCACTGATGTAGAGAGATTCATTTTAGTCTAGCAAAATCCAAATCCCTGCATCCCTACCCAACATTTATACTCTTTAACCATAAGCACACGCGTGTGCACACACACACACAGTGTCTCGATTATAGAAATATCTAATTATAGTTATTTTAGTTAAAATACTGTTCTAGAGTATACAAGTCCACTAATATTAGAATTATTTAAATTCAGTTGTTTATTGTCTTATAAAATAACACCAAAAAATACAGACTTCAAGGGACTGAACATCTTAACTGTGTTCTTAAGATCACATTGATGACTTTGTAAAAAACAGACATTTTGTTGAAGAAAATTGATAAATTACAATAAGTCCCTAAACAATTGATAAATTACAATAAATTGATAAATTACAATAAGTCCCTGTAATGAAAATGAACAAAAGACTTAGTCTTTAACTGTGGACAACAAAGAGCAATGTTCTGCATCTTTCTTCACAGTTGTTTTCCAGAATGGGGAGAAAGTGAAATGTTTACTTAAAAATATAATTTCATGAAAATACATTGATTTTCCTATAACACTGAGACATAAAAAAAATTTTCTTAATAGATGTTAGTAAATGGGTCAATGTCATGTAAACATCAAGTTTAACACTTCTGAGAAATAGGTTCTGATTATCCCACTACCACCACCACCACCAAATAAATGCCCTGATCTAAGCCAACAATATAATTCACCTCTTCTATTTAATAAGACACGGGGAGAAAAAAAACTAAGTTGATCAAGAAAAATGCTTAAGAACTTTTCTTTAGGGATAATGTACTCTTTCTATTTCCATGCACTATACATCCTTTCTTTGATATCTGTTCATCACTCCATCTTCATGTAACTGCAGTTCTGCCACCCCAGTCACTCCCAACCCAGCCACCAACTTGGGTAGACTTACTTGATTGTGATTTTGTCATTCTAGTCTATTCTTTATTACACTTCAGTGTCAGCACTTGTCTTGCACAGGGCATCAAGGTCCTATATAACTCAGTGATTGCAACTTTAGAGCCAATTACAATATTTGCCAAATACCAAACTCTTGAAGGTCTTTTGAATAAATGGAAAAATAATGTATTAATGTGATTCCTCTGGATTGTATAGTATTTTTTGGAAACAATTTATGACTAATGTAAACTTTCTATATATAAATTATATTTAAATATTTCTGTGTAGTCTAAAAGATAGCCAAATTGCTGGTATAATCTGTCAGAGAAGTAAAAAAAAAGATCACATGAGAAAAAGCTAGCTAAAAGTAAATATGCACAATATATCTAGAAATGTCTTTGTGAGAAGAGATATATTTTTGTTTTACACGAGTTATGCTTCAGTGCATTTTTTTAAATGATATAAATATGAAAGAATAATGGTAGAGTAGAAAGAGCATGCTATTCGTAGCTATAGTTTGCTATTTTGTTGCTGTGTGACCATGAGGAAGCTACATGCACTCTGAGGCTCAGTTACTTGGTGGGCAAACTGGTGTCTAATTAGTAATGTTTTAAATGAGAAAGTGCCGTAACACAGTGTTCACATTTGGAATGCACTTGGCAAGATTTGGTCTCCCTACTAAGTTGTCAAATCCTGCTTTCCCTCAGAAGATAATTCATTTATTTACTGAACTTCTAAAGTCAAATGTGAGATGAAATCACGATCCAACCAAGGACTAAGCAAAAACGTGAGATTTAGTAACACCTCTTTCACTTGATGGGTGTGCACTACTCAGAAAATATGTTAAAGCTTTAGCCTCAATTTCATTTAAATTAAGGACAAAATATGCAACCTAGCTACCTCACAAGGATGCCCTGAGGATCAAGTTAGAAAAAAATGTGAGTGGTTTGTAAATTATATTAGTATTCAATACAAATTAGACTAATACTGAAGGCATGACAATATAAAATTAAATAAAGTTGACAGAGAAGTGGAAAATAGGACTTTATTGGGTGATCTTTCTGTTAAAATGTGTCATATTACTCATTTTATTAAACTAACGTTTATTTGAAATAGCAAGCATCTTTTAAAACCTACAAAAATTGCAGAGAATTTAATCAGACAATTATAAGTTGAACATGCAGATTATTCTATAACTAGAGAGTAGAGATATAAATGTTGTAGAAATATGAGGCACAACAGTTGTGAAGATATCTACATTAGCAAAGATTTCTACATTTGTCTCAAAATCAAGACAAAGACTTAAAGTAACAGAGGAATAAGTTGGAGTGAGGTGTAGAAACTAGAAACTCTCAAAAAGCTGCTAGTCCCAGACCCACAAAGAGTAGTTGACTTGTAAGTCCTTGCCAGAAGGGGCAAGATTTGTATCTAATACAGGAAGTGTTCTAAAAATAAGTGACACTGGAGTATTGGGTTTGGGGGCAGAAATGCAACAGATGCAACAAAGCATTGGTGATGAGAGATAAGTCTTGAGACAGGGATGAGTTGGTGAGCAATGCCTGTCTGTGAGAGGCCCTTCATTAATGGAGAGGAATAGAAGCAGAATGTAACTTCGAGGAAGAAGAAACAGTAGAAAGCATCACCTTATGTGTGGACCGCAGGGAAACTGTGGAGCTATATGTATATATAGCTAGCTTTTCACAGGAAAGGGGTGTTGGTTTCATATGCATGGAGCTGTTCCTATGAAAAGGAAAAGTATCACTAAGTATAGAAGGAATATGTCACTTTTTATTAAAAACTATTAAATTATGGAATGATCGGGATATTATCATTATAATAATTTTCATCACAGATTATGGCATTTCTAACAAGCATCTATAGAATTTGCTCATCTTTTCATCATCTTGTTTTGTTGCAGTTGTTCTTTTATTGTGAAATTGTATTACAGTAAATTATTCAGAAGATAGCAACTTTATTACAACTGTATCAAGGAAATTAGCCGTATACCTGAGATGAAGTTTGTCATGGAGATAGAAGCTGTCTTAATCTCTAAACATATAAAATCTCTCATTTATTTAATCCTTTCACTGATTACTAAGTTATTACTTATTGATTCATTTTATTAAAGACACTGAAACTTTAAAATTTCTCAAGACTTTAAGACCATTGAAATCCCAATTTATTAGTAATGATAGAAAGAATGAGGAAAGATTTTGTCACTTTCTTCAAAAATATTTATTTTGTGACATCATTCTTTTATTTTCCTTGAATAAACTTCCAGTTCCTTGAAGAACTCTTAATCATAAAGTTTTGTGCAAGTTTTAAATGCAGATATTTTCATACAACATAACAAAAAGAATGTACAAATTATTTATATTCACATATGCACATCTAGAAATGCCTACAGTTATTTTTTATGAAGGTGATTTTTAAAATATTAATGACTTTAATAATAAAGTATAGATGCTTACATAAACAGGTACTCATCTAAGAAAATCATTAACACCTTTAACCAAAATGAAAACAAAAATTGATAGTTTGTGGCTTAAGGAATAAATTTTTATCACTGTTATTTTAGTAAGGATAAATCAGAATAATGGGCAGCAAAAATAACTCATCTTTACACAAAGTAATAGTTGCTTCTCAATTATCTTCACTGTTCTTTATAAATGCCAGATTTCTCCATAGACTAGTAAAGCTGTACTGCAAATGACTGACATACTGAATATAGTGCTTATTTAAGTTATTTAAGTCTTGCAAAGATACATTTTATTGAGTTATTTTAAATCATATTAACCCAAAAGACTAAAATTAATAATATTTTATATTATGTGTTACCCTTAAAAGTCAAACCCCGAAAAGAAAAACAGTTACTGTAGAAATATAAAGGACAAGTAGCTTTCATCTTAATGCCTTCTGTATCTGGGGGCAAGTAGAAAATTCGATTATCCTGTCTGTATTCCTAAGATTTTACAAACATTCATTGAGGAGTCTCACTCCATTTTTTGATGTCTGAGTCCTGAAAGCTTTAAGCCTCACCCCTCCCTCTTCTTCTTGTGTCCCACATCTGATCAAGCTGATAAAAAAGCCTGGGTGGTATTTCTCTAGCATAAGTCATGTATTCAAATTGTACAAGCCCCTTCCTGTAAGAGCCTTTATCCTGGCCCTATCCTCAGAAAAATCTAGACCACTGTCCTTTGCTTGCTCTTTCAAACCATTTTGGACCTGCTTGAGAGACTTGTTGTGTTCTGCCAGAGATCGCAATTATATTTATCACATAATTTGTTTTTAAGACATGAATTGTGGTAGAAACTGGAGATTAAAAAGGTAGCTAAGAATGGTCTTAATTCTCAAATAATCAGTGGTCTGGTGAGGTCTGTTGAGGTCACTGGTAGGTGATCATATAATTAAAATAGAGATCAAAATTCTACAGTAGGGATAAATACAAAGGAAGCTCCTAAATGTGAGGAAAAAAAAAGTAGAAATACTTAATGAGCCTTTGAAATTAGAGAAGCCTTCCTGGATGAATGACTTAAGTTTTAAAGGATAAATAAGAGGCAGCCATGTAAAGAATTACTGTAGCATTATTGCAGGAAAATGGAATATTGAGGAGAAAAATATGGAGGCTTTGTTTGGAGAAGCAAATTCTAGACTCTATTCATTGCAAGTAATTTATCATGGCTAGAAAGTCTATTTTAAGGTAAAGAATGGTGATAGATGACACCATTTAATAGGGGCCAGAATGAGTAATCTTGTAAGGTTTTCTTTAGAGTTTAGATATTATGACTATTCTTATTTTCAATATTATTCCATAAATTACATAATAATGACTCCATCACACTATGTTATTTACAGTACCCAAAACATTTCTAATGGTTATGTTGCCTATATTTCAGAAAAAAATGTATAACTAGCTAATTTTGTACTCAGTGTGTCATAATACAACTAAAAATAACAAGAATAATTATCAGGCAGCTAATTAGACCAATTCTGATATGATTTATGGTTGGGTTGTGCACATTAAAATATGTTTTGTTGCTATTTATAACAGCTATCTTAATCGATAAAATGGATCCAGCATTATCTTTCCTGTTCTTTATTCAGAAGAAACAAAAAAAAAATTGTGGTCTAAACTTCATTTACTTACCCATGTCTGGTCCTCTTCTCCTTTTAGTTGTTCTTTATTCAGAAGAAACAAAAAAAAAATTGTGGTCTAAACTTCATTTACTTACCCATGTCTGGTCCTCTTCTCCTTTTAGTTGATTTGCAGTTAATTACAGCCATGTCACTTGCTATGTTCCATGATATAGAGGTAGGTGTGATGTGCACCTTTTTCAATATGTGCCTTTTCCTGATAAGCAGACCTAGGTGGTTATAAGTTCTCAACAGTGTAGCTAATGGGTGATGTAGTCTCTTCCAGACTACTTGCTAAATTGTTGCAATATGGATGATTGACCAGAAGATCCACAGAAGGCTTACAATGAATTAGAAAAACTCATCAAACCACTGAGATTTCAGTTTGTTATATTAGCATAACTTGCAATGATTAATCAGTATAATTTGTGAAAATATCTAAATACTTAAATGGATTAAATTATACAACTAGCAATAAGAAAAACAAATAATGAAGACATGATACTGGTGATAACATCTGAAATTTATGCAAATGACCACTTCATTAATTTATTCATAATTCAAGAAACATTTACTTCATTTCTACTATATTTAAGTACTGTATTCAGACTATTTCACTTGTTGAGGTCACTCTGGTAAAGAGTAAAGAAAAATCTTTCCCTCTTGGTTGATATAGTCTATTTAATGAAGGACTCATAAGAGAGATTTTAAAAAATGCTTCAGAATTTAAAACAACAGGAAACATTTATAGTTACATTATCAGGTAAAAGTTCATGAATGGAATGACATTTGGTCTATGTTAGGTTAATTTATTTATTTATTTATTTTAACATCTTTATTGGAGTACAGTTGCTTTATAATGGTGTGTTAGTTTCTGCTGTATCACAAAGTGAATCAGCTATATGTATACATATATCCCCATATCCCCTCCCTCTTGCATCTCCCTCCCACAGCTATGTTAGGTTTTTAATATTATCTACACATACCAAACTTCTGAACCTATCCCTTTAGAAATGATTAATCGTAGAAAACAGGTCTAACTATTGGATACCTCTCTCTCTGGTCATCCTTCTAGGTATCCTTCTGTCTATATGTAACCTTTTGATGCAAATTTTATTAAAATTAGATGATAATGTATAAAACATTGTTATTCATTTTTCCTAAATATTTGCTTACATAAATTGCTCACTTCAGGTACCAGCTTAAACGGCACTTCGTCATAAAGACCTACTTTTAGCACCTTTCTTTTCTTTTTTTTTTTTTTAACAACTCTATTGGGGTATAATTGCTTTACAATGCTGTGCCAGTTTCTGATGTATAACAAAGTGAATCAGCTATATGTATACATATGTCCCCATATCTCCTCCCTCTTGCATCTCCCTCCCATCCTCCCTATCCCACCCCTCTAGGTGGACACAAAGCACCGAGCTGATCCCCCTGTGCTATGTGGCTGCTTCCCACTAGCTATTTTATATTTAGTAGTGTGTATATGTCCATGCCACTCTCTCACTTCGTCCCAGGTTACCCTTCCCCCTCCCCATGTCCTCAAGTCCATTCTCTACGTATTCGTCTTTACTCCTGTCCTGTCCCTAGGCTCTTCAGAACGTTTTTTTGTTCATTTGTTTGTTTTTTTAGATTCCATATATATTTGTTAGCATACGGTATTTGCTTTCTCTTTCTGACTTACTTCACTTGGTATGACAGACTCTAGGTCCATCCACCTCACTACAAATGACTCAATTTTGTTTCTTTTTATGGCTGAGTAATATTCCCTTGTTATATATGTGCCACATCTTCTTTATCCATCATCTGTCAATGGACACTTAGGTTGCTTCCATGTCCTGGCTATTGTAAAGAGAGCTGGAATGAGGATTGTGGTACATGACTCTTTTTAAATTACGGTTTTCTCAGGGTATATGCCCAGTTGTAGAATTGCTGGGTCGTATGGTAGTTCTATTTTTAGTTTTTTAAGGAACCTCCATACTGTTCTCCATAGTGGCTGTATCAATTTACATTCCCACCAACAGTGCAAGAGGGTTCCCTTTTCTCCACACTTTCTCCAGCATTTATTGTTAGTAGATTTTCTTGATCATGGCCTTTCTGACTGGTGTGAAGTGATAACTCATTGTAGTTTTGATTTGCATTTCTCTAATGATTAGTGATGTTGAGCATCCTTTCATGTGTTTGTTGGCAATCTGTATATCTTCTTTGGAGAAATGTCTATTTAGGTCTTCTGCCCATTTTTGGATTGGGTTTTTTGTTTTCTTGATACTGAGCTGCATGAGGTGCTAATTTTGGAGATTAATCCTTTGTCAGTTGCTTCGTTAGCAAATATTTTCTCCCATTCTGAGGGTTGTCTATTTGTCTTGTTTATGGTTTCCTTTGCTGTGCAAAAGCTTTTAAGTTTCATTAGTTCCCATTTGTTTATTTTTGTTTTTATTTCCATTTCTCTAGCATAGGAGGTGGGTCAAAAAGATGTTGCTGTGATTTATGTCACAGAGTGTTTTGCCTGTGTTTCCTCTAAGCGTTTTATAGTGTCTGGCCTTACATTTAGGTCTTTAATCCATTTTGAGTTTATTTTTGTGTATGGTGTTATGGAGTGTTCTAATTGCATTCTTTTTTTTTTTTTTTTTTTTGTGGTACGCGGGCCTCTCACTGTTGTGGCCTCTCCCGTTGTGGAGCACAGGCTCCGGACACACAGGCTCGGTGGCCGTGGCTCATGGGCCCAGCCGCTCCGCGGCATGTGGGATCTTCCCAGACTGGGGCACGAACCCGCGTCCCCTGCATCCGCAGGCAGACTCTCAACCACTGTGCCACCAGGGAAGCCCTAATTGCATTCTTTTACATGTAACTGTCCAGTTTTCCCAGCAACACTTATTGAAGAGGCTGTCTTTTCTCCATTGTATATTCTTGCCTTCTTTGTCAAAAATAAGGTGACCATATGTGTGTGGGTTTATCTCTGGGCTTTCTATCCTGTTCCATTGATCTATATCTCTGTTTTTGTGCCAGTACCATGTTGTCTTGATTACTGTAGCTTTGTAGTATAGTCTGAAGTAAAGGAACCCGGTTCCTCCAGCTCTGCTTTTCTTTTTTGAGATTGCTTTGGCTATTCGGGGTCTTTGGTGTTTCCATAAAAATTGTGAAATTTTTTGTTCTAGTTCTGTGAAAAATGCCACTGGTAGTTTGATAGGGATTGCATTGAATCTGTAGATTGCTTTGGGTAGTATAGTCATTTTCCCAATGTTGATTCTTCCAATCCAAGAACATGGTATATCTCTCCATCTATTTGTATTATATTTAATTTCTTTCATCAGTGTCTTGTAGTTTTATGCATACAGGTCTTTTGTCTCCTTAGGTAGGTTTATTCCTAGGTATTTTACTCTTATGGTTGCAGTGGTAAATGGGAGTGGTTGCTTCATTTCTCTTTCAGATTTTTCATCATTAGTGTATAGGAATGCAAAAGACTTCTGTGCATTAATTTTGTATCCTGCTACTTTACCAAATTCAATGATTAGCTCTAATAGTTTTCTGGTAGCATCTTTAGGATTCTCTATGTATAATATCATGTCATCTGTAAACCATGACAGCTTTACTTCTTTTCTGATTTGGATTCCTTTTATTTATTTTTCTTCTTTGATTGTTGTGGCTAAAACTCCCAAAACTATATTGACTAATAATGCTGAGAGTGGACAACCTTGTCTTGCTTCTGATCTTAGATGAAATGGTTTCAGTTTTTCACCATTGAGATCTATGTTGGCTGTGGGTTTGTCATGTAGGGCCTTCATTATGTTGAGGTAAACTCCCTCTGTGCCTACTTTCTGGAGAGTTTTTAATCATAAATGGGTGTTAAATTTTGTTGAAAGCTTTTTCTGCATCTGTTGAGATGCTCATATGGTTTTTCTCCTTCAATTTGTTAATATGGTGTATCACATTGATTGAGTTGCATATATTGAAGAATCCTTGCATTCCTGGGATAAACCCCACTTGATCATGGTATATGATTCTTTTAATGTGCTGTTGGATTCTGTTGGCTAGTATTTTGTTGAGAATTTTTTCATCTATGGTCATCAGTGATATTGGCCTGTAGTTTTCTTTCTTTGTGACATCTTTTTCTGGTTTTGTTATCAGGGTGATGGTGGCCTCATAGAATGAGTTCGGGAGTGTTCCTGCCTCTGCTATATTTTGGAAGAGTTTGAGAAGGGTAGGTGTTAGCTCTTCTCTAAATGTTTGATAGAATTCTCCTGTGAAGCCATCTGGTCCTGGGCTTTTGTTGGTTGGAAGATTTTAAATCACAGTCTCAATTTCAGTGCTTGTGATTGGTCTGTTTATATTTTCTATTTCTTCATGGTTCCGTCTCAGCAGTTGTGCATTTCTAAGAATTTGTCCATTTCTTCCAAGTTGTCCATTTTATTGGCATATAGTTGCTTGTAGTAATTTCTCATGATCCTTTGTATTTATGCAGTGTCAGTTATTACCTCTCCTTTTTCGTTTCTAATTCTATTGATATGAATCTTCTCCCTTTTTTTCTTGATGAGTCTGGTTAATGGTTTATCAATTTTGTTCATCTTCTCAAAGAACAAGCTTTTAGTTTTATTCATCTTTGCTATTGTTTCCTTCATTTCTTTTTCATTTATTTCTCATCTGATCTTTATGATTTCTTTCCTTCTGCTAAGTTTGGAGTTTTTTTGTTCTTCTTTCTCTAATTGCTTTAGGTGTAAGTTTAGGTTGCTTATTTGAGATTTTTCTTGTTTCTTGAGGTAGGATTGTATTGCTATAAACTTCCCTCTTAGAACTGTTTTTGCTGCATCCCATAGGTTTTGGGTCATCATGTTTTCATTGTCATTTGTTTCTAGGTGGTTGCTTGACTTTCTCTTTGATTTCTTCAGTGATCCTGTTTATTTAGTTGTGTATTTTTTAGCCTCTATATGTTTCTATTTTTTACAGATTTTTTCCTGTAATTGATATCTAGTCTCATAGCTTTCTGGTCGGAAAAGATATTTGATATGATTCCAATTTTCTCAAACTTACCAAGGCTTGATTTGTGACACAAGATATGTTATATCCTGGAGAATGTTCCATGAGCACTTGAGAAGAAAGTGTATTCTGTTGTTTTTGGTTGGAATATCCTATAAATATCAATTAAGTCCGTCTTGTTTAATGTATCATTTAAAGCTTGTGTTTCCTTATTTATTTTCATTTGGTTGATTTCTGCATTGGTGAAAGTGGGGTGTTAAAGTCCCCTACTATGATTGTGTTAGTGTCAATTTCCCCTTCTATGGCTGTTAGCATTTGCCTTATGTATTGAGGTGCTCCTATGTTGGGTGCATAAATATTTACAATTGTTATATCTTCTTCTTGGATTGATCCCTTGATGGTTATGTAGTGTCCTTCTTTGTCTATTGTAATAGTCGTTATTTTAAAGTCTATTTTTTCTGATATGAGAATTGCTACTCCAGCTTTCTTCTGATTTCCATTTGCTTGGAATATCTTTTTCCATCCCCTCACTTTCAGTCTGTTTGTGTCCCTAGATCTGAAGTG